>NW_024429180.1:21742928-23156808 GCF_017639785.1 Mesocricetus auratus | reverse complement strand
GAAGAAGGTATATTCATTTTTATGTGGATGAAATGTTCTATAGATATCTGTTAATCCCAGTTGGGTCATTACTTCTATTAGACCCTTTGCTTCTTTGTTGAGTTCCTGTCTGGTATTCTTGTCTAGTGGTGAGAGTGGTGTGTTGAAATCTCCCACTATAACTGTGTGGGGCTTTAGATGAGATTTAAGTTCTAATAATGTTTCTTTAACGAATGTGGATGCCTTTGTATTGGGGGCATAGATGTTCAGGATAGACACTTCGTCTTGGTGGGTTTCACCTGTGATGAGTATGTAATGACCTCCTTCATCTCTTTTGATTGATTTTATTTTAAAGTCTAGTTTGTTAGATATTAGGATTGCTACCCCTGCTTGTTTCTTGGGTCCATTTGATTGAAAAATTTTTTCCCAACCTTTAACTCTCAAGTAATGTCTGTCTTTGAGGGTGAGGTGTGTTTCTTGTATGCAGCAGAAGGAAGGGTTCTGTCTTCGAATCCATTCTGCTAGTCTGTGTCTTTTTATGGGTGAGTTAAGGCCATTAATATTGAGGGATATTAATGACCATTGATTGCTCATCCTTCTTCGATTTGCGATGGTTGTTGTTGGTGGAATTATGGGTGGAATTTCGCCCCTTTGTTCTTTTGGCTGTTGGTAGAGAGGGATTCTCTAATGCTTATGTTTTTCTGGTTGTAGTTAGCTTCCTTGGGTTGGAGTTTTCCTTCCAAAATTTTCTGTAGGGCTGGGTTAGTGGACACATATTGGTTGAATCTAGTTTTGTCATGGAATATCTTGTTTTCTCCGTCTATAGTGATTGAGAGCTTTGCCGGGTATAGTAGTCTGGGCTGGCATCCATGGTCTCTTAGTGTAGGTAGAATATCTATCCAGGACCTTCTGGCTTTCAGAGTTTCCATGGAGAAATCAGGTGTAATTCTGATAGGTCTGCCTTTATATGTTACTTGACCTTTTTCCTTAGCTGCTCTTAATATTCTTTCTTTATTCTGTATGTTTGGGGTCTTGATTATTATGTGGCGAGGGATTTTTTTTTGTGGTCCACTCTATTTGGTGTTCTGTAGGCTTCTTGTACCTTCATTGGCATGTCTTTCTTAAGGTTGGGAAAGTTTTCTTCTATGATTTTGTTGAATATGCCTTCTGCCCCTTTGAGGTGGATTTCTTCTCCTTCTTCTATACCTATTATTCTTATGTTTGGTCTTTTCATGGTGTCCCATAATTCCTGGATGTTTTGTGTTAAGGATTTGTTGGATTTAAGGTTTTCTTTGGTTGATAAATCCATTTCTCCTAATGTATCTTCAACACTTGAGATTCTCTCTTCCATCTCTTCTATTCTGTTGGTAATGCTTGTATTGGTAGTGCCTGACTGTTTGTCCAGCTTTTCTATTTTCTGCCTTTCTTCAGATTGTGTTTTTTTTAGTGTCTCTATTTCAGTTTTCAACCCTTGCAGCATTTGCATTGCTTCTTGCAATTTTCTGTTTATCTGTTCGTCCGTTTGTTGCCTTTTATGAATTTTTTGGTTTGTTCTTTCTTCCATTTCTTGCATTTTTTGGTTTGCTTTTTGTTCCATTTCTTGGATTTTGTGCTTTGTTTCTTCTTCCCTTTCCTGCCTTTTTTGGTTTGTTTCTTCCTCCATTTTTTTTATTTTTTGCTTTGTTTTTTCTACCATTTCTTGCATTTTTTGCTTTGTTGCTTCTTCCATTTCCTGCCTTATTTGGTATGTTTCTTCTTCTAATTCTTGCATTTTTTGCTTTGCTTTTTCTTCCATTTCTTGCATTTTTTGCTTCATTTCTTCTTCCATTTCGTGCCGTTTTTGGTTTGTTTTTTCTTCCAATTCTTGCATTTTTTGGTTTGTTTTTTCTTCCATTTCTTGCATTTTTTGGTTTGTTTTTTCTTCCATTTCTTTGAGGGATTTTCCAATATCCTCTTTTAGGGCCTCTATCATTTTCATGAAAGTGCTTTTAAGATCGTTCTCTTCTGCTTCCTTCGCGTTTGAATATTGGGGTCTTGCTGGTGTGGAGTCTCTAGAATCTGGCGGTGTCATATTTGTTTTTCTGTTGCTGACTGTGTTTTTGTATTGTCTCTTTCCCATCTCTTCTTTTAGTGGGTGCAGAAAGAGCCCCTTCCTGGTCTGGGGACCAGAGTTCCCTTTGGTGGGTGCTAGTAAGTCCAGTAATCTGGTGGTTCTTCTATGCCTTGTCCAAATGCTGGTCCGTGGGTAGAGAAGAAGAACAGGAATCTGGGGCGCTTAGCCTCCTACCTGGTCCCCTGGACCCTATGCTGGGTCCTGTTGTACCTGATCCGGAACAGCTACTCCCCTGGTCTCCCTGGTTCCTGTAGTTTCCTGGTCTCTTTGGTGGGAGAGAAGATCTGGAGTCTGGGGTGCTTGGCTCCCGCCGGGATTGGGAGCTCTGTGCAGTTCCCAGGCGATCTGCAGGCTCTGGAACTCAGGCTGGGAAGCTGGCCTGTTTACCTGATGATGCCAGAGGGACAGCTACTTCCCTGTACTCCCAGCCTCCTCTCCTTTCCTGGAATCGTTGGTGGGAGAGAAGATCTGGAGTCTGGGGTGCTTTGCTCCCGCCGGTATTGGGAGCTCTGTGCAGTTCCCAGGCGATCTGCAGGCTCTGGAACACAGGCCGGGAAGCTGGCCTGTTTACCTGATGCTCCCTCCGGGATTGGGAGCTCTGTGCAGTTCCCAGGCGATCTGCAGGCTCTGGAACACAGGCCGGGAAGCTGGCCTGTTTACCTGATGCTCCCGCCGGGATTGGGAGCTCTGTGCAGTTCCCAGGTGATCTGCAGGCTCTGGAACACAGGCCGGGAAGCTGGCCTGTTTACCTGATGCTCCCGCCGGGATTGGGAGCTCTGTGCAGTTCCCAGGCGATCTGCAGGCTCTGGAACTCAGGCCGGGAAGCTGGCCTGTTTACCTGATGATGCCAGAGGGACAGCTACTTCCCTGTACTCCCAGCCTCCTCTCCTTTCCTGGAATCGTTGGTGGGAGAGAAGATCTGGAGTCTGGGGTGCTTTGCTCCCGCCGGGATTGGGAGCTCTGTGCAGTTCTCAGGAGATCTGCAGGCTCTGGAACACAGGCCGGGAAGCTGGCCTGTTTACCTGATGCTCCCGCCGGGATTGGGAGCTCTGTGCAGTTCCCAGGCGATCTGCAGGCTCTGGAACTCAGGCCGGGAAGCTGGCCTGTTTACCTGATGATGCCAGAGGGACCTATAAAGTTGTCTTATATTGGCTGAAGCTCTTGTTGCCTCTACTTTAACATTTAACATGTCCCTAGTCAAATTCAGCTTTCTCTGATCAGTGTTGGTTAAATTATTCTTCTTGGTTAACATCCCATGGGCTAAACTCCCATCCTGAGGTTGCTTCTATGTGCACTAGCTCTGATGTGATAATTGTGGGCATCCTTAAATTTTGCAGGCAACATCTGTTGTAATATAAGAAAAGTTGTGGGCAAGAGAAAGATGCCATGTAATAGGGTTCAAGCAGAGGGGTTTTTATTATGGAAAGGAATCATAAAAGGGGGGAAAGGGAAGCGGGGAGACTGGCCTACAGGAAGAGGAGCAGCAGGAGAGAGGAGAAAGGAAAGAGGGAGAGAGAGAGGAAGAAAGAGGAGAGAGAGGGGGGGGGGAAAGGGAGAGGGTAGAAGATAGAGAGGGAGAGAAAGAAAGAGAGGAGGATTGGGAGGTGGACAGGGCCCCTTGAAAAAGGAACATAGTGAATATGAACGGTTGGTGCTGTTAGTGACTACAGCTGAGGGTGTATCCTGTCAGAACCCCAAAGACAGGCCAGTACAGATGCCTGAATCCTAACAACATCTCACCCTAGCAATCATAGAGGTGGTCACAAGCAGTAACGGTTATCTCTGGGTTGAGTTGTAAGCTCTGTGAATGGTCCAGTGTTCACAACCTGTTTAATAAGTTAATATGTTACTTTCCTACATAAAGAAAATATATTGAAAGGATTTAAGGTAGGTTGGAAATGAAAAGAGAAGACAGAGATAAAGAGTTGGGAGGACAGGAAAAACAGCAGCAGCAACAGCAGCAACAAGATTTGGGAAACAGCAAACCCGGATATCTAAAGGCAGCGTTGCTGTGTCAATGGGCATCCTCCTTGAAAACCATCACTCCTCTGCCTAGAGGCCAATGCTATGGTTTGTAGCTTTCACTAGTTTCTGTCATGAACTACTCCTGTCGTAGTCTGTTTCTAGCTTCTAGTGTTAAGATGCTTGCCCCTGAGTGGCAAGGGGTGGAGCAGAATCCTCTCTGAAGTGCTAGACTAAGCTCCCAGACACCACTGCAGCAGTGTGAGGATCAGTCTAAGCCAGCTGTCTGCTTAATAAAAGTGACGCATTAGTCTGGATTTCCCTTTCAGATAGTCTTTCCTCATCATGGAAGGATAGTTCCCAATTGCTACTGCCCCTGCCTCCCAATCATGCATTCCAACTTCTCCTCAGACTCTATTCACCTCAAATTATCATATCACTCTAGGCCACGTGGCTAGATTCCCTGAACATATCCCTTCAATTATTGTGCCCATGGCACTTTCACTGATGCTCTGTGTCCATCATAAAACTCCCATCAGAATCGGCAACATTTTGTTATATTTTAGACTGCATATAGGTTCTCTCTGGACATCTCAATCTCTCCCATTTTTAATATTTATTTATTTGTTTTTATTAATGTGTAGCATATTCATGTGTTCATGACTGCATGTATGTGGGGGGCATTGCACTTCTGTACACAGGTGCTCTCTCTCTCTCTCTCTCTCTCTCTCTCTCTCACACACACACACACAAACTAAAATTAAAAATAAAAATCTAAAGAAAAACTCCAAAAGATGGTGTGAAAGAGCAGAATACAGAGGGCTGCTTTGTGAATGACTGATCCATGAACAACAAATAATGAATCCAAATTGGAAGTTCACTTGCAAGAGGAAAAGGGTCACCTTTTTCTTGGGGTTGACTTGTAGCCGACAGCTATAAAATCTGGGCCTCTGTGTGCTACATTCTGAGCCTGGACACATTAAGACAAGAAATGTTTATTTATAGGCATCAATAAAGTGAAACCCTAAGCTTCAAGATCAGATTGGGCCAGTCAGGAACAGCTAATTCCTGCAAATACCTTGTTACTCATTGAATGTAAATGATCTACTTCTGCATTTTATCATGTTTGCACAGTGATATTTTGTGGTGGCTGTGTCCAGGTTTATGTGGATTTTTAATCTGGGAAAGTCCAGAGTTTTTCACTCATATGTTGAAAGGTCATTGGTAAAACCAGGAAGCAACCTATGTACAAGTTTGATCAAGTGTGAGGTAACTGATTTCAGTAGTTTCTTTAGACATATATTGTCTTTAGACAAGCAATAGCTTCTGAAATTGCCACTGAAACAGCATAACACTTGTGAAGAAAACAGCAGTGAAAACCCCAGATACTGTCCTCCTCTTTGCAGACAGGCAGGGTAAAAATAAAATAAGCAGATCCCCAAACTCATGTGTGACATTTTGTTCAATGTCCTGTCACCCATGGGAGAAGCCTCCAAGTATTTCTCTTACTTTGCAGATAAGAAGCTGAAGAACGGCAGATCTGACCTGTTTACCTGACAACAACTAAACCAGAGAGCTACATGGTTGGTCTCTGGGCCTGGCTTTATCCCCAGACTGGTTGAATACTGACCTTTCCACAGTATAAACTCATTTTTTATTGATTCTACAAAAGGAAGTTTGACCTCTACTTTTTTTTGGTGGCTATATATATAACTTAACACTTGCAATGAATGGGTTCATTAGCCTGCATGGGTTAAAACATGAGCTTGAATGCACTAATCACGTGACCTTTGACAAACTTGCTAAACATGTGACATCAGTCTCTTTCCAGATGGAATGGGGTGACAGTAATATGATTATTATTTTAAATATTTTATTTTATTCTAATTATGTGTATATTTGTGTGCCACTGTGTGGGTCTATGCAGGTTAGTTTAGGTACGCATGAGGCCAGAAAAAGGTGTCCAACACCCTGGAGCTAGGGCTATAGGAGGTTGTAAGCCACAAGATGGAGGTGCTGGGGACTGAGCTTGGATGCTTGGCTCTTAACTACAGAACCATCTTTCTAGCCTCAGTAGTGTGATAGTTAAGCAGGCAAATTCACCCACTGTGTGAAGCAGAATTAGCATTCTGAGAAGATGGATACCTAAATGTCTTCTGCTATGGCTCCAGGCTTTCCGGAAGGTGCTTCTGAATAGGTCTCCGTGACAAAAGTGGTCAAAACTGGAGGGAATTTTCCTTTAGATAAGTGTTTTGTTTAATACATGGACGAGACATTTGGCAGGACTAGATTTTGTATGCCAAGAAAATGTATGCTTTGCGTACCTGAAAAAATATCATTGTCATGCATGGAATTTTCCCACCAGAGAGGTTCATCCGTCTGAGTTGAAACACACTGGTATTACAGCTAGAAGTCTACTCAAGATGAGGAAGAAAAATGTGTCCCCTCAAAGGACAGAACTACAAAAGATACCAGATGGCTTATTCAAGTATATGAAGCCTACTTTATCCCATGAAACACTCCATACAGATAGCCTGGCAAGGTGATAGTAATATTTCTTTTTTTAAGTTTTGTTTGTATCTCTGTCAGCATGGCTGGTTCTCACCAACATCCCAGGGGCAATTTGTATCTCCTAGAGCAAAGAACAGAATTTCACAGAAAAATAAAATACACTACATTCTTCAACTCTCGCCTCTGCGTTTCCAGTCTTCTCTGCTTTTTAATTACATGTCCACATTTGGTAGTGTTTTGCAGCCTAACAGCAGACTCGAGTATCAGAATGAAGCAGGGCTGAGGAGTGCAAGTAGGATGTGTTACTTTAACAGTGCACCTTGTAGTGAAATGATAGGCATTTTCCATCTGACTGATGGAATGCTGAACTTTTGGGCATGAGAAGAAGTCTCCTTATTGAATAGAACACAGGTGTTCCTGAGGTAAAACCATAAATGAGGCGAAGGTTGTTTCCCCCTGCCGTCTTATCTCTCCGTCATGTCCTTTGCAAGTTCCCCTTTCCATATCTTGACACTTCTGTAACGGCCGAAGACCACAGCCAGGACATCCTAGTCACAAAAGCCACGGATTTTGCTGTCTGCATGTTTCCTTTTCAACCCAAGCTGCTTTTTTACAGCACCCTCATAGACACGTCCATATTAACCTGCGACCTTTGCCCTTCCCAGCTTCTGCAGTTGAGTGATAAGGAACCTCAAACAAGTAAATAAAATTGAATGCGCAATTTCAAACTCCAAGTGAACAAATAGAGAATATAGTTGCCAGGGCGTGAATTAAAAACAAAACAAAACAATAACAACAACACAAGATATTCATAGATGGCCCATGAAAAACAGGTTAGCTGTCAATCTATGTAAGTTAAAGCCAGGTACCATCTCATACTTAAGGAGACATGGTATTCTTCTGTCCCCAAACCCTAAAGCCCCTACACCAAGCAAAATTGTGCCCCTTTGTAGGAGACTGAAAGGAAATGGCTCTGGGGCCCATGCAAGGTGATGGTGGTGATAAAAGGGTCTTCGTTGTGGATTTGACTGAAAACTGATACTCCTATACACCCGGTACCCAAGGAGGACTGAGCTAGCACTTACCCCTTCTCCACTGAGGTAAGCAGCAAAGTGCCCAGTGCTCTGTTGAGAGAACACAGAGGGTGGTGATGGCAAAACCCATTCTTCTGAACTTCTGCCACTGAAGGGAAGTTCTCCGTCTCTACCAACTTGAGTAAGGCTAACTTCGTGCTCAGTACTTACTGTGTAGCCTTTGCCCACCTCCCAAGGAGGTAGCATTATTACTTTCAGGGTTTGACACATCTTCTTAGGCTAGGGAGATCCTGGCATGACTCTGTTGGCGAACCCAGTAACTGATCAATGCCCTCCATTTGGTCTGTGTTTTTTCCTTAGGATTTATTTCATTTTACATGTGTTTTGCCTGCCCTATGTGTGCCTGGTGCCCATGGAGGTTGCAAGAGTGGATTGATTCCCCTGGAACTGGAGTTATGGATGGTTGTGAATTGTCATGTAGTGGTGAGTATTGAACCCTGGCCCTCTGTAAGAAAAACAAGTTCTCATAACTGTGGAACCATCTCTCCACCCCTCCATTTGGTTTCAGGGTGAGTGTTAACATTTTAAATAGCAACCTTCTTCAACCAAGGTCTTTTATTATGCTCTGTGTTAATCTCTGCATGCCAGACGTAGTTATGACATCTTACCTAGCATACCTAGCAACACAGTGAAGAATCTGTTTCCAAGTATGTGTGTGTGTGTGTGGTGGTACTCTTTTATCCTCTCTCAATATGAAATTTAAAAATGACCCAATCACACAGGATCTTTTGTACGTTTACCTTGGAAACGATACCAACAGTGAAATGGCATTTTCTTGACCGAAGGCAAAGGAAGCGCTCAACAACACGGGGCTATGATGGCAGAGCCCCCTGACTGGATTGATAAGGAAGCCAAGAGAGGCAAAGTACGGGTGTGTGCACGGGGCTTTACAGAGCAGTTAACCTTGAGACTCACCTGTGTGTACAGATAACGCGGCGGCTTCTGGTCAGCACATTTATAGAGCTTTACAAATCCCTGGGTTTCTTTCTCCTTTTGTGCTTTTATCTCGTTCTGAACTTTATGCCAGTTTCTGTCTGCTGATAGTCTTTATACACAGAGACTGCCATGAAATTAAACGGGTAGAAGTCTAAAGGTTTCCTTTGTCATCGTCGATGTCTGAAAGTCTTTCATACAAGTGCACAGCCCGTGCCCACCAGTTAGAAAGCTGCAGAAAGTGTCGCCCTCGCCCCTGCACGGGTGGCAAGCATTTTACAAATCACAACCTTCAGATAAGGGACAAGAAGCTGTCAAAGGTTATGATGGAAAATAACCAGCTCAAGGTTAGATGTTCATTACTGACTCAGAAAATCTCAACCCTTCATGGGATACAGGCAGCAGACCGGTGGCTCAATCTGTGTAGTTTCACGTCATAAAACACTATTGTTACAGTCTGAGACAGAAGATGAAGAAGAAAACACAGGAAATGCAAACCTATTTTAGTCTCCATCTGGGCTGAGGGATTTTAGTACCACAGAATGCTTCACAAAAGGCAGGAAATGACGACGCTACGGGTAAAAGACATTCATATTGAAAGAAGAAGACAAACAATGCACAGTCATAGGAGATGGCGGCTTGTTCCCACTTGTCCTTTATGTGAGGACTCACCTTGGGGACTGGTCTTTGTGCTCCTGGGCGCTCGGTGGCACAGGGAAAAAGCCACCTGAATTCTCTGGGTTGAGAGAAGGCATTTCAGATTGTAACATTTACAGTCCTAGCTACTCAGCAAGAGCTGTGTCAACATAGGTTTGTAATTTTACTTGAAGATTCTTTTCTGACTGCAGTAAGCTCTTTATGCCAGCTGCAATCTAGCTCTTAAGTATTTTTCAACTGATCAAATAATCAGTAGGTAAAAGTCATTTCTAAATTCTTCTATGAAGACTATAGTGTCAATGTAGACCTTTTCAAATTTGAATTGCTATAAAGATGTTTCTTCAGACAGATGTCAAAGTGTTAAAAAATCAAAGAAATAGAAAGAAATATAGATTCTTAATTAGCATAATAGTGTGTTGAACTAGGAATGAGAAAGTAATTTGATGCTATCTAGAGCAGTAGTCACTTGTCAAGAAAGCAAACTTTTAGATAAAATGGTACCTAGGACTTAATGGGTATTGGAAATTTTCACATAAAGTACTTTGCTATCTTGATTAAAACAAAAAAAAAAGGTTAGCTTCTAGTATTTGATAAGGGAAATTTGAAGTTATCACAAATTATATAGGCAGAGAGTGCATTTCAATCACTTTCTTCCTCTGATAGTAATTCAGTATTAATATTGTTAGTGATTAGTATTAGTGTTAGTATCAGTACTGGAGACCCGACCTTCAGCGTCTCATGCTAAATTAAAGATGTGGTCACTGAGCTACATCCCCAGCTCTGAAGAAATTTATCATGAGCAATTGTTTTAGATTCTCCTTCTTTAAAAAAAGAATCTGTTGGTAACTGTGGAAATGCATTTAAAATCTAATCTAGCTTTTAAATTACTAGAACATTCTTTTTTAGCAATAACATCTTATTACTCTCCTCATTACCTAGATAACAAAGTCCAAACTCTGTGATGTGCTTCAGAAGTGTGCTTCCAACTTTCCTTTTTCTCTCTTCCTTATTGAAATCCTATCTCTAAATTGGATCATTTGCATAGCTATCAACTTTCATAGAAAATGAATCCTCACCACGCATCAAGCTCTGTGGAATGAGAAAGAAAGAAGGAGGCAATCTTTGCTCTCAAACAGCTCACAATCTAGCAAAGGAGAAAATATGGTAATGGCTCCTGAGAGTCTTACAGGTGTAAGACTTGAGACGTGCTCACAGCCTAAAAGCAGACAAAGCTAGCCCCATTGCAGGATGGGTAAACAGTTCACAGAAGAACTCACAGGGGAGAAAGTGAACAAACTATAAATCATCACCAAGCAAAAGGCACACCAGTCGAGGGGGCAGTTATTATCAGGCACAAAAGCTTGAGAGAGAAATGTGGGTGTGCTAGTCAAGGTTCTCTAGAGGAACAAAACTGCCATAATGAAAACATACCAAAAAGGGGTACATTAGACTGGCTTATACAATACATGTTGGGCAGTCAAAAACTGGTTGTCTGCATTCCTCAGAAGAGCACCCAATAGCAGCCCAGCCCATGAGGCTGGATGTTCAGCAGACCCACTCTGCTGCTGAAGGCTTGGAGGACACTTGGGGAGTCATTAGTCTTGGGTCCACACTGGAAGGCTGAGAAGCTGCTTTCTTATGTCAGCGAAGAGCGTCAGAAGAGACATACTCACCAGCAAAGGGCGAAAATGGGCCATCAGAAAGCAACAGCTTTTCCATTGAAATTCTTCTTATTTGGGCCGCTGCAGGGAGGTGACACTCACACTGGGGGTGGGTATTCTCCCCTGATTTAGTTCTTCCAGGAAGTACTCCTATAGATCCACCCAGAGGCATGGCTCTTTGTTGGCTCTACATCCAGTAAAGTTGGCAACCATGGTCACCCACCAGAGTGAGTCCAACACAGATGTCTGGTCACAGGTGGAAGAATTCACAAATGTTCATCTATTACTTCCTTTGATTGTGATTTATTTATTTGTCCATTTCTGCAGCCCTGAGTAGTGGATAGTGCTTGACTATTGATGAGGCTCCAGTTTCTTCAACATGACCACGGCCTGGGTTCCTCATCCTTGACATTCTTGATGGAAGAACCATTTCATTTGGGGAATTTCCCCAGCACTGTAGGAAGTATAATTACATCATAAAATTCTAGCTACTAGACTCCCCCAAGTAATATCTTATTGCCAGTTATGAGATAAAGGAATGTCTTCATTCATGCTCAGCTACCCCATGGGAGAGGAAAATAACTCAAACTAAAAACCAGTGTCATAGCAATGTATGACCACCACCACTTAACATTGACTAGGACTGTGACTCTACTAGGTAGGAAGAATCTTAAAGAAAACTTCCACTATATTCGAAAGCCTACAGATATTGAAGGATCCATTTTCAAGTATGAACCCAAAGAATACAAATCCAATCAAATAGAGCTGCTCTATGTGTGGGTAGATTATAGACTTCCCCAAGGATGTGAGAACATGAGGTAAACAAACAATAATGATGGCAGCTACAGCAACAACACATCCCCAAACCCACAACCAACACAACAGTTTAACTAAGGGATACAGATCCAGTTCTTGGTTCTGAAATGGGGTTTCTTATTTGTGAGTTTTTGAGTTTCCCATTTGTTTTGCGAATGGTATATTAATGTCTCACATGAGAACTCCCATCTTATATAACTGAAGGCATCTGTGAAGGTAAACTGCAACTTATATGAGATTTCATAATTACCTCCTTTGGATCCCAAGACCATTTATAACTGAGTATAGGAATGTGTGAAAACCAAAACTACATGATTAGTATCTGAACATAAGAAATTAGCATATATTTGGTACTTTATTAACTTTTAATAACTAGGAAATACTAATCTTGTGACTTAAGCATGTAATTTCAGAAATTATGTAAAAATTGAAAATTGTGATTATTATTATTATTTTTTTTGCTTTTTTTGTTTTTCAAGACAGAGTTTCTCTGTGTAGCTTTGGAGGCTGTCCTGGAACTAACTCTTGTAGACCAGGCTCATCTCAAACTCACAGAGAACCACCTGCTTCTGCCTCTCAAGTGTTCAAATTAAAGGCATGTGCCACCACTGCCCGGCTCTCTGATTAAATCTTATGGTTTAACATAAATACTTGAAAGACTGAGGAGAATATAGAAATCTAGAAATTGACTTTGTTGTTAAAGGGAAAGGAGGTGGGAAGACAGTTCAGTGAAAGCCTTTTTGTGTGGAAGCACCTACCACAAATTTATCTCCTAACCGGAACCCTAATTGAATCTGCCTTTATAGTTATATGCCACATCCTTAATGTAGCTAACCTTAACTTCGCTGTTCCAAACTGAAGTTGGGATAAGAATTTTCATGATAAAGAAGATCTCTGTCCTGGAAAAAATATCTTGATTGGTCATGGAAAAAAACAATGTAAACAATGTAAGATTATGGATTGAGGAAGATGGACAGTTAATACAGCCTGCTTGACAAGCATAAGGACCTGAGTTCAGTCCTTAGAACCCATGGAGCAGAAGCTTGGTGTGGAGTCTCATGTTGGGGAGACAGAGGCAAGAGGATTTCTGGGATTCGCTGCTAGTAAACTAATCCAATGACAATCTCTGTTTCTAAGGAGGTGGATAGTGTTTCTGAGGATGACACTTGAAGTTGTTCTATGGTGCCATGTATTTATTTGTCACTCCAATAGATTGCAGCCCACTTCAGAAGTTCAAGAATTCTGTGTTTGTTGCACTATTACAAAACTACAAATCAGTCATAAAAGGTGGAATCTGATCCGTAGATCCTGTTCAGTGATAGATGGCACAGGCCACACACTATTGTGTGATTTCAGACCTCCAAGAATGAGCAGTAATAGTTAACCCTCTATGGCATCCACCGCATGACCTGGTCTAGGCCCAAATCTAAAGGAAACATTAACAAGGCTCCTGTGGGATGCTGTGCTGACCTGTAACTTAGCAACAAACCGGGAGAGCTGAGACCTGGATAGGACAGCAGCTCATGGCACAGACTTTTTGTATCTTGCTATTCTTTACAGAACAATAGATGTCAGTTTTATATATAAACCGTAGACGTGGTAAAAACAAAGGAGTATTCATATCCATTTAAACAATTATGGACCTTTCTTGAGTCAATCTGCTGTCAACACACACACACACACACACACACACACACACACACACCATAGTAAAACTACAACAAGAAAAGATCATGTAAAAGTTGCCCCTGTATAAGGAAGATGCAATTTATTTCAGAAATGCACAACCACTCAAGTGTATGTTGTGTAGGCATGCACTGGGGAATTTAGACTAAACAGGAAGTGATGTAAATTATGATTATTACACTGCTGGGAGAGAAATATATCAAATCCAGTCAGCAAGGGGACAAAGCACAAGCAATACATTGTGTTGAAGAAAACAATGTGATTTTGGTGGGAAGGCAAGGAACTATGTATTATGAAACCCCTCAGTGGCCACTGGGGACTGAAATAATTTTTCAGGGATATACCTTTTTCTGGTACTGAATATATATACATATATATATGAATCATATAATCTATATATTAATATATGTATATTTATTCAGTACATGCACTGAATATACACACATGTGGGTGGGTGTGTATTGAGGTCATTCTAATTGTAAGCAAATTGTGAATTCTCTACTTTTAACCATTTCTATGGTGCTGTTTCCTAGTCACCCAATTGGAGCCCACAATGAAAAATGAAGCCATCAACATTTACATTAAAAATCACAGATATGTCCAGACACCCTGGGTCCAACTGAGGCCTGAGGAAGTTACAGAGTTTTCAATCTCCCATATAATCTCAGTGTTGAAATGTTCAGGAATCACCTGTCTGAGGAAATCTCAATGCATAGATAACCTGGAGAGAAAGCATCTCCAGATGTGTTCTGGGAGACTTGTCTGGTGACCAACTGAATGACACAGTGTAAAGGGGGGATTGAAGCACGAATAAAAATAATAGCAGGATGGTTTAACTGCTTGCATATCTGAAAGAGAACTTTCTCTGGCTGAAAATTAAATCAACAATATATAAATCGAATTCTCAAGTTCCTGTTTTATTAACAGACTGTATCCAAAAGGAAGTAACTGGATGGATTAGAGTCAGACTTCCAAGTGCTTTCATTCTATACAAAGAGTCTCAAAGATGGGGTTTGTTCATTACTGGTCTGTCTCAGAGGGTCATTTCTAAAAACACCATGCTAAGGTATTGCCAAGAAATTTAGCAAAATCAGACTGTTTGGGGGGCAGGAAAGATGGCTCGGTAGTTAAGAGGCTACTCTTGTAGAAGACCCATACTTGCTTTTCTGTATCCAAATCATGGCTCACAACCACTTGTAGCTCCCGTTCCAGGAGATCTGATATTTTCTTTTGATCTTCGTGGATACCAGTCATGTAGGTGGTACACATACATGAGTGAAGACAAAATACTCATACACACAAAATAAAATAAATAATACTTTTTAAAATAAAAAGTGGCTCAGCAGGTAAAGACAATTGCAGCATACATCTGGCAATGTAAGTTCAATTACCAGAAGTCACATAAAGGTAGACGGAAAGAATGATGTCATGTGGTTGTCCTCTTACCTTCATATTCCCTCCCCCACATACATATCACACACACACACACACACACACACACACACACACACACTTTTAAAATTCAACTGGTTTGTGGTATCAGATTTTATTACTGTGAGTTGTAATTCTCATTAAAACACCCAGAAGACTTTTAGTGGTAGAGAAGCAGATTTTCCCAGCCCCTCAGTGATGTTTCAACAGGGTGGACTTCAGAAAGTCAGGGGAGTGCTGACCCAGCTTCTGCACAGGGTAAAAGGGGTGGGCTTTGATGCTGATGGAGGTGAGGTACAGCTTGGAGGTTCTCTCTAGTTCCTTGGTTTGTAATAGAACAACTTCACGGAATTCATCATCTTTCTGAAAAAGGAATGGAGGCAGTGGTAGAGGAATCCAACATCTCTCTGAAGTCTAGTTTTTCTTTGCTGAGTATGGAGGATATTTTGATTGGTTTGTGTGTTGTAGGTGCATTATCAAAGGTATCTACTGAATGTGTCTGATCACCGTTATTCCTAATTATCTCATCTCTCACTCCCTTCCTTCTGTCTTTTTCACCTTTCATGGTAGCTAGGGAAGCTGATGCTACAGCCAGACTGACTGGAAATGTTGCCTAAGTATCTCACTCTTGCATTTCCATCTGTTAGATTACAACTAGATTATCATCCAAGATTTTTGGAATGAACACAAAATATTGAGGATACTATTAGGCATAATTTATAGCCACTTCCTTTATAGAGTATATTTTTCTAGATCTTCAAGGGAAGCACACTAGGTAATGGGAAACAGATTTTCTTCACAAGTTTATTTTAGCAATTATTTAATGAGAGTCTACTTAGTCATGTTCTTATTTTCAAACTCCTCAAAAATCCAATTTTCTTAAAAACATAAAGAGATCATCTCCCCTATGTATGCTCCATGGATCATTTTATGACACACAAAGTCTGAAGAAACTGTAGTTCATGGGATTCAATTTTGATCTCTGAGAGGTGTGTCTTTTGTATCACATGGTATTTATGGACCACCTTTGGGTTTGCTAATCATTAAAATATTAGGAATTTATTTTTAGCTGATCATTGTTGCAAAATAAGAATCTCATTTTTTTAAAATGCAGATTATATCTTATCCCAGGTTTCAATTTACTATATGCAAGCAGTGAAACTTTTTCCAACAAAGGCTTAATTAGAATGGTTAATAGCTATGATTCCCAAAGTGCCTGAGTCAGTCTTAGTAATAATTATGGAGTCTTGTTCCATACAAAATGCTTTATTTAACCTTCATGCCTTCATTCAGATAATTATACAAATGCATACAGATAAAGGTTTAAACTCTATTTCAGTTCACAGCTCAATTCATAGGAAAGTTGAATACAGAAAAGCAATGCACCAACAGAATATGTCTGAGACACCATTGAAAACGATAACACTTGTTCATTTAAATCTCTGAGAATAGACTGGAATACTCTTCCGAGAGAACCTCATTAGGAGAGTCTCCCTTTTCATTATCATAGGGCAAAAAAATCACCATTTTACAGTAAAAGAAAAAGCTCTGAGTATATTTACAATACATACACTATACATAAATACAAGAACAACACTTACATAATATTAATAAACTTATAACAGGAGCAGCCTAAACACTACAGAGTATATAAATGCATAGGAAACTATTAGGAAATTAGATCTTTAAGCTGAAGAAATGAATTCATTTGCAATTAAAACTCAGAACAGAAAAACCAAACAAAGATTTAAGAACTCGACACATTTGCTTGTCAGCATCATTGGGGGATTTTACCCTTTAATGTAGGTTCTCCTCTGGGCACTCTTAGCTCTCTGGGTCATATGCCCAAGAGTCTTTTTGTAGGATAAGATCCACAAAATGAATCAGAAGAAGCCCATCTATTCACTTTGCTGTGTAGAGGCTTCGAGCCTAGAATAACCATTTTGCAAACTAAGGAACATTTTCATATTCTTACAGAGAAGGATCTTGTGATCCAATGACCATGCGTAATGAGCGAAGTGTTGAGGAGAAACAAAGAGATACCTGCTTGGTTTGGCCAAAGATGATGTGTTTCTTTATTCTCATGTGTTTTTCAGATATGACTTGGAGATTTACTCAGAGGAATATGACGTCTGCACTGACTCCCCCCACACACACACACCAAGAGCAATGTCTAGACTACTACTAATTATAACTAAGTCATTTTAAGTGGCAGGTGGGTATCTTAAAGGTGGTCTGTTCTCATCATTTCACAACACAGACAATTCCTAGTACATCCTTCTATGGACAAACATGAATTTGCTGGTTTCTCTTTGTAAAAAGTGATCATGATACACATAATTGCATTATGAGGCAGGATGACATAATACACAAGACAATGTTTTCAAGCTGGTTTTGTTAAGTAGTTATCTCACGTCCATCCACAGTTGGTTTGGCATGTGATGCAATGTGTCCCACATAGACATGAACAAAACAATACAACCACCATGCCATCCCATGGGGTGCGGGAGACAGTGGTTTTCAAAAATGAACCTTCAAACACAACAAAGTATACACAGACAAGTTGATAGGAAAGAGCCTTGTATGTAGGCACCAGTGCCCAGTTCAATAATACCCCCTGGATGTAATAATTTGAAGAACAAAATAAATTCTATGATCTGAATACATCACAAACTCTGTCATGGGAAAGCTAATGATGAGAGCAGAGGGAAAATACATTTCTATAACATTTATGTTGTTTTTCAGATAATGAAATGAGCATAAAAGGAAGATGTCAAAATATCCCTAAAATATCTTAGTTTCTGATTGACTGGACACTTTTACTTATAGAAGTGAAGCTGAATACTCTCCTATAAACCCTCATTTCTCAACAAAAAATCTCTGTCAAGGACTTGGCTAACTTGCTTTTGAGAAAGAATAATTCATGACAGGAGTCACTGAAACACTTCAGATTTCTAGAGATGAAATGTGGAAAAAAAGATTATTGATGTGCCTATTCCCACTATTCATTTCTTGTCATCCCACTTAACGTGGTGGCATTGTCATTGGAGAAATAATTGTTGTTGAAACTCAATTAAGTGACAGGAGTCTAAGTCTACAGGAGGTTGTAGGCATTGACACTTGCTTTCAGCATGGAAGAGACGTGGTTTATACAGCTTTTATCTCTTCCCACAGCCAAATAACAAGGAGAAAGATCATAATTCAGGAGATTCATTTTCAGAAACACTCTGAGAAATGGCACTCTTCATGTTTTCAAAGTCCATTAGTGCTTCCATGAATCAATACTGTCAGAGACTATCTTCTACGCAGAATGGGAAGGATTTCATTTCTCTGATGTTAGACAGCTCCCCGCATAAAATTCAAACTAACAATACTATAAGCAAATTATTTATGAGACTATTTAAAACATTCCAAGACAGTGCTGTTAAGTGGGAGCACTGGAAAGGAGCTGTCCACTGGTCGCATGAGTGCTGACATCACTATGCCATGAACACCTGTTACGAAGTAGCTCTGTAGAGGTGAGGATTTTCAGACACCCCTCCACAGGTTATAGCAGGTCTGCCCTAGGGTCAAAGGAATTACTATACATACAAAGAAATATGTAAATTGAGAAAAAACTAAGTGGGACCATAAGAAGTAAGAAGGGTTTTTAAGATCTTTGGGGTTCTGGGCAAACATTTAGAAGAAATCAACAGGTTTAGGGAACTCTCTGGTTCAATATTTGTCTAGAATTACCACCCATCAGTGAGTTTCTAGTAAGGGGCTGATTTTAGATCATCCGTACCACTGTTACATCGTGTGCTACATCATGTTCTGGCATTTTACCCCTGCAGAGTTCGCATAACAAAAGCAAGTTAGAGTCTGGGAACAAGGCAGCCAGGAACAGGGAACAGGGGTGTACACCACAGTATAAAGAACACAGGCTGTGGGGCCGGGAGGCTTTGTATTCCCACTCTGCCTACTTGACTCACTCTGTGCCCATGGACATCTCAGCCATTCTCATCAAGGCTCACTTTTCCATCCATGAAGGGGAGAACGGGTGTGTAAACTGGAGGAACCGTGTTACAATTTTTAGTGTAGCACTTGGCAAGAACTTTGAATCCCACAGGATTCTTCAGGGCTTCCAGACCATGCATGGGAAGAAGGAAGTCAGGAGGTTTGATGTCAGTGAGGCCAGGGAGCACAGTAGCTGTGCTTTGACATGGCACCTGCTTGCTTATCCACCTCTCTCTACTGATGCACGTGTTTTCATCCTTCCTTTCTGAAACAGAGTAGGGTAAATAGCGGATTGTCTTCTAGACCTGAAGAATGCTGTCAATTGCAGTATCACACTGTCTAAAGCCTGATGGCTTGTTCACAGCCATACATTAAGAACCATTCTCAAAGAGTGTTTGGCTCTAGTAAAGCTTTGCTAGTAGACTCAACAGCAAAGCTGTTGGGTGGATGAATTCATGCTCTGAGCTAGCAAAGCTGAAGAGTACGCTGGGTCTCTGTCTGTATACAGTCTCATTGCTTATTTTTACCCATGACTCCATTTGTAGCCATAAAATAATTTTAGAAAAACAACTTTGGAATGTCCATGAGGAGATAACTGTCAGGATCAAGTAAATAATTGTCTGAAGGCTTTTACAACTATCACTAGATTTTTGGGGGGAGGGAAGAGGAATAATTGGTCTGTGTTCACCTCCATATGCTCCATAATGATTACAGGATATATTTGGTGAAAAGAGAAAGGAACACATGAACATGGACCTATGCACTACTCTAAATGAGTAAAACAAAGCAGACAAATTCCCTAACCATTTTGCTCCAAGTGCATCAGTGTTTTTAATTGAGCAAGCCTTTCTGAACTACACACACTCCATTATAAGTTTAAGATACACTTTATCTGAACATTATAGCTGTTCTACATTGTCATGTACAGTGAAGATAACTTTATTTTTTATATTCACCCCATCTTATTCAAGTAAGACAACTAAAATGAAGAGATATTAATTGCAAGTAAGGTTAGGTATGCTTCAAAATGATGAAAGCCCTTTTCTGTGGGTTTGTGGGAATAGATTTAATTTACTATGTGCATATATTTACTCCGTGTGTGTGCTCAAACTGTGTAGGAAAAACCCAGTATGATTAAGAATTATTGCTGTGTGAAAGCATAGGATTATCACATTGGTCATATTCATTGACAGGCACTTTCAGCATTTAATTCATCTCTGAAAAAAATGGGCATTGACTTTTTCCTATTGCCACTACAGACTCTTTTAATATGTGGCCAGTATCCATACACATAACCTCATCAGCATGTACCTACACCAGAAAGCAATCCCCCTGGAACTTAAACAAGAATAAACACCTGACCTTATATTTTTCAACTGAGAACTACTTTGTTGAGGAGGAAGATAATAAAGGAGAAAGAATGTTTGTTAGATGATATTTCTAAAACAAGCATGTCCCCATTTTTCCCTTTTCAAGAAAAGACATTAGAAAAAATGACTTCATTTGAGCTTTAAACCATCCTGTCTAAGCTATGACAAGTGGCCACTCCATTCTGACCAAGCACCAAGAACATCAACAAGAGGGACCATTTCCCATGGCAACATTGCTAATTGTGTGTACCATCCATACACAAGGCATATCTGAACAAGTGTTTTTTTATTGTGATGAAAACTAGAAGCTTTCCCCCAACATATGTCATCAAACTATTTACAACCTCTGTAAAATTTGCATGTTTGAAAATATTTTTCCACTATCACATATGTTATGAATACAGTAAAATAGCTTCACTCTATTTTTTAAAGATGCAGTATCCTTCCATTTTATTTTCTTATGAAAATCTGAATTTCTATTGCAATTGTTCAGTATTTAGCATATTTAAAATACCAATGGGTATGGTTTGCTAAACAGACATCACTCTATAATGAAATTGTGAAAATATAGCATTTTAAATTTTTATATACATTTCTTAACTATAAAATGCAGGCAAAGTTACATAGTATTATAAGCTGATTCTCTAGTCAGGTAATAACTTACATTTCTACACAGGACGGATCATTACAAATTATTTCTTTTAAAAAAAGTTCTTGGTGGATATTGTACTCGCCTGCTGGCCACTGCATATGCAGGTGTGTGCGTGTGTTGGGGGTGTATGTCCAGGTAAGTGAAAGGCAGTGTGGAATAAGGAGAAATGTAATATGGAAGACACGACTGACTGGCCAAACCTCTTCCCTTAGACTAAACCAAGTCAAATCGCTTCTGTGGGAAACTTCAGAAAATGTCAAGGAAGAGATTCGGCCGATGGCATACATTTATGTGATAAACTTAATGAGAGTGGATTATGAACTATGAGTATTAAGGCTTCCTGGGCCTATGGTGGTCCGTCAATGCTAGTTCACACTTGATCCTTTCTGTGCAGACTGCTTGGGTGCTGGTGTTGACGCTGCTTCCCTTCTATGACTTCTCAATGTAAAAGTGATAAGACAGCCTGAGACAACATCTCAGCTACATTTCTAGGCAGTCATAATAAGAACACAAGGCATATTAATACAATTGAAGGCCCCGCCTCACCAGCTTTGGTACGTATAATAAACAAAGCACAGACTAAGGAGTATTGCATCCTTATCTATATACATGTTATCATTCTAGTGGGCTGATCTCAAAGTGCAGACTGACATTTCCATTTCAGATTCAAGTGACAATTTGGAGTTAGGCAAGTTGTAAAAAAAAAAAAAGTGAACACAGTTTTTATGTGAGCTATTCCAAATCCCACCCATGATGAACATAGCTTTTCTAATCACCCAGAACTTTCATTTGTAAACAGTGAAGCATTTTGAAAGCCCCTCCCTCACTTGTCTTATTCTTTCCCATTTAAACTTTAGGGCGATATTTAAAAGTGCTCATTTTACTCATAAAGCTGACACTCAGCTTTTTCAATCAGCAATAACTGTGCCTCGGATAAACCTCATTGGCTACAACAAAGCTTCTCAACTTTTGAAAACAAAACTGCATGTGTTTTGTAAAGGCAGTAGTATAATTTCTGTGGTGAAGCCGTCAGGAACCTCTTTCTAAATGCCTAGAAGAAATTAAAATCAAACAGTGTCCAAAGCAACCGACAGCAGGAGACTGGAGCTGAGTGGGAACTTTGTCTCCAAACAACTTAAGATTGAAATATAAGGGACTCTCTGAAAACCCTCAAACAGCCCAACTCCCTTGTCATTTTAGTCTTCACATCACAAGGAGACAAACAGTCCTCCCTGTTGCGTGTGCCAGGTACAGTCTCCCTAGCTGCAAGGCGAACCACTTCAAATCTGAAGCCCAAACATGCTCTGGCTAGGAAACCCCAAGCAGTCCTTTAGGATTCGTTCCCCCATCTGATAGTTTATCGTGCACTGTGCTTTTCAAGAAGCTAGATACTCACAGGAAGTGGGTGGAGGCTTTTCTGTGCCTAAGGATCCCCCCATTTCTTTCGGTCCCAAACCACTTGCTGTCATACAGGAACACGTCTAGGAAACTGACCAAGGAGAACTGCCCCAGATGAGTTCCAAGTAAGATTCAGTTCTTGGGTCAGATCAGGGACATGTTCATTTGTGCTTAGATCCTTTCTAAAAATATCGCTAAGTAAAAGGAGGGGAATGCTGTAATGATGGCAGATTTTATCAGTGATCTTACCATCTCAGTATGTTTACCACTTAAAGAGAGCAAGGGGGAACGTTTCCTCCCCAAGTCTTCCCTAAGCTGTTAGGTGCAACTCGTTTAGTTCTGTGCTAAATTTAAATCAAGATGTCACTCAGGAAGCTTCCTATACCTGTCAGTTCAATGAAGTCTACCTTTAAAACTTGCAAGATGTCTCTCACTAGAGAGATTGGCTCTGATGAGAGCAGATCAAACTAAGCCAAATCTAAAGTCCCCTACTACCTGCCATCCAGGCTCTGGGGCCAGCACTTGGGGAGATCATGGTTGTTTACTGTCTACACTCTTCGCCCTGGCCAATTACTAATGCTGGCATGCATCAGGAAACCTGTTTTTATTCTGAATGATAACAGGCAATGAGAAGTAGGAAGTGCATACAATACAGATTAAAATAAAATGTTTCAGTTGGTTAAAAAAAAAATCCCACTGGCTGATGGGTACCAGCCTGTGTAGCTAAAGCTATTTATCAATACAACTGCAGCCCTTGTTGGAGGGAAATTGCCTGATGAATTTTTCAGACCTGGCAGAAAACATAGAGCACATATTTTTGAAGCCCCAACTTGATCTGTAAATCATGATACTTTTGCCTGAACATTTATGACAATTCCTTTAAAAGCTCTCCAACACAGACGGTTCTTCTTGTAGTGTTTATAGTTTTGCTTTGTCAGAATACAATTACCCAGATTAGAAGCGGATACTATAAAGGATATCTCTGTCACCAGATATTTCGAAAGGAGCTAGCAATGTTATGAGGTTAATTTGTGTGATTTCCCAAATCAAGCATCTGTCATTGAAATATATTGCAAAGGTCTTTGCTGGAGACCTTTCATAGTTAAGTTATAAAAAAAAAATCTTAACAAAAATCTCACCAAGCCCAATGGCCACACAAAGCTGGGAAAACAACAGCTTTTAGTGGGGACAAAAATATGTTACCGTATTGGAAAGAGTGCTTGTTGGGAGATGTATTGCTTTTCCTGTGTATTTTGAAAGATACAAAAGGCTCTTCACTTGGGAGGGGTAATGGAACCTGACTTTCTCATCCTTCTCCAGGAAAAGCAGGTTGCCTGTTCCTGTGGATGCCGATGTGGGAGCACGGGGACTCTGGGACAGTTTAAAAAGTGAAATGTGTAGAGAAGAATCCAGGGGAGAGTCGGACCCTTGTCTCTCTGAGTTGAAGCAGCAGCACCATGGCGGGCTTTCCACGGGGACTCTTTCCACGGACTCACGCCCACGCCAAACAGAGCGAATGGCTAAGGAGTTAATCATCAGCTCTGCCTATCTAGTCACCAAATAACTGTTTTGAAATGAGAAAGGGGGAGCATGATCTTTAATTGTGGTACTCCAGCAAGTAGGACAACAAACAGCGGAGAGATTACCTCAGTGCCATGGATGTAACTAAGACATCTGAAATGCTGGGGTGTTTTTTACAATCCCTTTAGTAAGTACGAAAATCGGTAACGTGAGTCCTCAGTGGAGTTATTGTAGGAAAGTCCTGTTCATTATTGCTTTTCTCCTCGAGAGGAGCATTATTTCCGTCTCGGCTCTGTCTCATTTTCATGTTCACTGCCTTTGCATGGGCAGTCCCACCCCTCGCCTTGGTGCCACTGTGTCTAAGGAAGTCCCCCTCCCCCTTGATTCATTGTAATCAAACACTAAGAGCAGGAAGAGATGATGCCTGGGTGACAGAACACTGCAATTTGAAGTGGGGCAGTCGTTATTATTACTATTGCTGTTGTTATTATTTTAGACAGGCTCTTCCTATTCAACCACAGAACACCTCTGCCAGTCCATGCCAGGGCAGAGCAGGGCTAGCGTTTGAGAAACTGCTCTGCCCCTCTGCTGAAACAGATGAACAAAACATAATCGAAACAGAACAAAAACAAGCAACGACAAACAAATGAAAAGACTCAATGTTGGTTCTCTTCGGGGGATGGCATGAGGACAAGGTGTGAGTGCTATGTGGGTCCACCATGGCTAGCACAGAGGGCTATTTCTGTGTGCCTTTCTGTTTGGGGAATGGAGCATCTCCAATAGCACTTTCCTTCCTAGTTCATGCTGCTTGCTGGTGCCGGGCTGGGTGTGTGTTCTGGTTACTGAGATGGGAACTGAAATTTTTGTCTAAAGGGTTTGGGGTGGGGGAGGTGCCGCGGAAGAATCATCCAAACTGAGGTCTTCTCTAACCATCAATTTGCGGTAGATGACCTTTAAGGGACTGACAGCAGAATGTCTGCCAGCTCGGAAAAATGTACAAGCTTACATCTTTTCAATGGCAGAGGACATAGCATGAGAAACAATGCCTGTCTCTTCAGGACACAAGGCGTTGAACTCCCAGGCAGCGTGCTCGCAGACATCTCCCCTGCTGAGCGTGGTCATGATGTGGGGGGTTACCTTCAGGCTGAAAGGGGAAGGGTTCCTTCTTGTTCCTGCTCTGGTTTCAGGCACCATGGGATGACGGTGCCCTTGATGTTAACACTGTAGAGGGGGCTCAGCCCTGCTGAGTTAGTTGCTCCTCAAGAGACCCAGCTCTTCTGCCTATCTGGTTGGGAGCCTTCCTCACACCAGCATGTGCCTCCTACGGTGAAGCGCCAGGTGGTCTGACCTGGAGAAGCTGCGGTCACAGTCTGCGCACTTGAACGGCTTCACTCCTGTGTGTTTGCGGTAATGCCTGGTCAGTTCATCCGAACGGGCAAACTTCCAGGTGCAGCCTTCCCACGTGCATTTGTAGGGCTTCTCTCCTGGAAGAAACAGAGACACACAAGCTTGGCAACTCCATCCCTTTTCTGTGACAACCCAGCTAGCCCTGAATGCTGGGAAAGTATTGTGGGCAATGGGCGTTCCGTTTGGCAGGTCTCTGTGAGTAAACCTTAGCATCCCATTAGGGGCTTTGGGGACTGAGGGGTGAGTTTCAGTTTCCTCTTTTCTGCTGTGACTTCAGGGAAGTCAGGTAACATTCAAGTGTGTAGCTGAGGACACCCCACCGAGACTGATTTGGCTTCATGGCTGGAAGTCACAGAAAACAATAAAGGGTACTTAGTTGCATTCAATAGGCCCCCTTCCCTTCAGAATTTGCATCACTTCAAACCTATAAGACTGTATAGGACATTGTATCTATTCAGCCATTATTTGAGGTATACACATCACTTCATTACAAGGTAAAACAACCCGGATGTTAGACATATGTTATTCACAAACATCTACGTTTTGTTTGTCCCTTGGGAAGAAACCTTAGATAGCCTAGCAGTGCCAAAATCAGCATGTTTTTCAAGACTGGACAACCAAGCGAGCCCAAGGAATCCTGAAGTTGGACTGAATGCTAAGAGTCCTTGTAAAAGTCTGAAGACATGTGTAACCTGACCAGGTCCTTCAGTCTGCTTGTAAGGACAGTAAAATATCCAAAGCCTGTGCTGGGAAAAGATAGCCTATCCATTGTCCAAATGGGTTCCCGGGGGAGCAGGACAATAGTTGACCCAGGTGCACTGTTTTCCTAGCTCTCTTCCAAATGGCAGCCCTGTCCCCATGCAACCCCGCACAAACTGATCTCTCCTGTCCTATCTGGTCAATGGACTACAATGAAGGGGCCTCTAATGAGCACAGGAGAGGCAGCTCATGCTAATCCCGTGTATGGAGCTGCAAAGCAACCCCCACTTCCCAGCAGAGAAGCTCAGGGCAGCACAGCAAATTACTCAAGGGATCCTGGCAAAGATGTGCCTGGCTCTGAATCTAGTACCTTTCTCGATGCTCCAGAGGAACAGATAATCCTTATTTGAACCAAACTTTATTGCATCCTCAGACCCCTTTAGTTCTCCTTTGTTTAGTACTCTCCACCTATTTAAATTCTATTTCGATTAAGTCACTAACACTATCTCCATGCCTGTCTCCTCTACCCCCAGTGCCTAGATCAGTCCTACCCTAAGCAAGTTCCTGGATAAATTAACACTACTACAATGCATGTGTGTGAGTATGTGACATGCATACACACTTTCTCTCTTCCTCTCTCTCTCTCACACACATATGTACATACTTAATGCATGTGTATGTGGCAACACTCTCACACATATATGTACACACTCAAAGCATGTGTATGTAACAAACACACACACACCACAGCAGCAGCAGCAGCAAAGGCACAGGAAACTTCTAGTTCCTATATGTGAAAAGCCTTCATGGGAAAACTTGCCTAAACTGGATTGAACATTTTTTTCATTCAGCTCTTAAGTTAGTGTTGGGTCTTAGGATCAAGTGGCCCTTTCAGAAGAGAGTGAATAAGTGGTTCAGACCCAAGCAATCTAGAAATGCTCAGGCACTAATTGTGGCCACAGGAAGCACCTTGATATTCTGAAAGGACCCATTCAACTAAAGGCATGCTGATTGTATTGACCAGAAACCTCAACTTCTAATTCATTCCAGTTGTTCCAAGGAGACAACATATGTATTTTTGTGTGCTTGCAGATCAGAGTTCTAGAGAAACAAAGTAAACACAAGCCAGGTAGGTGTCTAACTTACAAAGATTGAAGATCCTGACAGTGAATAGCATGTATTTGCATGTTGAATACTGTTGATTTTTTAAATATATTTTCATTGCCTGTATGAGTTCTGGCACTTAGCACAATATAAATAAATATATTTTCCTCCATGTTCTTCTGCCTTTGCTAGTGTGAGTTGATTGGTTGTTACCAAGGGATATCTCCTAGTAGTGGCTTGTGTTAAGAAGAAATCATCCAGAGAGAAAGTGTCCCTGAGGAAGGAAGGAGAAAGGGTCTTCTTTTCCCCCACTTTTATTGAAAATAGCTTTCTTTCCGGCATAATATATCGTAATTGTGGTTTCCCCTCCCTCTACTCCTCCCAATTCTTTCCCACCTCCCCTCCCATCCAGATCCACCCCTTTTTGTCTCTTATTAGAGAATTACAGGCTTCTATGGGATAATAAAATAAAGTAAGATTAAAAAAAAACCCCAACATATTGGAATAGGACAGAAGTAACAGTAGAAAAAGAGCCCAAAAAAAGACACAAGTAACACATGTAGCCACAAAGACCCACACATTACACTGAGGAATCCCAAATAGACACCAAACTGGAAGCCATAATATATGCAAAGGACCTATAGGGTAAAAAGAAATAAAAATGTAAATAAATTAAAAATAAGATGAAATAAAAAAATAAAGAAAAGGAAGAAAAAATTCTGACATGGCACTACAAAACAAGAAACCTCCAAAGATGTTGTTGAGTTCACTCTCTTGGCCACCTACTGCTGGTAGGCATTCCAATTTGTCTCCCCAGTGAGACTCCCTTGGAGAAAATCACTTACAAATTGAAATCTGGAGATATCTTCTGTGTTAGGCATTTGTCCACTTCTTCTCCTTTCAGCTCTAGGACCCCATCTGGTATAGACCCTTTCTGGTCCTGTGCATTTTGCCCCAGTCTCTATGAGTTCACATGCATGCTGGTACTCTATGTTTAGATGCCTTTGTTCCCTTGGTGTCTTCCATCTGTTCTGACTCTGATAATCTCTCTGCCTCTTCTTTAGCAGGGTTCCCTGAGACTTGAGGATGGGAGAGCTTTTTTGTTAGAGACATCCCATTGATGGCTAAGTATTCCAAGGTCTCTCTCTCTCTCCCTCTGTTTCCCCACCTCTCTCTCTCACTATCTGAGTAATGTCTGGCTGTGAGTCTCTATATTTGACTCCATCTTCTACATAAGGAAGCTTATCTGATAATGGCTGAACAAAGAACTGATGTATGATGATAGCAGAATGTTATTGTATTGCTACTTTTTTTATAACAATAGTATTTGGTTTTGAGCTATCTAGTCTCAGGTCCTTGGTGACCCAAGCATCAGGTATGGGGTCCATCTGGTGGAGTGGGTCTTAAGTCAAATCAAGTGTCAGTTGGTGACTCTCATAAGGTCTGTGCTACCATTGCACTGGCATATTTGTCAGGTAGTACATCATTGTTGATCAAAGCATTTTGTGACTGACTTGGTGTTTACGTTTCTCCTTTTGGTAATTGAAGTGTACCTTCCCACACCAAAGACACTAGCACATAGGGGTGAAGGCTCTGTGTAGTCACCATCTTGACTTCTCTGTGTTCAATAGTTTGTTTAGGTGTTGTCTTCAGCCTTGAAATCAGTTTGTGCAGAGCAACTTATAGTCTTGGTAACAGCCTAGGTTTTTTGGGGAGTTCCCATAACATCCCTTTGGACAGAAACGCTATTAGATGTAACCCAATTCCAGTGCTGGAAGCTTCATTTGATGACAAGAGATGTCTAGTTGAGGCTCTGTCTTCCCTCTCATATATGTATATATTTCACAAAACTTCTACTGCATTAGATTTATACACTACCCATCAAATGGCCCTTAAATTTAGCTGTTGGTTTCTATATTCCCGCCCTCACTCCCCTTAGCTCCTGCTACCCACTCAATTCTCCTGTTCCAGTCCCTCCCCATACATCTATAACTATATATTTTATTTCTCTTTCCTAGAAAGATCTAAGTGTCCTTCCAGTCCCTTACACTATACCTAACCTCTGTGGTTCTAGGGATTGCAATTTGGTTACCATTGACTTAACAGCTAATATTCACATATAACCTTATTTGTTTTTTTTAGATCTACATTACCCAACTCAGGATGATTTTGCCCAATTCTATCCATTGACTTGCACATTTAATAGTTTCATTTTTTAATGGTTGAGTAATATTCTATTGTACAATTGTTCCATATTTTCTTTATTCATTCCTCTGTGAGTTTGTTTCTAATTTCTGGCTATTATGACTAGAACAGCAATGAACATATGTGAGTAACCATGTCTGTGGCAGGATAAAGCAGCCTTGGGGTGTGTGTCCAAGAGTGGTATAGCTGGATCTGGAAGTGTGGAACTGCGATAGGATGATGTTTGTTTCTATCTTGGTAAGGAAGTAGCAGATGGGATTAGAATGAGGTTGATGGACCCTGTCATTATTGTGGATAGAAAAAAAGGATATGTAAATGTGAAGCGCATTGTAGGAGATTAACTAGGGGCAAGAGACTCTAGGCTCACCTCATAGGGAAGGGAAGAAGCTGGTGGGACCCAAGGTACAGACAGTTGCATCCAGGTGTGGACTGGATTTGCATGTCTAATTTAGATAATACAATCTCCAATTTATTTCTCACAATTATTTTGTCAATTTAATAATGGTACATACTCATCGCTCCCTCTCTCTCTCTCTGTCACTGGGTTCCTTGGGTTTAGTTCAGTGTATAACTGTGGGTGTTTGTGATGAGAAAATTGGCAAAGAATGGGCTGGCAAAACCAGCAGAGACAGCTGATCTGAACAGGGGAGAGCTCTTGGACCCCAGACCGACAGCTGGGAGGTCAGCATGGGACTGATCCAGACCCCCTGAATGTGAAAGTCAGTGAGGAGGCCTGGGAAACATATGGGGCCCTGAGCTGTGGATCAGTGTCTTTCCCTGGAATATAAACAGACATCATGTGTCCATAACACAAAGAGGGATGCTCTCTCAGCCTGGACTCTTAGGGGAGTGCCTGGACCCTGCCCTGAGTGAAATGACAGACTCTAGATATCCCCTATGTGGAAGGAAGTGGGGATAGGGTAGGAGGCTGGGGGGTATGGTGGGGGGGTGCGGGAGGAGGGGAGGGAGAGGGAACTGAGATTGACATGTGAAACAAGCTATTTAAAATGAAAATAATAATAAAAAATTAAAAAATAATGGTACATACATTTTTTTCACTTGATAAATAGGTAGAAGAGATTGGTCATCTATGGCCCCCACTGTTACATTTTTAAAGATTGAAAGTGGAAAGCATAATAATTTATACTTGCAAACACTGAGTGACCGTTACACATTAGTGTCTGCAAATAAGTTTTTATTGGCACATGCGTATATTAAGTTGTTTGTATATTGTTTTGACTGTTTTCCAGTGAAGGCAATGTTGATCAGTTACAATATGAAACACATGGCCTTCTATGTACTAGATAGAACATGTGCCATCTGGCCTTCTACAGAGAGTCCACTCAACCTAGATCTAAGACATGGGCACTTCTACTTACGTCCTGTCTCTTGAATATATGCTAATTTATTCAACTGGAGTATAATACACATTGCTAGTTTGAGATGTGGGGAGGTTGGTGGAATACTTTGGTTATGGCATCCAAATTCTCAAATTTAAGAGCCTCAATTCAAACATTACCTCTAAGTCATATATACATATGGTATTGCTGTATTCTTTTATCACTTGCCAACATAACTAATTTTTGCAAATATGTTTTCTTTTTTATTAGACCACTAGGTTGTGTTATAATACATTATTTTAACAATTATATTTTAAAATATAATTTTAAGATTATATTATTCTGTATAATGTTTATTTTCTTATTGTTTATATATGATGTGTATACGTGTGAGCATGTGCCATGGAACCAATACCTGTATGGAGGCAGCTTTCTGGAGTCAGTTATCTCCTTCCATCTTAATGTGTATTCTGCAGATTGAATGCATACCTCCAAGCCCAAATGGCAAGGCACCACTGCCGTCTCATTTGAAATATACTTAATACCTTTTTGCATTTTTTGTGTGTTTATTTGTTTATTTGTTTTCTGTGGCTTTGGGTTTGTTGGGAGGTCATGCTGGTGAGAGGTTGCAGCCTTTATGGACTTATTAGCCATTCTTTCCACCAAAATTTTAAAAGTAGAAAAAAGGCAAAGACCTCTAACCATTCTCTATAATTAAAAGCATTGGGGAGAGATGGCACTCTGGCTGGGCAGGCTGCTCATTTCTGTCTTCTCTCGAAAGAGAAATGGGTGCTAGTTATATGCACCCAAGACAAGTGTTTCATTTTTTAAAAATCAATTAATTTGTCTTTGGACTAGCCAGGTTTTAGGAGTGGATAGAAACGATTTTGGTAGCTACTGTACTATATTGCTCATTTATAATGTGTGCCAAGTTTTGAGTGGCTACAATGAAAATCATTTTCTCATTTTATCTTCTTTTCTCTAAAATTTACTATATTTCTCTTTCATGTCAATGGCAAGGGAACAAGACCTGAATAGTAACAATACTGGTTGACATGCCAACACGGATGGGGTGGGGGTTCACAGGGTCCCACCCCTTGATGACTAGCTATGGATAATCAATGACTGTTAAGAGAGAGGAATAAGTTTTCTCCCAGGGCAAGTTTGCCAGCAGGTGTCCAATACCATATGATCAGTCAGATACATATACATAACAACACTAAATAGACTCAGTAGGCTGAATCTCTGTGTGTGTGTATGGGTATTGATGATAGTAATTAAAGAATTGGTTATGAACTTGGACAGGGAAGAAGGAGTGACAATGAAATAAATACAGTACACATGCATAAAATTCTCAAAAACTTAAAATGAAAAACAATAAGTTTACTATGCCAAAATGGCTGTTGATTATTTTGTGTTGCTGGAAGTTCTGTCACATAGCAACATGCTCTAGAGTCTAACAGATAATGTGAAGTGGACTAAGGCCATGTCCAGCTTTCTGGTTTGGATAACCATGAGTTCTCAAAACAAAAAATCCATTTCCTAGATACTTTCTCAGTATTTTAGAACCACAGAACACATTGTTATTATTGGTCACTACTTTGAGTTTCTGGTTTTTTAAACCACTTTTATTGTTCAATGGAAGTATTAAATGAATCAATAGGAAAATGTAAAAGAGATTTAAGATGTTTAAACAGTTGAAATGTTAAAAATGTATATCTCAGTCAATAGGCCCGTGCTATTGACATATTATTTATAATTCACAAGTCATAATACTGGATCATCTGATACGCACTATGTTCCAGAACTTAAAAAAAACCATGAAACTGTCAATATTGAATCATGTTCATATCAGCCTTGTTTGCAATTGGGAGAGCTTCTAATGCTTCTGCAGCTGGTTTGTCAATATAAAATGGGAATATATATTTATTTATGCACATAAATCAAATGAGCATTTGACTTTACAAGACAGTTAGTGGCAGGAACAGAATGGCAAATGAACTTTATACAAAGTTGTTTCAATGGAAGATTTGGCTAAGAGCTGGACCTGGTGGCTCAAACTGGAATGTTATCATTTGGAAGACTGTGGCAAGATGACTTGCTTACAGTTTGAGGCTATTTGGGACATAGAGAGTTCCAGGATAGTCCTTTCTACAGAGTAAGACTCTGTCTTAAAAAACTAACAAGAACAACAACAACAACAAAAAGCAAATGTATGCTTGCACAATAAAAACAGACCACACCCACAGCTCTCTGCTTGGTTCCTCTTGCTTCTGTTCCTCACCAAGATGGACTCTGCTGACAGCGAAAGGAGACTCTCTTCATCTCTTTAGATATTGCAGGTTGTCTTTGAAGTTTAACTTATTTGGATCAGAATCCCACACACATGTTATCTCAAACTGTTTTCCTGGGAAATACGCTGACAATAAAAATATCACACCTATCTTCTTTCATAAAAAAGGTATCTATGTGTAGGGATGTTTTGACCGTGGGTATATCTGTCCACCACACCTATGCCTGGTGCAGTGGAGGCCAGAAGATGGCATGAAAGTCTCTGTGACTGGAGCACATACAGTTGTCAACCACCATGTGGGAATCAAACACGAGTTCCTGAAGAGCAACCAGGGCTCTTAAACACTGAGCCAGTTTCCTGGCCCCATGCCTACCTGCTTTATCCCTTTTAGACAAAAGGTGTAGCTAATGGCCAAATATAAATATAACTGCTTGCAGGCAAAAATCTTTAAAAAATATTTAGCATTTCACAAAATAACCCAGAAGTTTTGATTTCAAATCAGACCATTCTTGATTCTGATATCTTATGTTAATTCTATAAAAGACCAAGAAATTACTGGCAAAAGTTTGTATAGTACTGTATCAAAAAGCTTTGGCATGTGATTTTGGCTTTTGCAACATAACAGTTAAAATGTAAAATAAAAACAAGAAATACAAGGTGAGTGATGGGTGGCTAGCTGGGTGACACTATGTTGCTCCTTTGGGGTACAGTTTAGCTTCCTGTTAAGCCATCCCTTTCATTGGTAGAGTTCCTATTTTAATAAAACATTTTCAGCATAATCTTAAGAAAGTAAACACGCCAGAATGGTGTGAAGACATCTGGGGGTGGGTGAGGTGGCTCAGTGACTCCTCCCGGGAGCCCAGGCAAATGGGAAAAGAGACAATGAGCTCCACAAACTGTCCTCTTCCTTCCCCATGTACACTGTGGTATAAGCACGCCCAACCCATACCCCTGCTGTCACCTACACCCCATCATCAACAGTAACAGTCACTGTTTAAAAGTATCGTTTTTGTTTTTCCTCTAAAACTTTAACAGCACACTGGCAGTTCCTGTTGGATACTACTTCCTGTGCACAAACGGCCAGCATCACGTGCACACTTCTAAGCGGTTATTAATGAGGTATCCTGGGAAAATAAATCGTATCAGACTTTTCTTTCTTTCCTGGCTTGAAACAGTCAACACAAACTAATTTCGTATGAATTGCCTGCCTTTTTCCATTCTGGTTAGAGAAAGGGATTTAGGCTAGCTCAGTGCATTTCCATGGCATTGACCCAGCAGAAGGCACAATACAGTCTAAAGAAAACATCAGCTATTGAATGGATTCCCAACACCTACCTAAGAAAAATCACTTTGTGCAGGGCCTTGCATTTCACCACCTGAAATGCTGAAAGGTAAATGTGGGCCAAGACAAAGGGCAGGTGCCTTTGCATGTGAAAATGACGTGTGAGCTGTACACTTAGAGGAATGTGCAGTTTCAAAAGGCCTGTGTTAAACAAAACACAGTGTTCTCAGCAGCTCCTCTGCTATTTTCTCAAGCAACTGAAAAGGAACACCTTTAGCAACAGGAAGCGCAGGCATTTTCTAGGTTCAGAAGTGCATTTTTGAAATATGTCCCTGTGTAACTCTGACAAAGTTACGGGGCCCAGACACTGACAAATGAGCTTCATTACATTCAGGGCTCGGCATATTTGCTGTGACAATCTGTTTCACTTGAGGAATGGTATTTGCATATGAGGAGAGAGAGAGGAGGGAAAAAAAAGGAAAGAAACCAGAATCAAGATTCCTATCTTGTCTCCAGGTTTCTGTTACATTAGTTCATGAAAGTTCACAGATTTCTAGATCTGGAAGGAAATTAGGTGCTTTCAACATGAGGAAATAGAAACCTGGTGGCTAGGAAGGAGCTGGCATGAGCAGCTTCTCTGAGTCAGACAAGGATGGATGTGGCCATATTCCCTTTCAGGGGTTAAAGTAGCTCACACTACGTGGCACTCTAAAATCAGGCACAAGGGTCAAGCATGGCCTCGGTTACCAACCTGCAACTGTGTTCCAGGCTGCAGAACTCAGCATCTGGAAGCAGTTTCCCTATCTCTAAAACTCTGGCTTGTTATCTCTTCCTATAAGCCGTGAACCTCCAACCTGTACATGACAGAATACTTAATTCTACAGCTGGGAAACCCAAGGAATTCCTCTTTATTGTGAAGACATATAAATACATAATAGAAATAATCTTTTTTTACTGTTGTGTGGAATGTGAAGATGTGAGTGTATTACTTATTTTTTTCCTGTGTGTAGTTGTGTTTGCCCACACAAGCACATATACACATGCAGATCCCAGAGGCTCATGACACGATGTCTTCATCAACAGATTCCCCACCTTGCTTTCTGAGATAGAATCTCTCCCTGGACCTATAGCTCACTGGTTTGGCTACACTGGTGCACCACTGAATTCCCAGGATCCTCCTGTTTCTTCCCTGTTTCAGTGCTGGGATCAAGGAAGTGTGTCTTTAAGCTTGGCTTCTTGTGTTGTTTTGTTTTGCTTACATAGGTACTAGAGGATCAGAACTCGGGTCTTCTGAGCTGCATCTCCAATCCTCTGTTTGCTGTTTTAAAGGTACGCATTCAGCTAACTGGATGTTGGTCTTGATTCTAGCTTTTGCAAATGTCGTAAGTACAAAACTACCTGAGCCGAAAAGACCAACCTAGTGGGCAGTATGTTCAATCCATTTATTTAGTCTTGGCATTTCAATCAAATAGTCAATGTGTTACTCTTCATTCCCCTGAATGGTCTGGACTAATTTCTTCACTGTGTGTAAATGAGACTAAGTGACCTCCATGTGTCTTCCCATGCCATTCTATAAAGGCAAACCTTGATAACAATAGTATTTGCTAGAACATGGCACTTTCCACATACCATGGCTTTTTCTATGATTTCATGATTTTAACACATCTGACCTCGGTAGCTTTCTAATCTAACAGTTTCAGTAGCTAACCCCGCTTCACTCGGGCATCCAGTTAGTCTTAGCCACTTTTTATGATGCCACTCCACACTTCAAGTTACTGCTTTAATAAACCAGGCTATCTAGTCAGAACTGGACTGGCAGACTAGAGCCCGAGTTATGACTTACTGGATATGCAGTACTGTTAATACAAAGTCTAGCCTTCTCACCCAGAAAGCAAACATTAACGAATGAAAATATTCTCTAATAAAATGTACTTTACAGAAAGTAAAAAGTTCAAGGTCAAGGGACATTGTTTTATTTGGCTGTTCCGACTTTATATTGCGATGAGGTGACAACACTTATTTGCTATGTGTCTGGTTACCCTTTCTTAAGTTTCTTTTGAAGAGAACTCTTCTTTAACCTGTCACATAAAATGTGTGCCAAGACGTTGAGTTTTTCTTCTCACTTAACACATACCCACACATTCTCACAGCCTCTGCTGTAACCTAGCAGGGAAATCCTAAGTGTCTATTTCCTAATCTCACATCTAAGTGCCAGGGATGGTACAGGATGGCATCAACTGTGGGCCTAAAAGCATTCTCAGATGACCGAAATCTTATTCAGCACCCACCACTTCAACAATATATACCTCCTTCTGCATTGCTGTAGGAAAGGGGTAATCTTGTCTACAGCTGCCCTAAGTCCCAAGTCTCTTTGGGTGGAGAGATTGTTTTTGAGACTCTTCTATGGAGAAGTAAGGGATGTATTCTCTACTTGTCCCACCATGATCATAACAGATGCCAGCTCTGTCACCCAAATGCCTGTCCAGCACTCCTCTCCATCCAGCTCTGCAGGGTGGTTTATCACCTTCGGTTTTATCGCCTTTTACCAGGATCAAATTTAATGGTGCCATTACTGGGCACTAGGTCACATCCTTGTTTATTCTCTGTTCTGCAAGGAGCCATCGTACATAGAATCCTCTAGCAATATGAAAGCTAGCCAGTAGAGATACAGTTTGTGAATAGGAAGTAGCATGTTCTCTCCGTGTTCTGTGACTCAAACATGAAGGGTCTGCGAGAATAGGGCCTTGCCACCCAGTTTAGGAAGGCGACATAAACAATGGCAGTAGACTGTGATGTTTGAGACAGGTGTCCTACAAGAACCTGCAGAAGAACGGTTCCAAAAGAGGTAGCCTGTACTTGGCACTGGGATTTTTATTTGACAGCCTATGGTGTTCCCCAGTTCAATGGGTAGGAACCCATTTTAGGAAGCATCTGCAGTAGGTTTTCATACGGCAGATCTTCAGTATTAGTGGTTCTTCCTCGCACTATCTCCTTTATCATGCCCTCTTAGCCTTCACTCCATTTAACCCTTACTATCCCGTTGTTCTCTTTTCATCCTTCCTGCCATCCACACTCTATCTCCACTCCCTTGAAATCTCCCACACGGCCCCACAGTATTTTCCTGCTTTTTATGGGTACTCAAATTTAAATACACGTATTTATTTGACAGAGAATGACAGTGAATATGTAGCATGTATCTTTCTGGGACTGGCTTACCTCACTCATCACAATGTGTTCCAGCTCCATTGATTTACCTAAGAATTTCATTTGTCTTTACAGTGGAAGAGTGTCATATTATATACATGTACCTACCATATTTTTGTTATTTATTCATGGGTTGCTGGGCATCTTGACTATTTGTACTCCCGAGCTATTGTGAACAGAGCAGCAATAAATAAGGATGAGAACATATTTGTACCAGAATATAAAGCCTGTGGGGAATATGCCCAGGAGTGGTACAGGTGGATCATCTGATAGGTCTACTTCTAGCACTTTGCAGAGTAACCACAGTCATTTACATAGTAGCTATACCAATTTGCACTCCCACCAACAGTAAATACATGTTTCGCTTTCCCAACACAGATGGCAGCATTTGCTGTTGTTTGCTTTTTTAATCTTAGCCATTCTGACCAATAAGGTGAAATCGTATGGGTAAGATGACATTTCAAAGTTCGAATCAGCATTATCCTGATGGTTAAGGATATTGAACATTTTGAGCAATATTTCTCAGCTTCATTTTTGTTTATTCTTTTTAGAATTCTCTGTCTTGTTCGTGTCCCAGAGTTTAATTTAATTTTGTTCATGTCCCATGTTTTCTTGGCCTTTTGAGTTCTTTATGTAATCTATATACCAACTCTGTTAAATGTAAATATTTTTTCTTATTCTATAGACTGCCTTGCTTATCAAATGATGGTGTCCTCTGCTGTACAGAGCTCTATAGTTTCATGAGGTCTTACTTTTTAATTGTTTATCTTAATGCCGGCATTACCAGATCCTGCTAAGAAAACCCTTTCCCATGCCCGTAAGTTGAAATGTATTGTCTGCTTCTTCCTCTGTGAGATTCAGGATACTAGGTATTATGTTGAGGTCTGCATTAGTTAGGGTTCTCAACAGTCACAGAACTTATAGAATGAGTTTAGCCCCCCTTCTCTCTGTCTCTGTCTGTCTGTCTGTCTCTCTCTCTCTCTCTCACACACACACATGAATTTATTAGCATGGCTTATAGGCTGGCATCCAATTAGTTCAACAATTACTGTCTACCAACAGAAGATCCAACCCAAAACACCTAACTTTTAGAATAGGAGACATTGTCCCTTGAGGGACAGCCTCTTGTTATCTCAAAACTTACATATGAAAATCACTGATATTCTTTTAATTGATGCTACATTAAATGAAAGGAGACTGAGGAAAGAAAACACAAATATCTGCATAAGCATATTCTTAAAAATATGACAGAATATTTATGTCAATTATAATCCTTGATTCTGCAACTGGTCAGGTTGCCTTGCCTGGTATTTATAACTACCTTCCTCTACTATCCATTCAACATTTCTTCCACCCTCAGCAAGCACCTCAGCAGGTCTTGGGTTCTCGTCCCAGAGGAGCGATCTATAATTCCCTTTGTCTTGCCCTTTGTCCGCCTGCCTGGATTAGGCTGCTGCAGTTTCCAATTGACTTTAATCACAGGATACAGGTAGCAGCAAGAGATTCTCCAAAGGATCTCCTGCTCTTCAGACAATCTTGGAGGAGAAACCCAATCTCCATGTGGTAATCAGGGTCAATAACCACCCCCAACACAGTTATTCTTTTCTTAGCATGTTAGCTTAAGGGTATCAGAAGCCCAAAATGACCAGGGGGAAATCTGGGCTTCAAGTTCAATGAAATGTTTGTTGTATCTCCTGGCAGGAGCGCCCCCTCTCTGGAAACAAAACTTCTAGAATAGCAGAATTCAAGGTCATAGGAAAAGGAAGCAAAACTTTTCCTAGTGGGTTACTAGGGGTGACAATGAGGAAACTATGCCCTTACCATCCCTTGATTCCTGGACCCATGGACCCTGCCTTTGGGAGAAAACATACCATTTATTGGACACTAATTCAAAGCATATACTACCTTCTGAAGGATGCTACCCCAGTCTTTAGACTGTAGCTACCCAACCAGTGCTATAGCTGTTTCTTCAAAAGGCCTTTCCATCTCTCTATCAGACCAGCTGTTTCAGAATGTTGGGCAACATAGTAAGACCAGTGTATTCCACGATTGTGGGCCCATTGTTAGGCTTCTCTGGATGCTAAGTGAGTTCCTGGTTAGAAGCAATACTATGTAGATACCATGGTGGTGAATAAGGCATTCTGTAAGTCCACCAGTGTTGGTTTCGGTAGAAGTATTTGCAGGAAAGGCAAATCCATAACCAGAATAAGTATCTATTCCAGTATGGTCCAATGTAGTCAATCTGTCACTAGGTCACTGAATGTTCACCCCAGCGAATGGTGCCATATTTGGGGCTTAGTGTTGATCTCTCCTGCTGGAAGACCCTCAGCAGCAGCTGTATCCAGGTTAGACTTGGTGTGTGGTAGTCTGTTCATGGGTTCATTGGGCAATGACAGGGATGGCTGAGGAATGAGGCTTTCTGTCCACAGACTGGGTCATCCCATCCTATTCACTTCATTGTTGAATTCCCCCTCAGGTGAAGTTACTTTTTGATGAGAATTTACATGGGTCACAAGAATCTTCACATTATTCACTCATTTGGTGAGATCTGTCCACATACTGCTTCCCTAGATGTCTTTGTCACCCATTTTTCAATCACGTTCTTTCTAAGTATCTGACCTTCCAGTCAATCCATTGGCTAAAGCCCATGAACCATTTAACAATCTCAGATCTGGCTATTTCTCCTCCCGAACAGACTATGTGTACTGATCCAAGTTTTTCTCACTGTGAGGATTTCCCTTTGTGTTGGCATCTTTCAGGATTGTCCTAGAAAGGGATTGTAATGCTGTAGATGTCTACTTCTGGGTGGTTACTGCATAATGTGCAGAGCTGTCAGTAGATCAGTCCCTAGTCTTCTCTTCCTCAGTTGTCTGGTCACAGGGCACAGCCCATGAGGCTACAGATGAATGTTTGGCAGACGATGGCATAGTAACAGGAGTGGAAACCATAAGCATGTGGGCAACTTCCTCATGTAATTTGCTTGTGCTTTTGGGACCTGATTGGGCTGGATCACGTATATAACACTTCCATTTGATAACAGATTGCTGCTGTGAACATCATGTTTTATCACTTGGTGGGTCCAATAATACTCAGCCCATAATGAGCAGCTTAGGTTGGCCCATTGCAAAAATTTCTGTTTTCATTAAAGCCCAATAGCATGCCAAGAGCTATCTCACAAAGGGAGACTAGATGTCTACAGATGATGATAGAGCCTTGCTCCAAAATCACAAAGGTCTCTTCTGTGATTCACCAACAGGGGGCTGTGAAGCAGCATTCCTATGTGCTACTGACAGCTTAAGTTAAACTGGGTCTGCTGGATCATATGGTACAAGTAGTAGAGCAGCCGGCACAGCAGCCTGGATCTGTTGAAGAGCCTGCTCTTGTTCCCATGCCCCATTTAAGACTGGCAGCCTTCTGAGTCACTTGGTATATGGGGCAGAGTAACACATCCAAGTGAGGGATGTGCTGTCTCTAGAATCCAAATAGACCCACTAACCATTATATTTCTTTCTTGGTGGTGGGAGGGGCCAGGTGCAATAACTCATCCTTTGCCTTAGAAGGAATATCTTTGCATAAACCACTCTGAGGTAGAAGGCCCTTGGATTTAGGTTGAATTTATTTCCCATCCTCTGATGCTCATGTATGACCTACAAGTGCAAAGTGGTGGCTACCTCCTGCTCACTTGGTCCAATCAGCATAATGTCATCAACATAGTGGGCCAATGTAACATTTCATGGAAGACAGAGATGACCAAGATTCTTTTTGAACTAAGTTAATACACAGGGCTCTAAAATTAATATATCCTGGAGGAAAAACTATAAACATATACTACTGGACTTCCCAACTGAAAGCCAATTGCTTATGGTGGCTCTTACAACCAGTATTGAAAAGAAGACATTTGCCAGATTAATATGTACATACTATGTACCAAGAGATAAGTTAATCTGCTTAAGTCAGAGCACCACATCTGGTACAGCAGATGTAGCTGGGGTCAGTATTTGATTGGTTTTCAATAGTAAAGGGTACCAGATTTTATGTCCAGGTCCTTTATCCATTGGAGGTCAGTTTTGCTCAGGGTGAGAGATAAGAATCTGGAATTACTCTTCTGCATGTACCTATCCAGTTTGATCAACACCAGCACTATTTGTTGAAATACTCCAAGGTGTGTTTTGGTCTCTTTGTCAAAAATCAGGTGGCCGTAGAAACATAGACTTCTATCTGCATTCTCAATTTTATTTTCTTGGTTAATGCATCTGTTTATATGCCACCATTATGCTGTTTCATTGCACTGTTCTACAGTATAATGCGAAATCAGGATGGCGATGCTTCTGGAAATGTTTTTGTTACTCAGTATTGTTTTGACTATCCTAAGTCTTCTGTATTACCACATGAATTCGGAGATTAATTTTTTCAATTTTTTTCAGTAAGACTCTTATCGTGTAACCCAGACTGACTGTGAGTGGTATTCCTGCTACCTCTTAACCTAGTAGTCCTTTTGCCTCTGATTCTCAGAGTCTTCAGATTATTTGCATGTTCTACAATGCTTGGTTCCTTGAATGAAGTCTTTCTGAAAGATCATTATATCTTGGCACACCTTGATAACATTTCCTTCAGTTTCTTTTGTAGAAGCCTCTTTATCTGTCCCATAACTATTTTGCAAGAGTTTTGATGGTTTTATCTTCTCATCTGCACTATTCTTTCCACCCCACAATATGTGAAGCATTCTTGCATTAAGGCTTTCCTCACTCTGCTGGAAGTTTGTCCCATCTATCCATTGAATGAGAACTACGATACTGAACATGGTTTTGCCATTTCTTCACTGCTGTATCCCCTGGGCCTAATACAGAGCTCTGTGCTGATAATTCACTTAATGGAACTACTACAATGCAAATACAAAATCCAGAACATGCAAGAGTTAACTAAATGTAATCTGTACTGGTGCGTGAATGTATTGCTTCAAGTGTTTTCCTTAATTGTTCTCTGCTTTTCTAAGACTATATTATTTGCTATGCTTATATGTGCTTGTTGTATGAGCCTATGTATATGAACTATCTGAATACAGGAGTGAGCAGAGACCAGAAGAAAGCACCAAGCCGCCTTGTTAGTGCTGAGGAATAAACTCAGATCCTCTGCAAGAGCAGTAAGCACTCTTAACTAGCGAGCCACCTCTCTGTCCAGCTCCTTTTCTGTCTAAGCATTCGGGGTAGTCTCCTTGAACTTGGAGCCCACAGATTTAGCTAAACCAGCTTATCAAGAGGCCACAAGATTCCTCAGTTTCTGCCTGCCTAGCACTGGATAACAGGCACATACCTCTATACTAGGCTTTTATTTGGTTACTGAGGATACAACTTGGGACCTTATGCTCCAATGTACTGATGGAGCTATCTCCCTAGCTGCTCATTCTCACTCACATGGGCAGTATTTTAGTCTTTATGGTAATAAACTTATAATTATAAAGACTTAATATGAGTTTCACAAATAAACACTGCATATTCTTTCATGGAAAATACATATTCTTTCATATTATAGTTCTATATTACCTATGTAATAAGTACTGTGTTTAATAATTCTATTAAAACCCACAAAATCCAGAGGCAGACACCCACAGTTAAACACTGAACTGAACTCCAGGAACCCAGTTGTAGAGAGGGAAGAGTGATGAGCAAAGGGGTCAAGACCGGGCAGATGAAGCCCACAGAGACAGCTGACCTGAACAAGGGGGAGCTCTTGGACCCCAGACTGATGGCTGGGAGGCCAGCATGGAACTGATCCACATCCCCTGAATGTGCGTCAGTGAGGAAGCCTAGGCAATCTATTGGGCCTTGGGTATTTATCAGTATTTATTCCTGGCATACAAATGGACTTTGGGTGCTCATCCCACAATGAGGGATGCTCTCTCAGCCTGTATGCATGGGGGACGGCCTAGGCACTCCCTGCCATGAATGAAATGACAGACTCTGGAGAGCAGAGTGGGGATTGTGAGGGGACCTGGGGGAGTTGGTCGGGGTGCAGGGGAGGAGGGAAGGGAGAGGGAGCTGGGACTGATATGTGAAGCAAGCTTGTTTCTAATTTAAATAAAAAAGATGAAAATCCACAATATTTTAGTAACAGGTAGGTACTCCTACCATTCAAGATAAGGTGATTAATAATCAAAATGTTTGAATCTCGGGCAGAACATGAGAAAGTACAAAGGCTGGGGAAAGCACTACCCTACATTCTTCTCTTCACATCACTTCGATAAATGTGAAGATAAAACAGAGCTCAGAGTGAAAGGAGGTCCATAAATATCTCACAGCAATTTAACTTGATGATGTATGTGCTCACATACATGAAATTCAGAAGCAAAATTCACTTTGTAATGTATTATTAAGCAAAGGCACTCATTGGCAGGTGCTTTTAAAAGTCTTTTTGAGTGTATTCAGTAAGATACGGCTTTCAGGATAGAATTCAATCAAATGTGTACAATACAGGTATGGGCATTTGGATCACTGTGGATCCCGGGCACAATTTGTTTCTAGATAGTAGCTCTCTGATGGGTGGAGAAGAACCCCAGCCCTTTAGTGAAAACAGTGTAATATTTGTAACACTCTCAGAGCACATTGAGATAAGTCTCCATTGAAAATAGTGCAGAGGTATTCTCCTTGGGGCTGGCAATGAGCAGTGCTTGTTTTCAAAGGCAGATGGCCGTCAGGGTGGCCATGGATCCTCCCTCTGTGTCACCAGGACAACTTGCACAGACAAGCATCTTCTCCCTTTGCTATTCTCTTCCACATGGAAGATATTTGTCGATGTGGCTGTCTCGCCCACCGGATTTAGAAGCTCTTGTCTTCATTTTTATATCTCATTCATTAGTATGCAAAGAGTTGTGTGCCGAGCAAGCACTCAAGAGCAGCCTGTCTGGTTTTATTTAGTGATTAATGCTCCTGGTACGTGTCTTCTCACTGATGTTCTAACAAGTAAAATTTTCATAGAGCGAGGAGAAGGGCCAGGTATCAGTGTAAAGCCTTAGAGACACACCACCAGTCACCTCTCTTGCCATCTCGTCATTCCAAAGCCTCCCAGCAGCTACTGCTATTTATGTGCTGCCATACAGGCAACCATGGGATGCTGGCTCTGGTGAAGGGATTGGCCTGGCAGGTTTGAGAACTTGTCAAAGACCTGGTGGAGTGATAATAACCGGGACCTGAGAGCAGCCAGGACCACACTGTATTGCTTTCTCAGCCTGACCATGGGCTATGTTCTTACCTGGCTCTGTCCCTGCGATTTACATAGCCAATGAAGAGTGTAAAAACACTTGCATAGCTTGTGCTTGAGGTTTTTTTGGGAGGGGGTGGCAGAGAAATGTCAGCACCCTCTATGTGGGATCTCTATGTGTACAAGTATCCTAAGCACGCACAGAGGATATCCTCAGCCTTCCTCTCCTTTATCCTCACATCCGGTCAGCCGTCATGGACACTGTTCCATTTGCCTCAGGTTTTCCCACACGTCTTTCTACCATCGCATCTTAATATCAGGCAACACATAATGGAACTTGCTAGGGAAGGGAGGTAGAGGTGACACTGAGGTATTTTTGGAAATGAATAGAAGTTATTGACTGAAGAACTAGGAAGAAGAGTCAGGTAGGCAGGTCATTTCAGGTCGGAGGACAACATCAGAATGAGCTGCATCTGGGGACCTAAGCACTGCTGCAGCTAGGACCAAGATGCGTGCGCTGTGGCATGCTTGCTCTTTCCTGACTACCTTGTGAGTTATCTACTTTGCTTATGGGCAAACTCACCAAGTGTGGTCCATGACCCTTTCTGCCCTTCTGAAAGTCAATCTGTGGAGATGCAGGAAATGGCCAACCAATAGCTGTTGAGTTCCATCTATGAATATGGCCATTCAACTAGAAAACTGAAATATTTTAATAAGGATATAACATATATCCCTTAAATGATTGCTTATTCACCATAGTAGCAACACACTGAGTTTATTAAATGATGATTAGCTTTACTCCCAAACAACTATTACCTATACATATTAAATTTGTTAGGGTTCCAAGTAAAGGTATTTAATTATAGCCATATACTCACAATGACACATATCTATAACTGGATCCTCTTCAGCAAGTAACCACTGAATGCTTAGAATGTGTTATCACTGTATTTACTTGGGTTATAAAACCGATGTCCTGAGTCATACATGTGTAATGAGACTTACTGCATCAGTATATAAAGCTAAAAAAAATCTGAGATTCCCACACCTTACGTAGCTGCTCCAAGCTTACCAGTTACGGGCTAAAGATAGACACAAACTTTTGTTTCGTGATTTCAAGTTTCTTATTTCAATTTCTTCTTTTACTTCTCAGAACACTTTGCTACAGTTTGAGTATGATTTACACACTGACCTCCCATACAACAGTCCCCCCCCCCAAAAAGCCTCACTAGGAGGCATTAGGAGTAGGAAAGCTTGAGACCTACAAAAAGTGTAGTCCACACATGGGAATTGGTTAACTGATGAAGGTACTGTGGAAGGTGGGTCTGCTACAAAAGCCAGTGTGGCCAAGTCCCTCATACATTCCTGTCTCCTGCTCTGAGCCAGCCACCTCAGGTCTCTGACATCAAGAAGACCACCATCTGATGTAGTTCTTCACCCTTGGACCAGACCCATAATCACGACCAACCTCTTTGCTTTAAAAACTTGCCTAGTCTTTGATATTGTACTATTGGCAGCAGAAAATAGATTTCGACAATTATACAGCTCATATTCAGGAACTCCTTGGGCCAGGACTTACAAGCTACTTACTAAGAGAAGATTTACCCTGAAAAGAGTCAGTTAGGACTTAGATGATACTTGAGCATCGCTACTAGGTCCTGGGCTTTATCTAATACTCAATAGATATGGGGTGGGGGTTGTCCTAAAAACAGAGTTCAATGTTCCATGAGCTATTGGACACAAGTATTGGAACAGTAGCATCATATCTGAAGGTGGACACAAAGGCCACCGGGACATGCAGCTGCCACAAAATCTTCCCAAGCCCCTTTAGAATCTCACTCAATAAAAAACAAAGATGTCGATTTAGAAGAAAGACATCCACGAATAGCCGTAGAACTGATGAGCCAAGGGAAAAGTGGGAATCCATGGAATCTGCAGCCACTTAGGATCACTGTGTGTGGGAGTGAGTGTGGAGGAGGACATGGATCTTGAGGGCATCACCACATGTGATTTATAAATAACAGATGATCCGGTTACAGCACATGCTCCTTTCATTAGGGAGGCGTCATTAATTAGGATACAGTTCCTTCTTAAAGGCAAAGAACAGATAATAGAGACTGCAAAGTCAGTGTTGGTTAATGCTTTAAGGCACCCACAAGTAAACTTCTGATGAAGTAGGATGAATGAGTAATGCATCTACCTCAAGTTCAGTAACTTACTGTTCATATCAATTTTAATGAGCATTAAACAAGACTGTCCAGATTTACAACAGAGACAATTTATTGTAGTGGGTATTTGCCCTGCCTGGGCAGAATGGAAGACTATGGCAGCTATCTACCTTGTTGTGCGTCTGTGAGTGTATTCTAATAAATTCTTTACCAGCTCTCGTGGATTCACCTACACTTTATAATATGAAATATTTCAACTCATTTGAAAGAGAAGAAAATATATGTTGAAGGTACTTTTAAAATCTCTGTCTCGAGTTTAGCTCTGTCTTTCACTCATCACTACATTGAAATGTTCTGTAGAACACTGATAACCATGTTTCCTTTTAGATGTCACACGCAGCTCTCGGGCAGTCAAGTTTCCCATCTAGACTAGCTGCAACATCTGAGTCTAGTGCCCCATCTAGTGGCTGTAGGAATTACTGACACCTGTGTGTTAAAGAACAGTGCTGTAGAGATTACTACAGCACCGAAGTTTCCAGTGGCCATCAACCTTCCTGCTGCTGCCACCCTTTCACACAGTTCCCCATGTTGTAGTGACCCCAACCATAAAATTATTTTTGTTGCTGTCTCATAAGTGTAATTTTTGCTACTGTTTTGAATCATAATGCAAACTAGGCGACTCCTGTGAAAGGTTTGTTCAAACCTCAAAGGGGTCTCAGCCCACAGGTTTAGACAGCAGTGAACATTCTAAATTATACCCACATTTTCTTTCAAAGTGCCTACTTAGGCAATTTAATGTAACATACACTACCTTTAAATGAAGGAAATCAACAGTAGTTATTCATAGCACAAATACGACTCCATTAACTTAAATTTTCCGCAGTTTTTATTTATACCTCATTGGGTGGGAGGCATACCCAGTGCAGACAAGAGGTTGTGAACAATAGGCCAGCTGGCAAAAGTGTGACTCAAGCTATATTTTCTCCTTTGTAATGTCCCTGCAACAATCTATCCTCCCCGGGTCTCGCTGCAACGACATTTCAAAATGCTTGCTAACATGTCCATATTATTTCCTAAGCTACACAATAACAAAGATACAGTTGATTATTTTTTTAATTTAAATGTTCACCTCCAAACACTCCTTTAGCTGTGTGTATTGCTAATATCTTCAAAGGGTCCCTTTTCTGTATCCCTACAAATGTTCACATCTAAGTCCTAAGGAAACACACAACTGGTCAGGCACTTACAAAGCATCAACGGGAAAATGACTATGACTTCCTTATAGAAGGTTTCTCACTGCAGCTCGCTCTCCTCCCATAGCGTGCTTGGATTTCGTAAGTCATCTGTTATAATCCCAAACTCCACATTAAGTATTATTGGTCACACATAAGGATCTTACTCAACATGCCTGAAGCAAAGGTAAGGCTAAGGAGATGTTTATGAAAATCAAGCAAGCCAGCCTGAATTTCTATAGAGCCAGTGCTGATTACATTTTACTCACCAAGTTATGAAACCTTGCGTATAATTATAAATTATAAGCTAGCCTGGGATCACTTAACGCCAGTTACAACAAGTTAACCAGATTGTAGTCTTTCTCTCTATTTGCCAATAATGCCACTTTTAGCTGTCAGTTCAAGAGGGTTATGAGTACACAGACTAGAGTGGTCCCTTAGTAACCTTAGTACCAGGCACTGGTTCGTTTGCCCCAGCCCCAGGCCCCTAGGATTACAAAGGTCACAGATTCTCAAGATATAAGATAGAAACCAGGGAAACATTTGCATATAACCTCCACATGTCTTCTTGTACACTTCAGATAAGATCTAGTTACCTACGATGCCCGATACAATGCAAATGTTTCCCACAGCTGCTATACATGCAGCTAAAGGAGTGCTGACAAGAAAATGCCCATAGGTGTTGAGTACAAGCCAAGGCTAGTTGAATGTACAGAAGCAGACCCGTTGGATACATAGGGCTGGCTAGAACTAATTCTCTGCTATGTGGGTGATTGGATTTGATACATTTTAGGGTCTTGAGCTGGAATTTAGCGAAGATACTTTGATGCAGACTAGAGGCAGCATAGCCAGCTGTTTAAAAGAAGTAGCAGCTTGCAGTGTGGAGGTCTCTGGGATTACAGCTCAGGGCATTTTCTTTGCATTTGTCATGTTCAGTCTGCCTATCAGTTAACTGGCAAAGGTGGAGAAGCTGAAGGAGAGACGGTTGGGGGACCATTCAGATCCTTCCAGCTTATTGAATTCAACACATTACAATCAGGTCACTACAAAAATGGACTTATAATACTTATTTTCTAGATTGGAAAAAGCATATGTGATATTGTCCCAGACTGACAATATTACAGCAGGTTTGTCCTTTATCTCCAGATGTTGCCTCAACCATACTCCCAAGGAAGTGATTTCAGGGACAGCTCCAACATTACAAGTCTAGTAGAAAGAAATCAGTTTCTATTGCAATGGATACAGTAGATGTAGTTGGCAGCATTTCCTTGACTGAGATGACCCTACAGAAGCATTAACTCGCAGAAGAAGTTCATAAAGATCTCTTCCATCCGTGTATGAGAATCACACGTCTCGCCAATGTGACGAGACAGGCTGGAGTGCGTGGCTGACAAAATCGGGAATGTCTGAGTTGGAGGTCATAAGACGCTGTGGCTCACCGTGGAGTCGAGAAGACCAACAGAACCAGACAGTGACCCTCCACCAGCGAGTCCCATTCATCCTGGTGCCTCAAACTGCACCATGGGGACCGAGGCACACTCCCAGAGAGTGACGTTCTGCCTTCAAATTCCACCCGGTGTCTTGCTGACAAAGAAGCCGTTACTGCACGTTTATAAGGAGAGGTGGGGACAGAACTAGTGTTGGGGCAACAGTGCGTGTGTGAGGAAGATCTCAGCAACTGCAGCTACCAGGTTGCTGTGCACACTGAACAAGACAAAGGATGTGTGCGTGGGAGGAAACGACAGAGCTGAGATGTGCTCCTGTGAGAGGTGATAGGCGAGGGCTCCCTCTAATTAGAAACATACTCGGTACTGTTGTGTGTAAGGCCACTGTGACCTTCAAAGTCATCTTTTTAATAAGTCAAGCTCATTAATCCAGCTTCAGCATTCAAGGTTTACGTTCCTTTGAATTGTGGTGAATAAATGGCATCTCCTCTACTCGCTCGGTATATGTTAAAACCTGAACAGTGAAGTCCAATAGTGCTGGGGAAATCGGTGAGTAAAAACCCGCCTTTCTTTCCCTGTGTATCACTGGATAAGTAGAGTAGGGGCGTTTGTGTGAAAACGAGGCTAATGCATATTCCAGGAAGCTCAAGTCGAATAGGAACAGCTCAACATATGTGATGATTCACTGCAGACAATTTATGAGTATGCATAGAAACTGCCCCCTAACTATCAGTGACAGGGCCTGATAACACTTCCTGCTATTATCTGTGTTTATTGTCTGCTAATAGAAGATACTTTTGGACTTCCATGTCTTCATGTTCATTTCTTTGCCTTAATGACTAAGAAGGTTATTTAAAACTAGTCCAGTGGGCTGAAGACGGAGCGCAGTGGTCTATCTCTTGGTAGCATGTGCAATGCTGTGGGTTCAACTTCCAGAACTTCAGGGAGTAAATATACATAAATCACAAAACTAAAAGTAGTGCCTGAGAAACAGGGGGAAACTTCTCCTGAAGAAGTTCACAATCAAAGGAGAGAGAAGAACATAGAATAAACCTATGACCCCTCCAGGGAGTCCAAGTCATCTGGGTGCCTCAAACGGCACCAGAATTTGGAGCAGAGAGGAAGCACGGAAGAGACAATCAGAAACCACAGACTATCTTCTAACTGAATCCCCAGTACCAGGCAATGGATACTGGTCAGGAGGGTTCAAAAGACCCATAAACAGGGAACAATTACCATTCGTCCTGGTTGCCTCCCTATTTAATTGGAGTTGCCCTTAACATGAGATGCTACATCACCCTGAAGTCATAGTCTTCACACGAGATGCTACATCACCCTGAAGTCATAGTTTTCACACGAGATGCTACATCTCCCTGAAGTCATAGTCTGCCAAATGTAAAGTCCAATGCGCGGTATGAGATGGATTGCGCGGTATGAGATGGATGATCAACCCCATCCTTGAGTTGATCAGGAGTGCCCCTGAGACCCCCAAACAGTACGATCTTTTGCCATTGTTCTCGGTTACCTACCAGTACTTAATGGTAGGATTCCATGGCTAAAGTTGTCACATAGTGGTCACAGGGTATGGAGAAACCAAGTTGGCACTGACCAGGGAACTTACTTCGTGTTTGCTAGCTGTCATAGTACTGGAAGCTACTGTGCAGACTGCTGGAGCAGGGTGGGTCACCAACAGTTTGACTCAGTTGTAAGCCCTGTGAGCCTGAATAACCATCAGTATTTATTATGCTCATGGGTTCATAATAGTGGAGTGACTCTGAGTAAACTCAGGAGCTTATAGCGTTACACCCATTTTCAGCCCCTGTAGATAGCATGCATTTTGACAGCATGGCTCACATAGGAATCTATTACATTTGAAGGTTTCCATGAGACAACCATGCTGGAGTCTGGTCTGTGTCTACAACAGGTACTGGACAGGACTTGCTTATTTGTGGTCTGTGTCAGTAGAGGAGCCCATGACTGTTTCCCTGTTTCATCTTCTTCCTGAGGGTCACTGACTCCAGTCACCAGTCACTCATCTAGGGAAGACAGAATGAGGGTGGCTCTTTCTCCTGTCTTCTGTTCCTTGTTAGTAGCTCCCATTGGAGGTACTGCAAAGGGACCCAGGAGATGCCAGGTGAGGGCTACACACATAAAAAAAAAAAAGACAGTGGGCAGTGGCTAATAATGACAGTCAGTGCTTTCTAGATGCATGGGGCATAGGTGAATTGTGGCAAAATTGTGAATTAGTTGCATCAGTTTCTTTTCTCTGCTAGTATTGAAAATCCCCTACTTAGGCACCAACTACTAAGGAGAATCAAACTGGATTTTATGGAACTGGTTTTAAATACATTTCAGTGCTTTGTACATATAAATTTTGAGTCTTAAGTTTATTTCTCTGATATGAAGAAAAGTATTGAAAACAGAACATACATTACCTAACGATGGTGGTGGGTTAGGTGTTAGCTTTAAGAAAGGGAAGAATTTGGCTCAGATTTGCTGTGTGAGGTGCCCTGAGGACTTTTTTAAACTCCATAAATTACATAATTATCAGTCAGCTAAGTTGATTACCAGAAAGATGATTAGCTCATTCTGTTTACAGCATTTAAAACGTGTATGCCAGATAGAAGGAATGAACTAAATTCAAAATATGTCAGTCATGGACTAATGACTGGGTGAGCTGCTGTCATTTCTCACTGCCCCTGACCCCCACTGAGAAGCCCATGGGAGCTGTACCTGTGTGCGTTCTCCGGTGTGCCTTCAGGTGGGAACTTTTTGTGTACACTTTGTTGCATCCTTCAAAGTCGCATCTGTGGATGCGCCTCTTCCTGGAGTCCGGCGATTCTGATCGTCTCTGGCGTCTTGTGCTCTCAATACTAAATGGTGAGATTGAACTGTAAAAGAAAGAGTGCCATTACATGGTGAGAAGCAAAGCCCTTTGTCTGGGGCCTCAGCAGGCTGAGATCATGGTCTTGGACTCTGCTGCCCTATGGTCTCCATGACCATACACCCTGCTCTCATCTCCTGGATCTGTCTCAACAGCTAAAGAAATCAGCAGGGCTATGCTTGGTTTAATAGTTCCAGGGAAAGAAAGGCAATGCTTACTGAGGCAAACTAGGAACATTGATGTAGGTATGTGTGATTTCAGCATGTGAGAGGCTGAGACAGGAGGAACCAAAGCTGGAGGCCAGCCTGGGCCACATAATAAAACCTGTTTCTAGAAATCCAAACTCACCAAGCCCATCTAATGTAACAAACCCAAACCAAATCCAAGCGGAAGTTGTGCCAGGGATGCAAATCTCCTTTATCAGTGCTGAATGAACAGCTCAGCTTCGAATGTCTAGTCTGTCTAGAAATGTCTTAGGAAGCCCTTCTCTGCTCAAGGTAACATCAACATGAACGTATGTAAGAGGGGCATCTAAATTCCATGTAGTGTTATACAACCATGCAAAAGTCACAGTGCAACTTTCAAAACAATTGAGGTCAGAGTGAAAGAAATGGCAGCCATACATCAGGGTGACTCACGCCAAGCAATTTCTGTGCAGAGAAATGCTCTTGATATTTAACTTTCCTACGTGGTGGTTTTGTTGAGGTGAGGAGTAAAGTGAGGAGTAAAGATTAGCTGTACTGCTATTATGAGAAGAAAAAAAAGACTTTATGAAGTTTGGCCCAGACTTGCGTGTTGTTTCATTGTAATACTCAGTAGAAAAACAGGATTAGTTTGTAATGTCAAGTAATTCATTTACATGTACCTTTTTCAAAACTTAATCTCTTCTGATTGAGACAGAAAGAACATGACTCATCTTTTTATTAGCAATCCATGAAGTTCTCTAAAATTATAGTGAAATGGGATAAAGAAACAACCATCCCTGTTTCCATAAGATACACCTACCATTACTGACATTTTGTCATTTAAGTGAGGTGCTGTCTACCATAACTTATCAATTCTCACATGTATTTTTTTCCACATCTGACGCTTTTAAAATGAAGCTGCTTCTTGCAACTGGAGGACTGTTATAGGTTAGCTGGCATTGTTTTCTTTATTAGAGGCACGTAAAGTAATTACAAGTTTTATAATGCCTATTTCAATTTTGAGTAAGGGTTGGTCAGCTTTTTCTGCAAAGGATTAGGTAGTAACTATTTTATTTCGAAGTTAAGGGCCATGAAGTCTTATGCTGTAATTAATAAACTCTAAAATTCTATTATGCAAGCAGCTATAGACCATATGGTAACAAAGGAGCACAATTTCAGTAAAAGTTTCTTTACAAAAATGGTGGAATTGCCTACATGTCACAGTCTGCTGACTTCTCAGTTGCGCATTATAGTAGTGGTTCAACAAACATGCATTCCTACATTTTAAAATGCCATCTCTTAAGTGACAAACAGATTCTGTTTTTGATACCACACCATTCCATTATTCCCGCCAACTGGTTTCCAGCACTTCCTGCTAGCATATTTTCTAGCATGTTCCTGTTTATTTTTTCAAAGTACCCTTTCTAGTCTACAAACAGTAGATTAGGCAGCCAAAGCTTCAGAGTAGTTAAGATCAAATATAAGTGCTGTTTATCAAGCCTCAAACCATTTAACTTGAGATCCACACTGGGGTGAAGGAACCCAGGCTGTGCTTAGGTAAACCATTTTTTTAAAGCCTTCATTATCAATCAACGTGGATTTGTGGTTTTCCACGTCATTGATTCAGTTGCTGGGACAGGACTCTATTGTGAAAAGAGTCAAAACAACATGAAAGAAGAGCTTTAGTCAGTCTGCAGAGTGACTGCAGAATGGAGTAAGATTCCTGAGCTTTAGTCAGTCTGCAGAGTGACTGCAGAATGGAGTAAGATTCCTGTGCACAAGAAAGACTGTGTGTGCCCTAATATGGTGAAAGAAATTCATTTCTTGAACATATAGCCATGACAATAAATACAGATTTTTGGCACTAAAAGCCTTATAAGAGAAAGTCCCTTATTGTGTTGTGTGATGTTTGACATCTTTCACAAATCAGGAGAATGATAGTATTTGAAGTTAAGATTTAAGGTCTATAACAAGTATACTGTATTAACATGTGAATATTAATGTCACCCCACACAAACCCAGCCATGAAGTTTTTGCCTATGGTTGACTTTAGCCACTTACCTTGTTAAGAATTTGTGTGTACCATGAGAAATTAAAATAAATCTGAATCCAAACCAGCTACCAACTGATCTTGAGGGGACCAGTGAGACACTATTGTGACACAATCCGTCCTCTAGTTAACTGTGTGGCAGGCACAGAAAACAAGCAGAGAGGCTGCAAGTGGGAAGAAACTGCCTCACTCAGTTTTGAATTTAATCAACTCGAAGAAGTGGAATGACCTTCAAGTTCAGCCCTTAGTCTTAGGTTTTCCTCATTTTGAAGCATAATCTTTTTAAAATGTTCTGAAGAACAACCATGGAAAGGAGTTTGTACAAGAAAAATAAGATGGAAAATGCTTTTAAAAGGTGCCCGAATGAGGAGTGGAATGTGGTAAAGCTGGTTCTAAGGGCATGCAGCGGTGGCTGTTCTTTGTTCCGGTTTCCCTGTTTTCTCCACCAGCAGGTACAGAGGAAGCAGCCTTTAAGCTAGCCCTTTCGGTGTTACTCGATCTCTTTGCAGGAAGGTTGTGGAGCTGTGGTCAAAGAGGACGAAGCAAAAAAAGAACATAACTAGGACATCCTAGTGCTATGGAGAACCGCTACGGTCTGGAAGCCAGGGTGCAATCCACAGTGAGAAGACACTGTAGGTAGACTGCAGCATGGACAGGGTTTCGCTGAGCCAATTCCGTGACCAAGTTCAGTACCATGTTGTCAAGGTACTGAGTAATTTTCAGCCTAGGATGTCGTGAGCATTTAAGAAATGAATGATAGGAAAGGTATTCCTGCTTCATTTCCCATATAATTTTGAGTTGAATAATTAATCCTCATCTCATTAATTGTTTGATTGCTGTACCTTCAGATAACAGACATGTAATTCTCACCACCTCCTTCCAGATGCTTCATATTTTAAATGGGACTGGGGATCAGGGATTCAGCGTTACCTGCCAGTAAACACATGCTTATAGACGCCATTGTTCTTCCAGCCGTTCAGACCATGACGTCCAAACATGTGGCATGTCCACTGTGATATGTGTGTTGGAGGCTGGAGAGTGAAAAACGGGTCCTCTCCTGCGGGTTTTCAGGTAAGTAGGAAGGAGTACAAGAGTCACCCTGATCCCAGAGCACTGCCCGACAGGGTCCCATTCTGGGGCTTCCCATATGCATGAGTGTAGCAGAGGGGCTTTCAGTTTCTTCTTGGTGTGTATACCCCACCCTTCATGTCCCATGCTCTCAGAGCACTGTATTCCCTGTTAGTTGGCAATGAAGATCCAAGCCTGCTTGGTGCTTTATAAGTTAGACTTGTTCAACAGAATGTAAATGTGTAACTTATGACTGCATTGAAGGAACAGGAACAGAATCATTTCAATTATATTTACTAATAATCTTTGTATGTTCAAAATGGATGAGATAAGAGGGTTGGTACTGTGTTCACACATATCAGTACATAAGGAGCAATGACTGAAGCTGGCCAGATGGCTCAGTGGGTAAGAGCAGTTTCTGTGTAATCCTAGAGACCTGAGTTCAATACCTGAAACACACAAAAGAGAGACAATTCCACAAAGTTGTCTTCTGACCTCCAGATGTATGCTATGGCATATTCACACTCCCTCCATTATACACATGTGCAGATGCATACAATATACGCACACATGCACACACACACACACATAAAACACACAACCACAAACACACGCACACCCAACCACCACCAGCAGCAGCACCACAAACAAACAAATAAATAATAAATAAATAAATTTTTTTTCACAAAGCAATAATTTCAATTTCATGCCCTGCCATTTCCCCAGAAGGCTAGCCCACTTTGAGTAGTTGATGGATGCCTGAGGGGGCTTCTAAATGCCGTGTGGTAATTTTGGATCCGGAGAGAACAAATGAGTGAGTCATGGCTTCAGCAGCAGCACAATCCTGCTTGGAGTGGCAAGTTAAATTAGAATTAAATCCAGAGAGGCCGAGAAAGTCACATTCAGAAACAGCTCCATTTAAACTGAAAGTGCTGCATTGCGGCTGTGAAAGAAAGCAGGGTTAACTGTAATAAAGGCCATTTGTCATGAGTGACCTCAGTGTGATGGAATGCCCTCTACAGAAATTGGAGTTCCTAAAGGAGTGAGAAAGAAAGAAGGAAAGAAGGAAGGAAGGAGGGAGGGAAAGAAGAAAATAAAGGAAGGAAGAAAGAAATGAGAGAAGGAAGGAAGGGAGAAAGGAAGGAAGGAAGGAAGGAAAGAAGGAAGGAAGGAAGGAAGGAAGGAAAGGGGAAAGAAAAAAGGAAAGAAAAGACTAAAAGTCCTGAACATCTTTTCTAGGCTAAGAAGAAGACACACATCAAAACATAACATAAAAATGAGAACAAAACACTGGAACTGACAGTATTTCTGCAAACACACACACACACACACACACACACACACACACACACACACACACACACACATTCAAGAATCCCGGGCTTCCTCTTAGCCGGCAGTTACACATTTCTAACAGACTCTGCTGCCACCAAACAGGGTCCATGTCCTGAGCTGTTAACCGAGGAGAAGGTGTGATTTAGGTTCAGTCCCTACCCAACAACTGCATTCCCACCCCTTTACCCCCACCCCCAACAGCATATCCAGTAGTACTTCCTGTGTGTCATTTCCTAACAGACCCAAATTTTAATATTAGCAGTCATCACTGTTTCTAGTAGCTAAGACACATAAATTATCCCACTTCAGGTTTGAATCTGAATTTAATATTCTCCCAGACTGTATACTTGAGAATAATACCTGGTCTAAATCATGAGACAAGTCAGTCTCATGAATGCACACTAAACTTGGCACTTTTTCAGATGGATAGAATATGCCTTAAATGTATTTATAGTTATCATTTTAATTTAGTAAACAGAATATGTTACAAAATTCACAAGAAGACTGGGATCATATTTATAGTGTATCAAGATTGACTTCACTGTAATAGCTGCCATGAAGTACTTTCCCACATTGAATTTCTAGACGATTCATATACTAAAAACTGCTATAGGCCAAGAGCTCTGTCTTAGACACTTCAGGTTTTAGCAAACTAAAATGAAGTTGCATTAAGAAAAAAGGTGTAAAGATAATAAAAATGTTTTTAAACCTGAGTCAATAATGGTAGTAGATCTGATTATTATATTTGTTTCTATTATCAAACTGTTATGATACAACTAGACTAGCATTGAAAGAGTTGTTTCTGAACACCAAAAGGAAAATCTCTTTTAGATAGCATCTATTCAGTTATCAACCTCTGTGAAAACACTTCATGAGTTGCAAATACTCTATCCCCAAAATCATTTCATAACAGCGGGTGAAACATCTGCTCTCGACTAACATGAACGTCTGAAGCATGAGAGACACACCCACAGCATGGGAGAGACAAAATCTGCTGAAAGATTTAGAAGAACCTTTCTACAGAGCTTCTTCAGAAAGCATAGAAGTTTTAAGCCGGGAGTTGTAACTTGGTGGATCATGAGAATTTAGAAAGAAAAGAAACAAAACAAACCTTCTAGGTCAAAGTAGGATTATAGGTAATTATTTTAATCCCAATGCCTTTAAGGCAAGCCCTACCCTAGTCACTGTGGCCTACGTCCTACTGACTGCTGCTGCCTTGGTCATTCACACTCTATTGGTAGGGATTCAATCTGGGGCCTCTCAAGTCGTAGACAAGCATTCTACAACTGGGGACCAGCAGCAAAGCAGGCCTTTACATCTTTCTCATCCACATGGTTTTTGAACAAATCTGGTTTCGAGATCCTCTAGACTCATGAGGGTTTAGAGAATCAATTCTCTTGGGTTTGTGGTGATGGCTCAGTGATGAAGAGCTGAGGAATTGAGTTTAGTTCTCAGCACCTACACCAGGCTGGTCAGAACTATCTGTTAACACTAGCTATTTGATGCATTCTTCTGTTCTCTGAGGGCACATGTCTTTACCTCCACCCCATCATTAAAAATTAAATTTAAAAAAAGGAGATTTTCTTTATTCGACTAAAGAGAACAGCTTAGTTCGAAGCTATTCAAGCATGAAGACATGATCTTATACATATCTCTGTTATCAACAGATATTTAAAAGACTGAAAAGGCAAAGGAGACAAGAAGGAGTTTGGGGACTACCTTGATCTGTGACATCATCAGAACTCTGCCTACTCTCAGACATAATTGTACAGTGAGTGGGTCATTTTTTTCCTCATTAGAAGGGTCTTCTTAGAAGGCGGCTTCACTAGTAAGGCAGCTCTATTTATGTAGACCAGGCCAAGACAGGATAGAATGACAGTCCATGTTTGAAATAACAAAACAGATACAGGATCTTTCCAATAGGCAGTTTCAGTGAGATAATTTAACACAACCATAAACTGAAACTTTTGACATCAAACAAGCCTCCACCTATTTCGCGCTTATCTTTAACCAGGTCTATGTCCCAGTAGAGATTTGTTTTATTAAAGTGCACTGACACTGTAACAGCTAACTGCCTTATACCTAGCTTACATAAATTACTGAAAAGCATTTATTGCTCATATGGGACTATATAAATAACAAGACCAAGTAGGAATCTTGGTAGTTTTTCACATGAGTTTTTTGTCACTAGGATGACTATAGTGTGCCACATGTACCCACCCTTCCTACCATAAAATTGTCATATATTTGACTTTCAGAGAAAAACAAAACTTTTCAAATTAGATGTGGAAGAATATTCTTCCAAGAGCTCCCCCTTGTTCAGGCCAACTGTTTCTGTGGGTTAAACCAGCCTACTCTTAGCTCCTTTGCCCATCAGTTCTCCCTTTCTGACACTGTATTCCAGGAGTTCAGTTCAGTGTTTGTCTGTGGGTATCTGCCTCTGATTTCATCAGTCGCTGGATCTATCTATTCTTTGGTTGCTAGGAATATAAGGCAAAAGAGACTAGAAATTTTGTTTATTTTTTATTCTAATTACTCAATTTTGAGCAAACACTACAATGTTTTAATTTCTTGTAGTAGTTTTTATTAAGGATATATTTTGTGCTTCATGTGTGTGTGTGTGTGTGTGTGTGTGTGTGTGTGTGTGCATTTGCACTTACATACATGTGAGTAGCCACAAAGGCTTGAAGAGGGTAGCAGATTTTCTGGAGCTAGAGATGTAGCCTGTTGTGAGTCTACTGATATGGGTGGTGTGAATTAAACTTTCAAAATTTTTGTCACAATTTTTAACTGTTTACATCATGAAATCCTACTTAAGTAGTTGCTTTATTAACAGACAAGAAAGTAAAAACAAAACAAAAGTAAGGAACTATTTAAATTTGAGGGGCAAACATGAGGTGAGGTGGATAAAACAGTGAGGATTCTGAGGTTTAACTTGTGGACTCAAATTTTAGAACCCATAAGCTGCTTCTTTTACCTTGAAAGAAACCCTGAATCTTGATTTTTATGAGGGAAACTGCACAGGATTTGTAGTTTGAACTTCAAAGGTATGACACAAGGATCATAATGTATTAGCTATGCTGTCTTTAATGCTTCATCTCTGGGTTCAGGTCCGCACACTTCAAATTCATATTTATTAGTGACTGCTGCATAGGCTTTAATGTAGATGAACTAAAAGTGACGTAGCATAGACCCAGTGTCCAATATGTGCTCTGTATTTCAGAGCTTATACTTCTCCTCACTGTTTTGCTTATGGGAACATTGAGAAGACATAATTTGCAAGCCATAGAAGGTACTTTGAAGTATCACTAAATACACTCACAACACTGTACCATCGATTTGGTTCTAAAATACTGATGCCACCTCCAAGGAAAACCTCACACTCTATAGAGTCCTTATCCAGCAAACTTACTTTCTGTCTCTGGGTTTGTCTCTTCTTGACATTGAACACAAACAGAATAATACCATATGGCTCTTTATGTTTCTTTCATTTGGGGCAGTTTTCTGAGTTCATCTATGTTTTATTTTTCAGTGCTGGATATTTAACATAGAGACTTGTATACAATAGGATGGTGGGCAATTGTTCTACCACTGAGCCCAATCTCTGATCCACTTTCAACAAGTACCAACTCTCCCTTTCTTTTGAAAGTCATTATGTGTACACACACACACACACACACACACACACACACACACACGTGTACACACATGCCTTAGCTGATGGGTGCTTCTGCTGTTTGGCATGTCTGAACTCTGAACACTCTACATGTTTTTATAGCAAAATGTTTTCAGATCTCTTATTTGTATTCCCATGAGTAGAACATCTATCATCTGCTAAGACTGTATTTAATATATAAGGAACTGATGACTGTTTCACAGTGGCTACAGTGTGACATCTCTAGCATTGTAAGAAAATCCAACCCATTATTTCTGTAGTGGTGCTTATGTTGGGCATGGTATTTAAGATGACCCTGACTAACCCAACATCTCTAATATTCCTTCCTGCTTTCTCTGAAAAGCTTTGCAGCTTCAGCTCTTGCATTTAGATCTGTAGTTCATTTTTTGTTTATAAATGGTGTGAGAAAGAAAGGAATCAAGGCTGGAGAGATGGCTCAGCTGTTAAAGGATAGTCTCACAGTCAAAGTGACAAGAAATCCAATATATTCTGTTGTATATAGATATCCTGTCCCAGCACTTTTGAAGAAAATATTATTCTTTCCTCATTCATTAGTCTCTTGTGGAAACCAACTGGCCATAAATGTGAAGACTTATGCCTGGATCTGCTTGTATTACACTGATATACATACATACATACATACATACATACATATATACATATATGTACATTTGCATAAAAATGCATGTATGTATAACTATTCACATATCAAATTGTTTTAATTTTATAGTTTTGAGATAAAACTTGAAAGATGAGATACCAAGTTCCCTTTTCCATATAAAATATAGGAGTTTACTAATTTCTACAGAAGAGAAAATGGCTGCAGTCTGGATGCTGAATGCATTAAATCTGAAAGCCAACTTGCTTTGTTGTTTATTTTCTGTGTATGGATGTTTTGTTTGTATGGATGTCCATATGCGGCTAGTGCCCGTGGAGGTCAGAAAAGGGCCACAGATCTCATGAAACAAGAGTTACTGATGGTTGTGAACCATCATGTAGGGGCTGGCAACTGAACCTGAACCCCGAGCCTTAAGTACTGAGCCACCTCTCCTGCCCTGCAGACCAATTTTCAGAGTACCTTACATTAAAAATTTCAGCCATGAACCCAGATCTCTCTTTCCATAGGCTAATTTTTACATTTACTCGTTTGTTTGTCTGGGTAGACACCTGCCATGGTGAGGGTTGAGGCCAGATGACAGATCATGAGATTTGCTTCTCTTCTTCCACCACATGGACTCCCAGCATCTAACTCAGCTTGTCTGGTTCATGACCAAGCATCCTTGCCTGTCAAAGCCCATCCTCCACTAACACTGTTTTACATGATGTTCTATCGTTTCTAGTGCTCAGTTACACCTAATTTGTTACATTTGCTGCCAGGTGTTTTCTTCTATTCCACACTATTGTAGATGGAGCTGTTTGTTTCATTTTTGGATTGCCCATTGTTAGGGTGTACAGATTAAATTGAGTTTTTGTACATGATTTCGTCTTCTCCTCCTCTACTGAACCTATTTATTACCTCTAACAGTTTTCTGGAGAACCCTTTAGGATTTTCTCTGGATAATATCTCATGTCATTTGTGAATAGAGGTAATCTGGGTTTATTATTTATTTTTTAATTGCCCCTGGTAAGACTGCTGTGTGAAAGCTGTAAATTCGGACATCTTTGTCTTGATCTGTTTGGTCATTCATCTATGTGATCTTTTATCCTGTCATCCTGGCTGTTAGATGTGACTCTTTCATACCTGGTCCTCAGGAGGATGGCAACATTCCCTTGGATTCTGACCGTGACAAGTGTTTTTAATCATGAAAGAATGTTAGATTTTATCAAATGCCTGTCTATATATATAGACACAATCATGGTTTTTTTGCCATTCTTTCTATGAATGTTGTGTGCTGTGCTGGTTTTCATGTTAAGAGAGCCTCACTTCTGGGTTAATCCCACTCATTATGCTATACAAGTCTGTACGTGCTGTTGGATCAGTTTACTATGGTTTTGTTGCAGGCTTTTGAGCTTAACCTATATTGGTGTAGTTTATTGTGATGTCTTTGGTTTTGGTACTGAGGCAGTGTTGTCTTCATAAGATAAGCTGGGAAGTGTTCTGGTCTCCTTTGAACATGATTTCCACATTTTATTTGCATAGTGAGCCATTCCTTAGTAGGTGGTCATATTCATTTGTGAATATTTATCTGTTGTTTTCAGATAGATTCTGCAATTTTCCATTTCTACAGAGTTGTTGTTTCTGACATGTTTCTCCTTACCCCAAACATTTCCTTTTATTCAAATTTTGGGGTCATGTTACCTACCAAATACACAGACCTGGCTACTCAGCTAGGAAGAAGTTCCATGTAAGCATTTTTCAAGTTTCAAATGACATCCTTATTATTGACTTTCTTAACTTCATTCTACCCTGATACTGGCAGAAGACTGTCAACAGTTGTCAGGCTCAGAGTAGTGTTAGATATTATGTAGAGAGAAGCCTTTTCTTTGTCAGCCGCTTTGGTTTTTCTTCACCAGTCCCCAAATAACACACAAGACACTGTATTAACTATGAAGCGGTTGGCCTTGCTTGTTTCTTACTGGCTAGCTCTGACTTAAGTATTTAACCCATCTAAGTATTTCTCTTACTGGATGGATATCTTACTTCTCTGGCAGGCTACATGATGACTCTCTGTGTTTCTCCTATCCAGAGTCCTCCTGGACTCCTAGTCCCACCTATCTTGCTTCCCTATTGGCCAACAGTGCTTTATTGACATATACACAGGACTGTCCCATCAATATTGTTTAAAAAATTTTTAAACATTTCTGAGCTGTTTACAGTGCAGCCAGTATACACTGTGAAACACTTGGGCAATGTAATAGTGGCATATATACACATACACTTAGGAGACTATCATAAAAATTACATCAAGATTGTCAGGGCAGATAATTCCTATTTGCAGTCTCATAGCTGAGAAATAGTTATAAGAATGAGATGCTTGGAATTGCTAAGTGCTTGGCCAGGGAGTTTTATTAACTCCAGCTCACATCTCCCTTCCAACATCATGTCTCTCCTATGGAAGAGATGGAAAATCTTCTCTATAGTAAGATGAAAACAATAAGTACTGTATTTAATGATGATTAATGTCTTATGCCCTGTTAAGTTTTTAACTTGACCTTTTCATGCTAAGATAACACTATTTACTTATTAGTAGTTACTAGTATTTTTAAATGTAGTTTCACTGATGCAATTAAATAGTTATTTCCTATGAGTCCACCACAGGAAAGCAGGTGTCTATATCAAGCATTATCATGGAGTTTGTAATCCAATGAGGTGTGACATTTGGTCATTTGTCTACACTAAATATGTGAAATATGACTCAAATCTCTGCTAATGCATGGCAGTTAGCCAGTGTGTCCATTTCTAAGAGGCTGATGACCTTGGGGGCTCTTGCTGTAGCATGAATTCTGATGTTAAAACTGTCACCTTCTTCAACTGCCATCTCCAAGGCAATCACACAACACCATGTAAGTGTTTGTGTCTAGAGGCCCATTTTCCCCATGAGGCTGAGAACCTCTTGCAGCCTCCTCCTCCTTGCCTTGGGGGCTCCCTCTCTTTATGAAATGGTTTTGGCTCCTCTGTGCTTCTGATGATCCATCCCAGCCTCTGGCTCTCTTAGTTTTCCTCAGTGCTTTGCTTTTCATCACGTCCCTGGTTCCTCCCTCATCCCATGCCAAGTATAAGCAAGAGGAAAACAACAAACTCTTTCCCTTGGCATAGGCAGTACTTTCCCTACCCATAGCCTTGTAAGAGAGGTCTCATTCGAGGGATGCGTAGCTTGCTCACAGTCCACTTTTATGCACGCCAAAGACTCCCTTTCTACATCAAGACTTTTGCGGTGGAGGAATCTGCTGCCAGCTATGAAGATAGTGCCATTTTCTCCAATTTACTGCGTATGCAAATCATAATTATATAGGCCATAAAAATTATGTGACAAAGAGAGGTGTGATCAATTGTAATGGGTGTCAAGGGAGGAGGGAATCTAGTTCTGTATGGGATGAACAGGGCTAGTTTTATGGAGGACACCAAGGAATGAGTCTTGACTCTTGGTGAGGGGATGTGTCTGTGCTAAGTGGTGAGCAGAAGAGAGAACTGATAATTATGGAGGAAAAATAGCTTACATATTTAACCTTCACCCCAAATTTTCTCATGTGAAGAATTCTTATGGATGAACGGGTTGGGAAGGACCCAGTATACCCAGGATGACCAAGCCTAACTCAAATGGACTCTGAAGGGATCCTTAATGAGCCCTCATTTGCCCATCTCTGACAAAACGTTGTGGTTTTGTTTTTAATCTTTACGTGATGAGCTTTAGGAGGGAACTTCTGGCTTATAAAAGCAGGATTTCCAGGTGAAGGAGTGATTTAAGTTAAGACTTTTATCAATGAGAGAGTCTTCTACTATTACCATGGAAGGAAATGACTGTAGCAAAGTTGTGTCCTTAAATCTGAACTAGTGGGGGCAGGTTCCCAGGCACTCCATAAGCTGACTGTCAGTTGTTGGTGATTGACTGGATAATGGGAATAAAAAGTGACTCAGATAGGTTATCCTGGGTGACCAGGATAAAAGTAATGTCATTAACCTGAGCCACAGGGAATAAGACACCATGGGAGAAGCTAATGAGAAAAATCGTGCTGTATGTAAACAGTAGATTTATGTCTCCAAGACAATAGGGCAGCACTTTCTTTTCATCTGCCAGACAAGTAATAATTTAAGAGAGTCATATAAACTAGGTAATAAACAAGTATTTTCAGGGATAGCTTGAATGGGTTTTTATCAAAGAAAGCTCATAAAATAAACCTAATGGTAATGGAATTTCATTAAATACTACCCAATGTATAATTCTAAAGGCCAGGTACTTTGTAAAGAAAATTAGAGTAAAAATGCATAGTTTTTGTTTATTCAGTCAATTAACGTTCATTAAGCTCTTTCAGGGATATTGCTGAGTTTATGGTTGGCAGTTTACATACTTGATGAACTAGGTGATTGCTTTTCTGATTGGTTTTAATTATAGGAGTTTGTTTTTCAGCACTTCAGAGAGATGCACTTATGAGTAGGGAAGGACATAGGGTTGAAAGAAACAGGCTCTGAGGGCCTTCCATGGCCTGAGGCAGGTGGTGAGTGTTCTGTGTGTCATTCAAGCTTGAACTAGTGGGCAGTCAGGATGTTGGAAGCTAAGAACTGCAAAACCAGGGACCTTGCTGACATGTTCTCAGTCGTGTCTTAGAAAACTGTTAGTTGTTCTAGGCTTTGGTCTCTTTTCCTGTAAGTCAATAATATCTAGGCTTTTTGGGGTCCAAGGAAGACTTACGTAATCATTTAGGTGACTATTTAACGCTAATTATGTACCTCACTTAAACAAGGTAGGTAAGAACCACAGTCAGTCAAGCAATAAGCCCAAGCATACAGATATGAAGAGGTGAGTGTTGTTTTTCCAATATTTGTTTGCCCAGGCACGTAGGCAATGGCTCATAGTTATCTGCTGATATTTTAGGAGACGCATTCCATGTTGATGTGCAGGCCCTCTCCTGACCTCTGTAGGCTGACTGGTCCCCCAGCTCAGTCATCAGATCCCTTTTCTTCTGTGCTTCATCTCCTTCCCAGAGTGCCCTTGGTCATCACTCCTATGTTCTACACAGTAGGTTTCAGAGTCCACCTTTTCAAAACCACACTGGTGAATCTTAAGACTGTCCACTTCCAAATAAACAACACAGCATTCGATTTGCCATTTGTGTGCCAAGCAGGCAATTCTAACATAAAAATGCCTAGGACCAGATGCGATGGCACATGTTTACAGTCCCGGCACACAGGAGACTGAGGGAAGTAAACTCTCAAGACCCATCTAAAACAAAGCAAAAGTTCAATTCTGCTTCTTCGGTTTTTCTCAACCTCAGGAAATAACTGTTATTTTCCTGGCAGTCTGAAACAAAAACAGGAGTTCCCTGTGATTATTATTCTTTTCTACCACTTTCAATCTGTCAACAGTTGTAATTTGTTCAGCTCTCAAAATGCATCTCCAATGTGAGTTCTTCTGATATACTCATTGTTTGTCTAGCTTCCTTCCACATTAACTGGAGTGCAAGTTTCCATATGTTTCCAGAGTCTGAGGCTTGTTTGGTGTGTTACTATAAGATTTACATAGCATAAAATTAAAATTGTAACCACTCTTAAATGTATAGTCATTGATACTGAGGACATTCATGTTGCTGCTCAGCCATCACCAATGTGTCTGTCTTAAGACATTTTATCCTCTTCAATAGACATCCCCCTAGTTACCTATCCTTTGCCTTTATCTCTGGGAATTTCTACTGTCCTCGCCATCATTCCTCCCCTCCTTTATCTCTTTTCCTTCTCCTTTCTTCTCTCCTTCAATATTTCTTTCTATCTCTTGTCTCTTTTTGATAGTCTTCCTCTGTAGCCAGGCTGGCCTAGGTCTCTCAGGTGCTAGCCACTAGATCCCCCGCTCTATTGTACTTTTTGTCTCTATGAATTTACCTACTCTAAGCCCTTCATTCACAGAACTGACTGTTACATATAATTGTGCAACATTTGACATTCATATTGTAGTACAAGTTAGAATTTCACTTCTTTTCAAGGACAAATAATGTCCCTAGTGCACTTAGTTTTACTTACACATTACATTTTACCTACCTGTTCACCCACTGTTGGCACATGGGAGTATCCACTGTTTAGCTACTGTGAAAAAACTCATTATCACTGAGTCCCCAGTTCTAAATCTGTTGGGTAGCTACTCAACTTGTTGGGTAAAGTGGCAACTGTCTAGTTTTGGGAGGAATCACCAGATTTTTCCATAGAAGCTGAAAAGTCTTCCATTCCCATAAGCAAAGTACAAGTCATCCACTGCTTCCATATCCCATCGAATACCTGCTATTGACCATTTAAAAAGGTCAGTCTAGTAGCTATGATGTAGTTCTCAATATGCTCTGCAAGGAAACAAGAAATGTCTATCAAAACAGTAGTGCTTTCCAACTCTACTTAGAAAGATCCCAAACTTTGGTATCATCTACAAGACTGACAAGAGTCTAAGACACCATCATGAGTCCTTCAGCTTGCTCTGCTCAGGGCCTTCACTCTTGCTACTTTGCCTCATTGCTTCTGTGTCACTTAACTTCGCCATGTTTCTGGTAAAACATCACTTCTTCAAGGGGAACATCCTCGGTTCCAACCAGAAGATGCTATCTTGACACCTTCTCATCATCTACTGCTCCACTTTTCCCCCTCTCCCTTATCACTCCCACAGAACAGGCATTTACTTGTTGATCATCAGGCTCTCTAAGTATCATGTCAGTACTAGGTGGTGAGGGAGCTTATATTCACTCACTTTGGTGTAGACTGTAAATGCTATTATTAAGAAAGCGTGGTGCATAGGGTTACGGAGGCTTAAATGTAGGGTCCTGTCTTAAAATATAGACTTCAATATTTTTGTAATTTTTTCATAATAGATGCCCAAAAACTCATTGATGGCCAAATATAAAATGGCTAATTGTCTTTCTTTGGGAGAAGGTAGAGTTTGCTATCATTGTTGACTGGTTAAGCAAAGATCTGCTGATATACTGAATAATAACAATAGTATCATGAAGGCATCACTTGAACCTAGGAATATGCTAGCAAGAAACTTAGGGTTCATTATTTCTACTTTTCACAAAATTCTGCAGGGCATTTGCCTTTTTTGTTTGTTTTCTATTTTTATTTGCACCTTTTTTGGTGGTTGAAAAGTTAGTGGGCTCATTGCTTCTGTGGTGTAGGGGGTCAGTAGCTCTCAGTGGGGGGTGATTCTTTTCCTCTTCATCACCACAGGCTTCTGGTTTTTCAAAATGGCACTGGCCCTGCTGAGGGCCATTGTGCACAGATCATGGCAGTACTTGTTCTTTTGGATGCATTTACATTTTTTATTTTTTATTTTTTTTAGATTTTATTTATTTAGTATACAGTGTGTGCCTGCACATATGCCTGCACACACACCACAAGAGGGCACCAGATCTCATTATAGATGGTGTGAGCTACCATGTGGTTGCTAGGAATTGAACTCAGGACCTCAGGAAGAGTAGTCAGTGCTCTTAACCTCTGAGCCATTTCTTCAGGCCACTGAATTTACATTATTAAGAGAAAAGAAAATCCAATAATTAAGAAAAACAATCTGGCAAGCAATCAGTGAGATTCCCATTCTAATGACGCATTGTTTGTGTCCAAAGACTTTTGCTGAACTGACCATGACATTCTACAGAGAAGTCATACTGAGTAATTTAGAGGCTAACAGACAACAACTATCCCATAACCTCAACCTTAACAAATACATTCCTTAATTAGTAGTATTACTAATTAGTAATTAGACAAGGCAAGGTGTATTTCCACGTGTCATTGAAAAGACATCAGGGAACATGAGATATAAAAAGAGATGGTGTTACCATGGTCTTTCAAGATCTTTAGAGAAATGCAGTAAGAGGAGCTACCTTTGGAAGTCTGAGGGGGCCAGAAAGTCGCCTGGAAGTGGTGAGAGGAGTGAGTCCTAACTGTAGAGGGGAAGTCATAGAAAGGAGGTGTTAGAGAAAGAGGCACCGCCCTAGACTATATAAGCCAAATAAGCACTGAAAGGCGCTTGATCTTTACGGTTGAGAAGTGCATTTGAACTTGAGAGTATCGCTGGAGGAAATGATGAGAAGGATCATCAGTTGCTTTAGTGACTACTTGGCATGTGATGCTTTCTAAGGACCATCTCTTTAATTTGCAGAGCAACTCTATGAGATGGATATTATCCTTCACTGCTTATTTTTGTAGAATTGGGTGAAGACTGACTGTTTTACATGCTAGGTAAGGGTTCGGTCACCATATTTCCCCAAGCTTTTTACTTTTTACTTTGAAAAATTCTCATTAAGTTTCCCAGGCTGACTTTGAACTCTTTCTGTATCTCAAGCACACCTTGAACTTGACATCTTCCTGCCTAAGCTGAGATTGTTCTAACAGGTCCAGCTTAGGGAGATAGAGAAATGCATGGTAATAGATACCCTGGCTGACTGAGTAATGGTTTTGACTTCTGTGACAGATATTTGTTTTTGTCCTGAACATGCTGTTTTCTATTTTTCAACTGAGTTGGAGTGTCTCTGTATCTTTTTGTCATTGTTAGTTGAGCCAGGATAACTCTGTGTAGACCTGGCTGTCTTAGAACTTACCATGTAGCCCAGGCCAGTATCAAACTCATAAGATCCACCTGCTTTTTCCCCCTGAGCGTTCTGTTACTGCATCACTGTCACCCAGTTTAAGAATGGATCCAACATCACATTCTCTAATATCACTCATATCACAAGGAGTCCATTAGCCATTAAACACTACTCATAAGATTGCTACTGTTACATTTCTACTGACCTAAATGCCCACGGTGGACCTCCTCACTCTTCCATTGAAGGACTTACCTTCCAGCCATTAAAACTCCTACACTTTAACTCGAAGGAAACATTATGATGAAGGTTGAGAGCTGTTCCATAAACCAGTGACATTAATTAAGGAGCCCGGATCATCTATAAATTACCCTCTCCTCTCCCAACTCGGAGATAATTATCAACATAATAAATACTTGATTCTTACAGATGTTAGCATGAACTACAGCACTTAAGAGTATCAGACCCCGAGATGATCCATGTCCTAAGAATCTCAGCATTTTAAAATACTCCCACCATTTTTCAAGTTGATATAGTGCCAGATAGATATGCTAAGGTTCACATTTTTATGCAGGAACTTTACAGATGAATAACTATTTGCTGGGCTTATGTAAAAGGGAATACACAAATTTTATGATGCATACAGCTCTCAGATAATATCACAGGCATGGCTGTCAGGCAGGTTGCTGACAGGAAGGACTAGTGGGTTAAATGGTTAGTGTCTAAACATGTTTAGCAGCATTAAGGTAAGGCCGGCATATTCACAGAATGGGTAAGAAAGGAAAATGAAGTGTAAATGCCTATTGTGATACAGTGACCAATACAAAAGTATTGCCAGTAAGAAAGTATGTACTAATAAATATTCTCCAATATATATCAGAAAGTTCCCCAAATTTCACCTTCTATTTTTACTCTAGAGCTACAAATAAAATATTTACTTGTTTGATTTGCAGTTTTCTTCACTGTATACTAACAGTTTATCAAAGTTCTAATTAAAAAGAAAGGATAACATTTCCCCTTTTTGTCTTTTTCTTCTGTCTTCTCTCCAGGGTACCTGAGAGCAACTTCTGTGGTACTTCAAAAGCTGTGTGCTCATAAACCTACCAAGTTTGCCTGGATGATCAATGCAGCCCAAGTGTCATCGGTATCATGGGGGAATCTTATTAAGTTTATACCCCCCATTTCTCTGACTATAACCTTAAACTTCCCCTGAATCACAAACTGAAGGGAGTGTCATCCAGAGCTATATTTACTTATTCTTCAACCTGACATCATGAGGTACTGTAACAGCCTGCTTATAACATTCTTCAAGAGTGCTTACCCATGAGTGTCAGCAACAGCAGGAGGAGAGGGTACAGGGGTGGGGGACTACTCTTATCCAATCCTGGGCAAAGCTTTTAGCACATCAAGATTCTAGCAAATCTAGTAAATTCTAGTAAAATAAGAGAGTGCAGTGAACTTCTTGGCTTTCAAATCCTATGTGTCTACAGTCCCACAATGCTTTAGATTAACAACAGATGAAGAGTGAACCACCATGAGCTGACTGTAAAACACGTACAAAGTTCACAGCAATTCCCAGTTTAATTTTCTTTGTTTATTGGACATTTAAAACACATTTTAATGTAGAAGAGCAAGGCTTGGATGTTTTCTGATTCAGTGTAAGAATATTATTTGCATATATAAAGATGTGAAAACATCGCATTAACTGTATCTCATGTTGTTCCAGTATTTTTTTTTCAGCCATGGATGAACATAGATGACATCAAGAAAAGATCCTGTCAGAGTCCCTCAGAGGAGAGTCAGACTAATCAAATCCACCTTGGTGCTGATTCCCTTTCTGTTTGTTTTTGTTTTTTTGAAACTGGATTTCTCTGTATATCCCAGGCTGTCCTGGAACTTGCTCTGTAGACCAGGCTGGCCTCAAATTCAGAGATCTTCCTGCCTCTGTCTTCCTAGTGGTGGGCATATGCTGTGATGTTGATGGGACTGTAACCCAGTGACACAGATAATTACTTGCTGGCGGGTGCCAGGGAGACCCCCATAAGTAAAATCAGTATTATTTATTTTTTAATTGATGCTAATGATACATATTTAAGTTGAAATCTGTTGCTGTATTTTTTTCTGATGTTCTTTGTGTTGAAAAGAGAGAAGTAAAGCGCACAGTGTCTGATCGGAAGAATTTCAAATTTGCCGCAGGAGAACGTGGGTATGAATGTGAAGCGGTGTCAGTAGCAAAAGCAATGCAGAAACCAAATGTGATGATCAGACCTGTCTATTAAGGAGGGTGGTAGATACGATCCATCATGTTATCCTATGTGAACGATACGTTCTGAAGACAGGAGTCCACAGGAAGCTCTCTCAACTGCCAATCATGACTATTTTACTTGTGAATTGTGGTCTGCTTGCTGCTTGTTTTAGGAGGAAGGAAGTCTATGGTCGAGTGTCTGGTGTAGCAGTTGGATGGCCTAGATCTATATATCCTGCCCTACTTTGGGCAGATGATGACCTATGGCCTCGATGCTTCTGATAGCCTTCTAAGAAATGGAGTAAATAGATGTACTTGTCTAAAAGGACTGTGGTAAATATTAAGATATCTAGTATATGCAAAGCATCAAAGTGTAGGAGGTGCTTGGGATGGGAACATATTAAGGTGCTGTTGTTAACCTCATGGAAAATTGCACCAAGTGCTCAAATACAATTCAGATTTAAGAACCAATGTCTCGTAGTCTATGTGGGATGTTGAACTGCAGCTACAAGTTCAAGAACTTAAAGAGCTTTGTGTCTCTAAGAAAGCTGGAAATTACCATTGTGGGACAAAGATTAGAGAAAGAACATACCACTATTTCCCTGGTCTCATTCATAGCTCTAGGGTTAGTGCTTGGGGGCATTAGAGGACCATTACATAGATAATATTTTTTTATTCACACCAAACTGGAAACTACTAAGTTCTCTTAAAAATAATTTATTGACCATTATTGTATGTGCATTGGTTCTGTTAGATCCCCTGGAAATGGAGTTACAGACAGTTGTGAGCTCTAATGTGGGGTCTAGGTCTTGAACTAAGGTCCTCTGGAAGAGCAGCCAGATCTATCTTTCCAACCCCCTAAGTTACTTTTCAAGATATGGGCAGATAAGCATACTGTAGTACTTTTATAACCTGAAATATTACTCAGCAATAAAAAATGAAGTAACTCCCCCCTAACCCGTCTCTATGTCCCTCTCTTTCCAGGATAATCACACTATGTAGCCCATATAGGCCATGCACTGCTGCTCCTCCTATCTTTGCCTCACAGATGCTGGTGTTACTGATGCAACCACATGGGGTCACACATGGCTGTCACATCTCTCCCTTCCCACCTTACTGTTACCTGAGACAATCTGGAGACATTTGCAACATTGCAGACTATGAATAACTCCTAAATCATTCTGGCATTCACCCAGAGATTATGATAAATAGAGAGGTCGCCTGGCCAGGTTCAAAAACATTTATAAATCTGAGGTTAGCACATTCTTGGCTAATTTTATCTTTTCCACAAATTGTCTTACTTGTAACTCTGTTATAATTTTAGGAGACACATGCTAAGCTCTGAGGTGTGTCACTTAAACACTGGTCATGTGCACAGGGACAGAGTCAACTGCCTCTCCAGAGCAGGCTCCAGACTAGGCTCCACCAACATAGCAACTGGTGAGGTACTGAGTTTGGTGGACTCTGACCAAGACTGTGCAACCTACTCTTATAGCTTTAAAGGGCAACAAAACTTTTTCAGTTACCAGATCAACGTGAGAATTGTGGGGTACTGTAGCACCCTGTAGGGTGATGGTTTTTCCCTCTAAATTTGTAGATAGACATCCCAATGCTCAAGGTGAAAGGCTATTGGTTGGACGTGTGACATTTGCAGGTAATTAAGCCCTGAGACCATATGAGTGCCTGTGTAAAAGACTCCAAAGAACTTCTTTGTCCTTGCACTGTGTTAAGACAGTCAGAGGGTGAGGTCCAGAACTCTACAAAACTTCCCTAGCACTCCTATTTTCCACCCCAAAGAACATCAAGAAATGCCCCAGATCTAGAATGCTTTAGCAGCCTGGACAGGTCAAGTCATTGCTTACACACTATCACAGAGGATGATTTAGGGACAGCCACACCACACAGACTGATGAGTTTCAAAGCCACTATTTGAACTTCCTCTGCCAAATGTTCCTTCTTGTCATGATACAGGAATGGAGAAAGGAAACGCCCTCTGAAATTCTTTGGGAATGCGCTTACGGTCTAGCAAATGTCTGAATATCGAGAGTCTGTAATACAGAGGACTCTCATTGATAGCAGCAGGGCAGCCCGAGCTCCAGAATGGAACACACGCACATGAAATTCCTGCCCAGTGGTGAAAAGAGAAAGGACTAGGAGTAAGTATAAAACATAAGGCATAAAATGGGGTGAGCATCATCTCTATGTTCTAATGACATATTAACATACTCATGTGCTGAAATTTATACTCAATCCTGAATCTCTGACATTGGTCCCCTGAAGACTTAAATGCCATCCAAAAACTTTTTATTCATTTTAACATTCTAATTCACACTGCCAGTATTTTCAAGAACAGAAGGCAAGTTGCCTGCTTCTCATAGGAAAGAAAACCCAAGACCAGGAGAGTGGGCAGGGGTTCACATTAGCTTGCCTGTGGCACCTCACAATGCGGTTCAGTGTGTATAGGGTGCTTGCCTGTCAAGGTTGCTCATGATCAAGAATGTTCCAAGACGTACTAAAGCTGCATTGAGCAAATACACCTGTGATTTCAAAGTCTTCCTAAGTCATCCACAGGATGGAAATCTTGCTTTGAGTTTCATCCAAAAACTATGAAGACTTCTGCAAACCACTGGATCAAGCTTTCTTCATGACCTTTAGGTTAATACAGTGTTTCTTAGGTTACTATGAACAGATTTTAGATTATATGTCATGGGATCCCCAAATCACCAAGGTGACAATTTTGCATTAAGTATGTAAGGCTAGTAAAAAGACTCATCTGTGACCTCCCAGTATACAGGTGTGTTTATCCACATCTCCACTGCTCTTTGAGGTGGACTTTAAACAAACTAGATACTGTTCCTAAAAATATTCCAAAGAAATAAAGCTTTAATTTGCCTCAGTTCTTGAGATCTGTCATCCCTACATGACCTCACAAACACTTGTTAAATACTTACTGTGTACTGAGCACAGCACTAAACTCTGGGGATACAGTAGTGTGGAGGAATGCAGGAAGGACCCCTGCTCCCATCAGCCACGAATCTACCACAGACGCTGAGTAACAAGACACGTCCCATTCTCAGAGTCAGTGCCACTGTAACCAAGCCTGTTGACAGGGTGAGCTTCAGTCTGTGGCCACACCGCCCTGCACATGCCCCCATCTCATCTGACACAGTGAGTTTCAGATTCACCATGCTTCCAGTTGCATTCTATTGTTCTGTTGTTACTGAGCAGAGTCAAAAAGTCAATCTAATAAAATGCAGAGCATCTTTTGTTTCATTCATTTTTTTTCAATGTGTGTGTATGCAAGTTCACATGTTTGTAGGCAGCACATGTGGGGGTGCACATGCATGTAGGTACACAAGCACATGGAGGCTGATGATGTTGGGGGATTATCCTTGACTACTCTCCTGCCTTATGCTGTAAGGCTGTGTCTTTCAAATGCACAATTGTTGGATCCAGCTAGTCTTGCTAGCCAGCTTGCTTTGGGGATCCCTGTCTCTACTCTCTGTGGCTGGAATGACAGGCCCAGTGAGCAGTGGAGTAGATTCTGAGGATAGGGATGCTGGTTCTCACTTTTGCTCGGCAAGTACTTAAACACCCTGCCATCTCTCCAGCCCCCCCCCCATTAAGGAAATTAACAAATCTAAGCAAAGAAGGGGAAGAACCACAGGGCAGTGCCTGCTTACAGTTCATATCCTTGCATTCGATTTGGGAAGTTTTCTGGATATTTAAGGTGCTGTTTGGAACACACAATTTTCCCCCTTGGAAAAGCAGAAAATGCTCAGAACAGAATCAAGTCTTTGCAATATCTTGCCAGTTTTATTTCAATCAAACCCTAATGCAAAGATAAATGTTGAATTTCATTTCTGATTTAGAGCTTTCTAAATGGTTATGCTTCTTTCATTTGAACATTTTAGCATTCAAGTCATATGAGCTGACAAGGGCTAACAGTTACACACCAATTTACCATTTGCTAGCCACTATGTTAAATGTTTTACATGCCTCATTTTATTAGTCTCCCAGTACGAAGAGGATGACATTATTATCCCTGTTTTACAGATGAGAGAAATAAAGCTTAGGCAGATTAAGTACCTTAAAGAGGATGAGGTCAGGCAGCAGATATTAGCAACATCAACCCTTACTGCGGGAAGAATATGAAATGAGAAAGCAGCTACTTTCAAATGAGGTATAATTTTAAGAAAACATTACAGTGAGGGTCTGGATATAAGTCAGTGGTTGAGGGCTTGTCTTGAATGCACATTGCTCTTGCTTTGAGCTTCAGTGCCAGGGGGAGAAAAAAGATGTTACAGCCAGAAAACATATTAATGAACTACCCATGAGTAACTTGAAACATGCTCCCACAGGTCCTTAGCTCTTTCATAAGAGCAAAGTTGGGGAAAGCTGTGGCTTCTTGTTTTCCTGGGCCCAAGTGGGAAAAGTTAGGCTATTGCCCCATTCCAGTGTGCCTCACAATAAAATTCTAGATCTTTCCAAGAGTTTCTCAACTTTAGGGAAAGTTGCAAGTGAGGAGGGAGGAAGCGGTGCCAGCCTGCGGACTCGGTTCCTTCACATAGAGCCTTTGCTCAACTCCGGATTGCAGTGTATTCCTCAAATCTAAACAAAATGTGAGGGAATCAGGAGTGAAGAATTTGGCAGACTCCTTTGTGAAGAAGGTCAAGAGCTATGTGTAGGTCAAGAGCTATGTGTTATTTACCCAAAATATTGACAGAACATTGTTTCAGAAATGACTATTATCTTTTTTTAATTTTTATTTTAATTTTAAATAGCTTGTTTTACATGTCAATCCCAGTTCCCTCTCCCTCCACTCCTTCCGCACTCCCCTCCCCCCCCCCCCAGCCTCCTGCCCTATTGCCAATTCCTTCCACATAGGGGATATCAGAGTCTGTCATTTCACTCTGGGTAGGGTCCAGGCACTCCCCTAAGAGTCCAGGCTGAGAGAGCATCCCTCTTTGTGCTATGGACACACGATGTCTGTTTGTATTCCAGGGATAAATACTGATCCACTGCTCAGGGCCCCATAGGTTGCCCAGGCCTCCTCACTGACACTCACATTCGGGGGTGTCTGGATCAGTCCCATGCTGGCCTCCCAGCTGTCGGTCTGGGGTCCAAGAGCTCTCCCCTGTTCAGATCAGCTGTCTCTGCTGGTTTTGCCAGCCCATTCTTTGCCAATTTGCTCATCGCTCCTCTCTCTCTGTCACTGGGTTCCTTGGGTTCAGTTCAGTGATTAATTGTGTGTTTGCCTCTGCTTCCATCAGTCACAGGATGAAGGCTCCCGGATGATTATAGACATCAAGATCATCATCAGGAATAGGCATTTGAGGTGGTCTCTACACTATTGCTTAGCTTGCCAATTGGTGTTATCCCTTTAGATCACTCGAGGTCACTATGGTGCCTGATCTGTCTTCTATCCTATGATTCCCTCTTCCCCCTATTCTATCCCCACCCACTCAACTTCCTGTTCCCCCATGACCTACTTACTCTCTCTTCCTCTTCTCCCCCTCTCTTCTTCCCAGCTCCCACTCACCCCCCCCGCCCCTCTCCGTGTTCCCCATCTGTTCAGAGGATCTTGCTTCATTCCTCTTCTCTTGGGTACTATGCATATCTTTTAGGTTCTTTCCTGTTTCCCAGGCTCTCTATCAGTGGAAGTACAGACGGGCACTATCCTGATCCATGTCTAAAATCCATATATGAGTGAGTACATCCTGGGTTACCTCACTCAGGATGGTTTCTTCCAGTGCTATCCATTTACCTGTGAATTTCAAGATTCCATTGTTTTTTTCTGCTGAGTAATACTCCATTGTGTAAATGTACCACATTTTCTCTATCCACTGTTCAGTTGAGGGGCATCTAGGTTGCTTCCAGGTTCTGGCTATAACAAATAATGCTGCTATGAACATAGTGGAGCAGATGCCCTTGTTGTATGAATTTGCCTCATTTGGATATATGCCTAAGAGTGAAATTGCTGAGTCTTGTGGTAGATTGATTCCCATTTTCCTGAGGAATCTCCATACTGCTTTCCAAAGTGGCTGTACGAGTTGGCACTCCCACTAGCAGTGGAAGAGTGTTCCCCTCTCTCCACATCCTCTCCAGCATAAACTGTCTTCGGTGTTTTTGATTTTAGCCATTCTGACAGGAGTAAGATGGTATCTAAGAGTTGTTTTGATTTGCATTTCCCTGATGGCTAAGCATGTTGAACACTTTCTTAAGTGTCTCTTGGCCATTTTAGCCTCTTCTATTGAGAATTCTCTATTTAGTTCTGTACCCCAGCTTTTAATTGGATCCTTTGGTGTTTTGGAGACTTACTTCTTGAGTTCCTTAAATTTTATTTTTACTTAGCGTGTGTGTGTGTGTGTGTGTGTGTGTGTGTGTGTGTGTGTTATGTTAATTTGCAGTGTGGGTGAGTGTGGAGGTCACTGGTTTGACATTGAGATGCCATATCCAATTGCTTTTCTATCCTGTTTTTTTTTGACACAGAGCCTCTCAGTGAACCCCCGAGATCATTGTTTCCATTAAACCTACTGACCAGCAAGCTGCTGGGATCCATTTATCCTCATCCTGCAGCCTAGAGCAACAGACAGGCCTGGCTCCTCTGTGGGTGTTGGGGATCAGGACCCAGGCCTTCATACTTGTGTAGGTATTAGCCCATTGAGCCATCTCAAGTTAAGTTCAGCTTTAAATTCCGCTGTTGGATCAATGTCATTTTATATAACACGACTAAATCTTAAGATCCTGAAATTTCAATAGATTACAGCTTTGCCTTATGACTTATGTAATTATCTAACAAATTGGGGTGTCTCTAGAAATCAGAGGGGCAGCACTACAAAGAGCATTCTCTCATTCAGTTATAATTACATGAAAACTTCTTTCCCAATGGCATCTACAATGTTGACCAGATGATGTATGGTTTATACTACATTCACAGCTGTGATATTATTAAGCATATTTGGTAGACCCTGATACAAGAAGCAGCTTTTAAAACTTGGTGTTGGTACCAGCATGGTTCAGAACCACCCATAACTGTGTAATAATCATTTTGTTTTTAAAAGCCTTGCTGTGTTAATGAGGAAAAGGACCAGGCTTTAAGAGCTATGGCTTTCAATGGAGGGAGGAAGTCATAAGGGCAGGAGTACATTGAGAGCCTTTATAACTCACTATATCCTTGAGGAACAGTTGCATTTTAAACACTCTATGGAGAAGACGCTAATTCACAACTTTGGACGAGTTTGAAATGACCTCTCAAGAACCTTAGTAATTTGTCACGTTAGTCTGGAAATTTCTTTATGTATGTCAAGCCCTCCATATATATTTTTCCATACTTCAAAGAAACCCAAAGGCTGAGAGCTGTCACATCACTAAACAGAAATAAAACAGCTAACTATGATTTTAAATTTCCCCAGGTCCAATAAGAATTGCACCATGACTTTGGGCAGCTTGGGTGGGGTTAGGAGATCTAGTGCTGCACTTGACAGCCGTGTACAGTCCAGTGCCTTTGTGACAGACAACAGATTATGACTCTATTTTGGACCTTCACATTTATCATTGACAACATATGGGTCAATGATAGATAGCAGGAATGTTCCTAAGATTAGTCGTGAATATCTCATGAGAGAACGTTAGACTCCAAGTCTAGAGACGAGGAGCAGGAACATTCTGGAGCTTGGTCAGCTGTGTGGGTCCAGTGTAGTGTGGGGAAGACAAGGGCTGCAGTGTGCAGAGCCAGATGGAAGGACAGAAAGAACTGCCTGAAGCCCCAGGGTGATGGGAACACACAGGAAGGAGCTAAGGCATGCAGCGCAAGGACATCAGCAATGCACAGGTATGGAATATTCTGGTTTTATTCTACTACATTTCTCAGACTGTCTTTCTAATTTCTTCAGTAACTGGTGAGTGCTTGAAATTATAGACATATTTCCTCAAATACTTAATGCTTAGGAAAATTTTTGGTTACTTCATTGGCATTTATTTAGAGGACAGCTTACTGCCATACATAATTATTGCATGGGTTATTGTTGTTGGTGGTGGTGGTTGTGGTGGTATGTGTGTATGTGTGTGTGTGTGTGTATGTGTGTATGTATGTATGTGTGTATGAGTGCGTGCACGTGCATTTATGATCTTGGACTCCTGCGGACATAAGAATGGATGTTACAAATTGATATTTAATAGAAACATGTGTGACATTTTTTACCCAGACCTGACTAAAACCAGGAAAGAACTAGTAGCTATGAAAGTACTCATGACAACGGAGCTATGTCTGTCACCCTGATGTCAATTCTGGTTTCTCCCCTGCAAAAATTATTTAAGCAACTGGGCTAAAGGACATGTTCTAACACATAAAATTGTAATTATATGTTTATAAATAGATTTAGCTATCATTATCACTAACATGTATCCAACAAAACTGATATTTTTCCCAGATTGTGATAATGACAGAGCTCATCTTCTGCGAAATTGTCACATACAAGTTCTACTTGGTTTCACCTGTTAGGCCAAAGGATTTAAGGCAAAAAAGAACAAAGGAAATGATTATTTGTCTATACCTAAGTCATCTTTAGAATTGCAAGCCTCAAAATCAAGGTTTCAAGAGACTGCCAGCCTCAATATTTCTCATCAGAGCAATGGTTCAGATTTCAGTTAGCATAGTTTCTTTTCAATGAGTTCTTTGAGTCCTTGGTCTTTATAATTTTTCATCCCAAGTCAGTTTGAAAGCTTGAAAGTCAAGGGTATTCACCTACATAACTGAATCAATAGTTGTGGAAAACATTAGTTAGTGGTTACAAATGATGTATCTTGCTTACATTTCAAGGATGCTAGTGTCCTGCTAAGAAGGTAGAACATGATACATGCTTACACTACATGCTAAAAGTGAATGTTGGATGTCTTCAACACGGATCTCTAGATCTATACAGAAATCTGCGAAGAACACTTCATAACTGAGTAGCACTGGGCAGGTAAGGAACATACCAATGAAGTCAACAAATGGAAATACAACATTATCACAACTAAGAGTGTGTATACCAGGGCAAGCAATCATGGAACTATTAATTCCACTCTTATCTTGATGTCATGTATGTTTAAGGCACACTAGGAGAAAAAATGGAGGGGTAGAGGCAACTGTACAGACACAGTTCCTTAAAACATAAATGAAATTTAAAGATGCAAATGACTTTGACCCTGACATCCATTATAGTGAACAAGGCCAGCTCCAGCTGCCACTTGGGATGACATGCTTGAAGACATCAAATATGTGTGGAACATAGAAAGCCCTGTCTCTGACAATACATCTATATTCTCTCTGAATGTCAACACACAGATGTGTCTGTTGATTTACTCTTGGCAGTTTGAATTCTTCCCCTGACGAAAGACAGAAACTCTTGGAGGATTGGAGGGTTCTTTCACATTCTATACACCAGCACAACGCCTGCACGCAACAGGAGCTCAAGCCACACTAAACTTCTAAATACCTAATGGTTTCAGTGGGGAAATTTTGCAAAGTCTTCCAACATTCCATTTTCTTTACAATTACCTTTCTAAAAGTAAAGAGTGATTTCATCATGGAGTTGAGAATTGGTTAAATCATTCTATTTTCTAAAAGTGCATTGTACATTTTGTTTCCTTCAAGTATGTATGACCCACTATATGCCAGGTTTTATGCTGAGTGCTGGGAACTTGACAGTCTAAGAGAGGTTCACAGCCACATCTGCTCACATGCACACACTTGCAGAAAGATGTGGTAGGGATTCAGAGAAAATGATGACTCTAGGTTGTCTGCAGTGATGGGATGTGTACTTAAGCTTTGTGGAAGGATTTTGTTGGAGGCGACTGTAAATAACATGGAACTCTGGAGCACATGAGTATTTCAGTGAAAGAAGAGTGAATGAGAAGTTCAAAGAAATGTCAAGGTGGCTTAGTTATATGAGGACTATCTTAGGCATGTGTTGGGCATAGCATTGTATTAAGTAGTTTTGCATATGTTCATAATAATCACAACATTAACTGACTGTACTAAACACTGTTACTAGAGCTTACACATAATACACACATTTAGTGTCCATAAGAACCAGGATATAGACATTATTAGTTAGCCCATTTTGTACATTAGGAAGGTGAGATACAGAGATATTAAATAACTTGTCTAAGGTTATACCTAGGGTGTTAAAACTGAAATACAATAGTCAACAGACTTATCCCATAATCTTTATTTTGCCTCTTCATTTTAAAGATTAAGGTTATTCTGTCTTTTAGGATATCTCAAATGATGGCTATAAGCAACAGAGAAGGTGTATATGCAACATGAAATGAATGTGAAAATACTGAAAAGTGGCTCTAACAGAACACACTATCCATTTCTGGTGAAATCAGATGCCATGGCTTCCATTTGGTGAGAAGCAATGGAAATGAGGGGTGAGGACTTTGGAGATTCAGTTCTCCCTCCAGAGGACTGGTTATTGCTTGGCAATGTAACTAGGCACACCATGGTCAGTCCCAGAACCCGCTTCCAACACTGTACTGGAATCATTTGTCACAGAGAATACAAAATCAGGCAAAAGCGACATTTCAATAATTGTTTTCCAGCAAACTGATAATCAAGAATTAACATTTTATTCATAAGCAGAATAATGAAGATGCATGATCCTAATCTGTTCACATCTTTAACCCAAATTCAAAATGATTATGGCCTGGTGGGGAGTGCGGGGGAGGAGGGGAGGAAGAGGGAGCTGGGATTTACATGTGAAACAAGCTTGTTTCTAACTTAAATAATAATAAAAAAAGGTAGAGAAAAAACTAGATGATTATGGCCTGAAATTATGATTTCCTCTAGATGCAAGAGAGAAGTCTTCTCCCTTAATGATGGTGTTTGACAATGGGGCCTTCAGGAGACAGCTGACTTAGAGGAGGTCATAATTGTGGGCCTATGAATTGATTAGTGTCCTTAGTAGTAAAGGGAGGAAGATTGGAATTTCCTTTTCCTCTCTTCACTTTGAACAAATGTGGCCAGAAGACCCTCTGCCAACCAGGAAGGAATCCAACCAGTCATTGCCTCGGTGTTGGAGTCCCCAGCCTCCAGACCTGGGAGACATAAACTCCTGTGGCTTAAGGTACCCAGTCTATAGGATTTTGTTATGGCTGGTTGAACAATGACAAACACACAAAACTTAAATCTGCTCAGCTCTGGCTGTTTTTGTTATATTTTCCTGCAGTGCAAATGGTTGTAAAGAGGCTGAAGGTTTGCACTACCCTCCCTTGACTCCAAAGCCTGTTCTTCAACCACTCAGTTTCTCAGAATCCTGCTCTTTATATGTATTCAAACCAAGGCCAGTTAAAAAGGCATTAAAATAATTGTTGGAGAATAAAACAATCTTCATTTATTACTTTCAGAGGCTACATCTCCCTCTGTGGCCAATTATAACACTAGATTTTCTTGGCTGCCCACTTCCTGTAAACTGTCTTCCATGACTGGGCATTTCACAGGCCCCTTCAGTGTACTCCAGGGTCATGGGCACTCGACTTCCTGGGATCTTGGGCTCTAGCTATTGGAAATATGAATGATTTAGCTCTTCATGTCAACACAGATCAACAATTACCTCAGTGCAACAGACACTTCAGCACCTGGTGAGTAAGATGATAGGCTAAAGAATGAAGATATTTACTCTTTGTTAAAGTGTGAACAACATGTGCATTAATCCTGTTAAACTCTGGACCCAGCATTGAATCATGTTCCAAACCCTATTATCAGAGTTGTGATGTCTGAGGGTATTTTGTGCTTTGGAAATGATGACAATAAAAACTATGAGGTCAATTTCCAAAACCATTGATATAGACCACAAACAAACTCATTAAATTAATAAACTCAAGACACAGAATTTTTTTAAAGTCGCACCACATCCATCCAGTAGGAGAACTTCCTTTAGCAGATTAATTACAAGGAGTTATAAAGAGCAAACTTTTATTAATCAAGCTTGTTAAACTCAGCCATGAAGACAGTTGGGTAGAGAAAATCAAAGAGTCAGAGCACCTGTACTAGCCCACTAATGAAACCCAGGACCAAGTGGAGAAATGGTAGGCTCCAAAAGTCAGGTGGAGTTAAGGAGTGAAGTCTGAATCTCTTGGAATCGTAGCTAGTTTGTAGAATCAAGGAGAGAAAAGAAACTCACTCCAGTTTTGCTATGTTAAAGCATCCAAAAAGGAGGTTACACTTAAGAGAACAATGACACCACAGAGATATGCTGTCCCACCTTGCCTTCAATGGCCTATAAAGTACTTTCCTACATAGTCCCCTTCATTGGGCATCAGATTATTCCTATAAAATAGATAGGCACGAGCAGGCACAATAGGTTCAATGCTGACTCATATTTCATAACTTGGGAGCAACAGAGTGGGTGTCACACTTGGGCTTTAGAGTTATGTGTCTGTTCTCATCAGGCACTTCAAACATTTTGTCCAGAACAGTAGTTACACAAAGGGATGGGACAGGGATGATGCAAAAGATATTTAATGGTTGTTAGCACAAGGGAACCCCTTACTACTTTCTGATTTTGAGCACTTCTGCTCTTCCTGCATTGTGGACAGTTTGCTAAGGGGCAAGGATACAGAAAAAAAGGTACCAGCCTTAGATACCAAGAACACATGCAGGTTGCCCCTGGCAAGTTTTCCTGCCAACATTTGTGGCTTGGTCTTTATATCAGTTGACGTAAAAAATGTCTTCCTCCCTTATCCTCAAGTTCAAACACACAGATACACATGCCCCAGAAAATACCATTTCTACACCAAGGGTGCTGGCATTTCTACCCACAACCTCTTGCTCTCTTCTAAAGCTCACAGCCACCATGGCAAGTTGCTCACATAAAATATGAGCTGGTCATCACCCAAGATTCTTCTCTTTTCCTTACTTTGCAACAGCAAAGGCGGCGGACACTGTCCTCTGCACAAACCCTAGCTTCACCCACTGCTCTGTCCATGGATTCTCCTGGAGACTCTGCAAGAACGACTCGTGCCCCCTTAGCCAGCCACAACTGAAGCCTCCCCGTTTATCTCCCTGCTTCCACTCATACATATTGTCCCCCAAGAGCAAAGCACCAACAATGGAGTGATGCAATCGCCTCACGTGTGTTCAGAACGTAGCCATGGCCCCACTACCTACTCCCAACCTCTCTGACTTTGTCCTGCTTGCTTTTATGACTTGAAGTCTCCAAGTGGGTTCCAGTTCCTCCACCTCTGTGGGAGACTTTTCAAGCAACTGGAGTAATGTCCCATCCCCAGACCCAAGTGCAGCCGCCCCCTTCTTTCCTTTAGCTACTGGACACACCCACACTGCATCCTTCAAGAAGCCTGTTTTAATTGAGTCTGCTCGTTTGTTTCCATGTCTCTAGTCACATCTTTGTCACATTTTCATTGGGATACTTTTATCCTCACCAGGCACACCAAACATATTGTCTATATGGTGAGCTCCATAAGAACAGGAATTTGATTTTTCCTGGTAAATACGGCATCACCAGAATACAGAAAACTAAATGGCTCAGGCACATAATTTAAGAAGTAGGCTGGAGATTAACAATGGTATTGAGTCAAACACAACCACAACACGGCAAAGCAGAACCTAAGGAGGTTTCCAAAGTGACCAGGTTTGTTATGCGACTTAGAGTCAAAGCCCTTAAACTGTAGGTTAGAATTAAATACAAGCAGGTAAAAATAAAAGAGGCAATCCAGCTAGAACCCCAAGTAGCCACTAGGTAAAGGAGAGATTCCATGAAGGCCCTCTGCAAGCCAGAAGGGCCTAATGGAAACAGAACAAACAGCAGAATTGCTATCCCCATTGCCACAGGATATCAAGGGTGTCTTCTGGTGCTTTGGTACAGCTCTGTGCCCTGTAAATCATCACCATGATATTAACGATGGGTAGTCAAGTCTCTTGCTCAGGACCTGAGAGCGAAGTGTAAGCTCACACACATTTTCTCGTTAGCTTTTTTCTCTTTCTCTCACTTTTCCATGCCAATGTGCTTGGCTGCAGTATGCATGCAGGCACCTTCCCATGAACATGGTGAGAAATGTGTCCCCTGGGGGTGTGCGATATGGCAGACTCATCAAGAAGAGGACAGCACGCACAATGTGACAGCACAGTGATTCTCGCAGACTGTGTCTTCATCTAGAAACGCTCTCTAAGTAAAAGGTCCCAGCTTAGCTTTTTATTGGAACCAAAAGGACAATGGCCCAAACGGTGTTGCTTTAGAGAATGACGCTGCATTTGTTTATATGGTTTGTTGCTGTATTTCTTTTTACTTTTAGCTCTTGAGACAGAGTCTCCCGTGGCACGGGCTGTCCCTGCCTCGTCCTCCTAAACGCTTGCATTATGGGCAAGCACCATCACATGCAGCTACTATTTAGGTGTTTTTTGTTTGTTTGTTTGTTTTTTGAGACAGGGTTTCCCTGCATTGTTTTGGAGCCTGTCCTGGAAGGTTTTCACATAACTCAGGTGAGAATCAGGCCCCCTCCTCTCACAACACAGGTCACCCCTGTGTCCTGCCGGCTTAGGGAAGAAGTGTATGAATGACAGTTTGATGAGAAGTGTACCACTAGTGAAAACCCTGAGGTAATGTTTTTAGAAGACAGCTTAGAGTGTGGAAAATCATTTCCCATTAGCTTCCAAACAGTGTGGAGGACGAAGACTTTCAGCAACTTAGAACTGCCAAACAGGGACAAGGCTGCAGAGAGCAAAAATGGAAAATCAAAAACAGAGCCAGTGCAGTCTTATGAGGAATATTAGCCCAATTTTAATGGAGGCCAGAGGGGTAAATGAGTTCAGTTCTGTTGAGAGCTAAACACAAGTCCCTAGACTGCCTTTCGGTTTTAAGGTTGTATGACATCAATGTCTTTCCAGTACTCTCAGAGATACCAAGTTTCACCTCTAGGTGGTAGCAACTCTCTTCCATTCTTAACACGGCCTCCTGCAGCCTTTGTTTCCTCTCCCAAATGTAATTCCGTACTTCCTTGTCTTTACCAAGTAAATACTATGCAGTTTGGGGAAGATTACTGTAAATCACTTTCACTGAAGAACATCCGTCCTTTCTTTAGTCAAGCTACGGGGTTCTGCTAACACCACAAAATAATTCAGGTCTAAAGTGACACATAACAGTAGTGTGTTTTCTTTTCTCTCTCCATTCCAACAACAAATAGTATTTCTCTTTCTTAGCAGATTTTTGAGGAATGATTATAGGAATGGGGAAACAGATAGAATTGAAGAGATTTCTATTTTGCAAAATAGTAATGCCGTCCCATGGGTGATTAAATCATTATTCTTTTTACAGGATGTAAGATGGCATGCCTATTTATAAATACTCTCCATACTTTATACTTCTAATGTTCACACAATGACGGAGACACAGAGGACTGCCATTCTGGTGAACTGACGTAAATACTGTATTACTCCCTACAAGTTCACTTTCTACTTAAATGTGGCATATACATACCCTTTCTGGAACACATATTTACTGACTATATTGAACCATATTTGGTCCTCAATGTACCTATAGGCTCAGGATTCCAAATTGTTTGAATTAAGAAAGACCCAAGATAACTGAACTAAATAAACTACAGCCTCAGTGGGGCTGTAATAAATGCTAGGCGTGTCCATGACTCAGTGGTGTGGTAGGAAAAAACATTGCTCTTGTGTAAAGCTGAGATGTGACCGTAGCTAAAGAGCTGGGTTAATGAAGCACTTTCCTCCAAGGTGTTTCAAGGAAAGGTACGATCTGTTAAGCACACGGCTAAGACAGCATTGCAATAGTTTGGACCAGACATTCACTGACTGGCATGAGGGAAAAACTGAAATGCAGGAGTTTAAAGGCAAAAGTATACCAGAACCCACGCTGGTGAACACATGCTTTCAGCACCGTCCAGGAAGCTCTACTGTTGTCTGCCTAGTTTACTGTCAACCCAGTGTGTGTTTTCCACTTAGAGAAGGCATTGTTGAATATGCGATTCAAAGTCAGATGCTAGTGTAGAAGGATTATGGCGATGAGGATGAGGCACTCTGAACTGAATGAGGAAGGATCTGCCTGTATTTTGACTGAGCTTCCTTACGTCCTGACTATTGAATAACTGAGAGTAACACTTGAAAAAGTAATTTACTTTGGCTATTGATGATAAGAGTATCCTGGTATCAGAGAAAAGATGAGAAATTGCAACCTCCAAGGTAAAGAATTGAGGTTACAATTCCTAACTCTTGGGGCCTCTTTCCTTCGTGGCTGCTTCTAGTTTTGAACAGGAGGGAAATCCGAAGGTGCTAGCCTACAAGGAGTCTTCTACCTGGCTAGCCACCGAGGCCATCTTTTCTTCTAGGAAACAACTCTTTCTCTTCCCTTCCCTTCCTCCCACCTCCTAGAATAGTCTTAGTCCCATCAATTCCAAGACCCTTTCTACTTTGGCCAAGGGCTGCACATGACCCAGTGTGAAATCCATCATCCACGATCTGGCTTCCAGCATGGTTGAGTTTGAGGGTCAATGGGAAGGAGTTGCAGCTGAGGCTCTCTGGGTCTGAGTCGCTCTAATAAGTCCTTCTGTTGGACCTAAATTGCTTGCTGCTCTCATTGCTGTGTCCCCAATCTGCGTTCCTTCTCACTTTATCCTCTTCTTGTGTCCCCCAATTATCCCATCAGTGAAGGCAGGCTAAACGAATGAAAGCTTAGAAAGAGATAATGGCTTAGCCAGAATAGAGAGTGGATTCCAGCAGAATGACAGTGGATTCCAGAACGATGAAGAGCAGATTCAGCAGAATGGAGAGTGAATTCTAGCAGAACGGAGAATGGATTCAGCAGAATGGGTAATGGATTCCAGCAGATAGAGTGTGGATCCCAGCAGAATGGGTAACTTATTAGCTGCGAATTTATATAACTGAGACCAAGATGCTGAGTTGCTGTAAATATTTTGATCAACACATCATCTATAGCCATTTTAAGACATCCAAAGATACATATTATTAGGATGCTTGCTTTGCCAAGATATGTAATAATTAGTTTCAAGGAAATAATCAAGAAACTTTATAAGCAAACTAGCGGTCAGATAAAGCAGACATAATAATGGGAAAATGTTTCCTTTTGAAATGATTGATAACTTTGCTGTCCTTGTGTTCACAGAGAATGCTCTGTGTGTAAAAAGAGGACATTGTAAAAAGGCTTGGTAGATGCAGATCAAGACAAAATGTCTAGCACACAGAACTGTCTTACTGATAAGCCTTTTGGAGTTATTGGCAAGCGCTATTCCAATCATATTCATAGTCACATTAAGAGTTTCGATTGACTTCTCACTTTAGTTGTTTTTCTCTCAAATACTTACATGGAGCATAACTCCAGTTTGTTACCAATGGCCCAAGTTTTATGCAAATATATCTGTTGAATTTTATGATGAAGGAATAAGTTTCAGGCATCATGGTTTACTCCTGTAATCACTTGACTTTACAGGAGGAAGATCTCGATGTCAAGGCAGCCTTAGCTATACAAGATTTAGTTTAGCCTGGGCTGCATGAGACCCTGACTCACAGTCTTACCAAGATTTAGTAACGTCGCTATCATATAGAATAATACACATACTACTTTCATTTTGGAATAAATTATTTTCTGCATTGTATACATTAATAACTCCCCTTGCTCAGATTTCATTGTTCAGATATTCTTAATTGTAAAGTTTAACATAGGAGCAAGTCTAAAGGAGACAGAGTTCTGACAGAGGACAACAATGTGATATAGTTTCAAATTCAGTAGGCAGCAGTCTAGGAAGCTTTTCCGGTGTGAGTTATAGTTATGTGAAGATTAGATACTCATTGCTATATAAGATATTCCCCCCAAATAATAATCATATGAAAAGAGTCAGCAAGCTAAACAATTGCTTTAGAGCACGCAAATTAATGTCTTTCAGCTATGCTCTAGCTAGTGTCTTGGATCTAATTTTCCCTAGAGACATTCCTTTTCCTGGAAACTGGAGTGAAAGTACAAACAGGTTTGCTGGTTACATCATTACATCCCATTTACAGGAGAAAGATTTCTTCCAAGCCAAACTTAAAGGCAATGACCTGTGGCTTATTTATCAACACATGTGTGCTGAAAAAATAAATCACAAATGGCCAGGTATTTATGGGACTGGCATTGTCACATAGTGAACACTACACATAATGTCCTATGCTTTTGTTCTGTAAGCCAATGAATAATTAAAAGAACACAATCAATACTGCCCATAAGTATGGATCATGAAAAAGTTCCCAAGACGATGAATCGAGGCTTTGGCAGGACCATTTGCTACTTGTCTGTTGTGAGCAGTTATGACTTTGCCTTTCCTACTTCAGTTGCTAGCCTGACATTATGCTGGTGGGAATTTCCTAGGCAAAGCCTTTTGCTCCATTTGTAATGAACTGATGTTATATGACATCGAGGATTTCTCTCATTTTCAAGTTGGTGGACAACTGCCACATGGTGGGAAGACTTCTGGACAGGTGAGTTGGGACTTGGATTCACGCCTAGGTTTGCAATGATCCATCTCCATATTGGGTCTCCCATTATTTCATGTGTAATGTGACAGGTTTCCAGAGCTGCTGATGCTGACTCCTCAGAAACTGCAATGTGCAAATAGCCTGTCTCTCCTTAAATGGCTGGTTCTACACCAGACTTCCGAGTGTGTTCCTCTGTTATGGGAAAAGGTTTATAACAGAATGACTCATCTTATTTTTATGGTATAAAAGCACCAAAGTTTCAGCCCTCTTGGAGAATCCATGAAGACAGTGGTATCATTTGCAACTGCATATATATATGTGTGTATATATATATATATATATATATATGTTTACTGTAGCACATCCCAACAGTAAAACATTCAAGTGAGAACAGGAACTTCCTGCCCTCTACAAAAACTTGTGACATACACTTGTTGACATTCAAATGATAAGTGTGATTCAATCCAGAATGCATAGTTTGGCTGGAAACTATTAAAACTGAGATTTTCCATGTCTATACAATCTCAGGCATACTGGCAAGAGAGAAATCATAATTGAGATGGTGACAGTGACATCGAGTAAAGAAAACTACTTCAATTTCAGCCAATGGGAAGAAATGTTTCATTTTTCTATATCAGCATAAAAAAACGTAAGTTCTCAGCTATGCAGCACCAGGTCCAGTGCATTAGATGACTCTTGTCATATGTTCCAGAGAGTCTGTTGAACTACTACCATTCCCAAATAATGACAAATGTCCAGGTCTTTTAAACCTCTAGGAATGGGGCAGAGTGGAGGGAAAAAAACAGAGAAGAGTGTGTGAAAAGTGAAGGATGAGCATACAGAGAGATGTTAATGTAGTTGAGCATTCACCCCATCCTAAAAGCATCTGCAGCTCTAAACCAATTCTGGTGTCTACTTGACATAAAATCTCACAGAACCCTATTGGTCCTGTCCTACCAACACATGCACCCAAACACACAGGTTCCAGATTTGTATTGTCCCACTGAAAACATAATGGTGGAAATCAGACTTGGAAATGGCCACTTTCCTGTGGGTTTGATAAAGCTTCTAGCAAACATATCTATAACGAGTGAAAATCTAACTTCACATTCGGTGATTTAGTAGGGAACTGTCCCCACTTGCCTGAAAGATTGCAAACTTGTTTTCCTTGCATTACCATGTCCAAGACAGGAAAGTAAACATTCTAAAAGAAGATTTATATAGTGAAAGGTAGCAGAACAAGATACCCTAAAATATAGCAGTTCGGCAAAAGAATCCCTGTTACACAAGGCAGATGAAAAAAAGCAGATGCACAAGAATCCGCATGACACAAGGGAGATGAAAAGCAGACACAGGTTGGAGAGACTGCTAAGCACGTTAAGAGCATTTGCTGCTCTTTCAGAAGACCCAGGTTTGGCTCCAATACCCATGTTGAGTGGCTCACAGTAGCCTGTAAGTCCAGCTCGAAGGACCAGAGGTTGTCAACTGTTCTCTATGGATCCCTGCACACACACACACACACACACACACACACACACACACACACACACACCCAAAGCAAATCTTACAAAGCAGATTGAAAAAAACCTCTCTGTACTCCCTATCTGTCCAGAAGGACAGAGTTATGTCTACCAGGAGAGACAACTTTCATTACTCCATGAGTGACACTGGTAGAACCCACCTAAGCGGAGTCCCCTAACTTGCCATCCCAGAAGCCCCAAATACTCTCCCTTTGTCTCATCACCTCTCCAAACAAAACAACACAAAAACCCCCTCTGGGAAGATGCTATAGATGCTACAGAAGTCTGAGTTCCAATGTGCACTCATTCAGAGTCACCAATCTGGGCATATTCCCCCATGAACGTGCAGTGAGTGTGTTCATCAACCTGTTTTCACTTTTCTCATGAAAGCCTCCCGATTGTTAGCCAGAATGAGGGGGTTTCAGTCAACGAACCAAAGAGGTAGTAATAAAAAAGAAAACGGTCTGTTTCCTAGCCCTGTAATGGTTTACTGACACCTCCTAGCAAGGGTGACAGTGAAACACAGAGGAGAGGTCCAATGTGTGTTGCCAAGACATGCACACACCTGCAGCCCAGAGGATTAACAATCCCCCAGTCAGCAAGGACTCCACAGTCTGGTGGCTGTGAGGGGGATGGAGCTTGTATCTGGACTGGTCCACTTCCCTCAGCTGGTTCTTCATGAAGTGAATCACATAGTGACCAGACCTTCTTTACAGTTTTGCTTCTATCTTATAAGAATCCTGACTTTCCTGACTCCATGAGGGTTAACACGCAGTGCAGACCTGGCCACATCATAACATCTGGCATGGGACCCGGAAGCACTGGTGTTCTGGTTCCCTCTCTGGGTGTGTTCACAGTGTTAGTGCATTTTCTTTTGGTTTCGGCAGACATTGTTTGCTTTGGAAAGACATTCCTGCCCCCATGTCTCTTCACCTCCACAGAACTGCTTCCATGAAAGTAGCCAGGGGATCCTTATGTCAGCGTTATGCATAGGGAAATGCTACTTTAAAATGTATAAACTCACTTTACTCAGTAACAGACATTGGCTGAGGAGCTGTTGGGCACAGCCACTGCCTTCCATAATCTACCAAGTGGAGCTCTATCTAACTCCAGGGAGGAAGTTCAAGCCTTTTCATTATTTATGGATTGTAATTACTTATTTGATGAACAGCTTTCACTGATTGGAGCATTTGCTAACCCAACTGCACAAATTCACAGCTCTTAACTCTTCTGCATACTATTTGAGGCTCTAGCGGAAGCCAGAGCCAAGCTTGTGATGAACTTGACATCGAATTCTACAAATTATCCCCGACTTCTATTTTGAGGAGTGCAAATATCTCCTGCCCGTTCTCACCACCGCTAGATGAGTAGTTAAACTTTCTGACTTTTTCATAGTCAATATTTCACAACCAAGTATCAACCATTTATCACTTCACTAGGAGTAGATGCTGGGTGATTCATGGATTCTTCCTTGCAGGTGATTTATCCCCACACCAGAGTCACGGTATTTACCTAAGGAAGATTCAAGGCAGTATAGATCATAGACAGCTTAGCTAGCACATGACTAAACAAGTTTATACAGTCGATCTATCAGCAGGCCTGTTAGGATCAATTTAGAAATGTCTTCATCTTCTTCTGTGTCTGATTTCATCTATAAAGGACACAGAAGCTCTCTCTCTCTCTCTCTGTTTTCCCTACTAACAATATGTCTTTACTCCAGTTTTCTTCTCGGGGATGAATTCTCTTCTTTTGTGTTTTGGCAGTACTGAGAATGAAATCCAGAACTTTTGAGTGTGCTCAGCAAGAGCTCTACCACTGTGTTCTAGCCTCTGGTTTTGGAATCGATTTTTAGTTCTCTTCCTTCCACTCTCCAGGTGGTCTTAAATAAAGGCGATAGATGACCCTTACTAATACCTCATTGCAAACACATGTCCACCGAGTATCATCTACATTGCATTAGAGAATCTAAGCTTATCTTACATGAGCACGGGTGTGACAGCAGCATGAAAGCTCAGGAAGCAGTTAGGAGAGTCTCAGGACTTAAGAGCATTCACTCTCTGCGTGTGTCACATACACACACACCCCTCCCCTAGAAGGCACTTAGCCCTCTGACGATAGAAACCATGCTTTATTTATATTTCTAATCTAGTGCTTGTAACACTGCCTGGGACATAAATAAATGTTACATAAACATGAGCTGATTTTTCTCAGGGCTAGTTGTAAAATGCTTTTGGTTATTTTCATGGATTACTTATCTAGAGATACAAGTAGCTTAAACTTACCAACCAACTGACATGCTACAAATTCTGTAGGGAAAAAAATTGTCTTTACTTCTTGTATAGAAAGGAGAAGGGAGAGAAAGAAAATATATTATCTACAATTCCCATTCAGCCCTTCAGAGCTAGGGGGCAGAAACCGGACCTCGGGGCTGACAGTCTCCCCTAGGATCTCCAGCTCATGTTGCTCACTTGAGTATCTCATGCTCCCTCTTCATGGAGTAAAGTTTCCTTGGCACAATGTGCCTTCCACTAAGAAGGAGTGCAAATGCCATGGAGTCGAAACAGGACCCGTGTCTCCCTTGCTTTCATTCTGTACCTCCTGACTTTGTTATTGCCTCATCATTCAAGGTCTGAGAGGGGACAGCATACTTTAAAGACTGAGAGTGACCATCAAGGATGCCCACCCTGTGAGAACAAATAAAAGGCTTTATCCTCTGGCCTCCATTCCCGTCTCTGTCTCTGTGAAAAAGCAAAGCATAATATTTCCCAAGAGCACGAGGCTATTGTGAGGGCTAATTAGATTACTGGGAGAATGGGGGCCAACTGATCAGGTACTATTCAAAGTGCCATTTGTATTCCTAAAAAATAATCTTGGTTTAGGAATTAAATTAATATTGAGATGGAATCTCAGTCACCCATCTTACCGCATTAAGAAAAACAAAACAAAAAACATAGTTTCCGATCAAAATCCTGTTCTAAGCATAATCTAAAAAAGTAAGACAAAGATCTATGAATTTTACCCATTTTTGAAGTAACAGTACAAGGCTCAAATCTTTCATTTTTCTTTCTTTCTTCTTTTCCATGATACATTATGAATTGAAAGACTAATTTTGTACAGTAATACAAAGAAGCAGATTTTTGAACCAATATTAATTCAGTTTCTTGGTTTCACATTAAACAGTTTTGAAGTCCTTTAAGTTGTCTCTTCAAAGAATTATCAAATGTGCCTGAAATAATTTCACACCATTTCTGGGGCATTCTGTTCAATACCTTTGCATTGCCCTCCCCCAAGTCAATAAATATTCAAGGTAAGATGACGAGAAGGGAGGTCATCTAAAGATTAATACATTTTATTTATTAATTTGCTAATTTTATAATAGTTGCAATTCATTAGTAAGTAATAAATAGATTAATTAACTAGAATTTTTCCTGAGAAGCTGGAGGTGACACCTAAGCATAACCTGAGTTAAATAAGTCATGTTTTAAAAGGGAACCACTGTTTTCAAAGGTGAGTTGGTTATTCTTGGGGAGTTGAGCTAGGGAAAAAATGTTGCACAGAATGATGTGGTGAATGTCTGTTTATTCCAGGCTAGTCTGGGATCCACGAGACATTGCTTCTACAAACAAAAGAAAACATCCACAGCAATAAAAACTAACGAATGTTTATAACTTAACTTGTGTACTCACCAAGAAAACTTCTGGTTATTCATTCGGTTTCCCCTGACCCTGGATACTGGGGATGGATGTACCCTGTTGACAGACAAAAGTAAGTCAGTGATTGAGAAAACATAATCTGGACTGCAAATGGAAAGGCAGAAAGTATCTGCTTTATTAATGAACTCTTAGGTTTACTCATTTGTTCTCTCCTGTGAAATTGACCATCTCTTAGTAAATAGATGCAATTAAATTCCTGTGTTTGTAAACCTGAAGCCTTCTTCCTTTATCTCTCCCACGGTAACAAGGCATAATGCGTTAACTGTGATGGTTCCAAATGCAGTACCATGGGTTTCAATGAACAGATGTACTCCTTTAGCAGGAGACACAGGTACTGAAGATGTAATCCTTGCCTGGGGGAAAGAGTGCATAAAATAGCATGGAGGCCATGGTACCTGCCCTCATTGAGCCCTCTCATGTTGGTTCCCATAGAAACTGCACAAAGAGACAGGGAAGTGACCACACTTTCAGTCAGTTTCTAAATGTAGAAGTCAGGACAACAGCAGGGCTTCATCCAAGTGTCCAGGAATGCGGTGTGTGTGAACGGGGCAGGACAGAAGGGCAGACAGTTATGTCCAGGAGACAGGCTTTCTGGAACGTATGCCTAATATCTGAGTAGAGGAAGGAGTGAAACCAAAACTTTAGCCAGGTAATAGAAGTAAATAAGTTGCTTTCTGAGCTTCCTAGGTTGGAGTCGCACAGGGTTTGAGCTTAAAGCTTCCAGCAGCTGCTGGGGGATCTTTGGGAGTTACCTACTGGCCCAGGAAGCAGTATGCCACACCCCAGCTGCCTAGTGCCACACTTCTTGCTTGGGACTGCTTGCCTACGAGTCCTGAGAGCTGGTCATTCTTTTAGCTTGAGTCATCATCCTCACTCTTTACCCTCCTCACATTGCTTTTCTTCACAGGGATGAGGAGAAGGAGAAGGGGAAGGAATCAGGGAAGGACCCAGAAAGGAAACAAAATGATCTTAGTGGTCCTAAGGCCCTGTTAAAACCAGCAGCCCAGGTGAGCCCGGCCCCTCACTGCTACTCAGTGAAAATCACATCAAAACAGACGTGGCAGGCCAGCCTTTTTTGGGGGGGAGGGGAGCCATCGTTCCCAAACCTGAGCTGGATTGATGCGCATTTCCTCCAGCATCTCTGATTAGCATTCCCTCTCTCACAGGCTTCTCAGTGGTGGCTGCAGCTGAGCTGCTCCTCACAGATTTTCCTCTCTGCATGGGGGAGGGGGCGATAATTATGCAGAAAGATGGAGGGAGGCCAGACAACCCCTCTGCTGAACTGCCTCATTCAAGCAAGGCCCACTTCCTGCTGCTCTGCAGCTAGGAGGATCACCTGTTGGTCTTGGCATCTGTCCAAACTGGGGCGTAGCGGAAATGACAGCGTCAGCTAGAAATGAGAGCCAGCTCATGTTGCAGCACCTCAAGATACACACACACACACACACACACACACACACACACACACACACACACACACGCCTACACGTAGGAGACAGGGACCTAAGACTTTTACACAAAAGGGAACAAAACTCATTTCTCCCTGCCATCATGAAAGAGAGTCCTCAAGATGAATATCTGAGTCCAAAATGACTTCCCAGATAACCAGATAAGGTCACTGGCCTGAGGAAAGCTTCGGGAGACTATCAAGAACTGTCCCAGACCCTCACTGGTCCTAAGAGTTAAGTACATTTCCAGAAGTCATCTGCCCCGTGGATTCACTCTCTCTACTACATATGAAGTCCTTTAGATGCTTAACCCCTTTACTGCTGCCCTGCTTAAACCTAAAAGTGCGCATGGGAACTGTCTTCCACACTATGTACTGTAGCAGCTACTATAGCAGCTGGAGTTGAAAGATCACAGTATCTTGTCACCCCCCATTCACACCTCAGGGGAGGGGGACTGGGCTTCATTATTCCATGACTACAAAGCCTTCTAGACCTTGGTGTCTACATGAAAAAATTTCAGTGATCCTAGATGAAATACTCTACATGCATAATTTCCATCATGGTTTAGCAGTCTTAGGGGAAAAAAAAAAAACCAAACACAAGAAAACCTTCTGATTATCTGTATGACCAAATAAGTGTAACATTTCTTAAACTCAAAGTAGAAACTAGGAAATATGTTCTTCCTTTGAAGGTGCTTACTTCATCCAAAAATGCAGACAACTATTACGTGTCAGCTGTCGTTTACCATTTCATTTTTGCAAAAGGACACGCTGAGTTTGGGGGCGTTCGGCTTTGAAACTGTAGCGCCTCTGCTACCAGCCTCTTTCCTCATATAGCAGCCAGACAGGTAGCAGAGTCAAAAACCCAGTAGCATAAACTGCCGTCTAATCTGCATGTTATGCATTATTCATGAGCTCCTGATTTCTGCACCTGCATCTAGGCAGGAAGCTTGCTGGGCTCCTTCATTATTCTCAGAGCCTCACACAGGCTCCATTACTCCTGAGCCACTTTGTTCTGTAACTAAGGGTTTCAAGCCTTAGTACTAACTGCTGGATATGAAAAGAAAGAGACACACCAGGCTGAAGCCAAGGATGATCTTGGTGTTGTGTAACACGGTGGATCTGACAATGTGCTCCACAGAGACTGATTGCTGTGTGGGATATTACTGCTCACACGGGGTGATTTACAGCACATACAAGAGACGGAAGTTATACCACTGAGGGCCTGTACACCAATTGTTCTGTTTATACCCTGACTCATCTGGAACTGCATGCAGGGTGTTTATGATTTCACTCAATTCTGAGCTCTCTTTTGAAACTTTCTTGTTATGTTTGAAACTTTTTGATACCGTAACATAAAAATGACTCTTTCTTCTTTGGGTGCTTCCCAGATCCCGTATCATCATGACTGGTAGAGTTAAGAGCACATGATGAGTCTGTTTTTTTTTTCAGTGTCTCCAGGAAGCTACAGGAATGGCTGCCAGGAAGAGGTGAAAGTAAAGTCTGGGTCCTCGACACAAATTATGAACTACTAGTGAGTTTCTGGAGTGGGGCTCTGTTCTGCGTGCATACCAGGCACTGACGAAAGCTGTGGCAATTTATGATGTCAAGTAGAACTGAGACAAAGCAATGTGGGGCGCAAACTGTATAACCAACTTTTGTGGGGTTAAACCACAGTGCTGCCAGCTAATGACAGTGCCATCTAAGGTAAGTCACACTGACGCGTCCGCTGCGCAGCCTGTGTCCGAGAATGTGCGGAGGGTGTCGGGGATTGACAACACAGAGACTCGTTCAACGGTGTAAAGAAAACTTTAAGCAGGCCCCGAAAAGGCTCAAGGAAACTTCCCAAGAAAGGCCTCCCTCCAGAAAAGCTTCTGCTCTCTCTCTACCCCTGGCTGGTTCTGCTCTGACACCAGAAACTGATTTTGGGTGTGTCAGAAGAGGCAGTTAGTCTTTGGACAAGGTCGAGGTCAGGGCGGTTCCAGTGGGCCAGCCCTGTTCAGGAACTTGTTGCCCTGGGCATTGTATTGTTTTTAGTAAACATGTTTTTAGTAAACATTGTCTTACAGCTGCCTACTCCCAGGCTGATGGGGAAGTGGGTCTCTGCTCAAGGTCTGGTGTTCCTACCACATTACACTATTGGCCCATATGTCAGTTTCCTCATCTATGCAAAGGACATGGTGCAGACATGGGAACCACATTTAGGACAATAATCTGGGGAGTCTGTAAGGTGGTAGAAATAGTCCTACTGTCCAGTCACACCACAGCCACCATAGTGTCAATGACTCTAGAATGCTGGTGTAAAGGAGCATACTATGCGATCAGTGGCATCAACATTTATCACATACAACCATGTGCAGTGCATAGCATCTGGAATCAAAGCTCACTGACTACGTCACTGGTGTATACATTAATTATACTTTTAGTTACTGTGAAGTATATACTCCACTTGTGCTTTAAAAAAGAGCATGTTCTTGTCAGTACTCGTGACTGAATCTGGGACCTTGTACATGCTAGTCAAATACTCTACTACTAAGATACATACCCAGCTCCACTGTGACATACATAACCATGCATCTGGCATCCCATTTACCATGTCTTCTGGCCACACCCTGGCCACAGACATCCACACCATCCCTGTTTTCAAATCTTGTGGTTGATATTCAATCTTCAGATCCCACAGTGTCATAATTTGTCATCCCTCATTCCACAGCTTTCTTGATACAGCAGTGGTGACCATCAGGCTATCAACCCCAACTATAGTGTGTCTGCGGCCTCTTATGTCCTTCTTTCTCTCCTGTTGATGCTCAGTCTATTACTACTTGAAAATGTTTCCAACATGGCTGCCCTCACCATCTTACCCCTACATAATAATCGAATCAGGTAGGCCTTGCTGGGATACCCTCCATCAGTTTGTTACATGTCATTCTTCACAGTGACATTTCCAAAGAGTTATCCACGGGGCATAAAACTTAAGCATAAAAGTGGGCAATTATCCACAGCCTATAAGACTATCTTTCTGAAGTCTCCCCTGCATAGGCATCTTAGATCAACTCAGTATACAATGCTTTTTTCTTTCTTGCTGATCCTTGGTTATATGAATACCATCCAGTGCACAATTCCTCTTGATGGGTAAGTAAAGGGATGCCTACCCTAACCACCCCAGTCACCTTCAGGCCTGGATCAGACAGGGTTTCTCAATCCTACTCTTTCCCTGGGGGGACAGAGGGAAGGAGTCATCTCAAGAGATGGCAGCATGGATAACAAGGCTGCCCTATGCAAGAGAACCTGCTTCCTACTGACAAGACAGGATAAGCTCTACACACCAAGAAAATCTGAAAATGAAACAAAAAACCCAACCAACCAATCAAACAGAACCCACTGAATCTCTGGTTCTCAGGTCCTGTGTCAGAGACACTGCTTCCTATTGAGAAAGTCATAATAAACTACTTCCCAGACCAAGAATATTTTCTGCTAGGGTACCACTCTTCTAGTGTGATTAGATATTTGATAACTCCTAGAAATTACTGCATACATATGCTTGTTATTCCATTGATTTTTCTATTATGTATCAATCCATACATTCATCTACAAACTATGCAAATGGTACAGGAGCCCTTTTGAAAACTCATTTTTACTGCTTTGTTGAGGACTTAGAAATAATTCCATGGTTATTATTAATTATCAGCATGTTCTTATGCAAAACATACAAAGGATAATTTAGAAATGATCACTGGTTTATTCTTACGCTCACAGCATTGGGAGCAAGTCACATGAGTATTCAGGTTAGTCCAGATGTTATTCTAATAGACCACACCTGGGTAAATAAAGAGGAGGGAATCATCAAATGAAAGAGGCCCTTTTTATTCTTAGCATTTTCAATAATATCTGTGGTTAGATGACCATCAGAAATACCATATTCTGAAGGCTATGAGTGATCCTAGAAGAAGGAATTTCATGAGTAGGTATTAGCCCTTGGTTTGTATTGTCACACCACTAAACAAAACCCAAAATGCTACATACAAACGCATATGCATATGTGTGTGCATGTTTTTCAAGTTATTATTCAGAACAGTTTATTTCATCATGACACTGCCATCCATATATATGTTATCATTGTGTGTGTGTATATATATATATACATATATATATGTTCCCTTTAGTACTTCCTTTGACATCCTCTTTTACGAAAGCACATAGGTATTTTTAGAGGTGCAGGGTCAACTTAATCACCATATGGAATTAATTGAGATCATTGTTTTCCATGTTTACTATAACACTCATTCCAATACCATAGATACTTAGAAAGGTAATGGTAAATTGTGTTTAAAAAGTATAGCCTGGGCTGGAGAGATGGATATTTACTGAAAGGAACTGGCACATAAAGCATGGGGTCTTGAATTCAGATGCTCAGAACCCCAGTAAAACTTGGGTGTGGCTGCATGCTAATGGGATCTCAGTACTGAAGGGCAGAGATGGGTGGATCCCAGCCACAGCTAAGTCTACGGACTTCATATTCAGTGAGAGAGTTTGTCTCAAAATAAGGTGAAGAGTGAGAGGGGAACACATCTGATATTGAACTCTGACCTCTACATACACACTTAAACATGTGATGTGTATCTACAAACACACAGCATCCCACACGCACACAACACAACAAAAAGAAATACAGCTATTGAAAGGAACAAAGACGTTCATTTCTGCTGCATATTTACAGAGGTTACAAGTCTCATGAGAGAACATTAGGCATATCGTTTCAAGGCATCAATGTACCCTAAGCCCATCCCTCACTACCTCGCCTGCACACACTGTGGCAGTTTCCACATCTTCTTTGTCATGTGTGGTTGGTGCCTGCTTCTCAGAGGCAAACCGCAATGTGTTCCTAGTTCTCACACCATGGGGTACCCTGGGGATGTTGAGTAATGGGTCCGTTTTGATGCATAGCTAATTCAAACTGGCTATCTCTCCAACTCCACACTAACACTTCAACAAGGCAAATCTCTCTTTGTTCATCATATCTCTGCTACCTGGCACCAAGGAGACACTCGACAAAAAGTGCTTGTATGGGGAGCCCTACTTTCCTACTGAACTCTAACTTCTAGAATGTAAGAAACAAAGGCTGTATTTGTATAAGCCACCACTGCACCATTGGGACTTGGCACACAGACTTACCAAACATCTGTCTTCATATCTAGAACATTAGTAAATAAGTAATGAGTTCCGTCCAGTAGACTTTGCTTAATGGCTGCCACAAGGGGTCGCTAGCAGAGAAAAGCAAGCAGCTACCAAGGGGATGAAGGTACAGGGATTAGGAGGAGTTCCAAATTCACAGGAGTAAAGTGAGAATTAATTCCAAGGTTGCACAGAGGAAGAGGAAACAGTGGATGGAAATTTCCAGAGACAGAATGGTGCATTGGCGGGAGAACACTGAGAGAAGAGATGCTAAGTGAGTCAACTCAAAAGAAAGTGAATTGAAGTTGTGAGGTGAATAATTTGGTCTTGTCAAAGTGGCGGTTTAAAAAAACATGTGATGGAGAGGAACCAGAATGTGTATATGGCATTGGAATATAGACCCTCCAATAAATGTCTGAAGAGTTAGTAGCTAGGGCAGGGAGCTGTGGGGATAATATCAACAATTCTTCTATTATTCAGAGCTATGCATAGATTCTTTATCTCTCTTATTTGCCCATCATGTACTGCATGCCTCTTATTTATACTTAAATGAAAATATCAATCAAGTGATTCCTATACTAGGCAGTGTTTTAGACCAATGCATGTTCTGTAGATGCCCATGTGCTATGACAATGCGTTGGATATAGGAGGTGATCTTGATTTTGACAAGAATCCTGGCTTTAGGTTGGCCATCCACGAAGTGAGTGCACAGAGACAAAGGCCCACACAATGCTCTGTGCTGAGCAGTGACAGGGACAGTTAAACCACAAAGGGGACATATGAATAAAGCTATGGAGTAGATAGAAATGTCCTAACTTGATAGATGAGGGAAAGTTTAAAGGACACATTTTGCAGCTAAGGAAAAGGAAAAAGGGGATTCCTTCTAGAGACATTGAAATGCACCAAAGAGTAGAAACACAGACAAACCAAACAGTGAACTGGTGGAGAGAGCTACAGGAAGGGCACTGGCAAACCGAGACGGGCAGGAGATTAGGGGTCTCATGTAGTATGCTGCATACTTGACTTAAAAGAATTAAAGGACAGCTACCAAACGATTTTGTGATTAGACATAGTACAATCAGGCTCATAAACTAGAAAAATCATCTTGGCAGTGGTACAGGGAATGGCCTGAGGGGAATATGTGACTCCTGAAGACCATTTGGAAGCTAAAGTAATAATATCTCAGCTGGCACAGGGAAATGGTGGCGGGTAGAGGGAGGGGGAGGAGGATGGATGTTTAAAATTAGAATTAACAACAGGTGTGCTGGTTCACACCTGTGATCACAGTTCATGGCAGTGGAGGCTGAAGGATTGCAAATGGGTTTTCGATGAGCTATAGAGTGAGTTTAAGAATTAACTTGAACTATGTAGGGAGATGTGTCTTGAAAATGCAAAACATGAGGATGTGCCTGGCCAGCATATGCAGGACTCTGAGTTAGGCCCTCAACACAACACACACACACACACACACACACACACACACACACACACACACACTTAAAAACAAACAAGTAAACATAACTCTCTTTCTCCTTCTCTCTTTCTCACTTACAATCAACAAAATGAATAAAGAAGAAAGAGAAGTCAGGTTAACTATGGGGTTTCTCTGTATTGTTTTGGAGGCTGTCGGTCCAGCCTGGCCTCGAACTCACAGAGATCCGCCTGCCTCTATCTCCCGAGTGCTGGGATTAAAGGCGTGCGCCACCACCACCCGGCTTGGGGGGGTAATTTTAGATTATGCCTATAGAGTAACTCAAAAGACATTAGGAACTGCCTGCCCTTCATCCAGGTCACACAGTTCTCAAATTCCTGCCCTGACCTGAGACACACAGATAATTCCTTCAGTTTTCTGCTTGGCTTTGCATGTGCATAATGTCTGACATTATTTTTCAGTGTTCTGTATATGGTGCAATAAGATTCCAGGCTTTTATTCTATGAGCTGATATACTTTGATTTAGCCATTAGTGCAGAGTGCGTTGGAGAAAGTTTGTGAATTGGCAGACACTCTATCTGGTAGTTATTTCATTACCCACTGGAACTGCCTTTTCTGGCTGTGTGTGTGTGGAGGTTTGTGGCTTAAGAGGAGTAGGTAGTGGGGAGCTATTCCAGATGTGTTTTCTGTCTGGCTGCAATAACTCTGAGGCCTCATTTGGCCTTAAAGAAGTAAAACAAAGTAGATAATTCGGGTATTTTGTCAGTCCAAATTGCAACTTATTCAAATTCAGCATTTTTCAGTAAGGTGTTAAAGTAATATTTTTTTCCTTCACGTAGGACATAATTTTATATCATTTTGTTCACAGATATGATAGAAATGGTATAAACTGGATTCTAAAGATAAATAATCTCCACTGGGTTAAAATACAGTTTACATTTTCCTTCCAACAAAATCTCAAAGACTAGAAATCCCCAATATGGCAATCAAATGTAATCATTCTCTTTATTTACATGCTTACAAAAGGGGTTTTGCCTGTGCGTATGCTGTGCATGTTTAAATGTATAGAAATCTGATTCCTGGCTTGTTTTTATTTAAGTGAATTTAAAACAAGACAAAAGGCAAAATATTGAGGAGTTGGCTTCAGTGCTGAGTTACAGAACACCTCAAGCTTTAAGAGCTTCTGTGGCAGTCTTGTCCTTGTTAATATGGGCAACCAGGCTGCCCTGAATTACTTCAAGGTAAAGCTGATTGCACCATAGGAACACAGAAAATACACAGAGACACCTTAGTTTCATAGCTTGGTATCTGAAGTTGGGAGATGCCAATATTTTATTCACTCCAAGCCCCAGTTTTAATGTGTATGTGGAAACTGACCAGGAATATATGAAGAACCACAGGGCAGTCTATTAACAGGATGGAGCAAGCCCCAGAGAACTCCACACACGCCTCTAAAATGTGGCAGGACGTTAGCCACTGACCCACATGACAAATCCCAGACAAATTTACCACTCCCAGTCCTGCTGGACTTCCCAGCCATATGTATTCTCCCTACTCTGCTTGGTGAAGCTTAGTCCGAAGACAATGCATCTATCTTCAAGAAAAACATCCTGGATTTTATTTTACTAACTAAATGATGAACACGGAGTTATTAATGATTAATACTTTGTACGGGTCAATACATACTTGTTCTGATTGCTGATGAAGCACACTATCACTTATATAATTAAAAGAAAGATAAACAGGATAGAATAGATTAAAAGAGATGAGACACAGCTTTGTTCAATACACCCCCAGCCAGATTATGTAATACTAATTTGTTTAATACAAGTCTTGACCTTAAAAATGACAACAGTTCGTCTCTGTGAATACATGATAACAGTTTTAGAAACGCAAACAATAATAACGTTCAGAATATGTGGTCTTCTCAGTAGTTGTTTCCAGGTAGTAGATAACCCAAGAGTCAAAAAATAGTGGAATGATGGCTAGAGATAAGAGGATTAATAACTAAACCAGTTTCTTATAGGGTTAGGTTGTAACTCCATCGGGGTTCAAGTAACTGAACAAGAGGGAGTGAAAAACAGATGAGCAATAGTGAAAGTAAAGTCTGGTTACTTTGGAAGGTCAGGAGACACTTAAGCTGATGGCGTGAGCTTAGAGCTGGGTATCATAGCATGCTGCTCTGATTGGTTATGGGCAGACCAATCAGATGAATGAATCAAGAGCCAAAGAGAAGGAAGAGGGATGAGGAACACAAGACCACCTTAGAAAGAAGTCACTGTGAAGGTGCAGCCCAGCAGTGGGAATGGCTTTGATGACAACAGGAGAGGACTTTGGGGTATTCTCTCCAGGATGTACAGGCCACTGGAAGAGTCTGTATTAGGAGGCAAAGAGACAGTAACAAATGCTGTACAGGAGAAGAGGCAGACAAACTGGGGCCATAACCCCACATAGTCTGTCTAATAGTAGAGGGGTCAAGAAAGCTTTGGTTCCGGTGAGATGTCTCTGAATGCACAGTGGCCAAAAATTAGCTCAAGCTCAAACATGAACTGAACACAAGGTGTCTCCGGCAGCCTTCATTTTCACTGCATCATGGGACTTCCCTACAGTCTTGATTGTGAACATATAACATGCAATTTGCACACTGCATGTCATCATGCCAGATCACACAGGTGAGAACTACCCAATGCACCCAGCCTCAGAGTCCACATAGACTGCTCTCTGTTATGACATGTAGTGTTTTCACTACAAAATATTCTTGTGTTATAGGAACAATGAGTTGATTATGACAAAGATTTTTAAACATTTTCCTAGTGTCATTCATCGGATGTAAATCTCAACTTGGTATTTTCACTGTGTTAGAATTTTTCACATAAAAAATTACCATTTGAATCACTGGCTTGAGTTTTACATTCATTCAAGTGAATTTTGGTTTTGGAATCAGGACAGAATTTCTAGAATTTCTGAAATGGCCCCAAGCATGCTTGTGACATTTTGAGTTCCATATTTATGTGAAGTAGTGTTCTCAGCACTGATGATAATAAGATCAAAACACGGATCAACTCTGAAAAATGTGAAAGATGCTCTACACTCTGCAGTGTCAATTATTTGCCTGAGATTTAATTCTTTATGAAAAAATGAACATGGGCGTCTCTCTTAGCTTCAGCTTTCAACTGGATGCAGCCCAGGGTTATCAGAGTGATTCTCATTTGTGGGGGTTGTCTGGAGCAGTCCAGTCGGTGGCCATATCTATGGCAGCATTTTCTTGATTGTTGAGTGATATGTGATATGGGCAAGGCAACCTCTGGGCAGCGGTCTTGACTTTTATAAAAAAGTAGCTGAACCTCAATCTATTGGGAGACTACAGCATTATAGCTCTGCTGTAGTTCCTGCCCTGGTTGACTGTAACCTAATGGATGCTGCTTTTGGTTGTGTTCATCATAGCAACAGGAAGCAAACTAGGGCATCTCTTACATTAGTATGAAAGTGTAATTTGGTCTTTAAGAAATAGTAAAGATGTATGTGCAACAAATAATTGTTTAAAAATAAACTATAATCTAGTAATTTTTAAATGTGTGTATCTATTTTAAATATTTCAATATTAAGAGGAGTCAATTTTTCTTAGGTGAAAAGGGGTGATGAAAAAGTTTAAGAAACTGTTCGGGGGCTGGAGAGATGACTTAGTGGTTAAGAGTGTTTACTGCCCTTACAGATGAGAGTTCAGTTCCCAGCATCCACATGGACTGCTTACTTCTTTTTTTTTATTTTTTTTATTTTTTTTATTCTTTTTTTTTTTAATTTAGATAAGAAACAAGGTTGCTTCACAAGTCAGTTCCAGGTCCCTCTCCCTTTCCCTCCCCTCCTCCCGTGCCCTCCTCCCATCCCCCCCCCCCGTTATCCTCTCGTTTCCCCAGGGAGGGTGAAGCCCTCCATGGGGGTGTCCATAGTCTGTCATTTCATATAGGGCAGGGCCTAGACCTTTCCCCAAGAGTTCAGGGTGAGAGTGCACCTCACATTGTTCTATGGGAGTCCAAAGTCCGTGTGTATACTTGGGATGGGTACTGATCTGCTGCCCAAGGCTCAATAGATTACCTAGGCCTCCTCACTGACACCCAGATTCAGGGGGTCTTGATCAGTCCCATGCTGGATTCCCAGGCTGATGCCTGGGATTCAAGAGTTAACCTTTCTCAGGTCAGCTGTTTCTGGGGGTTAAACCAGCCCAGTCTTAATCCCTTTGATCATCAGTCCTCCCTCTCTGTTACTGGCTTTCTTGAGTTCAGCTCAGTACTTAACCAGCCTAACCCCAGCTGCAGAGAATCTTTCTAACTCCACAAACACACCCACACCCATGTACACAAACACACACACTCACATATGTAAAAATAAAACTTTCATTTATAAAAGAAGTTCTTCTAGGATCTGTGACCTACTTAGTCCTGGTTCTTTATCAACAATGTGTTCTATCTCATAAAGTAGGCCTTAAATCCAATATAAAGCAGTTGGATGCTCCAGTAACATTGGTGTCACTATAACACCAGCATGTTTTGCAGGCAAGTCACTCATAGGTAGCAGGGCGAGACTGATCATTGATATCATCTGGCAGAATAAATAGCAACTTTCAGTATCATGAATGATAGTCAGTAGGGGTGATGCTTCTTGTTAAGCACTAGCTTGATTTTTCCATACTCAGTGATACAAGTATGTAGTGTTTGCAGCAATAGGGCCTTATGGTCAGCATGTGGAGGGCAGCCAACACCATCGACAATATCCTTTTATGTTTATGTGTCAGGGGTAGTCTATGGGACCTTTTTGGCAAATAACCCAATAGAATATATCCCATTTCTGATGTGTGAGGTTTTATTTGCTAGCATGTGATGTATAGTTGGGGCATTGTCTACCCAATTACATGGCAATTCCATTTACTTTTTTTTAAACTAATTTAGGAAGCTTCTAGAATAGTAAGATTTCATTTTGCTTCTCCAAAGGATTTTAAAGTTCATTGTACCTCCCCATATTCTCTCCTCAATTAATCGTCCTATTCTCTTATCTTACTTATCACTTTATAACACTATGTTCTTGTAGGGAGAGACTAACCTGTGGCTTTAGCCACATCCCAATAGGCATGGCTACAGGAAAGTGAGGGAGAGGGGAATAAATATAGAGAGCCACCTGGAACTCTCTCTCCTTGGATGCTGGCCACATTTTGGAGCGCTTCCCAGCTTCCCAGTTTCTCATGTAAGTTACTTCTCTCTATCTGAATAAATAATCTACTACCTGTGAGAATTATTCATATGAAACCATTATCAACAATTATCAAGATTTTAATTTTAAAGCATGGAAAATTAAACTGTCTATTAAACTTCTGTACAGTGTTTTTGTTGACACTATTCTCTCTAAAACACCAATTTTAGAAAATGCATACAGATGAATAATCATAAAATGCAATTAAGCAATATTTAGATCTACCAATCTTGATAGTCTCTTTTAAGCAATGGAGACAAAGTGAATTTACAAAATATGATTAATTTGTTTAAATGTGTAGTCTTTGATTAAATACAGATGGCTTGCAAAATAGACTAGTACTGGAAATTACCCATTAACAAATTCTTATTGACTAGCTTTTTTGCTTTAGACGAAAAGAAACAAGATCCCTCAGAGAGTCGCTGAAATACATACAGCAATGGAAAAATAAGAAGAGCAACTTAGACTTGAACTGACTAAAACTGAAATTGAACTCTCTCTCTCTCTCTCTCTCTCTCTCTATCTCTCACACACACATACACACACACACACACACACACACGCACGATAAACAATAACACTTTTAAGCCACAAGGATAAAATTTTACATTGATAAATTCTAAAAGCTAAAACAGATACATTATAATTAAAAAACAATGCTAAAATAAAAAAGAATCAGTTGGTACTTTGTGTCTTGTATTCCTATTCTGGAAAATTAAGAATGTAAATACTAAGACTCAGATAATTATACAAGTAAAAAAATTATAACTTGGTGTTCAAAAATAGTGACCTAAGCATTTCTTACTTTCTACTGTTTTCCAGGTCCAGAACTAGGTATTTGGGTTTCATAGATACCTAAGATATTATCCCTGCATGAAGAACTTTCAAGATAGAGAATCCAAATGTCAGGAAATTTCAGAGAAGAGCTAGAAGGTACTTCAATTAGAGTAGACTCTAAAATGAATACAACAAACAGTGCTTAGAAGGCAGAGGCAGGAGGACAGAAAGCTAGCCTGTATTATACTGCGAGTTCTAGGCCATCTAGTCACATGGAAGGACCCTGTTTCAGAAAACAAACAAACCAAACAACAACAGAAAAAACCAACTGGACCAGACAGTCTCATTTCAAACCCAGGTTCTTCTACTTCATGGGCTATGAAATCTACACAGGTATGTTTCAGCGTTCCTGCTTTACAATGGGAAATTACTCCCTTATTAAGAATAAGGCTTAGAGTGCTGTGGTAGACAAGTCCTAGTTTGACAGTCTTGTCTTCACCTGTCAGAGTTTCCATGTTGTAGTGGTACCTTCTGGTGATTGTTATCCTATGACTCTGCACCTGGATTTCCAATGAGCCAAGAGTAGTAACAGGCAAGACAAGTTATATCTCTGTATCCTGTCATTGAGTGGGATAACCACAAAGAGGCTCCAATGAAGACTGTTTCAATACAGCCAGATCCTAAAATATACATAACAGGGAAATTCACTAGGAAATGTTTTCATGCTTTTTTTTAGTAAAATTAACCAAAATGTGTTGCAACACACTGCTAAATAACTAGCAAAGCAAACTTAAACCATGGCTGCTATCCCTCTTAGCATTCTGCAGAAATACTAGACTATAGCTATAACTGTCTGCTGATTGGAGAAAGGACCTTGAGGTTGCACAGTGACTTCAGTCTTAAGGCTGAACACTTTCCCATTTGATGCTGATTATGTATCCAGTGAGCAAGTGGCAAGGGAGTTGAGGACGTTTATTAACTTTCTGTCAGAAGCTTTAATTTGTTGTCTTCTAATCAGAGCTTGTGTTGGCAAAAGCATCATCAGTTTGTCCCTGGAAAAACAAGAGGGTCAGTCAGACTGATTTACTATGCTCTGACTGAGGAGCTGAAGAGCAGAGGCCTTGGAATCCTCTGCAGCTCACATATGAATCATTACACAAGCCCCCTCCCCTTCTTGAAAGGTGACACCACGCCGAGCATATCTTGGACGTATTAGAGTCTAGCTTCTTTAAGTAACAGCATAATCACCTCAAGGGTTGAGTGGCAAAATAATTGTCTTTTCCTAATATTAATTACTGTGGAATATCAGCTTTGTTTCATGAAGATCTGTGTGACTATTCCTTGCACTAAGCCACAGACGTCATGCAATCTGGAAACAGAGTTGTACACTATTATATGAAACAATAGTGCCAACATCTTAACGTTTTTATGACTTGAATGTGTTGTTTTGTCATCTGGACACAGGTCCACCATAGGCATGTCCTCATTCCTGCCTACCTTGTTCAGTTTCTCTGGGTACATTTCTGCTAATTCTAAGTCATGCAATAGGCCTACGGAATGCTGCTTACTGTATTGAATGCCTCACTAACAGTCTTTTTAGATGTCATCTACATGTTTACTTCTGACAAGAAGTATCTGATTCAAGTATTCACTGTTATTAAGTTTCTTTTCTTGGCCTTCAGAAACATGAAGAATAGAACATCACATTAAAAACACAGAACAAAACAATGACAGCAAATATCTTCCATAGCCATAACCTAAGTTGCTTTCACTTCTAAACTTTGGAAGTGGTCTACATGACTCCAGTTTTTAACCTCTCCCCTTATCTGCTTCTCTCTCCCTATGTCTCTCCCCTTTCCTCCCAACCCCTGTGTTAAATCTCATCACATGATACCTGCTTTAGTACTGATTTTAATTCAATATAAACCTATCTCAGTAAACTAGCTTTCTGAATTCACCACTCAGAGCTGAAACCCACACTTCTTGGGGCCCATGTCTCTGCTGTTCCATTCTTTTCGCCTGTTTTCCAGCATGAAAGATGCCAACTCCCACTTTAGTTCCCATTTTTTAAAAATGTTTATTCTACACCATCATTTTTTGTGGTATATCATGTTGTTCTCTCCCAAGCTCACATCTTTGGCTCAATTCTTGTACCAATTATAATTTTTCACTTCCAGCCTCTTACCCAGTTGGATATCTCACTCTCTGTTCAAACTTAGCATATCTGATAGCGAAATTTATCCCAAATCTGCTTCCAATCATCTACCTACATTTCTCTTGGTAAAATATTATCCAAGTTACTAGATTTTAGTCATATAACTACTGTTGATTCTCTTATTTGGCACTTGCCAAATCACTCTGGAATATTTCCATCCTCCCATAATTCCCCACTGCTATCCCACTCCTGCTGAGTGAAGAGGTTATCATCTCACAAGACTACCATCTACTGGGACTCGTCTACCTCCTTCTACTCAGTCCATCTGACTGCTAAGAAGGGAGCCACCAGCTGATACTGAAAGTTGGCTTGCTCACTATCTATCCCATGCTGGCTCCATTGTTTTCTGACTCCAAAAGTTCAGGAAACAAAACCTTACATCCCCAGAGACTGTGCTAACTAACCTTGTACCTGTGTGTGAGCAAGCTGCCATCAAGCTAAACCATGCAAAGTATGTGGCATGTGACATACAGGGCATGTGCAAAAAGAAGGCTTTCCAGCAAGAGAGACAGCAGAGACTAACCCTACTGGGGCAGCTTGGAAGAGATGCTGGTGTCAATTTCTACCCAGAATTTCGACTGCTGGGCAGGGAAAGCAAAAGACATTTTGCCAGACTTGTGATCTGACTTCTCTGGTTGGCATACTAATATTTCATAACTTGCTTCATCTCTGCCACAAACACATCCTTCACTACTTCGGGGAAGAAGGAGCCTTTCTCACTCATCTCTTCTAAATACATAGGGAACAGTGCACTGTCAGAGAGTGCATTTTCACTTGGAGTTTTATGTTCTGGATCATTTATTCACACACATGAATCCCCACCAACACCACCACACACCACACCACCACCACCATCAAATTTCCATTTTTGAAGATTCTAAACTTTAATATCCACTGTAACAATGACAAGTATATACTAACTTATACAGCGCCTAATATTTACCTAAACATTGAATCAGGCACTCCTCCTATCTCATTCCTAAAGCAACCATATGGCTTCATTGAAAATAACCAAATATATAGATGATGGCATAGATGTGAGAAACAATATAGCTTATCCAAGGCCAAGTGGCGGGTAAGAGAAACAAGGTTCATTGTCAGAGCAAATGTGGATACTCGTCTCAGGGTTTTCATTGCTGTGATGAAACACCATGACAAAAGGAACTTGTGGAGGAAAGGGTTTGATTGACGTACACTTCCATATCTCAGTCCATCATCAAAGGAAGTCAGGACAGGAACTCAAACAGAACCGGAACCTGGAAGCTGGAGCTGGTGCAGAAGCCATGGAGGGCTGCTGCTTACTGTTTTACTCCTCTTGGCTTGCTCAGCCTGCTTCCATTCTCTTTTTCTTTTCTTTTCTTTTTTCTTTTTTCTTTTTTTTTTTTGAGACAGGGTTTCTCTGTATTGTTTTGGAAGCTGTTCTGGAACTCGCTCTGTAGACCAGACTGGCCTCGAACTCACAGAGATCCACCTGCCTCTGCCTCCCAAGTGCTGGGATTAAAGGCATACACCACCAATGCCTGGCTTTTTTTTTTACTATGTGGAAAAACATGTATTTATTATTATAAAACACAATGGCTGTTCAGTCCATTTAGACTATATGAAAAGTTGGCAATTTATTCAGTTTGTCATAAATATTTTTAATAATTTGTTTAATTTAAATTAAAACCAAGCTTGCTTTACATGTCAATCCCAGTTGCCTCTCCCTCCCTTCCTCCCCAGCCCCCCAATAGGCCCTCCCAGCCCCCCCTACCCAATCACTACTCTGATCCCTAGGGAGGGTGAGGCCCTCCATGGAGAATCTCCAGAGTCTGTCATTTCATTCAGGGAAGGGCCTAGGCTATCCCCCAAGAGTCCATCAGCCTGCTTTCTTAGAGAACCCATGACCATCAGCCCAGGGATGGCACCACCCACAATGGACTGACACCTGCCACATCAATAACTAATTAAGAAAGTGCTCCACAGGCTCTCTGGAGACTGATCTTATGGAGACACATCTTTTCAGATGTATCAAGTGGACACAACACAATACTCAACTGTATTCATACTATGGTAAATCATAGTCCTTTCACAAAAATTGGTGATGGACAGAGAGACAGACACTTTACCCAACTACTAATTAAGTACCCAGCACATTAACTTTTACTGTTCCTTTCTGGAGACCTTATTAATTACCAGTTCTCTCCTAAATATCTTATAGCATTGTTTTACTTAATCTACTCAAGTACTGCTGATTTAAATTCTTCTTAGTTAACAGATGGAAAGCAGGCAAAGAAGCATTGGCTTAGACAAACTGGGCAACTCCTCATGGTCAGAGTAAGTTCATGACAGGTTGGAGATTTCTTTACACATGTTTGTGTGTACGTATTCATGAATGTATGAATTTTTGAAGACAAGGTCTCCTGCTGCAACCTCAGCTAGTGTTGAACTCAACTATGTAGTCCAGAATGATTTCAAACACACAGAAATCCCCCTGTCTCAAGATGCCAAGGGCTGGGATGTCAACTTGAGCCAATGTGCCCAGATAGCTCTGGAATTTATATATATGCACACAGTTCTAAAACATGTGCACTGAGCACTTCCATTCCCAAATACACAATGCATGAAACTTGTCATGGGAGACTTTAAAAAATTATATTTCAGGGAAAAAGAAGAAAAGAATAAATGAATTTTAAAAATAATCATCACAGAACCTTTCATTATGGGACCAAAACCAATATAGCTTCTATGGCCACTTAAAAATTTGTAGCCCTATTGATGTAGAAATACCTAGTGATTTTAAATCCAAAAGGAAAAAGAAGAAACAGACAGAGAAAGGCTGAGCAGAAGACCCTCAAAACCATCTCAATTAGAGAGAGATGGCTACTGACATCTCATCCCTCCTCCTACATGTCTGCACATATTTTATTTAATGAAATATCTAAGTAACTCTCTTATTTAACAAAATAGCTCAGTACTTTCTTAGATCTCCTTCTATAAAATCTCTTGTTTAGTTCTTTCCCTATTTACCTGACTTGTAATCTGTAAAATTATAGTTTGCTTTATATCTATTGGCTCCTCACATTTTTTTCCTGCTTAAAGTGATCACTACAGAATATCTGTCAGGTGCAGACAATTGTATGTCTTTTGGGGACTCATTTGATTGAACTGGTTTTGAATCTTGAATTTCAGAACAACTGATTGAGATGCATAGTGAAGAACTAGCTCAGCACAAATACATAGGTGGGTCCTTCAAGGGTGGCTTTGTTACTTTTCTTATTCTTTGTATCATTATGGAGCTCAAAGAAGGGACAAAATGAGGGCCTACAGAAAAAAAACCTATCTCTACATTTCAAATTCACACGCAGGCAGTTCTACAATGGACGGGATCTACAGTGGGGACAAAGGAACCCACTTTGTGCTCTTGGATCAAACACACAGATTACTTCATCCATATACTTTTTGATTTGTCTTAAATCAGGTATTGTTTCTTCTGGTAAAATGTGCTCATCTTATTTCGTATTTGGCTTTTAAAACACTTCAAATAGCTTTAACTGCTTGTCTTGAATGGAGGCAGACTACTGGAGCACAGTGTCCTTTTGCATGAGTGAGGAAAAGACTTCTCACGCATTTCTCTGGTCTTCACAGAAGCCCTCAGCAGGATGAAAGATCTTAATGATAACATTTGAATTATTAATGACTCCCCTGACCCGGAGGACCAGAAAGACTTGATAGATAGAAATGAGAATTCTGAGACAAATCAGTGAGGGTAAGACCATACATCACTTACTGGGCTCTAAAAGGAGAGTCTGGCCATGCGGGGAATAAAAGCTTCCATATTCCTTTAGAGTAAAATAGAAAGAGAAGGGTTCTAGTCAGATGGGCTTGAATCCTTGCTAGGTTCTCTATCTCTGGTCCTGTGCAATAACCTAACCTATTCAACTTCTGGTCCCTTATCACAAGAGTGAGACATTAACATCTGTTCTATGAAATTTCCACGATCATAGAAAGGTAGGATAGGGTGCTCTTGGCACAGAATTGCTGCATAACATCTCTTTCTCACTTAGCGCATGTGACAGAACTACCAAAGGTCTACATGTTAATGGCTTGGTCCCATTAACATAACTGGGTAGTGACTGAAAATTTAGAAGTGGGGCCCACAGAGAGGCCTTCAGGTTAATGAGGTAATGCCCAGAGCCAGAGGTAAGAGGTTTTATTCCAGCATATGCTCCAATATAATGTGCTACCAAGTGACTCAAACACTGCGGCCAGTCTATCAAGCCTTCAGACTGTGGGCCAAGAAAACTTTCTTCATAAGCTGATTATTTTGTGTGTTTGCCGTGACTATAAAAAGCCAATACAAGCACTTCCTCTCAAGTCTTGTCATGAAATAATTCAACAATCCACAATATCTTACAGATGTGCACTTAAATGTCTTTGTTTCTTTCAGCAGTAATCCTTTATTTATTTTAAACTAAAAGTTTTCCTTACATATAGTCATTTAAATTATAATACTAGGCAAAATAAGAGACCTTACTATTCCTTTTATAATTTCAGGTGTTAAAATAAAGGTTAAAACTGAACCATGATAATAGCTATAATTTTTTACCTTTAAAATTGAAGCATTTTAAAAGTGATATTATAGTGAATTTCAGTGCAATTTGTAAAATGCTTTTTGCTTGGAATTATAAATTTTTCCGCCACAATGACAGTCTGTCATTGTAAATACACTGTCAAGAGAGGAGGATTTGTTGTCTGTTTATAGTGTGGATATTCTCCTCTAGTCAAATCCTAAGAGATGTCTTGTTCAGGTATCTATGAGTGACACTTGCCTCCAGTCTTTATTTAGGATGCAAAATTATATGCCTTGCTTATCTAAGAACTAACATATCTCTATATTGACTCAAATATTCTTGCATTATTTTCTCTGTAGGTGCTTTGTTTGTTTGCGTCTCAGTTACTGCTCTATTGCTGTGAAGAGACAGTATGACCAAGCCAACTTACAAGATAAAAGCATTTAATTGGGGGCTGCTGATAGTTGCAGAGGGTAAACTCATGGCCATCATGGCAGAAAGCCTTGCAGCATATGGGTAGGCATGGTGCTGGAGCAGTAGCTGAAGGCTTACATCTGATTCGCAAGCATGAGACAGACTGACTGACAGACAGACAGGCAGGCAGAGAGAGAGAGAGAGACAGAGACAGAGACAGAGACAGAGAGAGACAGAGAGACAGAGAGACAGAGACAGACAGAGACAGACACAGAGACAGAGACAGAGACAGACAGAGAGAGAGAGAGAGAGAGAGAGAGAGAGAGAGACTGAGTTTAGCATGAGCTTTCAAACATCAAAGGCCACCCCTGATGACACACTTCCTCCAACAAGACCACACCTGTTTTCTTTCCTAAACAATCCCCAACTGGGAACCAAACATTCAAATGAAAGCCTCTAGGGGCCATTCTCATCCAAGCCTCCACAGCTCCCTTGTTATTTTTTGCTAGATTGCCTACATTTATGCTAACCATCCTAAATTTCTTTGACACAGCAAAGGGGAGAAGTAAAAAGAAGTACACTATTTCCTCCAGTTCAGGCCAAATGCACAGCTACTGTTCTGGAATTATGAGCCTTGTGGGTCTGACCACACAGCAGCCACACAGAGCAGAGCTCATGAACAACGTGAGGAGTCGTGTCAGAAATGATGCTCTATAGAATGCCTTCTGGTTTGGCAGAATCGACCAAACATGGCAAAGCAGATGACTGAGCTACATTCAACTGCTTCCCTTCGTGTTCACAGTCACAGTCATGGATTTCTTCACACACACAACCTTCAGATACCCAGGTTCTGTAGGAAACCTGAAAGAGCTACAGATCCTTTTGAAGTGGCACGCTTTATGCTGAATCTCAAAGTACTAAAAGCTAGAAGCAACACTTATTATAGCCAATTTATTTTTGTGAATGAAAATGGGCAAATGAATGAAAGTGAATTTTATGAGTATAATAACAAAAGATGTGTTCAAATAGGCATTATCATCTTAGCAGTCTCATGGCAACATTCCCCTTCTCTTGTATTTTCTTTTAATTAAAGATTTGAAATGATTGAGAATGCAATGTGACTCACAGCTCAGTGGAAATAGTATGGCACTCAGAAGCTTGTGCATACAGGAAAACAGATATCGCTAGGTGGGAAGTACTAAAAGAATCTAGAACTTACTGAGTAGAACAGCTAGTCAACATGAGAGTCAACTGTGGCAAATATGAAAATCAACTGAGCTGTTCACTTAAGATCTATACCCCAAACATGGAAATGTTGTACCTGTATGACACTAGGGTACAGAGTAAACAATATCCTACAAAAGCATACACTGCTCTTCATTTTCTTAGACATCAGAAAATAACAACAAATGATTTCTCACATGGTATTTTAGCTGCACATGCCAGACCTTCACTTGCTATTATGCATGTGACTACAGGCGCTTGCCTCTGGCACGTGCTGAACACGTATGCTTCACTCTGCCTGACATTTAATTCAGTCTGGCACATGGGTGCTCCAGTAAGGTACTCAACTGTGCAATCTTATGTGAGTGGACATCTGCACGAACAAATTTCAAAAGACCTAGTGCAAAGTGACAACCTCTCTAACCAATGGTATGTAATAAAGAGTGGTCCCAGAGAGCTGAGGTTTGACTGTGTTCCTGGCACCATGCTGAATTCTTACATTCCCTGCTAGGAATCTCATTTATGGGAATCTCAGGCACCAGCGAGAAGATGAAGAGCTCTGCTTTGATCTGGTCTCAGGAACAAAAACCTGAAAGTCAAATCAGTACGCTTATAGGCTGGGAATTTATAAAAACGTGGGGAGCTTGTCTGGGTGCAGCTGTGCTATCAGGGCTATTTCAAAAATAATTAAAATTTATACAAATTAGCCCTAAACACTTCAGCAAAGCGTAGGTGCCTTTAGGTATTAAAAACGTTTTAAAAACCTCTTTGCATCACACCCAAAACTTTGCACTTTGAGAGTTCATAGCTGGCAAAGCCCTTTGTTTGCCCATAGTATCAATAGTTTGGGGCTGCAGGCCATCTTTCTGGTGCCGAGTGCCCTCCCTGAACAACTGTGTTCATTATTAGCATCATGTATTATTTATTATTATTACATGTTTGTGTGCAAGCCATGGTGTGTATGGAGGTCAGAAGACAGCTCTGAGAGTTTGTTCTCCTTTTCTATAACAGGTTCCAGGGATCAAACTCAGGTCACCACGTGTGTACAAAGACTTTTCCCTGCTGAACTACCCTGCCTGCCCTTTATTAGTATTTCTTACATGTTAATTTCTTGATTTTTGTTTACTGCCCCACTTACAAACTATATTTGATCACTAAACAAACCATTATATAACAGTTTAATTTTAGACACTAGCTTTTAAACTTAATTGTGAACCAAGTGTATGTGTAGATCAAGCTGAGTTACAATATTCATTCCCGACTTAAAGGAAACTATTATTTCAGAAAGCCCCTGTACATCTTGTCACCAGAGCAGAGCACACCTAGACCACACCAGTGAATGGGGAAGGACACGGGCAGTTACATTTACCAAGGATGGTTACATTTACCAAGGGCAGTTCAGTTCTTTCCTGTATGGAATAGGATCTGGGAGACCAGTTCTTGTAATCTCTACATTTCATTTTGTAGAAGGAATCAGAGAACCGAGGTAACTTTTCTGGTTGTATTGCTTGAGTGCTACTGATGAGAATCTGCTCCTTGGGTGAACTTTGGAAATGTTTCTCCACCATATAATGGGAGACATCCATGCACACAATTATCTGTACCTAAAATATATACATATTTAAAATACTCAGTGGGCTGGAGAGACGGTTCAGTGATTGAGAACACTTTCTGCTCTTCCAGAGGACCCAGGTTTGCTTCCCAGCATCTTCATCCCCTACCTCACAACCTGTTCCAGGAGCTCTGATTCCCTGCTTTGGACTTTGGTGAACACTGCATACATGTTGCACGTGTAGACAAAACAGACCCAAAATTTTAAAAATTCAAACTTTAAATGCAGGTTGATGTCACCATGATTATCCTAGTTGAACCACAGACCAGTTAGCCCATTGTCTGCTAAAAGTCAACACATACCCTGAAGTGCCCCTTAAGGAGCAATTTCCAAAACTGCTAGCGTGCCTTTCTGACTGCTTAAGAGATTATTTCACTTGTTTATACTTGTGAGTATATGACACATGCACAACAAACATGTGTACCTGGCAAGCACAGGCTTGTCCCACTCTATCACTCTCCTTAATACTTATTCCCTTGAGACAGGGTCTCTCACTGACCCTCAAGCTATGTTGACAGCCAGCAGGTTCCAGCGAGCTTGCTGTATTCACAGGCTCTGGTCTGTAGGCACTTAGGATGGCCATCCTTAGCTTTTATGTACATTCTAGGGATTTGACCTCACATTCTCATGCTTCCTCACTGAGGTCTACCTCTAGACACCCCCTCCAACCTCTGCTCTAGATTTAATTCCCCTTATCCTTTTCTTTTAAAGGTATCCGGAGGAGAGCACAAGCTACATTTAAATTAAGCTACCCATGTTGTGTGTAAACTTTCTCTTTAAAGAGCAGACATAACTAAGCATCTATCAGAGAAATAACCCCATTAGACTGTAGGTGCTCTCTGCTCTGCCCCTGCACAATGTGACCCTAAGCTAACAATGATGGGGGGGCATTTGCATCTCTATATTGTCCCAGCCTCTTGGGAAGAGCCAAATCTTACAATTCTGTTTAGGGCTCGTTTCAAAATTATCAATGTCTGTATCTTAGAATGATTAGATCGTTTACAAACAAAAGACAATGGTGGTTCATGCCTTTAAGCTCAGCACTTAGGAGGCATAAAGTAGGCAGATATCTGAGTTCAAGAACAGCCTTCTCTACAGATTGAGTTCCAACATGGCCAGAGCTACACAGAGAAACTCAGTCTCAAAACAAACAAACACAAAAAAACCACCTCCCCCCCAAAAAACCCAAACCAAAACAAACAAGCAAACAAAGAAAACAAACCCCCAAAAGCTCTGATGATTTTTCCTCCCAAACAGGTTAGACATTGAAGAAAATCCTAACTCTCATTCCCACACCCATGATGATGAGGGTCTATGCTGGCCTTCCACATTGGTAATTTCTTCACATATCGTGGTTGCTGCACAAATAGGTTTGCTTTATGAAAGCAGAAAATACTGTATGGTAAGAAAAACTTTGGCCCGCTCAAAGTTTTCTTTGACCCCAGAGACATCATAGGAGCAGCAGGGAAAGCATTTCTAGCATGTTAAATGCTGTCTTCCACTTCTCTCCATCACAACCCGGACACAGGGTCTCAGACATGGCAGGTACCCTGGAGGCACCACGTGCATGAAGGGTAACAAGGGGTGATTTCTGTCTGCAGTTGGCCACATCCCAGTGCAGAACAAAGAATCTCTCAGAGCAATAAGGCAAGCGTCCTTGGGCCCTTCAGCAAAGTCGATGTGGAATTTTGATTTCATATTTCTAACTCTATGCAATATAAACAGCCAGGTAGTGCCTACGGATCTCAGAAGCACAGGAACCTGAAGGTTGTTGAAGAGACACATTTCTCCAAATGATAAAGATGTCTGGACTGGGGAGTTGTACAGAGCGATGAAGAGAGCAAACGGAGGCTTGCGTGAAGAAAGGCCCTTGTCTTCACGATAAAGCACCATTCTGTCAACACTGGGGTTTACAGCTTGCAAATATTTGTTCACATTGTAAGATAAAGTATCAAAGGAAGGAAAGAGATTTTCAAAGTCTGTGTGGACAAGAAGACAAAGATGTTGTAGCAAGAATGAAAATCAAACAGAGAAGAGGAGGTAAAAGTGACTCTGGTAAATGTCAGTTCTATAATATCCTGATATTTGACATTTTGAATGGAGAAACGTCATAATTTCCATCTACAGTAAAACATCCAGAAAAGGACAAGACAAATTTATTTATTCTGCACAGATAAAGGAATTTTTGAAATGTTCTTTTAAAACTGAAGAATGTCTCACTTTGCCCATTCTGTAGATGTTTCAGCCCTATATAAATGACTGCCATTTTTTCTTTCCTCATCACCCCCACAGCCTTGTTTCTATACATGTTTCTTTCTCACAACCTTAGGCTCCTACTTAGTTACTACTCCCAATTCCTCCTTCTCAATCTGTGGCATCCTGGCTTGTCAGTACATAGTTTACAAGTAACTCCACACTACAGCTAGCGACTCTTTCTTGCTAAGTGGGGCAGATCTCTCTCTCTCTCTCTCTCTCTCTCTCTCTCTCTCTCTCTCTCTGAACCTCAGAGGAAAAGAGCATGTTTTCTTGGTCTTCTCTAAGCCTCTTCTGTCTCCTGATTACATATTCTGTCTATATCTGTCTCTTCACTGCTGGGCTTCATTCATCCATTCCTCTGAATTGAACATAACCTTTGCTGCACATACCTTAAATAAAGACTAGTGATACCAAATGCCATCAAAGACATGTCAGCAATGGAGAACAAGCATGCTGATGGAGGTGTGCAGAGGAATACAGCATGTTGGACCTGGTTCTCACCCAGACTAGCAATTTGTCTCTTTGTTGTTGATCTGAGTGAAATGAAGGCACATCTCTACATGATAGCTGCATATCATAAACGTTCACACAATCTTACATAGAGTCCTAAATGGAAAGCAGCCGATGCTTATCAGAAGGTGAATGGACCAGAAGGCTGTAGAGAAGGGATCATGAGGTCCAGACTGCCAGAGTTATACAGCAAATTCTGTCTCAAAATACAAAGCTGGGCCACTGAGATGGCTCAGGGGCTAAGGTGCTTGCTGCTAAGACTGATCTAAGTTTCATGCCTGGGACCAATCACGTAGAAGGAGAACATCCATACAAACAACTTGTCTTCTGACCTACCTACCTACCTACCTACCTACCTACCTACCTACCTACCTGCCACACACACACACACACAATTTTCAAAAACCATACAAAATAAAATCACATAAAAGTAAGTGAGTATGTATGCAAACTCTGCTCCATACACAGATAATACTAAGTACTTAGAGATGCACAACATGCAGGAATCACAGACATGCTACTCTTAGTGATAGAAGATGAATTAAGATATCACACATGACTTCACAAAGACCCAGAACTAACCAACTGGTGACACGAGGGAGTGGGAAAAGAATTTACTAGAAAGAGCCCCAACATAGCTCAAGGGGACAAAAACTGTCTAGTTATAGGAGGTCACATGATTGTGAAGTTTTGTGAAATGTGTCATGAAAATTACACATAAGTAATATGCATATTTATTGTTTTTATTGAATATAAATAATACCTTCAAAAATCACACCTCCTGTTTTGCCACTAACCACCTTTCTGTATTTCTGGTCTTCCCTGCTCAGTTCTGGCTGTAGTTCTGGGCTCAGAGTGGAACATGGTTGCTTTATGAACAGGTCCGAATCCATCACCCACCTCTGTCTACCATAATCACCCTTTGATATCCTATGGCATTGGTTTCAGAATCTGTACCATGGATACCAGAATCTATAATGGCTCAAGTCGACTATAGGCAATGGTGTAGCATGCACACAGAACATGTGTCTCCCTTCTGACCCACTTAGGCAATATATTTTATTGCCTACAATGCAGCATAAAATGAATACACACCATGAACAGCTATCAGACCGTATGGCTCAGAAAATAATCTCAAGAAAACAAAGCTGTTCATGCTTAGTGCAAACATGATTTATTTTCATATATATTTGACTCCTAGTTGGTTGATATGAAAGGGTGGAAAAAATATACACTGGTGGATGATGTCACAGTAGTTAGGGCAAAGGTATGCCTACTTCTTTTCTCTCCCTGAATCTGGTAGAGTTCAGCTATCGTGAAAATGATCAATTCTTCTTCCAGATTGTAACCATAATCATTCTCCTTTAAGAAACTAGGCGAGAAAGCACAGTTGGTTCACATGGCAGAAGGGACATTTCACACGGAAAGAACAGTGTCCTTAGGGGACAGTACCCAGATTACATGACTTCACTTCCATGGTTCTGTTAAATGGCATCACTCATTTGAAGAACTATTAAGAAACCTCATGGGAACCATAAATAAGAAGAGATTGATCATTATAAAGTATTACAGTTTTAACCCAACATTTGTGGTTATTGCTGCTGACACTGAGAAGTCAAAGTGGGACCCTAGGCCCAGTCCCAGGAGGATACTCTCTGATCTTGTGCAACTTCTAGCTACTCTCCCTGAGTTTTTGGGCACATGATCAAACTGTTATTCATTTTCATGACTGAGTCACCCTTTAAAAACATGAGTATAATTTTGATTTTTTAAAGAGATAGTTGGCAAGATTTTGGAGACCTCACATTTGTTTCAAAGTGCTGACCTGAAATCTAAGTAAAAATGAAGGCATAAAAGCCAAATTTCAAGTCCTTACTAAAGAAATCTATTTTCAAAATCTAGGATAGTTTCAGGTGCAAAAGGATTGCCTACTTTCAATACCATAATGATTTTGTTTCCCCTTGAATGAGTTCTAATTTTTCTGGGTTCACTTCCCTTTTTAACACCTACTGGCTTGCTGATTTCACTTGGATGATAAGCTCATGAAAAAGAGTCTACCTCAAGATTCAGCAATTCCTCTCCTGGGCAGACACTCAAAGACTGTACATTCACACAACAAGGACATATGTTTAACTATGTTCATAACAACATTGTTTGTAATAGCCAGAACCTGGAAGCAACCTAGATGCCCTTCAACTGAAGAATGGATAGAGAAAATGCGGTACATTTATACAATGTAGTAATACTCAGTAGAAAAAAAAACAATGGAATCTTGAAATTCGCAGACAAATGGATGGAACTAGAAGAAACCATCCTGAGCAAGGTAACCCAGTCACAAAAAGACAAACGTGGTATGTACTCACTCATATATGGTTTTTAGACATAGAGCAAAGGATTACCATCCTACAATCCATACCACCAGAAGAGCTAGAAAACAAGGAGAACCCCAAGAGAAAAACCATGATCCCCCAAAGAAGGGGAGGGGGACAAGAACTCCTGAGCAAATTGGGAGCATGGGGTGGGGGGAGAGGAGGGAGATGAAAAGGGGAGTGAGGAAGACGTGGGGGGAGGAGAACAGGAGGACAGAGACAGGGAAGGAATAGAGGAGGGCAAGAAAGGAGATGCCTTGATAAAGGGAGCCTCTATAGGTTTGGAGAGAGGTCTGGCACAGAGGAAATGGTAGGGGATCCACAGGGATAACCCAAACTAAGAATCTAGGCAGTGGTAGACAGGCTGCCTGAGATGCCCTTCCCCTATAATGAGATTGGCTACCATTCCTAGAGCCTTGACCCAGTAGCTGATTGAAGCAGAGATGGGCACCCACAGCTGACCACTGAACCATTCTCTCGAAATCCAGTTGTAGAGAGGGAGGAGAGATGAGCAAATAAATAAACCAGATACCCGCAGAAACAGTTGACTTGACCTAATGAGAGCACGCAGACCCTAGTTGTAAAGCAGAGGAACCAGCATTGGACCAAACCAGGCCCTCGGAATGTGAATGCCAACTAGGAGGCCAAAGCAGTCTATGGAACTTCTCACAGTGGATCCAGGGTTTATTCCTAGGTCACAAATGGACTTTGGGAGCCCATTCCCTAAGGAGGGCTACTATTACAGCCCAGATATGGGAAGGAGAGCCTGGGACCTCCCCCAAATGATGTGATAGATTTTGATAATCCCCCGTGGAGGGTCTCACTATCCCTGGGGAGCAGGTAGGGGGTTGGTTGGGGAGTCAATGGGAAACAAGAGAGGATGGGAGGGTGAGGGAATGGGCATATGGATATGTAAATAGGAATATCTAAAACAAATTAACTGTACAATGAAGTATATCCAGGAAAAAAATCCAACAAGATATTTTGATTTCCTGATTGAAAAAGAATCACTTATTTCCATTATCATTTTTCTTTGTTATATTTTATCACATGTAAGCAAAAAATGTTCTACATGTAAAATATAAAATTAGTTTTAAGTATGGCACATTGGCTCAGCTGATGATTTGAGTTCCATCCCTAGAAACTACATGGTATCAAGAGAGACAACCACCATCTCTACAATACACACACACACACACACACACACACACACACACCACAGATAACTAAATGATATTAAATGTTTTAAAAGTAGTTTCATACTTGCAGTAGACAATGGATACTTTGACTATAATGAAGAATTTCAGTTTTTTCTCTTGAAGTTGTGCTCATACACAGAAGACAAAATAGAGAATGACTACATCCTCCTTCTGAAAGTTCATGCAACTTTGCCACGGAGATTTCTTCTTCAATGATTGGATAGCAGGTTCAGTTTCATTTTCACTTATGTATTTTGTTACTGCTACAGCCCATAGCTATATAAACCATGAAGTCACTTGGGGGAAGAAAACACAGTAGCTGGTGGTATTTTTGTTGCTTTGTATACTAGGAGAGGTTAGTCAAGCTTAATTTGCACTTGCAGATGGAAGGTAACTATGTTCCCAGACTTCACTAAGGCAGCTGGAATGTGTTTCTTGCCAAGCTCTTCATTTGAATGGTTCCACTGTGTTACACTTAAGAAAACATTTCCAAGAGTCCTAACCATGTCAGGATTTATAAGACGAAATCAAGACACAATAAAGATGACAGTTCTTTCTGATCTTTAAAGGTATTTGCAGTTAAGGAGTCCAGAGAGGGTTAAGAGAGCCAATGGGGCTTGATAAGACAGTGTTAGCAGGATTCTTAAACTCAAGAATCTAAATCAGAAAAAGAAGTATGTCTGCTCATTGTAGTTGCTGCTCTCATCTTTCAATAATTTTAGTATCTTTGGTACCCTTCTCCTGAGTTCCTTACCTACCAGGAGGATAATATTTTTGTTAGTATTGACTTGGTCATGAGATTTTTATTCTCATTAAGAGGGGCCAGAATTTTATACAGAATGATTTGACTTACTCTAATATTAAAAATCAGGTTGATAAAAACTATTTTAGTATCAAAAACTCAATTATATTCAAACTAATTTTAAAACACACATGAGTTTTAATGTATTATTCTGTTCTTCCATAATGGGAATAAAGTAATACAAATGATACATTGGATACTTTTAAAACCAAACATTGGGAGCTTTATTTTATATTTTAGTTGAAGCCAGTATTTGGAATTCTTTTCCTCATACTATTAATTTTACATTAGACTAATCATAAATATTTTTAAACTTTGCAGACATTTTTACTGTACTAACTGCATGTGATCGGCAATCTATTTCTTGGATAAGTCACCATGTGTTAAGTTCAGGTAGCTGATGACCACTGGCTATGTGATCTCAAAAACCAGACAGAGAAAAGACCATGTAAAATGTCAGTCTGATAAGACTAACTCTTGTTCAGCCTTACTTTTTGCACACACGCACACACACGCGCGCATGCACACACACACACACTCTTTGTAGAGTATTAGACCACAAACACACACACACACGCGCGCGCGCATGCACCCACACACACTCTTTGTAGAGTATTAGACCACAAACACACACACGCGCGCGCACGCATGCACGCACACACACTCTTTGTAGAGTATTAGACCACAAACACACACACACACATGCGCATGCACGCACACACACTCTTTGTAGAGTATTAGACCACAAACACACACACACACATGCGCATGCAGCACACACACTCTTTGTAGAGTATTAGACCACAAACACACACACACACGTGCGCATGCACGCACACACACTCTTTGTAGAGTATTAGACCACAGACACACACACACGCGCGCGCGCATGCACGCACACACACTCTTTGTAGAGTATTAGACCACAAACACACACACACGTGCGCATGCACCCACACACACTCTTTGTAGAGTATTAGACCACAAACACACACACACACGCGCACTTGCTTGCACGCACACACACTCTTTGTAGAGTATTAGACCACAAACACACACACGCGCGCTTGCACGCACACACACTCTTTGTAGAGTATTAGATCACAAACATACACACACACGCGCGCGCATGCACGCACACACACTCTTTGTAGAGTATTAGACCACAAACACACACACACACGCGCGTGCGCATGCACGCACACACACTCTTTGTAGAGTATTAGACCACAAACACACACACGCGTGCTTGCACGCACACACACTCTTTGTAGAGTATTAGACCACAAACATACACACACACGCGCGCGCATGCACGCACACACACTCTTTGTAGAGTATTAGACCACAAACACACACACACGCGCGCGCATGCACGCACACACACTATTTGTAGAGTATTAGACCACAAACACACACACACGCGCGCGCATACACACACACACACTCTTTGTAGAGTATTAGACCACAAACACACACACACGCGCGCGCGCATGCAGCACACACACTCTTTGTAAAGTATTAGACCACAAACACACACACACGCGCGCACGCATGCACACACACACTCTTTGTAGAGTATTAGACCACAAACACACACACACGCGCGCGCGCATGCACACACACACACTCTTTGTAGAGTATTAGACCACAAACACACACACACGCACGCGCACATGCACACACACACACTCTTTGTAGAGTATTAGACCACAAACACACACACACGGGCGCGCGCATGCACACACACACAATCTTTGTAGAGTATTAGACCACAAACACACACACGCGCGCTTGCACGCACACACACTCTTTGTAGAGTATTAGACCACAAACACACACACACACGCGCGCATGCACGTACACACACTCTTTGTAGAGTATTAGACCACAAACACACACACACGCGCGCATGCACGCACACACACTCTTTGTAGAGTATTAGACCACAAACACACACACACGCGCGCGCATGCACACACACACACTCTTTGTAGAGTATTAGACCACAAACACACACACACGCGCGCATGCACGCACACACACTCTTTGTAGAGTATTAGACCATTCCTGAAAGCACATCTTTAGGCCCTTTGCTCTTATTTGATGCATGGAAGTAAATGTATTCAATGAGGTTCAAGTGTCTGATAAAAATAAGTTAAAATTACGGTACCGGTACAACAGCTGTACATCATGGGCAGTAGAGAGAAGACATTAGGTCCAGAGAGCATTTGGAGATGGTGTCTGCTAATTTTGCCCGTGTTATTGTTTAGTTTTGTTTATGTGTACTTTTGGTACCAGTAAATTGTGATGAATGGTTCTGGGAACTTCTACTGTGGTTTATTAATATTTAAACATTATTATTGACGATTTGTGTCAACACATAAAATACATGAAAAATTATTACCTACACTCACCATAGTCATAAATTAAGAGTATACATGTATTTATAAGGTGCATAGTTTAAGTACATGTGCACTGTGATTATAGATTCCACATAGTAGCAATAGAAAAACAACATGGATTTCTCACACACACTATGTGACCATATGAAGCACCAATATATTTTAACTTATGAGTTCTTATAGATCAGCAACACTAAAATAAGTTAGAAACATAATTTCAAACAGATCGCCACTTATAAGTAAGGAAAACAATGATTTCTCAGTTCTCTCTGTTATGTAATCTGGAAACTTGTAATCAAAGAAATAAAGTGGAGGGCTGGAGAGATAGCTTAAGAATATATACTGCTCTCACAGAGGACATGGGTTCAGTCACCACACCCACAGAGTTGCTCACACACATGCAACTTCAATTTCAAGAGATCTGATGCCCCTTTTCTGACCTGCCCAAGAGTACCAGACACACATGTGATACACATTCATACATGCGTATGGACAAAGTACTCATCTATATGAAATAAAATTAAGTATTCCATTTAAAATGCATAAAAAGAAACTGTATGTAAATGCACATATATGTTTATATATCTGTTCATTCTCTCTTTTAACATTTTAAAAATAGATTCTCACTTAGGACATAGCCCAAGTTGATCTCAGACTACGGACAATCTGCTTTTTCTGAGTCTCTCCCCCAAGTGCTGGAATGGTTGTCACTAAACCACCTCACCTTGCCAGAAGTCTGTCTTTAAAATTTTTGATTTCTGTCAGTCTTGACAGTAAACATCTTCATTCTTAGGACTTGGTGGGGGCAAGGCAGAGGCAGGCAGATCTCTGTAATTTCAAGATAAGGTTGGTCTACATAATGAGTTCCAGGCTAGGCTAGTCTACACAGTGAGATCTTGTCTTGAATAAACAAAAAACAACAAAAGAGTCTATTTTTTTTAAGTTGATTCCTGATGAATAATTAATTCACAGAAGAATAAGACAAGGCACTAAAAATACAATTCATTAGTAGGCTAAGCATGGAAAGTTAAATAAAATTGAGGTTTTGTTCTCAGTATTTTGCATAGCATACAAAATGCCAGTCATAGAGGTAAGATATACAAATCCCCCTTCAAATCAGCACCATCTCTGTGGCAACTCCGAGGACAGTGTTTAATAGTTGCAAAAATTCAGAGCAAAAACTTCTGAAGATAAGCTACACATTGCAACTAAAGTAGCATATGTTTTAGGAAGAAAATACATAATGGCTCCTTAAGGATAAATAATATATGAGCAAATATGCAGGACAGCAGACAGTTTTGGCTCAGTGGAGGAAACTACATATTGAAGAAAATAAAAGGTAGATCCTTTGAAAGATTACCCTGAGACAAGTGTGCATTATTATTGTAATGATGGACATTAATGGTAATGTGTAATGTTGGGACAGTCAGCTGGCCTCTGAGAACTCTGCTGCTTCTGTGAAATCAAGGAATTAGATGTATGTTCTTTATTTGGTCACTGAGAATGACAGCTAGTCATTCCTGAACGCTTCTGCCTTCAGGGCTCTGCACTTATTTCCTCTCTGGCCATTCTTCCTTCAGCTACATGCAAGCTTTGTGCCTATGTGTTTGTGTGTATCTAATATACAGAGGATTGACACCATGAGACCCCGTGTCCAGTTTGGGAGGTTGTAGGCTCCCAGGTCGTGTGGTTCATATCCAAGGTAATATCTGTGGGACTTTTCAGAGTGCATAGTGTTCAATCTGTGCAATCACACCCAGCTTTCTTGAGACTGACAAGTGTAAAACACATTGATCATGCTACCGTTATTTAAAAAATACAGTCGTGGCTCTCCACTGTGAAGAGCATGAATTCATCTTTCCTGGTCCAGACTATCTTTCTCCCCAAGCAGCTCCACTGCCCATCTCGCCTCTTCATTCAGCTTTGCATTAGTCATGAAGAATTTCTGCATCACACCACATGGAAAAGCTCTGCCGTGCTTCAGTGTGACATATGTGTACTTACTGTGTTCTCTCAAATCAATGCCTATGGCAATATAGTGTTTATGACCCAATCAAGCTTTCCTGGAGATCAGAAAAACAAAGTGGCCAAGAAACCAGAGAGTTTTCATCTCTACCAATGCTCAGACCGAAGGGACAATCCACCGAACCCAAGATTGCGTCTCCAGACTGCACTGCTCCTCACCAAATCTCAGACTGCTCCTGAGACTGCACTGAGCTCCTTATAATCTCTCTAGTACTGGGATTGAAGGCGTGAGCTCTGTTTCTCTTTTAGACTGACTCACTCTCATGTAGACCAGGGTGGCCTTGAGCTCACAGATATCCATCTGTCTCTGTGTCCTGAGTCTTGGCATTAAAGGTGTGTACCACCACTATCCAGCTTCTATGGCTGTGGCTAGCTTTGCACTCCAGTCTCCAGGCAAGCTTTGTTAGATCATAAACAATATATCACCACAAACCTCTCAGTCTTTTATCTCACTAGACTGTTACCAATCTCACATATTTTCACTATCAGTTCTTCAAAGGCAAGAGCTGTTATTCATTCTACGTCTCCATTATGTTACTCATGGTTGAGTGAGTGAGTGAGTGAATGAATGAATGAATAAATGAATGAGTGGCTTTTCTAATGAATACATGGCCTAATTTGGCAATCCATTAAACTATTCAAATAGTAAGTGATTAGACAAACTTCATTGCACATTTTATACTTAAAGAGCGACCAAGGCTGTTTCAATAAAGCAGATAAAAGGAACTGCAAGTGGACATATGGTCTCTATCTTACTCAGAACATTCAGAGAATGAGTGATGAAGTCATCACTATTTTATTTTTTCAGCCTCAGCAGACTGTTGAGTTTGTGATGCCGACCAAGCATGTACTTTAGACTTTAGCCTGGAATCAGTCTCAATAAATCAGGGCCTTTTCTTTTTTAACCATCTTCAAGAGCTGTCAAAGACCATTGCCTTCACTGAGTGAGAGTGAATGCCTCCCCTACATCCCCATCAGCATTGGCACACTAGACAGGATGGTTGTGTGGTCACTACTGACAGCTACCTACTTCCCCATCAGCACTGGCACACCAGACAAGATGGTTATATGGTCGCCATTGACAGTTAGCCCTTTCTCTAACTGTTTCAGCCCAAATGTGTCTCTAAGTAGGACCTGGAGTGGGATTTGGAAGCATTCCAAATCTTATTAGGATTACGAAATGAAAAGACAGTTTCACCAAAGACAGCCCAGCTCTGGGAGGATTCTGAGAGCAGAACATGAATAATTCAGTCCTTAGAAAGTAAAAAGCAAGTGAGAGTTGGCTCTGGCTTTCCCTCAGTGCCCAGTCAAGTCACTCTCCAGCTCAGAAGAGACACAGAGATCCGAAACCTTCCACTGGGAAAGAGAAAGTGGAGGGTCCCATTGTTCATCCCTCACACGTTTCCCGGCACTTCTTGGCAGAAAGAAATCCTAAAACGAATGTGATTTGGGGATCTTACACATGCCAGCATGGATGCTATACTAAAGCACACCTGAAATCCCATTTCTTCCCAGCAGTAGCTTGTGAACTAAAATATAATAATGATAGTGTTTATTTTAAAAGCACTCTAATACTTTGCATTTTATTTCTTCAACATTCAACATAGTGCATGGTGCTGTAGATGATCAGCCCTTTTATTATATATCTGAGAACACACCTGAGAGAACTCTTTCTCCCCTAATGATAGTATACTTAAAATAAGACTAAGCTTGCAGAGTAGAAAGTCTACAATCAGATTCCATACGCTGGTGCTTCCTGGGCTTAGAGCTCAGTAGCACAGGGATCTTAAGATAGATACAGCAGTTGAAATCCACAGCATAAAGTGGCGCTGCAAATGTCCTTTCCTCAAGGATGGCAGAGTTGCTATGTCTTGATTTGACTATGACCTCTGCAAATGACTTCCTGTAGGACTATTAAGTAGAGCACAAACCTTCCATGCCTCTGTTTTCTTTCTCCACACGGCAAAGGCAGCACTACAGGGCAAATGAAATGAACACTGTCACAGTTCTTAGAGATGTTGCCAACTATAAACCCCTACAAAGGTCCTTCCTCATCTCTAGTACTGTTCTCTGGTGTGATTTAAAAGTCATTGGCAAAATCATCAGGAGGAATTTAAGGAAAGCAAGGGAGTATTTACTGTTCAATAAGTTTGGAATGACAAAAATGAAGAGAAAAAAAAACCCAAACCAAAAATCTTTCTTGAATCACTAATGTACTTTTCTAAGTGAGGTATCATGATGTGTGGACTACCTATGGGGGAGTTTGAGGTAAGCATGGGATGTCTAACTGGCCACCACATTTTCTCTTTTGAAGCACACCTATGCATAAGAAGCACCAAACATAAGTTTATTCTTTTTCTAAAATCTACAAGATGGCTTCTCCGTGAAGACAGGCATGTCACATAAGCCACATAATAAGATGGGACACAGGAGACATTGAAATGATGGAAGAGATTGAACACGATGGAAAACAAGTCATTTAAAAACTGTTTCATTTTAGCAGGTACAGATGTCAGGATGCTAGCCAAAACACCTTCATCTGCTTTCAACAATGTGTTGCTCTATTAGGTTGATCTGGGTAGGGCTGGAGTTCCTCAGGGGAGCCCCCTCTCCAATGCTGCTCACTTACACTGTAGCTTATGGAATACTCTTATTCTGCATACACTGAAAGGATCCAAAACGTTCAGATTTTAGAGAGAGAAGGAAGAGAAGCAACAAGAGGTTCTAGGCAGTCAAACCTCAAACTCAACAGTTCACTTATTTCACAACCATCAGTATTGTGACTAGAATTAGAGTTAATTATAATAATTTGCTCAAACCATGTGCTTTTGCCTTTCTCCCACTAAACACTTATTTCATAATTATATTTACCAAGTTGTCAAGGGTTTATGATCCTATTTCACCATTGTGCAAGGACCTGGGGATTTAAACTGAGACAAAACCAAGATGTTCTACACATGGTGAAATTTGTCTCACACAGAATCACTTAATACATGGCTGGTAACATGTACGGTGTCTACAAGATTAAAACATGAAAGGGCCCATCTGTGATTCTTTCCATGGCTGGTGTTTACAACTTAGTTAAATTCACTGACTGAGCTGATGAAGCACAGGATGTGAGGAGACCGATTGGTCTATGAGAATTGTCCAGGGGCTCCTTTTAAGAATATTGACCCATGTCCTCAGGAAGTAAAGCCCATATAAATGGAGGTGGCCTGGGGTGCTCTTTTTTATTTTATGGCAATCTGAATTTCTGGAGAGAAAATACTTCCTGGCTACCAACTTCTATATATCAAATCAAGAGAAACCATTTTTTTAAAGCCAAAATTTAATTAAAAAAACCCTCTGTAAATCTAACAAAATGAATACTACTGGGAAAATTTTTAGCATATTAAGGCTTATCTGATATATACTAATGTTAATAAAATAAGACATTACATAAAAAACAAGCTACAGTGCTTGTGAATAAACATTTCTGGAAAGAGCCACGCCTCACATTAACCTGTCTGTGAGGCTGATTAACTCATCAGACCTTTAGTGACTGTGGAGAGTTTGGAAATCATGTTGAGCTAAACTTTACCCTCTCACCCTTAATAACCATTTGCTGCTCTCCTCTGTATGTGACCTAACATTTTTGTGACTGTTAGGTAAATCGTTTGGACTGTTGAAACAGACCCATGTTTCTGTCAACCAAAGGGCTAAGAATGCTGTCACATAGCATCTGAGGCCAGCAGCTGAGTTTTCCCTGTTTTGCTTCAATTCACTCCTCTGACATACGCACCAATGCTTTCTAAGTGTCCTGATTAATGACTTTGTTCATTGTTAGTCTAAAAATGTAATCAAACTATTATCAAGTGAAATTTAGGGTGGCCAGGGTCTCTCATATTTGTTGCAGAATAAACTGTCTCTTATCTTTTTTGAGATGAGAGCTCTGTGTGCGTGCTTGCATGCGTGCGTGAATGTGTGTGTGTGTGTGTGTGTGTGTGTGTGTGTGCGCGCGCGCGCGCACGCGTGCGTTCGCGCCTGCCAACATGGCAGCACATGAGGCAGCAATGTCCCAAATGAATACAGGAACTGTCTTGGTTTGCTTTCTATTTCTGTGACAAACACAATGACCAAATGCACCTTGAGAAGGATAGGACTTATCTCAGTTTATAGCTTATAGCCCATCATCCAGAGCAGTCAGGGAAACTCAAGGCAGGGCCCTGGAGGCAGGAACAGAAGCAGAGACCACGGAGAAATGCTGCCTACTGACTTGCTCCCCATGGCTTTCTCGGTCTTCTTTCTTGTAGCTCCTGGACCATGGGTAGCAGTTCCCCACAGTGAACCCTGGTCTTCTCATTCAAGTCAATTATCAAGAAAATATCCCTTCAGACTTGCATACAGGAATTTGGATGGAGGCATTTTTTTTTCATTTATTGTTCTTCTTCTAAGACAACTCTAGCTTGTGTCAGACTGACAAACAACTTAGCAGGGCAGAGACAGAGAGCTTCTGCTGGAGATACCTGCGCTGTGGCTCAGCCTCTTGTTAGGGGTTGTCAACAAAAGGCTGACTTAGGGCATGGCCATTTCATCCTCTCTAGTGTCAGTCTTCCTGAATTTCCTCCCCCTTACCCACCTTCCTGTTCTCATGGCCAACTCTTTACTGCAGCTAAAAAGTAAAGCTGCTGGAAAACCTTTGGATACACCTTAGACCAAGGCTCCACTGCCCTACAACTGGAAGGACGAAACATAAATTCATTCCACATGGTTTAAAACGTGTTTGTCTGCTCTACAGAAACCTCATATTTCACCGTCTTCCTCCCAGCATGCTTCTCCATCCAATAGTCTCAGGAAAGTTCTGCAAGTCCAGAAAATGGAGACACCCTCAGGAATCCTTTGAAATCTCATTATTTACATGCTAAACTGATGCTTTTACTACTCAGAGTTGACACCGGGCATCAGATGAGGAGAAAGAAGAAAGAGTAGTTAATAGTGGAAAAATTACATGTATTAGGAATTCAAGAGAAAACAAGACTGAGAAGACAAATTCACAACTAAGTAAAAACATTGAAAGTTAAGGCTAAGCCAAGCAGTATACAGAATTTTCTGTAGTTTAGCATGGGGTATATAATACTTTCAGTGAATTTTTTTTTCAATATATTGCTAGACGTTTGGAAATATCTTTATTTGAGAGGCTGTTTGGGGTATCCCAGCTGTTTTACCCAAAAGCATTGCAGTACTTCTACATGCTTTCATGAAGACTCAGACTTGAAGGGTGGTGTGTTAATCATTGATGATCCAGGTATTCTACAGCTTTCCAGGCGACAGAGCTCAGTGTATGCATTATTAACCTTTTAATGAAAACACCAACATGAATAATAAATCTAGCTTCCCTTAATATGCATACGTGATTTTCAGAATATTTCCAAGGACAAGGGCTTGCATTTTTATACAAAATATTGTAGCTTGAAACTGTGTCTCCCAAGCATATCAAAGAGCTACCACTAATTTGTGGAGTTAAGCAAGTTGAACATAGAACAGCAGAGCAGGATAGTAGATTACAGGAGCTGGGATGTGGGGAGAAAAGACTTGCAAGAAAAAAAATGGTAAATTTATGATCTGACATATCCCATGGTGACTACAGTTAACACTGCCATGTATATTTGACATTTGTCAAGAACTAGCTCTTGGACTGGAAAGGTAGCTCAGTGGTTAAGAGAACTTGCTGGTCTTGCAGAGGACGTGTCCAATTCCAAACACCTGTATGTTGGCTCCAAGGAAACAAGTGTTGATTCCATCCTCTGCAGGTACCAGGCATGTATGTGGTGAATGGACATACATTCATATATACACTCATACAGGCAAAGCACCTGTATGCATAAAACAAAACAAATAGTAGATCTTAAGGATTCTGGGCAGAAACAACAAAAAGGTACCTAGTGAAATGATGGGCGCATTCATAAACTTGACTATGGTAATCACTACGCAGTCAAGCATTTCATCACATCAGTAAATTTTAAATACACACAACTTTGTCAGTTCTTTCTCCGCAAGACCAAAAACAATATTCTACAGAAAAATCCACATGGATTAGCACAAGTTCTGCTACAGACAGAGTGGACAAAGTTTCAAATGCAGTTGGTTTCTACAAGCAAAAGCTGATTGCTACTTCTGTGGTCTGAGTGGAAGGAAGCAAAGAGGGAAATGATCCCTTGGAAAGGTGTGTCTCATTCCTATTTTCCAGAGTATTGCCACAGTATCCTCCAAAGTTTAATCTTCCATAAAGCTGTCCTGTGGTTTCCTATCAAATCAAGACAAGGAGGGCTGGAGAGAGAGCCCACAGGATAAAAGCACATGCTGCTCTCGGACAGCATCTGTACCCACTACTCAGGGTTAGCTGCTCACACAGAATTGCCTACAACTCCAGCCCCAGGGGATCTGATGACTTCTTCTGGCCTCCCTAAGCGCTGTAGTCATGAACATCCACTCATGGAAGTAAAAACAAAGGGTTAAAAACATATAAAAATCATAATAAATGCCAAGGTAAGGATACTTGAAACATTCTACTGCACTTCACTTGGTAGATGAGTAACGGTGGCGGTAATTGGATACAAACATACAAAAAGAACAGTTTCTTTTCCAGAAGGAAGGGTGCAAGGGGGTTTGAAAGGGTGCACAGAGTTCTTGTATCTAACAACAAAAACTCGCCACTCTTTTGAGGCATTCCACTGTTTGCCGTAACCTTTTCCCAAAGCATGCAGGCCAAATGGACAGACACAGTCACACGTGCCAGTTCAGAACTAGAGCGACACGCCTGAAGAACCAGAGAGGTTCCCATTATCCATCCATCACCTTGCAATGCTCATTGCATCCTGAGATTGTGGTACTTACTCTTGTACTGCTCTGGCTATGGAAAGGGCCGTGGATCCAGTTTCATTAACGCTATCTAAGGTCACATTTGGCAGGTCATCATCATCACTGTCACTTTTACTTTGTCTGGGAGATAGGCCTCGGGGGTCCATTTGTGCTGGGAAGAAAAGGCATATATAATGAATTAAAATTAGTGTGCAGAACTGAACTTCATGCTGGACCAACGTTGTGGAGCACAGAATAACTCTCCTGTGTATTTCCCACAAACAGAATCCTAGACACCGCAGGAAATGTTGTATTATGCACCGAGCACTTCACAGACATCTTTTCCTTTGTGATGAACACCATACCTACGTTAGATCCCCAAAGTTTCCAATATGCTCCTAGAACAGAAGCCATCAATATCCGTAAACTGTCATATTGCCAACTCAGTGTGTTCAAGGCTAAATGCAGATCTCTTGAGCAACTGTTCCACACCCCGCCACCCCCAGCTTCTCTTCCTGCTTTCTTCTGCTGCCAGACTTCCAGCCATGCCATTCTTCATTGCTGCTTCCCTGGAGGATACACGGCATGAGCTAGAGGAGGTGTTATTTGCTTCACGCTCTCTCTCAAAGTTAACATGATTTTTTGTTCTTTCTTCGGTGAACCGGTGTCTCACAGTTTGTCGCTGTCACAGGTGGGGCAGAGTATGGACTGCATGAAAATGGCAGAGGGGGATCATCAAGCATTTCTAATAACTGTTTCCACATGTAGGAAAGCATGCTCTCATCTCTGTCGTGACTACTGCCTTCAAAAAGATATTTCTACATCGGAGTCTCCTCCTCCCATGAACTTGTCAAAGTAAGACATTTATCTTCTGCTACTGCTGACCAAGGCCATGTAAGCATTTCAATGAGAAACATAGTGGAATATACACATGGTATTTAAAATTAGATTTATACCTTTTTGCCCCCTCTGAAAGCAGCTTTAGCAATCACTGCCTAAAATTTCTTCAAGTCTCACCTCCCTTAGATAACAAGCATGCCTCCTCAGGGGAAAACACCCGCACTTAACTGTTAAAACACATGATTCAAACCCACGTGGCTCTAATCCAGATATTTACTCCTCAATGGAAAATGGAGGCTTTCTAAAACCACTATTGCTTGCAAAGGAAAGCAGAATGTACTTCAAAACAAGGTTAAAATGACATTTGGGTACAACTACATTTCAAATCACGATTACAATGGCACTTAGGTTCAAGCATATTTAAAATTATAGTTAGAATGACATTTGGATACAATTGAACAAAAAGATACCTTTCATTTTTCAAATAACTTTTTGTAGCTATGCATCATGGACCCACAAGCAAATGCTGATATTTCATCATGTTTCACCAAGGAGCAGACAATTTGTGGTATTTACAGTATTTACAATGTGGCTACAAAATATAACCCTAGAGGGTCTCCACAGATTTCTAATTGAAGGAACCTGGACTCACTGCCTCTGGGGGATGTCACTGGTGGTGACACACTATCTGTCTCTCAGTCCATGCAAATAAAAATGTGCTTTGTGAAATGCAATTGGCTTCGTAAATGTTATAGGAATAAATTTAAAAAACTCTATAATACTCATCTTTAAATGTGGATAAATTCCTCGTTGCTCTGCCCCCGCCCCCCGAGATTCTGGAAGTATCTGGAAATATTTTGCCTGAGAGGTGGGGTGCTACTGGGGACATAAGGGTGTTACTTTCATATTGCAGATAAGTCAAGGACATTGCTAAATAGTCTATGATACTCTGAACACACAGAAATCCATACCGAATTTATGACTCTGAAATATCAGCTGTACAAAGCCTGAAATTTTTACCCAGAGGGCTATGAGTTTAGACAAATGGGGGTGCTTGGTCATATAATGTTCAGTTGAATAAGTGACCCCAGCTTCAAAGTCACTGACAAGGAAACACTGACACACACTGCATTACCTATATTCTCTAGCCTTGTCCTCAAATAAAACAATTCATTCTCTTTAAATCAGAGGGCCGAGTCAACATTTGGCTGGCCCGAATTAACCACAGAGTTTTTGTCAGAGCCAGAATCGGATAGTGAGACACAGGAAGGAATAGAGAGGAGCTTAGAATTATTCTCAGGCCTTTTTGATCTGGAAGTGTGGAGAGGCAGGGTCGGCGGATGGTTCCTCTGTCACTGTTTGGATCTATCAGGTTTTAACCTCAATATCTGACTCCTGAGTTTTATCGAGTAATAGAACATTATAAGTAATGGCTTCATCTGGCGTCCAATATGTGGCAAGATCAAGCTGCGGTTTTAAAGCTGCCACTTCTCTGAGCTGTCTCAGGTCACTGCCTTTTCCCACTAGGGCCTTCTCCCTGTAACAGCAGCACCTTGGGCTGCATGCCCCAGCCCCAAATCTGCAGTCAGAGCCTCCTGTGGGCTTTGCACCTGCCTGAGTCAGCCTGCCCATTGCCAGCTCTGTAATTCAGGCAGCTGGTGATCTTCCATGCTGTGTCCTAGCCTCACAGGCTTCTCCTACCCCATCTCCCCATATCCACTTTTCTGGGAGCTCACTCCCCCTCTCCACGGGGTGTGTGAGCAGCTGCAGTTACCCTCAGCTGGGGGCATGCAGTATAGTGACAGCCAGCTACATCATGCTCCCCTGGTTCTGGGCACGATGCAGCGCCCCAAATCCCTGGCCACACAGCTGAGCATTGTCCCTACAGCTGGTTACCCAGGCACAGCTACATTGTTGAAGGTGTGGAAAAATGGAATAGGTAGCAGAGTTGGTAAGACACATGGGAATTCTCAAGATGGAGGGTTAGTTTTGTTTTTAAGTTTTTTCCACATAAAGAATGTGAAATAATATCATGATGCAGGGAGTTAGGACTCTATATGGTTCTACAATGGATGGTTTGAAAATGGAAAAATTAAGTGAGGGGATAATCAACTTATCTGGAATTGACATAATACCCGTTGTTATTATTGTCAGTTTGATAATTTTTGTTTGTTTTTGTTTTGTTTTGTTTTGTTTTGAGACAGGGTCTCTCTGTGTAACAGCCCTGGTCATCCTGGAACTCACTGTGTGGACCAAGCTGGCCTCAAATTCACAGAGATTGAGATTTTTATTGTTTGTTTTTGTTTTTGTTTTGTTTTGTTTTGAGACAGGGTCTCTCTGTGTAACAGCCCTGGTCATCCTGGAACTCACTGTGTGGACCAAGCTGGCCTCAAACTCACAGAGATTTGCTTGCCTCATCCTCCCCATTGCTGGGATTCAAAGTGTGAACCACTGCCACTTGACAGTAATTAATGTTTCAACCTTAAAACAGTGATTTAATGTAGGTGCCAAATACAAAAAAATGATTGATAAAGTACAATCCTTAGAAAGACCTATAAATGAATTTAGAGCAGAAGCTACAATATCATTTCATTAAGAAACTGAAGAGGAATGTCCCAAGGTTATTAGAAAACCAACTTAATTTATTCAGTTTATACAATTTATACAAAAATAAGCACCAGATGATAAGGATCTGGTAGAAATATTAGATTTGACAAGATTTAAGGAAGCAGTTATTTCATATATATATACCTTATGAAATAACTGCTTCCTTTGTGAAGCAGATGTAAAATTCATGGGCAACTAGGAACAGAATTATTCTACAAGACTGGAAAGATTTAGTTACAGCAATATTGGAAGCTGGGCCCCAGGAACAATAGAAAACATTGTGGAGAGAGGAAGTTAGGGTCATAGAAAAATAAAGTAGGGCTAGAGGTATTGAAATTTACCAAAGCCAACTGGTAAATTTCAGTGTGCTTATTTACAAAGACAGTCTAGATTTGATGATTACACTTTGGTGCTATATCATATAGCAGCTTTAAAAGCTTGGCCCTGGGCTGAAGAATCAGGAAGGAGTACTGAGTCATTTACTAAAATTATATAAGAACCAACAGAAGCCTTCACTGGGTTTCAACAAGATTGACTTTAGCTGTAAATAGAATGCAATTAGATCCAGAATTTAGAAAAATATTAACTTAATCTTTGGCTTTTGATAGTGTCAATTCAGAATGCAAAAGGGTAATTATGCCTTTAAAGGCAAGATCAGCACCTATAGATGAAGGGATCCGGAATACTGATGTCGGGTCTCACACTTACGATGATACTTGGATAGAAGTGGTTTTTTTTAATTGTTAAGAAAAATCAAAAGGTCGCATATTTTGGTTGTGGTAAACAAGGTCATCTGAAAAGGGACTGTAGGCGAGGCCTGCCTAGAAACAGTGTTTTTTTCTAGAGATAATACAAACAGAAGGCCTCAGGCTTCTGGAGTATGCAGAAGGTACAGCAAAGGCCTGCATTGGACTAATGAATGCAGATTATCATGGGACAGTCAAGGCAACCCTTTGCCAATAGGAAATGCCTTAGGGGGTCTCTCACAGGTCCCAGTGTCAAATTTGGTTCACTCATTCCTTGTCAGCATTGGGAAAACTTCTCCACAAAGCAATTAAAAGATTTAACACCTATTGTTAAAAATTGTACTGCTCTGGATGACAGAACAGCATCAGTCAATGAAACAAAATTGTCAGGAGACCATAAAAGAAGTGTTTTGGCAAACTTCTATACATGATCAAAGATCAAAGTTAAATGTACAAATAGATGACATTGTAATTGAAGGTTTACTAGACATAGGTATGGGTGTAACAATAATTTCACCAAAATCTTTGCATCCAGATTGGCCTCTTTGGGAGGTAAATATTAAGATTCTAGTTATTGGAAGTTTACCTCCAGTAAAAAAAAAAGTACAAGGTATATTGAATGTATAGGGCCAGAAGGACAGGTAGGGAAAGTAAAGCCATATGTGGCTAACATAGCAATGAATTTATGGGGATGTGAATTTTTACAGCAATGGAAAACACATATTAACATTTCTCCAATCTCAGAAATAAAGAACATTTTTGAGAGAAATATTAAAAGGTATTATCAAAAACAGTCATTGACTGTTCAGTTGTACATAAGTAGGGCACAACAGCTGTTGATATTTCAAAGGTCCCAACAGCCCTATTTTTAAAATGGTTGACTGAGAAACCTGTGTGGGTGGAACAATGGCCTTTGACATCAGCAGAATTACAGGCACTAGGACACCTGGCACAGGAGCAGCTAAATGCTCAACATATTGAAGCATCGACCAGTCTTTGGAATTCTCTTATATTTGTTATTTAAAAGAAATCTGGAAAGCAGAGAATGGTAATAGATACTGAGAGCTATTAAAAAAGTGATCCAGCCAATGGGCTTTTTACAACTTGGAATTCCATTGCCTTTTCTATTATCTAAAGGCTGCTCTATTATGGTGATTGACTTAAAGGACTGCTTCTTTTTTACAAGAACAGGATAGAGAAAAGTTTGCCTTCACAGTGCCTACTTACACTAATTCCCAGTCTGTGAAAAGATATCAGTGGAAAATTTTTCCACAAAAGATGTTGAATAGCACTGTATTTTGTACAACAACCATTAGATGTAATTCATAAACAGTTCCCTCAATCCATATTTTACCATTGTATGGATATTATCTTATTAGCTGATTTAGGCAAAAATACATTAGGAAAAATATTCGATGTAGTAAAGAGAATTTTGTCTTGTTGAGGATTACAAATTCCTCCTGAAAAGAAATACAAAGAGGAGATTATCTCAATTACCTGGGATATAAAATAGGCTTATAGAAAATTCAACCATAGAAACTACAAATTGGGAGAAAACAGTTATGAACTCTTAAATTATTTTCAAGAATTGGTGGGAAATAGTAACTGGCTATAATCCACAATCAGGTTAACTAATCAAGAACTAGGTAACTTATTTCCAAAGTTACAAGGGGATATGGACTTAGATAGTCTAAGAAAACTATCAGCTGAGGCTGAAAGAGAATGGGGTTTGGTAGAAGAGAAATTACAGGATGCAATTGTGGATCTAGAGACTGATTGTGTAGAGGTCAGAATACCTTGTACTCATTCTCCTAGAGGAATTCTTATGCAGAGAAAAGATAATATCTTAAGATGGGTATTTTAGCCACACAAACAGAGTAAAAAAATTAAAGACCTATGTAGGGAAGGCTTCTGAATTGATTCTGAAAGGAAAATTGAAACTTTGACACTTAACAGTAATAGACCCAACAGAAGTTGTTGTACCTTTCCCTCATGCTGAAGTATCCTCATTATGGGCAGAAAACGAACACTTGCAATGAGTTTGCAGTAATTTTGGGGGAGACTGGCAACGAATATCCCAAAATGAAGAGATTGCAGTTTAAAAAAAGAACTAATTAATCCTTCTTCACATTGTATGAGGAACACCAATTTCTGGAGACCTTATGTTCTATACTCAAAGAAATATATCAGGAAAGGCAAGTTATAAGTCAGCAAAAATAAGTTAAGTGGCTCAAAGTCCTTATGATTCTGTTTAAAAGTTAGGATTGTATGATATTCTCATGGTATTATTAGATTTTCCAGAAGTTCATAACATAGTTACTATTCCCAAGATGCAGAAAAATTATAACTGCTCAACTTATTAAAGATGATTTACAATTAACTTTGTTATTGATTCAATTACAAGAAATAATCAGAAATAGAAATCATCCCTTGTATATAATACATAACAGATCCTATATAGGTCTCCCAGGCCCTCTAGCACAAGGTAATGATGGAATTGATCATCTATTGGTAGCAAATGTTCTAGAAGATTCAGAACTTCCTATTTAACACCATATTGAAGGCAAAGTTTTGAAGAAGGGGTTTTGTATCACTTGGCAATAAGCCAAGGACATTATAAAGAAATGTCGTACTTGTTCTCTGTATAACCAAACTCTATTAATTGCAGGAAGTAACCCAGAAGGAACTCAAAGAAAGGAAAGTTAGCAAAAGAATATGTTTCATTTTTGTGGAATTTGGAAAATTAAAGTGTGTTTCTCATACCATAGATACATATTCATGATTTCAAGTGCTTTGAGTATTGAAAAGGTTGATTCTGTAATTACAGATTTATTAGAAGTCATGGCTATTATGGAAACACCCTTACAAATTAAGACTGACAATGCTCCAGCAAAAGTCTCTAGTAAAATGAAATAATTTTTCTTGCATATTACAATAAAGCATATTACAGGTATACCACACAACCCTACAGGGCCAGCAGTTATAGAAGAACTAATTGAACTTTAAAAAGTATGCTTAATAAACAGAGAATAGCAATAAAGAACCCCCCAGAGATAGACTATACAATGCTTTATTAACTTTAAATTTTTTTAATGCTAATAAGAAAAGAAGGAGAGCTGTGTAGAGACATTGCATAGTAGAAAAAAACTGCCGAGTTAAATAAACCTGTACATTTCAAAGCTGTGGTGACCTCAGAATGGAAACGAAGATACATGTTACATTGAAGAAGAGGTTTGGCTTTTGTGCCCACCATAGAATAAATGCTATGAATACCATCAAGATTGGTAAAGAATAGATTCATTAAACAGCATGGCTATTTAAAACTACACCAACATATGAGACTAAGCAATGCCTTTAATTTGGTCAGATGTAACCTGCCAAAACAGAGAACTCCACAAAGTTAAGGTTGGGGCATGGTTTTGTTTTTGTTTTTCCAGGATAATAAAAGCACCCAGCTAAGAAACCTGAAGATTGCTGTTCAAATGAGGCATCATCAGAAGAAGGACAAATAATCAAGAAAAAAATTCTCAAGAAGACAAGTAAACTGACCTAATGGTGTAGCACATTTTCAACAGGATAAAATTTCATAAATCTTTCCAAAAAATTTTTTTGCTGTTCTCTACAAACATATAAGGCAAAAGGTCTTTTTTTAGTTTCAATTCCCTGATGGTGTCGAAGAATAGATACTTACAGTTTTACAGTATTCCTTGTTCCCAGATTGAAAAAAAAACAACTTACAAAAAGATATGTAAAGTTTTTAAGGTTGAGAAACATAGAAGCTTAAATTGTTTATGTAAGAACATGTTTTAAGGTCTAAAAAGATAGTTTTAGGATATTAATACAAGTTCTTTAGGTATAAAACTTTGGATTCATCAAGTTAGGACCCATAATAGAGTTGTTACTCCAAATTTGCCAAATGCAAATGCATGAGACATTATGAATGTAATTTTTACCATCATAATTTTGTATACATTTTTACTTTGTTAATGTTAAAGCCTATCCTTTTTGTTTAGACAACACCTGATAATTGTCCTTATTGTATGTAGTTTCAATGTCTTAGAGTTAAAACCTTTTTTTTAAAAATTTAGACAAATAGGGGGGAATGTTGTGGCATATTTTGATCACATTCTGACACTCCTGAGATTGTAATTAGAGTTAAACCTTGAATCAGAAGGTGGAATTAACATTTACCTGGTCAGAATTAATGATACGAGTGTCTGGAAGACCCATATTAGGATAGAAAGACACAGGAAGGAATACAGACGGGCTTAGAAATAGTCACAGGTCTTTTAATATGGAAATTTGGAGAGACAGGATCAGCTGATAGTTCCTCTGTCATTATTTGAACCTGTCAGATTTTTACCTCAGTATCTGACTCCAGAGTTTACTTAATAATAGAACAATGTAAGCAATCATAGAGTTCACTTGCTCAGATGCCAGGGATCATATCAATAACCAAGCAAAACATACCACTGAACCAAAAATAATAAAGCTGTTACTTCTCATCAGTAGAAAAGGTATCTCATAAGTGGGATAATGGAGACTCTCTTAGTGTGAAGCATGGGGCTTTGTCTCCAACTGGTCTCACACAACTTAACTGTCCAGTCCCTGTAATCATGCATTATTAAGATCCATTTGTACTGACTAACCCTTCCTGTTCCCATCCCCACCTGCCCCAGTTTACCTGCAAAATCTATTCCATTTCCATTTTCCAGGGAGATACATGAGCCCCCTTTGAGCCCTCCTTGTTTCTTAGCCTCTTTCAATCTGTGGATTGTCACATGATTATCCTCTGCTTTACAGCTAATATTCACTTATAAGTGAGTGCATACCAGGTTTCTCTTTCTGAGTCTAGATTATCTCATTCTGGATATTTTTTTAGTTCTATCCATTTGCCTCCAAATTTCATGATGCCTTTGTTTTTAACAACTGAGTAACACCCCAATGCATAAATGTACCATATTTTCTTTATCCATTCTTCAGTTGAGGAATATCTATGTTGTTTCCAGTTTCTGGCTACTATGAATAAAGCTGCTATGATCATAGTTGGGCACCTGTCCTTGTGGTAGAATTATAATCCTTTGGGTATATACCCAAGAGTGGTATAGCTGCATTTTGAGGTATATTGATCCCAATTTTCTGAGGAAATGCCACATTGATTTCCATAGTGGCTGTACTGGTTTGTTCCTAGTCTTACTGTAACTTGTAGATCTGTGGGAGAAGAGAGGTGGGGATAGGAACTAGAAGGAGTGGAAGGAGGGGAAACTGAGAGGATGTAATGTGAGAGAATAATAATAATAATATCTATTTGTCTCTACTCAATAAACTGGTCCAACCAAACTTATATTACAAACAATATCAGTCTCATGCTACATAGATTCTTGTTAGTGTGCTGTTAGTGGAGTCCATTCTTGTACAAGCACTACAGAATGTAACTAAGATGGCTACAGTTGCACCAGGTGATCCAGCCTTGTGGTATCACTGCTGTACATGCCGTCTGGTGTTGACTGAAGTGTTGTTTAGCAGCACATGGCTATACTGGAAAAAAATTGAGCACCAAACAAGATGGAAGGCTCAGAACTCAAGGAAGATATGCATTTTATCTGGGAATTCAGAGATGGTTTCCCTCTGGGCAATTCTGTTCTAACACGATTCATTTAATGACTACTTATAACTATTTAGTACCAGCCAAGAAGATAAATTAATAGTGGATCCATTAGGCTTACAATTCCTCATTGTGTGACCATATGTATGCCTGTAAATGACAAAAGTAGACTATTGAAAGCTGCTGAAACATTATGTGCAATGACACCTTTGCTGAAGTGTCAAATGATCAGTTAGTCAAAGAACAGAGAGTATTCTCATGATTCTATTTCGTCAGATAGAACAGGAGTTATCAAGCACAATACAACTAGAGAAAGGTTCAAATAGTTATGTAAGAGGTTAAAGGTCAAGCCTCATTGTACGAAACATCCCAGAAAATGCTGAGAGCTCTTACATGAGCATCTAAAACAGGTAATGATTTCAATTAAACTTACGAGCAAAATATGCTAAGGAAGTTATCTGTTTGAATGTACTTTTTAGGAGGATCTAACTTGAGGACTTTTTTCCAATATTTTCAATAAATATTATAAAATACATCTGCTGCCACCATGCTGGGAAATTCTTCATATTCAAACCCTCAGCCAAGCTAAGAAAATAATCAGAAAGGCTTTTTAAAATTTGCATTGCTGATTATGTCAGATGATTAGCTTATCTCCATATTTGCATAATTCCACTTTGTTTTTTATTAAATGTGGAACAGGGACATCTCATCCAGGTACCCTCCATTAGTCTTTACACATCTGCGCCCATGTTAGGAAGGACCTACTCACTTGGTACTCGTTTAGGATAATGCAAAAGTTTCCTGGGCAACCAAAACACGCATACCGTCTCACCTCTCTCTCTCTCTCTCTCTCTCTCTCACTCTCTCAATGCCAGATGAGCCGAGTAGTTTTTCGCCACCGAACTGGAAGCCGAAAGACAGAAAAAGAGAGCAAGACTTCCGTTGTTCAGTCTTTTATACCTTCCCCGTAAGTGGGCCTGGCTAGTGACGTAGTTCACCGCCTACGTCCGTATACGTCTTTACGTCCATCTGTATAAGTCTTTAGTCATGCCTAAAGTGGGTGTGGTTAGCTGTGTGGTAAATCACTCTTTTATTACCTCATCTGTATGCGCCTCTAGCAAGTCACATGGCTAATGGCGGTACATGGCTTCCTCCTATACTCTTTCTCTCTCTCTCTGTCACACACATATACACACACACTCACACATATACACACAGTTCTCTAAAGTAAGAGTGCAAGATATGATCTACGGTTGAAAAGAATTGATCTTGGAGCTTGGTGTAGCAGTGTATACCTTCAATCTACACTCAGAAGGAAGAACACAAGGGCACACATGAGTTTAAGACTAAGCTAGTCCACCATGTAACTTCTAAACCAGCGAGAGCTATATGATAAGATGTAGTCTCTCATCAAACACACACACAAAGCCCTCATATTTAAGATGTTATACATTGGGATATTTGGAGAAGCTCAGTTTCCTGGAGTTGGAAGTGTTCTGGACAAATCCAAGGAAGCAAACGTCAGAATCTCAACTCTTGTGTCTGAGCATACTGATTCTCAATTTCAGTCTGTGACATAGCATCACTGCACAGATTGTCCTGTGCCATATCCTTATGTGGTCTCTGTGACTCTGTTGGACTAGATGAATTACTGTAGTTAAAGAACACTGGTAAATGTGACACAAATAGAGACTTGACAAGAACTTACTCACTGGGGCTCCTGTTCTGAGAAGTGGGTCACCATGGAAAAGAACTTGGACAGACTTAGTTAGAAGAGAGACATTGTTTAGCCGGTCACTGATTCCAGCTAGCAAGTTAGCCATTCCTATTCACTAGCTAAACCCAATCCAAATGTTGACCCATAGATCTGTGATCATATAAGACAGTTGCTACTTAATTGAAGGGTGATGCCTCCCCAGGGATGCTGACAAACTGCAGCACTTTGCTTGCCAATCTCAGTCATGTGTTCAGTGACAAAACTACACACAGCCCTCTGTACTTTCTACTTTTCAGTTACAAGCCTTTCAGGTATATTTACAGCTGTTTCGTTGTGGGAAGAGCCTCCCCTGAGGCCTCAGCATTCCTCAGGTGTATGCCCTCCCTCTATGGGGCAGAGGGTAGAAGTTACTGCCAAGCGTACCCTTTGTAGCCTCTTCTGTCTGGTGTCCACTTGACAGGAAGTCTATTAGGCGCCTCTTTTGAGGCTGTGGATACCCAAAGCTCTATGCCCTTTTCAACACACTTAAATTCTTGTTTTTCCTCCTGTGTAACAGTGGGCTGACAATGACACATTACACCAGAGTACATGTTCCCTCTACAGCCTCTCTGCCCAGCCTAGGCACTATAAAAAACTTAAACACTTCTGCTGAGGACAACCTGCCCATTCGTGACTTTGACTAAGAAGTTTTCCATAAATCATCTTTTTAAATGTATGTAACTAAACAATTTCTGAACATCCCTTAAAACATGATGACTAACATGTCCTTTAAAAAAAACAAGAGTTTGGAGGGTGTGGTCTAATGGTGATGTTCGTTTTAGCATCCATATGACCCTGTGTTTTCTTGTGAGCAATCACATCAGAAAAAAAGGATCTCAGAAAGGTAGAGAATCCCCTTCCTGCCTATTGGGGCTAAACAGAGAAGGTACCCATAGCTGGCAGGGGTATGAGGTAACTGGATGGGCAGCAGCCACAGTGCTGTGGGGCTGTATTTTCTCTATCCGTCACTCACAGTGCCAGCCTTATAAACTTAATTGTTCATCCTGCCAAGGCCAGAACTTGTCCTGGTTAGGAAAAAGCTGGTTTCCAGGAGAGCTGCTGTTTATGTTAGAATGAAGGGCAAGAAAGGTACATGAACATCTGGGAAGCATTATGTTGCTGGAATGATCAGTCTCATGGGGTAGCAGGTCCTTCCCCAACACAGTCTAAGCAAGAATTGTTCCAAAAGAGACTTGTAGAGCAGCTGTAGCATGGAAACACAGCTCCTGCTTCGGAAAACATGAGGTAACCTCTGGCCGTGTCATTTGCAACCGGTTGACCCTAGACAATTGATTTCACATTTCTTATCTTCAGTTCCCCGCTCTGCTATTGCTTTGTGGAAGTTAAGGGGGTAATTAATATGTGCACCTGATTAGTAGACCCTAGCCTGGTGCTCAGCAGCCAGTCATCACCCAGCTAACCCTGTCTGTGCTTGCCCTGCTTCTTCAATCATAGTGCAAAACACTACTTCTGGAGGCCTTCACCATCTCCACGAATATTTCACCGAAACAAACTCACTTTCTTCATCCTAAGCTGACAAAGATTAATGGAGGCAGAACAGACAGAAAATTTATCAAAGATGCTACATCTTTTGATCCAAACATCCAGTTACATATTGAGTTGGTGCACTCACAGGACAGTTACAGGGTAGTAGACATCCTTCTGAGTGTTTACAAATGTGCAATGACCCAGGCAGATGATAGCCCAACTTCTCACTGGTGGTGATGATGGTAGTGGTGGTAAAACAGATGGTAAATAATACACATATAAGTGAGAAAATAAGTGAACATACAAACAAACTCTACTAGATCCCTTAAGGCCACAGAGAAAAAAGAAGCAAGTGAGCCAGGCAGGGGTTGCTGAGAGCTGGGAAGACATCCTTAGTGACAGTATCTAGGAAAGCTACCCTGGGAAAGATTACGTGGAGAATAGAAGGATGCTTGGACACAGGCTGGCTTGTTTTCATTTGGGGTGGGAGAAGGGTCATGACAAGGACAAAAACAACAGATGCAAAGATCTCTGAGTTGGCTGTGGGATCTTGATGCCTGGGATTCCTGTTGAATGGAGGATGCAATTGGAGCCAACAGAGAGAGAAAGAACTGGATCAAGGAAGAAGGAATTGTGTGTGTGTGTGTGTATGTGTGTGTGTGTGTGTTGGGAGGTTGCTCTAGTTAACAGTCACTTGAGTCACTGGAGTGTACTGAGTATAAAAAAGACACATCATTAATTATAGAGTCTCTGCTAAGGATCCCAGCTTCATGTATCTGGCTGACAAGGTGGAGACCCACACACAGGAGTCGTCAGTGCCAATGTTAACGTTCTTGAAGAAGTTGTGCTAACTTTTTCTTCTTTAGTCGTGACTTCATGCTGGCTACACAGGCACTCAGCTAAACTGAATCCATTTGCATGTGCTATGAAGTATGGCCTTCATGCTGCTTTTGTACAACTGACCTTGGCTGTCAAATATGAGTTTGTGTAAATACATGCCTTACTTTCCTAGTGCATCATGACATTGGATGAGAGAAATGTCTGCAAGTGAACAAAGCTTGGCTCACAGTGACAGTGAGCTCCAAGATGAGAACCAGCCCTCCAGAATCCCAGCCTATTTACCAGGGTCCTACGGATCCTGGCCTCTCGCTTCCTTCACTTTTCCTGTTTCTGCATACTGCCTTTACAGGACAGGAGCTGTGAGTGTGCATGGGGAAACCCACACAGAGACGTAAAAATTCCACCAGTTCTGCACATTTTGAGATGTTGATACTATGTAGATATAATAGACAATTTTATTGATTTTTCCCTGATACCTAGCTGTATACTTGATAGCATGATGGCTTACACTACCATTACATATACAAAAACATAATCTCATAATGTTTGTATAGTTCCCTAGTGCAGGGTCCACTTCTCCATGACAGTACTGTTGTTCCTCTGAATGGCACTCAGCACTATCGCCTGCTCAATGTATTTTCAGTCCCAATTTCCTCCTACAACCCTCTCCCTCCTAAGCTCAAGGGATGGACAGGTTAAAGCATGGGCTAGTTGCCACTAGTTTTACGAATACAAATTTATTCGTCTCTTCTCATTTATTTTTTCCTTTGGTCACTTTAGCTCATGATCTAAGTAGAAATTGCCACAAAATTCATGTGATTTCCCATTTTAAAAGCTGTCTGTAGAAACTGCCAGAAAATTCATGTGCTTTCTCATTTTAAAAGCTGTCTCCTTTGAGAGCTTGTTGACTTTGCATTACACTGCATTTTGGAGCCTTTTTTTTCCCTTAGGATTATCTGTTTCACATTTTGTGGACCATATCTGCATCGTCCTCACTGAATGATAGTTTGACCTTTAGACTCCATTACCTGTTCCCTCCTCTCTCCATTTCTCTGTTGATAAAGTCTCCACAGTGTCACATGATCTCAGGATTGCTGGCTTCGTGCTCTTAGCGGTTACCTCTCTTCTGAACTTCCAGCCATCCATCAATCATTCACCTGACTATTTCACCACTGGTACATTCAAAATCATCAAGTCCTCCTGTTTGACATGTTTCTTAATGCCGATGGGGAGATCCCCTGACAGGTTCCACACTGGCAATCACTTCAAAGGTCTCAACAGAGCAACCACTAACTGCCCTTGCTTTCACCTACAACTTTTCCTGGAGTTTCTACCCCCATTTCCTGCTGAACAACCTCAAAGTCCCGTTGTATTCATTTGCTGTACATAAGGTTTCTCTGGAAAACAATGAGCATAAGCCTTCCCTAAGACATTCTTCACTTTGAAACCTTTGAGTGTTTCCCATCTTCTACTGTTAAGGTTTGACAGCACCCCACAACTGTTCCCCAGCTCTTACCATAGATGTCCTGTAACCCATCTTTCTCATGCTATTTCCTTTCACAAAACATCTTCTTCTAGCTAAATCTAATAACTCCTTTGTAAAGCCATACTTTGTATTTGCATATTTTTGTCCACTTTTGTGCTTCCTATTGTCAGCTCTCATTGAGTATGTGTGTGTGTTATACCTTCTATTATTCTGATTGCTCCTTGGAGGGAGAAGGACCACAAAAGTTGTAACCCTTCTTGTACCATAGAACGAAGTAGTTGCTGAAGAAGCAGTGGGGTAGTGCAAAATTCTACTTAAAATGGCCACAGCAGTTGCAGACTGTCGGAGGTTTCTGCTACAGAAAGATAGAAGTAGCTAATCCACATTTCATTTAAAAAATCACATTCTGAAGTTAGCACTTTCTTATGGAGTGTTATAATCATTACATTTCTATGACTTTTAAAAGTCTTAGAATATTACATTTGGGCTTTGAATAGACCATAGCAGGACACAAACGATAGTATTCACAATTTTTGTTTACTTTTAAGCTAAATTACATTTATCAGGGTTTTCTTTCCCTTCAGGAAATGATTTTCAGTATCTCCCCCTTATGCCTCAGTTGTATCAAAGGAGTTATTGTCTAGAAATAGCAGAAAAAGGATGTCATTATTTAAAACACAACTTAAAAACTGGATTCTCTTGAGATTGTCAGAAGAGTGACAAAGGTTTCTTTTTTTCTAATGAGGCATGGCTAAAACAACTTACTTGTGGTGGGAAAAAGTGAACCCAGAGTCTCAACTGCCCATGTTTTCTGGAAGTATATCATAGAGGAGAAAGGATATTGTGATTTTTAAAAACATTCGTCAAAGTCTCCCCAGTAAGGAGGCTTCTCCTCTATGCATGGCACCCCTAAAGTCCAAGGGCCTTCTGTACATCACTGTCCCATTTTCCCCCCTCACTTAGTACCTGGCTAGTCATTACAGTGGCGTCAAACCCTAGCCAATCAGTTCCAGTTGATTTATTTAAAACTGCCTCCACTTCAGGCAGAGAAGAGCTACAATACATAATAATAAAGGGATTTTGAAGTGAGTGCATATGGGGAATAATGATAACACCAACTCCATTTCATCTACAATAAATAGAGGAGACTTCAGTAGTCATCAACCCATAGCCTTTTCATTCACTTTCTTTTTTCATGTAGTTGCTTTTTCTCTTGTCTGTATTTTCCGGCTTATGAATGGGGTGAAAAAAAGTGTAAGACACTGACTGAGATCAAGAATCGTATTGAATTATGGCTGGCTTTCATGTGTTTTTGGACATGAGAGATACTCAAGAAGGAGCTAAAAAGAAATAGCCCTGATCTCGCATTTATTTCTCCAAGCTGCAAAATATGCGTGTGGGCATGTAAGTGCTAACAAACTGGGAAAGGGAGAGCTGCATGCTTCGTATGGTGCTGCTCACCTGTAATCCCATGCTCAAGGGAACAAGAGGGCTTCCATGGGTTCAAGACCAGCCTGAACTACATAGGAAGTACCAGGTTGGCAAAATGTATCTTTAACAGACAAATAGACCCACCTCAAAGTGTCCCTCAAAGGTAGAGATCTTGTCTATCAAACTAGAGGCTGTGATCTCAAGACCCAACAACACACATTCGAGATGGGAAGACCCACCTTAAATCTGTGACACACCTTGTAGTGGCAGCTTATACAAAGGACATGAAAGAAGGAAAATCTTGCTTTTTGCCTGTTTGCCCTTGTTCTCAGTGGCAAATCCTTCTGTCACTAGTACTAGCATCTAATTCTTTCTGCTTCTGAGGTGTACTTGGAGAACCTCTGATACATCTAGCCCCATGGACTGAACTACAATTGTGTTCTTGAGTGTTTTGTCTAGAGACAGCCACTACTGGGCTATCCATGCCAGAGCCTGTAAGCAACTCTAATAAATATTATATGTATTTATTCTAGCAGTTTTGTTTGTTTATGGAACCTTGACTAATGCAGATTTTTGCATTAGTGCCAGGTTTTACTATATTCAAGTACAACCGACCAGGTCAATCATCAAGAACTCTGAGAACACTGCTGTATCCTATCATACCCTAGGCTGGAGCAGAACACAACAGAAGAGGTATACACCAGCTTTTCCTGTTCTCCTATGTCCTCTCTAGGTTTGCCTTTGCTTGTGTGAAGCTCGTCTTGGTTTTGTGAAAGGAGTTTGCTTTTGAAGAAAACAGGGTAACAAGAGAAAATTCTGTTTTGGACTCTGCCAGGCAAATGCCTAGTACATCAGGTACTGCTGTATTTGAACATAAAGTAGAATGTTGATCCCGCTTTCTTTTGCTGCAGTAATGAAACAAAGAAAAACAGATTTTTTTCTTGGTAAAGAGCAGTGACATCCCTATGTGTCTAGCCTTTGGGACATATACAACTCTATATTCCCAACATTACCAGTTACTTTTTTCAAACAAAGCTGCCAAGTTACCTCAGCGCTAAGCACTGGCTGTTCCTGAGGCCAAAAAGAAAGGATCTGAGGGTGAAGCTGTTTTGTTATAGTCCAAGTGGCTTCCTTTGCTTTTAGGAGCATAGACATGCTTCCTGTGTGCCCTGTGTAGTAAAACTATCAAATCCAAGGGCCCCTGGCTGTATTGATTCTATACTGTCTGGATGTCTCCTTAATTCAGCTGAGTAGTGAATACAAATTGTAAACAGCATTTCTTCCCATTATTCTCACATCTATCCATCCATCTATCCATCCATCCATCCATCCATCCATCCACCTACCTACCTACCTACATGAGTACAAATGATGGGCAACTATGTCATTTCTTTTAACAAAACATAAACAACAATATTTGATTATAATTTGCTTTATTTCACCCAGTGTGGCATGTGAGATCTATTTGTATTTCTTCATTTCACCATTTCACTCTGCTGCAGTCTAATTGGAACATATTTTTGATGGTCCACTATTATTTATCTATTCTCATAATGAAAATTGAGTTTTCAAAATATTCACTGCTAGAAAAGCTGTCATAAGCTGCTTCATGGTATATATCTGAAAATTATTATGTAGTTTAATTCATACACATTGCCAAATTGTTCTCCAAAGTGGCTGAACCAATCCTACTAGATTGATGTTGCTAGATTTAACCATCACTCTAATGTGTAAAACCATTCAATATTATCCAATGTCCAGAGCACAATATTTAGTCTGCTTGGTATCTTGGGAAGTCAGGGAAGGAAGACCTCAAATATGATGCCACAAGAGGAAGAATAGAAAGCATATTCTTTATGACTAGGTTCAGCAAATCCCTGTGAGCTATACCCATAGACTACATATTTTTGAAGTCTTTAAGGTTTATGCTGTGCTGAACTTTAAGAACTACTACAATGTCCTCCTGGCATGTGCTGTGCTGACAGCCTCTGCCATTCTTAAACACTTGCACAGAGCATCTCAGGAGGTTTCTTTATGCCTTCTGCTTGACAATTTTTCCACTCTGTTGTCAACCTGTGGATTTATGCCAGCTTGTGCACACTTTCAGACTCATCATCTCCGTTAACTTTCACAAGTTTCTAAGTATCTCTGTGAGTATTGCAATCATGTCTGTTCTTGTCTCAGAGGTGGATACTGATTTATTTTTTAATGCTTCCACTCATGTACATTTTATTTCTTGTTTTGACAACTTTTCCACTCAGTGTTGCTTCCTGGATAAAGTTCTTATGCAACCTTTCTATCCAAATATTCTTCCTTTCAACATTAGGAGAACTTATGAAATGTTCTAGATTCACATTTTCTCTCACCCTTTAAATCCATTTGGCTGATACATTTTACTTCGTTTCTATTGAAGAAACTGCTGATCAGGTCTTCAGACAGCCTTGGCTGGTTTCCGGAAGTGGCTTTCTGCTGTTTCTGCTTCTTCTACATCTCATAGCATATATCCCTTCACACACAGAGTTCGCTGCACTGTTAACTTCTACCCACCTCAGCCTTCTGTGATTCCCTGAAGCTTGCAGTACATGCAAACCACCTAGCTTGTCTCAATTTGTAGTTTCCCTAATACATATTAATACGCGTAGTGTATACAGAGTACCCACTGCAAAGCTCACACTGAAATGGATAAACACACTGAAGTATGCAAGCGAGCAAGCAAGCAGACAAACATGCAAACACAGTGAGGCAAGTCTCTGAGAGAGACAAGCATGGGCCCGCAAAAACTGCATCCGTGAACATCCTCATGCATCGTTGCCCTTCTTGTGCTCATAACCACGGATCTATCCTCTTGTCCAGTCTGCTTCCCTACCAGGATGTACTATGCTCTTTTGTAGCTCAGGGATTTGCACCTTTAAAATTGGTCTCGTCAGTCTAGATACTGTGACTACATTGTTCCTCAGGAGCAGCCTTCTGATGTCACCGTCACCCCCTTCCACCTCCCGACTTTGTGGCTTTTTCTTTGTGTACCACGTCTAGGGGCCTGTGCTTGCCTGTCCCATGAACTTGTCTCACCCATGCTTGTTTCCTTTGCCGTGACTTATCTGTTTCACTGTGGGTTGGCTGTGGGTACCGTTCGTACATATAACTAAAAAAGGAATGTGTGCTAGCGAAACTGCTTGTGGAAGTGAATGGAAGGAAATGTGAACATTCTTGGTTAAGGAAAGAAGTTAAAAAATTTAAATAAATCCAAGACATGGATGGTGGTGTATGCCTAAATTCTCAACACCCGGAGCACTGTCACAAGTTTGAGACCAGCCTGGGCCACAGAGAGCATACCAGGGCAGCTAGGATTATATAGTGAGAACCTGTCTCAGTGGAAGAAAAGGAAACCAAAGACTTTTGATTCTTAGTGTCTTAACTTGGTAGCTCAAATTTTATTTAGTTTTAAGAAATGAATCTGACAGCAACCAAAACCATAAACTGGCACTGTCGCCACCACATTCCTTGAAATAACAAAGATCTTTTCATTTGTGACAGAACCTCACGTACCAAAGAAGATCTTAAGGTAAGTATATGGTTGAGGGTAAACTTGAACTCCTGATCCCCTTGTCTCTACAACCAGCCCTGGCGTTACAGGTGTGAGTCCAGATCAGGCTCTCCCTTTTACATTTAAATGGTACAATATAAGAATTTTATACAATGTAAAATTTAATAATTTTGTAATAAGTCAACTAACTCTTTAGTTTATGAAATGTGATAGTTCCTTTAAAATACTTTTGTATGAACATATATACACGTCAAATATGGCTTTATGTGTATGAGCACTCTTACAGTCATACATATGAGCCTAAAGAAGGGACACGATGAAGTCTAACATGCCAAGATACTTGAGGGGCACTGGGATATGGACTTTACAAACATGAGAGGCCTCTCTAAGTAAACTGACTGGCTGAGCAGGTACACAACTAAGAGTTCCGATGCTGACTGGACAATTTAATGAGGCTGGTTTCCCTTGTGTCTCTTTTGGACTAAGCTATGATCTGCTCCCTTGAGTATATGATAGTATTCCCTTGCTCTCACTAAAAATCACTGCATTTCCAGTGCTTCTAATACAGACCACAAAGCGGGAAAGTAGTAACAATTCAATGTGTTGCTTTATAATTGGGAAAAGTTAAAGCCTTCAGTTAACATCAGATCAGAAAACATTATATAGATAAAGCTTGATTCAAGTTTTCATTGAAAGGGTGTTTGCTTTTAAATACCAAGGGCTTATGATGGTGATTAACATTAAAAATGATCACAATTGGCCAAGGAAGGGAAAAAATGGGCCTGCTAATAATTGTACTAGTTTCAAGGTGGATAATGAGATAATAAAACACATAATTAGAGGTTATACTACCTTGATTACTGCAGATTATACCAATGGGCACAATAATGCCACTAAAGACTGCATCACCAACCACCACTCATTTGTTACGTGGTAAGTAGATTATGCTCTGTGAAAACGATGACTTGAGGAGTATAGCAAAATGTGCTATTGTGCAGGTGTGATACCTGAGGATCGGGCATCAGGCAGGGTCATTTACTCTGTGAGAAGTTTAACAAATAAGAAAAGAATGAAAAAATGTAAAAACGAAGCTAGCGAGTTCATATTCAAACACACGTGTTTGAGAATTTATTTTCCAGTTTGAAGAAAGCATTTCTAAACATCTGCTATGTGAGCTTGGATGATTCTGAATGTTGTAATGCTCTAATGGTGATTAGCTATTGGATAGTGTTCAGGATTTTATTGAACTCATTAGTCTACGAAAAATAAATGTAATTGTAACAGTAACACAGTAACATTAAATGTTGGCTGTGTCTTTTTTGCTGTTTTTTTTTTCCCTTGTGTGTTTTTTTTAATAACCACGATCAGGATGAGGAAAGATACAACAGGCATGTCTGTGTTATGTGTGTGTCTTTGTGTCCATTTTCTTCCTCAAAAGAGCTCCAGGCAGAGACCAGATATGTCTAAAAATGACACAGATGTCAGTCTCTGAAACTCAGTGAACCACACTGTGACAAAATTTCCCTGCACCTAGAAATGTTAACCTACAGCTTGGGGCTATTCCTCTCATGTTGCAAGATGTTGGAGAAATTGAAGCACATAGTACCGCACTCTAATGTGAATAATTAGCTATGTGGGATTACATCATAGGGTTCATATATGTGCATATATAGTTGGAGCTATAGATACATATTTCATACATCATAAATTTTAAACCTTAACCAAAAACACACATGATTTTAAAATGCAATATTTCGTGGTCTGTTAAACAGCACCTTACTTTGGGAAATACAGAATTGGGATATTAACACTGACAAATTCTTTCAATATTTCAAGTTTATCAGTTAAGTGTCAATCCAAAGTCAGGGGAAATGATTTTGAAGTATTTTAAAGTCCAATTTAATTCAAAGTACTACCCCTTAGAGCCACAGAGATCTCTATTTTCTTGCTCATGAAAAAGGGACAGCAATACCTATAGAGTAGTTACTGGGAGATTTAAGGATAAAATATTTAACTCACAAGGAACATATAGTCAACAAACATTATTGTTTAAAGAGTTTCAACAAACACATTTACAAAATTTTTTTACATACTTTGCTGACTTCCTCAAATAGTCTGATAGCAATTCCTTCATTACTAGTGGCCATTATTTCAAAGGCAATTATGATGCTCTTGTGTAGTATTACCCTCAAGGACAAAGGATTGTAACCCTATTTACTCTCATCCAGAAAGTCTTTGCTCTGCTGAATGAAGTTCTTAGTGTGATAATAATGCTGAACTCTCATCTGCCCACCACCTTCTGTTCTTAGTGTCCCAAAAGATAAAAAGTGCATTAATACGTACATTAATTTCACATAAAATAATCAGAATTGAATCTGAGTGGATTGTAGATACATTTTCCTAGTGCAAGAAACCTATGGAAAGCGATGTGTAATTTCTTACAATTTTGGGGGAATATCTAAAATCTATTGAGGGCATGTTTTAGAGGGACTGTGTTATAAAAATGAGGAAATAAACCTTTCTCTTACTTCTCCTTCAACATTTTTTACTTTATTCAAATGAGGCACAGCTAGAAAACTATAGTCACATAGAGTACAAGAAATAAATCTAAGAGTTAAAACCTTTGGAGCTGTGACAAGCTCAGGTCTTTCCTAGGGGTATAGGGGAGTATATATCACGCATGCATGTTTTATACCATACACAGTGTATGTATGGTAAAATGCATTAGAAATTACATGGCAACAAAATCACAACCCCTCCATCTTGCGTTCACCATCCATCCTCTTCCTGGTCTAACATATTCCTCCTCACTCTGATATTGGAGTGTGAGGTTTCTTCAAGTTTCACCTCAAGCATCACCTCTTCTACATTGTGACTTCCTCCAGCGCAACTTCTCGGAGGATTTATGTGTGAGGCCCCAGAAGGTTTGCTCTGTTTAAAAGGTCCCTGCATTTATAGAGGATTGATTTAAGGCATTCACTTCTGACAAAGGCCATAGCAGAGATGATTAGGGAAGCCTTTGGATTCAGCACAGACAAGACAAAAAACACAATCAGGAAATTGACAATGTCTTCTAAACACAGAATGCTTCCAGACAATTCCCACAAAGCTGTCTGAGATTTGAGCTTCGTTTTGCTTAATACACCTTTAAGGCAGGGGATCTGAACCGGGAAACCAAATCTTCCTTTTATGGCCACAACAAATGGGCCAGCCATGGTAAATACATCATTGATTCTTTCTCACAAAGAGATACTTAAATGCAGGGTGCAAGGAAGAGGAGCAATTTCCTTCGACTTAAGGTTTGTTAAAGGAAATTTATGTTTTTAACATGCACTGCAAACACGGAAAAACTGATTGTACCATCATCAGCTTTTAAATCAAAACAGCTTGCTATCTGGTAAAGACAGGCAGACCGGTCGATTTATTTCATAAAACTTTATGTACAAGGAGACAGTGTCTATGAACTTAATGGAGAGAATATTGAGTCTGGAAGGGTAATTTTTATTACAGTTTATGGTGGGATTATCCGTACGCCACAATTTCCAGACTTTATGGTAACACAATGCTGATGCGGTTAACTGTAGCATGGGATGAGGCATATTTTTTTTGACCCTGACTGGGAAATGAGATTGTTATAACTATTATATATACCATACAAGATACATCACTGATTCTATTAATTATACAGGTCTAATTAAAGCCTCTTCATCCCATGTCCACAGATAAAATGTTTTACTAAGCAAAGGAATGGATGAGGCCTGACAATAATTTCCACAAAGCAGTCTATTCATTAGTCTCCTTTGAAGCCTTCAGAATAGTTCTCACTCACAGGAGTTCGACTCCAGGAACTATTAAAAGTTGCATTAACTCAATTATAATATAACACCAAATATTATTTCTTTTTTAGTTTTTTTTGAAAATTTCATTGTGCATTCCAACCACAGTTCTCCTTCCCATCCCTCCTCCATCCACCCTTGCTTCCCTCCCTGCAGCCCAGCCTCCATTCACTCCTCTCACAGAGTAAGGGCTCCCATGGGGGGGTTGACAAAGCCTGGCTCATTAAGTTTAGGGAGGACCAAGCCTTTCTCCCTGTGTTAAGGTTGAGTATGGCATGTCACCCTAGGGAATGGGCTCCCCAAAACAAGCTCATGCGCTAGGGATAGACAATGGTCATGCAGTCAGGAGTCCCTCATATAGCCCAAGCTACACAATTGTCTCCCACAATCAGAGGGCCTAGTTTGGTCCCATGGAGGCGCCACAGCTGTTGGTCTAGGGTTTATGAGTTCCCACCAGTTTGGTTCAGCAGTCTCTGTAGGTTTCTCCTTCATGAGCACTGGAGGTCAAGATCACGAAGGGGAAATCTACAAATAGTATTTCTTCACAATAAATATTGTGGAATGAAAGATACTCAAGGACAGTGCAGAAACAATGATATATACTCAATAACCCAAAGGATTCCAAAGGATTTATTGTCATAAGTAGTCAAAAGTCTTGAGGATGGCAGGCATGTCTCTGCAAATACTTGGAAGTTTTTAATGTGCCCCCCACATTGGATAAGGCCTTGAGACAGAGAGAGAGAAGTTATGGAGAGAGAAAGAGCATTGAGGAGGCTTTGCAATTTGGTATGACCCTCCACTGAAAGGCACATTGAACCAAGACTTCTGCACAAGACCCTTCGCTGCATGAGCAAAGGTGAGGCAGCATCAGGAAAAGCCAGGGCACAAGGTTGAAATATGAGGCATGTTTAGAGGAAGGGCAACAGACTGGGTTGGGAGAAGCTGGTTAGCATTTGTGTTGAGTCTCCTTCTACTTCATAACACAAAGGAAGAGCTCTCTTTGGAGTTTGAAGTTTGGGACTGTAGGTCAGTACTGGCCACAGAATTTCTTCATACCTAATCATATCATATACTACAAGTTATGGTGATCTATTCGGACGTTCACACATCTCTTTCATAAACATCTACTGAGCTCGTGCTGGTATCCTACACAGCTCATGAGAAAGAGGAAAAAGTACAACTTAAATTGTATATTTCACAACCCTTACCTTTCTATGAAGAACTTTGTTAGATGCCCCCCGAATGTCTTATATCATAGGAATGAGGATTTATACCATGGCAAAGGATAATTTATAAACTATATAATTGTCAACAGAAGATCTTATTTTTAGAAGAGTGCATACTGCAAGGTCCTTTTTCTTTTTCTTTAGGAAAGTGGGTAACCCATATCTACCATATGGTTACCCTAAACTTCTACCCAGTTTCTAGTAAAATTCTCAGCTCTTAGCTGTCAAAAACTTTCTCTGATGGATAGTCTTGTTTTTCTTGGGTGCATCAAGCTTACCACCTGTCTCCCTAAAGACCCTAACCCTAACCCTAACCCTAACTCTAACCCTAACCCTAACTCCAACCCTAACCCTAACTATAACCCTAACCCTTTTTTATACAGAGAGGGATAGTTGGAGATAGGGTTTCAGGCAGCTCAGGGTTGGTTTCTAACTTTGTATGTAACTAAAGATGACTCCATTGCCCAAAGTTTCATTTCTAGGATTACAGACTTACACCATCAAACTAAGAAAATTGTCTTAGAAGGGATTTGTTGCACTTTCTTACGACTCTGAAGTAGTTGGCAAAACCCAGGGGCCATGCTGGGTAGGAAAAGTATCTTCAGTCATATAGTACCCGAGTCTCCCTGTTTATGTTTTGAAGATTATACCACTAGATGGCAGCACAAAGATTATGTTACTAAAGGTAAATCTCAATCCCATAAGACTTTTGGGGCAGAAGGTTTGGTGAGATACCAAAAGAAAGAGAGACTGAGCCTCAGGACAAAAACATCAAAAACTATGGTAGCCAGGCATGATGGGACAGGTCTGTAATCTTAGCACTCAGGAGGTGGAGGTAGGGGGATTAGCAGTCAGGACCTGCCTCTGTTACAGGACGAGGTCATACCCAGGAGCCAGTCTAGGTTACATTGAGACCTTGTCCGGTATCCACACCCAATCCCAAGTGGATGGAAAGGAAAAGAGAACTAAGAGGAAGAGAAAAGAGAAAAGTCCCCAAAGAGTATCTTTCAAACACTGGTCCCATAGGAAGATAACATACATTCCAGCATGGACAGGACACAAATACCACCGCTACCACACTTCAGCCTGTCTCAGTACACACACACACACACACGCACACACACACACACACACACACACACACACACACACAGACACACACATACAAAGGTGAGGTCCTAATAACACATGCACATGCTTGTAAATCGATAGGTTAGTGAGCATATTTCATAAATTGATATTTATTTGGGGCATGTTCTCAGATTTATTTTTAACCCATTCCATTCTATTTTACTTTATAATCACCAAATTTCAGTTATTTCCAGTTTCTCCAACAGGAAAGACTCTCAATGTGAACAGTGTTGTTTCCGTATAGTATAAACAGCAATTGGTATTCTAGAAGTATTTCTTTTTAAATGAACTTTCCTTGCTATTAGTGAAGAGCATTGGTAGCACTTAAGTGGCACATAAAACATTTGTTGATTACATAGGTTAATAGTTAGGTGAAGAAAAGATGGTGAAGCCACCTAATTATAAAAATAATAATTGGCCAATGATGAAAGTAATATTCACCCCCACATAATGGTGGCTGGAGAAAGAATGAAGCATGTGATCACTGCATGGTAAATTGTTATCATTCCTGTCACTAATAGATGGACTGGTATCAATTATATTTTTTCTAAAGAATACAATTAATATAACACTTCATCAATTCTCCCTTAAGAAGAGGAAACCTAATGAAAGAGCTTAGACAATAGTAACATAGCTTAGAACAGAAACAGAATTATTAAGGGAACTAGAAAAGGTAAGGGACACAGAGCACCAGCAGTGAGCTATAAATTATTAAGAAGCCAATTTCAAACACTGTTTGTGGTGATTCTCAGAGCAAGTTCACCTCTCGGATAGCAGAGTCTCCCTGCTCAGGTTTGTTCCTACAAGGCCTTATATGTCACTGAGTCAACTGCTAAACATGTGTTTATTTACCGAATAATAGATATACATTTCTTGAAGTGAGTGGAGATGTTCCAATATCAAAATAGTTCTATAAATAGTGATGTCTGATGTGGAAATAGAATTCCTGTAGCATATAGCATTACTCGGACTATGTGAAATCAGAAGATTATAGTTAGTAATATTATCTTACGAAAATTGAATGTCTAATGTTCTGTCTTCTAAATGTCAGAAATGAAGATTCCATTTGAATACTATATTAGTATAAGGTAATATTTTAGGCAGGAATCTCTTTAAACATGTACTAGAACTGTTTTTCATGAGAGAAACTGGTTCTGGGCAAATGAATATGGCACGAGGGTCTATTTCATTCAATAGCTATTAGTAACACCTTATAACAGAATGAATCTAAAGTCTATTTTGTCAACCTCCAGCTTGATCTATTTTACCTAAAAATTAAAGTTGTCTCTATCATCAGTTCTTTAGTAACATTCACCTCTTCAAGCAGACCACCCCGAGGGTGGTCCTTTCTGGTTCCTTTCTATCTTGTCTTTGTTTTGTGCTTGCATTGTTGAATTAACTGAGAAAACTGGGAAGCCAATCAAAGTCACTTGCTGGCATTATGCAGTGTGCGCAATGCTCACCCACAGGCTGGTCTTTTTTACTAATCTCTAAAAGCAATACAGACAGCTTATGCAGCCCTTCCGAGCCACTTATGATCATTGACTCTCAGAACTAAGCCAGCCTGTGCACGATGAAACAGTGGGACTGACAGATTGGAGAGTTTCAGATAAACAAGAGCACAAGATGCCAATTTTTTGGTGGAATCTATTCAACCTTATGTGCAAACACAAAAGTAAAAAGAAATAGTTAACTTTTCATTCAACACTGAAACTCAGGTTTAAAAAGAGCAATAAATCACCAATTTACACAAGGAGAATAAAGCATTCTGAACTCCTAGTTAAATTTTTCATGTACACAGACTTGCCACCTTCTCCTCACTGTTTAATAAATTCTCACCTTTGTTTGACACGGGTGATAGTGAAACACTCCAGTCTTGTCAGAAATCTCTATTTAAGAACAATAAACCCAAAGGACAGAAAGACTCCAGTCATATTTTCCAACAAAGCACGTTAAAGCATAAGCTAAAGAACAGAACTACTGGGTCTATTCACACAAATCCAGTTCACAGGTAACACAGAAGTCTAGAATTATAAGTCTATATCTATTAGCTACTATATATAAACAGAGTAAGTAGAAGTCATTTACCAAATGAGGAGAGAGCAGCAGCCACTCGGAAGCCAACCGTACACATAAGCACAGGTCAGCTGCCTGGGACTATTCTGGTCCTATGGCCAGATGACACCAGGAGTCCACTCAACGGTGAACTAAAAGATGACAGTCATGTGTGAGGTGAACAGCAGAGTCAAGTGTATGACAAGAACTATGACCTGAAACAAGGAACCGACGACAACAGGTGGTTGGCTAACAACAGAAACCCAATGTAACTAAACCATGAAATGCGAAATCGTGTACTGGGAGCCAGGGTCAGCCCTTCCAATGTGCTTTACAGTCATCACTTGGGCGACCAGATTTCCTTTCACAAATATAAATGGCAGAAGACTAAAAATAAACTTGAGGCTTCTTCCTGTAGCTTGCTGAGAAAAGCAACTGCCTGAAGGAAGAAAATGGGGGGTGGGAGGTGAGTATCACAGATTTGCCTGTGGCCCTGACCCTCTGAAAGTCCTAAATGGCTTCTATGCATGTAAGTAGTATTTGGGAGGAAGGGGTGCCTTTAGTGTGTCCACATCTAAGTAGAATGACCAAAGAAAAGGCACACCCGGTCTGCTGTAGTTTTCATAGTGGCAGAATCAACTCTCCCTAGTCAGCTATTTCAGGATTGTTCTCAAGCATCTGCTCATGTGTTCAAAACCATGGAAAATGTTCTTATGGGCCCCATGAAGTTATGTTTTCAAATGACACACTAGTTCAACAATAAACCCTTCATGGAGTAAAAAGATGTTTTGTATAATTAAGGCAGATTCTAGTGTTGATTTTTAAAAGAGCTGTAGAAAAATGGAGCTGGATTCCTTCCTTCTATGTGATCTCCTTCTACATCATCATACACACACTACTATAACAATATTCGATGCTATATATGGAAAACAATATATTTATTTACCAGAGAGAGAGAGAGAGAGAGAGAGAGAGAGAGAGAGAGAGAGAGAGAGAGAGAGAGAGAGAGAGAGAGTCTCACAGACCAGGAGTTAGAAACATGGCTGGCTTCCAGGATAAAAAGGAGGTTCCTTTTTCTTTCATTTCCTTTTATATCTACCTGTGTCAGTTTATATGTCTCCACCCTCATGGGCAGATGGATAGCTTTGTGGGGTTCACTCCTACACACTACTTAGTTCTGTGTGGGGCCAAGGATAGTCAATGGGGGGGCACACAGACATATCTTGCAATCTATGTAAGATACTAAAGAAGACAGGGAAGGCACTCAGGAAAGAAAATCATCTAGCTGTGACACAGACACGCCCCGCCCCATTCTGGGTCTCTTCAGGCCTTCTGTACTCAAAGCCACAGGTCAGCCACACCCTTGTCTTGTTCTTCCACATCAAGGTCACCCGTCCCTCTCATGAGAAGGAGGAAGAACCAACTCATACATTGGAGAAAATCTGTGTTCTTTAGCATTTGACCTGAATTTTCTGAAACTGGTCATGACATTTTCCTATAATTATTTTAAATTCTAAAATGTAGATACCTATCAATATTAACATGCTGAAAATGCTTTTAGGAAATTAGAAAAAGTTATTTGGGATGTATTGCCTACTTTGAACTACTGTGTATACTCCACAAGGTAGTGATGAAAATATTTGATTTCTATTTACATTGGTTCTGGTATCATTTTCATAATTATCTATAGAGGCCAAAGTTTATTTAACTTTTGTTTGCCTTGCATTGACGATCCCAGGTCATTACTGAGTCTTCTTTATAATTATAATTATCAGTGGAACCTGTATTTTACTTAACTTTTATTGTTATGCTTTTCCATGTCAATATAGATGTTTATCATCTGCTTTTACATTTCCTCTCATTTTTCATTATGCATCTTTGTTCTAACAGTTTTGTCAATACAACAAATAAATGCTAGATACAAATTAATTGCTATGAAATACAGGTTACTCTCCAAAATAACAGAAGCCCTCACATGAAACTAAAGACTTTGTTCTTACAATTCTCCCTTCCACAGACTTAGCCACAATTACCTGTTTTAAACTCTCTACTGGATTATTCTTGAGAGTACGCAGATACGCTAATCTGTGCACACCTCTTAATAAATCTTTTCATGAAGAGTGAGAATGCCTCCCCAAGTACCACTGCTCATCTCCACAGCTCTTGAGGGAAACACTCCATGGATTGAATCTTACTTTCCTTTCCGAACAAGGCCCTATTTCAGTCTTTGTCCGAACCCACAGCTCTCCACTTTCCTTTCGCTAAGTCCCTAGACAGCATTTACTCATAAGGGGAAAGTCTCTCCATCAAACACCCTCTTTTTCCGCACTGTTCTCAATGTCCTTACATCATTATGCTTTTCCATTATGTTCTCTAGCAGATTGCTATTACTGGATCTCACTTCCCTTCCTGACTTCTCAGGCGCCTCTGCCTAATCTCTGAAGTGTGTCCGAATTATAGAGCAGGGTAGTTACATATGCCCCAACATAATTATAGTTTACAATGTCATATCACAATGACCAAAGGCTTGTTGGGGCTGGAAGAAGGCTCAGTTGACAAGCCTTTGTCATGGAAGTGTGAAAGAACAGAGTTTGAATCCTCAGAACCTATCCACAAAAAGCCAATAATCCTGGTTGAGAGGCAGAGACAGGGGGACCACGGGGCAACCTGGCTTTTTAGATTAGCTAGAATCTGTTACCTTAATAAATAGTGAAGAGTGATCAGCATAGACATTTGATGTCACCTTTGGGACTCCACATTCACACGCATGTACACCGCATGCTGGTACTCATAATACACACAAATACAAATGCTAAAAATAAAAATTTGTTACATGCCTGTCCTTCTGCTTTGGCCAAGATGATCCAAGGCAGTCTTTATTAGGCAACAAGTACCTCCTCTACTCTAATGCATCCCAAATGCATTTTCCCAAACTGCTTCCTCCTTAGAACCCCAGGCTCATTTGTCTAACTACCATTTCAAGCATTCTAGACAAATGTAGAACGGGCATGTTGTGCCGAATAGAGTACACCCCAAAGGAATTTGCCTATCACCCACAGTTCTCCTGTCTTAGGAAAGGTCAGCATCATTTGCTCAGTAGGTCAGGCACAAGCTTAGAGGCCACCTCTACTCCCCATCTTTACTCACACTTCCAACCCAGATGGCAATAATCCCTAGCTAGTTCCCCATTTTCGCTCCTGTCCCATTTTCCCTACTGTATGCAGCAGCTCCATGTGTCTTGCAATACAGTAAAGATCACAGCTTACTTCTGCAGAAATGCCCAGTCCTAGTGGCTTCCCATTACATTTACAACAGAAGTCACCTTGGGGTTTAAGATTCTAACGACCCCTGTTCGGGCGCCAATGTCTCTTTAGTGCTCATCGCTACCATTTTCACTTTTTGCTCACTCTAGGAAACAGTTTTCTCTCTGTCCGTCATCACACAGGTGACACTCAATTGAGCCTTCAGATCTTTTGGAAGTATCTTTTGCAGATGTGCACAGGTGAATGCTCAAAGGGTTTCCTTGATTATACCTAACAGCAGACCCTTCTCTTTCTAACTTCTCATGTCCTGTTGGTTCTCTGTAGCACTTACAGTAGTTGACACACGCTCATCACCTTTCATATTGAAATGTAATATTCAGTGTAGCATGGCCTTGCTCTGCTTGGAACTGCAGTTCTCAGCACCATGTTTATTATATAGGAAATCTACCTTACATGGCAGAAGGGAAGAGAATTCTACTCTTCTACCGTGCCTTACTTTTCCATCAGGCTACTAACTGAACTGAGCACAACCTTGCCCCTGATTTACTGTGATGCTATATGGGCTTCTGCCACTAAGTAGCTACAAACAGAATAATGAAACTTCCATGGGAATTATATTACACCTTTTCATAGGCTGGACTGTAATTCCTAGAGTTGTTATTTAAAGACAACTTCTTGAGAGGTGTAGCTTCTGTATTAACAAAACATTCTTCTACATAGCTGAGCTGTATCTCCCCCAGCTTCACACTGGAGGGTCCATGCTGCTTGTCCTCAGTAGACCTCTTACTCCTTACTCTCACAGCTCTATTCTAAATAATGTTCATTTACTGTACCTCTTGAACATTTTTCCAGCTTTCTTCCTATTTCACATTCCATTCCATGTCCCACTGTGATGTCTGTGTACTCTGGGGTAGCTAACATCTTTCATTCCTCAAGGCCAATATCCTTTCTACTTGGATAAGTTGGGGCTCTGGTTTCATCAGAAAATATTTTCATGTCCTTTTGGTGTTATTAAAGCTTTCTTGGTGGGCATTTTATCTCATTCCTTCCCCAAACCATGACCTCCATCTTTTTATGGATAATCATAGGCAAGACATTGCTATATGGCAATACATTTTTGTCAAATACAATTCTATTTTCTTATAATTCTAATTATCTTCTTACTGGACAAGTTACTGACTGACATTATGTAAATTTTCATCCTACTCTAACCAAAAGTAATGAATATTCATTTCTAAGATTTCTTTAATTTGATATTATCCATCAGACTAGCAGTTATATCCAGCATTTTTACACTGCAATGTGATGCTATCTTCTGTAAAAGTCATGCTAAATGATATGCAATTTGGTTAAAAAGAAATTGCAAACAACATCTCAGTTTTAAGTATGCTTCCAATTTTGTGTTAGGCTTCATTCCTAGCTGCCCTTAGCTATATGTGTTCCATTAGCTTCAGAATGGTTAGACCAGGAAGCAGTGTGAGAAAAGGTACCAGCTCTGTTTATATCTGTATCCTCAGTGGCAGTAATGTCTACTACTGCTGAGAGATGCTTAGTAGACACTTGCATGAACACATGACTCAAGCCACACGATATGTGAGTTTTATGTGAGGATATGTATATTCACAGTACTTTGTGTCAGGTGATGTGTAGGCTCATCTTCTCTGTCACAGATCATACAGGTTATACCAATCTCAAAAGTAATTAGCTGGTAAAGTCACCAAGTTTATATGAGTGACATTTTATACCTTTCATATTAGTGTTTTCAAAAATTAATTAGTATAGGGTATTTTTCTTTTGTATATCCGTACCAAGTATACTAGTCCTATATGAGGAGGTATTATAGGAGCTCCTTTTATTATTTGGCTATTTCATTGTCTGTTTAGTACCCAGCTGAATATGTGTAAAATAAAGAGTTGAAGGATTACCCAAATGTCCTTTCCTTTCCTCATTCTGTGAGGTAGGCAAAGCTTTCCACTAGACACTTTTACTGTCCTCCAGTTAATCAGTTAAACAGTAAAATGATATAAAATGCTATAGCAATATTTGTAGAATATGGTGATTATAAAAACTTAATATGAAGTAATAAAATTTAAAAATGAGGTGTTTCCAGACAATTTCTCACACTAATCTCCCATCCCTTATCATTGCTGTGTCAGCAACTTTGAGAAGTAGCACCAAACCCGCTTCCTGGGGTTGATGTCTAACTCACCAAGCTTGGTCTCTGATGCCACCACCACCATCAACTATCTGTCTTGTAAGGAGAAGAAGAGGAAGTGTTGATTTTTGCTTGTCATATTTAGGAGAAAAGTAATAATGGTAAAATACAGATGTTTACTGTCACTTGGTCAATACTAGGTATCTGTACTATGTTCTTCCATGAAATCCTAATATAGGTCATGTTAATAGTCCCATTTTTCCACTGATAAAATTAAGGATTAAGACAATAGTTTTCTATAGTTGTAAGTGAGAGAAGCAGCATTTTTATCTCATGTATCTGTTATCTTAAAATACATAGAATGGTTTACTGAGCTTATAATTGAGCACATTTTTACTCATGACATAAAAGTTACCAAATAAAATATACCACATAAGAGTAATTAATAAACTTACATAGAAAAAAAGGGCTCCTGCAACACACAATTTCCAAAAACTTAAATTTTAGACATATATATATTTCATATGTTATATCTTCTAATTACAAAAAACCTCTCCTATGAAATGATAATGGCAAATAAAAGGTATCTCTTTTGCTAATTATTAAGTCAAAATCATATAAAAAGCTCATAATCAACATTAAAATATTTACTAATTAGTTTAACAAAGTGATATTTCCATTAATTGGCACTGCAGAATGACTAGACTGTAACATAGACATACATATATGATTATAAAACCAGAGACACTGGAGTCTACCATGGACACATAGACACATATATGAAATTATACCATATATATGTAGAAATATAAATTATGTGCCTCACTGCTTATTAAATGCTAATCCTTACTAATTTATACCTATATGTCTGGATAATAAGTAAAACAAACAATCTGATTTAGTACCCATTTAGGTTGTTATTATTCAAAGAGACTTGGTCATTTTAGTCAGTGTTATGAGAAACACCAAAAGGGTTCAGCATGAAAATAATCCAGTCAAAAGCACCTTAATCTCCCCTTTTCTCCAATTGTTCAGTCCAAAGTGTTGCTGAAACTGATTTCCGGGAGGAAGTGACCATGTACTTTGACATGGACACATCCATGTTACAGACTCGGAGAGCAATTGACTCCTGGGAAATTGGCTAAGCTGTTACCCATATGGGCTTAGCTCAAGACCAATAGCCAAGCTTTCTTCAGGGAGTTTGAGTATTAGTGTTTATGAAAAATTGATCAGTGTGTATGGAGTAGCAACTGTGACTTCCTCCTCCCAGATGTCTGTAGACTGAGCCTGCCCATTGACAGAGACTACTGAGTCTAACTAGCCCCTGCATTGTACATAATAAACATGCCGAGGCCACGCCCAACTCTATCCCAGCTTCACTGTGTACATGCCTGTGTGCTTGCCTTTTCTTCCTTGCCTAGGCAGAGTGCTAGAACCCAAGCCACGTGGGCCTTGGCAACAGACATTGTTAGAGAAAGCAGGGGGTGTCTACGTCTCAAACATGCAAACTGAAATTCCTGAATCAGGAGATTTTTAACTTTGTTAAAAGACGGAAGGTGAAACTTATTGAGGGCTACGAAGAAATTTAATATTGATAAAGTAATAACTTCTAGTGGTGAACACACAGCTCTATACAGATGTTCATAAACATTCTGCCAAGTTTTCAATCATATATCATTTCTCAATATTGAATCCTACCTTTTACCAGAAGCAAAACAACCATGTTTCCTAGCATTTTATGAGAAGACAGTGGTTTATGCATTCATCGATCATGTTTTAATCATGGGCCTCAATAGTAACACAGTGTCAAAGAAAAAAGCAATATTGGGAAAGTCTGATCCTAGCATTGTGTTTGGCCTCTGAATATACAAGTATGCACTCAATTTCATAGGGAATAAGTCAACAATATAGGATTTTATTTTTCCAGGGAGGGGAGGCTCAGTGCTTAAACTTGTATGTAGGAGAGAATAAAGATACAGGATTTGTAATTTTTTTCTATTAAAACTCTTCCTAAAGCAATGACTCATAAGTAGAAGGTAAACTCCATACACAGCTGTTTAACTGCCACAATTAAAGAAGTAACTAAATATTACCACATGAGAATGTGACAAAGTGTCTTCTTATCTCCGAAAACTTAGACACCCTTAATAATGTGTTTTGAAATATTACCATTATAACTCAATCTGTTATTTAAAAACCATAGTAACTGAATTTGAAGATGATTAAAAATGAATTTTACATCGACATCTATTTTTTTTCACAGGTTATGGTGATCTGAAGAAGAATGGCCCCATAGGTTTATCTGTTTGGATGCTTAGTCATCATGGAGTGGACCTGTCTGAGCAGGCCTAGAAGGATTAGGAGGCGTGGCCTTGTTACAGTTGGTATGGTCTTTGAGGAAAGGGTGTGCTGCTGGGAACGGGATTAGAGGTTCCAAAGGCCCATGCTAGTCTTTGTGTCTCTATGCTGCCTATAGATCAAGATATAGAGTGCTGTGATTAAATGGACATTGTACTTGCCTGGCTTAATCATTTTAATATCAACCTAATTTAAAAGACACTCAGAAATAAGTGTCTAGACCTTAGGCAATTCATCTTTATGACATTTTATATTAGTCATCTACAAAGTTCAACTTTGAACAACCACAAGAAAGTCCGTGTTTGCCTCAAAACACTCACAATGACCAATGTTTATAAAGGATTCATGAATTTTCATTTCATATTAATTCTACTATCCACAGGCTGCCCCTCCCACTTTACCATTTAAGGGAAGCATTATTTTGTTAATTAAGATATCAGAATTCAGACATGAAATTACTCAGTAAATAGGCAACATGGCCTGGGTTCTGCTAAGGGAACTGTATGTGACTGCTCCCAAGCAGGGTTCTACTCAGTGTAGCCAATCAGATGGTGTGCATGATTCTACACAGATTCTTTGAACATAGTGTCTACACACAATCTAGATCTCAGTCAAAAAAAAAAAAAAACACATGGCTTTCTCTAGTGCTGAAACACAGTGAGACTTTGTGTCTCTTACCTTTGCTTCTCCCGTCCTCCAGGAGTGGCACAACAATAGTGTTGTTCACATTTCCAGGTGACCGTACGGCTGTGTAGACAACCGGCACTGACTGTACCACCACAGGGATTCGATGAACATGACTGAGTTTGTTAGACTGTAAGTTCATGGGGCTGGAAGGTGGGACAGGATGAATGATGTGCAAAAACTGCTGGCCGCCCACGCCAGATGCAGAGGCAACAAGGGGTCCTGGAGATAACACTGTTGACGAAGACGATGCTGAAGATACTGATGTTATAACAGTGGGGGATGAGGCTGGACGACTAGAAGATGATGAAGAGGTTGAAGTTGAAGAAGGCGAGGAGGCAGACACTGTCATGGAGACGGGGGAGGATGAAACTGCGGTAGGGGAGGTCCTGGCTTTGTTGATTGACAAGTCCACTGGCTCAGTTTGTGTCTGGAAGTGATCTACAGGCAATGAGTCCTCTGGGGGCTCCCCTTTCACATTATTTAGCAACAGGGGAACAGCTTCCATATCGGGGTAGTTGTGGACGTTTGGAGACTGCAAGGAGAAAATGGAACAGATTTATCATTATTAATGATATATTTCAATAGAAGCATGATTTCTTATTTTCCCTCATTGCAGTGGGGAAATAGTTTATTCACTCAAATACTCAAAAAATTTTTCTTTAAGTCACAATGATGAAAACTGAAGGTGAAGTGTACAACAGAGAGTAAGAAAACCATTTAGCATGAGGACATTTCTATTCCATTGGCGGACAAATATACAACTTAAGCTAAATTCACTAATTATATAAGAGGCTACATGAACTTAAAAATGATCAGTAGATCCACGTTGAATCTTCAAAAGCCAAGCTCAGGGTGTAAAGCTTCGTTTTAGAAATATGTAAGCAAGACTGATTTAATTAAAACATCCCTTTCTTTCTTCTGGATCCATCCTGTACTGGGAGTCTGCTTCAGTATCTTAGGAAAGAATGGTAGCTTTCATTACATGAACTAAAACATCTTCTCTGGCTGGAGTTCTGCAATGTAATGAATGATTTTAGTCTTATGCAACATAATTCTGATCTAGAGACAAAATACCATCCAGCAGCAAACTTGGGAAACTTGCGATGATCTTTCTGTATTTGTGGTTGTCACAAGAACTACTGGGACATGCTCACTAAGTGAAGGCACAAAAAGTTCTGTAGTTTCCCAAAAGTTTAATCATTTGAAATGGTTTAATTATAACTCCCAGTACAGACACCTATGACACTGAAACCTGAAGAAAGTTTTCAGAAAATCCTATATAAGAAAATTTAAATTGTCAGTTTACTTTTTGTTTGATATAACATGATAATTTTGTTTAAGTTCACTAGTATTCTTATACTTTTTTTTTGGTTTTACGAGACAGGGTTTCTCTGTATTGTTTTGGAGGCTGTCAGTCCAGCCTGGCCTCGAACTCACAGAGATCCGCCTGCCTCTGCCTCCCGAGTGCTGGGATTAAAGGCGTGCACCACCACCGCCCAGCATTCTTATACATTTGAATAAGAAAAATGTAATAACAAACATTCTGTGGCTTAACACACATTAATATTCTCAACATAGTATTAATGGGCATGAATATACATCTACTACTTCCTAAGCCGAACAAGTATTTCTGAAAAGCACACTTCTGGAACCAGTGTGTCCATGTTCTGTTGGACAGAGACAACCAGACAACTTCTAATTTAACCAAGTCAACATTCACATTAGTATTATTCTATTAGATGAAAACTCCAAATCATTATTTTCAGTGATCTTGTGGTATCAGAACAACACTTATGTTAAGTTGGTCATTTAATTCTTCGTTTCATGAAAAATTTTCATTTGCTATTCTCTCTGAAAACATGAAAATGCATTTAAAGTTTTTTTTAAAAACACTGTTCTTAAAAACTTTCATTATAGAATATAAATTATAGTTCTATTCAAAGACTACAATAGGCAGTAGTGCGAGGGTGTTTCATTCAGCCACAATGAAAAGTGAAAGAAAACAAATCAACAATGGTACCAGATCAAATGAAAGGAAAACAGGTTGGTGTTTTAATGCCTTTTCTCTCTTCTTGGCTGAAGTTGTTGCCTGCAAAAGCATTTGAATTAGAAATATAATAGCTGAGTGATCTGTAATGCTTTCTGTATAGAATTCTAACTAGGACTTGCACTTCAGGTATTAAAGCTGAGAAACACTTTTATAAACCATCTCAAATACATTATGAAACAAATAAACATGCAAACACTATAAATTGTACTATTTTTGTTCAAATTTGTAGACATTATTGCTCCTCCTACTAGAATAGTATGCTACTTTATTCTTAACTTCATCATTAAGGTTTTGTTTTTATAGAATAATGTTGTTTCTCATCAGTATTTTGTATGTACATAGAAAGTCCTTGATATTGGTCTCTTAACAGATAGTAACTGGTTCATAATCCAAAATTTAAATCATTAAACATATTATAAGACAGCACCAATCTCATTCAGTACATAAACTCTTGATTGGTTACATATTAGACAAACATGAGACTTTTAATTTGGAAGTAATGGTTATTTCTGCCTTATGTGGGAACCAATCTTTACAAGTGGGGAGTTGAGAAGTAGTTCATCCCTGTAGAAGTAGTTCCTCTTGGAAATGAAATAGTGCATTGTCAGAGGAACGAGAAGGGAATTGGGAAATATGGAGTTTATGTAACAAGGTGGCTTCCAAGGAATCAGGCATCACTGAACTTTATGAGGTCCCCCAACTGCTCTGTATTGTGAATGAGAACCAGCTATTTTCATGGATCTATCTAATCTCCAGCTGAGGAAAATACTTCTTCCATAATCATGGTATAGGATCAGATAATGACTCCCTCTCAGGACTCATTGGGTAGATTGGAAAGTTTGAGGAAAAAGCATAGAGAATTCCTAATGCCTCCTAGGTGCCTGAGAATCACACAGCATTCACTTGTGCTCCAAATCTTTGGATCAAACACTAGGTCCTTGGGATATTATGCATGAATTTATAAACACGAATATCATGGAGGCACATGGAGGCTCCTCTCCAATATGTAGCAATTAAAATGAAGTCAGTATACTAAATAATTATGCTCTATCAATATCAAGATAATAAAATCATCATTGTCCCCTTCATCTGCTTTCAGTGTCTCTTCTCCCCAAAATCATTCCAAATCCCTTGAGACACACAATATGGCAGGTATACCTGTTCATACATCCAGCTTTGGGCAGCACACACTTATTTGTAAATAGCCATGTTACAAGGCCTCTAAATAACCATGACACCTCTCCGTCCTCGTTTTAAGAACTGTAAAAGACCTGCAAGGCTCAACCCTGGAATTGTTACTAGGAACTCATTTCTTTGCTTTCCCAAAGTGGAAAGTTGAAATGCAGTCATTCTGGCGTTTGGATCCCTAAGTGGGAAGGTGGAATGAGGTGCTGGGAACACAGTTGGCTGCCAAGAGGGAAAAGAAGCTGAGGGAAGCAGAGCAGATGGGGAGAGTGTTGAAGTATCTGGGACACGGGGCAGGCCTCGAAGGGGAAGGCACACTAAGGAGACAACAGAGATGATCAAAAGCTGGAGGCTACGGGGAATGCTATCCAAAGAACAGAGGAAGATTACACAGGGAAATTTCACCCTCCTTCAATTCTTGACACATTCATGGCCATCTATAGTGGTACTGACTGTTTTTTGTTGGTTTCCAATGCACAAAGATTTTGGCTTGGGAAGCTGTCATATAAGCTGGATTTCACCGTTGATTCCCTTGGTATGGGTGGGGGAACTCTTACTACATCCTCACTGGCAAACAAAAAACAACAAACTTCCTAATGTCACTAGGGATACATGGGAGAACTGGATTTTGTCAACGAGGAATGTAATTTCATTTTCCAGAAAGTTATATAATGCCCCTTGGAATGGTCCACCATAAAATTTCACATTTTAAAACAATCTTTTTAGGAAATAACAGTATAAATACATACAGAAGTCCAGCAAGAAAAATCTAACAATATACTTGACACATGCCAGAAAGTTTGCAAGCAAGCCAAAATCCAAGCAGGGTTACCTATTATATTATTACTTCCTTCTCATGTCAAAAAAATTGCTTTTATACACAAGAATCCACACAAGAACATGCTATACATAGCGCCACAGTGACATGGTTTATTAACCTTCTGTGGGGACAGACTTGAATGTTGATAATCAATAAGCTTCTTCCTGAATAAACAGTTTAAAATGAAAGCTTCTTCAGCTTTCGGCCTTTTGTTGAAGGCGTGTGCAGAAGAGCCCCAAGTCCCATAGCCAGACATTATCAACAGCTGAGTCTTAGTCTGGTCTGCCACGGATCTTTAATTGAGATAATGTATTTTAATCACCTGCGAATCTTAAAAGAAACAACTATGTGTAGACAACACTCTCTCTCTGGAAACCCCTAAGGTACGTAGGAGTCTTCTGGTTGCAGAGGATTAGAATAAAAGGCCATGAAATGCTATCAAAGATGTATATGGTGCCCATTATACCTTTAATGGGAGCAGGGAGTTTTAGGGGTGTCTTACACACACATATTATAGTGACAGATATCTATCAATTACTTAACTAAGTTATGTTTTATGTCACATTTACAAAAATTTTGAGAAATAATTTCAAGTGAATTTTTAGGGCATGTTATAAGAAGACTCACCTAATGTGTCTCTTACCTAGGAAAGGAATTTTTGTATGTTGTTCTGAAATATGAAAAGAAAGTGAAACTTGGAAAAGAATTTCAAAGATATGAATTCATGACCTAGCCCAGTTTACTTTTTATTAACTGCCTCAACTTGAATTCTCTCCAGTTTTAGGGTTTCAGAATAGAAAATAGAAACATTAATTTCAGATTTTTAAAATTGCTGTGAAGACTGTGCTTATGGCAGCAGTAAAAAGAGAGGCAACTGATGAGAATATTTTCTGCTTGGAAGTACAACCTCCAAAGGGAGCCAAAATATTGCCACAAGTATCTCACAGTTAAGTTACTCCCTGTATTCAACTTCAAGATTGCCATGAGTCTCTGAAGAGGTACAGGTCTTGCAAAACAAGCAGACACACATTACAAAATAGAATAAGTTTTCCATGGGACATCACATAGTTAAAAATATCCTGAATATTTAACCTTGGTTTTTCATTAGACAGATTCATAAGAGAATCATATCATAGCTAATGGAACACATTTTATCTAATTGGTTAGATTTCTTGATGCTACAATATGAACCACTCTAAAGACCATAGTTGCTTCTTCCATCTCAATAGTAATTTGGTTTCTATTAAGTTCAGAACATGACTTAAGCCTTAGACATGCAGCTGGAGAAATGGCACAGCAGCTAAGCGTGTGTGGTGCTCTGCAGTTCAGTTCCTAACAGTCACGTATGGTAGTGAAGGCCACCTGGAACTTCAGAGCCCCGAAGCCTTTGGTGGTCTCCATGGGCAAGGGCACCTTTCTTCATGTGTATATATGTGTTTACAGTTTTTTAAGCCGTTTTTTCAGGTATTTCAAATAGATTCTATTTTTGCTGCAAAAAGTAACTAAAATGAACACATACCTGTGTTATTTGATGCTTTTTGTAGCATTACTTTAAATAAAATTCTATTTTAATTCAAGGGCTATTTTTAAAATAAGATATGCGTAAAAGCCACACACCTCAAGTTTTCCCCCTTAATCGTGTCTGACATGAACACTCTGCAACTCTGGCTATTTTGCTTCCAATGTAAAGGCCATCATTCTCCATCTGTGACTATATCACAGACTGTGGTTATATCACACAGTTCTCTCTGTGTTCTTTTATTGTACTGAAAATGGAGCCTATTTGTTATGCTTTTTATTGCATATGTCTTGATGCTCGTTAATTTGTTTTCAGAGATTTATCTTTTTCACATGTTCAAGGGCAGAGTGCTAAACACAAATGCCATAAAAATGTTAAGTTTATAAAGCAGGAAGAAATAAAGTATACTAAAGAGAGATCAACTGTCATTCTCTAATGTCACCCAAGAGCGTAAGAGGAAGTGACTCATACTGTCCTACTCTGATAACTGGTACTCAAATTGTTGACAAAGTTATCTACTTTGTGGAAGGATGACATACTTGAATGAATACTTAAGTACACTGCTTCATAAGAGCATGTTGGATGACAATGCAGGAAGTGATTCTTCAAAAACATACAAGGCAGGGCTGGCAAGACGGCTCAGCAGGTAAGAGCAATTTTAGTCCCTGGGATCCACATAGTGGAAAAAAAGAATCCACTCCCTCAATTCAACCTCTGATTTGTTTATGTACACTCACAATGTAAAAAATCCATAATGTAAGTATAATATCCTTGTGGCTTTCTTTATGTTTAGTGATGTTTACTCCTGAATGAGAATATGAGCCTTCGAAAAGCTTTCAGGACAAACATTCCAACTGTTCCCAGCTTTTTCCTTATTTTCTTGTTGTTACATTTCCCATGACTTTTATCTCGAGGCTTTCATAAGTTACATCATTTATCCAAATCAATCAGAATCAACGTTTACAGTTGACTGCACTCTGAAACTCTGGTGTGGCCATGCGCACTGTGAGGCTGGTTGAATGAAGGGAAAGAGAGGGGATTTTGTTTATGCAGTTTTCAAATTAACAGCAGACTTCCCTGAGTACCAAAAAGACAGACAGACATGCTCAGACATGAATGTCTATATTACATGTAAATACAAATAGCAAAGAAAGTAGAGTGGTAGTATAACCTAATTAATGAATACACATTATGCTTGTTACAAAAGAATGTGGCTTATAAGATATTCTGTATCTTAAACCACTTAAATTCTTCCCATCTGGTCAAGTAAGAAGTACTTGTCCACAGTCAGCCAATGATCTGCTTGAGATACCAGTGAGGAAGCACCTTCACTGAGGAATTGAGTATGACTGGCCTGTGAGCATGGCTGTGGGGCATCTTCATGATTGCTAACTGATGGAGAAGGACCCAGCCTACCATGGAGAGTACCATTCCCCGGAAAGGAGGCCTGGACCATATAAGAAAGGCAGCTCGGTAAGCCAAGGAGAACAAACTAGGAAGCTGCACTTCTCTGTGGTCTCTGCTTCCCTTCCTGACTTGACTTCTTGCTTTGGTTCCCTTCCTTGATGGACTGTAAATTGTTAACCAAATAAGTGTTTTTCCTCTCCACTTTGGTTTGTTTAGTATCCTATCACAGCAACAAAAAGCAAGACAGGAGGGAACATCAAAAAAAAAAAAATCAAAGTAGAAGACCAGAAAACCAGAAAGTTAATTGTCTACTGCCTAACAATTGTTTTTTAACTAAGTCTCACAAAGAGTGTCAAGACATTGTTTTCCTCTCTTATCTAGTGAAACTTTAATATCTTAGATCACCTAAAGAAAAGCAATATCCATTTAATAAGAAGAACAAAAGAATTTCTAAAAGTGGAAAAGGTAAAGTTCCCTCCTTTTAAATCTATAAATGATGTGGTAGTGGATTTTGATGTTAACTTTGCAAATGGTAGAGAAAATAACACATTAAGGTCTTATCAGAAGCACGAATAATTGAATTTATTTTAAAAGTGAGTACATTGTATTTTCATACATGAAGAAAGTTACTATGACCAAGTTTGCTTTCTCCTTCATAGAGATATGATTCAAGATACACAAGTCAATAAATGTAATAAGCCACAAATGGACTTAAAGGTAAAAGTCAAGTGATTATCTCAATAGATGCAGACAAAGCCTAAGACAAAATCCAACAGGGCCTTCATGATAAAAGTCTTGGAGATTGTAGGGCCAGAAGGAACAGAGGGAACACATCTCAACACAATAAAAGCCATGCATGAGAAACCCACAGCCAACATCACCCTAAAGGGAGAAAGGTCAGAAACAATCTCACTGAAGTCAGGAACAAGACAGGGATTTCCACTAGCCATACTGCTTTTCAACATTGTGCTCAAAGTACTAGGTGGGACAATTAGGCAAGAGAAGAAAATCAACAAGCAACAAACAGGGAAAGGAATTTATCCTTAGAGAATACCTGGTCAAATACATGGGATTCATAGACTCCTTCTATGCATAATTTCTCCTGTTGTCTACATCTTGCATTGGTGAGGCATGCCGGGGAAATGGAATGACAAAGAGTTTACGACAATTGTGTGATAGATTATATTGAGTTTGCCTACTCAGGTGTAACTTACAATGATGGAGGCAAACTCACCTTGGCATTCCTCTTAGCTAAAACACTTTATAAAATAAAGACTGTAAAACACCTAGAGCAGGGGCCAGGTCAATAGATGACAGTAAATTATCTAATTAACAAGCAGGTATCAGATGATCACTTATAGTCTCAGTACTGGGGGAAACAGAAATAGTCGGATCTCTGGGTCTTGCTGGGTAGCCAGCCTGGCTACTCAGTGAGTCCCTCGCCAGTGCGGAAAAATCTGTCTCAATTCCCAGCATCCACATGGCCTCTAACAACTGTTTGTAATTCTGGTTCCAAGAGGGATCCACTGCCCCCTTCTGGCCTCTGTGGGAACTGCATGCACATGGTACACAGACTATGCAGGCAAAACATTTGTATGCACAAAATAAAAATAATATTAAAAAATTAAAGTTTGACTAGAATATAAACGATATCAATTTAATATTTTTGTACTATTCTACATAGAACACGATCTCTTAACTTGTTTAGTAACAAATACACCAAGAGACTATAAATATTATTGAATAATATTTATGGTTACAAATCTTTCTTCTTGGGAAAACAGGGACAGGCAGATTACTTCAAGAAATTATATTTGGACAATGAATCAATTTGAGGTTTTGATGAAATAGAATAATTATTGGCTGATTTTTATAGTAGTGAAACTTACAGCAGAAAATTGGGCTTAAAAATAGGAGGGAGCAAACAATGATAGTTTTAATGTAGCTATGAAGTAGAGGAGTGTCGGGCACACAAGACCAGCATTGTGGCAGTCAGTGTGAGGTATTAGTCTCTGGTGTAGGTATTAAGGAATCATTTGCTCTCCCAGTGGTTGGGGAAGCCTGGGGTATAGTGTTGAATGCCACTGGAAAATATTTTTGGATAATGCTAAGTGAAGGGAACTGTTAGTGGACAAAATTGAATATGAAGAATAAATTTGGTCCACAGAAAACATTTTTGTTTACACACAAAAACAAGAAAAAGGGCAGAAAAACTCTAGTTTAATGGAGTCTCCGTTAAGAGGATGTGTGGTGAACTATATTTCATCTTAAACTATTTCACTATATGTATATTTTATGAAGTGAATCTATGTCACTTTAAGATAAAAAGAAATAATATTGTAGTTTCAGAAGTTATTGAAAACAATGTCTATAAAATGTATTTGTATTGACTTTTAATGAACACCCTTTTATCTAAATCCCAATCTCAATATTTTTATTAATACAAAAGAAACTTTAGGGGAAAAGTCTAAATTGATGTGAGTCCTTTATAATTTTTACTTTAATATTACTGTGTGTGTGTTCTTAAGGCTCCACAGCATCTTCAGAGGAAAGAAAACAGAATATGCTGCCATGACAGAAATCACAAACCTCATTGAAGCTCAATTTGCCAAGGAAATTACTACCATCGGGTTTTATTGGTGGCATGAATATTCTATAGAAATTATTGTGCTCATTCATCTATCGTCAGAAATTAAGCTAAACAAGTTAGCCAAGTATAATTTATCACTACAGGCATGTAATTCTGTAATGACAGTGGGTTAAAACCATGGTTCTCAAGTTCTCAGTAAACAACATCTTTGTACTTGAGAAAGTACCATCACCATTCCGTCACCAGGTATCAGTTTGACAAAGTCTTTCCTGTCTGCATGGAAAGTGTTCACACTTAGATGGTAAGCATTCAGTGAACATTATAAATGTATAGTACTAGCTATGTGGAATGTTCACCACAATCCATGTAAGGATGCTACAAAAGAAGTAAGCCTCTCCCATATCCTGAAATTCAATGGTATTTTCATCACAATTTTAGAGACCTGCATTCAAGGCATAGAAATTCAAACACAAGGAAGAATTTCAACCCTACATTCGATAAAAATAGGTGGTTTTCCCTTGCATGCTGGTTCATGCCTACAATACCAGCACTCTGGAAGCAGCAGCAGCAAAAAAAAATTGTTAAATGTACAAAGGCAGCCTGATCTACATGGGAAGTTCTAGGCCAGCCAGGGCTACATAATGTGAATCTATCTAAAACAACATAACAAAAACCAAAAGGATGACAGTGTGTACTTGTTATAAGAACAGGCATAAAAATCCTTTGAAATTATGAACTGTCTACATATATGCATCTCTATATCCATATGCCTTTATTTTTTTGTGTGTGGTTTCAGATTTTGTGCTTTAGGGACGTGTGTGTGTGTGTGTGTGTGTGTGTGTGTGTGTTATCTGTGTTAATCAAAAAGCCTGTTTGGGACTGAAGGGAACCGAAGTCATATATTCTCCAGGCAGTCTTCAAATCACTTAGAATCTGCTTATACAGTCAAGATCCTAAACATAAGCCCATGAACTCCAAGTCACACCCATGAACATCTTGCACAGGAACAACACCATGCATGTGTAACAAACATTACAATGATTATTTATACTTTACAGCATCTCAATGCAGAAAATGTGAATAGTTGTATATTTTATGAATGGAAACAGACATTGGAAGGCCAAGAGACATGTCAATGGTTTTATAGGTAGATACTATTCAAATAATCTTCAACAAATTCTAAGCATGAAATCCATGGTGTTAGTATAAATGCAATACTGACTCCCACGTCTGATTTATAATATATGTATAATCCTCTGTAATAACAGGATGAGCTGATGTTATCACTTCTACAAGACATTATTCAGTTGTTGCATGCAACTCAATGACTATGGTGTCATTTACTAGAGAAGAAAGAGTCCAAAGGTTAAGTAAAAGCTCTCAGAGACTTAATAAACATATCTTAGTATGATTATTTTTCCATTAATAGTTGCCCTTATATCTCTGAAACAACATCTGCGTGTTATTTGACTATTTATTAGTGAATAAACGGAAAAAGAAGAGGCAGACACATTAATCAAGTCTCTCATCCAAATAAAAGGAACCCAGTTCCCAAGAGATAAAGTTACTCTGTGCTATGGCTTTAAGTGATTCCTGTGATGAAATTTCAAATTAATTACTGAGTAAATAAGCAAACTCTTATTTACATGCTTCATTTTCTCCTTAACATCAGAACTTCCAGTTGCAGTAAAATAGCCAACATTCAATTATCTGCAGTCATGGAGGAGATCATGGCATAAGTAATCCCAAGTGACAGATAATCCAAAAAGCATTTATATGGGGTTTTTAATTCATTATATGATTCCTGCAGATTTATCACCATAATTGTATTTTCCCCCCACAGGCTCATATTAAAATCCATTTGTAGTTCTTGAATACAGGCCAATCAACAGCGGGAAAAAGTGCTTCAGACGCCTGCTGGATGACAAAGGGAAGCTGATTTGTTAGAAGCATTGCTTTCTCACAGAGAATCAACTTGGAGATGAGATAAGCAGGAGTTGATATGCAAACAGTTGTTCACATTTGTTAAGCACATGAGAGCTCTAACTAAAGCGACAGATGATGCCACATAGTGGAAGAATGAAGGGCAAAAAAATATGCAAGACTTTCGTTTGTGTGACGGCTGTGCCTTCATTCTGTGAACACAGGAAAGTTTCTTAACTTGCTAAATTTCCAATCCTTGGTCTTATGACAATGGTGCTGATACTAGCAGTTACATGGCAAAGGGCAAAGGTGTTTAGAATTAAAACTGTTAAATGTGTAGTGCTTGTCATGTTGGAGACTGGTTGTAACATTTTATTATAGTTATTATCTATTTCACTCTAGAACTAAAACTAGAAAGATTATGAAATATGATAATGTGTATCAAGTTGGTTTCCACAAAATGAGATGAGTTCTTCGATTGAATAAATTACAATGTTAATAGGATGGTTACATATTAGATTATACTCAAAGTCTAGTCTAGCAATTGTCAACTGTCAACTCTAAATACTGAAAGACAGAAGTCCTTGTTTTGAATTGATGGTGCCACTTTTTTAGAACTCACACTTAGAGTATAACATTCAGCGGGAACCTCCAGCTCACTCTTGTTTGATCCAGAAAACCCCACTCCTCTCCCTCCAAACCGCACCCTCGCAGAGAATCTCCAACAAAGAAAAGGAGCTAAGAGCCCAGTTCTGCATTCTTTTTTTTTTTAGTTTTTTGAGACAGGGTTTTGTTTTGGAGACTGTTCTGGAACTAGCTCTGTAATCCAGGCTGGCCTCAAACTCACAGAGATCCGCCTGTCTCCTGAGTGCTGGGATTAAAGGCACGCGCCACCAACTCCAGGCCTAGTTCTGCATTCTTGAAGGCTGCAGCCTCTTCTCTTCTGAAGTTGCCAGTAGCCCAAGTCCTCACCTAAAGGTTTTGACCATACTTGGGCATAAAACCAGTTTATGCTGGACATATCACCACTCCTCATCTACAGGCCATATAAGCTCCCTGCTTTAGTTGGGGTATGTGACTTCTCCAGGCCTGATGGCTGGGGTTGGAGGACTCAGCTGGGAGTTTCTCTGCTCAAATAAATCTGCTTTTTTTTTTTGCTTTTTGCTTTTTAATTTGGCTTACACTAGCTTATTGCATTGGCAGTGGAGAAACCTACTATTGCAATAGAGAACACCTATTAGATATATTGCTTGGAGTAAGAGGGAGTCTATGATAGAGTTGAATATGGAGAAATATCCCAACATAAACATAAAGAGGTGGTGGTACACACCTTTAATCCTAGGATTCAGGATTAGGAGGCAGATGGATCTCCATGAGTCCAAGGCTACACAGATCTACACAAGACTGTTCCAGTCCAAAAGAGAAACAGCTCACACAAAGATGATCTGGCACCTGGGATCACACACCTTTAATCCCAGCACTAGGGAGGTAGATAAGCAGGAGCAAGGTCTCAGTAAGAGGCATTCATTCTCCAGCCACATTGAGGATAGGAGACATTGTTCTCCAGTCACATTGAGAACAGGAAGATATTAAAGTCTCAGGATTCTCCAGCTACACTGAGGAGGGATTGCTACAGTTTAAGGTTTGGTGGGCCAGAATCAGCCCTTTCAGCCTGAGCTAAAGGTAAGAGGCTCGTGGCCGGCTACTTTGCTCACCTGACTCTCAACTTGAATCTTGAACCCCAATATCTGTCTCTGGGTTTTTCATCTATCCTGTTACTGAGCTCCCCCCAAAAGGGGAGGAGTTTCCACAAAATGAAGTCAATGTTAAGGTCTCATTGATTTCTTGTGCTGAAGCCATGGTTCATGCTAGTCATGGTGGAAAACTAATATCTGAAAAGTTCTCTAGATGAGATTATCCGAGATTATCCAATTTGTGGACCACACACTTTTTTTTCCCTTCATTAAACTAGGCATTTTTCTCATGATATGCTTCATGGAAGGCACTCAAGGTAATGAAATGGAAACCAATCTGAAATAACCTGGAAAAACAGCAGGTGATATGTGGAAAAAGAAAAGACTAATATTCAATTCAATATTGCAATTTGGAACTGGGTTGTGGACACTGGATTGTATTTCTATACATGGTTGCCATGATGATTTCCTCCAAGGAAAATCACAGCACATAGTGACTGCTCTGCTTGTGTTCCTTGCTTTACTTAATCTTGGCTATTCAAGAACCAGCTGTTCTACCTGATCGTCAACATAAGTGTTAAGAGGCAGACGACAGATGGGAACAACCTCAATGGTGTGGCAACTCCTTCAACACTCAGTATTGCAAGGCTGAGTCAGTAAGCAGTGAGGACAGTTGCATCATTAGCAACAATGTGAGAGCAGTGAATTCCCCATCTCAGCTTTTTCACAGTGATGCTCAAGTTAACAGAAGGGAAACCAATCCAACCCCCATCCCTATCCCCTCAATAGATACCTAGGAATTTAAATCTACATTACATTTCTGTCCACTTAGAGTCCTTGGAATAGTGTGTTCCCTAAATGCTCTATGACTGACATAATCATAAGAAGAAAAAGTATGGCTATAGATGCTTTGAAAATGTGAAATTCCTTAAAGCTACCACCCAGCAACCACTGTGGGTTCCTGAGCCCAGTGCAGATGGAGTTCTACTCTACAAAATTGCCCCTCACATTCTCCACAATATTTGTCCTCAATGACATGTCGGTTCTCTCCTGATTTTACTGACACTTCAGAGTTTTGTTTTTTACACCTTGTTACCGCTGCACATAATTCCCTCTTGACCATTTCACCCCCCAAACTCAAAATTTCCCTAATGCATATGAATCTTTGAGATGCGTCTCAGACAGTCTCTCTGCCATGAGGCATTCTGATACTCACTTTAGTCCAATTAGGAGATTTCTTCTAGAACCCCACATACACGCCTAGTCAAGTTTTCCACTTGTCATGATACACACACAGACACACTTCACATTCCTGCCCTGGCTTCCCTCAGTGATGAACTGTGGTACGGAAACGTAAGTCAAAGTAGAAGAAGTAGACCCCTTCTTCTCCTGGGTTGTTTTGGATCATGATATTTCTTGGGGCAACAGAAAGGAAACAAGAACACATAGGTAAAGAAACATAAAAGCAAAACATAATTTCATTTGGTATTTTGAAACAACAGAGCTTGGGATATGATTAGACAGTTTGAAGATTATGAAATCTTGAGTGTGAGAACCAGGGATGAGTTGGGGAGGGGGTGCTTTAAGATAGGAAGCCATCAGGAGAGCCCAATCCTTGCTCCAGACAGAAGAGGAAACTTTGTTCCCACCAATCAGATAGTCTACACTGTAGAAGACGCAAATCGCTTAGCTCAGAAGCAGACACTGGTCGTAATGGATCCTAAACCACTGATGGCCTAAGTCTGCTGTGGCTGGTTGCTTTCCCCTGCCTGCATTTAAAAACTTCCCTACCCCACTTTCCTAAAATATCCTCCTGAGTAGGTATGAAGTTGCTAAGTAGCAAAAGAAATGGAGTGCTGCTGGAAGTACTGTTAGTCTGGCAACTAACAAAACATAACTTATGAAAAACAATAGAGAGCGTTGTAGAACTGAACGCCCCTGGCCCAGCTAGGGACCGTGACCTGTCAGAGGCAAAAGAATCTGATGGATCTTCTTGAGATTAGAATTTGATTTTATCCCCTGCCACATTCCAAATACCAGATTTTTTGTAAAGCAAAAATGAATGAGTGAGACTATTGATTTTAGATGGTTCCTTCTGTTTGTGCGCATGTGCAGGCATGCATATTTGCACACATATATGTGCAAACTTGTGTGTGCTCACAAGAGCAGGATGGCAGCTGTTTTTGTTCATGGGCTCACGTTAGTTTTGTGATCACTGAATCTGGATTTTGTAGTTGGAGTAGAGACAGGCCAGAAAGCTCTGGGGATCCACTATGCACCCGAGTTTGCACTTGGATGCTGGGGAATAGGACCTAGGTTCTCATGCTTGTTCAGCAAGTACCTTATCCAAGGAGCCATTTTCTCAGCTCTGGATGACTCTCTGTCTGCCCATCCCTGTCTTAAATATTCTTTTGATCACTCCTGTCACTGTTTCATCTGCTATGCTGTTACAGTTTTAAGCCTGGAGGAAGAATCTATTATGTCAAGTAAGTGTGTGTGATAATAAACGGTAAGTAGAATCACATCAAAAACTTAGAGTGAAAAACTAATTACATCATTTTATCCTCGAAGGTTCTAATGGATTCAGCAACAGACCTAAATGACTATTTTTATTACCTTAGCCATTTGTTAATGGCCTGTTAAAACAAGCTAATCAATGATCAATTTACCAATCTCGTCCTCACCTCTGCCCCACTTCCAAATGAGAATTCAGTAAGTGGCAAAAGAAACCACTTCAGCAGATGCAGCCTCTAAAAATAAGCGGGAGGGAGAAAAGCTTACATCAGTAAGCTTTGGGAATCACCTGTCACACCGGAGAGAGAATTTCTTCTCAGAACTTTATTACATGTGGTTGAGATTGCTACCATTTCCTCATTGGTCTGATTTTAGATAGATTGACATGATCAAAACTCTGTTCTCTATTGGCAAAGGGTAGTTACAGAAGCTCTTGCCATTCTAATGGCGAGAACTCATATGCTTCTCATACACATGCTGAGAAACAAATTGGGTGGCAGATCCTAATCTAACTGGCCACAATTATATTGTATCATGAAGGCACTGGGAAAGAGTTTCTGAAGCCCAACTTTATTGTTTCATACGTCTATGTTTATTTTCATGTTCCTATTTATTTTGTGGGTTTTTCTGAAAGCCAAAGCTCCACTCGGTTGAAATGGTTATCAATTATTTTGTCTAAAAACTAAGTGAACCGGTGTTCCATTTATGTTTCAGGACAAATAGAAATAGTACGAAAATATTCAGTATGCTCTTTTCAGAGGAAAGAAAATGTTGAGTTTGAACTATGAGTAAATCATATTGCTTCAAAATATCTAAGAATAATTGGTATTGGTGATGGATTCAAAAGCCCAACTCTGGTGTTTGAGAAGGCCCGGGGCATTCCTCATTCGAGCAGTAGACATATGGTGCCACTCAAAAAAAGGCACTGAAGCAAATAATTCGCTAAATATGCAAATGAATACAAGGGAACTTGCTTGGAAAAAGCAAGCCGGGGAACCAAAGGGTAGCCTGCCAGTGAAGAGGTAAGGCTGAGGGCTGTTCACGGGGGAGCATAATGATGAGGTCAAGAGCAGCCCCCAGAGCTGTGGGCTCCTTATTATGGACATGGCAGTTCTGAACTTTTATTGCTGAGCTTTGGCTCATGCTATGATGATTTCAGATAAGGTATTTATGGAATGTCTGAATATTTGACCTTGGAACTTTATGGACACTAGATGTATTACTTTTTATGGAGAGAGTAGGCCATTCTTTATGGGTTTATTATTCATATTTTCAGCAAAGAAAGAAAGCTGGCATGGGCCTGGGGGAAGGGAACATGGGCGCTTCTCGTGGGAAACATTTTGTGGCTGCTCAGTGAGCTTAGGCGATTATGCATTCAATAAACTAGAACAGATTGTAAATCAATTAGTGAATCTTTCTAGAAAGCCATGTACTCATACAGAATAAATCACATGATGCTCTTGCTACAATAAAGTTCAACCTTGGTAAACCCAGTTATTTAGGGAAATGTCAGTGGACTGCTGATGTCAGTCTATTGTGAATTAAAGTAAGTTCAAATCCAACAGACAGTGATACAATTTAAAATAAAAAAGAAAGAAAGCACAGAAAGGACTCAGAGACTGGACCAATCTAACATGTCCTATTATATTCTACCACCCAACGTGGGGAATATGGCCTATTTGATTTATAGCACCAAATGCTACTAGTTCATGTCACCAAAACTAAGATATATGATAGAACGAACCATTACCTTTCTAATTTATTCTTTATTAGTAATGTGATAGCTCCAAAATTTTCAGTGATTGGCATAAAAATCTCAGGAAACTGTTTCCACCAGTTCAATTGAAATATTGAAGATTAAAACTCTTCATGCTGGACCCAGCTATCTGGGAAGTTGAGACTGCTGATCATTTGAGACCTGGAGTCTGAGATTTGGAAAATACAGTGAGACTCAGGGAATGAATGAATGAATGAATGAATGAATGAATGAATTTAGGCCTTACTTTTTATAAAGTCCCAACTATCTTTTATATTTTTGGTTGTGAGCCTAGCCTTTAATGGCTGAGCCATCTCTCCAGCCCATAAAGTCCCAACTATCATGAACCGTTGCTAAATATATATTTTAATTAAATACTTGAGTGGTTAGATTAATAATAAAAAGTAACAATAAAGAATACTTAAAGAAGCAAAATCATTGCCCAAACTACAAAGATCCCCGACCAATGGATATTTTTAAGTATTTGATATTTTAAATATTGTAGTATTTGATATAAAAAGAACATGACAAACATAGAAAAGTTTTATACCATAGTGACTACCCACAATTAGCATTTCTTATATCTAACATTCCCTCTTTATCAAAACTATTTTTATGACACCCAACCAACTTTGATGGATATTTTATATTGTTCGATATTTTCAAATTTTCCATTATAATTTTTATCTGTCCTAGAAGTAATTTCTTAAGTTGTTAAATTTCAGTGTATGGTTTTTAATAGCATTGTCTTCTTGTTAAATGCAGTAGTTAAGGGTGGCGTGACAAGAATATTCTGGCACATATTTTAACCCCGTTTTATAACTATTGCAAGTCTTTGAAAGGATACTTTTTTTCTAATTTATTTGATGCAGGGTTCTATACATGTGACTTTTTGTCACTAATTTTTTACTAGGCTTTCTTCCTGAACTCAGTAAATGAGAATATGAAATGAAATTTATTTCCATGTGGGTGAAGAATTTTTTTTTGTTTTGTTTTTTTGTTTTTTGGTAGTTTTTCAAGACAGGGATTCTTTGTGTAGTTTTGGAGCCCATTCTGGAACACACTCTGTAGTTCAGGCTGGCCTCAAACTCACAGAGATCCACCTGCCTCTGCCTCCTGAGTGCTGGGATTAAAGGCACAGGGAATTTTAACACATCTTGTTTATTCAATTTTGCTTTTTGTTTTCTTCCTATTATTCTTAGTTGTTTAAAAGTTTCAATCATTATGTCATGCTGATAACTGATGGTGAAATATCTCTCCCTCTATAATGATACTTTTTTAGTAAATTATGAATACTCTGCAACAAAACAATTTAACTATGTCAAGCATAGTCCTTGACCTTCTACTTTCAACTCTTGTCCTTAGGTTAAATGTTTGCTTGAAAGCTATATATAATTAAGCTTGAATTTCATATCTTAGCCCTTTGTCTTTGTTTTCTATTAATGTGAGACAAATTATAACACTTTCATTGGCTTAAGAAAATAATAAAAATTCTATCTTACAGGATCCAGGAAAGAAGTCTCGGCCCACCCTTTCAGCCTAACTGGTCTCTGTTTGCTTTTAAGGTTGATCAAGACACATTTCACTATAATGGTGGAGGATTCTGCATTCTAAGATTTGACTTTTTACAGCCTTTCCGCTTTATGACATTTCCTGTGACTAGTCTGGGAAATCTTGTCTTTCAGAAGGAAGATTCAGGCTTTCCTTAAAGCCAGCTGTGCATGTGAACACAATGTACTCAGAGGTATAACGTCCAGAAGATTTGCAGTTCCAGGGATTATGCAAGGCAAGTGCCCTGGGCTCAAGCAGACAGACTCTCAGGGGTAACCCAGAACCCTGCTTAACACACTCATTTACTTCCACTACCATCAGTGGTGTTTTAGTTAATGCATGCTACCCCTTTGCGTCTCATTTGTGCTTCTGCTGAGTTTTTCCACTTTAAAAAAGGGAGAGTTGCTTTTGTGCTTTATCTTTTATGCTGTCTTGTTTATACTAGTCTTGGCACTTGTGTATTGTACCCTTTAGTACTTAATGACCACTATAAAGTTTAGCATTTTAGCGCTATCCCTCTAAAGAAAACAACTGAATCAAATGCTAGTCACGCAGTAAAAGTATATTTAAAACGAAATGACATGTGTGAATTATGAAATATGTACCAACTATTTGTCATTCTTTTTATGTTTCCGATTGCCCTTTGGGAACAATTCTTTTTCTGAGAGCATAATACTTTAGAAGTGGTGTGTGTGTGTGTGTGTGTGTGTGTGTGTGTGTGCATGCGTGCGCGCGTGCGTGCGTGTGCGTGCATGCCCTTGTTTATGTGGGGGTGTGCTTGTGTGGGAACTGATGCACTCATCCCTGCATTTGGAATTTGAAGTTTTATTTTTAATGTGCAGTCTCCTATTGAGCCTAGAGCTTACTGTTTGGATTAGAAAAACTGACAATAACACCTCAAAATCTTGTCTGCATACCTACTTCTAGCACTGGAATTGCAGATGTGATACCATGTCCAAGTGTTATCTGGTCACTGGGGATCTGAATTCAGGTCATCATACTTACACCACCCAGTCACATCCCTAGTGTCCTTGAGTCTCTCAGAATGAATTATTGACATCTCTTTAACTCTCAGGGTTTTGTTTTTTGTTGTTGTTGCTTGTTTTTTTGTTTGTTTTTGTTTTTGTTTTTGCTATTCTAAAAGGTGCACTGCTGAGCCTGGTAAGGCAGACCTGAATCCCAGTTACCTGGGAGTCTGATTCAGGAGGTCTAACAGACTAGCTTGAGAAAACCATTAAGAGCCTGTTTCACGATGAAAAATACAAGGGTAGAGATGCAGCCCAGTGGCAGAGTGCTTGGCTAGCAAGTTCAAGGCCTAGGTTCAAGGCCTAGTACTGTCCAAAGAAAGAAAAAAAGGTGTCACTTTTTCTGTACTTTGGTAGGCGTTCTGCAGGATTATAACAGATTACAATACAGCTGCGTTTTTAACTTTCTCATAACATCAGGAAGTATTATTTTCCTGCTCTTTTCCCACCATTCATGTTAAGATGATATGTTTCATTTTGGTATTGCCTTTATAAACCGATGTGTTTTTCTTGCAATGAGTCTTTAATTTCTTTGCTTTAACATTTTTGTTTGTTGTGTTTGACTTTGTTGTTCTAGCTGTGTAGTTTAGGTATTGAGCCAACCATATTTTAGTTATAAAAGTTCAAGGTGACTTTATTTTTTTAAGAATTACTTTATTTTGATTTTATGTGTATGGCTGTTGTGCCTGCAATGTATGTCTATGGACCACAGGTGTGCAATACCTGAGGAGGTCAGAAGAGGGCATCAGAACCCCAAAGAGTGGGGTTACAAAACTAGCATGTGGGTGCTGAGAACTGAACACTGATCCTTTGGAAGAGCAAGTACTCTTAGCCACTGAGCAATTTCTCCACATCTAGATCAGTACAGTGTCTTGGGGTAATTGAATTCAGTGCTACATAATAAACCGTGTGTGTATGTCTATGTGAGCATTTGTTAATTGCGGGAAGGTATTCAATGGGAGGTAGGGCAGCATCTAGAGGCCTCTATTGTTCTTCTGTTTTAAGGTAACTTTAGGCAGTGTCCGATCCCATATGTTCTGATGTAGTACTAGCAATAAAGAACAAGTGACCAAAATATCGTGATTCATTACCAATACTTCTTAAAGTTTTTCCTGCATCTTTCCAAAGGTCAGTGCTACTATCACAAATTGAACCACAAACAAAACAATTTCCTACATTCCTGAGTTACCTCTCCACAGTTTGAACAAAGTACATTCTGTCCAAAACACCTTCCGTAATGGGTAGGGTGTCAAAGGAACTCTGGCAAGCATAATCAGAGTAGATTCTTTAAGTATGCCTATATATATGCAACAAAATTGATAAAAAGAAATTCCATTTGTTCCTCAGAAGAAGTTGTTTCTCCCAAACAATTCACTATTATTTTACATCTATTAACACATAGGTAAATATCTCAGTTTTCTGAGTGCTGGTATTATGAGTATTATGGGTATACATAACTAAAGATAAAAGAAACATTGCCAAGTACTCATGAAATAATGACCACGAGCACCCTTGTGTTTGTTCGGTTCAGCTTCTCCTGAACTTCATCTAGTGACGCTCAAACAGCAGTGAGCAGTCACATTAGCAGCCATAGCACACAGAATAAATCCCCAACACAAACAGTTGTTCTGTCTCCATTACTTAATCAGGAGATTTCTCTTTCACCAAAGAGATGCTTAGATGGTTACTACAGCTGCTTTCCATGCAATATAGTTGATATTCCGCTTGCTATTTTTGCTCCCACAAAGAACCCCATGACACAATATTACTAACTGCACTGGCATTTCTCCTTGACCTTCAAATCTAGAACACTTTTAATGGGTAGCTCTCATGAATCTTTGAGTCTTAATGGGTCATAAGAGTTATACTGACTTTATGTCTGGTTTTGGAAAAGCATGAACTTAAGGTAACTTTAACTAAATTACCTATTCCACAGTCTCTATTCACAATAGAAAATTGCATCCTATATGGATGATCACATAAAATTATACAGAGGCTAATAAAATAGGGGGAAAATCTTTTTTTCTCCCACAGGAATCATATAGACATAAAATTTAAGCTTAAAATTTTAGTATTTCTTCCATAAAAATACTTTTACATTTGGACATGTCATGGGACTATCTTAAGTAAGTAAAATGAAAAAGGAATGAACAGAGAAGAGACTAGATTATTTTAAAATGACTTTTCAGGACTAAATTAACCAGAAAGTACATGTTTTGTATGCTGCTGATAGTTCCTCGCCTTGGTCTAGTTATTTCATGAGTTGACCCTCACACTCTTACCTCTATAATAACACTAGGCTTAAGATTGTGTGTGTGTGTGTGTGTGTGTGTGTGTGTGTGTGGGTGTGTGTGTATTCACACATGCATATATGAGCATATGTGGACACATGTATGGTGTTCAGAGGTCAATATTAGTTGTTTTCCTTAACTGCTTTCCATGTTTTGTTTACTTCTTGCTAGAGGAGCTCTCACAGAACCTGAAGAGGGACAGTTTGCCTGAACAGGCTGCCCAGTGAGCCCCAGAGATCCTCCTATGTCCCCCATTTCCAGGGCTAGCATTACAGGTGTGTACCACCAAGCTTGGCTTTGTCTGTTTTAACATGGGTTCTAGAGATCAAACTCAGACTCTCTTTCTTGTAGCTACTTGCAAGGTGAGTACTTGACTGACTGAGCCATCTTCCCAGCTTCTAAATTTATTTTTCCATAGGAGAGTTTATATAACGAGGTAGGAGCCCTAGAGTAACAACCAATGCAGCTATTTGGATGGGGTGTTGACAAAGGTCTGCTGATAAAGACAGATTTAGTCTGAACCCTAAATAAACCAAGGTTGGTATTCTTCAAAAGAGCAGAGCACTCAGTTCTCTGTGAGGCAGCCTGGGCACTCATTGGCAATTCCAAAGAGATCCACACAGGCGGTAAGTTCTGTGTTCATTTATAGCGTTAGTATTCATTTCCACTCAATTAAACATCAGGTTCCTAGGAACAAGGATGCATTGTGCACTTAGCATTTATTTTCCAAATGTAAATACTAAACTTTACAAATTTAAGTATTAAATACTAAACACATTTTCCAAAAGCAAATACTAAACTTTTCAACATGTTCATTTAGGCTTAGACTCAAACTAAGACTGAATCTAAAAGGAATTTTTTTTAGTTTATTGTCTCATACTTTGAACAAACATGGTGATATGATCAATGATCATGATGATTAGGTTGAAGGAAAAGATTTTTCTAAAATACTATTCCAATTACTACCAAGATGTGCATACCAATATTGCACCCTTGAGTTTGTCATACCATATTCATTGGTGGTTGTTGTGGTTCAGAGGCATCATAGCTGTGTCGATCTATTGGCTGCATCCCTCACTTGGAAGCTTTCAAAATGCCTCTTGATAATTATAATTTTAAAGAATAAAAAATTATTTTCATTTAAATTTTAAAGGATTATTTCTAGGACCAGGGAAATGGCTTCATGAATAGAAGTACTTGCTATATGAAAATAAGGATCTGAGTTTGAATCTTTGACATTATCTAAGTATAATAAACACATGGATATGTAGCACAAACATGGTTATACACAGATAACAACTGGGAACTCGCTAGCCAGATGGCCTAGCAAAAATCGTAAGCTTCAGGTTTAGCATGAAACCCAATATCATGGGAGTCAAATCAACAGTGATAGAGTGTGACACCAATGATTGAACCCTATAGAAAATGGCAAGTTCAGAGAAAAGAAGCTGATGTGTGCCTGTCAGAAGAATATTAGTTAGGAAAATTACAACACCATGGACACAGGCAACCATGAGCTGTATAGTGTAGCAGTTTCAACCTGAGGGTCTAGGTGCCTTTGTGGGTTGAATGACCCTTTCACACAGGTTGCATATCAGATAATTACATTACGATTTATAACAGGAGCAAAACTATAGTTATGAAGTAACAAAAGTATTTTTTTGTTACTCTGCTGAGCCATCTCCCCAGCCCCCAAAGCCTTTCTTTTTAAAGCACTGATTCTTACTATGTGAACCTTTGGAATGAGTGCAATAGCACTGTAAAAGTCAAAATAAACGACCTTGCCAAATTACTACCTCACCTAACTTACATAAACAGGATGACATTTAGTTGGAAGGATTGTAAAGGAGTGTGGTTAGAACTTTATTAGTTTATATTTGTGCACTGAAGAAATATGACAGAGAAGGACACTATAATAGCAAATACAAAAGGAAAATAGACCCAGGAATGCTGCTGGCTTGGGGATGATTCTGTGGCAGAGGCATAGTACTTAATTCAGCCCAACCTGTATCTATTCAATGCCTAATAGCTTGTAAAACTGAGCAGCGCACTGCATAGTTAGGCACCATCCCCTTACCTATCTGGTAAGCCAGGGTAAAACCAGCCAAGAATGTTATTTAATTCTAAGAAACAATGTGGTCAAAGGAAGGTGTTGCTTGCAGTTCATGAAACTATCAACTTATTTCAATGCTATTTGGAAACCATTTCTTATTGACTGTTAAATTTAGACATTTGCTCTGTGACAACATCTGAGATAAACCACTGTCTTACTCTGCTCGAAGCTGCTACTCCACTCCAGACGACAAAGCCTGCTGAAGAAGTGGCAACCCCAAACTGGAACACAGTTTGGGTGTGGGGAGTCTTTGTCCGGTCACTATGATAAAATGTCAGGCTTCCTACTTGGTTTCTAAAGATCTCTCCAACAGTCCAGCCATCAGTCTCTTATCTCAACTGAACTTTTTCTCAGAAGAGGAAAGTGAAGCAACTCCCGTGACCTGCTAAAGGTACTCTGGGGACTAATCATGCCCTTCCAAACCATGCTGTCTCACTATTATTCTCTCTCCTCAGCTGAAGGGTGTAGCAGTAACTCCTTGTGGATCTGAGTCATGTTCATCGTCAGGATACGGACATAGTGCTGGCTAGGGAAAACCTTGCTCAGACTTCATAAACCTTCATGATCCCGGTCCTTTGATTTTGCATAGGAGTCCCTGAAGAAAACAACTAAATGTAATGCTCAATAATTAATACTACAACAATAATTTGTGATAGTCACCCTTAGCTGGCAAAAAAAGAGATCTCCACAGCCTCCACTTCTCCCCCAGTGAACCACTCTTCACTCGCCCCCCCCCCCATTCTCAGAAGGGATTGTTTCATGTCAGCACACCGAATCACTGCCTGCAAAAGTCCTGGGGCCATCTTTTCTCACTATGCCCTTTTGTCGGGAAAAGGAGCCTGACATGGTAGAGGGAGATGGATCCACATAGCCTGTGCCTGTCTTGTGCAGGCTCAGTAACCCACAGACCATTCTGCAACCCAGAATGAACCATGGCTCAACATATTAGACACTCATCCATGTGACTTGCAGTATACATGAAGTAGGATGGGTGTGACTGGGAGTTTTTACATACTTTGAATTAGTACATATTTAACTTGAACAGCCACGTGTGGCTAGTGGCCACAACACTGACCAACAAAAAATTCTCTTGTTAATGTCACCCAAGCCTTCTTGGTTATCATTGTGTCACTTCACCCAATGCTTCAGTAATGTCTAATTCTGCTGAACAATCTCTTCTTCCTTAAATATCCCCTTTCTTTTAGCCAGGTACTATCACCATTCCTTGTTTTTCAGGTGAAATCTACGACTACATATTTCATATTTGTTAAATCTACCTGCTGTGTTCATACTCCCAGATATGAAATGCCCCAGGACCTTCCCACTTCACTCTCTAAGGTAATCTTTTGACACGGTGCCAATTACAATGAAATGTTTCCAAACACAGATTTCCAGAGTCAAAGGGGTAACCAAGTTCTACATTCAGTATCCACCTTAGGATCTAAGAAGCCCAAAGCAACACATTTAACTTCTCAGCTCAGCAAAATTCCATCTCTTCCTAGACTTCCCCTGGCATCAGTGGCATCTACACCCACCCATGCTTATCTTAACCTTAGGCAACTAAATCTTTCTACCTTCTCTCTTGTCTTTTACTCTAGGTAGGTACACAAGCTAGGGCCCCAAGCTGTAATGAAAAGAAATGTTTATTTTAAAGGAAATGGAATGGGGTTAAGAAGTTTCAGGTTTGGGAGTAAAAAGGCACTATGGGGAAAACAATTCAAAAGAGATAATAGAGGAATTCAGAGGGGGCAGATGGAAGGTACATTGAAGACTGGGTGAGCAATTCTGGAGGTGGGAATCAGGCAGAGAGATGTAGAGGATGACACGATGTTGAGGATGAAGAGGATACCTATGATTTGACCTTATAAAACTATGTGCAAGTCAGTACATCTACAGAGATGAGTCAGACACTCCAAGAAGCAGTTCTGCTTGTGATGGAAGCTGCTGCTGCTTCTGGTAGTTACCATCAACATGTTTGTTCGGTATTAGCATCACGAAGGCAGGTCTGACAAAGGGACACAACTCATTAAGTCCCTGTCCAACAAGGCACCAAGGCACCAAGGCACTACTGTGGCCTCTCAATGTGCTTGGAATAGTCTGGAGAAGTTTTCTATTCTAAATAGATGGTCAACTAGAGAAACATAACAGCTGGGAACATGGGCGGGGAGTCAAAGGAAGCTCACAAATTCTCCCCCATTGCCTTCTATGACAGTGCTTGCTTCTGAATGATACCTTGCTCAGTGATAGAGTGGTTGGAAATCTGAGTTCAAGAAGCAACTAAATGACAAACTAACCAGTAGTGGCATGGCACAGAGCAAGGGTACTTTCTATAGAAGGTTGCTACTGTATTAGCAGCACAGTGAAACAGTTGTAAAAAATATTTTTTTTGCTTTCTATTTTCATATCAAATCTACTCAACAAGGTTGGTGTTGTATGGAACTCAGAGTCTGAGTGCTTGTTAAAGACTTTTTGCCCCTGAGTTTGATTCCCCAGGAAGGCTGAAAAACAACCAAACCACTCCCTTAATCCATCATACAATGTACACTAATAGAATTAGCAATCCACATCCTAAAAAATAGTCTGATCATCAACATGGTGGTGGATTATGTACACCTAAGCTACCACAAGTTTCCAATTTGAATCTGGACAAAATAGTTAAAGTTAGAAACAACACTAAAAACAAGGCAAGGAATTAAAAGTAACAGCACTAATAATAAAAAAGTACCTTCACACTTTTACAAAAGGTTAATTTTTCTTTGTGTTTCAAGGAAATTGTTATTTATTTGTTCTTCTAAAAGAACTTTAAAATTCTTATTATGCTCTGGAAAAATATTTATCTCACAATATCTGAATTTTATTCCAACGAATAAGAATATGATTTCTGTCATGGCTCATTCACAGCTTGGTAGGCAATGGCAGTATTTAACCCTGATCTTTGCAAACTAATTTCATTTCTATGTAAGAAACACTCATGACTGATCACAGTCTTTATGTGTCTCATGAAAAATACTCTATAATTTTTATAAAAAATAATTTAGGTTAAAATGACTTTTGGATATTTTTGATACTTGCATGATTGTGATAGTTTTGTTAGGTCATTGAGACTATATCGTAATTATGAAAGCTTTTGGAGAAATTGCATTTCTCTGTCATTCAAACCACCAAAGAAAGACATCTCTCACATTAAGCATAATTCTTTCTTTCATTATTTCATACACAGTTTGATCAGTAGAACAATACATTCTCCGCTTTCTTCTATATTCCCTAAAAGACGCAATTATACCTTGGTATCTTAAAAACAATGCGGTAAGTTTAAAGGCTAGAGCAAAGAAAGGAGATACACATGACCTATTTGTACAATTGTGTAAGAACCATTCTGCAGAAACTATGTTTTTTAGTCCTCGTGAACCTTTCTTTGTGTCTCATTTGAAATGGAAGAAAACTTGTCAGATTTTGCAGAGCTTCTGGGGACTGAAAACTTGATTCTTTGCTGTGTCTTGTCAAGCTCTGTACTCTTTAAGTCCACAAAGCTTAACTATAAAGGTCCCTGCATTAAAAAATATGATCAACATTAAATTACTACCAAAATGTCTGGAACTGTGAACAAAAACTCCAGCAGGATAGTAAACACATCAAAACAGGACTTTGGCGGGCGGTGGTGGCACACGCCTTTAATCCCAGCACTCGGGAGGCAGAGGCAGGCGGATCTCTGTGAGTTCAAGGCTGGGCTGGACTGACAGCCTCCAAAACAATACAGAGAAACCCTGTCTCGTAAAAACCAAAAAAAAAAAAAACCCCAAAAAACAAAAAAACAAACAAACAAAAAAACAGGGCTTTGTAGCTTTGTAGATTATTTTAGTGTCATAAACGTTTGCTTAGTTTTGTCACTGTCTTTTAATACATTTAGTTTCTAGCAGAGCTAGTGCCAACTTCCGGATATCTTGCTAGCTATATTTTTGTTGTTGTTGTTTGTCTGATGCACAGTGACTCCGAGGGCACTGAAATATCTAAAGTCCAAGACATAAGAAGAACCAATGATAGGATGGTCCTTGTCACTTATAGTATGATACTTACTGATGTACACACATGAGTAGGATTCTCATTTCACATATTAAGGAATTGGAATCTAAAAAACTAATTTTCTCTTAGGAATCTCATAAAACCAGAGAATCTGAGGGACAATTCTTTGTTTATCTCAATAACTAATATTGAAACTTTAACCTTGGTATGCTAAAACATGTCTGTAAAAAACCCAGTGATAAATGTGTTGTGGAAACTCCAGCATCTAAATTTTGAAGACTACCTTTTAGTCTAAAGGAGCTCAGGATGTCCTTATGTTTCTGAAGCATTTTGTGAATTTTAAAAATATCAAAAAAATATTGGAAAGCTTAACAAGCTAAAAGAAACGAATTCAGAAGTCAGATCAAAGGCAAAGTGGACTTTCAAATATTTAATCATAATACCAACATGCTTCACATTTTACATAATAAAAGTCATCAATTATAGTTAATAAGTTGTTGTTTTAATAATAAGAGGCACTTAGGACAACTTTCCAAACAGCTTGGAAAGGTACCTTTTACAAATAAGTATGGGCATTTTTATTCATATGACAGAAAGCAATGAATTTCCAGATGAATATTTATGAGATTATGATACATCTTCTAAGTAAATAAGTTAAAAGTTATTGCCATCTGATTTATGAGGCATATCTTAATGTTAAGTATATCTGTAGTGGAGAACAGATGAGAACATGATCTTTGGACATGACCATAGGTGGAGTGTATCTCTTCTTATTTCTAGATCATTACCATCAGATAAACAATGGTTAATTTTCTGAGTCACTCTTGCCCACTATACTTTTCTCCTTATCTTCTACTTCACTTAAGAATCCAAGGTCATGTATTTTACAAGCTTTACTTTGGGCTGTATTTCAAAATATTCCATGTAAAATATCACTTTCTAACACCAAGCAATGAAAATCCTTAAATATTCCTTAAATATTTTCCATGAAAATGTAAAGGATTTCATGTATTAATTCAGTTTTCACCTAAGCCAAGAACCCTTTCAGTCTTATCGTTCTCCAAAATCACTTTAGATGGCTGTAAGTGGAGTGTTTTATATAATTTTAGACATTGTGGTAGAAGAAATATAGATTTTATTTTTTATGAACACTTTAAAAATGGTAACAGACACTTTAACAGCTTTTACAATGCTAGACACTCTTATGAGAAGTCATGGGGTTGGTCTTGCCTCCCACAGGCCCATAGCAGAACTGACCAAAGAGGAATAGAGTCGCTGATCTAAAAGCTGTCATCAATTTTAAATATACCCAGATTGCCAAAATGCATGAAATTCCTGTCAAATCAGACAGACAAACAGGAGCATCTCTATTTTAACCCATTAAGGGAAGGGACTTTGCAACGGATCCTCTATGTTTTGTTCTGTTTTTCTTTCTGTCCAGAGCCAGCATTTCCTGCTCACCTTCTAAGAGTACAAACCCCATTTTGTGGGATGAGGTTTGATTAGGGCTGGCATTACATATCAGAACCAATTCCATGTTTAAAAGGAAACTTGTAGAAGTTTTCTCTTTGGACATCTCACAGAGGCAGAAATGAAGAAAAACAACCCCGATAGTGTTTATCCTTTCTAATTCAATATCTTCATTAACACTGAAAAGTGCTCAAACCTGCCGTAAATGTCTCAAAGAGTAAACTTAAGCACTTTAGCTGATGTATTAACATACACAATGAGTTTTGCTACACTGTCCCAATACCTATTTCTAATAATAAAAATTAAAATAAAATAAGAAAGCATGGGATTAAAAAGCCCAAGGCACGGCCATCTTTCTAAAAGGAAGCTGGCAAACCATCTACCAGAGCATCCTTCTGTTTCAGAAGATACAGCCACATACATGGATTTATTTCCGGGAGTATGGGCAAGTGTTGTGAAGAGTTTTAAGTGTCAGTTTGCCACAGCCTAACTTGGAAGAGAGTATGGGCTGAGGAGTTGTTCAGAGCAGGCTGGCCTGTGAGCATGTTCATGAGGACTATATTACATACCAAGTAGTGTAGGAAAAGCAAGTCAAGTAATGGGTGACATTTCATGGGCTGGACTCTGGGCTCTATGAGAAATCTGAGCCCCAAGCAAGAGCAAACAAGAACACACTCACTTATTCTCTCTGCATCTGAATGTGGCTATGATGTGACTAGGTCCTTGGTTTCTGCTATGACTTCTCTCAAATGATGGGCTACATTCTGAAATTGTAAGAGAAAATAAATCCATGTTCTCCTAAGTTACTCTCGGCGAAGGTGTCTTAGCACAAACGCAGAGACAAAACTCGGTGGCAGGTGGGCAATAACCCAAATAATAAAGTGGATCAGAAGACATTTTGAAATTAAGCATTAAAAGCTGTTTCAAGCATAGTTTCACATATTTCAGAATGTAAGATTGCCTCTCAAAACATTGCTATGCAAAGAAAGTTGTCTCACTCATCTGGAATGACCTGGAGCAAGACTCCTCTGGGCTTCTTTTCTCTGAACACATGAATACATTAGCATTGGGGCAAATGAAGGCCATTCCAACTTTTTTTATATTCATACATTCAACAACTGAATTACTTCTGCCTCAAAAATTAAACATGAAACTGGACTGAAGAAATACATTTTTTTAAAGAATTTGTGAGATTATGAGTTCTGGACAAATGAACGTTCAAAATAATTATAATCAAAGATGATGTAAAAGAAAGTACTTTGCTTGGCATCTAACCAAAATGGGAGTCTATAAATCATTCTCCCTGTTAGTCTTCCTCAGTTAGAGTTCACATTTAAGCTGCAAGGGAGAAATTGGTCGTCGTCCTGTAACTTTTATTTCTAAAGAAGTTTCTATGGGGGTTTCAGAGATGGCTCACTGTGTAAGAGCATTTATTACTTTTGCAGAGAATCTGGGTTCCGTTACTGGCACTCATGTGCAAACACCCAGCCATCTGTAACTCAAGTTCCAAATTATCTACATCCTCTTCTGGCCTCCACAGGGACTGCATGTATATGGCACATAGATATACATGCAGGCAAGAACAACCACATATAATACAAAACATAAACAAGAAATTGTTCTCTAAATAGAAAAAGTATTGAAAATGCATTGTTTGTGAAATAAGGCCACCACCACTTTTTGACACCATCATAAGTAAATACCAATTGTCTGTTCTTGTTGTATTGTAGGAGTAGTTTGAGAAGATGTGTGCTTCAGATAGAAGCTGACTGCTTCGACCTGTTGGGAATGCTGAGCCAGACTAAGGCTTATGGCTTATACAGGCCGACTTGTTCCATGCCTCCTCCTCTCCCACTCTGCTCATTGATCGTCCTAGCAGAAGTAGATGCTTTCTCTCCTATGCCCCTATCAAAACGTGAAAGATCTGAAGGAAGCCGTGCTCAGGTCTGAATAAATAGCCAGGCCATATGCTTCAGGAGCAGGCAAAGGTACTAATGTTTTGTCGGTTTTTTTTAATTTGGTGAAGGAACATTATTTCAGTTGTCAGAATTAGGACTCCTGGAAGAAGCAGAGGTTGTCATATAACTTACCTGCAAGATTCCATTCTACATCAAGATGACAGGAGATTGGAAAGAAGCTGAACTGATGGCCCCATTCAGATCTGTTGCTAAGAGGAGCTTAAAGTGTGTGGGAAGATGGCCATGCGGTCCCTGCCCCTGTGGCATGCACACCAGTGGGGCATGACTGCTGATCTAAAGAAGTCCCCTCCTGGCTTTCTTTTTCTACTGTACGTTTGTCAAATGCAATACTGATGGATTCCTTTCATGTCAATAAATCCTCATTTAATTTTACAGGTAAAAAATAAAAATAAATCAAATAAAAATAAATCTTGAAAACAAAGAAGCCATGAAAATAATATGACCCCAACAGAAGACAGATTGGAAAAAATATTTAGGAGATCAAATACCCTCAGATGTGAGCCTTAGAGCAATGGATAGTCTCTAGTCAAATAATTTTTACTAATGCTTTTAGGATATAATAAGTCAATAAAAGCATAAATATTCAGGTATCTAAACAAAACAAAAATATTATGACCTTTGAGGCAAAAAAAAAATCCTCAAAACCTACCCAGTTTGCTCAAGGTTGATTGGCATCTTCTTGGATAAAAGAATATAAGCTATCAAGTTTCCATTAACAGGGAATCTAAGTAGATCTATTTCTACGATAGCTACAACAACCAAATAACAGTAATGAACAGGCACAGAGTTGAGGAGAGCCAGAGGATGAAGCCTAAGTAACTTCAAGAAAATGGACTGGAAACCAGTTTTGGTGGCAGCACACAATTTTCCTATTCTTCATCTACTCTCAGAGACCAATATCTCAGTTACAATGAAGCATCACCTCCTTTGTTACATTTATGAAACAGATGTGGGTTGACTACTATTTGTTAGCCACAATCTACTTTGCAATTTTCTCGTCACAGAACACATTGGTTTTTGCTGCAAAAATACCAAAACACTAATAGAAATTCACACTTGTACTGGCAAGGGAAGTCTATTCAGGCAGTATACCTCATTCAGAGCCTTGAATGTCAACATTGGTGTTTCTCTTCTTGTGCTCACTGAGTGTCAGCTTCTTAGGTTGTATTTCTAGGCTCTTATTTTGAAAAGTAGACTTCCATCCATCCTTGGCCCACACCTCTGTGTGTATCTCCAATTAGTATGGGGTCAGAGAAAGGAGCACATCAGAGTCTCATCTCTACTGACTGGATAAACACAATCCACGGACTCTAATTTCATTATGTATAGTGTGTGCATCTTCTCATTAGCTGCAGTTGAATGAGTATCTGCAAGTCATTTGATCTGCTCATTCTTCCCAGCTTCACAGCTTTAGAAAACACTCAGTCAATGGTACTGAGTACTTACTATGTGCCAGCTATTGTCCTGTATAGATTTTTTCAAACAAAGAAAAAGACAATAATATGTGGTATAAGTCCATGTTAAAAGCAAGTACATTACTGAGTATTTCAATACAAAAAATGTAGTGAAGCCCGTGACAGAGTTAGAAAGGCAAAACAGGAATAGGAGCTAGGCTGGCAAGAACGAAAAGCAAAAAACAAAACAAAAACAACAAAACAGAACAACAACAATAAAAAAAATTCCACCAAACAAGTGTACTTCGTGTGTTCTTCTTTTTGTTTGACATTTCATACATTTGTTTTTATAATGGATTTCTGTTGTTTATATCTTCCATTTCCCTTTCTTATTCCCTCCCTCTCTTGCTGGAAGTCTTCTCCTCCTTTTGTGGCTCTCTATGTGGCCCACAATTAAGAATTTCTTGTTTGGTGCAGAGAGGGCAACATTTCAGTGGCTACACCAATGAGGAAAATGGCACCTCTTTCCCCAACAACTGTTATTTCCATAAGTCCTTCAGGGATGGAAGGACCTCGGGTGCTTATTCATGATGAAATGTTCCATCATATAGATCTTGGGCAAATGTCTACAACTACAATGAGATCACAAATGCATTAGTTGCATATGTGAAAAAGAGATCAATTGTTGCTCATCTTTCCATCCTCTAGCTCTTATACCCTTTCTGCCTTCCCCCATAACGTACTTTGAGCCCTGGAGGGGTGATAATGTCCTGTTCCAGGACAAGTCCTCCATCATTACTTATTCTCAGCACATGACAGTAGGCTTTGCTTTCGTCCCCAGAAGTAGACTAGAGGGAGCACTGTCAGAACACAACTCTGTCTCCATTTTACAGAGAGCAGAGGAACAGGACTGAATCAAGAGGCCTACAGTCAGATGCTGCCATAGCCAAGGAATGCTGACCAAGTCAGCAAGGCAGTAGGAGGAGCGCTCTCCTGGTGCTACATTTCTCTCATCTTTCTCCTTGAACATGGAAAGTCCATGGGCCTGAAAATTTGGCAAACATTGTAGGAAAGGGACAAAGAACACCTAATGCAGGGACACCTAGAAAATAGTAATGCTTAGGATTTTAAGTTGTCACTCTACAAAACCAATTTCAAAATGCCTCCAAACCAAGTGTGCACATGTGCTGACAGACCAGCACACATCTGTGCATACACTTGGGAGGTCACATTGGCAAGGCAACAATGTGCGGTAAGTAGTATACAGAGAGCCCAATCCTTAGAGCCTACAAGGATCCAAGAGTCTCTCATGACTACGCAGTATTGGCAACTGTTTCATTCATTCAAAAATCATCTTAAGTCACTCAAAACAGTTTGTCATCACGATGTCACAGTGTTTTCATTTTAGTAATTACTACAACATTTATTTTCTTTAGCATGCTTGTCTTAATTATACTTTTAACCACTTTCTTCCCAATCTGAGGTATTGATTGTTTATATTTTCCATTTAATAATTTTTTTTAGTTTTTTTTTACTTCTCATTATACTAATTGGAAAAAATATCCATTCTAATATTAGTAAGTTTATTTTAGATTTTAAAAGAGTGATTAATAAATGCTATCAAATGTATTAGAATTTCGCTGGGCGGTGGTGGCGCACGCCTTTAATCCCAGCACTCGGGAGGCAGAGGCAGGCGGATCTCTGTGAGTTCAAGGCTGGGCTGGACCGATAGCCTCTGAAACAATACAGAGAAACCCTGTCTCGTAAAAACCAAAAAAAAATTAATTAGAATTTCTTTTCATTCTTTTTTCCACATCCTTCTCTTCTTGATCCACCTGCATTTCTTAGCTTATATACACATTTTATTGTGCATATAAATACACATTATGCAAGCATATGATATATAATACAGCCAGCCAACACGAGTCTCTCTTTGCTCTGTGGTTAGTGCCCTTCCACACTGCCCTTCAGGAACCCCACAATTCAGTCAGGGTTGACTCAGCTCTTCACACTTCCTGCAGGGTTCCATCCCTGTTGGCAGCTGAACAGTGCTTCCTGGGTGCCAAACCCTTGCTTTCAAGTGGGTTCCAGATTCAGAGTTGTTCTAGATGGCTCATGGGCCTGAAAGTTTAACCTCTATATAATAAAACATGTCTTGCAGGTTCATGACACCCTAGAGTGCTGAGAACATTAGAAAACATTTTCTCTTTCTACACACTGAAAACAAATCACCTAAAAGCCAGAGAGTTGTGACTTTTTCCAGTGGTGTGCAGAAAGTGTCACACAGGCAGAAGACCAGTTCTAATCCTAATCGCCAGGCGATATTTTTCACATACCAAAACTCTCCTCTTACACATTTGGTTTATATAATGGAATTTTTCACTTGTGAATTTATATTTAAACCCTGAAACATTAGAAAAGGAAAGTAGGTGCTTTGATCTCCTTCAGCTGTCCCAGGGACTTCAGTGTGGGTGGTTAGATAGGATGACATTGAAGAGAAAGGTTACAGCATGAAATTACGAGCCATGTGTCAAATCCGGAATGGATGGCAGTATGTGTAGGACAGGGGTGTTGGGGACACACCAGGGAGGAATGAATGACAGGGAACAATGAAAGCCTGACCTAACTGGAATGGAGGGAATGCAAAGCATGTAGACAGATATTGGGTTACCAAAGCCTGAAGTCCTAGATGAGAGTTTCAAGCCAGAAGACACAATCCTGAAGTCAATGAGAATAAAATTATGGCCTTACAACTTATCAGTGGAAAGACATTGTTTCACGAATATAGTAGGCAGTGCTTTGCTCTTATAAGGGGAAAGAATACAAAGCAAAGAGCAGAAGACCAGTTTTCAAAGAATTAGGTCCCAAGTCCACTCGGCAAATGTGCCTCACCTTCACAGGAAACAGAGGCTATCCCATTTATTTTCTATAAGACAAGCCACCCCCTCTAAGTTCATGATCATTCAAATTGTAAGTTATATTAACAAGTGGTTTCCAACTTAGTAATTCAAAAATATTCCCATGAGAAACTATTTCTGAAGAAATCAAATTATCATTCTGAGAATTGCATTTTTTATGAAAAGCAATTTAAATGTGAAGGGAGACAATTTGTGTGTTCTAAAAGTCAGACCTGTGCCAAACAACACCCTAAGAATGACTGGTGGTCACTCACACCACATCAGGTGACCTCCAAATCTTCTAGAAACATCATGCAAGCTGAATGTGACACCGGGCCAATGCACCAGTTTACCCATGCAACAGGGCTTGATGCAAAGGTCACCAGAATGCTGCAGCTGAGACGTTTTACTTTCTGAGTGTTGGTGAAAATATGAAATAGTGTCAAATATAACATATGTCAAGAATATTCAGTAAGTCTTTAGGATGGGAGAAGGACGTGCATCAATGAAGATTCTTGAATTAGATGATCCAAAGATTGCAAAACATCACTGGGTCCAGATCTCCTTATGTTTATTCAAATGAGTTAACCAATTACAGTGTGATAAATTCATCTTTCTATGCACAACATGCTTTGAAGACCATCTCCAGGTTTACATTCCCATCCCCATGAATCATTTGCACCATCCAGATAATAGGTATCTAGTGCCTTAGTTCTGGTCACCGCCTGTGTTATGGTTTATATTGCTGTGATGGAACACTGCAACCCAAAGAGACTTGGGAGAAGAATATGTATTTCATCTTCTACTCCCACATCCCATCATCAAAGGAGATCAGGTCAGAAATGCAAGGCAGGAACCTGGAGGTAGGAACCGAAGTTGAAGCCCTAGAGGACTAGTTCTTAAGCGGCTGGCTTCTTATGGCTTGACCATCTGCTTTCCGCTACTATCCAGTTCCCCAAATTAACCCCACCAAGAGTAGGCCGGGCCCTCCCACATCAATCATCTGTCAGGAATACCCTCCAGAGGCTTGCCCATAGACTGATCTTACAGAGGCATTTTCATCCAATAAACTGATTAGAGATGGTTAGTAAAGATGTTCTGCCAACATGTGAAAATTTAACTATCTCAGCAGCAAAACACCTTCCCAGACCACAGCTGGCATGCGCTTAGACAGACTCTCACATGTAAAGGGAAATATTCACCCCCACTACTCTGCAGTGTTCAGTTTGGGAGACCATTTTGTTCACCACTGTTTCAGTTAAGTGTGATTAATTAGTAGCTATGGTAACTACCAGAACAAGTGGCTGTAAAGCGTAAGAACACATCCCAAACCTCTAAGGTTTTTCAATCTAATGGATGACAGCACAGCTCTAAACTTCACTGGTATTCATTCATTCTATGTCACGTGCATTAATGGAATGACTACGCGGTTTCCAAATAGGAGTTTTACAGTACAGTATCACCTGTGAGAAATCACACTATGGGCATCAAGTGCTGAGCATGAAACATGGTTTCTAAGTACCTAGAAAAATTGATTAAATAGCAAAAAAATTAGGCTTGTGCAGCAAAGCAACTAAGTCAAACAGTTTTTAAAAAGGGGGAAGTAAGGATTTTGGTTCCCAAATCAGTCAAATGTCTACATGTTCTTTCCTTAGTAATGAGACTGCTTATTAGATGGGTTGTTCATGACTGTGAATTCAAAGAGCAAAATACTCATACACATTTCAATCAGGATGAGATTTCTGTTGGCCCATTCACCTTCAATTTGATGCCAAGAACCAGGAAAAAATCTTGGAAGTTCTAAGTTCTAGCTATAAAAGCAGAAGATAAATGTAACTCACAGATTTTGTGCTTGAAGAACACCCCAACAGTGACAACCTGATTATTCAAAGCCTGTCTGTGTTGGAGTGCCCTTTCCCCTAAAGAAAATCACAGATGTCCCCAACAGAGTAAGTGAATATACACTAAAATCACATAGCAGACTGCATTCCTGTTTATATTATAATGTAAAAAATGCCCTATACCTAGTTATAGCTTCACCTACAGAGACAAGAATAATGGGCTCAGGTTCTTAATATTTCTTGAGAATTTATTTCCAAGTTGTGCTAAAGGAATCAGTCAGAGAGCTCTAGCCCAGCAGTCCACCCACGTTTAACCACCTTTCCATACCTAATGATAATTACAGTCTGTGGAACAGGCAGCCTCTAATAAATACCATCACCCTTACAAGACAAAGATCTGGCGGGGCCTCTCTGTTGCCATGGAAATATCTTCAGGCCACCTTGTCCTCAATGCTAAACATCACCTTCTTGTTAGCCTTTCTGAGAAGGGGGGGGGCATGTCTTAGCCCAAATTATAGGATAACTCACTCTGTCCTGATGCTTATAAATGCCATGTTGCCCGTAGTTCTAGAACAGTCCCAACAATGGCGAACATGAACCCCCGCATCAGCAACCTCTGCCTAATGTGCTCTTGCTCCCTTGGTTTTCACGTGACACCCCACCCAGCTCACCCTGCCAGTTCAGCAGAGTAGTAAAGAGCACCACATCCCTTTTCTTCCTTCTAAGCTCTGGGATCTGCGGCTTCTAAAAGTACTGTGCATTTCACAAATGTAAGACAGGGAAACAAGTCTCCTCAGGTCTAGCCAACAGGAACAGAATTTCAGTAATCAGCTGGCGGTGGGTAAAGTGTTATGGCAGTGTTTTGCAAAGGGAGCTGAGAAAGGACTCAAGGAGCTTCCTTGAAGTATTTAACAGCTGAAAACTCACCAGTTCAGAACTCAGAAAGACCGTGACAGCATGCACACATTCCTGTAGGAGCCCAAGTCAGACAAAATCCTAGAATGGAGGATGGGAAGTGAGCCAGATGTCCTACCCTTAGCCAAGGAGCCAATGATACATGATGATTCTGGGAGAAAGTCAATTCTCTTCAATGGAGTGACACCTGATTTATCTAACATAGCCTATGGCAGGCCCCCAAGCCTAGGTAAGAGATGAAGAGATAAGGAAAAAATGAAGTTGAATGAGTAGGGAGGCAGGGAGGATCTGGACACAGTAAAATAGATGGAATAATTAAATCATAACCAACACATTATTTAAACACACACACACACACACACACCGTCATTTAATATAATTGCAAATACTTTCAGTGAACATTCAATACAGTTTGGGACTACAGGTACCAAAAGAACTTGGTCATATATAAAACACTAATAATTTCATATTTATACTTGAAATATGCTTCTTTAGAGGCCACTTAAATGTAAACCCCCAACTACTTGTAAATGATAATTTAAAAAGTAGAATAATGGTTCACCCACCAGGAGACGTGAGTGTGGGGCCTTCTCCTGCCCACCTTCTCCCCTCCTTGGAGTCTCCTCACCTGGGGATTGCACAAAGTCCCATCCCACCCACCTGGGGGCAGATCAAACCATCCATTGTCTGCAGTCATTGGAGTCTTGGATCTGCCTACACTCGCTGGGAGAGAGCCTTGGACCTGTATCCACCCAGAAAGGGAGAGACCCCCACCTGTACCCACTAGAAGAAGGGATGGCAGATGACAGTATGAGAATATATTCAACAGCAGAAAGACTAATGTGACACTACCAGAGTCTAGGGATTCTACACCACCAAGACCCAATCATCCCAATGCAAACGAAGCAGAGGAGAATGCCCCTAAAAACAACTTTATGAAGATGATAGAGGCCCTCAAAAAGGAAATACAAAAATCCATTAAAGAATTGGAAGAAAAAAACAAATCAAAAAATGCAGGAAATAAACAAATTTCTTAAAGAAAGCAAGATAAGCCAAGAAAGAACATTTTAAAAGAAGTAGAGTATGCCGGGCGGTGGTGGCGCATGCCTTTAATTCCAGCACTCGGGAGGCAGAGGCAGGCGGATCTCTGTGAGTTCGAGGCTAGGCTGAACCGACAGCCTCCGAAACAATACAGAGAAACCCTGTCTCGTAAAAACCAAAAAAAAAAAAAATAGAATAAAGAAAATACAGTTATTTGTTCTTTCATTATCACAAAATGCTTAGGGTGAGCAGAGAATGCATAAGCAGACCAGAACAGAGAGGACGTGCAAGGGGAATTTTCAGAGAGTTAGTAGGAACCTGGACAGTGTCTAATGCTCCCTCTTTGAGGGAGGCCCTGTGTTTCTGATTTTATTTTTATTGTTTTTGGGGTTTTGTTTTGTTTTAGTTGTTGTTTTTCGAGACAGGGTTTCCCTGTGTAGCTTTGGAGCCTGTCCTGGAACTAGTTCTTGTAGATCAGGATGGCCTTGAACTTACAGAGATCCCCCAGCCTCTGCCCCCTGAGTGCTGGGATTAAAGGTATGCACCATCAGCGTCCAGCGGCCCTGAATTTCTGACTGACCTCATCTGCCTATTGTGTTTCACTCAGATGGGCAGGCATCCCAACTGGAACTTCATCTAGACTACATTCCAACTGGAATTTCATCTAGACTCTCCCAATTAGGAAGATGAAGGACTTCATCAGCTTCACAGATGGGCTCTTTTCAGGAGTTCGTGGCCACATTCCTTTACATCTTCATTATAGCATTACTCTAGGTATATTTAGTACAATGGCCACATTTACAGAGTACTCTCTGAAGTGACCTTGGGACTGACAGTGAGTCAACTTCCTACCACAGAGGAATCCATCATTATTAAATCAGGAATGTAAAACTTCCTTCTAGTTTTTCAATGCGGCTCCTAAACACACTTCCTAATGTGCACGCGCTGAAGATTCCACTTTGAATGACGTGGCTGTAAACACTGAGGTGGTGTTCACTGACATGAGGTAGAACACATTACTTTCCATGGATTAGGGAAATCCACAGAGAAATCTAAAGATAGGGCCTGTCTCTCAACATGCCGCCTGATTTTCAAGAGCATTTCTTTGGAGAGCTGTACCTATCAGCACACCCTCTCTTTATCCTAACAGAATGTAGGAGCTTTGTTCTTTCTTGATCAGCTCCTTTGCATGTACCACTAGCAAACCATACGTTCTTCAACAACAAAAATCATTGACCCACAAATCAAGACTTTCTAAGTTTTCAGCTGTGTTAACCCAGGCTTTTAAAGCAGCACAATCTAAAAACAAATGCTTTCTCATTTGGATGACGTCTGATTGACACAGGAATTGTAAAAACAATACTGTATTTTTAAGAGACACTGTCTGGGTATGGCTTCAGTGTACACTAGAATATGTAGAGATTTGATGATGAACCCACACAACAAAGAGATAGGCAATAAACACTAAAGCTAACCACAGTCTAATCTCTTACTTTTTGTGGCATTCCACAAATACATAAGCCAGTAAGTAAGTGGTACAAAAAATACAATGAAGAGAAAAACATTTGATACAGTATTTGAAAACAGGATAGCAATCTGGGCAGCTTTGTAAGAGTGCATTAGCATTCAGTCTAAGAGAGTTGCCCCCCTGAAGTCAAGTTCAAGATGGGAGTATGCAATTAATTCTGAAACTTTATGGTAATATCAAGTCATAAATTTCTCACAGGGGTCGAGTTTAACCCTGGGATGTGGGAAGAGTTAATTGACCAGAAGCTTCAAAATTTTCCTCCATTCTTGGGCTTAATCTACAGAAGGAGTCAAATATACTAGTCAATATTGGAACAGAGACCACAGTCAAACATTTTCAACAATTATAAAGGTAAAAGTAAGCAGAAGAAAACCAAAAACCAACCAAACAAAAGCCACAAGAAAAACAGATAAAATGGATAGGAAGTATGCATCAGAATCACAGACCACAGCTAGCAGACAAAATATGACACATAGTCAAAGGTGTAGAGTGTTATTTATTGTTATTAATGATAACTGATGGAGTCTAGGACCTCAATACATTGTTTTCTAGATATTGAATGTTGATTTCCATAAAATCATTTCCTCCAAATGGTTGAAATTCTGTTTTCTTAGTTTTTTTTAAATGATAGTGAATGGAATTTTCACTGTTGAAGGAAGAATAATGTACTAATTTCTGGAAAAGCTAATTTTCTCTGTATTTGTTTTGAATTTTAAGCTGACTCAGTTAGATTCTATTGGCTCACAGTAAAAAAAATTGTTTAAAAGGCCAAAGAACATAAAACCATAAAACCTAGCTATCTCTTGCAAAGTATTAGCTATTCATTCCAAGGATAACATTTAAAATAATATAATTATAATTTGGATCATTTTAACATAGAAAATCACCAGGTAGTTTCACTCTGTGAGTTTGTTACTGGGTTTGTAACCATGTGCAATGGTGTAATTGCTGTGACAAGATACCTAAAAGCACAACTAAAAGTTAGAAGCGTTTGGTTTGCCTCCCACAGGTTCAAGAGGACTGCTGGCCATCCTGGCAGAAAGGCACAAAGCTGAGAGCACAGGGTACTGATCGCACAGCATCCTCAAGCAGTAAGCAGAGTTGGGCACCAGTATTCAGTCACCTTTCCCTTTTTTCTGTTTTTCTTGATTCCAGGACTCCAGCCAATGTGACAGGTGCTGCCCACATTCACAGTAGGCCGTCTTACCTTAGTCAGTTCTCTCTGGAAATGCCCCCAAATATATCCTGACTATGGCCACAGTTGTTTACTAATCCAATCAAGCTGACAGTGAAGATTAGCCATCAACCAATTATTCTGACAACATTTTAAAACATGGTTTAACATCTTGGACTCCTTTAGGAAGAACAGAGTGGGGATACACTCACAGTGACACACGGGACTCGGCACAGGCCAATTGACAGTGTAGGGAGCCAAACTGCTGCCACATAATTATTTAAATAGTGCTATGTAGCACTAACACAGAGAATTCAATACCCAAGGCTTGTCATTCAAAACCCTACACTTTGGCAACCACTCACCCTTGGTATTGACATCAATTTATACTCAGCAAAAACATCATCACCTGCCAAATAGGATGGGGCATGACTCTTATCTCAGTGCTTAGAAAGTCAAGGCAGAAAGACAGCCATGAAGTAGAAGCCAGCCTCTACACTGAGTTCTAAGATAACCTGAGATACAATTAGGCCTGCTTCAAAAACAGAACCAAACCAAACAAGCAAAAAAACCAAACAAAAATTCCAATTTATTCTCCATCATTAATGTGATGGCAATTTGAATTTTATAGTTTTCTGAAATCTTGCTATCATCTAATTGCATATTTGTTTTGTTTTATGGCTATAGAAGCTCTACTCCATATAAAAATTTAAAGGCTATTTTGAATGCATGCTTGTTATTTGCAGTATTGTAAGTCAAAAAGTCTAAATATACTTTTAGAGGTACTGAGCATGTTCTGCTTTGTAAGGGCCTGTTCATTTTTCACATTTAGTATTCGGTGTGTCCCTGCGCTTCCATTACTCCATCACTCTGATTCCCAGATTACTGTCTTACTTGGACAAGTGAAAACCTTTAGTTCCTTTCTGCCTAGTCATCATCAGAGGGAATACCAACCTGTTTTTATTTATACTCGGTTCTAGTCATCGTTACGGCTAATTGTTATACTGTTAGATAGGAATTACAGTACTGTAGTTTCCCAAATACACAGTACAGAGCAAGATCAACAAACTTGTGCCCAATTCCAAGACTGTACAAAGACAACTTCCTGTACTCTTTTCATTGCTCACCATGTTAATCAGACAATTCTAATTCTATAAGGATAATTTCTAATCAGTTTAGTGCTGGGATTTATGGTATGTTGTTCCCTTTTCATTATTACCACTGCAGGATACAGGACACAACTTATATTATGATGAAATGCCTCTTTAAAATCAACCCTTGCATTGTTAGTTCTGGATAAATGTCAAAATAGATTTTAAGTTAGATGTTTTTACTCATAAACATCCACAAGTTAACAATTAATATTCACAAGAATTGATTTTCCCTTTGAAATGTTCGTACCAACTTATCATCATCAGCCAATATGATTTTTCTATCTAAACCCAACCACCCCCCTTTCCTCACAAATCACTTATTCTCCATGTCCTCTATGTTGCCAATGCTAATCCTACGCTATAGAATGAACCCCAACTTGTTCCTGGTACTGAAACCCTAGTTAAGCTTGGAAAGGTCATGGACCATAGAAGAAAACCATGACCACCATTTTGCTAAATTGGGATAGTATCAAACAGCCTTCTAAATCCTTAGGTTTACAGCCACAGATTGATGCAGTTCTCAGGCCTCATCTAACATGCAACCTTTTGAAGCAGATGGGGATGTTCTAGAGAAGCACACTGGTCAGGGTAGAGAAAATGACTACGGAGTACCTATTCTCAAACGAGACATCTCTAACACAAGCCCTCCATCCACAGCTCAGGGGACACCATGGAAGAAGGAACAGAAAGATTGCTAGAAGCCCAAGACAGGGATAACTCTTAGAAAACAAACAAACAAACAATATAAAGCCAGTTTTTAAGGACCCTTAATAAGAAATAAGTTATCTTCCCCCGATACACAAATATCTTACTTTTTTTTATCCTACTTGGGATACTTAATGTATCCTAATTCTTTGAATTCATGGATTCCTTGATTTGATTTTTTTTAAATTGTAGGTCAATATGTTTGCCAATATTGGCATCTTCTACCATGCACTATCTTCGCAGGCCTGCTATTACATACCTTCAGCTTCTTAGACTTCTTATTTTTTTAATCTCTATTTTATATATGCAACATTAAGTGAGTTTATGCAACATGCATGCAGGTGACCCATGGGTCCTCTAGAAGAACAACACATGCTCTTCACTCCTGAGTCATTTCTCTGGCTTCATATGTTTTCTCTTCATCTTCTTTGCTACCTTCTAAGAAGTTCTCTGTGTATGTGCTAGCTAGTTGGATGTCAACTTGACAAGCCAGAGTTGCAAGAGAAGAGAGAACCACAACTGAGAATACGCTTGCATAAGGCTGACCTGTAGTCAAGTCTCTGGAGTATAACACTGATTAATGATTGACACTGGAGGGTCTCTTCCACAAGAGGTGGTGTTGTTCCTGAGCGTGGTAGTCCTGTGCTGTCACAGAAAGCAAATTGGGCAAACAGTTGAGGGCAAACCTCTAAGCAGCACTCCTCCATGGCCTCTGCATTAGTTCCTGCCATGACTTCCCTGGAAGACGGACTGTAAGATGAAATAAACTCTTTCCTCCAAAGTTGCTTTGATCATGGTGTTTTATCTCAGCAATAGAAAGCTGAACTAAGAAAATGTATTTTCCAGTTCACCAATTTTCTCATTAGCTAGATCATAACTGCTTTATAATCTTGTCATTCCATGTTTTATTTCTGTCACATTGATCTCCATTTTAGAGGAACACGGGTTGCGAGGTTTTGGTTGTTTCCAATTTTCCTGGTCATTTCACCACTTGTTCATTTTTGTGGTTCATCTTTTAGTGCTTTATGTATGTATGTACATCTATTTTGTATATTTGGTGACTCCAATATGTGGAGTGTTCCAGTAAACTTCTCTGTTGCTGTTCTAGAAATAAAAAGATTAAAAAAAGAACAACTTAATAAAGGCATCTAAGGATCGGAAAAGGCTTTCTTGGCCTCCAGTTCATAGTCTATCACTGAGGGAAGTCACAACCAGGACTCAGAGCAGAAACTGGAAGCAGAAACCATGAAGGAACATTGCTTAAAGGCTTGCTTCATTGAGTTTGAAGGGTTTCCTTATATAGCTCAGGCTCAAATGCCTAGGAAACGCATGGCTTGAAGTGGGATGGGCCTTCTATATCCATCAGGAATTGCATAATTCTCTCACAGACAAGCCCAGAAGCTAATATGATGGAGGTAATTGTTCAGTTGTGGTTCCCTCTTCTTGGGTGAGTCATGTTGACAACTAAGGCTAACTACGAAACCCTCTGAAATATAGTCTGAGTTTTAATGTTTTGCTTCACAGGTAAAATGAGAAGCCTCGTGAAGTTGCTGCCTGCTTCATCTTAAGCTGTTAAAGTCCTGAAAATTTGCACCAGTGGTACTTGGCAGCCAACTTCTCGGTGCTTCTGCTAGCAGCCAGGGCACCACTGTCCTGAAAGTAGCAGCCCATTTCAATGGCCCCGGGATAAGGATGGTGGGAGAAGTTCAGAACCACCGTCATGACTTTGCTGGGTCTTCGTATCCACCCAGCAGTGGTTTTCACACATTTTCACCACTCTCCATTCTCTCTGGCCCATCTGCTCTATTTAGGAAGGGAGACAGAAACCACTCATTTTTCAGGGCCTTCAGCACTCATTCATTCCTCCCCAGCCAACTAAGATGTGTTTATCAAAGAGGCTGTCTAAGATGATCACTCACACAGTCATATTCCCTTCTTAAGCAGGGACATCCATCTCTGCTCTGAAATACAACAGCTGTGTGCTCATGGGAGCACATTCATCTTCCTTGCCTGTTGTTCAATGGTAAGTTTATACCTCAGACCTGCCTGTAATTCCTCCTTCCGCCCACACTGCAACTTCTCTTCATGCTCAGGGCATACTTCTTCCGTGAGTTGCAAAGCATTCACTATGCCAACCTCTTCGCTCTATCTAAGTTCTGCATACTTTTAAACCTAGATCAATGTTTACTTAGTTGTTCTTAATAGATGTACATACATACATAAAGCACTAAAAAATGAACCACAAAAATGAACAAGTGGTGAAATGACCAGGAAAATTGGAAACAACAAAAACCTCACAACCCGTGTTACCCTAAAATGGAGATCAATGTGATCTCTTTTTTTTTTTTCTGGAAAAGTTTCTGTAGTCTTCTTAATGTCCAGAACTTGAAAATCACAACAAAACAACACTTCATCCAAGGTTCAAAAATAGGAAGACCACCTATTTAAATCCTAAATTTTAAATCAACCAAGCACCAGGGTAATGAATATATATGCAGGACACCCAGGATCTGACTGGCAAAGACCACACAGTTACTGGCTCCTTACCTGGAACCTACAACTCTTCCCTTTGTGTTGTTCTGGTTATTGGACATTTTGATTCTCACTTCTGAACAAAATCCCAATAGTCACTGAAATTCAAAACAGTCTGATGATTCATCCAATCTTCTCTCTACAGCTTCCTACCGACTACCAGTCTCCTACCATTATCTGGTATTTTCCAAGTATAACTATGCTGTGTAACTGGTATACTACAAGAAATGAGTCCATGGTTATCTCTTTTGATCTATACTTCCTGGAAATGTCTGCTTAGGGGAAGGAACACGAGAAAATACTCCTTGAATGTACAAATGTCAACACCTAATGCAGTTAAATGTGGGGACATTGGCAATGGTCTCAGGTCCGTTCAGCATGCTGAAGAAAATGGGCATACCCTGAGTACTTCCTGATAAGTGGATTTAAGAATTACATGGAGCTTCTTTCACACACTGAGAAATCTTTGGAGGGTGCACTGAAATATTATCTTTTTACCCTTTCCATTCACAAGGAGTCCCAAGTACAGCTCTGCGTCATAGTCAAGTGAGCAGTCTACACATTCAGCATTCAGAAAGGAGATCTTATTTTTCAAACAATCACACCTTTGCCATCTCATATATATGCCAGCATAGCTTTCTGTACTTTCCAAAGTTCATTCATATTAACTCTGAACACATTTCTCAGTATTTTCCATATTCATCATTTGATATTAACAATAACATTCTCTAGTTTTAAAAATCCACGTCGTAGCTCCATAGTCAAAATTCAACATTTGAGAGAACTAAAAGCAGACTTCACCCTACTTTTAGACTCATGCCTAAATTTATTAGACAAAATTCTATCATCAAAACTTAATGCAAAATTAAACAATAAAGTAAAAATAAAGATTCTTCTAGTGTTGGTCTTTATTAAATTAATTGATTCTTGTCAACACATGTTTTAGTGAATGGGAATATTGGATTATGCCATGCTGAACTTAAGCTCTTGACTCTTCAAAAATAGGAAATTTGATGATAGAGTTAAGATGCTGGAGGTGAGGAGGTAGGAAGTTGTTGAGTAAAGATAAAAAATGTGTAAGAAAAATGTGACTATAATCAAGAAGATGCATTATATATTTCAAAATAACTAAGAATAAATTTCAAATGTTTCAATATGAAAATGGGCAAGTGATATGACTGATTTAGTAATTAAACTTTATTTTAATTTAAGTTAGAAACAAGCTTGTTTCACATGTCAATTCCAGCTTCCTCTCCCCCCTCCTCCCCACCAGCTCCTCCAGTCCCCCTTCTACATGTGAAGTATCTAAGAAACAACATACTGTTTTCCTCAATGAATATAATTGTAGTTTGTCAGTCAATCATAGTTTTAAAGTAGTAAGTGTTATATTAGAAGGCAAAAATATAAGATATGGGTTTAAGTGAATGGATGAAAATATTTCTTTCAATCTCACAGCTTATTCAAACAAAAAAGTTATTTTGGAAATGTACTCTGGGTTTTGTACCTAAGAATAATAAAGGATTTCTCCAGTCAGATGGTGTGAACTGTGCGAAACTGCTAGACACCAGGGTAGTGTGCTGCAGTCCCTGGCCTCTGCACTGAGGTCCAGTAGCCAGACCCATCCCTGGAGTCAGAGACAGAAAGAGTGAAGTGCGGCTTCTAAATTCACAGTCACGTCCCTGAATAAATACACACACAGTACAGTTTCTGTGAATAAAAGATACACATAAATCATTCAAATTGAAATAGTCTGTGTATATTTTTAACACACCTGCACCATAATTCAACCACACAAGGAATTACAGAAACAAGAAAAAGACGTAAGAAGAACGGGTAAACCACAGCTCTCATTTCGTGTTTCAACACTGAGACGCCCACTGTGTCTTTGAGCTTTACTTCTGGGGCTCTATTTCCTAGCAAACACAATCTTTTAAATAAAACTCTGCTTTGGAGGCTGAATGCCCTGCCACTCTCACTGGGTTTTGCTCCTTTATGCTTCTACAAGGTATAATGAGTTAGCACAAGGTGTTTCCTGCCTTACCACAAAGACCTGCTGAAGGCCTACCTACTTACTTCTCTCACACAATAACTCCAAAAAGTATTTTCTAATTTGCTTTTCATAGCACCAAGACAAATGCTACTGATTGTTCCTGAATGAGGGCTGTAAGAAGGATTCATGTTTACTGTTCATTGTGTCCCTGCTTCCTTTTTCTCCTTCCGCGGGCCACTTAAAAAAATTTGCAGCCCACAGTTTAAGTTCCCACTGGGTGACCTTCCATGAAGCAAATCTGAGACGAAAATTGAAATCTTAATTCACCTTTGACGGATGCTGCTTTTGGGTGGACTGTGTCCCTAGGAGTGATCACCTGAAGTCCCAGCACTCACTTCCTCAGAAGACCTTATTTGGAACCAGCCATTGCAAGTGTAATTAGCTAAGATGAGTTCCTGCTGGAATACAACAGGCACTTAGGCCAACATGACCTGCGTCCTTAAGCAAGAACAAGAGACACACTGTAATACCCAGCCCGGAAGGCTGCATCTACAGGCAAAAAAGATACCATGGATTCTTGCCAATATTAGAAATCAAGGTACAATTTCTCCTCTAGAGAAAGCCAGTTACTATCAGCATGGTAGTGTGATGGACACGTTTCTATTGTTTTAAAATATCAAGACATCCTTCTCCATGGTCTAACTAGATAAGTGTGGCCTCATTCCCTACTAAGGAAATTTTCTTTGTAATAGATAGAGACCATTACTGAAAGTCAAAAGCCATCAAAGGCAAAGTTGTGAAGCCCAGTCCCAACAGATGCGTCTATAGTTTATCTCCCTCACACAAGGCTCAGGGAGCATTGAGGAAGACAGAGCAAAAAGATTGTAAGACCTAGAGGAAGTTTTCTGTGCAGTTGTGTTTCCTAGAAAAGTCATTAGCTACATCCACAGTTTCACCAATATGGCTTCCTAAACATGAACAACAGCAAGGGAATTTTCTGAGGCAGAAGGCGGTTAGCTCAGGAGGCCTCAGCCCTACACAGAGAACCACAGATGGTTAAGGGATGCTGAGAGTGGGTGAATAGTCTTCCCCAGGGAAAAGCACACCAATTTGTTATCCAATACCAAATGGTCAGCCCTGAACCCGTATGTATAAGTGACATTATGTGCACTGAGCAGGTTGTATTTATATATTTAGGAGTATATAAGTATTTAGAAATAATATTGTATATTATATGTACATATAACAACAATTAAAGGAAAAAGAGGCCGTGAATTTGAAAAGAGCAAACATGGTAGTGTTTGAAATCAGAAAAGGTAAAGAGGAAATGATGTAATTATATAATAATCTTAACCAGGCATTGGTGGTGCACACCTTTAATTCCAGCACTCGGGGGCAGAGGCAGGCGAATCTCTGTGAGTTCGAGGCCAGCCTGGTCTACAGAGTGAGTTCCAGGACAGCCTCCAAAACAATACAGAGAAACTCTGTCTGGAAAAAAAAATCGTAAAAAAAAATAATAAAATACTAGGTTTGCAGTCATTAGTTCAAGTAGTCCTGGGAACTAACATGCATCTGATCCAAACTTCACTACGGTTTCTTTTCTTCATCTTCATTTACTATTTTTAGTTCTTCCCTTTTATTGCAAGACTAGCTTGAGTCTCTGGAAACCTCCCTCTCTCAGCCTGGCCCATGGTGGGTTGTAGGGGTGATCCACCATGTAGTTTACAATTGTTTGCCTTCAGGTACATATGTGGGGGGACTAAAAGTCACACCCAGGAGCCCAGCACTGGTGGCATGAATGAACTTTTCCTGGTTTGCTTTTTCCTTTCTTCATCAGATCCTTTTCTCTCTTTCAACACAATGTTTTTTATCATTGAATTAGGATAGAGCAGTTTTTGAATTTCCAACCTTTGAGAAAGTTCTAGAAAAACCAAACTGCAGCAGCCATTGAAAGGCACAGCCCACCAGTGGGAATCCAGGCTGTTCCTCAGATTTGCCCTATTTCTGTCAACAAGTGAAAGTGACAGTCCACGCTCCATGTAGCTTGATGTTCTGCCCGCGTGGTCATCAGCCAGGCCACTGGAGCAGCACTCTGAGGACTGGCCATGAGTGAGGCAATCCTTTACTTCCTACTGGTCCATGTAAGTGACCAGCAGGAAACCAGCTCCCCTTCCTACATCACCTGCGGAGCATAGAGTGTGGTGATATATTTACAATTTAGTAAAGCCTGCCTAAGGATTCAGAAAGCAAAGTCAGTATCATGCTATGAAGATCAGGCAGTGGTGATACACAGCTATAATCCCAGGAGTCAGAAGCTAGGAGGTGGTGTTACACACCTTTAATCCTAGGACTCAGGATCAAGAGACAGATCTCTGTGAGTCCAAGACCACCCAGATCTACACAAGACTGATCCGATCCTAAAAAGAAGCAGCCCACCCAAAGATGGCAATACCTCTGATCCCAAGCCTTTAATCCCAGCACTAGAGGGGTATAGAAGATTGGAGCAGGGCCTCAGCAGTCAGTACCAGGCATTCATTCTCCAGCCATTGGAGTCTCAGGGTTCTCCAGTCATGCTGAGGAGAGGTTACGGTCTGAGGTTTGGTGGGAGCCAGGATCTCTTTTCATTCTGAGGTAGAGTAAGAGCTAGTGACCGGCTTTTTTGCTTTTCTGATCTTCGGCTTGAAGTTTGAACCCCAATATCTGTCCCTGGGTCTTTTATTTGTCAAGTTACAATGGAGTGAGAAGGAGAGTGAGGACTTGGATGCTGTTAGCAAGGGAAAGGAGGCCTTTATGTTGGCAACGACCACAGGAGCCGGTTTGAACTTGGCAGAAAGAATATGCCTGTTATGCATTTTAAATAAAACACAGATTTTACATTTTCATTATATTTGGAGAGCAGCTTTATGCATAAATATTTCCTCGAGTGGGTTTTCAGCTATTACCTTTTGCAGTAAGGACTTTCAAAGTGCACACACTAAGCAGCACATGCCAGATTGTTAGACACAGTCCCTGAATATACACAAATTGCATTGGAAACAGCTTTATAAGTATCTCTCTGTTAAAAATAACAGACAGCACTGGGTGTGGTGGTACATGCTTGTAATCCCAGAATATGAAAGCTCCGAGGAGTAGGGCGAGAAGTTTAAAGCCAACCCCAGTTGCAGAGCAAGTTTGAGGATTGCCTTCAATACCAAACAAAAATAATGAATAAACACAAAAGGAAGAAGGCAGGCAAATGTTTTGTAAGAAATCTTTTATGCTTGAGCATATCCACTCACCGGATGAATTATTTCAGTCTCTACTGCTTTGTAGTAAATCCCTCACTGACTCTCAAAGCTGACTGACTTTCTGCTGCCCGTGTCAACAACTGCATTCCAGGCTTCGTCTTCATTTGTATATTATTATTGTGCTCTGACACCCATATATTTTTTCAAGATTAGATTTCAGAGTAAAACATCTTAAATCCTCCTTATCAATAACTTGACCCAGTGTGATCTCATTTGCCCAAACTCATTCTGGTTATGTCCTGCAATGGGCTGCTAAGGTGCAGAACTCCTGAGCGTAGGAATCGTCAGATCTCCTGTTGTGGTTGTTGCTTATTTTAATAGCTTTGATATTCATAAATGACTTGTCTGGTTATAACATACTTGGTTCATATGCTATTTCTTAGAGGTCTTTATTGCAGCCCTTTCTGCATGTTGCTTTCGAGATGCCCAATGCCTATGTAATGACACTGACCTTACAAATCTTCTCTTCTTGAGTGGGCTAAGGGATCTGCATACAATTTATTCTGAAATTATAGACAGCAAACATTTTCAACATTGTATGTCACATAAGTTCCCTGTCATGAAGTCTTTGTAGTTTTTGTAGGCCCCCATCTGTCAGTCTTTCTCTCTCTGTGTCTTTGTCTGTCTGTCTTTCTCTGTCTGTCTCTCTGTCTCTCTCTCTCTGTCTCCCTGACTCTCTGTCTCTATCTCTGTTTCTCTCTCTCTCTCTCTCTCTCTCTCTCTCTCTCTCTCTCTCTCTCTCTCTCTCTCTCTCTCTCTCTCTCTCTCTCTCAAGAAAACAGAGACCAGAGGCTGGAGACAAGCCTCAGAAGTTAAGATCACATCTTGCCGAAAACCTGGGCAAGCTTCCCAGCACCACAAGACAGCTACCAACAGTCTGTGCTAGGTCTTTCATGGACACTTTCCGGACTCCGCTGCCCTTGTGTGGCCTACACAGGTACTACATGTATGCGGTATATGAACTAATACAGAAGCAACACACACAATACAAATAAATAAATCTATAAAAATATAAGAACCAATGTTTTAGTTGCTGGGTATATAGGCTCACAGCCTTTGTTATAAGACAGAGAATTTTTTATTTTTAACTCCTGCTAGGATATTTCCAGAAGTTTATCATTCCTTGAAGTATACTGAATACATATGTTTTTAAAGTCTATGAAACCTACTATCTGGTTTATGCAATATGTAGTCATAATAATTTCAAATAACTCAGAAAGAAGTTATAAATTCTTTGTACATCTTCCTAGATTTTTGGAACTATGCACGCTGCAAACTTTAAATTCAATAAATATTTTCTTAGTATTAGTTGAAAATATTAGTTATATCACATTAATTATTTTTGCCTAATGGTTCTAAATACGTGCACAATAAATATTCTGTCTTTTGTATCGACAACATGTGAGACATTATTAACCTTTTCACCATTGGATTTTAGTAACTTGATTAGTTGACTGTATTTTGTTGACCTTCTTTGTTAAGGTTTTCCTGAATGTCTTATAATTCAGCCTTGATTGCTTGTAATTCTACCTATTTTGTGATCTCCCCCTAAGATAAAATAAATCTTGGTTATTTCTTCCTCTGTTTAGTCTGTTTCTTCTTTTAAATTTCAGATGTAAAAGTTCCCCACCTGCACCCGCAGTAGTTCCAGATAATTGAAAATCAGGATTGATTTTTCCTTTTGGGGGATTTGAGCTCAATTATACCATCTCTTTTCTGTGATTTTCCTCAGAACTCTAGCTAGCTTTCTCCAGGGACTGAAGAAGTAACCTTGAGACATCCTTTACCTGGCAATCATCACACAACTAACTTGACTCACAGGGTTCTCTGCTTCTATTATGTCTGTGTTTGATGCTTTTCTTGTTGATATGCTTTTATTTTTACGGCATCTAAGGTATTTTAGATGCCACATTAAAAGTAAAAAATATGCTTTGTGAAACAGGCAAACAAACAGTATTCCAGGTTGTAGAAGAGCTGATTGAGACACATGTACAAATACCACACAAAATTTTAAGAGCTATTTACTTTAAACAAAGGCTAATTTTTTTATATTTCTACAACTACTGTAAATAATAACTAATGAAGGTCCATACATTGTTGTGGTAAATGTGTACATTGTGTGAAAATATATTGCTGTGATTTGTTTAATAAAGAGTTGAACATCGATTAGCAAGGCAGGAGGTATAGGTGGGACTTGTAGACAAAGAGAGAGGAGGTAGGAGATGAATCTAGGTGTTACAGAGCTGCCAGGAGATACTGAAGAAGCTGGATGGGTGGTATGTGACAGAACATAGATTAGTAGAAATGGGTTGATTTAATTTATAAGAGTTAGTTAAAAGCAAGACTAGCCTAAAGTTTTTATAATTAAAAATAAAACTTTAGGTCATTATTTGGAAGCTGGCTGTCAGGACAGAGGAAGACTCATTGCAACATATTGATCGAATCTAAGAACTAGCTAGATCAAAGGAAGCAAGCACACCAACTCCTAGGGAATGAAATCTCAGTTATTCCTAGAAATAATAGCTCATCAAAAGCAAATATTTACTGAGCCAAACAGGCTGGAACTCAAGGTCCAAAGATAAGAGGCGTCTGAGAAGTCTATGTCTGGGTACAGCTGAAGAAAGCCATTCGGTTGAATGCGATATTCAACACATGATGCTTTATAAAGCCAATGCAAATAAATGCTTCCCATTCTCTACCTTCAAAACTACAATCCTAATATTTAAGCAAGAGCCCTCTATTTCCTAAGTGAAGCCTTAAGTAGTATCATTTAACTTTGATAGGTAGGGTGATGAAGAAGCTTTCATGGCGAGCAGCGGTCATATAAATTAGTATATTAATATTTAACAAAGAAATGGGAGAATGAGGAGGCAGAAGATTAGCATCATGGCATTGGTATTCCAGGCTATAATGGATGAATGCCCATAAGGTCCTGTGATAGCACTGTCATTTATGGTGAACTGAACTGCAGGCATCCTTATTCAGATATAGAGCACATTTACAAAACACTGAAATGTGACCAGCAATTACAATAAAGTTTAGAACATGCACACAGGAATCCTTGGCTATTTTTTTATCTAACTCTGTCAAACAACAGCCATCTTTTTTGATTAGACTATGTTCCTACTGATAAAGTTTGAATGGGATTCAAACAATTTATACTATGCAGTGAAGGCATAGGTTGTGTGCTGAGATGTGATTGGCCCCAGACTAAGAGAAAACCTCTTTTTTTTTTTGAGTCAGGGTTTCTCCGTGTAGCTCTTGGAGTCTTTACTAGAACTCACTCTGTAGACCAGGCTGCCCTCGAACTCACAGAGATCTGCCTGCCTCTGCCTCCCACCCAGGCTGAGAAATACCCTTTGAGTGTTCCAGTTACTTATCTCAGAATGAATGAAAGTGATACTCTGATATTCATCAAGGAACATTTTATTTTTACTGTGAAATCTACACATACCATGCTAATGAGTATTCCCACTATTCCTGGACCTGAACTCCACGTTAATAACGATCCATCCTTAGACTAGCTCTTTCCATGTCAACATGAGTTGTCACTGCCCTGGCAGCCCCTAGGTTGTCTAAGCCACACACAGTGGCCCCATGTACAACACCCTTTGGACACTCTCTGCTTTTGGGACTTGTTCCAACTGAGTGCGATGTCCACATTAGGACATAATTCCACCTGATTTGAGTGCCAGGAATAGGGTTTGTGCTTGGTGCCAAGCTGTGCTGTGGCATTTATTTGTAGGTATCACCCTAATGATTTCTTTTGATAGACTCAGGATTTATTTTCTGAAGTAAGAGGACAGGTGCAGCTCATAAGAAATCATGAAAGGAAATAAGTTTGTTGGTTGTTGGGGAAGTCCTGTTATTTGCCTGTTATTTGTCAATAAAGCACTGTTGAGCCAATAGGAATCTAGATAGGTGGGACTATGATTCCAGGAGGACTCTGGGAAGGAGAAACACAAGAAGTCGACATTTAACCGCCATAAGGTAGGAAGCCCGGAACTATTCCCTGGTAAGAGAAATACTTAGATTAACAATTATGGGGTAATTACTTAAGTCAGAGGTAGCCAGTAAGAAACAAGCAAGGCCAACAGCTTCATAATTAATACAGCGTCTTGTGTGTTATTTGGGGACTACAATGCGGGCAGAGCCCAGGCGACTGGCGGGGGATAAACCAAAGCGGCTGGCAAAGAAAAAGCTTCTCTTAACAGTTGGTAGTGCTGCAAGCAACTAAGTAATCCACATTAAACAATGTACATTCTCTTGCGCAAAGCCACTCAAGTTTTCTGAGTGTAGATTCTCATGGTTTTTACGTTTTTATTTATTTTATGTGTATGAATGGTTTTGTCTGTGTGTATGTGTGTGCGACAGGTGTGTGTCTGGGGCCCTTGGCGGTCAGACACTCTGGAACTGGAGTTACAGATGGGTTGAGCCATAATGTGGGTGCTAGGAATCAAACCCACTTATTCTGTAAGAGTAGCCAGTGCTCTTAACCACAAAGCCATCTCTCCAGCCCATGTAAACTCCCCCTGTGTTGGAGATGATTGCATTGGTTGGTGTTGTAGCACATAGCATCTAATGTCTTGCACATTAATATCCACAGGGCATAATTTAAAAAAAACCTAAGATGGGAATAGAGTACAGCACAACATACCTAGCAGATACAAGGGCCTAGGAGTGATCCTTGCCCATACAAGTGTTAATTAATAAGAGTAAAATTGAATCAAAATACTGATCAACAATATTTACTGAGCTCTTCCTCTATGAAAGCACAGCAGGAAATGAAAAACAGCATCATTTCTAACCAACAGGTCGATAAGTGTTTAGTTTAGTTAGACAGGTGAGTCCACTAACAAGGCAGTTAATTAAGTGACTAATCCAGTTAAATTTATTATTATTTTATATAGTTCGCTCAAAACACTGAGTTCAAAGGACTAACAGAGTAGTTTCCAAGTAAATGTAGACTTAGGGCATAACATTAAAACTGATCAAAACCTAAAACCAATACAGTTTCCCTTCCATCATTTTCTCCTAAAATAACTTCTATTTGCAAGTTTTCTTCCTCTTAAAGAAATCCCTGTTTCCATGGCGATATTGCTACCTAGATCTCTCTCTCTATCTATCTATCTCTATCTCCCTCCCCTTTCTCTCCTTCATTTTTCTTTCTTTCTGAAAGCTGTTACTAGAATAATATAACTCTTCAGCTAATGACGTGGATAAGCTACATAAATACTTCCATCCTTATGGCACACTCTCCACATCTTCCAGTATTGTACATAAATTCCTACAAAATCTATTTTATCTATCTTTGATATGCTTAAAAATACTTCATAACAAAGGACAGACTCACAAAGAAGTTCAGAGTCTGAAATGGGAACTGGATATTATTTTGGGTCCATGGGATACAAGTTCTTAATACAAATCCAACTTTGAAAGAGCTGTCTGCTCTGGAAGGGAAATAAGGCCCAGCTACTCAGCAAGAGTTTACTTCCTGCCCCCTGGTTCTGCATTTGGCTCCATGCTCAATTTCTCTCATCAGAACCTTGGGATTGCTAAGGGAACCATAACTGTCACTGAGAGGTTTTAGACTGAGGTGTCCACTGCGCTGCTCCTATTTGACTCTTTAATTCTGCCTCGTTTGCTCCCAATTCTTGTTTTTAGTTGTGCTGCCAAACTCCTGAGGATTGAACACACAGTAAATACCTCAGACCTGACAGCTTTCAAGAACAGTCAGGTTCTGGAGAGAGGCTGACAAGTGTCACAAGCTGATCAGGTGCCAACATGTAAGCCCTGTGCTCAGGAGGGGGCACTCCCTACATTTTCCAATGACTCCTCAAAGCTGTAAAGCACATTCATAAATTGAGTTCTGATGTTTTCCCAATAATTCCTAAGGACTCACCCATGTATTGGCATGGATCTTTTTAGAATGTTTATTAACACCTCAGATCAGTACGGGGTTAACTTTTATAGCAAGACAGTACCGTAAAGATATCCTGGTATGTTTTTCTAGATCTTTCTAGATTGCACACAGATACCTTGAATTGCCTCCGTTGAGTCATCTTGATATAACAAAGGAACTCATCTTTCTCTAAATTCCAAACCCAGAATAAAAAAAAAAAGTATAACTTAAACAACAACAAATCCACTCAAAGAAACAAGGAAAGACTAAATTAACTCCCTTCAACAGTGAAGTCCAAGCCGACTGTCTGCATTATTTCACAATTTTCCCTCACAGGGGAGATACCATCCAATTTTTGGTGCAGTTTTCCTACCCTTGATTCCTGACTACTGCATTATTAACATAGTATAATATTCCTAAATACCATACTGCCATAAATCAATTCTTAACATTTCATTTGAATGTGTCCAGACATATGGACACTATAATCAATAAACTTCAAAATTAAAACACTTTCCAGTGGGGCGGAGTGGGGGAAAGCACCGTTTCCATTTTTTAAGTGAAGGGGATCTGATAAATCCGGGGTGCTATCCATCAGTCTCTGCTGTATCCTTAGATTCTTGGTCCTTACAGAAGTGATAAGCAAGCCGTCCACTCTTACCACTGACTTCTGGTGTTAGCCCCTTAGTTTGCTCAGTCCCCCCAGAAAGACAATTCCTACAGAACAATAGTTGCTACAGTTTCTACTGAGGGTCTACACTGTACATCAGTTACAGCTTCTTTCTGATGGTTCATTTTTGCCCAGCTATTCCTTTCAAATTCAGAAAAACACAAAGTTGTCTAGGAAACCCATTCTGAGTGATACAGCATTGTGAGTACTGTAAGAAAAGTGTTTGCTATTTTCTGTGTGTAGAATACTTTATGTAAATATCCAACATATATCTGAATTATCTGATATATATGTAAATGCATATTTATAGGTATTCAAGGTATGTACATACATATGCACAAGGAACAAATATATTTTTATGTGTAGTTCTGTAATTACACCCAGATAAGCAAATACATATGCATGTGCAGTCTGTATCTATTTGCGCATTTATTTCAATATATATGCACATATATACATATACATATACATACACATATATGTATATCAAGCTTATTGTGGGCAAGCAGCCTTCTGGGTGAAACACAGCTGTACTTTGTTCAAAGAAAGGCCAGTCTCCAGTATTTAAAAAGCAGTTTTGGTATATAGTCAAATCCCTCAACAAAACAGTAAGAACTAAGATGTAGTTGTAATGAATAATGTTTGAAAATCTCCTTTTCCCCATTTCCCAATCCAAAGCATTTGGCAGATTTGTCTGTGCTTGTCCACTCAGTTGTCACACTGTTTAATGATTCGTGTGATCAATTCCCCCATGGTTGTCTCCATACTTGCTCTCAAAGTTAAACAAGCCCCTCCCCAACTTGAAGAATTCTCTATTAATTCCAAAATAAATGCCAGGAAGTAGGCTTCCTTGATAGTTACGTCCAGCTGCTCATTCCATGTCCTCTTTCTCCCCTGGACCACACTAAGCACAACCAAGGCCTACCACAAATGAGTTGAAAGATCTTACAGGCTAAGATCACTGTTTCATTAACATGATTGAGGTATTATTTCCTCACTGGGAAGGAATTTCCAAAGCTTTGGTTTAGACAGACACTTGCATTTTCTAAGCCTGAATTCTTCAGCTAGAAATACAGCTGCAATAAGAGTCAAGTACAGTGGTACACGTTAAAGAACCTCAGCAAACCCTGGTTGTAAACACTCTTCTCTGCTGCCCTGCTACTTTCAAACGCATCCCCTAACACCTCCTCAATTTTGTAGCCCAAGTTTTGAAGCAATTCAAGCACTTTAAAAGTATCTCTGCTGGGACCAAATGACATCCCTGCTGTAACCCACGCTGTACACCTTCTGGATGATCCTAGTTCCTTTCTTTTTCTTTTTCTTTTTCTTTTGGTTATTTCAGCTGTGTTCTATCCCTTGCACTCAGGAGGAAGGATACATACTCCTGAGTTGTTAGAGATCAAAAGAATTATCTCTGTTACTAGAGGTTGTCACTAGGATCTCACCTAAAGGTTCTATAGGACAATGTACCCTCAGAAATAAAAAAATTCTATTTATGTGTTTGGGGTACCAAGAAGTAGAGTGATTTTAATTGCATATAATCAGTCATTCCTGCTCTGTTCTGTTTCTGTATCATGTGTGGGAACTTTCTCAGGAAATAATGGTTATTGATCAGTGCAAAATCTGAGGATTTTCTACTGCTAATAGACTTGATTTCATAGTGTGTCCACTTGGCTGAGTCAAGGCGTGGTCTACTTTCAGCAGAATTGTTTTCTGCTTATACTGTTACTCTGTACAATGATAGCAGTGTGACTGGGGCATGTGTGAAGGATCCTATAGTCTTTCTCATTGCTTTTGTTCTGCTCAATGGAGGAATGAGATCCATCTTTTCTTACAACCATAGAAGAAGCAGGCTCTGATCATTCTTGGCAGAGGGTACAGATATAATGGAATAACTTGTACTCCCTTGTAACCCACAGATCCTGTGTCACAGAAACACAGCATTAGATTTGAAGGTAGGAAAACACAAACACTGGTTGAGAGCTCATACATTTGTTCTGGATACAGTGAAAGAGGTCACATAACCTAAAAGCCCCTTTTAAGCTTCCTTAAAACTTAGAAATTAAACATCTTTTCTTATGAATAATTAGAAAAAATACCCCCAGAAAAAGTATTTTTCTAGGCTCTGATTGGCATGAGGATCAGAGGTCAAATAGTAACCTCCAATCCCCTCCATAGGGTAGCTTTGAGTCAAGCACCCCAGCCCTGTGGAAAGGTTTACAGCGATGACTTCCTTAGCAGACCGGCTCCCTCCAATAGTTGCTCTCCTGCTATAGAAAAGACGGGGGATCTTTGCAGACATAATTTAAATGCCAATTTTCATGCTTCCTCTTCCAAGTTATGGCACTTAGAACATCAATATTTTAAGCAGTTCAAGTATTTTTTAGCTTCTAAATGAGTCATTCACTCTCTTAGCAGAGAAGAGGTAAAATAAAATGTCAATGGAAAAAAAAAGGGCTACTGCTTCAAAGATGAGCACAGAGCTCTGGATCCACTGGCAATCTCCTTGGAAAGTGGAATACAATGCTGGTCAGGACAATGGCAATTCAGTGGCTCTGTAGGAATTCAAAGGCTGCTGGCCCAGTCCTCTCCCTGTCACACTTAATGCACCACTTAGGGTGCAATTTCCTCACAATTCTCCCAGAGATTTCAAGGAGTCATGTGTGACATTCAGGAATTTGCATGCATCTATTAAACGGTTTCAGACACAAGGAAAAAGAAAGACTCCCTAAGGCATCTTGGTACTGCTTTTCTCATTGGCTGCTCAGTGAGATCTGAGGCCTTAAGCCAGGGCACACTTCCCAGGGAGCCACAGCTGTGATGTCAAACCTTTCACTGTTCTTCTACAAGAGAGGGTCTGTGACTTTTCCTAGCTGCCCCTTGGAAGTCACAGGCAGCAGAAGGCAAATGAGCCAGGGCCCGTGTTCCCTCATTCTGCAACGGGATCTGCAAGGGTGCACAGGCATAGGAACCACATGCAAACCAAGTTTCCCCCCGCCGTTGGTCATGTGAACATAGTTAGCACCTCCAAGAGAATAAAAGTATTTTAATCTAAAGTCAAATGTGAGTGACCATGGCCCATGTGTGTGCATAGATTCGGGAGCTCAATACCATGTTCCAGTGTCATAAGACGTATATAATAATTATACACTGAAAAAAAGAAACTTATAAATAAAGGTGGGTTTAAAATACACTAGTGGGGACATCAGGCAGGTAATGAGGAAGGCAGAGAAATCTCTGATATGTCTGGTGACATCCTTGGCTAGCAGTCTGTGCATTTCAAATGTATTTCACATCATAGTAAAATACAAAGGTGGTCAATGAAAGGCTACCAAGGGGTGGGGACAGCCTCAGATAATTTGTCTATAGACCCTTAACATTGTCCCTCTCCACAGTCACTGAATCAGGCTGCCAGCCTCAGATAATAGCTCAAGCCTCTGTCTTTGCTCAGAAACTGTTTACCCTTGTTTTCTTCATCTCTTCATTCCTCCCTCTCTCCCTCCCAGAGTCATTTTATTAGATATTATACCAATGATAATATGCCAGTAATGTTAGTTGTGGGATATCTCTCAAACTGTCATGTCATCCTTGTACCATGCTAATCTTCTGTCATTCAGATAGAAGACATATGCTGCCCAAGAGAGCACAGGCTTCGACATTTCTGTAACACCAGTTACCTTCTACTCCCAGAGACACTCCAATAAATCTAGGATAGAACCTAGGATATCATACAGCCATGTCCTGATGACCATGTTTTGATAAACACTGGACTTCATTTTCCGAGTCTCAAGTGCCCAGACTGACATCTCTTCAAGTGCCAGGACTGACATCTCTTCACACTAGTGTAATCAGGCAGTGCCCTCATCATCAGCCCCTATAGAAACACCAGCATGTGGACAATCCCATGCAAATGACCACTAAACAGTAATCCATCTGGGCACAGTGGAATTTCTGTTTTCTCTTATGAAAGATGATTATGATATTTGATAAAGACTCTAGCCCTAGCCTCTCAATGACTAAATATAAGCCTCCACTGATGATATTCCAGCAACTGTTCAGAAGCATGTACTGTACAGAGAAATGTGCAGATGATTCTCAGGTATAGTATGCTAAACGCTTTCATTATGTTTAGCTAGCGCATACTGTTCATAATTGATTTCACTGTGGAATCCTCATGCACGTATATAACGTATTCCAGTGATATTTTGTCAGTGCCATTGCCCTCTCAGCTACTCGCCCCTCCCACTGATCCTCTTTCTCTCCCATAGAGCCCCTCCTTCTTTGCAGTGTCTGCTGTAATGATGCAACACATTTCATCACATACTTCAGCGTGGAGAGGAGCCTGTGTACAGGAGAATGGATTCTGTAGCGATGGCTAAGCCACTGAAGAGGATGTCTCCTCTCATCAGCTGTTAACTGACCACAGACCCTCTGGGTAACACAATCAACTCTAAACAAGAAAGTGTATCTATAACATTCTGAGACTGAACTATACACATAATTTCCAGGGCAGTCAGGGTTCTCTTCTGTATGTTTGCTTCAATGTTCTTTCAGTACATTTTAATAAATATGTGACAAGGAATCCAAGGCAGTATTCATAACAATAACTTAATGTGCAGAGTGAGCATGACTCCACTCCTTGAACTCATAAGACACATAGCTAACAGTGTGGATTTAGGTATATGTGGTTTCTGTGTTTGAATCAGTCAAACACCTGCAGTTGTATGGAATCAGGCAAACCCTAGGGCACAGCTACATCCCCTGATGCATCTGAGTTAAACAGAGAGTCTGTAGAATCACTCTCCCTGTGTTGGAAGTCAACTGAGAGCATCACAGGGCAGCATCTGACTCTTTGGCTCCATAAGATCCATGGCCCAGAGAAAGCCCCTGGCTTCTTCCCGAACCGTCTACACAGAATTGTAACGAAGTTTTGTGAGACAAATGGGGTAGCATAAGGAGACTAAGGGAATGAAGCATGAAGTCCAAATGTCTAACCACTTAACTATAGCACAGCTTTTATGTGAACAAATATCAATAATTCCAATTTCACCTAAATGAATTCTAAAATAGTTGAACAGGCTTGACAATTGAGAAATAAAGAAGTGCAAATGTAAGAACATGGAAAAGAGAAGGGGGTACCAGTTTACCATCTTTGGGGATGGTCTTCTTAGAGGGGTAGAAAATGACCACTGTCATGACAATCACTCAAAGTCAATAACACTTATGCTTCTACATTATAAATAACAGAGTTGTAGAGACAGAGCAAAATATAAAGGCTGGAGAGATGGCTCGGTGGTTAAGAGAGACAGCTGTTCATCGCAGGCCCAGGTTCCATTCCCACCAGCCACATGGCAGTTCACAACCATCTGTAGCTCCAGTCCTAGTGAATAAACTAGACTTCACAATGACTGTATGTATTTGGTACATTGACATATATGTGCAGGCAAAACGTGCAAACACATGAAATAAAAACCTACAATCATAAGTAATTTAGGAACACAGAAGGATGACTATTCTCTTCTCACAGGGCACCCTGGGTAAGGACAGACCATGTGTCCACACATGAGCATTCGTGTGCATGCTGCTTCCCACCATCAACACTGTTCTTTCAAGTCTACACTGTATCTGTCTACACTTTTGACAGTAAGACTCAACTCCATTTCTACTGAAATCGAGTGCCAGGAGTATTCTATTCCACTAAACAGTGGACTCATCTGCTCATAGACCCATGGAAAATCCTAATGTATGTGCACCAGATTGTGGCTAAGGGTTCTAGGCTTGAGTTGCAGGACCTCAATGGCCATTATGCATCCCTAGGCTTCCAGGGAGTGATTTCATTATCTTCTGAACTTGTTCTATACAGCATCCGGCATCATGCTCCTAATACCCTGCTGTCTTCTCAACAAACTGATACAAATACTAGAGACTAACACACTAAGAAGCAGCCTGAATTCCATGAGGCACATCAAGTCAAAAGGCAGTCCGTTCTACCATTTTTTCCCTTTATACTACAAACTCAGAAATCAGGAGAAATACTTCTGGGCATCAAAGAAACTAGACAAGCTCAAGCATTTTAAGTAAATTAATTAATAGATAACATGATTTCAACAGGCATTTCTCAGCAAATACAATCAAGGGAATGATCTTTCAATCTCTAAAATTAAAAAAAATCATCCTGTGACTCTGTCACTTAGTGTCTTTATAGCATTTGTCAAGCAGTGGTTCAGTACCATGAGAAAGTACCATTTTAAGATAGAACACAGCTTGTTCTGACATAGAGTACTATGTGACCCTGAACTTACATGACCATTGCTAAAGACAGATGTCATCCTAATTACTATGATTACAGCAAGAAGACTAAGGGTGTTCTATGAGATCTTATAACTGATCAAGGAAATAGAAGCAAGCTCATACCGTATCCTTCACTCACCATACTGAGAAGTTATTATGAAGATGGTTCCTGGATAAACTATAGAATCACTTCAAGTTAGACTTGTGACTAACAACACATTCCACTTCTGAGACTTAGTGAATAAATTAAACCAAGCTAAAAGGAGTTCATGAACACAAGGGAGAATTGAACTCAATTAACTACTAAATTACCAGGTAGTGACTACACATAAGACTCACTAAAAGTGCAGGGAGAAGGAGATCAATGGCATCGCTGTGTGGGAGGTAGTTGTGTTAGAACCTGCCATCTGAAAGACTGCAATGAAAGAACAGAGGATAGACAGGACGTTGCAGGCTGCAAGAATGGACAACGCGTGTTATAATTATATATATAAACCTCTACATTTTTATTTCCCCACTTGGCATCCTTTTTTGTCCTTTTTGTTTCATTACGGTTGTGCAGGGCACACCCAACCCTCTGTGTCTTCCAGCCTCCACCTGCCTGTGATGGAATCACAGACAGGCATGGCCACACTCACCCTTCCAGTGCCTGCTTCCAGCACTTTCCCTTACTTGCTGCAGCAACTGGGTAGTGTGCTCGCTGTGATTTCCTATGCTTGGGTTTCTCTTAACTTTTTGAGATGGATGAGTTTATAGTTTCCACTGTATTTGAACAGTGTTTTTGTTGTTGATTTTTCTTTGAAAACTCCATGAAAAGTCCAGCTACATCTATGTTAAAGAACTTCATGCTGTTCATTAACCGAGGCTGTATTTTATTTTCAATATTTAGACCTCTCTGTGCTTCATTTTAGATAGTTTTTTTCTATGTGTATATAGTCTATACTCTTTTATGCTACAGTATGCTACATTTAAAACTTCAGATTTTTTTCATTTTGAGCCATTTAAATTATTTTTTGTTAACCTTTTATTCATCTTAAGATATTCTTATTTTCCTTAAAATCTTTGAACATATTTGTGAGGTTCTGGACTGTGAAGGTCACTACTGCAAATTTTGGGTGAGTCTTGATCCATACTTGCATTTGGGGTGTCTATCTGGGTTTCGTTCTTCTTTGTATGTGTGCCGATTTTGACTGGATGTTACACATTGTCCCTTCACTTTATTTAGTGCTACAGTTTAGTGACTTCCTGTGGAGTTGTTTTTGTTCTGGAACAGGCCTGAAGAACATACAGACTAGTAAGATCCTTCCATGGCCGATTCCAGACTGATCATGACAGACACACACCTGGTGGTTCTAGGACTAGGCAGCCCCCAACCCAGCATTAAGCTGGGTGTCTCTGGGATCTCCGTTTTGGTCTGTATAGACATGTATGCTCCAAGCATCGCGGGGCTCTGGCCTTCTAGATGGTGAATGTGTGCCTTTCTTCCTCAGCAGAAAGCTAGTAATCCAGTCAAAAGCTTTAAGGACCACCATGAAGACACTGTAACAACTCCACCTCCTCTTCTAGTCTTCCCTTCAAGGCAGCTGTCCTGACCTCTCCGAGTTCCATTCTGTGCTTAGCATGGCTACAATGCATGCCCTGCTGAGTAATATACCCCTGCTTTCCAGTCCTAATGTTACCTTTAGTCCCAGGGATGTGACAGCACAGCTCCTCTGGTTTTGCTCTTCTCTGGAGAGTCACTGCCTCCTGCACCATAGGTGAAAAATAGGATTCCTGTGTTTGGTTATCTAGGTGTTTGTATTGGGAAGTCAATTCCCACAGCAGCTAATCATTCCTCGTCAGAAGTATAATTTCTCCAACTGTAACAGCGGGCAAATGTCAGCCCAAGAAAGCATATCTAGACAGAGAGAAATACATACTTCACAGTATAAGTATATCTACAGCTTCTGGCAGGACAAGCAAGCTGGACCCTGACCTTGCTCACGCTCCAAATTCCGGGAAGGTTAATTTGCCTCTACATGAAATCCTGAAATTCCTCAAAGCGTGTGATTTCTTTAAGAAATACTCCTTTTTAGGATGCATTGACCCTATAAAAATGTAACTATCTCTCGGATCACACTTTCTGTTCCCCTCATTTAATGAGTCTGCAGTGACAACTGGTCATCTGTGGGAACCTTGAGCCACTATAGCGTAATGGGAAGGTGGCTGCTAGGGCCTGGGTGTGACAGAAGAATAAAGTTGAAGGATAAAGACCCTAGCAAAAGGGAAGGAGAAAGGACAGAATTACCGACTTCATCCTGTGCCCAGGGCAGGACCCGTGGGAGAGGATTTGTGCTTCAGTTATATTTCCCTTGGGTACTATCTGTAATTACTATCACAGCTCATTGATTTTTCAATTCTTTCTATTAATACATTTATTGGCCATTCTGACATTATTAAATTCAGACCAACTCTGCATCTTTAGTAGAGGATACCTCTTCCCTAAAAACATGAATTCTGTAGGCATAGATTTTTTCTCCTCCACTTCTCACACTAACAAGATCACAGCTTCCATGTGTGACCCGCTTTAAAGTCATGCTACCAACACGCCACTATTTCACTCCAGATCAAAGGATCTCCTCTGCGGGTCATCAGAGGATACAAAATGATAAGTCAATTCATATCTCTAAGATAATTCTACCAATTTACCAGCAACGTCAGCCCCTGTTCCACAGTGGGAGGGAAAATAATGAGGGCCCCTTAAAGGGTAACACAAGTGGCATTTTTAATAAATGTCTCCTCCTCACGTTTGACGAAGCCATTAAAGTAGCCATATCTAACTAAGCCTCCACACACAGATTAAAAATTAAATGTAAAATTAAACAAAGGCATTATCCAAAGGGAAAAGTGGGCCTTCTTGTTGGTTTTTTTGCTCCCAACCCCTGCTGAATTGCGATGTAATTTCCTACTTTAAGTAAGCACTGCATAGCTGGTCTCCAGGTTCAGCTACAGCACTTACATCTGTCTATATTTCTTTACGCAGTAAAAGGATTGAGAGCTCGTTCATAACAGCACCAGCCGCAGCATCCTCTCCCTCGTGCAGTGTGGCAAACAGGCTCTTGCCTACAACCGAGTCTGAATGAATCACTGTTTATCGAGCCCTGCTTATTCATGATCTCCTGGGCTGAGATGATGAGGAGTAATGAGGATCATAAAGCAAGAGGTCTCCTCTATTACAGCTACTGCACAATGCTCACCAGGTCTTTGTATACAGAAATACACACAGCCCCGAGCCATGAGTGTCCGGCAGAACAGTCTGCAGAAGTTCCCACAAGCCGTCTCAAAGGAAATCATCATGACTCCACTGTCCTTCCCCCACCCCATGTCTAGAATACTCATGCTCAAAGAGACCTCTGCTCTGAGCAACACTGAGCATGCAGGCCTGTCACCCATGCCACTCTGCAGGCTGAAAGTTCAAGACTTCCCTGAGCTACTCAGTGAGTTCAAGGCCAGTTTGGGGCACTTAGTGTGACCTTGTCTCAAAAAAGAAAAGTAAAAAGAGAATTGAGGATCTATCCACCTGGGAAGACCATTGCTTAGTTTGAGCAATGTATTAAGGTCCAGGGCAGGAGGGAGGCTTGCAATCTGAGATTTACCTTAAATTTATTTGTCGAATTACAGAGTAACTTGGATGTTGAAGTCTCTACTAAATATCAAACAAAACCCCGGGAAAACTGCAGAAACTGCACTGGAAGCATACTTCTCTTTCCTTCATGGGGGAGGGTGTTTATTCAATGCCCACCAGAGGCAGGCAGGCAGGGGACTGAGAGGCTGGTGTTGGACCACTTCCCAACTGAGGACAATGGGGCTGAGGGAAACTGAGCATGACTGACAGGTCCGTCATCTGGTGGCGTCAGCACCTGAAGGCACACAGGACTCAATGTAATGTCTCCACGTTTGCCTTGCACACACAAGCGGCTTCATTTGGAGTATGGTGTTTAAATCGCCTATCATAAATGTTTGCCCTCACCCCTTGACCTTCGCAGATCACAGGATATCACAGTAAGCTTGGGAAACAGGATCTTTCCTGCAGCACCCCGACAGGTGAGGACAGAGAAGTCCAGAGATGAGAAGGCACCACTTCAAGTCACTCAAGCTGGAATAAAGTGGCATTTCATGTCTTTGAGGCAGTCGCGTTCACTACGTTCAGCCTCCTCTCTAGTGTGATAGTTCTAGACCTCTCCTCCTGCTGTCCTGCTTTGCTTGAAAACATGTTAGAACATCCAAAGGCTGCCAGCACTTGGGAAGCTCTTCTAACAGCAGGGTGTATGCACCAGAGGTCATGGACAAAGTCATTCCTTCATTCCTTGCTGTGCCCCTGAAGTATATCAGAAGAGTGCATCCCCTTGCTACAGAGAGCTCAGCAGCATGTCCTGTCTTAGGACACGCTTGAAGGAAACAGAAGTCACAGGACAAGGCACTGATCTCTAACATCACTAAACATATGAACCTTGGAACTCTGAGCAGAGGGAGCTAGATAGTGCCTATATGTGGCTATTTCTATTCAGTTCCCATGGCTACAAGTCTCTGCTACCTGTGAGAATATGAGTGTCCGATATTTGTAATTCCATGTTTATGTTCATAGTTATCACATGACATGGACAAAGCAGGCTAGCAAACAACTGATTGGAGATATACACATAATATGCTGGTTAGAATAGAAAGGCACTGGACAAATCACATATTAACTGAGGACATGTCATGTACTGGGCAAAAGAGATACAAACAAGAAGTGGAAGAAATAGCCCCTGCACTCTACGAACTTGCATTCTGACCAAAAACACAATCAAAATCTACACATATAATTCCTTAAGTGAATGTCAGGCAGAACTTCCCAGGGGAGAGATTTAATCCTGGTCAAATTTGTTATTTATTTGATATTCTACAATCTTGAAAAGGCCAAAAGGAGAGGGAAAGCATTTCAACGTTAAATACCAGTGAAACTACTTGTGTGTAGAAGTTAAACTCAAAGACATTGAAGTGAGTCAGACGGTGATCTCAGGTGTTTATTCAGCCAGGTACCTGTCAATCACGGTGAGTCTCCCTCAGCCCAGTCATCCACTACATCTTCCTTTAGGCCCTTGAAATGTGTTCAAGAGAGGGACGGGAGTCAGGCAGAGACCAGTCAAAAGCAGAACACCTGAGGGACTATTTACAACACACGAGACAAAGAAGACAGCTAGCCTTGGTACATGAAACAGAACTTGTATTTTGTCTCTAATATGTTGCCTAGAAACAAGACAAAACAAAACCCACTTTCTTCCTAAAAAGACATAAGGCTGATGTGTGTGTACTAAAGGCAATGTCTTGAGACATGGCTGTTACGGATTTGATGAAGGCACCAACAGTGGGCCTCCTTATTGTTCTTGGTAACTAACAAACACTGACATTTATTTGTAAGACCCCATAACAGCATGTGGGAGTACTCATTGAAATTTCTCTACCATGTTTACATTTTATGATAAATTAAACTTCGATCCGCTTTTAAATGAAAAAAGTTAGAAATCTTCAAAATTCTAACTCTTCTTCTAAAAAAAGTCTGAGATTGAGAAATCATTCAGTATACATACAACCCATCCTATGATTTCTGGATTTTTCTCCATGTAGCCATGGTTGTTCTGGAACTTGCTCTGTAGATGAAGCTGGCCTCAAACTCAGAGAGATTTGCTTGCCTCCTGAGTGCTAGGATAAAAGGCAAGAGTCACCACCACCCATTTGATTTTATCTATTTTAAGGAGATTTAAAGTACTACAAACTATTGTATCTCTGGAGAGTTGCAGTCACAACCATGTCACTAAATACTATGGACCATTTCTCTTGAGACTTCCCCTTAGAAGAAGAAAAGAGGATTACACCAGCCATATAGCTAAGAAATATAAACAAATCTGAAGAAAAATGAAGTTTCTAACTTCCTTCACCACGTGCAATCAAAACTAGTGTTACAGGAGCAAAATCATCACCATTCACAAAGAAGAAAATGATTTTAATGAACAGGAGTTAAGTAATAATTAGGAACCCACAAGTTTTCCTGTTCATATTTGGGGACAAACAGAACTTTCCATAAGTCATATGATGTGCAAATCCTACTCACTGTAAAACTCTGTGTATACTGGCCTTAATTTCTCAAAAACCCTGAGTCTTTCATGCAGAGCTTACCTTGAAAGTGAAAAATGACAGAAATATCAAAAGAATTCCCAGATATTATTAGAGATTATCAAGCTGGTGACAATGACCCCTGGTTTTGACCCCTGGTCCACACCATAGCTTGTGAGTTTCTGTAGTTTTTGCCATTTTCTAGCATGTATGGTTTCAATAGATTTATTGTTGTTCTTGTTGAAGGAAGTACTATGAGATAAAAGGACTGCTGGGAAATACAGACTACCTTTTTCCTTCCCCACCCCCACCAGTGAGAAAAGGCTCTCTCACCTGTATGGAAAGATTACACAGATATTCACTTCACCAAACTCATGACAAGAGTAAAGATTTTATGACATGAATTGAGACAATTGGATGCTAAAAGAACAGTGCAAACTCTTCCTTCTGCTAGGTTATTAAGGTAGAGTTAACTGCATGTTAGGAAGGACCAGGGAGGGTAAACTAATGAGTCTATTGGGAAATGACAGATGAACACATGGCTTTCCTACAGACATAGAAAGCTTGTCTAAGAACAGCTAGCTAATACTGGTGACTGTGTATTCTTTTTCTTTTGCGATGCTCTACTCTCTCAGCGCATCGAACAGTTCTTATTCCAGCAGAGAGCTTGGGGATTGTAAGTGATGGGCATTCTCTAGACATTTCATTTTGGATTACAAAAATCAATGCCAGATATAAACAAGAAGTGACATCCTCTGCTGCAATAGAGATCTTTTTCAAACACAGGCTTGCACTGAGAAGGAGAAACGAGGCTGAAATGCTGCACATGGCCAGGTAATGCAAAGGAATGTGGAAGCAACGGAAAAGAACTTATGAGAAAGCATCTTCAACAAATGGTGCTGGCATAACTTGATGCTGGCATGTAGAAGAATGCGGATAGATCCATATCTATGGTCATGCACAAAACTTGAGTTCAAATGGATCAAATACCTCAGTATAAATCCATCCACACTGAACCTCATAGAAGAGAAAGTGGTAGGTACATTTGAATGAATTGGTACAGGAGACAGCTTCATGAACATAAGACCAGTAGCACAGACACTGAGATCAACAATTAATAAGTGGGACCTCCTAAAACTGAGAAGCTCCTGTAAGGCAAAGGACAGAGTCAACAAGGCAAACAGTCACCCCACAGAAAGGGAAAAGATATTCACCAACCCTACATCCGACAGAGGGTTGATCTCCAAAATTTGCAAAGAATTCAAGAAGCTAGTCTTCTGAAAACCAAATAATCCAATTAAAAATGGGATACAGAACTAAATAGAGAATTCTCAATAGAGGAGGATAAAATGGCTGGGAGACACTTAAGAAAGTGCTCAAGATCCTTAGCCATCAGGGAAATGCAAATCAAAACAACTTTGAGACACCATCTTACTCCTGTCAGAATGACTAAAATCAAAAATACCAATGACAGTTCATGCTGGAGAGGATGTGGAGAAAGGGGAACACTCCTCCATTGCTGTTGGGAATGCCAACTTGTACAACCATTTTGGAAATCAGTATGGAGATTCCTCAGGAAAATGGGATTCAGTCTACCACAAGTTCCAGAAATTCCACTCTTAGTCATATACCCAAAAGATGTACATTCATACAACAATGACATCTGGTAAACTAGGTTCATAGCAGCATTATTTTTAATAGCCAGAACCTGGAAGCAACATAGATGCCCCTCAACTGAAGAATGGATAGAGAAAATGTGGTGCATTTACATAATGGAGTACTATTCAGCAGAAAACAACAACAAAAACAACAATGGAATCTTGAAATTCACAGGCAAATGCATTAACTAGAAGAAATCATCCTGAGTGAGGTAAGCCAGTCACAAAGATAAATATGGTATGCACTCACTCATATATGGATTTTAGACATAGAACAAAGGATTACCAGCCTACAGTCCACACCACCAGAGAAGCTAGGAAACAAGAAGGAACCTAAGAGAAACATACATGGTTTCCCAGAGAAGGGGAAATGGACAATATCTCCTGATCAAATTGGGAGCATGGAGGCAGGGGACAGGTAGCTAGGAGAATGGGAGTGGAGGACATGAGGGAGCAGGAAGGTTAAGTCGGGGGAAGAATAGAGGAGAGCAAGATAAGAGATACCATAATAGAGGGATCCCTTATAGGTTTAGAGAGAAATCTGGCACTAGGGAAATGTCCGGAGATCTGCAAGGATGACCCCAACTAACAATCCAAGCAATAGTGGAGAGATTACTTTAAATGCCCTTCTCTGATAATGAGATTGATGATTACCCTATATGTCATCCTAGAGCCTTCATCCAGCAGCTGATGGAAGTAGAAGCAGACACCACAGCTGAACACTGAGCTGAACTCCTAGAACCCAGTTGCAGAGAGGGAAGAGTGATGAGCAAAGGGGTCAGACCAGGCTGGTGAAACCCACAGAAACAGCTGACCTGAACAAGGGGGAGCTCATGAACCCCAGACTGATAGCTTGGAAACCATGATAGGACTGATCCAGACCTCCTGAATGTGGGTGTCAATGAGGATACCTCAGCAATCAACGGGGCTTCTGGAAATAGACCAATATTTATCCCTAGCATAGGAATGGACTTTGGAAGCTCAATCCACATAGAAGGATACTCTCTCAGCCTAGACACACGGGGGGGGGGGAAGCTGGAGGATGCTAGGCCCTACTCCAAAGGATATGATAGACTTTTTGAAGATCTCCCATGAAAGGCCTCACCAGCCCTGGAAAGCAGAAAGAGGATGGGATAGGGAGTAGTTGGGGGGGGGCAGGGGAGGAGGGAAGGGAAAGGGAACTGGAATTGACATGTAAAACAATCTTGTTTTCTAACTTAAGTAAAAAAACAGAGAAAAACCTCACAGTTTATTATAGGTCCATAGTCTCAGCAGCCATTACTGAGATGATGAAACATTAAGACATTAAGCCCAAGGGACATCCCAGATGGACTTAACCACACTCATTTCCATCCTATATTTTTGAGATCCTGTTTACATTTAAAATTTCTTTGGATTCTTCAACTACAAAATTACTAGTATTTACAGTTAATTTCTTTCATTAGGACAAACAATAAGCAGAAAGTACAGATTTATTATGTCCTTTAGTTAGCATTTTGTTCTGCCTACATAGTGGCAATGTGATAAGGTATTTAGCCAGTGTGCACACAGGGAAACAGTGAGTTCTTCTTTAAATACCATGGTCAGACATCACTGCAATGAATTATACTGGATTTATGTCTTTGATTAGCAAAGCTTTAAATGCTAGCAATAATAAAACAGCATATGTGCCCTCATATGAAATGTGTGTTCCTAGACATGGTTTCCTGCATCCATAAATTTGTTCATGAGTTTAGCTATGTATTGCTAAATTGTGTTCCTTTTGCTTTTGGGTATTTTCACAGTAACCATCTCCTAGAACTGGTAACACTTTAGATATCAGCAGGAGAGCTAGATACAAATATTAAAAAAAATGAAAACTATTTAACAATAATATTCCCATGCCTGTTCTCTGTCATTTCTGAATTTAGAACTTCACATCGACGAGTTATATTCCCATCTTATTTTAAATATTTTCTCTTCACTTTGGTGTCAGTAGCTTTCCAGGCAGCAATTTTAACTCAGCCACGGGGGTCTCCTAAGGTCATCAAGAAGTCCTAGCTTCGGAACATTGTCTACTCCAAAGTGGACGCTGATATCTAAGGTTGCAAGTGGGTGAGAAGCAAGCTCAGGTGATTCTGTAGGCAGGGGACAAAAGAGATAATGCTTCTCTGGAAGTGAATAGACCAGACATGAGGAGGAGGGGCATCCGTGGACATCTCTGCTTACCCCTTGTTCAGATTCCAAAAGCTCTGTTTTGACTCTGACGGCCGGCATCCCATCGAGCATTAGCATTCTGTTCTCAAGAGTGTTGAGATTCTGTGAACAGAAGAGAGAGCAGCATTCAGTTGGGAAGCACCAGAAGAGGACATCCCCCCTCAGGTAGCCGTCCCTCACTGCCATCCCTTCAGTACTGCCCACCTAATTCTGTAAGAACGAAGCATAATTAAATGAGAATATCAGCATAACCAATTATCCCCTATCTGAACTTTCATTTGAAATAATGACTAGGAAGTTGACTGAATCAATGTGGCTCTCTGACCTCCGGGTTGGAGGTCAGGCTGTAATAAACTGCAGTGCAGAAACATTACATTAATTTATATGGGGCTGGAAAATTTATCACACCTTCTCAATAGTGGGAGGAAGCAAAAGACAAAGTTTTCTTTCAGCCTTACTTCTACAGGCTGTATTGTGTACAGACATGCATATATTAAAAATTCAGCTGAAAATACTCTTTGTCCTCTTGAAGCCTGAATAATCTAAAGACAAAGTAATATGATCCTAGATTCTCTTAGCCCCTAAGGAACTATTTTAAAACAACCTAAACAAGTTTTAATTTAAAAGTGAATAGCTGAAAGTCATCAATAAGAGATACTTTGTTACCATTCTCTTCACTACTTCTGAAAGGGAAGCCGCATTGAAACTGTGGCTCAGCAGATTTTGAGTGTTGGTGAGAAGCTGAAATTAAGTTCATATTTCACTAGTTCTCTCTGCTTTAGGCAGTTTCGAGTCAGCCAGCTACAAAGGCACTCAGAAAGTCACACATAAGGCACCCAAATTAGACTCATCACAAAACATGTTTCAAATGAGACAACCTCAAATTGATGTGCTGGCATGTTTGAACCTAAGGTTTCAGAGTTGTCACTCTGCTCAATGGCCTTACAGAGGTGACACGACACCAAAGAGCTCTTACAAAGAAGGTATACATATATGTGTATGTGTGTGTGTGTGTGTGTGATAAAAGCATTTTACATATACATGTATAGATGTATATTAAACAAATATAAATGTACATTCTCACATGTGTGTATAACTTGTTTCTTATGGGTGAATTTTATTAGATAATGAGAAATGCAACTAACACAAAATGTGTTTGTTCAAGATTATTCCAAATTTCTGTGTGCATATATATATATATATATATATATAATATATATATATATATATATATATATATATATATAGGAGTTCCTAAATATTTGCTTATAGGGTGACAAAGGTTTAGTATTATTTCCAGAATTTGACATTTTTACTTGTCAGGCAGCTGATTTTCATGAAAGCAATTCAATAAAAACTCCATCCCAACAAATCACAGTTGGCTATTTTGTTACCGAATTCTACAGACAGGGTGCCTTACAGGGATGCACTCCCAACTTCTCAGTTCCTGACTCTATGAGATCATCCAAGAAGTGCAACCTAGAGGTTCTCTCATCACAAATATTTTCCCTGAGAAATCAACAAGAAGGGAAAGGAAAAATACACTAATTCCCTTTAGTCCTAAGAAGTATTGAGAAAGTTCACATCCCCTAGACTATTACAATTTCCTGTCATATTTTCCCCTTAGAAATGTACAACATTGTGGGGTTATTTCTCATCCTAATAGACCCTGACAAAAGCAACTACAATTTTGCCAAGCATTGCTGGTGAACTCAGTTAACTTCTTCCAAACTTAAAATCTTTTCTTCATTCCTGAGGTTGTTTACACATGAGGCATCGTTCATAGACTCGTCACTTGTTGCCCCTTTTGTAGTGTTAAGCTACTCTAGGGGATGCCTTGCTGCATGAAGCCCACAGCTCTCTCTCCACTCCACCAGCTTCTCCCGGGTGCTCTGGGACTCTCCCTTCACAAAGCCTCCCAAGGCTGCCTGGTTGGTAGACAGTGAAGGATGAGCTGACACAGCTTCCTACCCTGGAGCAGGTTTTGCCCCGATAGGAAGGCTAGAGGAAACCTTATAAGGGAAGCCTGGGCCAAGCTGGAGAGAGGACAGGAGCTGTGCGACAGGAAGGTTTAATGAACTGTTAGAATCTGATTACAGGCTAATGTCCCTTTTAGTGCTCTGGACCAATTTACAGCTGGTGTACTCTAACCCCTGCCCCCACTAGCTGGGATAAAATGCACGCTAGCCACAGTTTTGAAGTTAAAAGCTGGTAAATCATGAAAACACGACTGGGTCCATGGCCCATTTAGCACACTGAAATCAATTTACTTTCACATTTTTTTTTAAATTTTCATTGTTGGTCTTGAAATTCTACAGTCAAGTCAAAGTGTACATTTTAGCCTACTATAAGTGAAAACGACCCCACGGTTATTATTTAGTTGTTGTTTAATGAAGTTGTTTTCCTTGGGAATATCTCACTTTGCTTTTCCAGGAACATGCCCAGCCACAACCATAAGAGACACCATAAACAGCAGTGCGCACCACTGGGAACATGGCCAAGTTCTTTCAGTCAGTAATTGATAACCAGTGTAGACACATTGCAGCACACACATATTCATCTCTGCACCCAGGATTCAAACCCCACTTAACAGACTTAGAAGCACTGTGAGACCCGTCTTGTTCAACCATCAGGAAAGGAACGGGGGGGGAGATGACGTATACAATAGTCAGACAGCATTGACAATACTGCCCTTCAAAATATTGGTATATTCATTTAGTAAACAAGATTAGGAGCATAAAATGTCAGTTGACCATAGATTTTAAATACACAATGGGTTCTGATAATCTGAAGTTGCTGTCAAACATGTCTTGGTATGACTTTATTTAAAACATTTCTGCTATGGCATCAATAGCTCTACTGATTCCCAGGAGGTAAGCAAAATGATACCACCACCAATCTGGGGGTCCTGGTGCTATTTGTGTACTTACATTGTAATCAACCTTTGGATATTATAGGTTCTCAGAATTATAATTTATATTATTCATATATAAATATATACTGTGTACTACTTGTTTCTCATAAGTAGATATTATTAATTAATCTAAAAGTCTCACAAAATTTGTTAGTTGGCTATTATACAAATCCAAGTGAACTTGATGAGAATGTGACATTAGATATTTCCACATGCCAAGGAAGACTGGTGACATAGTACTCCAACACACGATCATTTTCTTGGTCAGAAGTCATATGAGTAGTGCAGAGGTGACTGGTCTAAACACCTCAAAATATTCAGCATTGATGAACAGCAACAAGGACTGATCTTCAGTGACAGTGTTTCAGACATCCCTGTAATGGAGGTGATTCTGGTCAGCTCCTACAACCAATGCAGCTTTTTTCCTCTCCTCCTGGCTATGAGTCAACTGGAATAACAAAGGCCTGGCCAATCAGTTCTGAGCTGTTTAATTTCTATATTAGATTACAATTCCTAAGCAGAAAGTTGGTAATGATAGCTGTTTTTTCTCTGATGACACGGGAAATAATTTTTTAAATATGCGTATCTTCTTCAAGATATGAATGGCTGTGGGTGAAGAGACCTCAGTCCTGTACCTATGCAATATTGAAAAGTGATGTCAGGGCCGGATGAGTGGTTCAGGATTCACTGCACCAGGATGTAGGCCTAACTTTATAGCAAACTCTTATGGGCTTCCAAGGTACACATGGTCGATGGCTCACAGTACCATCAAGTGGGTACCTTAGCCAACAGTGAAAGTGATAGAATCAGATTACAAGGAGCTTGAGCTTCTGCATTAAAGAACACTTCTACCACACTATCAAAAAATATATATTCGCTTTCTTAAATCCTACCACAGATGGACTTAATTCAACTAATAGGTCGACAACAATTCTGAAACCTGGGCTGGAGAGATGGCTCAGCCATTAAAGACTAGGCTCACAACCAAAAACAATTCCAAAATCTTTGCTGAAACTCAAGAGAGTCCATGAGGCCCTCCTCTGTTTCTGGGTAAAGGTCTCATTCACCTATTGGATTACGATACTCTTGTGCATAGGCAACACTTTCAATCAGCTATTACAATGTAACATATCACATAGCTAAATGAGACAAGCATTTTTTCCTCATTATGATAACAACTTCTATTTCACCTTTCCTGTTGACCACATACTGTGCTAAGAACTGTGCTTAAGGATGCACCTTTAATGCTCACACTGACACAGGAGAATGCTACCACTATCTAAGGCTGCCGTATCAGAGAGGGAAGGAATAAAAATTCCTGAGGTCCCACAGTTAGTCATTGGCACAGTATTATAAACCCGGTGCCTAACCCAACTTTGTTCTTCTCAATGATACTCTATTTAGCTATCCGTTTCTGTGCTTTGCTGCCTTATCTCCATGATCAATACATGCAACCTACTCACAAATGCAAAAAAAAATGAGTATTGAGGGTTCAATGAAAGGGGTTTTTAAGTCTCAGTCCCCATTCCTCCCAAGGCTCAGCTGGCTTAGTCATGGAACTAATGTAAAACATTGGTGACTGGCAACATCAGTATGTTAGGGAATAATATTATTAAGTCGAATCAGCTTCTTGTTTCAAAGCTGGTTCACACTTCCTCCTGTGAAATTGTTCGAACATATTTTTAGCTCACTGAAATTATGTCTGGATCTGTAAATGCCTCAGACTTCATTTTGCCACTTGGTCCCATCTTGGTTTCAACATCCGGGAACTCTGTGTAATCCCATCTGCCACGTTATTTAAAAACCTTCTTGGTGGCTTGCTCTCTATTATCACAATATGAGGGTAATATCGTATTTTGTGTCTTGTAGGCAGGACATATAATCATTGGAATTACATTTCACTTATAATTGCTGAGATTAAGAGTAAGTGTGCATTTGACAATGCTCCCACGAACTCACTGGTAACTCAGTTTTGTAGAGGACACAGTAATACCCAACATACCCGAAGAGACACAGAACAAACATTTTAAACTGATGCTTTACCCTTTTAATGTCTAGCTCAGCTTTCCATATTTCATTCCTTTGCAGTATTGAGAAGGGTGTTCAGAGTAATGAATATAAAGAAGCAAACACACTTGTGTGGGTTTTTGGTTTTTTTTTTTTGGTACTGTTTGAGATAGAGTATTGTTATGCAGCTAAGGCTGGACTAGAAGTTGCAATCCTTATGCTTCAGCCCCCCAACCCAAGTTTTGGAATTGCAAGTGTATGGCAGCATGCCTGGCTTGTGAATAAATTTTATTTACAAAACTATATTTCACTTACAGAAGTATGAGCTCTCTATAGGAATCCTTAACTTGCAATCTAATGGTGATTTCCGAGACCTAAGAATACATTCCTCTGAAAAAAGCCTGACTTCTCACTCAAAACCAAAATGTTTCCACAAAATCACATACTGAAGCTCGAGGGATGGTTTCTCTTCTAAGGACTAACTGAACTATATGTGTGCTGTACAACTACTGTGAGGACCAGTCTGCAGCCTACACATGTGAAGAGCTAAGCGTCACAATATACAGTTTACACAACTATTTAGAAGTGTTTCCTATAAGTAACAGTTGCTAAACCAGCTGTGAAAAACAGAAATTCTTATTTGAGTTGCAAATAGATGCTTTTTAAAAAAGCAACCAATTCAACTTGAACTAGAGTCTTAAATTTAATTGTCAAGGGCCTCAGTAATGTCACAGACCACATAACACGTGCAGACCACATGCACAGCACAATGTAGGTCTTTAATGAGACTGTAGCCTTCTTTGTTTGGACACATATGCACACTATGATGTTCACACATGACAAAACCATATCACAACACACATCTCAGGGAGAAAACCTATCAGTAGGATACACATGGCTGTCCCTGCAACAAGTGCATGCCTTCTTCTCTTTGTTTCCTTATGCACGTGGTGGTTAATCTGTAAATGCCTCAGACTTCATTAGCCACTTGGTCCCAAGATTGGACAAGAACAGCCACTAATGCTGGGTAAACTACTGGGTCATAGAGAAGCCTTGGAAAGTCTTGATTTAATATAAGATTTTACCATGATTTCTAGAGCATTCTTCTGTGGAAGAGCAGGAAAAAAGAAACAGGGAGTCCTTGCTAAATGACATACTTTGATAAAGAGCTGATGGATGTGGACTGATAGTTTGTTTTGGCATATTTTCTCACTTTATTTTTTGTTTATACAAATTGTATTCATTGTGTAATTAAAAGAAATGTGTGATAGTTTGATATTTGATGTATAAAAAGAGTCAAGCAGTAGTTTTTTTTTTAAGGAAACAAATGATGAGAATAGAAATCCAATTTTCCATCTAGGTTGACACTGAGCATGTGTAGGAGAGTCAGGTCCATTCCTCATCCAGGAGAGTGAGCAATGCCACAAACACTCCCTGGCAGATATACAAGTTACTATTAAAATTTAAGGCAGACAAACCTAAAACCCCTGTAGGCAAAAATCCAGGAGCTCATGGTCTGCATTAGACTTACAACCATTGCACTGAATCTGCTAGCCTGCTTTCAGTAGACTCTCAATGGATGTTTTCAATTATCATGGTGATGCAGAGATAGGTTCAATGATGTTTAATCAGGTTATGATATAAGATGTTCTAGAAGATTCTGTAAATACTTATACTATTTACCATTCTGCCAGACAAGAAAGCAAGGACCCAACACGTGTCTCTCTACTGCAGACAACTACATATTAAACATTGCATTATCTTGAAAAACCTTTGCCATTTTTCTATGGGAAAATATACAGACATATATGTGTGTGTGTCAGATATTTTAATGAAACTTTCTGATATTGATTACAATTAGAGTCTCAGCTTTTGTATAGATCATTCACTACACCTGGGCCTTTGATGCTAAACCATAGTCTCAGATTATATGTTGAAAACTCTCTATGAGAAAATTTCTAGAGAGTTACTGAGAGAAAAAACTAGGTCCTCACCAACAATCACGTTTGGAAGAACTAAAAATATCCCACGGGACATACAGTTTCCTGTCCAGCATGTGCACGAAGCTTAGAGGTCTCCACAGTTCCTAACAAAAAATAAGGAGGTAATAAGACTGAAGAGTCAACTCCTCTTCTTTAATTCATCAGAACATCAAGGTCACAAGGTAAAGCCCACCTCCAATTATTGCGATGGGAGGGACACGGAGCAGAGACATCTTTGGGAACCATGGTCCTCTCCCTCTCCTACCAAGGCAGGCGAATCAGAATGTCAGTGATCAATTTATAGACATCACACAGTTCAAAGAAAAATAGAGACCAGAGCATAGGGGATTCTCCACGTTTGTACATTGAGATTGGCACATTTTATAAGGTAGCTGTCCAGGATTAATAAAAGGAATTTTTGTCAAGTATATTTAAGGACAAAATGCCTAATTAGATACCTTACTCAAGATGACCCATATAGCAAGTGAGCATGTGAAAAAATTGCTTACCATCTCACATTGCTGGAGAAATAAAAATTAAAGTAATAAGATTCACTTAGCATACTGGTGAAAATCTAAGTCCATCATGCTGACAACCATCACATCATGCGAACAAGTACCAAAGGTATTTTGATTCATTACAAGTGAGAATGAACATACTTTGGGAGATAGCTTGGCTGCTTCACACAAAACTAAATAATATTTAGTTTTACTATAAAACTAATGTCTTTTAAGATATGAAGCCATGGAAGGAGATAAGGACTTTCCACCACTGTCGTTGAGTGAAAGGGGTCACTCTGAAAGGCTTGCATACTGAGTGATGATGACTCTATTAACTTGTTGCAAAAAAACTAAGCCATGGAGATAGTAAGACCATCATTGGTCACTGGGGGTTACTAAATCATGGAGATGGTCAGATCATCACTGGTCACTGGGGGTTAACAGGAAAGGAGTGGATGGCAAGCAGGACACAAGGGAACTGAGGGCAGCTTTGTGTCAAAACTCATAAATCCCCTGAAATATACATGAAGAATGACACCTGACACCAACTGCAGAGTCGACATGCCAATGAAGCGCCAGGCCAGGCTCCTCAGTTCTAACAAGTACATCCCACAGTGCACAGATGTCACCGAGGAGGACTGCAGGGGAAGGAGCAGGTGGGTGTGTGGGACACTGCAACTGTCTCCCCTGCGTGGCTGTGAATCTCAATCTCTGAAAACAGAGCTTATTAATTCAAAATGATTCTCTTTTGCAAACTCAATTTGAAATTCCATTTAAGAGAATTTAAAAGAATATAGTCTTATAGTGATATCCAAAAGTACAGTTTGAAAACCAGATAGAAGTCTCAGGACTAAGATTTTCACTGCACACAAACAGAAATAAGATGTGACAGTACTACTTCCTAAAAGTAAGCCCTACTCCCAAGTCTATAAAACAAATTCAGGGTAGTAGGTACTGCCACAGAGTTGCCAGTATACTCCTCTCAAGCTATTTCATACTATTTATATATTTTGCATTATATTTATCTGCAGTGGAAAACTAAACGAAATTTTATACTCTACACTAATTTTAAGCCTTTTGTTATGACCAGCAGAAAGGATTGGTTAATAATTCGAGTATTGAACAACATGAGAAAATATTCTGCATTTAATGTGTTTTCTCCTGAAAATAAAGGAAATTGCAACTTGGTAAGTTGAATCATTAAATATAAAACTAAATGAAAATAAAAAAAAACACAAAGAAGTCCTTATAATACCATGGATAGCAGAAGCATAGAAATGTATAGGGAGTTGGTGATAGTGATGATTTGAATTTTGTGTACTGAGAAAATGTTTGGTGAATAAAAACAAAACAAAACAAACAACCAGAAACAAAAACCTAGGTTGTGAGCTCCAGAAATCTCCCTCAATTCACCTTACTTTAGTGTTTCCCATTTTCAAATGGGTGATATAAATATTTAAAAATGGAGTCTCTACAACTCCTAGAGAACAGAATGAGCTTTAAATAATGCTTTCAGAGTATCTGTCCATAAATTACTCTCTTTTGAAAATTCTTCTCTTTGTGTTTGTTCATGGTATATGTATATAAGCTTGTGTGTGTGTGCATGTTTATGTCCATTGTTGCTATATGCATGCCATGGAGTATATGAGGAGGCCAGAGGAGAACCTCAGGTTTTTTTTCTTGGCTTCACCTTGTTTGAGACAGTCTTCTTTTTACGAAAGCTGACCCTTGAGCATGCTTAGTATTTCTCTGTCTCTGCCTCCTATCTGCTGCACACCATAGGAATGCTGGGTTATGAAGTGTTCACTACCAATGTGTGAACACTTGTATGCTTTGGGGGTTGAAACTGGTCCTCATGCTTTCCCAATAAGTGTTGAATCAATGAGTCTTTCCCCAGCACTGGTTATCAATTATCTTTTAAGCTAACAAGTGTTGAGCAAAATAATTCCTTGTTTCGTGATGACAGGAGATCTAAATGTGTAGCAAAATCAGCTTCAGGCTTCTATCCATCAGCTTCATCCACACAAGTGCTAGGATTCTGAAATTACAAAATTGCAGATGTACTATAATGCTTGACTCCATTTATTTTTTTTAATTGTTTTTATTTTTTGGTTTTTACGAGACAGGGTTTCTCTGTATTGTTTTGGAGGCTGTCGGTCCAGCCCGGCCTCGAACTCACAGAGATCCGCCTGCCTCTGCCTACCGAGTGCTGGGATTAAAGGCGTGTGCCACCACCGCCCGGCGACTCCATTTATTTTTAAATGGACTTCCACCATAAAAAGCTTCTGATAGGTTAGAACTTGCATGTCACTAAGAACATCAATCAATACCATTTTTCCCTTTAAGTATTCACTCGGATAATCCTTAATAAATAGAAAGTAAGTTGTCAAGAAACAGAAGTGTTACCATGCATCTACCCTCAGGCACTCGATGAGACAATCTATTAATACTTATGCCAGCAATTTATTCTATAATAAGGAATGGTGAACAACTCAGATGTTCACATCTACTCATGGGCACATAAATGTGAACAAAAAAATAGCTGGAAAAAAACCCTCTCCTTGATGACAAATGGGAACAAACCCATCACTTGAGATTATGAAGGACTACTTGATACACATAATAAGGCTGGAAGGCCAACTTGAGTTTGACAATGAAATCACCAAACTGAGGTAGCTCTGATAAGGCCTTTAAAAGATACTGTAATGGAAATACCTGACCTAAACATGTTGTAGCTCATGGACTCCAGACTGATAGCTGGGAAACCAGCATAGGACATATCCAGACTCCCTGAACATGGGTGTCAGATATGTGGCCTGGGAAATCTATGGGATCTGTGGTAGTGGATCAGTATTTATCCCTATTATACAAATGGACACTCTCTCAGCCTAGACACTTGGTGGAGGGCCTACTGCTCCAAATGATATGACAGATTGAAGATCCCCCATGGAAGACCTCACCCTCCCTGGGGAGCAGAAAGGGGACTGGATGGGGGGGGGGGGGGTTAGTGGGGAGAGGAGGAGGAGGGGAGGGAACTGGGATTGACATGTAAAGCAAGCTTGTTTCTAATTTAAATAAAAAATAAAGAGGATACTGTGATGAATGTCTAATACATAATTGCATACAGTTCAGGATCTTCTATTAAAATGGTAGGTGACGACAAAATGTTAGAAAGTGTGAAGAAGTCTTGGGTGCCTGGTAGTTTTCCACATATCTGCAGACTACAGCCAGTGACATAAACAATCTGACTCACAGATAAGGAGATAGTTCATAGATGATGGCACCTGCCATCAAGTCTGAAAACCAGAGTTTGATCCCATGGACAAAGCTGGTAGAAAAGGAAACTGACTTCTAAAACTTGTCCCCTGACCTCTTCGTATGTGCGATGCCATGTGTACACTCACACACAGATACACATACACAAAACAAATAAATAAACATTGTATCTTTAAAAGATACATTAACTTAAATATTAATATGAAAGTTCATGGGCCAGAAAACACCTCAAAGACTTCTAGTCAAGGCAGGGGCCAGTGAGTATACAAAAGGTCCTGTACAACTCCAGAAACACTGAGAAACTTAGGTCATACCAATGTCAGCGATTCTGGGTATTGCAATGTGGAATCAGAATAAATTATAAGAGGCAAACTGAGATGTACTGATAAGATATGTTGGCATGAACTCAGAAAACAATATGAAACAAGCCAAAATCCGAGCCAGGATTGTAAGTGCTTTCCAAATGTGATGGGTAATATTGTTTGCCAATTTGACAGAATCTACAATGACAGTACATAGGAAACAAGCATCTGGACACATCTGTGTGGGGTTATCTAGACTGGGAAAGCTGCTGGCCATGCCTGGGAGATATTAGGCTAACTGAACTAAGAAGATCCATTCTGAATGTGGACAACATCATTTCTTGGAATTAGGTCCTGGACGCCATAAGAATGCAAAGGACAGCTAGCACAGCAATTCATCTCTCTCTGCATCCTGGATCTGGATGCGATGTGGCTAGATACCTCAAGGTCTTGCCACCAGGACTTACCTGTTGTGATGGGCAATACCCTCAAAATGTAAACCAAAATTAGCCTTTCTTCTTTAAGTGGTTTTTTTATCAGATACCAGCCTTTTTCACACTGTAGACCATGGAGAAAACGAAATGGTTTGTGTAATGGGATAAAGATAAAACCAGGCAATAGAAGGCAAGCATTCCTCGGTTACATATGTAACCATCTGGGGTCATTGAAGGGACTTGATATGCCATAGCAGTCAAAATGCTTTACTTTAAGTCCCAACATCTTCAAACTAGCCAAGTTGCACACACATACACGCACACATGCACACATACACACTGCTGTGAATCAAGATGCCATATTGATGCCACATTTTAAGTTAGATATTTTAATACATAAATACTGCCATGAGTAAATGTACATTTTGCTAAGACAGCAATTCTGCCATATACACACATAAGATCAATGACAGAAAAAATGTTCTTGTCTCAGTTAAAACATTTTTTTCTTCATTTTTGGTGGCCTATTTCCTCATCCTTCCATAGAAAGTGTATTAATCTCATTTTTCAATCTAACATATGCAAAGATTCTATTCCATGACAAATTCACTACAAGCCTAAGTAAAACAATTGATGGAAACTGTCCCTATCCAGATACCTTGTACTTTACTCTATAGCCCTTGGTGACCTCACACTGTAGACAGTCTATAAAAGAGCAATGTGAAGGACTGCTACTCCCAAAGAAGAAGATGCAGAACATCTTCACACATTGGGTCGCACATTTGCTCTCCAACTCAGTCCTTTTACACTTCTTCTATCCTCTCAAAGGTAACAACCTTAAAAATTCTAAAGTCTCATAGAAGACCGGGACTGAATGGAATCACCAGAGGTTCCAGCAAGTTTTTAAGCTAGAAAATGATGATCTCATGCTAGTGAGCTACCTCTCCAAGCCATGCTGTGGCTTCAAAATAGTTAGAGCATGCCACTGTCCTGCTCTGCTGGGTGCAACTGTTAGCAGTAGCCAATTTGGTAGAATCTATCAAAAACCAATAAACTATATGAGTCTTTTGTCCTAGAGAACTCAGCTCTTGGAACTGATCTAGATAATAAGCGAGGATGTACAGAATCATATTTAGTTTCCCACTGTTCATAATTAGTAAATATTGGAAGCAACCTAAACGTCTCCAAACAGAACACAATGATTAATTAAATCATCATGAGCCCATGTAGTTAAAAACATCACAAATTCTTGCTTTAAATGGCATAGCAATATGATACTAACATATAATAATGCCTAGTTTATATAGGCAAATGTCAATTTCTAAAATACCATATACTGTGTATAAAAATCTGTTACATACTATACAGCCTTAAAAATAAAAATATAAACAGAAGATGGGTAGTTAAATATCACTCTGTGTGCAGTTATGGTAGTAGCCTTGTTTTTTGTCTCGTATTTCTCTACCCAGTGTATAATGAGCATTTATTATTTCAACAAAAAATACCTCCAGTGAATAAAAAGTAATTTTTTTCAAAGAAACTATCTGAAAGAAGAAGGATTAGAAAGAGGATTGAGGAGGCACTCCTTCCAAGTGTCACAGTGAGACTCTGAAATGCACAGTCCACAGAGGTCACAGAATCGGTTTGCCTGGGAGATTGTGAGAAAAAGCTAGTGACCTCTCCTTTGAGCACAGCTTGAATGCAGTCTTGACCTCCTTGACCTCCTGCAGCACATGTGCAAAAAGACTAAGCTAAAATACAATTTTCACTCACTGCCACACAAAGTAGTCAATTCCTTAGACTGCCCTGATCCTCTGCAATCTTTTGCCTTCCACAAGGGAAAATAACCCAGACATCTCCCACCCAGCTCTGAAAGCCAATGACCTTGACTACATGTGCCCAGCAACTTGCTTGAGCATTAATTACAAATACCATTGAATATTAGTTAATACTGTGCGATGCACTCACTCTAATTATATCTAACTGATTTTCCCATGTAAATGAAATATGTAGGGAATATGGAGACAGGAGTCCAGATCCCCAGGACTCATGTAAAAGTCAGGACAGCAGAGTATCCCACCTTAAGAAATAAAGACAAGGGATTCCCATGGCAACAGTGCTGGGTAGACTACCCAAATCTTGAAGTCTAAGTTCATCAAGAGACCCTAGTCCAGTAATTAAAGTTGGAAGTAAGTGAGAAAAATATTAGACATCAATCTGTGGCCTCCTCACACAGATACACACACATACCTGCATGTATGAATCCACATACATGTGCAAACATGCATAAAAGCATACATACACACATGCATTTGCAATCACACATATACACACACATGAAGATGGAAGAAGAAAAATTATAATTAATTTCAGTCATTTATATGCCCCATCATAAGACAAAGAAAATGGTGGTACCTATTAAAACCTTATACATGCTTACCTGTAAATTTTACAACTAATGACAAAGTGATTAAAATTGTTGCTGGAATATGTTAAAAGGCGAAAGAAGATGTTCACTTCATTTGCTATGAAAAGGTATGCTTGTTATCTGGTCTCCACTATATGCAGACAGGTAATATTGTACAAGAATATAATTAAGTAGATTTAGTTTGGAATAGTGTTGCTAGCCTTGACCAAAGGAAGAGATGATGAATGGCCCATGTGAAAATAGAAGCAGTTGAATCAAGAATGGTAAGCTGCAATACTTGCCCAGTTACTGAAACTGAGAAATTGAGCTGGAGTCATTGAAGAGAACCATAGAAATGCCAAGGAGAAGGATTCAATCCGGGCTGAAGAATATGGTTAAAAAGCAAAAATAATGTATGGCAGTATTCAAAGCCAGACTTAGATAGGGTGGGGTGAGTGTGTGGAAAGGGTCCTTTCTAGAACATGATCCAAGATGTAGTTTCTGCTTTTGGTTTTTTGTTAGTTTGTTTGTTTCTGGTGAGTGTGTTTTTCTGAGCAGAGATAGACATTGAAAGTTCCTCAGTTGCTCTCCATCTTGGCTATTTAGGACAAGCTTCTTTCACTGGTTCACCTAAAGAGGATTGACAACCAGTCTAAAAGGTCCTCCCATTTCTTCTCCAAAGCAGTAGAATTAAAAATTCCACTGAACTAGGTATTTGCCTGGGCACCAAGATCAACTCAGGCCATCATGTTTCCATAGCAAACATTTTACCATGCATTGTCCCCCTCCCCAACCAAAACATTGTTCGAATGCAATAAAAGCATTTTCTCTTGACTGTCAGCTTTCTATGGAAAACCTAGGGCATGAGTTTCATAAGCAAGGCATCTGACACAGAAAAGCAATCTTTAAGGTATATTAGTCTCTGCACCAAACAGCTAAGCCTTGTGATTTTGATGAGGCAGTAATCTGTCCACAAAGGACATCTTCCCCTTCATCAGAAGGTCATGCTTAAATAGTATTCTTAGAATATTGCATAGTTGGATTTCCTGAGTGGGTGAGCAGTTTGTTCTCTTCATTGCAAATTTAAAATGGGATAAGAATAATTTGAATTAAAATATTCCCACTCTATTTTATCTAAGAGGTAAAGGACATAAGTTGACTGTTTCTTGATGGTTCTGTCTACTAATTAGAGACATGGACGACCAAACAATGCTGCATATAGAGATAAGTTCAGGATGCAGTGAGCTGTGTGTGCACTAAATGACCTGAAACTACTAGACATTGTGCAGCCAGATTATTAGAGTACATCAGGCTGTGGCATCTCAGTCTGCTCACCATCTTTTAGTAGATGCTGCTCTGTCCCAAGGTAGACCAGATGGCAGACTATGATGCGTGTGGATTAGGTGAATGAGCTTGAATATGTCATCTAACATCTTTGGACCTGATCTGAAGGATTTCAGCTAGGTGGTTCTTTCTTCATGCTTCTTCCCATCTATTGTGTAACTTGGAAACCAGGAGAGCAATCTGCCTAGAGTTGCATGGAGAGTAATATCTCCATGACCACATATAGCAAAATGTCATTTTCTGTGTCTTCCCTAACTGTGCTGCAATCAACTCCTCCTTTGAATGTACTATGTGTAGAAGGCATGAAAATGCATAATTTATGTCTATGTGGTAGATACATAAAAACATGTGCCTAAACTTCTCCACTTTTTGTTCTTAGCATTTATGACTTTTACAGAGTTTCAGATCTCCTTTAATGGAAAATTTGCAAACCCTGGCGTGTGTTTGGCTGGCATCACTGAAGGTCTGTTGCTAAATGACCCCTAGTACGAGTGTCACAGCCAGAGTTCTTAAGTCCTTCATCTGATGCATATGTGGTGTCATTTTGTATGACACTGGGATAGCCCATTTCCCATAGGCCACGCTGATTTCCCCTGCCAGACAAAGACGGTCACAGCAGCAGTATTTTTCACTTGTGTGACTCTTTTCTTACTTGCGAGTCAAGGGTAGCATTTGCCTCACTATTTTTGAAACGAATCAAGTGAGCAAATGTGGCGGTATGCTTTATACAACAAGAAACGTTCTGCAAGTATGATTTTGCTCTGTCTGCACACAGAAGTGCCTGATTTGGGTGCTGGGAACTAAACTCAGGACATTCGGCAAGTGACTTTCACAAATGAGCCATCTCTCCAGCCTGAACCATAATACATCTTTGCACAGCAACAACATATTAGTAGTCCTGATAGCTTCATCATCAGAGTAAGTTTTGGTTTCATGGGATCATGGTTGCAAGGTTGGAAGGTTCCTCAAGCCTTCCTCATTAAGGACAGACTGAAGAAACTCCTTGCTAACTATATATGTCCAAGAGGGTGTAGCCAACTTTTGCCAGTTCTAACATATGTCAAGTGACTGTACACCGGAGCATTCTAATGTTATCAACTCCTAGTACACATGCCCACTTCCACCCCCGCGAGGTACCAGACTGTTGGACAACTTGGCCGCTAGCCTGTGAGAATGTGGAAACACTGAAGAAACATTAGCCAACAGAGCACATACTGGCAGCCTCGTGAAATGTTTAGGCTCTGAGATGTACCCAAATAAACCATTTGTGTATTCTAACAAATGTTTTCCTTGGAAGGCATTTCTCAGTGCAGATGCTGTCAAAAGTGCCCAGTTTTTATGGGTTAAATCAAGACATGGAAACAGCAAGGGGGTGAGAAGTGCTTTTGAAACAAAATTGCATATGCTGCAAAAAAAGGTCAATATTGACTGAAGGAGGGTGTCCTTAAAGATAGAAAAGTTGTTGATGGCTTTGAAAGATACATTTTTACAAAGAGATATTTTATTTAAAAGAAAGCATAAATTAGAGATTATGAGAAACTTATCTGAATTTAGCAAGATATAAAAATATAGGTTAGTTTTACAGTGCTCTGTGGATCATATCTTACCAAAGGCAGATATGAAAAACTGTAGCAAAGAGGGAACGAAGGATAGCAGATCATAAATCAAAGTGTGCAGTCGTCAGAACTTTTAATAAGTCATCAATCACAAGCACATTCAAAAGCTTTTTACAGAAGGTAATAATTTGAGGGCGGAGTCAAACTGCTACCCAAATACACGAACCTCCTCATCAAAATAAAACATGCAACCAAACCCTAGATGGAGCACCTGATCCGCCAGCAACCTCTAGTGGGTCCATAATGTTCTGTAAGATACCCAGGATCTACTGACCCCTATCTCAGTGCTGCTACATGTGATCATCCTCGCTGTGTTAGTGACTCAAGACAGGAAAAGTTATTCATCTGTAAACCATAATCCTAATTCTCCTTAGACCCCCAGTTAAGAATCATCTGGTGAGTATTTCTCCTGAGGCTATAAATGAGGAAATTCGGTCATAAGAGCAGGCAGTTTCCGCACAACCAATACAGATGACTATGGTTAACAATGAAAGTACACACTACATCCATGGGATAATATGAAATATGAAAAAAGAAATAATAGAATTTTTATCTGAACATATCAAATGACTTGAAGAGGGCGAATAAGGAGAGATTGTTTTTAAATGATTTTGTTTCTTTTTTGTCACTCACAAACTGAGTAAGAGAACAACTCAATGAAATAAACCAAGTATAAAGGTTTGCTAAATAAAACAAAAAGAACAAAATTATAAGGTACAAAAAGAAAGAAAGACAACCTGGTATAACAAAAGTTAAAGAAAACCATAAGATCCTGGAGTGTTCTGAAAAAGGAGAAAGCTAATTTGCATGATCATAAAATCATATCACCCTGCTAGCATAATTATTACTACACTAGTACTTGAAGGTTACTTTATCATTACAGACTTCATCGGGATTAAGAGAAAGGACAGGACCCAAAGCTTCCCCTCTCTGTAAATGTTGCTCGTGCCATAAATGTTTCATTGAAGACTCCTGTAAGGTCTTGAAAAATGGGTTCAGAGTTCAATTTCTGATAATTAATCAATGAAATTATTGACAGGGTTGAATAATAATTTACAGCAGCAGAGTGTTGGGATCCACAGGCATGCTCAGTCAATATGAATACACACCATAAACAAAAATTTTCTTCTAAGCCATCTCAGAAGTGTTGAGGATTATATCACCAGCTTGAAAAGGTAAACAGTATAAGCCCACACCAAGGCTGATGTCAAGTTTCTTGGAAATTTACAAATTTCCATTTAGTTTTCTCCTCCCATGTGTCTCTGACAGAGTTCACAGTAATCACAGCTGCAGTGGATCAACTTCAAACGTAAATGAAACAAATAACTGGTGAATCGATAGGAGGTGACACACTCCCAGCTGAAATCCTACCCTAGTGTGACCCCCTACTGCCCTTCTGTCCTCTAAAGACTTAATGAATCACCGAGAGCATAGTACAGACCTGTATATTTGCCCAAGCGAGAGCCAGATTTATCTCAGTACCAATGAACATTCTGCCACCACCACCACCACTGGGAGGGAAGCGGGAGAGCATGGGAAGCCTGAGGCTCTATGAGGCTCTGGCCAAGGGGGTTCTTGTAGCTGTGCACTTCAGGTACAAATAGCTCATCATTTTGAACTGACAGAAAGCTCGAAAGCCCAAGGAAGGATAATTTAAGCCAGGGGCCCTTTATGGTTATTTGTTTCTAGGTCGACTGTGCAATAGCCAATTCCAAAAAAAGTTCCTTTTTTTTTCCAAAAGATTTTGCCCTGGGAAATGTGTAAAATAACATTGAAGATGTTCCTATGGACTACAAGGTGATTTTAAATACTTAAATGCTCTCTGAGGAAAATTTCAGTGCAGATAAAAATCTAAGCAATGGGGCTCATAGGGGTAAAGAGAAATGCCACAGGAGGAGACAAAAAAGGACCAAGCAAGGCTAGGACACTCAGGTATTGTAAGTAGTATTTATACTTGGGAGTTCCTGTCCATGGAAGCTGCACTTGGCCAAAAATAGGGAAGGTACAAGAAACACCTGGGCATGGCTTATACAGGGCCCAGCCCAGCACCTCCTCAAACCAAGTGCCTTGGCACTCTTCAGCCAGTAAGTAACTCACAGCCTATAGGCTCCAAGGGGAAATAGGTCTAACTCATAGCATCAAACAGGAAAGAAGGATTAAGCAATCCTGTGTCAAAGCAGAAGGGAGTTGCCCACCCTGAGGAGATGAGGCTAAACCATGGGGCAAATTGGTCCACATCCCACGAGACTTCAGAGAGTTACAGGAGCAGCGACAAAAATGAAATGTAGAAAATGGAAGTTTCATTTTATAGAAGGAATAAAACATCAGCAACAGAAACACCTCGGAGCCAAGGACAGGACTCAGCTAGTGAAGAGTGCTGCCAGCCTGACAAGACAAGGGGAGATCAATCCCCAGCAAATACATAAAATGACTCTGCTTCTTAACCTGGACAGGACTCAAACTTCTAAATGTCTCATTGAGGAATCTGCGAAGGTTCCACTTAGGTTACCTTTTAATATATTTCTTAGTCTAGTAGATTTCACCTGAAGCACCTTTCAGAAAAATCACATTAATCTTCATAAGTGTGGACAGGGAGAACTGATTTCTGAAAGGTATTCCCAGCCTTCACGCACTAATAAAATTGATAAATAAAATCAAAAGCTAAAATGTGAAGAACAGATAGATCATCAGTGAACATGAACTCAAAGTTAAGATAAAAAATGTAAAGGATTTTGCAAAGTCGATAAAATATGTTTAACACATGTGTCAATTTAGTAGCTATAAATAAAATGGCCCACCCTTCCATTGGGAACAGCCAGTGCTATAAGATAAAGAAATAAAGTTGTGAGAATTCCAAGTATGACCTAAGAATCTTATAACAAGGCAAATGCCTCGTTAATAAATACACACTTAAACATGCAAGTAATCAGGGAATATGGAAGAATAAGACCTTCCTAAGATGAGCTACTTAATAACATCTTCCCTCAGAAGTTTCCAGAAATTTAGTGTCAGTGTAGATTCTTTTGGTTACAGTTTTTAAGGTAATGATTCATTTTGTTTTATTTTCATTATTAAATAATAATGTAGAAGGATGGGCCATTCTGATTTCCCCCAGGAAGGAAATTGCTCCTCTGAACACCTGCAGACTTTTCCCTTTGCCTTGAAGCTTAGTGAACTAAGGGTATATAGGGCTCCCTTTGAATCACCCCTCATTAGTTTTTCTTGGAGCTCTGTCTGTTATTTCCATCTGTTCTTCATGTTAGGGGAAAGTACATGCTATTATCATTTCAAATATATTTTTCTGTCCCATTTGGATTTCTCTCTTCCTCATCATAACTTTCCTGGCTTTGTTTATGCTTCTTAAACTTTTCTCCATAAAAAGGGTGTATTTGTCTTTCTTCTTTGCATTCATTGGAATTGAATTAAGCTTTTACTCTATCTTAACAATTCCACTTTCATTCAGCTTGTAATGACCTTTCCTCCCCTCCCCTTCTTTGTTTGTCTGTCTCTAGGTCTTTCTGCTTTTCTCTCTCTCTGCCTCTGTCTCTCACTCTGTCTCTCTCTCTGCCTCTCTCTCTCTCTCTCTCTCTCTCTCTCTCTCTCTCTCACACACACACACTTAAAACTTTCCATTTTTAACCATTTCTCTGTATTTCAATTCCGTCTTCTCATTCTTATTGTTTTAATTTTATTTATATGATATATAAATTTTATATATGTAATTTTATCTTGATTTGTGTGAAGATTAATTTTTATCCTACCTAAAGCAACAAACATTAAAGCTATTCTTCAGCTAGGGACATACTTTTAGAATCCTATTACAGAGGAGGCTGAGACAGGAGGATTAGCAGTTCAAAGTCAACAAGCTACAGAGCAAAAGCAAAAGTAGCTGCCTCAACTACAATACAAAACAGTGTCTCAAGAAAAACAAATAGTGAAATAAAATAAAATCCAGCCGCAGAGGCATTCTGAAAAATAAATGCAATGGACAGAAAATGAACCTAGCATAGCTCCCTAGTCCTTCAAGCTTGATAAATGATCATTTCAGGAATACTCAAGGTAGAACGGAAAATTCATCATTTACACATTCCCTTTCATGCCACCCTTGATAGTCTATCACCATATCTGTCAGATTTCCCCTGGTAACATATAATGGTCTTTCTTTATGTCCGTGTCAGGTGCTAACACACTGAGTCAAACCAGCCCAACCTCACTCGGCACACATTTAAACAGAATGTAAAAAATAAAGACTAAATTATGGCCAACAGTGAAACAAAACATTGGATTCTGGCAGGCAAGATGACAGTGAATAAAGCCGTCACCTTGCTAGTCTAATAACCTATGTTTGATCCCCACTGTGGAAGGAGAGAACTACCCCCTACAAGCTGCCTCTGATGTTCATACATATGCCATGTGATTCACATACCAACTCATATTTATACAACAAAGTAAATTAATTTAATTAAAAAAATCAAACGTCACGGGATTTTATCAAACTATTTGATAGAAAGCATCAGAGTGTATATGGAAAGGCAAGGGACCAGAATAATTAACACAATATTGAAAAGTAACAAAATGCTAGAGGGCTAACAGCTTCACTTCATAAGCTGCTTGCCATAAAATTATAGTGTGTGTGACATTGACTAAGCAGATAAACTGAACAAGTACTCCAAAGAGAGAGCCTAATACCTGACCTATATAATCTATATAATATAGGCAAATTAGCTTTGAGAAAAGAAAGGCAAGAATCAGCAAAGAGATAAACCAAGCTGGGACTGAGTCCTTAGTGGCTATCAGTAGAGGAAGATACTACAAGGGCAGTTTGAAGAGAAAAATTCATCACAATTACACCCAACATAAGAGCTTACAATATTGAACTACTAGTAACATATGCTCGTTGGTACAATAGTGGTGTGAATGTTCTAGAAGTAACCAACCACTTCTAAACCAGATTCAAGGCTCGCACACAGGAGGGAATACATACCTGGCATTATAAAAATGATCAATAGCCAATAGCTATTCAAGTTACAGGCCCTATGGACGAATCACATAGTGAAGTTTTTCTAAAAAGACATTTAACTAAACCATTGTCTAAATAGTTATGTTTATGCATATGGACTAGTATCTATCAGCCTTGGTTAGAGAAGCCTCTTTTCCACAGTAGGTGATGGTAAAACCAGAGACTCATTGGTCAAAGCACTGAGAATAAGCAACAGCTGAGTGTAAGGCCCAAAACAAGATAGGTATGTGACCCCCCTCTTCCCAAGCCTGGGGACCATGGTAGACGGGAATATAAGAGGACTGTGGGAGCTAAAGGGTGGGAGAAGTATGGTAGGGCACTGCCTTCCGATCTGACCATGCTACTGCAATCATTAACATACTGCAACGATGACTACACCCAAGGGTTTGGAAAGGAGTGAGGGAGGGAGGCAGGAAAGAAAGAGGGATGGAAAAAGGGAATGAGAGGAAGGGGTTTGGGGAAAGATGAAGAGGGACGAAAAAGAAGGATAGGAGACAGGAGAGGGAAAAATAGCGAAGTAAGACCAGGACACAAATCAGAGAGGGCAGTGAGGGTTGAGTGAGATCAGAGAATTTTGTATGCATATACAATATTATCACATATTTGAAACCTTTTAAATAAAGAAAGACAATACAATGAAAAAAAACTATCATTACAACATATGATGCCTAAAAACATCGGCAGTCACACATCAACAATGAAGGGAGGGAGGGATGGATGGAGGGAGGAAGGGAAGGAGGGAGGAAGGAAGGGATGGAGGGAGGGAGGGAGAGAGAGAAAGGAAGAAAGGGACAGAGGGGGGAGGGAAGGGAGGGAGGAAGGAAAAGAAGGGGCAGGCATGTAGACAGTGGGAAGGGGGGAAGAAAATATAGACAGGATATATAACTGAAATATGAATAATAAAAACCCAGAGACACATATTAGGGTTCAAGCGGAAGATCAGAGAAGCTATGCAGTCAGCCACTAGAGAGTTCTCACCTTTACCAATGCTCAGCCCCAAGGGCTGATCCACCAAACCTCAGACTGCACCTGACTCCCATGAGTTCTTGTCTCCTCCCAACTTATATTCCTGCCCGGCCATGTCTCTCCTCTTTCCACCTCCCTAGTGCTGAGCTGCTTCTCTTTTAGACTGATTTCACTCTCATATAGCCCAGGTTGGCCTTAAGCTCACAGAGATCCATCTGCCTCTGTCACCTGAGTACTGTGTACCAACACTGCCTGACTTCTATGGCTGTGGCTAACTTGGCACTCTGATCTGCAGGCAAGCTTTATTAGATCATAAAATATCACCACACATGACTTACACAAAAATTAACTCAAAGTGGATCACAGATCCACATGATTCCAAGAAAACAAATCAAATTCTTTTTTAATCATGGAAATAATAGTTCTCCGATTGCTTTTGCCTTATTGCTTATTAGTGACATGCCACATGCATTTTTTCTGTGTCTAACAAATAACTTACACAAAACACTCCTGCTTTTTCAAAAACAATGAGTTATTCTTTTGATTGGTGAATGAAGGATTTTCAAAATTATTGATCTTGGAAAATATATGACTTAGGTAGGATGAAAACTATATTCATCAAACAATACAGGTAATCATTTAATTCTTAAGGCAAGGATCAAAAGTTAATTTATAATTCCAAAGTCTAAGAAAAAGGGAACCAAGGGAAATCTAGGGAGAAGTCAATTTAGGAAACAAAAGTTCTATTTAAAATGAATGTCCTCTTAGCCAGACCTAAGAGAATTGTCAATAAGCACATAGTGTACTTTAAACAAATAAATTTCTGAATTCCAAAGATCGTCTTGGACCTCCTAAACAGAGAGATTACCAGCAAGTAGTGGTAACCTAGCATTGTCTACCTACTCTCTTTCATACTGCACCCTTCACTTTATAAAACACCCATTAAGAGCCTTGGGTAGCAGATTAGTATTTATCCCGGGTATACAAATGGACTTTGGGCTCCCATCCAACAATAAGAGATGCACTCTCACCCTGAACTCTTGGGGGAGGGTCTAGGCCCTGCCCTGGATGAAATGACAGACTATGGACACCCCCATGCAGGGCCTCACCCTCTCTGGGGAAGTGAGGGATTGGTGGGAAGGCACGGGAGGAAGGGAGGGAAACAGAGAGGGACCTGGAATTGACATGTGAAGCAACCTTGTTTCTAATTTAAATTAAAAAATAAAAAATATCTTAAAAAAGAAGATATACATCAGGTGCCTTCATTTGAGGGAAAATAGACTCACAAGAAGTTAAACTTACTTGCTTAAATGTAACATTCCCCTTCCATGCCTTTTATTCCCTATCAAATCTATCAACATACAGTAGGATAGATATATCTTTGAGCCATGAGTTCCAATTGTCTTTTTTGTTGTTGTTGTTTTGGGTTTTTTGAGACTGGGTTTCTTTTTGTAGCTTAGATTTGTAGACCAGACTGGCCTCAAACTCACAGAGATCCACCTGCCTCTGCCTCCTGAGGGCTGGGATTAAAGGCATGCACCACCTCCACCAATTTTATTTTATTGATTGGTTTAAAATCAAATTGAATAAGATAATGCTTATCTTATCAACCAACTCCAGTTTTCTGCATTTTGAAGATGCATGTTCAGAATTCCCATCATTGCTGAGAAGAACTTCTTGAGAGCTGTTGCTTTTCAGGCCCTGGCAACTTCATGCATACAGCCGTTTCTATACCAGAACATGCTTCATAAAAAGGGCAGTCGGTAACCCTCTGTTTTCAATGTATTTCCATCACCCCACATACAATGCCCAGGGATTTCTGTTGGGGCTTTCATAGCACTCAGTCCCATAGATGCAAAGACATGTTGGAAGCCAGGTTCTCATCAAAATGCATGAAGGGCTTTTCTACTCTAATTAACAAACCTTATCTTCATCAGTATGAGAAATAATGAGTTCCTGAATAGCTACTCAGGACAAGCAAGGGAGAGATCAAGTCTCCCTCTTAGCTCCAACACAGAAATCCTGAAGTCTTTTCTCCTTGACTCTGACTATTTAGAGCATGCTAGGCAGTGGAATGGTCCAAGTCAACCTGCAGATATTAGATGTTTGAGCTGTCTTTAGCTACTATAACAGCTGAGAGGCAAGAACGGACTGCAGTCATCACCAAGGACAAGTTAGAATTTCAGAGGCATGTAAGGCTTACCCTAGAACCAAGAAAGCTATAGACATGAACCTAACAGCCAGTTCCTTTGAAAGAGTAAACTGGACCCACCATTTCTCTACCCATTTTCACTCAATTCTGCCCCTCTAGCCTAATTTTTCTGTTGGTGATTTTTTCAGAAATGATGTACAAATAATGTCATGAAGTAGAAATTAGATATTTGCCTTTTTTGTTGTAACTCTTGTGCAACCTTATGCAATCCCCAAAGTACTCCAGATACTGATAAAGCCAGTTACAGATGGAATAACAAATCTGAACAGCGGCCAGAACCTCTTCCCTTCTCTTTCAGAATGAATGCATCACAGCATAGAAAGGCACTCATTGGTATAAACACAGAAAACTTCACAAGTAACACTTTGCATTTTTCCATCCATAGTTTGAGTGTTTCCCACTGGGAAGAACTAAGTTTGTAGTGAGAACAAACGTCTAAAAGTGTCTTAGTTTAGGGTTTCCAAGTGTTAGAAAACTGCATCATATATGAATTCTGTTTAACATTTACTTAGTAATTGTAAAAAAATGGAAAGAAAAGGCCCAAGGAGTATGCACCCACAAACAGGGAGTATGCTCCCTGTTGCTTAAAACCCACACACATACACCCATTCAATAAGTTACTGAATGCATAAATATATAAATATAATCTGATACTCTTAATTTACCTAAATGGCAAGTTAGAGTCAAACACTTTCTGGGGAAAGGGGTGGGATTCCGTGTTGTTAATACTCTATTCTTTTCTTTTCTGCAAGGGAGAAAGGTGTTCAGAAAGGGTCTATAGGGTCTCTATGTATCCCAGACCTGTCTCAAGTTCAGGAATCCCAAGATGGCCTTCAACTCTTGAAACTACTACATCCACCTCCTAGTACTAGGATTGTAGGTACCTCACTGTGCTTGAGTAGTTAAATGAATCCAGTGCACTGCCCCTGTATACTGCCTAAGTCTTCTTCAAATGGTTCCTGTAACTTTGCATTTGTACAACAGACATTGAAGCAATATCTAGTGCTAGACCACAGTGCAACCCAAACTCCCAGGAAACCTCACCAAGATATAATAGTTGTAGGGGGAGATAAGAAGCCCTTAGTCATCCCAGGCCACCTGTAGAGACCTACCCCAGGTCAAGCACACTGCAGCTTCTAAAGTATTGCTTGTGTGACCCTCTGATTTCTCAACATTTGCTCTTCCCTCCAGCGATGGTGCCACCTTGTTAAGGGACATCACAGTCAGAAAGTCATAAGCATCCGTATTTGATGCCCCAGCAAATGCATTATCCTAGTTATTCTCTGACCACCTTGCCTGAACCCTACTTCTGTGGGCCCTGAGAGTCATTCATACTCTTAACCATAAACTTATAGTATCATTACTGTTCATAATATGACACTAAACTTCACCAGCCTGATAAATGCATAATGTTAAGATTGCCAATATATTTCCATTGTATACGCACTCAATCTGCTTCTTCTCATCATGTTGTCTTATGCTTTCAAACACAGCTCCCTGAATCCACACTACATCTGAATAGTCTACAGCATCATAGGCTAGAGGAGCAAGACCCAAGGTTTTAGTAACAGAGTAACCTCTATGACTACAGATGACAATGTCTGAGTCAAGTGCCAAATAACTGTAAAAGAGGTCTCTAAGATCCTTGTTCTTGTTATGAATCAGAAACGTGAACTCTGCCTAGAAAGATAGTATTCCAATGCATGCTAGTCATGGTCATAAAAGGATGTTCATTTATATGGCAGTGGAGCTGCCTCTGTTGTGATCTGGATCAAGGTACAGGGACTTTGAGCCTTTAAGTAGGAATGCAAAAATTGGTTAAAAACAGCAAGATTAAAACTGGGTCTAAGAACAGGAGTCTTCAGTTGGGAAAGAGGACAGAGAGAAAGAAATGAATGAAGAAGTAGCATAGGGTGTACAAGCAGACACCAATGATTTCAACACAACTAAGCTCGATACACCCTCTCCAGAGTCCTTTCCCTACACAGCCCCATAGCTCCTGGATGTAAAGAGCCTTTCTACTGAGATCCAGCACGCAGAACAGAGGCAGCAGCCTTGTATGTTTCCTTTGGGAAGGTCAAGACAAGGCCTTGGGGACAGCTCACACATACTGTCATTCAAATGTTGTTCCCCATGCTGAGGCAGGGAAGGATCAAACCATAATGTCTACAGCCTAATGGGGTCTCTTTCATCAGCTTGTCTGGTTCTTAGGCCAAATGTCTTTCACTCACCGAAGGACATTTTTTTATCTGGCAGTACCCAGTTACCACCAAAATTTAATATGGCGAACAGTGAGCAGTCCTTGTATCCAGTCTGTTGTGGAATATTAGTTGAAAATACTTTGCATTTGCTTATGCTGTGGAACATATATTTGTTAAATGATACAAAGATGTGTTGCATTCTTTTATGTTGCACTTGTTTAACTCTGTGAAGCTGTGTTATCATGCCTGTCTAAAACACCTGATAGGTCTGATAAAGGTTTGAGCGACCAATAGCTGGGCAGAAGAAAGTGTAGATGGAACTAGCAGGCAAGGGAATAAATAGGAAGAGAAATCTGGGACGAGAAATCAGGGAGCAAAGGGAGAAGGAAGGAGGACATCAGAGGCTAGCCATCCAGCTACACAACAAGCCACAGAGTAAAAGTAAAGAACATATATAGAATAGAGGGAGATAAAAAGCCCAGAAACAAAATGCAGGCAGGATAAGCTGGCTGGAAAGAAGTCAAGTTAAGGCCAGGTGTTCATAAGTAAGAATATGTCTCCATGAATTTATTTGGGAGGCGGGTGGTGGGTGCCCCAAAATAGCAAAGAGTAAAACAACCAACTATACCAGTTCATTCTTCATCCCCATGCTGTGTGCTCATCCCTCTTTCCTAGTTGCCTGTGCTGTGAACTTCAGTCTACCCCAGATACTACAGGTGACAGCCACTCATATAATAAGAAGCTACCATTATGGTATAAAGGTAAATCTTACACCAAACCCCAAATTCCTCTTATCCCCATGTTTGAGTCTCTCTTATAAAACCCTGACTAAGACAGAATTTGGTACCAAAGCTCGTTCTATAGAAAAAGATCGTAAGGATCTCCCACGTTTAAAGAAGAAAGGTCTGAGAGTGTTTTCTAGAAATCTTCTCAATAACACTCCTAGTTCCACATTCTATTCTAATCATCACTAAACTTCTAAGACTGCCTTCCTCCCCTTTAAAAATTAAAAGTCATGGAAGTCTATATATGAGTGCTTAAGTAATAGAGTTGGGCACAAACAAGGTATCCTGACTCTTAAAGGTGACATGGCTTCCATTCGATGTTGTCTGCTTCCCAGCTACTTTTGGAGCACTTAGGACTCAGGCCCCATAAAAGGATGTAGCTCATAGCCCTGATGAAGCCACTGTAGCCAACCAAGATTTCCTGTCAAGGCATCCACAGACTATCATATATACTTCCTATTGCCAGCCTTTGAACCACCTGAGCAGCCACTTAAGAGGACCAAAGAAAGTCATCTCCACCCACGCCTGACCAAGCAGTAACTTCAAGAACAAAGTGAGCATTGATCTTCAGATGCCAAGTGCAGAACTGGAGGATGCTATGATGGGTTGTCACAGGTATCTGGTTTCCAAATAAAGGACTAACAATCTCTGGGACGCTTCAACTGAGTTGTACAGTGTATACAACATGAGTGAAAGGCTATCAACAAGGTTTGAACACCAAATTCCAGACTCTAACCTTGTAACTATTGTCTTTTTATTTATTATGACCCTAACACTGTTATCTTTCTAGAAGTATGTTTTCATCAGTCAGCCTTTCTTTAGGAGGCAGTGCTTAATCCCCCCATATTGTCTTTTTTTTTTCTGAGACAGGGTTTCTCTGTGGCTTTGGAGGCTGTCCTGGAACTCGTCCAGGCTGGTCTCGAACTTACAGAGATCCGCCTGCCTCTGCCTCCCGAGTGCTGGGATTAAAGGCGTGTGCCACCAACGCCCAGCTTCCCATATTGTCTTTTAAATAAGTTAGTTCTACAAAATAAGATTCTGAATGTGACCCAAACTCCCTCTCACAGAATTTGAACCCACAGACAGAGCTGTGTGCTCTGTGGGCATAGACTTGAAAATCTACATAAAACCTTCCGCTACTTTTACAGTGATTTCTCTGTTTCTCCCTTGGGGGAAATCATCTTTGAGATCTTTAGGTTCTCACCAGTCTGGAAGAGGCCCTATCCCCCAAATGCCTGTTATCTCCTGTGGACAGCTGCTGAGCCAAGGGTTAATGGAACTTCACTCACAGCTCCTGAAAGATTTATAGGTTGTCTCAGAATGGATTACTCTTGTATCACCAAGGAAATTGTAACAATAGTCATTCATGAAACTAGAATTGAGCCTATCATGCATGCCACAGCATACAGAAAGAAAGAGCACTGTCAGATTATAAAGTCTGATGCATTGTACACAAAGCTCACCTTCCATGGAAGGAGACATAGGAACTAGAGCTATTGCTATGGGAGACTATGGAAGACAACATAGACATTAAGATTGTTGATTATTCCACTGCATAGTCCTTTAAATCCCATTAAAATACAAATCTAGATATATTTTCATAAAATGAAATGTGAACAGCGTCAATTAATTTATTTAGATGAGTCAAAATGATTTAAATGAATATTTTCCTCCGGTTAACAGCCCCCCATTTCTTACCCCAAATCTATATAAATTGACATTAATCACTATAAATTTGTGAACATTAGTGCAAACAGTAAATGAGTTTTCTCCTCAAAGTTCAAACACATAGACACACACACACACACAGAGAGAGAAAGAGAGAGAGAGAGAGAGAGAGAGAGAGAGAGAGAGAGAGAGAGAGAGAGAGAGAGAGAGAGAGAGAGAGAGAGGAAAGAAATAGTGACATGTAAGCGAGGAACAGTGACCTAGCATGTGTCGTCTAATTTCAGCACTTATGTCATATAGATAGGACAACGACATCTGGTGAATCCTGGTTATACGATAAGATCAGTCTCAACCATAGATGGACTTCGTAGCCTGACGTTGGGGGGACAAAGATCCTTAAGATGTGAAGTCCCCATGATGTTGAAAGTTCTACTAGTGTTAGGGAACTTGGCAGAGGGGCATGGCAACCTGGGTAGAAGCAGGCCATAAACTTGCTGATTGTAAAGTAAGGTTGCTCTGTATCACTTTGGCAAACTCAGAGCCACACCAGTGACCATTTCCACGGAAGTGAGGGAGAGGAACAAAACCAGGAGGATGCCAAGTGTGAGGCTGAGCCCGGTACACACAGCTGAGACAAGGAAGGATGAGGCCAGACACGTGGGCTGTCTCAAAGCTGTAAAAGAAATGGACCCAGGTGTGGGCTTTCCGGAGAGGAATCTTGTCACTGTTCAGCTGTAGCCCTGTGATACCATTTGGGGACTCTGACTGCCATAACCCCAGATAATAAATCTGTGCCCTTTTAAATCAGCCTGTGGTGACACAATACCGCAGAAAAGATCTCTTAGAGCAAATTTGGCATTGATTCGACGGCACATGTGGGTGAAACAGCATGGTGAAGATTAGTAATTAACTGGCTCTTAGCATAGAATATGTGTAAGCCCGACTTGTACTAGGCTGGAAAGTGCAAGGAAACACTGAATTAACATAGAGGATGAAGGACTGTACCCAATACTTCAGTTCATTGCTACCCATGTTTCTGATAACGAAGTGCTCTTTAAGAGAGTAATAAGGTTCTTTGCTGGCATCCGCTTGTGCAAAGAAAGCTATTTTAATCATCATTATCCTGGGGCACAGGAGCCAGAGGGAAAAATATCCCAAGTTTGAAGCTTGGGTGAGATATACAGTGAGATTCTATCTAAAGAAAAAGAAAAAAGACAGAACAATAATAACGTGTAGATATGGATTAAATAAAATAAATTAGACAGAGAAGCCAGGTATGGGTCATTGAATTCCAAGGTCTATCTAAGTAGCATAAAGTCCCTATTTCAATTCAATGCCCACCTTCCCCAATAATACCAGTGTCAGAAAGACATTAAGCTTCAATCTACATCTTTAATAATATTTTGTTTTATCGTTACAATGCTCTCATTAAAAACTATTTAACTTAAATGCTTGGATATAAAAAAGAAAAGTCCATATAATTTTTAGGATCGCTCCTCCAATGCTATGGCATCACATATACACCATTGGTTTGGTATTCCACACATGATTTCCACACACGATTGCATAAAGAGTAGCTTGTGAACATATGTAAGTAGGTGCAGGGAAATGAACCTATGCATGAGTGAGGTCGAGGGAGAAGAAAGAGAGAAAAGGTTTCTGGAAGATGCTGACTGGCCTACTTAACGGGATCTCTAAACAAGACATGTGTCCTTGATGCTGGAAGATAACTCTGCAGTGCGACTGACATAGTGTCAAGATGCTTTCCAGACTCAAGCACTACTCAGTCTTAATTACAAAGTCTCTTCCCAGCAAGAGGAGGTTAATGCAGACTCATGCCAGCACAACGTGTTAAGAAGTGATGAGTGAGTGCCTGGCTCTAAACAGGGCATTCATATCACTCTGCTAAAGCACAGGGAACTTTGCAGAAGAGGATACAGAAAGAATGCTAGAGCAGTAAGATGGGGAGAAGGGTTTCAAAACGTCATCTCCTGCACAAGGCACAGCCACTGCAATCATGAGCTCACAGACCCAGGGTGGTTTGAATGAAAATGCCCCTCCACGCCCACATATGCTCATAGGGAGTGGCACCCTTAGGAGCTATAACCTTGTTGGAATAGGTGTGGCTTTATTGAAGGAAGACTGTTACTGGGAATGGGCTTTGAGGTTTCAGATGCCCAAGCCAGTCCCAGTGTCTCTTTCTTTCTGCTGCCTGACAATTCAGATATAGAACTCTCATCTCCTTCTCCAGTACTATGTCTGCCTCTGTGTTGCCATGCTTTCTGCCTTGATGATAATGGATTAAACCCCTGAATTATATCCAGCTCCAGTTAAATGCCTTCTTTTATAAAAGTTAGTATGGTCATGACATTTCTTCACAGTAATATACCACTGACTAAGATAGATAGATGCCAAGGAACAAGCACTGGGTTGCACAAGACGGGTCCATTAACAATCAGGCATTTATGAAAAGGAGGCTCAAGGGGTCTCAACCCTCACTGCTCAACAAGTTAGCACTGTTGATAGATAGAATCGGAGAGAGAAGAAATTGCTGTCATTAAACGTGTACATATTCCTGATCACAACAGTCCTAATTAAGTGATCACACAGGTGGCCCTGGTAAAATAAAATGGGTGTCAAAAACAAAATCCAAAGCCATAAATGTGGGAAAGGGACTAGTGGCAATGAAGGGGAACTGATTGATACAGGATTCAGAAGTCAGAAGCAGGTGGATCTCTATGAGTTCAAGGCCAACTTGGTCTACATATCGACTACCAGGGCAGTTAGGGCTACACACTGAGACTCTATAATTCCAGCACTTTCAGGGCAGAGACAGGTGGTTCCCTAGGGCTTGCTATCCAGCACATGTAGCCGAATCAGAGACCACAGGTTTCTATGAGACCCTGTCTCAAAAAAATATAAATAAATCAGAGCACAATAGAAGTCATCTGACACCAATATCTGTCTGATGTCTATAAATATACGCATGCATACACACTCTCCCACAATATATGTGACTGTACACACACAAAATAAAGAAAAATCCTGTTTTTCCTGAAAGTGCAAAAAGATATAACCTGATTGTCAAGGTGTAACTGTCAAATTGTATGAAATCTTAAATACCCTTGAGTGCTGACCCACCTCCTCAGACCTTGAGAAAGTTGCAAACCCCCTAAAAATACAAATCAGAGCTGTGAAAGTGCTACTCAGTGGTTCTCAATTAGAACACACGTCTGGCATAGTGAGATGAACACACATCAGCATCTCAGAAAACAGAGAAGGCAGTGAACAACCGTGACATTTCAGGATGTCCTTATCTCAAAGGCTTTGCTATCCAAAGAGTTTGGAAATGACTTCTTCAGCTAGATCACACTTACAATAACAACCTGAAATCAAAGATTTGAACAATTTAGTTCCAGCCCCAACCACCGCTATCTCTTCTGTCTCTGCAATTGACAAACACTGTCTTTTGTATAACCAGGTGGTGGGTGCAGGGAAGCTGTCTGTAAAAGTAGTAAATACCAAACGCAAGAGAGACAGAAACAAAGGTCAGTGAAGAATAAACATAGAAGGGGAATTGTCCAAGGTAACGTTGAAAAATTTAGACAAATAACTTTCTTCATGCACACCCTTGCAGGCACAAAAGACAAAAGGTTCTTTCTTTAACAGTTCAAAGAATTGGTTGATGTGTCCATTTGGGAAGGAGTGCATGGAGTCATACAAAAGAGAAGATAATTCAAAGATAAGAAAGCAAACTGACAAAGACATGAACCACTACAGAGAGAAAAGCCACTTTGGGAGTAAAAAAAAAAAAAACACTAAGGTAAGTACTTGACTTAAAACACAAAGAAAAAACTACTCACGGGGCAAGAACAAGGAAGGAATAAAGAAAAGTAAGGAATAAAGCCCAGTGTAAAATCAAGGAGAAATGCTCTATGCATTCTCACATTGCCAAGGAAAGGGATGGGAGAAGGGGCCTGCTTTAAATAAAACAACTTCTTGACAGACAAACTGATTCTATTTCAAGAGGACATAGGCAAGACCAAAGAAAAGCAATGCAAAGCCATACATCTAAGAAATAATGGATGAAGCTCTTGAATTTTTAGGGTAGGAATAGTTCTTGACATCCTGGTCAAGAATTTAAATATAAGTGAATAAAATGACAGACATGGGGAGGCAGGCTTCTTCTTTGCTTCATGATTTATTAAAGCCACTGGAGATCAAAATAGCAAAGCAGCCATGCTATTTATCCATAGAAGGCAGGAAGTGGTGGTACACACCTTTAATCCCAGGACTCAGGATTAAGTTGTAGATGGATCTCTGTTAGTTCAAGGCCACAATGACCACACAAAATTGATCCAGCCCTAAATGAAACATCCCACACAAAGTTGATCTCAGCGCTTGGGATCACACGCCTGTATTCCCATCACTAGGGAAGTGGAGTGACCAGGATATGGCTGGGTAGAGAAAGAAATAAAAAGCTTTTTGCCTCTGAGGATTCATGCACACAAAATTGCCATTTCATCTGGGTAGAGGTAAGATCTACTGGTTTGGTTGCTTTGCTTTTCTGATCTTCAGCTTGGAGCTGGAACCCCGGTATCTGTCTCTGGGTCTTTTATTTATTGTGGCACACTTTTTCTGTATTTCAACTTCACAGTGTGCACTGCCCTGCACCCTACAGAACTGCTGAGGATGACATCAGCCTTGAGAATGTTTGGTGCTGACAAGTGAAATCATACACTGTCATGAGTCTCTAACTCACTATACAAAAGCAAACATCAGTCAATACCAGTCAGAGCACCATAGTTTCATATCTTTGTCAGGAGTGGCTTTTTTGTTGCTATTTTGTTTTTCTTTTGCTTTCCTTTTATTTTAATAGGGTAATATGTGTCCCAGGCTAGCCTCAGGCTTGCTGTGTTGCCTTAAACTTCTGATTCTTTTGCCTTCACTTCTGCAGTGCTGAGAGGACAGGCAAAAGACATGGTGTAAGTTTTACAGGCACAGGGACCAAACCCAGGACTGATGCTTGGTAGGCAACAACTTTATTAACTGAGCAAACTATCCCCACACTGTAAAACAAATTAAAAAATATATAGGTCAACTGGTACTAGTTCTCCTTTGCAGAAGAGACATTTTAAATTCACAAAGGAGAAATCCAAGATCACATGAGAGAATGGTAGAACCAAGATTGGCCATTTTCTTATTCTACATTCACAAGATAATGTAGCTTCCCTGAAGAAGGTTAGCACAGGCCAGGCTGAGGGCCCTGGTTATTTCTCATCCCCCATTGCTTTCTGAGCATCTGGAGCTACCAAGATCAAGATGGAAGGAACTCTGGATTCCACCGTCTTCCTTTGTTCTGTTTGAAGATCAAGCCTGGAGACATGATGAGGAATTTGTTAGCCACTCCTCACATTTCCATCACTGTGAAATAGACTTGTTGGTATGCAAGGAAATGAAAAGACTAGCTACTGTCTTCTTGATATCCACTTGTAATGAATCCATATCACACAGTGCTGATGCTGGATATTGTAAAAAGCTATTGATGACTAGCTGACATTTTCACCTGGATTTCAAATGGTTGAAGTGATGTATATGCAGCTGTGTGTTTTAAACACGTATTCTAAGCTAGTTGATGAGAAGCTCCTAGCAAATCTGAGCTCCTGGAAGTGTAAGCTGCCAGGAACCACATCCACAGAAGGTGCCATGCTCACTGTGAGAGCATCTATGGAAGCGCATCCATGAATAAACACCCATTTAACAACAATATTTGTGGGCATGACAAAATGGTTGGCTTGTATCTTCTGGAAATCTATTTGAGGTTTTCTAATGACCCATGGTGGAGAGAAGACTCAAGTGCAATGAAGTTTAATGTGGAAAAGAATTTGCATTTTAGAACTGAGGACAAGAGACACAGCACAATATTCCGTGGCTCTTGGCAAGACACTATCACTAATGGAAAGCTGGAATTGAAGAAAAGAACTAGAGTCACATTCAAATCCCTTTTTCAATTATGCAGATAATAGGAAAGCTGCTTAGAGTGATAGTTTTCAAAACCTGGTCTTAATATTGACCTCATCAATATTTAAAAAAATACACGACCTCCTCTCCCCTCCTCTTCTCCCTTTCTCTTTCTCCTAACTCCCTCTCCCCTCCCCCCATGCTCTCAATTTACTCAGGAGATCTTGTCCCTTTTCCCTTCTCCAGAGGACCATGTATGTCTCTCTTAGGATCCTCCTTGTTTCTTAGTTTCTCTGGTGGTGTGGATTGTAGGCTGGAAATCCATTGCTCTGTGTCTAAAATTCATATATGCATGAGTAAATATGGGGAGAAGAGGAAGGTACAGGAGGACATGAGGGAGCAGGAAGATTGAGTCCTGGGAAGAACAAAGGAGAGCAAGAAAAGAGATACCATAGTAGAAGGAGTCATTATAGGTTTAAAGAGAAATCTGGCACTAGGGAAATGCCCAGAGATGTACAAGGATGACCCCAACTAGCAATCTAAGCAATAGTGGAGAGGTTACCTTAAATGCCTTTCCCTGATAATGAAATTGATGACTACCTTACACGGCATCCTAGAGCCTTCATCCAGTAGCTGATGGAAGCAGAGGCAGAGATCCACAGCTAAACACTGAGCTGAACTCCTGGAATCCAGTTGTAGAAAGGGAGGAGTGATGAGCAAAGGGCTCAGGACCAGACTGGTGAGACACACAGAAACAGCTGACATGAACAAGGGGGAGCTTATTGATCCCAGACTGACAGCTGGGAAACCAGCATAGGACTGATCCAGATCCCCTTAATGTGGGTGTCAGTTAGGAGGTCTAGGCAATCTATGGGGCCTCTGACAGTGGATCAGTATTTATCCCTAGTCCACGAATGGGTGGGGAGGATAGGCCCTGCTACAAATGATATGACAGACTTTGAAGATCCCCCATGAAAGGCCTCACTGTCCCTGGGTAGAAGAAAGAGGATGGGATAGGGGGCTGGTGGGGACCAGGGGAAGTGGGGAGAGGGAACTGGGATTGACATTTAAAACAAGCTTGTTTCTAATTTAAAGAAAAAACAATGGACTTTCAAGCCAGTTTTCTGTTTTTTCTTTTTTTTTATGTTTCCACTCTATTTATATATATTTTATTTAGGTTAGAAACAAACTTGTTTCACATGTCAATCCCAGCTCCCTCTCCCTTCCCTCCTTTCCCTGCTCTCCCCACCAGGTCCCCCAATTCCCCACCCAATCTCCAGTCTGATCCCCAAGGAGGGTGAGGCACTCCATGGTGTATCTCCAGTAACTATCATTTCATCCAGGGCAGGGCCTAGGCCCTCCCCTCAAGACTCCCGCTGACAGAGTTTCCTATACTGTGGCATGGTCAAGCCACAGTTTTCTTCCTGAGTCAAGAGTTGTTAAAGTAGCCACAACTTTCATAAGGGACTAAAAATATGTCTGTGTGTTTTCTATGCACGGGAAACTGCTGTCTAAACTATGGTGGGAAATCATTATTAAAAATAGACAGAAAAGCCGGACTTTGGTGGTGCATGCCTTTAATCCCATCATTGGGGAGGCAGAGGCAGGAGGATCTATGTGAGTTCGAGGCCAGCTTGGTCTACAGAGCGAGTTCCAGGACAGCCTCCAAAACAATAGAGAGAAACCCTGTCTCGAAAACAAACAAACAAACAAACAAAAAACCCCAAAAAAACAACAACAACAAAAAAAAGTACACAGAAAAATCAGCCAAGGGTGACTTCTACTCTTGCTGTTCCTGCCTCCCCCAAACTCCTTGCTACATTACAGTAGTCACAACCCCCAGTTTATGGCGTACTGGATCAAACTCAGGGCTATGGATATAGTAAGGAAACACTCTACAATCAGATTCATGCCCAGACCCTCCCCCTAAAGAAAGAAAACAAAACAGTAATCAAATACTCACTGCTCCTACCCCAGACAAAGACTTTGAAACTCATGAATAATGAGCAACAAGGTGTGGTCATTCGGGAAGAATCTCATACAGCATACCACAGTCAATCATATTTTCACTTTACCTTTGAGCCAAGTACTGACAGGACAATTGGCTCTGTGATCATCTTCAGCTGTCATCCTAGAATTAGATACAGAACGATGACACTGCCAAAAATTATAAATTCATAAAGCTAACTCTGATCCATTCAAATACAATATATATATGTATATATGTATGTATGTATATGTGTATACATATACATATCCATGTAAGGTGAAGTAACACAATGCAAATTTACTAGTTTTATTCCAGTAGTCTCAAGGAATAATATTTGTCTTTAGCATAGAAATGGAATTATTAATGATGTGCTAGACTCTGCTCATCACCAGCTCATCAAATGCAACTGTTAAATTCTAAGGAATTATCCAGCTGGTAAACTACTAAAGCCAACTACAGTGGAAGTATTTACACTATGAACACTGAAAAAGAAAAGAAAATGAAAAACGAGGCCATGCCTCTTCCTCTTTCACAGAGAGCCAGCTGTCTAGCGTGTCACTGCCCTCCACACAAGAAGATCATGATACTGTTCACCCTCAGCAAGAATATGTGCCCACAGCAGCAATAATGAGGTCACAAAGAATGGGGATATTGTCAATTCTCCCCATCAATTTACTGGCTACCATCTCTGATTCCTTAAGCCGTCTGTGAAAACTTTGCAGACACAAAGAGTAAAAAGGAAAGACAGGAAAAAAACCAGTGAGTGTGGAAGAATGCCACTATAAAGAGGAATATCTACTATGGAAAATCATTTATAAGAACCTGTGAGAAAGGGCTGGCAGAGAAAGACACCCCGAGATATAAATTTGTGTGAAAAGAGTAAACACACCCGAAGAAGAAGAACAATGAATCCTGTGTGTTGTGCCGCCACATAACCAGCTAAAGGCAAATGTCTGTGCTGAATCTGCTGATCTTTTAAGTCTCTATGGAATGAGATTATTTAATAGACTCTAACTTTTTCTTACTACCCAGAGCTTTTATAACTAGTAGGGAGTGAAAAGCTCGTATATCTACCACAAACAAAATAATGCACTCACTGGACTAGCACTGCAACTCACAGATTTTGACCTTCTTCCAATTAGGCTCCATCTGTATTTAGGAAATCAAATATACTCCAGGGAGAAAGACGACAGTACTTGAACATGGTCGTGCACTGTGTTTACAGTATGCTTATAGAGACTTATGCACATTAAGTAAAATATGATGTGCTCTCTCTCTCTCTGTCTCTCTGTCTCTGTCTCTCTCTCTCTCCTCAGTGATCTGTCATTATCAAACATTTTTCATTTTTGATATTCATTTAAAATTTGATTCTTAAAATACAAACTTAACGGCTGAAGATTTACTTCACCTGGTATGCACCTGGTGTAGCAAGCAAAAAGCCTTGAGTTCACACCCTAGCAACTAAGTCAACCAGAATCAGAGAAGCGCTCTTGCAACCTCAGCACCAAGGAGATGGGAGATCCCAAGTTCACAGTCTTGCTCAGTACAGGGTGAGTGTGAAGCCAGCCTAGCATACATGAGGCATTGTACAAAAATTAGTCTGGAAAATATTGATAGTATGCTTGCACAAAGAGTAAAAGGCATTGCCTCTTTATAAATATCTTTAAAGGAGACAGAGAGAACAACTACACTTTATGTATGGTGATGGTGTGTACTGACTGGTCTCTATCTCACTCAGGCAAAGAAATGCTCTAGTGACTGCCTGCAGCACCACTCAACAGAATAGTAATGCTCCCTATGCTGTCACATCCGGTAACCAACCTTTATGGTTTTCCTCTTCATATGGATATTCATTCATCCATTTGTTTCTAGAGTCACATTGATCCTGCAAGGGAAACATACCAAAAACTATTGTGAGAGTATGATCTATATGATAATATTCTTTATTGGGAAAGGGGGGGATCCACCTGAAGGAATGAGGCAACAACAAAGGAAGCTGCATCAGTCATAACACTGAGTAACACCCTAGGCGGGGGATAATAAAGTCCTAGATGAAGATGAGGAGGGAAGTGAAGAGGCATGCAGCAGAGAGAAGGGGCAAGATGAGGAGAAACATTGGATTAGGTGTGAATTCACTCTATGGGAAGAATTCACGGATGCTTAAGCTAGAGCCTCAAGTTCATCATTCACAGTAATGCCGTCATTTTAAGGAAATGGCAATTTACTGAGAAAATGATCACTTTATAAGTGACACCAGATGTACAGAATAATTAATACGGCTAAGTTTGAGGATTTACAGGTCAGACAATAATCAAATCACTTTTAAAAATGTTAAGTTGAAGCATGTCACTTCTTAAAATCATATAAATAAAAACCTCACATTTGTGTGGTTGAGAAAACATCTCACATCTCAAGGAGACCTGGATTTCACCAAATAGAGTAAGTACTCCTGGACTGGAAATGCTGAACTCAACAGGCCATCTATCCCCATTTGGCTCTACTTTAGACCTCTTTCTATTTATTCACTCACAATTACATAACTGGCTTCAGAATTTCCATTTCATAAGACAAATTTTCTTTGGCATTCATTGGAGCCAGCTTATTAAGGACAGTTGTCTTTCCTTTTCTGGGGTTGGGAATTACACCCAAGAGGGGACATGCCTTGTAGCTAATAGCACCCATTTTATGCCAACACCTCTGAGCTGTGACAATGGTCTGGCTTCCTGGGTGTGTTACTGTACATCTAGGGAGGATGAGAACCCACTCATGGCTAAAGCCCTCAGTGAAGAGCTATACAACATTCATGCTCCATGGTCTTGGGATATGACACTATCTGACCTTCATCTCCCCACCGCATTTCTTGTTGTGTCTCAAGACATACCCCTAATGTAAACTGCAACTGACTATACTACTAAGAAGTATTTTTATGCAATTCAGAGTAAAGTGCTACTTTGCAATACAAATATAAAATACACTAGTATGTGGTGTCATCAAGCATATTTTATCCATTACAGTGCTTGTACAAGTGCAGCTATTGCAACTTTTTAGGAGTATGGGCAAAATTCTTCAACATCAGTTACAGTCTTGTACATTTCAAGACATGGCTCTGTATCTTTTCCCCATTTTAATAAGTATTCTCACCTATGCACTGTCACCTCCACACCCATGGACTCCATCAAATACTGATCAAAACTATTGTGAAAAAAAATCCTGTATCTGAACTGAGTGTGTCCAGATGGTTTTTCCTGTCATTTACCCCTAACAACACAGTGTATAAAATATCCAGAGAACACTGACATGCTATTAGCTGTTACAAGTGATCTATTAGCTAATACAAGTGACTTATGGGTGACTTAAAGTACACAGGAGGGGGATCACACAGGTTATGTGCAAACAGTTTTATAACAGCAACTTGGGCATGCTAGAACTCTAGAATATAGTAAGAGATCCAGAAGCAAAACCCTGAATACCTTGAAGTAGCTATATACCATGAACTTTTTCCCAGTGATTTTAAACATACTAGTGTTTCATCTAACATAGCTAACACTTCATTGGAGCAATGCATTCATCCGTTTTTACTCCCTAATTCTGGCTAATTCTTATTTTTTTAAATCACTAATAATGCTAAAACATCCTTACATGTAATGTAAGTCGTCTATGAACCAAGATCTCAGTTAGCCTGAATGATACTTTTACTCAATAGGTAAAGATGCCCCCATTAGCCAAGGACAGGCACAAGGAGACTTTGACCAGGAAGGGAAATCATCAAGGGGACCACTCAACCATGAGCTGTCTTCACCCTGCACCACTGATTTCATAAATGCCAATCTGTATGCTTACCGGAACAAGGAGGAAGTGCTACTCTACTGCCACCGTTGATTCCCAGCATACCTAACAAGGGGCCTAGAGAATTTTAGAGGATCAATGAATGTAAAATGAAGGAAGGAAGGAAGAAAGAAAGGAATGAAGGAATGGAGGAAGCAAGGTAGGAACAAAGGAAAGAAGGAAGGACAGAAGAAAGGAAGGAAGCTAACATATAAAACCAAAAGAAACTTCACATAAAGAAACTTTCCTTCTGTCTATTGTGTGGATCTACTCAAGTAATTTAGGGCCTAATTACATAATCTATATATCAATCTGCAGACTTAAACATTAAGCTGTGTTAACTATGCATAACAATACCACGCATTTTTACAGGATTTGGTAATTCAATACAGGATCCCAATGTGTTAGTGGAGCACATGAACTATTTTAAGATTCACTAGGCCTGATGGACAGCAGTTGCATACACCTTTAATGGCAGTAGGCAGTTCTCTGTGAGTGTGAGGCCCGCCTGGTCTACACAGTGAGTTCTAAGACAGTCAGGGTTAAACAGAGAAACCCTTTCTTGAGAAACCAAAGAAAAGAAAAAGAAAAAGGAAAAGAAAGAAAACAAAAATAAATAAATAAACAAAAATATCTACTTGACCACGATGTAACTGATTGGACATAAACTTTGTATCCAACAAAACAATTTAGATAATTCCAGGGTCACTGGGAACCTGGAACATTTGTTCTAAGTTGCAGTATGCAATTCTTTATGGTTAACACTAACCACCTATACTACAATTCAAATGTAAACTTTTAGATGTTTTAAAGCTGGAGAGAGCCTACTTCTGATACAATATGAATTCCACTCCTCCCCAATTCAAACTCCTGAGGGACTGTTCAAGACCCATCTCGACCTGTGAGCCTCCGAGTGAAGATGAGAGAACGGAGGCCGTAGAACTAAGAAGATGGCTCGCCAATCTCAGTGCTACCGTCCACTGGCAGAATGCCCTTCAAAAACTCATCCTGGATCATGATGGTCCAATTTTCTTTTCCACAGAGGCAGGTATGATGATAATAATTTTTGCTCTGCCTCAGATGCCGACCCTAACTAAAGTAATGTTTGCATAGCAATTTATAAAATCTTAAGTGCCACACACATAAGAATTAGCACTTTTTAATCACTGCCTGAAATATTTAACAGGAAAAATGTAAAAGATTCTGTTCAATGGCATCCACGTGACAGAACAGATGAGTCCCAGATTTTATTCATGCTAAGGGACCCTAATGCTGTTTCTCAAATCCCTTTAAAAATAAAAACATGGTATGAAATTTAAAAAAAGGCACATTTCCAGCAACCATTAATCTCTTATCAATTTCTGAATCAAATTTACTCATCATTGCTAAATAGATTTCTGAAATTATCCAGTAAGTCTTCCCAAACTAGAGACACTTTGAGTACCAGTAGTCACATCAGAAAACCTCAGGCTAGGCATAGCATATCTCTAGTGGGATGTGACTATCATCCATGTCCTCTTGTGTGAAGGTGTTCTGGTACCAACTTTTAAAAGTACAAATCCAGTGCTAGATAATTGTCTAACAATAACTTATAATGTACCTAATGTACCATTCACTGAGATTGGTATCTGGGATATAGAAACTTGATTTGTGTTTCTCTGGTAGTAATACAATTGTGTACACTCACTGCTAAGCACCCTTGGCAGACTAATATGAGGTATATTATTACAGGTGGGGCTCTGTGGGGTGTGAAGGGCCTCACAGAAACCTCAGAGAATGTTCTATATGTTTAGTAGGAGGACCACAGAACACAGCATATACACTGCTTCTTGGGAATCATATAAATCCTCCCAAGAATCTTTTCTTTGATTTTTCAGTTGTGGTGATACATTATTTATGATTTATTAAAAGCTTGAATGAGGGTTCAGAAAGCAAAGTCAGCCAAAAACCATAGAAGCTAGGCACACTCCATCCCAGCAACCAGAAGGAAAGAGGTGATGGTACACTCCTTTAATTCTAGAACTCAGGATTAAGAAGTAGATGGATCTCTGTGAGTTCAAGGCCACCAAGTAATACACAAGATTGACCCAGTCCTACAGAGAAACATCTCACACCAGTATTATATCAGCAAACGTGATTACATGCCTTTAATCCTAGCATTAGGGAGGTATGTAAAACAGGAGCAAGGTCTCAATATGGAGATTCATTCTCCAGTCACACTGAGGATAGGAAGACATTCAGTCTCAGGAGTCTTCAGTCACACTGAGGAGAGGCAGCAGATCAATCTATTCAGCCTGAGGTAGTGATAAAGACCTAAGGGCCAGCTACTTTACTTTTCTAATATTCATCTTAAAGCTTGAACCCCCAAATCAGTCTCTGGGTCTCTTATTTTTCCTGTTACAGTGAATAGCTGACTGGGAACAATACGATTATCAAGTTGAAAATGAGTTACAGTAATAGAAATAGTTATTTAGATTTCATCAACTTAAACCTGCACCATTTCAAGTGATTCTGTACTGCACAAAGTTGTGTTGGATGAGTGCATGTGTCAAATGTTCAATATCCATGTGTGTAATGTGTCATCAACACACTTATTTCTGGCTTTATTTTAAAGGGTTGATAATAAATCTTTATGGAGATTTTTTAAAAGCTCATCATCTTCTCACTTGCCTGGTTTCTAAGATTGTTCTATATTGTCATTATACAAAGGACAGCGAAGCTTGCTCTCAAAAATACAAACAAGAGAAATAGGAAAGACATGGAAAGAATATTACATTTGTTTTCACTGAAAATGGTGCTGCCAGGAGTCATGAATGAAATGTGTGTTGGGGACAGGAGGAGCAAGTCATGTACAGTTGTGTCTCCTTCTCTTTAGTAGTATAAGCACCAGAGAAGGTTCTGAGATTACCTATTTCCATTCCTTTCTTTTTATCTCTCTCTCTATCTTAGCATTTCCACATGAGCTCAACCAGCTCCCTTTAGAATTTAAAGACTGTACACCACAGACTACAGAAATAACCTGGGCCAGCACAAAAAAGGATATTTTCCACAAATAAGGAGTCAATTTGGAATCCCCTCAAGGGTCCAGACATGATGTTTCTTTACCCGTCCAGGCTGTTCCCACTCCATCACATCTTAACCGTCTATTTGGTTCTCAATCTTTAAAAGTTACAGTTTAATACATTTAAGCTCTTCAGGACTGAATGTCCACTTCTTGTTACATCTCCTGAAAGTCGTTTTATGTCTGCTGAAATGGAGACAGAGAAACCCATTTTGGATGTGTTTATGGACATCTGAGGAGTCAGGGTACTCCGCTCTCACTCAAAGGTAATTTAGTTGTTCTGTTTCAAGCAAATTGAATTGTGGTACTGCTACAGCAACCCCATTTGGCATTCAGTTTTCGAGACGGTGGTTTATAAATAACTGTTTCATTCCTTGTTGTCTTGCATTTTCTGTTACTGATGAAAAGAAATCACGTAATAAAGATTTATATGCATATTCCATTCAGTAACCATAAGTTGAACAGTTGATGAGGGAACCTGACAGGCAGCTTTTGTGTATGTAAATCTGATAGACCATATAACAGGTCTCAGTTTGTACTTCGAGTATGAAAGTTTCCAATGTGTAAGCTGAGTTTTTATTATTTAAATTTATTTCTGTTTCATCTGTCACGGTGAGTATCCTGGAAACTAAAAATATTACAAACTTAATCTAAATACTTCTGGAGAGAAATGCAGATTTAAGTGCTATGTTTTAGAGCTGTTCTGACTTAAAGGAATACTGGATACAAAGTAGAATCCCTGTTGCTAAGTGACAGGTGACTTGTACTATATAGCCTCTGAACTCCTATGCATCACAACATAGTACTACTACAAAAAAAAAAAAAGACAAGTAGATTCCATGGGATACATGCTATTCTCTGCAGTGGAGCAAATTAGTGTTCAGTTATTTTTAAGCACAGGTCACAGGTGATCAGTAAATCATGCCCATGTGAAGAGAGATGTTTTCACATCAGAAAAGAATAGGACTTTACCTCCCTGCTGAGTGCAAATGCTAATACTCTAAAGCAAAATAGAAGTCACTGGAACACTCGCCTACTTTATGATATTCTGTCCTTTCCTTGATACGCACACACACACACACACACACACACACACACACACACACACACACGGAGAAAACCCGTGGACAAACTTCCAGCCCCTCTCCTGCCCATGGCGCAACCCAATTACAATATAGAAATTGAAAGAACCATATTAGAAATACAATTTCAGACTCTCACAGGAATGAATGCCTGCTTGGTCTGAGAAGAGTTGTGTGGCATCATGGGAAAGGTCTTAGGAAAGCATCATCTTTAAACACATTTGGTGAGTATGACAAGCTGTTTATTATTTATATGCCCCCTTTTCATCATCTCCCACCCCCACAATACATACTTGATTTTTGTTTTGTCTTATTGTAAACTGAAAAAGAGAATGTCTGTAATATATACAGAAGACTGGGTAGTCCATAATACATATTCAATAAATGCCAATTGCACCTTTATTGTTAATATTTATGGTCAAGGACTATGAAGTTCTATCTCAACTTCAACTTTCCTGAGAAATAGAGCACCAAGGCACCTTACACAAAATTCACAAAGGCAGCTTTTAGCTATGACTGTGTGTCTCTTCTAATCAGCTCCTGGGGATGCTGAGGAATAAGATTGCCGCCCTACACTTTTGGGAATGTGTATAATCGATCACTAAGACAATTCAGAGATGTGATAGCTAACAACATTAAGAGAAACAGAATTCAAAGACCATAGATAACCATATTCAATAATGATCCTTGGAACTGTAACTAAATATATATTGATTGAGAATTCACTGTTGATAAACACCCTGTCTCTATTTCCTGTTTTTCCTCTATAATTATGCTTCCATATAAGAAAACTTGACTATTTTTTTAAATGGCAATGATACAGAAAGACAAACACATTTTAAGAAGTGGGCTGCTGCTGAGAAGTAAGTCCACTTGACCAGTTGTTAGAAAACAGTTTGATTTGTGAAAGACCACTTTCAAAGGTCAGGGGTAAAGCCAGAGTGCAGGGACAGAGAAACGGTTGTTTCCTTTATTCTCAAATGCTGTTCTACTACTCTTCATCATTTCATGAGCACAGAGAACAAACAAACTCCTAAAAGAAAGTAGCCATAGCAAATGAATTAAGCACTTCTTTTTACATACATTATGCTCAATATAACGGTCTGAAAAGTAATTCATGCCACGCTTATGTTCAAGATAATTGCCATTTTATCAGTGTACTGCACAGTCTCTGACTGAATGATTACCCTTGGCTCTTGTGTGTCTAATTCATGTGATTTAGATTGTGACAAAATGAAAGCATGTGTCATTTGTCCTGGCACAGAAGAGCATGAGTATTACCACATGCGTACTACATTCTGACCCCATCCACAAACAGAACAAAACATTGGCCACACATGAGCCTACACGGAAGGGTGAAGAATATTGACATCCCTCTCTAGATCCTCTCAGTCAAGATGTGATCTAGGAATAGTAATAAAGGTATAAAAATCTTTGGAGTCTTAAGGAGTCTTTAGGAGGGTAGTGGAGCAGCCATGACTGCAACCTCTATGTTACCTCTGTCACATATGCAATTAAAATATGGTTGTGAGATTTTGCTATCGAAGAAAAGCAAACAACATTCTGAAAGTCAATTAAAATAGTAATAAGCACATAATTCATACCAATTATGGAATACTTAGTTCTTAAGAAATACAGCATAAGGTTTGCATGCTAACTCACTTCAATGGGTGGTATCTGAAAAGAGCTGGAAACAGAAGGGGGTGAACCATTCAACCTTGTATATATGCTCAACATCTATGGCCTACCAAAGTGAAGTTAAGCCCCCTTACTCAGTATGCAGCATGCACACTTGGCCTTCTCATTGATTATTGCCTTGTATGCTTTCTCTGCCCACACTAAACAAGATAAAGGCCATGCAAATGCATAATAAACAGTTTGCTTTCAGAATAAATTTTTTTCTGGCCTATCACAATGACTGACTAAAATACATTGCTCTTATCCATTTTTGAATTAATTCATGAGAAATTAAACAAATATTTATCAAATTGTGGTGAAACGGTCCATCAAATTGAAAGACCTGAAAAGAAAAACAAATGGCACATGCTTAATTACAGTTGACATTTAACTGAAATTGGCATTCTTAAATTATTTAGCAATAATTAAAATTTTTCAGATGCCATGCTTTTAAAATATATGTACATTTAACCTCTTTCACATCTCTGAACCTAAGGAAGATTAAACAAATCTGATTATAGGAAATAATGTGGTAGATGGATTAAGAAACTAGGTAATGTTTTCCAGCACTGTTTTGACACAGTGATACAGAAATGGAAGGACTTGGAGTTTGCAGTGAATTTCTCTTGGGTTACTCATGGCTTAGTGACTGAGCATATCATTCCAGTGTGTGCAAAATAAACATCATCTCTGTGCTATAATGCTCATAATATTGTCCTCAATAGAAAGTTATCACAATGGAAACACAGCCAATGGACATTTCTCCATGATGAGGAAATTAATACGCTGCCAAATGCATTGCTTAATTCTATACTTCTCTCATAGCTAAATATACTACAAAATCGAAATAGATTTGCTGAGAATGTGAAATGACTTACTGAAGTTTATTCTTGCTTATAAGGACAAAAAAATACCCTCACACAAGCTGTAAAGTACTAAAATTCGAGGACTGACTCAAATATGCCCTAGCTGCTGTCACGAAGCAGGAGATAAAAGTCATTCTAACAATCATCTAAAGTGGATGGTAAATACACTCTACCCACTCATCCCTAAAGGCCAGGAATGGTTCTGTTACAGTAATAAAATATCCTCACAGAAAGCAGCTTAGGGTTGAAAGGGGTTCACAAACTATCTAGTGCCAGATTATAGCCCATCAGGATAGAGAATCAAGGCAGAAGCTCTAAGCCAGCTAGTCCTATAACCTCCACGGTCAAGAGCTGAGAAGAATAAATTCAGTTATGCTGCTTGTTTGCGTTTTCCTTTGCCTAGGGAATGTGCCACCCATAGATGACTGGGTACAAGGCATCTCCCAGCAGGAATGTCAACAGTTCAATCTGATCTAGGCAATTCTTCAATTAGGCCTTCTTTCAGGGTAATTCTAGTCTGTGTCTAGTTAATAGTTAAAATCTAGACACCACATGAATGAAGGACATGAAGAATGTCATGTCAGAGCACCTGGCTTGAAGAATCTTCTTGTCAATGACCATGAGCCAAATACAGATAAGTGAAAGTAATAATAGTATCTAGTATCTTTTGAATGACTGTCATACATTTAATAGTGACTAGACTGATTCACGTGTTTCACTTAATTAAGTAGCACATAAAATAATTATTCTGGATAATTAAATGTATATCCATATTTTACAGAAGAAATAACTGATTCTCTTAAATATTCAGCTATATCAAAATGCCATACTTAGCAATGTCATGCAAACTGCAGAGAAATAACAGACTATGGGAAGGAAAAGAAACTAGAGGGGCTTCAAAGAGAAAGAGAAAGTCAATCAAAGACAAATGGGAAAGAGATGGCCCTTAAGGCAAAGAGGACAGTAGTAGGAAATCTGGTATGATTTTGAGAACACACACACATACACACACACATACACATATAGATTAATGCACAAAGAATGTATTTGTAGACACACACTCGCACCCGCATACAAATGAGTAACCTATGAGTCAACATTTATAGTACTCATTCTATCCCACCAAAAGAGAGAATCTAAGATAGGAAGGATTTGTTTCAAACAAATAAAAAAATATTCTGCTCTGACCCTTAGTATGACTGGATATACTATTGTCTTATATTGAACTTATGAAACATATGATAAATATAACCAAAAAACTATGAATATTGACAATTAATTTCATAGATTTATGTTCTATATGATTCTTAATATTTCTAACATCATCAGCTAAAAATCTCCCAGTTTACGGTTCAAATATAATTCAATGAAAATAAGTTCGCAGACAACATTGTGTGCTCCAACACTGGTGACAAACTGAGGAGGGATAAAAATCCAAAGAACATACAAATCACAGAAATTTATCTTGAATTTCTCAGGAGTACAATCAAGTGATTTTGAAAATTAACAATGTCATCCAGGGAACATCAAAAATATCTGAAAATGCAATCTCAAATATTCCACATAGAGACTCCTGTAAACCTAGAGTGGGTAAATGTTTCAATTTTCCCATCATCTGTGGCAATGTGTATGGAACTTAAAGACACTGTGGAAGGAGAGATAACCCAGGCAAAGAAAGACTAGTGTCACATATACTCACTAATCTGTGAAAACTGAAAACGTAGATCTGAGTTAGAGAATATTACAGTGATGACTGGAAGTGAGGGCAACATCTCTATTGATTTAAGATGAAAGAATATATTATGAATCATTAGTTCTAGTTTTCTGAAGCACAACTGTGTAAATAAAGCCTGTAACAACCTATGTTTCAAATAATGACATGAATTGAGAGTTTCCTGCTGGAGTTTGGATTTGGTTTGAGTATCTAGCCCTATGCTTCATTGTTAGAAGCTTGGTCCTTAATGTAGCAATGCTGAGATCAGGGAAGTCTTTAAGAGATGGGATGTGGCCTCGTGTAAGTCATGGAATGTTGATGTTGGAAGAGATTAATGCAGTTTTCATAGGTCCTTAGTTTCCTAGAGAGAAATTATTACAAATAGGAAGATGCTCTGATGTTTCCAGCTGTGCCTTGTGATCTCATCATGATTCCATTCCTTGTGATGTAACCAATGGGACCACACCACAAGTGAGTAGATGACAAAACCATATTATTTAACCTGCCAAAAATTGAGTTGCATGAGATTCTCTTTTTTATAAATTAGCTAACCTCAGATGTTCTTTTACAGCAACAGAAAACTAAGACAAATTCTCACAGCACAGAAATGATAAATTCTTAAGGAGATATAAATGGCAATTCTCCTAAATTAATCGTTGTGCAAATGTCATCAAATTATTAGTATGCAACAAACATTGCATTGATTTGAAAGAAAAACAATGTAATTCCCAACTGTGGGCTTAACCAGCTATTACATCCATTTAAAAAACCTGAGACCCTAAAACGCAAATTAGACTTACATATAGGTATCATGTACATTACTTCCTAGCCTGATATTTAAGAGATCATCACAACTGAAATAAGCTGGGAACTGAAGGGAGCAAAGCTCTGTAGAGCTGCCATTCATGTCTCCACCAGCACAGAGAACCTACACTTTTAAGTACAGGACCACAGAAATAAAACATACTGGGCTTCTCAAGAATTCTTTAAATGTAGCTAAGTGCAATCTCTGGAAACACTAGACAGAAAAGCTGTTAGCCATGGAACTCAGTGGTTTGCAGGATGTAATGCCATCAACCTTCAGCAGCAGAAACAATAGCAATGAGTACCCAGCATCATGGCTTAACCCGAATCCTCCACATGTCAGAAGATTCTACAAATTCAGCTGCACATTAACTCAAATTATTACTCACAACTTGTCAGGGGTGGAATTAATATTCTCCATTTATAGATGTGAAGCACAGAGAATTAACCTCCATGATAAACGATAAGATCATCCCAACTTCAAGTACTAACCTGTGACAATTCTGATAGATACATTTAGAATAACCTCTTCATGGGATGCACAACAGAAAGGCATTTTTATTTATGGAAAATGTCGATAAAGCAAACCAATCTCAACAATATTGCATGTGCTTTTCTTTCAATAAGCCAAAAGTATTTCTGAGTTAAACACTTAATCTTACGAAAAACAGTTTCCAGTAAAAACAAAATCATGCTGCAAATTTTAGGTCATTTGAAACTCACTCTATAGTAGGTAAAGATCATGCCTTGAAAGCCATTTCTGCAATTAGAAACTAATTTTATCCCTAAATCATTGGGTATGTGCTCAAAGATCTTCCTGAGACTTTAGAATTTTCCATATAAATTCCCACAAAACCCCCAAAATTTATTAATTTAATGAAAGTCTCTCTTTGCTGATTCTTGGAAGCATTTTCAAACATTCAGACACATTCGCAGGCAAATGGCATTTAACGTTTCGTATCACAAGTAAATGGCTGTCTGTATATAAGAGTCTAAAAGCATGTTTCAATTTCTGCACTGTATCTGAGTCAACTGCCATAGCAGCTAATTTAAGGACATAATTTCAAAAAGTAACTCGTCATAATTATGGCAAAATGCTTCATTTAGCTCCGAGTGTATGTAGACAACTAAACAATATCCAGTCCTTTCTTGATTCTTGTGGAAATCACATGAATATAATAGTTAATTTTCTCATAAAATAAATGAATGTACATGTCATAAGAAAAGCTACGCAGAAAGAGTTCATGCTTTTCAAGAGTCAATATTCCAAAAGGAATTAAGAGATAAAGAAATTAACAAAGATTAGCTGATTCTCTCCAACACACATGAAAAACAAGTCTAAAGTTGAGAACAGTTCAGAGCATTACACTCAGGCAAGGATTTATCATTACTATTCATTTCCAGTTCATTTCATTTTTATTTTTTTTCCAGCACTCAGTGAAATTTTGAAATTGTCTCTCCTTCCTCAGGGAGGGATTCTGTCTCTGCCTCCTGTCAAATTATCTGTCATTATCTCCTCACCAAACCACAAAAAAGCACCAAAAAGAAAAACATATCCAAGCTGTGCACTGTGGCTCATGTCCTATAATCTCAGTTCTTTGGAAGCTAGAGCAAGAAAATAAGAAACTGAAGGCCAACCTGGAATGTAATTTTTAGTTCAAGGCCATTCTGGATTCTACATAGGAGAGAACCTCTCAAAAACCAACCAAAGAAACAATGAAAACACAAAATAATCCACCATAAGTAACAAATAGAATGGATTTTATGATTCATCACTAGAGGTGGTCTACAGTGTAATGAATAACAAGCACACTGGCCTTCATACAACACTTATTAGCATAGTGTTTGATGATGATATAATGAAAGAATTCCCTCAGGAAATTAAAGGAAACAAAGACAAGAATAATTACTGTCATTATCCCAACTCTGCTCATGCAGAATGTCTACACAGTTTGGTAAAACTTGAAATAATAAAACAAATTATAGAAAACTAAATTCAGCATTCTTAGAAAACATGGTAAATGTAATTACACAGTCAAAAGTAAGCAGAATCTAAAGTAACAGCATTAGAGTTAATGTATAAATTTAGCAAAGTCATTAAGTACAAATTAAAAATACAAAAAAAATCAATGAGCCAGACAATAAACCAAATTTTACATATTTAAGAGTCTAAAAAGTAGAACTAAGAATTAAATACAAAATTAAACCTATTAAAATATGTCCAAAACATCAATAACAAGAAACCAAAGAACGGTTGAGAGAAATTAAATACGTGTTATAACTTGTTGAAAAGTGGGAAAGATCTGGATTAGAATGCAAATTCTCCTGAGGTTGACTTACAAATTTAATATAACCCAACCAAAAGTTTCAGAGGGGTGGGAAGAGGTAGTGGAGTATGTTTTGGGGTAGAGACATTGGAAAAGTATTTCCAATGAAAATAGAAATAGGGGAAATTGGATATAGTTAAGTTGCCTACAAAAATAAATAAATAAAACCAAGCTGGAGGACACTAGCTCTCACATAGCCACATCTGTCATAATACTCTCATGACTACAAACTGGGAATTGACACAAAAGTCTAGGAAAATCAATCAGTACAGCTACACATAATCATGATTACAGTCACCTGACTATAATAAAGTAGACATTGTCATACAACTAAATAGCCTTTGGGGTGGGTCTGGCTTGGAGGCTGAATTACCAACTTCTCACAGTATCATAACCCATAAAAGTGTAATTCTAATAGATATAGATATAATCTAAAGGGTAAATCAACTAGTAAAAAAAATAAGGGAACACTCATTCATGATGCATATTGAAGTTCATGAAATGAGATTCCAAGAGGACTTTCCAAAGATAGCACTTAATAAAATAATCAATATCCAAATGGAGCAAAAAGGCTTGACTGTAGTTGAGTATCACAGCACATACTCACACAAGCTCTCATATAAATCCTGGGTTCAATTCCCAGAACTACAAAGAAGAAATTTTAAGTTTACTTTCTTTTAATTGTATGCATGTTATATGTTTACAAAGTCAGTACATTCAAAAGCATGGTAGTTAACAAGGTGCCAATTATCTAAGTACTGCAAGCATCCCAGTACTCAGTGGTAGGACGGTCAACTTACTTCTCACCTGTCATGCTAATGAAATGTTGCTCATCAGTGAGAAGCACTGAACACCACACAGTGAGTAAACACAGATGAAAACCCACAACCACAATGGGAAAGGAAGCAAAACCTGTTAGAGGGTGGGAGAGGTGGCTCACTGGATAGTGTGTGCAGGACAGGACCTGAGTTTGGACCACATTCCTACAACAAAATGGGAGGCAGAGATGGAGGCAACCCCGGAAGCTTGGGGACCAGCTCGCCTATCATGCAAAGTTGTCACAAACAACAGGACGCTGTCTCAGAGAAGGTGGAAAGTGAAGACGGATCGCTTCCCACTCTCATGCCCTGAATATCTGCATACACAGTCACACATGAACACACACACACACACACACACACACGAATATATACAAGCACATACGCATTACAACAGAAAAGTGCGCACATTTTGGTTCCACTTATGTAGAATCAAAAGCAGACAAAGCAAATAAGCGTGTCCTTAGTTGTATTTAGTGTTACACTGGGGGCAGCAGGGACAGGAGCAGGACTCTCAGGATGAGAATATGTCGACTATTTTTAAACTGGGTGATTGCTATGTAAATGTATTAATTGTGAAACTTCACCGAAGAGCACACGTTTTAGCCATTTCACACATTTTCTAAGTTTCAGACACTTGAACAAATTCATAACTTTAATCAAATTTCAAAAATTACACGGTGGTGTCTAGAAGCAGGAGTCGCTCCATAGCTACACACTCTGACCCAGTACAAGAAGGCTTAGCATTTCAACAGGGACCCATTAGCTAGGGACAAGTGGTTAACAAGTGGCTGAAAGCCACAATTAGTCACAAGGGGCAAGCCCCGGAAAGCCATCTTGCATTCCAGCTCTTTCCAAAAACCCCTTTCACTCCATAGCAGCTTCAGTTTGGGGTTTCTGTTTCCACAGTACTGCATAGCTACAAATAGTGTTATGTGATTAGTGAAACTGATGTCAAAGCAGCTGGAGGGGAAAAAATAAACAAAAAGCAGCCATTCCTCCTCAGTTATCCATATGCCAATTGTCAAGTTAAAATTTCTAGGTCTCAGCTTCCTAGGGACCCAAGACCTTCTGATTGCCTTGCATTTATAAAGTACGGACTCTGATACAACATTCTTTTTAAATGCACCAATCTGTAAGGAATATGCAGCAAGCAGCAATAAGAAGAAATAAGTTAATATTCATCAACAGAGTGTTTGAATTGCAATTCTGCATGTGTGAATTCATGAAATTAAACCTATGTCATTCCCAGTAGTTCCAAATCCGCTCTGGATAGGAATATCATGTGTAACTACTGTGTCAACAGCAAACTATCATGTCTCCTTTCTCCTATTGGCACTGTGAGGACATAAAAATGGGGGCCATAGAAGGCAACGCTGCCCTTGTCTCCCATAAAAGCCTGAGAACATAGCAGTGACTAAATAGTGGAGGATACACTTGTGGCCTTGGAAAATTCAGAAGGTGGAGATTCCTCTCCTACACAGTTCAATAAAGCACAGCATTATATTGGAGTTTATCTGGGACTATAAATAATTGCAATCCCCACAGTTTTACCATAGCCACTTGAAGTAGCTCAGAAATGGATCTGTCACATAGTCTTGTGTGATTTAAAGGAGTTTACTGTTTACAATAGTATCTCAGCAGTAAAAACACAACCCATAAATCAGGTGGTTGCCAGGCAGTGGGGTGAGAGCTTTATGTGAATTATCTTAAATAACCCTTATGGTAACCTTGTGAAGAAGGGATATTAACCTCCGCTTCACTGGGAAGAAATAGAATCTGACAACACTTAAACTTCAGAGCACACATTGCAACCTGCTTGCTTTCTATCTGATTCCAAGGTACATTCTCTCTTCTCTCTTCCTTCATCCCTCTGTGTGTCTCAACTGGAAGTTGAAGGACTATGAGCTGCATAAGTGTGATGTGCCTGATGGAGAGGGAATTAACCAGGTTGTGTAAGAAAGGAGAATGAAACAAGAAAAAAAATGAATGTTCTTTTAACTTCAGAAATGGTTTGTTCGGAATAACTGGATTAATTGATTGATCCATTGATGGATAGATGGATTGATTGGCAGTCCCAGGTATTGAACCCAGAGCTTTGTGCACTATAGCAAGCACCCTATTTCTCAGCCACACCCCCAACCAGACTAGATGTTGTTGTGAGATATTTTGATCACACTCTGACACTCCGGAGACTGCCAATAAAGTTAAATCTTGAATCACAGAATGGAGTCAATATTCAGCTGTCCAGAATTAACCAAAGTTTTTGGTGGACCCAGATTAGGATGGAGAGAAGTAGGAAGGGGTAGGGAGGGGGTTAGAAAGATTATATGGGCTTTTTGATCTGGGAAGGTGGAGCAGCAGGCTCAGATGATCGTTTCCCCATCACTCTGTGGACCCCTCAAATATCTAACTCCCAAGTTTTATTTAATAATAGAACAATAAAAGTAACGGCTTCAAGACGTCGCTGATGTGTGCGGTGCTGTAGGTATGGATGGAAAATGAATAAAGTTACAGATGTGGATGATCTCTGGGTGCTACAGGGCACACAAATGATGGGGATTTTTACCTGAACCAAGGATGAGGCCTAGACACCTGCTGAGGAGCCCATGTTGAGGACCAGGAGCCCAAGGCTGGTTCACTTTTGTTTCTGTCTGGGCATCAGGTCTCTGTGTATGAAGCGACGGGTATACGAAAGTCAAGGGACCTTTACTGCTTATTATTGGTAATGGAGCTCCCCTAAGAAGCACTATATAGAAGAACCCCCAAGCACTCGAGAACACTGCCATATGCACGTTTCCTCAAGGACCATGATTTTACCTAGCACTGAAAAACAATGGCTTGTTTTTAAGAGCAGAGCTCATCAGAGGCAATTACACTAGCTTATACTTTCTTGATTTCAGGATATTGGGGCAATCCTGACCTTCAATGCTGAATTAAAAGTCTATTGTGTCTACTGCCAAGTTCAATGGCCTTAGTCACAGTCCATGTACATTTTAATTGTTCCCCATCCACAGCATGGATAAATTAATACCTGTCTTACAGTGAGCTCACTATGTCTGGAGAATGCTAACCAATGCAACTTACCAAAAGCATTTGACAACTTATTTCACTTGGGTCTTTAATAGCAGTAAGAATACTAGTAGGCCACAGTTGCTGCTGACGTCCAAGATCAGAAAAGAAGGAACCCAAGTTTGTCCCATTCAGTAAAGAAAGGGGAACAGTAACTACATTTCTAGAAAACATGGATTAACAGGCCATACCAGACATAGAAGCCACTGAAGATTGACTCACATGTTTTCACACCAGCCTGGTGGAAATCAATTAAACACACAGGGTAAAGGTCCATCTGGAAAGTCATCAACGAGGGCTCCTGGTCATGAAGATTTTTAATCTTTATTTTTAACTAATTTAAACCACCCCAGACTGAACCTTCATTTTTCTATGGCTTTCTCTGTTTCATGGCCTCATAGAGATAATCATTTTGGCTTCCTTAACAAGTAACCCATTGTCTTGACTACTTTCACCATAAACTTCAATCACAAAATCATACAATTCAGCTCCTTCGTTCCCTATCCACTTAAAACCAGTTTAGTTTGTTGTTGTGTTGTTTTAATTGCTAGATTTCAGAAAGTATATTAAATTTTGTTCAAATGCTAGGAATATTTGAATCAAAGCACAGGGAAATTTGATGACTGACTTGAGAAGGGTCAATTTACTACCAGTGGCTACTTAACTAGCCAATGAGTCCATGGGGCACTGGTAATATGCCCAGTTCAATGACATTGCTCTGCATGAATTTGGATTTTGATGATCTTGTACAAAAAAATAATTTGTAGTATTTCATTTATGCTTATAACATGTTGAAACTATAGTTTGTAGATACTGGAATAAATGTATTATGCTATTAAAAATGAGCTGTCATTTTGTTTTGTGTTTTTAATGGGGAAATTGGGAGTCTAAAATTACATAAGCTGCTTGATTTATGATTTTATTGGGCAGTCCTGATGAAGGATCCACATTTCAACTCACCGTGCTACACACTAGGGATCTCCTTAGCCTCCGGCCCTTTGTGTAGCCCTCAACGACACGTCTGCTTTGTCCACTAAAGTCTCAAATGACATGTTTTGTTGTTTAATCTAGCATTTAATGTATCTGGATGTAAACCTATCATAACATGTACCGTTAATTTAGAGCAGTCTTCTGCCCCTCAGAGAGCTATAATTGTACAGAATATATTAGATGCTTGCTGGAACCAGATTTTTATCTCCCTAGATTATCAATCATTAGTTCTTCAAAAACTCTTACAAAGTGATCTAGGAAGTGGTGCACGTATCTTCCAAATCAGGCTCATTCGTGCACAGCCATGCTTGACTAGAAGTGTCAAGGACTTTCTATAATCCTCATAGCCTATTAAAACCAAATGAGTCCCAGAGGGCCCAAAATAGAATCCAGCATCCTCTCCCAGGTTCGTGCGGCATAGCTGTGTTTCATTTGATAAAATATAATGTAACCTATTCTGTATCACACAGCCACTCCTGTGCTAATGGGAAATGCACTGGGCAATATATATCATTAACGTGAACACAGCCAGGAATATTATATTACAGTTCTGTTCAGAAACTCCTGCCAGACAATCCCCCTAATTTCAAAATGTCAGACCTACTGACGATAACATTTTCATACCCTCTATCAACTTCTGGCTGTTACTACTGCGATTTTCCTTGAACGTTCTTCTAAGGAAACAAACTGATTGACACAGTGTGTAATGTTCACACTGCAGAAATATGGGTACAAAATGGGCTGTGTGCTTAAGGTATTTCACAAATTTTCATATCTCTCATAGGAACTCACGGTACTTCAGAGTCCAACCTACACCACGACTCTCACCAGCCACCCTTTCCCCCACATAGAGAACAATATATGGGAAATGCTATCAAACAAACAAGCTGTTTCAAGTGCCCTTCTGCACTTTGATAGGACACTTTATAAGCAAGCAGAGGTCGTCCCAACCCTCCTTACCAGACAAGGCAAAAGGGACTGTGCCCAAAAGTGAACCATTCATTGATAAATCCAAATCTGGGAAGTCAGAACAAAGGCCTATGCAGAAGAGCACATCCAGGCTGACTTTCCATGTCTGCCATACGGCCTTTAAAATGTCACTGCTCAAGCCCCGAGAGATGGTTCATTAAGTAGGAGCACTGGCTATTCTTCCATAGGACGCAAGTTTAATTCCTGGGACTGCATGACAGCTCATGACTGTCTATATCTCTGATTTTAGGAGATCTGGCTCCCTTTTCTGACCTCTACAGGTGACAGTCATGCATGTGTCTAGTACAAAAATACAGGGAAAATAACCCTAACCCTACAGATAAAACAATAAAATAAATCTGAAAAACTTATTTTAATTGACTCTTCTCCATGACTTGGTGCATGCTCCACAGACACTCCTCTTTAAAATGACTCTGTGAACCCTCAAATTTGGGACTATCTGATGTACTAAGCCATGCATGAATTTACTTAGTGATTGTTGTCCCCAGTTGCCTAAGGAAATCAACAACCTGCACACCTGGAATGAACCCACCGTGCTCTCATTTGAAGGCTGTAGGCTGACTGACCTAGGAAGCTACAAATCTAAGCGCTCATGCGAGGTGGGAATTTAAAAGAGAAGCAGCGAAGTGAGGTTGGAAGAGGCTAGGGTGATGAATGGCCCTTGAAGGAGGTTACTGTACCTGACAAACACTGCTCTTGAATTGTGTCAAAACAGAATGAAGAACCCAAGCCCATTTATGAAGTCTCCAATTTTATTATAAACAGCTGTACACACAAAACGTGCCATAGGTTACATGCCGGCAAGTTCATTACATGGACTGTATGGCTCTGACCTTCAGATTCAAAATGTATGGGAGGACAAAGAAACTGCACACTATGGACTCCAGATTTACCAGTGTATGTCACTGCCACACCAAGGGGAACATAAATTTGTACAAAAACAAAAATCCCGGTGTTTCTTCCTGAGGCATCAATTGTCTCTGTTGATTCTTTTGAGAACTTATATTGAAATAAGCAACAGCATGGACACAACCTTGAAATCACATGATTGAGAGCAAAAAGGGAGATTCAGAATAAATCCTCCTTCCATCAGCCTGTTTCCAACCACATGATTGGAATAATTTTCTTTTTCTAAGAAAAAGTTTAAGAACTAAGTTATTGAAGGAAAAAAGAACCTCAAAGGAGACAAGAACATTTTAAATTAGTATAGCTCTGAAAAAAAATGGTTTTCAAGGTTTCCCCACCATGTGGAGTTCTTGTCAGCTCTGGGCCATTTAGATGACTATTCAAGTATTACTTGTACTTTCAGAATGTTCTGGAAGGTCAAGGAACATCATATTCTGTCAGCATAGGCATGCCATCCCAATGGAAGGAAGACACAGTACTAATGCAACCAAGGATCTGCCCAGTTCCCGCTCATGAGCAGTTTTCACTCAGTGCCCTGTGTTTGTTTACTGGCAATGAATAAAACATTAAAATTGCTATTTAGAATATAAAGTACCTTAGTTCTTGCGAAAGGTAAAGTTTTTCCTCCTTTAATGTAAGCTACCAAGGTTGTTATTTATAGAATAGAACCCATTATCACTACTCAAATATTGAACAAGAATAGTTTGTATTCAAAGATAAAATTGCCACAGGGGACTATTGATACAGGAAATGTGGCTGGAGAGATATGGAATGCATATTAAAATTTATATACAGAAGAGGGGAAATGTAGTTAACAGATGTGTTTAATATTCCAGCAGCATTGACTGCAATTGTTAAGTTATATTTGCTGACATTTCAATTATAACCTTCTATTTTCAGTGCCTTCAGTTCAATCCAAAACTTTCCTAAAGGTCCAAAATTATATGCCTTACAAGGTCTTGGAGTGCAATGATTTTTGTTTTGTTTTGTTAGTGTTCATTAGACTGAAATGTCCAGGAAAAGGTCAAAGACAAATGTGAATTTGCTTGTCTCATTGGAACACCAAATTCTGAGGCAAGAACAAGAGGAGATTAAGACAGTTTTTCCCGGTAAATTCGTGCTATCATTACTATAGAAACAGTCAATGGTGGACTCAAAAACAATGATTTTGAGTCCAAAGTCTATGACCATAAATATTGATGGTTAATTATCTTTTTATTTTAGTTGCCTAGAAGTGTGTTAAGATATACCAAAATATATATTGTATTGTATTAGCATAATACATGGGATATTATGTTACACACACACACACACACACACACACTTTATAAAGAAGCTAGAAAAAATTTTCCTAGCATTGTTTCCAAGATTTTATAGCTTGACTGTAACTGTGTATAAGTCAATATCTAACTGATTGCTTTTATAACTCTCAAGTCATTTTGTATGTACAATTCTTTCTGAGATACATTCTATATTCAGAGCATAGGGCTACTGTAAGTCTTATTGAAATTACCTAGCCATTCCATAAGCCAGCATGAGAAGTCCAGCTCTGCCAATGAGCTACACCCTCAGCCTCTGACTCTTCAGTTCTTCTTGCTTGATTGCTTGCTTGCTTCTGCCTGCCTGCCTGACTTCCTTCCTTTCTTGTTTTGTTTGAGACAGGACCTCACTACCTTTCCCCTGCTTGCCCGGAACTGCTTTGTAGCCAAGGTTTACCTCTTAACGTGATCCTCCTGATTCCACCTTCTGGATGATGGAGTGACAGGTTCGGAGTATCATATCCAATTATTTGATGCGAGTCTTTTATAATTTCTAATAACATTTGTCCTTTGGAAACTTTAAATTTTCCTATTAGGAATGAGAGTAGACTTAACATGGGTAAACTGACACTGTCAGTATCTGCTATTTCCTGGCAGGCATGTTCCATTCTGAGAGCTGTCATAAACAAAGTTATGCAAACTAACAGCTCCGGAGATTTCAAGTACAAACTCAAAGTGACAGAGGGACTGTGGTCACTCTGACAATGGTAGAAAATCTGCTCCAAGCCCTCCTCTCAGTTTCTGGTATTGCTGTCAGTCACTGGTGTTCCGTGACTTGTAGACACATCACTCCAACCTCTATCACATACTTTTCCTGTGAGTAAGTGAGACCACAGCTACATTGGATTAAAAGCCCACGTTCCAGGATGGTCTTATCTCAACTCACTAGACTGGTAAAAACTCTGCATTTCTAAACCAGTTCACACTCAGATTCCGAGAAAGAAATGAGTTATGTGGTGTTCCCACTGAACCAAGGGGAGCAGGAAAAGTGGTGATGGGCATGGATTACATTAGAAGCAAAACTGTTGATTCTGGACAGGGATATTGCACAGATTTCCACAGACCTTGGGGAAAAAGAATGGAGTGTGTGAAACGAGGCTAAAGTCCCAAATGGTCGCATGATAACTATGACCATTGATGTACCAAATCCCTGATCTGACCTTCAGACTCTGAAATACAAAGAAATGTATTTCTAAGAGCTACAAGCTTTAATTGTACTGTCAGAGCTATGACTATATCCTTAACTATTCAAATAGAAATTTAAACATTTCCTTGCATGCATATCACATATCAAAGTACCATTTGATGCTAGTACCATTTCTAATCATTGGCATGAAAGAGGAAATGCCCTCTGTCTAACACATACCCGGTTAGCCATATTTCGGCCGGTAATCTTCGATTTCAACTCTGTGCCCTAACATGTAACCATACTCTGGTTTCTCTTCAGATTGTATAAATCTTTGGTCTTTTACTAACATGTAACCAGCAGTCAATGCACCATGGTTCAGCACTTTGGATTCCTAACCCAAGGGAACAGGTCTGCACAGCAGGTATAGTTAGTAAAATCTTTTGCTTCCAGTAATCAAAAAGAATTCGTGAGGATGCAGCTCCCTGTGCCATGCTCACAAATTTATTTCGGATACACAACAGACCCCTAAGAAAAGTTAGCAAGCTATTAGACCCTAAACCTAAACATCATGAAAACATCAAATGGAAAACATTTTCATCAAAATCGGTAAATCCATGGGCACAACTTAAATGTGTTCTTCTGATTGGTTACATCCTCTGTAGCCACAAGAACCCTAAACAACTATAAGCACTATCTTATAATCAATATATTTTAGGAGGACAGGCAAAATCATCTGGTTGAGCCAAACCTGGTCCTGATGAATGCAAATGCACCCAGGAATAGACAGTCTGGCTAAAATACACAAAACCACAAGCAAATTCTCACCATCACATTAATTTTCATTAGTTCTTTCAGCTTCAAAAGAATTCAAATGCCTGAGACTCTAGAGAAAGTAACACTTACTACCTCTCTGACACCTCTCAGATCTTAATAATCCACTGTTTTCCCAACCATGTTAACGTCTAAACATAAATACAGCTCCCTTTATAACATAGCTCAAAATCTTTCTTCTACTTACTAAGCTGACACTTTCTTTGATCTCTTGCAAACCCATTCAGGTAACAATTTCTATACAGTAGAGTTGAAAGTTAGCAGACTCCTTTGGGAATTTAAAAACCTTACATGTCATAAGCGAATGCAAACACACCACACAGAAGACAGAGAGGGCCGCCTCTCTCTTGCTTGCCTTTGCCTACTTGTTTGACAGCAATGTTTTAAAGCCAGGTGAGGAAATAAATCCTTCAATTTGGCTCTGATCCTTGGAAAGAAGCTTAAAGCAGTTTAGTAAGAGGGCAAGATTAACCCATACTTCTAAAAAATAACCCTCCAGAGGTGGCAAAGGAAGTGTTTTTTATGCAAATGTCATTCTTTCCTAATTACTTCTATTTTCCTAGAGAGGGATCCTTCCCCAATATACTGAGAGGAAGGGTCCAAATGCTACCTGCAATGCCTGGCTCCTGCCACACAATTTAGGCCATTCAGAATATATTTCATTGTGCTGAAACTTACTAATGCACAATGACAAATTCTCAAATGTTGAATGACCAGGATTTTTCAGAGTTATTTTTTAAAATTAATAGACACTACAATTAGATGCAAAGGTTTTGCCACTTGGTGGCCACAGAGCTGCTCAATGCATAATCATCATTTACAAACATAGCAGGCAGGAAAAGACACAGAGGGGTTCGGGCTAGCCTAGTTATTAAGCCAGGAATACAGAGGGATTGTGGCCAGGGTACATTATATATGTATATATAAAACTATCATACACACACACACAAACAAACACACACACAAAACACAGCATTATTTTGTGCAATATATGCTAATGAAGTGTTTCTTAAAAGTAAAAAAATTTCTGACAGTGTTTTAAAAGGCACTGCCACAAACACAAAGCAATACGGATTTCATCAGCTCATAATGCCAAATGAAAAGCACTTGATTCACTAGATGGCATGGTCAAGTACCTATAGTTACAGCTGAATTATGAACTCAGGTGTATACAAAGGTCATACATTTTCCAAAAACATTTTAATTATCAAAAACCCAGTCATCTGTATAGGCTCCACAGTAGGGCTGAAATATTTGGTGAAATGCTATAGTGGTTCCTTAAATAATTTAGTGTTTCTAAGATTTTTCGAATAAAACAGTTGAGTTTTTAACATTTTGAACTCAGAGGTTTGATTTTTTTTTACAGTCATAATTTGGTCTGGACAATACCCACAGTTATCAATTTCCTAACAGTTCATCAGGAATGATTGCACTTGGATTGCAAGTTAGTTTTACGAGGGAATATGAAATGACTTTCCTTTATGACCTTGACCAGGGAAAAAAGAGAAAAAGAAAAAAAGATGTAGGGCCGGAGGGATGGCTCAGTGGTTAAGAGCATTGCCTGCTCTTCCAGAGGATCTAGGTTCAATTCCCAGCACCCACATGGCAGTTCACAACTGTCGGTAACTCCAGTTCCAGGGAATCGAACACCCATGGCAGAGCACCAATAAATGTAGAACAAAAAATAAATAAATCTTAAAAGAAAGGAAGGAAGGAAGGAAGGAAGGAAGAAAGAAAGAAAGAAAGAGAAAGAAAGGAAGGAAGGAAGGAAGGAAGGAAGAAAGAAAGGAAGAAAGACAGGCAGACGGAAGGAAGGAAAGAAAGTTCTGGGTATGAGAGAGAAAAACAATCAATATTTTAAAGCAGCATTAAACCAATTACTAAAACATACATGTAGCAAGCAAAGGAAAGTCGAAGACACTGTGTGTGTGTGTGTGTGTGTGTGTGTGTGTGTGTGTGTGTGTGGTGGGGTGTCCCATCATTTTAGTTTCTGGGAGAGTGAAAGTCCTGCAGCCACCTTGTTCTCAGTTTCCTGATTCTCTAAAAGCAGACCAAAGTCCCCTTGGGTTTTGAGTTGCATAAAGAAAAACTGTCTTGATGTGAACCCTTAAAATGTTAATATGATAAAGTTCACATCGTGTTCCACCATAAATAAATAAACAAAATAAAGTCATAATTAGAGGGACCTCTCTTGGTCAGAAACAGTTTCATCTTTATAATTTTCATCAATGCATATATATTCTCAAGCTGGATGTGGTTATATGAAATATATAGTATGACTACATTTTGCTGTTTTAATGCCAGAATCTGGCTTTACTCATCTTGAACTGCCATAGATTTACTTTCTACTGTCTGAACAATACCTGCTAAATAATGTAAAATAAATGAATACAAAAAAACAGTAAAAAATTTGCAGCAACGCAAAAAAAACACCAACTGGAACTTAATTATTTATTAATGTCATTAACAGTGGCTTGTATGGAGGAACATCTGAGATGGCCTTCACTCTCTATTGCCTCTGGAATGCGGTTACAGCAATTCTTAATGTTCTCCTCCGTTCTTGAGCACAAGCGTCCACCTGTGCTCAGTTGGTCAGCCATTCCCACAGTGCAGCCAAGTACCCTGTGCAGGTTTGCTGGCCATTTGTGAAAATTCAAGGGCTGGCTCCCGGTTTAAAAGAGAAAAGGATGCCTCTGCGTGCATCTTCACAGTGCGGCGAGGGAAGCTTGGGCTGAGGTTGCAGCACCAACAGGGTAGAAAGAGCCAACAAGAAATTGGTTAATGTTCTCAATAGTAAAATAGAAGAAAGAAGCGGGGTACAAAAGGCCTACAGAGAAAGGATGCAGCGTTAAGACTTAGCGAAAGCGTAATCAATCGTACAATGACTAGCATATCAGTAAACCCCAAGAGAACAAGCTGCCCACATCTAGCAAAAGACTGCATGCAGAAAGAAAAGGGAACTCAGAATTCCCTTCCCACCCTCTTCCTTAATTTCCTCTTGCCTGTCTTCTCAAGGCACTCCTGTTCCACTATATACACATCTCCCTTCCCAGCATCTAATGTCACATCTTGAAGATATGCCTTCTGCTGCATGTCTGTTTTCTAAATAGTCCTACAGTTTTTCTTGCAGGGGGAAGCCAGCAATAGGTTGCATATAAAATTGTTTTAAAGCTTTTAAATCCTATCTTACAAATGAAAAGAGAGACTAACCTGTGAAGGAAGACCTATGTAGTTGGCTTTATAAAACGTAACGTAGGACTGCCTCAGTGGGTAAAATGCTCAAATCACATGTATATAGCAAGCTGTGATGGCATGCACCTGCAACACTACTGCCTAGATCAACCCGTGAGCTCAACGTTCAATGAGAGACCCTGTCTCAAAATACTAAGAAAAGTGAAATAAAAAAGATACTGATCACATTGACATTCAGACCCTGGCTATCCGAATGCACAAGCAAACAAAGCTATTTCTAAGTATTAGTGAAAAATAAAGCAGGGACTTCTTATTCTACCTTGGTAGCAAGGTTTCAAATAGTATGAGACTGAAGTAAATATTGTGTCAAGTAATGGGTGATTAAACCTAAAATGCAGAAATATAGTTTTAAAGGGTTTTTTTCCTTTCTGTTTTTATTTCAAAGGCTGTAGCACTGGTGAAGGTACTTTTAAGAGTGATCATATAGCATGGGAACTAGGACACAGCTCAGTGGTAGAGTTCACGGTTAGCATATACAAAGCCCTGAATTCAATCCTCGTTCAGAAAGTAAAAGTTGCATTAATGAGATTTTCTCTAAGGCAATTCTAAACATGTATCTATTACAAGTCTATTAATAGCTCAAGGCTATCCCAAGACATACTTGCTTCAGTTCTGTACTGATACACTGAATATCTGTCTCAAGGCCATTCCTCCCCCTTGTTTTCTATTTAAGATTTACTTTAGCATTTATCTATGTGTGTGCATATGTGCCTCTTTGTGTCTCTGTCTCTGTGTGTGTGTGGTGATGTTACGCGTGTGCCACATGTTTGCAGAAGTGCCCATGGAGGCCACAAGAGAGCATCAGGTCCTCTAAAACAAGAGTTATGGGCCCTTGTGAGATGCTTGAGGTGCCCGGAATGGAATTTGGGCCCTCTGCGAGAACAGCAATCCCCCAACTGTTGATCCATCTCTCCAGCCTCCATTTTTCTCTTTTAAATAAACACACGCACACACACACACACACACACACACACACACACACACAAGTTATGCTTTGCAACAGTGACTCAACTAACAGTTTACAACTGATACTGTTCTTGCCATTGCTCCAAAATGACAAAAGACCCTTACTCAACTTGTCTCTAGCATTACTAATGATCACAACTGCTTTGAACGTTGATAACCTCTGACTCCATAGTCGCATTCATAAATTAATTCCATCATAAAGAGAAAAACATAAAAATAACAGTTCACTGATAGACTATCTGTGAAACAAAAACTATAATGTGTGACTTAATTATGTTTTTAAGTAATACAATGCTATATAAGTATGATAAACTACATTTAAGAAAAATGAAGAAACTGCTTATCACTGGTTATAAATAAAAATTCTATGTGTCTAAAGAAGGAATAAATCACATAAAATCATCTGGTACTTAACTACAGCATGGTAGCTTGAGTAAGTTATTTTTAACCTTCTTAATTGCATTGATGTTATAATCTCATAATTTTTGAAAGATCTGTAGATACATTCTACACATATATAGTGACATATATAAAACTACATTCATATATATATAATGTACATATACATATATGTATACATAGACATATACATATATATCCTAATACTTGAAAAGATCGCAGATTTCGAATCGCCCTGCTACTTGAAAAGCTCTACTAGTGAGCAAAGTCAGAGCTAGAACTTCCCTTATGTTGATACAGCTTCTCCGAGCAGCTTGTTCATTACTTCATATCCCAAGTATCATTACTTTCTAAGCTGGCATCAGTAAGAAAGAAAGAAGAAAAGATCATTTTCATTGTTTCAAAGGGGGGACATCACATAGCATGACTAATTATGAAGCTCCGAAGACAGCAGTAACACATGACATATTAAAAGGATTTGTCATTACCACTAGTAACAGTAACAGTTAACATTCATAGAGTACAAGCTTCCAACACCCTGTCTCATGCTTTCCACAGATCTCATTTCCATGGTTTTCAGTGCAACATGGCTACGTAGGTACTTTAGCTAACTGCAGCTTATAAATAAGAACACTGAAGGTAGAAATCATACATATCCAAGGTTACGTGGGGGATACACGATTCACAGCCAATGGATCAGGTAACACTAGCACTTAACTAAGCCCTGCTTCTCCAGATACCACTCTGTTGATGAAAGAAACGTCCCTATCATCCAGGAATTTTATTACATTTCTTTATGGAACCATACAGAATTATCTTTCCCAGTTATCTTTATCAGTCCTCAAACATACACCTGAATGGATACATCATTTCTTTTTTTTTTCTTTAGACTCAGAGTCGCTCATGATTCTTACTTTTTTGAAATTTAAATTTAAATTAGAAACAAGGTTGCTTCACATGTCAATCTCAGGTCCCTCTCCCTTTCCCTCCCCTCCTCCCTAGCCCTGCTACAAGCCCCCTCCATACCCCATCCTTTCCCCAGGGAGGCTGAGGCCCTCCATGGGGGTGTCCATAGTCTGTCATTTCATCCAGGGCAGGGCCTAGACCCTCCCCCAAGAGTCCAGGGTGAGAGTGCATCTCTCATTGTGGGATGGGCACCCAAAGTCCATTTGTATACCTGGGATAAATACTGATCTACTACCCAAGGATCAATAGATTACCTAGGCCTCCTCACTGACACCCACATTCAGGGGGTCTTGATCAGTCCCATGCTGGATTTCCAGCCATCAGTCTGGGATTCAAGAGTTAACCCATGTCAGGTCAGCTGTTTCTGGGGTTAAACCAGCCTAGTCTTAACCCCTTTGCTCATCAGTCCTCTCTCTCTGTCACTGGATCCTTGAGTTCAGCTCAGTGCTAATGATTCTTAAACTGAGTGAGTGTGTAGATTAACAACTACTGGGCTGGGTCATCTCAGGAGCCCAGAATCACTCTTAAAGTTTGTTAGGGGGCATCTCCAACCCAGAATCAGAATGTCAGAGGAGGATCTTTGCTGTCTGAGGCCCATGGCGCTTTAGCTCCTTCTCTCGGTAATTCTAGGTAGTCAGTGCCCTTCAAAACAAAATACCCTCAGGTACCCTGTGCTTTTTCTGGTTTAATGTACTTTTTGTTTGCCTTGTGAGATACTAGAACTCACTCTGTAGACCAGGCTAACCGCGAAGGAAGGAACTCAGCAGAGCTCAGCCTGCCTCTGCCTCCTGAGTGCTGGAAGTAGAGGTGTGTACCACCACTGCCGGGCCTGCTGCCAGGCCTGTTTCCATGTTCAAAGATGACTGTTTCTTCAGCCTTACTTCTGGACTGTGGTTAAGTATTGAGTCAGGGTCAAGTTCAAGGGGACTTTGGGAATAAAGATGGAAAGGAAGGGCAGGGACTACCACAGATAGAGGCAAAGGCAGGCTGCTCTAAGGCATTTGATTTTCTTATTATGGTAATAGTAAGAATAACAAAATATTTATTAATGAATAATAAAACTACAGTCTGTTATGTATTGTTTTATCATGTATAATAAAATAATAGTAGTGTGATTTCTATATTTTTCTATCCATAGTTGTATTTCATTTCACAAACATCACAATGAACTGAGAAGAGCATATTTTACAATGTGTGAGATTACCATTTTCCATGCATTATCTAAGTATACTGATGGCCTCATGTATAAATCAAAATGCCCTTAAGAGATCTGGACAATCAGGCTAGAAAGAGACAGTCATAGCTGGGGGGTTGGGAAGAAGCATGGTGTTTTAACCAGTAGAGTGATGGGTCACCACAAGAAACGGCGACAGGAAAAGGACCGCAGGATTGCCTCTTTGGAATAAGAGAAAGCATGTCAGGAAAAACACTGAAGAGAAAAGGCCCAGGGCAGTGTTGGAGGCTTTTCCTCCTGCTTTGCCTCTCTGGTACCCAGGCAGCATTCATTGTCAGGGCCGATCGCTGGCCCACTAAAATGACATTATTTTACTAGAAAATAAGTGTCTAACACCCTTCCATGATGGGGACTTGACTTGTTTCTTAAATACAGAGGTGATGAAGGTGGGGTTCACAGTGTTCTAACTGACACAGTTAGGACAAAACTTGCAGTTCCTTTGAGCCTCCCTTCCCTGTCTGTTCCCCTTCCAGTTAGCTACATATCTAGAGACAGACAATTGTAGTCAGTTGCTAGTATTCCGGTCATTCAGCAACACTTCGTCTAGAACAGCAGCTTTCAACATGGGGGTCACAACCCTTTGAGGTTGAATGATTCTTTCATGGGAGTCACCGAAGACCACTGGAAAACACGGATATTTACATTACGAGTCATAGCAGCAGCAAAATTACCGTTACGAAGTAGCAATGAAAATAATTTTATGGTTGGGGGTCACCACAACATAAGGAAGTGTATTAAGAGCCACAGTTTAGGGAGGTTGAGAACCACTGGTCTCGAAGCTTACAGCAGGTGGTAAAGAATAGCTTTATATTTTAAAGCCACCGAGACATGGCTCAGTGTCTTAAGGGTACCATTGAAGCTGACATTACTAAAAGCTTGATAAGACTCACTTAAATCACAAATTCTCACCTAGACACAGGCATTCTAAACATCACCTTGGGGGGAACTTTTCACTTAGGAGGTAATGGTCTTGAATAGGATCACAACATAGAAGCAAATTTGAAGCCGGGAGTCAAACTGGAATCTCATGAACAACATCAAATATTCGAAGGCTTCTGTCTTTACACTCTATTTATTTGATTTTTCAGTTTGATGTAATGGGGGTGGGACACAAGTGCCGTGGTGCCTGTGTGGAGGGCAACCATCAGGAGACAGCACCCTTCCAACTTGTGGATCTCTGGAAGTGAACTCAAGTTCTCAGTGTTGGCAGGCAGTGCCTTTACTCCTCAAACGATTTCCTTGGTCCTAAAGTCTGATTTTAAAACAATGTGTGCTTTTTAATTCCACTCAGTTATAAATCTGTATTTCAACAAATGAAATATGCTTCCTTTAACATTAGGTTAAACAAGTAACAGTCTCCATTTCTCATCTTCTATTCACTATTTTAGAGAGAGAGAGAGAGAGAGAGAGAGAGAGAGAGAGAGAGAGAGAGAGAGAGAGGGAGGGAGGGAAATGGGGGGAGGGAGGGAGGGAGGGAGGGAGGGAGGGAGGGAGGGAGGGAGGGAGGGAGGGAGGTATGGTACATCTTGAATCACAGTCAGCCTGGTCTACAAGCTAGTTCTAGGACAGCCAGGACTACACAAAGAAACCCTGGTTTTTTTTTTTTTGTTTTGGTTTTTGGTTTTTGGTTTTTACAAGACAGGGTTTCTGGCTACTGCCTCCTGAGTGCTGGGATTAAAGGCGTGCGCCACCACCACCCGGCAAGAAACCCTGTTTTAAATGATTAAATAAATAAAATGAAGTAGAGAGCAACTGAGGACAATAACCCACATCAACCTCTGCCCTCTGCAGACACTGACAGACAAGTACAAACACGGAAAATTATTCATGCACTTGCACACATGTACATGAAATATATATGTTTCTTCCCTTAAGTCTTCTATAGGCACCAAAGGGAAACTTTCAGTAAACCAATATAATTAAGCCATATAGAAGGTCTTCGTCGTACATAGGTGAATTTATCTGCAAAGTTTTCAACAGAAGTGCTTCCTAGTGGTTGTTCTTTCTGTCATCTGAACTCGCCTTGCCCCTAGGCTGAAGCACATGCAGACAACACCTAAGATACTCATTTGACCACCTGTACCCTCTCTGCTTCGATTCACCTCAGCTCAGGATTCTGGGGGGCAATTTTCTCTACCCCAATCTGTTACCTATGTGAGCTCATGACTGTCAACTTCTCACTTCTCTCCTTTTGCAAAAGCTTATGCAATTACACACGTGTTTCCTTCAGCCTGTGTCCAATTCCTAGCCTCATCACTCAGGCTTATATGTCTGCATTTCATCTGAGCTTTTCAATAATTCACAGTGACTGGATCACATACTGCCAAGTTCTGCTCGAACAATAGCACAGTTAATTCTGTCTCCTATACCACATTCTCTGGTAACATTTGAGATTAAGTAAATTTTTGATGGCTGCTTGATAAAAATAAAATACAATTACATTAGTTTCTTTGATTTGTTCCAAAAGCACTTAAAATTTTAAACTATAATGTGCTCGATGTTCACTTGTTTTTATAACTTTGCATTGTGTGAAACTACCATAAATGTTTTCATATCTTTCTAAGTAGCTGCCTTCCTGTAGTTATGAGATATTTTTTATGAGAAAATATCAATGCTCACTCTCTCATAGTAGGTAGTTTTTCCAGTTCTTGGTTTTTCTTCACATTTAACACATTTTTTTATTTTAAAGGTATGTTTTGTTTTTAACACATCAAATACATTAATCTCCTTCCAAGTTAGGATTTTTGGATTTGTAGTCAACACTTGAAATTTCTTGTCCTTTGAAGTTACCCCAAAGCACTTAGTCTTAGTTCAGTAAGTCATGCATATTGTGCTGGTCCAGCTGTGGGATTTGTGATGCTGGGAATGGAGACCTGGATACAGTGCATGTCGGGAAGCAGTCTACAGCAGAGCTACATACGCAGCCTACATCCAGGTTTTATATGGCTTAGTATTACCTAGATTGTTCAATATCTTAAGAGTCTAAGTACCTCAGACATGACAAACCATAGTACCTAGACAGGCCATTCAAACTAAAGCAACATAGAGGAGGCTTTCAGCTCCCAGTGTAGAACATCCTCAAAGGACTCATAATGGATACCGAGGTGATAGTCATTACATCAGCACTTAACTTTTCTCAGGATTCATATGCTTCTGTTGACTTCCCATGTTTCTTTATCCTATAGTTAGCTTCATATTTGCATTTGGATATTACTTCCTCTAGAATGGTAGCCTCACCAGGTCCCTGTGTAAATGCTCCTTGTATTTTCCCTTCTTCAGCAGCAAATCTCAGTTGAAAGTGATGAACACAGATACTCTCTGGTTTGTGACAGAGTTAAAGCCTGACTATCGTATGTGGACAACATTGCATGATGAAAATGTACCCAGCATATTTAAGCTTGCAAACGTCCTAGTTTGCAACAGCTCATACTCTGTACATGAGCAGCTGCATCCCTTCACAATGTGATAAGTAGCTGCCAGGGAACTGAAGTCCACAGTCACCATATAGCATCACATGAGAGCATGACACCGAGACTGTAGAGTTGAAAAGTTCAATGTCCAGCTGTCCTATTCTGCGGATACCTAAAAATTAGGCTACTGTGATCACCCAAAGCATGGTGAGGATGATGTCCTTTCAAATTCTCATGGTAGGAGGTACCACCTACAAGATGCCCAATGAATATGTTAGGAGGAAGGGGGGGCTGGTTTGTCATTTCACTTGCTTTCTAAGTAAAATAGTTTATGTGAAACCAAACAAAAACTAGAATATAGTTCTGTGAACAAGCAACCAATCTATCCCTCACTAAGTTATAGAAAAGCTAAAAATTCATTCCAATTTGATAAATGGAGCATGCATTTGTCATCCTAAATAATTTGCTACATTCTTTTAAGAATATTTAAAATGAAGTTGGAAAGATAACTCAGTGATTAATAGCATTGACAGCTCTCCTACAAGACCTGGCTTAGGGTCCCAGCACCACCATGGCAGCTCACAACAGTATATAACTCCAGTTCCAGGGGATCTGATGCCCTCTTCCGGCCACCTCAGGTACCAGGCATGCACATGGTACACATATATACATGTAGGCAAAGGATTCGTGCACATAAGCAATTTTTTAATTTTTTTACACTTGTTTGTATTTGTGTGCCTGTACCATAGAGTTCATATAGAGATCCATGAATAACACGCAGCACATGAAGTCAGGTCCCCAGACACACTGTCAAGCACCTTTACCACCTATGCTATCAAACTATCTCACCCAGCCCTTCCCTCCCTCACTCCCTACACCCTCCTTCCCTCCTCCTTCACTCCCTCCCTCTACCTCCCTCAGTTCCTTTTCTCTTCCCCTCTACTCCCCTGTGTGTGTATGTATGTGTATGTGTGTATGTGTAGATGTGTGTATGTGTGTGTATATGTGTGCGTGTGTGTATGTGTGTGTGCATGTGTGAGTGTATGTGTGTATATATGTGTGTATAATATACACACATATATATATGGGGGTGGCTATGTGTGTATGTGTGTGCTTGAGTGAGTGAGTGTGTGTGTGTGTGTGTGTGTGTGTGTGTGTTACAACCATGGTGTTGATCCTCATTCACAGTATTCCTTGGAAAAAGGAAAGGAATGCAAGGCCCTCTTTTTGGTCTGCAGCTCACCAATTAGGCTAGGCTTGCTGGTTAGCTAGCAGAATCCCTGGGATCCTCCTCTCTGTCCCTCCCCAGTTGGGGGATTACAAATGCATGTCACCATACCCAGCCAAGGCAAGGCAAGCACTTTGCCAGCTGAGAGGTCATCTGCTGTCCCTGTAACATCTCCACTTCTGTGATTTTCACAAAGTGCATTCCTGGTATTTCTATACCGCACTTTACCTTGGTCTATTATTTGGCATTACTGGGAAACCTCTTTTTCACCCACTAGATAAATCCTCTAAAAATACTTAGTTCCAGGATGATGAAGAATTTTCAAACACATCCCACAGCACCTACTAGAAGAGTTAAAAACTGATTGTTAACAAACTGGAACAGGGAGGTTGTGTTCCCCACATGAAAAACAAGCTATTTTTAAAGGCCATGCCTGACACTTATGGTCCCCAGGCCCACCCACTGACTCCCAGATCCACTCTGCACACAAGAACAAGACCACAGGGAGAGAGGGCTCTCAAGCATGGCTGAACCTGAGGAGTTGGCCAGCTTTTCCTATCCAGAGGATGGGTGAGTTTGTCTGGGTGCTTTTCTCAATAAAACAGGTTTTTCTTGTTCCTTTGCTTTAAGAAAACAGCTCCAAGGTGGGAGCAAGAAGGCAGTGTAGGCAAAGAGAGTAGTTGAGGCAGCAAGACAGGACAGTCCTCTTACAACCCAAGCTAAAATTCCCAAGACCTACATCACCAGGTCGCCTAGCACCAGGAAATGTCTGAAGGAGCAAGCAAGAGCCTGGAAGCAGAGACAGTGTCCCGTGCTCCCCCCAAGTCAACTCTCGCCTTGATGCATTTATAACCTGTGTCAACTTACATGTCTATTTTTATCTGTGTGACACAGAAGCTTCGTTTTTTAAAAACTTAACAATTTCCTGCAGGAAAAGCTAAAAGCACCTGCTACCCTGCTACATCAAATTCTTGCTGTGTATATGTGCATATCTGCAGTGCCACCCCCCCACGCTGTCTTCACCCCAAGGGATGGGTTTCCTTAGGTCACATAATCACATATTCAGACAGCCTTGGGTCTACAACATGCTTGCACCTAAACAGCTTGACTATACACATGAAATTCCCAATCATACCAACTCAAACTTGCTGAACAATCCAAGCTTTTACTCAAAAATCATTTTTCTAAATTTCTTGTCAGCATTTAGGTCAGTAACAACACAGTCTTGATTTTTTTTCTTTTAACACTCTCCTGATGGTCCGTAATGCCATGCTTCTCCTTCATAAGTATAATGGGGGCTACAAGTTGTGGCTCACAGGAATGGGCTCTCCTCATGATAGTATCAGCAATCCTAATTCCAAGGAACAATGCTCTAAGATTCTTCTTGTCCTGTTATTTTAAAATTTTTCATTTTACATATTCATTGTACATGGCACTGTGCTACATAGAACACGACAGACAAGCACACGTTGTACACTGAACACATTCCAACCCCCAGGCAGAAAACTAGATTGGATCAGAAATAATCACCAAACCAGAGCATGGACAGCAAATGCAGTCATTGTTGCTTTCTCCTTCTCCACATAAACATCTTCTGCATGTTACAGTTAAAATGCAAAGTGCAGAGATAGACCAATTATGAATTAGGTTAAGGATGGGGGAAGAAGTTTGTAAAGGGTGGTCTAAGAAAGCCTTTAACAAATGGAAGCTTTAGGCAAAAGCCTTGTATGTTGATTCTAGAACTTATACAAATTTATACTTGGAATAAAATTGTAGTGAACTTGATGGGGATGTCTTCTCTATATGTCTGTCTTATTGGTTGATGAATAAAATACTGTGGCCAATAGGGCAGCATGATTGGTGTGTCTAGGAGATGAGGAGGATTCTGGGAAAGGTAGGCAGAGGTAGTCACGATGTAGGACATGAGAGGAGTAACATGACTCCGGACATTTCTCAGTTTTAAGATAAGACCATGTGGAAATACTTAGATTGATAGAAATGGGTTACAAAATAAGTCAGGGCTAGCCAATACGAATTCCTAGACACTGGCCAACAGTTTCATAATTAATATAGCGTCTCGTGTGTTATTTGGGGGCTGAGGCAGTCCTGGAACTGGGCAGAAACACCGTAACATGAACTACTTTCACGAGCACACAAGTGTGGGTAAATGAAAAACTAGTGAGATCTGAATAAACTATGTGGATTGCACCAATGCCAATTTCTTGGTTTTGAGTCTGCTCTCTATCCTATTAAGATATAAGCAGTGGGAGTAGTTAGTAAAGAATGGGTAAGGGATCTGAGTCTCCCTGAATTTGAGAGAGGCAGACCTAAGTGACCTCTGTGAACTTGCATTTCAAAATTACTTCTACAAGCAGGAAAGTCTTCTGGTTGCTATCACTGTTAGCTGAACACAGCTGCATGTAGGCCTCAGGGTAGTCAGATTTTACTAAGCACACACTGTCACCTGGTACCTATCTACACACTGAGATGATTGATAGACACACAACCTTGTACTCACAGTCCAGTCTTGCCTTGCATCTATCTACACACTGAGGTGACAAACACACAACCTTGTACTCACAGTCCAGTCTTGCCTGGCACCTGTCTACACACTGAAATGGCAGGCACAGAACAGTGTACTCATAGTCCAGTCATCTAACACCCAAGTTAGCACAGGGAGGAAAAGAAGGCACAGGAATACTCCACATGGAGGAAGAATGACTATCTACAGAAGATGTGGTATCATAGTCAAACTCTGGCCAATATCCATCCTATTCATCATTCACAAAACAAATAATAACACATGACAATTATAAAATAGTCACATTAACCGGAGTTTGATATCATTAAAGTATCTGCTTCTAGAGAGAATTTTTTAGCTCAAGTCATTCTGATACAAAGGCAAAGAACAGCAAGAGACTCGTTATGGGAAAGACAGATGCATTTGGCTGCAAATGCTCAGTGTTTTTTAAATTGGTTTTGTGAAATTTTGAAATTACCACATAGTTTATAATGTGTATATATAAGGAGTAAAATGAGCCCGTGGGGACAGGGAGTATTACAAGCAAACATTTTGACTAATAAGAATAGTAACCTGGAATAGGTACTATGTTTCAAATATCCAGGTATGGATTTACCTCACATGATCTGTGATTTCCTAGGAAGGTGCTCAATAAGTAAATAATTTAATTCCAAATTACTGTGCACTCCTACTCAAACAATATTTTCTCTTTATTTCTCATAATTTACAATACACAGTATCTTAATACTTCAATTTTCTGCCAAGTTGCTCTAGTCGGTTCGTTGGGATGTATATTTCTAACATTCTATACAAAAAGTATTATAGGTAAAAATAGCAATTGTAACATTTTCAAAAGCAAATAAATAGTTATTATGCTTTAGACTCACTAAAGACTTATTGCTCAAGTAATTGTATTTTGAAATGGAGGGGGAGAATTCAAGTAGTAAGTTTTGAAACAATACATTAGGATGAAGATAGTATTTCTACATATGTCCTTATCCTCAGTTCGGATGCTCACAGCACTGAAGATGCGAGAAAAAGAGAAGAAAAAACTGCCTCCACAAAATGGTAGATGGACACACAAGATTACATTACAATATCAATCAGATTCACTCATAAGCTATGATCCAGACACTTTGTATGAAACAGTGTCTTCCACTGGAAGATGTGTACAATGTGACTTGTTTAAACAAGCTCGTGAATATTTAAGACTTTCTCACTTATGACTTGAATAATAAATGAGTTTTATAGGCAGAACTTTTGATCTCAGTATTTTCTAATAAACAAGTCATTAAAATATCCTTCAAAATTGTATTTCCTAGCCCCAAAGTTATCTGTTGCAGGTGTCAATATGCCGGACAAATATAATAACCACTACTGTCTACAGGCACCACTCATCAGCAATTCATATTTTCTTAAGTCAACCAAGCACCACCCTAATACTAAATGTGAGGGCAAACGTCATCCAAAGCAGACCAGATTTGCGCAATCTCATAAGTAGCAGCTCCAAGAAAGACAAAAGGTATGATCCACCCTATCCGTATATGAAAACAGAACCATGCAATATGGCCAGTTAGCATTCCTGAAAAAGACTGCGAGAACCAAAGCATCTGGGGTCCTGGCCCAACTTCTAGACTGCATGTTGGAAGCAAACATCGACACACATGAATGTTCACTCTTTCAACTTCAAAGCATGTAAGCACTCACTAGTATAATGAATAAACAGCAAACAGGAAATTTTGCCACATTCTTCTTTGAGAATCCATGTTCTTCAATGTACAATATAAGTTGTGTAGGCCAGGTTTCCAATAGATGAGAACATCAAAATGTCCATACCTAGTGTCACAACAAAGCAGGCCAGAAAACAAAACAAAACAGAAAAACCAACATAAACAAACAAAAACAAACAAAACAGCCTTCTCTCTTCCTTTCTATCCACCCACCGAGTCTCCTCTATTCAAAAGCTTTCCATTGACCTTGACTCCTTCACGCAGATAGTGCCCATTCTATGAGTTGTTACCAGGTCCCATAAATTTTAGCTGGGAATGACTGTTTGAGTAGTCTCTCTTCCATCTGCATTACCTTTACTGTTGTGCAGAGTGGCAGTAAATAAAATCCCCACTAAAACTTCATGCATGCCTCTAAAATTATTTCCCCCAATATGCTAGCATATATCTTACTGAACAATCACAGCAGACCACCAGCGCAGGCTTTCCCTCCTCTGTGCCAGCACTCACATCATTCTTTTGATTTCCTTGGACAGAGATCCATCTCCTTTACAACATAGCTCTAAAGTGCTTTCCCCAGAGAAATCCCTCCCCATTTCTCTGCTGTATCTGAGCACCCATGGTATTTTACATCATTCGCAAGTTTTGCAGTATAGGGACTCCTATAGTATAATTAATTACTGATGAAAGTATCTATAATAGTAGCATCCATGGAAAAGAAAGTGCATTTTATCTGGCTTTATGCAGTAACTTTGCTTCAGACAGACACTGAACACAAGATATGGGTTAATAAGAATGTATTCAAAGTCATTGACATTCAATAATCTTAATATAACTATTACCAAAGGAAAAACTGTATAAAAGATTTCATTCAGTAGTTAACTTATTTGTAGTAATCATTCTAATACTCATTGTCAAACTTAACAATACTTCAAACTAATAAAAGAGGAATCCCAAACCAAAGCTATGGCGATTCAAATCCCCTGGTCACCAACTTATAAACACCAATGCACACATGTATGTAAACACACTCACAGATTCTCAAACAAGAAAACAATCTACAGAGCAGACAACAGAAATTGTAGAGAGAGATTTTTGAGTCAGAATGCTATGATCTAATTTTTCCTTCACTCTCACTGTGTGAAAGTATACAAGTACATGTTTCTCTATGCTTTAATCTTGTCATTTGAAAAATGACAGAATTAATTTTACATTTAGTATATAAAATGTGTGTGTATTAAAGATATGTAATTTCTGTGCTTGCCATTATTTTCTGTAATATTTATGATTTAGCCACAACTTAATTATTAAGAATAATCTTATCAACAGTCTTCATTCTTTTTTTATCATGTTTTCTTCATCGAGACAGGATTTTTCTGTGTAGTCCTGGCTGTTCTGGAACTCATTCTGTAGACTAGGCTGGCCCCAAATCCAGAGATTTGCCTGCCTCTGCCTCTGAGTGCTGGGATTACTGACTTAAGTCTTAATAGCTAAGGTTTTAAGTGCTATTAGCATGAAGACAATCCTGAAAAAACACATCTGGCCTGGTACCCTTCCATTCCACCCTGCCAGGCAATACTTTCTGTTGTTTCCCCAATGATAGTGACAAGTGGCCAGAGTATCCCAAACATTACTAAACAGAAGGAAAGCAAGAAGAACACCTTCCCATACTCTACCATCTTGAACATTTTATGAGTTTGGGCTCTGAGAATCATAGTTCTGTCATAGTCTGCATGGACTGAAAAATTTAAAGGATTATTGAGTATGATCATCAATTAAGTAAGACCTGATAAGTATGTCTAAAGGGTAAGTCACTCAGAAGGTCCTTATAAATATGTAATGTTAAATATTTGCTATGTGTCATTCACTCAAACAGATAAGACCTATGCTTCATAGACCAGGAGCTCATAAAGTGGCTAAATGATTATGAAGAAGGCATTATCTGAGGCACAAATTAAAACTGAGACAGCACAATAAATCTTGATGAGTAGAAAACCCTTCTAGGATGTAGACATGCGGCGGCATTATAGAAAAGTGGCCAGCAAATAAGAAAGGGTGATCAAGAGCTTTCACATGATTACTCAAATCCAAAATCAAAAAAGAAAGGAAGAGAGGTAAGAAGAGGAGGAAAAGGAGGGAGGGAGGGAGGGAGGGAGGGAGGGAGGGAGGGAGGGAGGGAGGGAGGGAGGGAGGGAGGGAGGGAGGGAGGGAGATGCAGGACTACAAAGAAATCCAGGTTGACTCTCTCAGCATATGGCTGAGATCCTAACATGCAGAAGGCTGACAGAGAAATATAAGTTGTTTAAAGCAGCCAGAACTAAAGGCTGGGAAGAGAGGGGAATAAGAGATTTGCTTTGTAAAGACCCAGCATGTGATAAGTGAGGTCTGTCTAATTGACTAGAAAAGCTCTTCACAAGGTTGAACTGAGAATCCATTCATGAGATATTAGTTTCCATTAAGTCTGTAAACTTAAAAGATCAGATGAAATAAGGGACTTGGTCTGCTCAAGCTTTCCTAATTACCCCACAAATGGCCAGAAGGAAAATAAAATTAAGACCTTCATCCTTTGACAGATTGAATTGTTTCCAACATCAAAAATTAATGTGTTCAAATGCTTCAAAGGAGTAGAATGTAGCTAGTGCTGGCTAACATCGTGGATGGGAGGAGGAAAAGCTAATTCCTCCTGTTTGACATGATGCCATTCTGTTGGTGATAACACAGAAGCAAAGAAACTGGAAAACTGACTCCACGGTGGTTTGCATGAGAAATGTTTTCCATGGTCTCAGGCATTTGAGCACATGGTCCCAGTTGGTGGCTGTTTCAGGAGGTTTCAGAGGCATGGCCTTGCTGGGAGAAATATGTCACTGGGGTGTGGCTCTGAGAGTTGAAAAACTTGAACCTCTTCTGGCTTGCTCTGTCAATTGTGTTTGCAGCCTGAGGGGTGAGCTCTCAGCATCATGCTCCAGCCATCTTATCTGCCCCAGTGGAAAATGGATTGAAAAAATGGATTGAAATCTGCCTGCAGACAAGAGATAGAAACACACACACACACACACACAGAGAGAGAGAGAGAGAGAGAGAGAGACAGAGACAGAGACAGAGACAGAGAGACAGAGAGAGACAGAGACACTGAGAAAAAGAAGGGAGAAAGAGAGAAACAGAAACACAGAGAGAGGAGAGAGAGAGAGAGAGAGAGAGAGAGAGAGAGAGAGAGAGAGAGAGAGAGAGAGAGAGAGAGAGAGACTGAGAAAAGAAGGGGGAACGAGAAGGAAAGAGGAGGTAAGGTAGGGAGAGAGAAACAGAAGGGGAGGGAGGATGAATTTCTGTGTTCCATTAATTAGTTTTAAGGGATAAAAACAGTCTGCTCCACATCTGAGTGTAAATCCCTCCTTTAGAAAGAGCTCCTAGAAGAAAGTGTGTATTTCTCTATTCAAGGTAATATTTATGCTTTCAGGAAAGATTTAATTGGTAAAACATTGGACAATGGGTCTAGTTTGAGCACATTAGGCAGATCCTCACAGCAATTGCTGCGTGGGTTGGGAGACACGTGGGAGAGCACTGAACACATTAAACAGAGATCATGCTGTCTTTACTTAAAGGACAATTGTGCAGCCAAGTCTGCATTTATTCTTACTTCCAACAACAGTATACAGCATGCTTTAACCCATCAGGTTTAACTGTTATGCCTCTTTGACAAAACTGAAAAGAGAGGGAAATAAAGAATGATATGCTCAACCAATAAATAACTTTTTCAGTCAGACTGTTAAACAATCTCCCATCACATTTTGCCCTGAAATAAGTAACTCTTCAGAGTGCTCAGGAAAATAAACCACCTTTCAGAACTCCCAGAGAGAGAAAGAAAAGGCTCCCACACTGTGGAGAAATGGAGCAGGGGAATTAAGCTCTCAGGAAGCCTGGGTGGCCCTTGTCATACACCAAGGATAACCACACTTCCTCTTCCTGGATTAGAAATGTGGCTAAGGATGCTTCATTCTGTGTCTGTAAATCAGTAGGATAAAAATACATGCCTTGTGATATGCAGCCACAGTAAACACACACTGCTCTTGATTCTCAGGTTCTCAAATAAGGGAAGCCCCCAGGTGCTTGCAGGAACTGCCGGTTCCAGGGCTAGGGAAAAGATGCACAAGGGGTGAGTGTGCAGTCCAGTCAAGTGTGCAAGAGAACAACACTACTGTCTTTTATTTAATGCTTTTACAAAGCACACAACAATGACAGTAAGTCAATATGTAAGGGAGTTGGATTATAGTCTCTAGATAAACTAAACACACGAGTTCATATTGACACACAAAACAGCAACAAAATGCAAAAGATGCAAGAAGTCTCATTTTAGCAGGGAACAAAGCCAAGGCACTCTCCCCTACAAGGTGTGTCTTGTCCCCAAAACCCACAGCCCAGACTTAATCACCACAAGATCGTCAGGCCCATTGCAGCTGAGAAGCACTGTGCATAGTACCTGACTAGAAGTCCTCACAGGGGCATGGTTATCAAACACAGGACAGTCTAATAAACTGGCACAGCCAAGAGGCATCAAACAGATGGGATCCCAGATGTTATATGATACACCGAATGAGGTTGTCTAACAAGAATAGGAACTTAGGCAAACCTTGAAGTGATCTGAATGAAGGATGAACAATAGTTAAAAGACTTACTACCTAGAACAGATACATCATCCCGACTGAAGATACCAGGGATGGGGAAAACTGAGTGAAGATCTCATGAGAACTCATGAATTCTATTGCATTTTTATTCTATTGGATTTTTTCCCTACAATTAGGTGAAGGGGCATGAATTATTTCTATAGACAGTCTACTTGTGGTGTATTAAAAACAAATGGGTGTATTTTGTAAAAGAACATATTCCATTTCCATTTGGGAGGCTATGAAAGATATATACTTCCATTAAAAACAATTGAAAATAATTCTGTCAGTAGGTTAGTCCCTTAGAGGAAAGGTACTTTATGGAAAGTGGTTACAAATTAGAAACACGGTTTGGCAGACAGCTTATAAGTAACAGCACATGAGAAAGTATAAAGACCTGAGTTCAAATCTCAAGCACCCAAGGAAAAAGATGGCTATCAGCACATGTCCATAGCCCTAGAATTGGTAGCTCCCTGGTCAGGTACCCTAGCTGAAACAGTGAACTTGTTGTTCAGTGAGGATTGTGTCATAAAAAAGTAAATAGAGGAAGAGGCTCAGGGTGTGGCATGCTCTCTCTCCCTCCCTCCCTCCCTCTCTCTCTCTCTCTCTCTCTCTCTCTCTCTCTCTCTCTCTCTCTCTCTCTCTCTCTCTCTCTCACTCACTCTCCCTCTCTGTCTCACACATACACACACACACACCAATTAGAAATGGATGCTGTAAGGCTGTTTTCTCACTTGTAATTGAGACCATTTTCCATGTACATCATACCCTCTTGAGTAGGGATGCCCAATTCCCACTGACTGAAATGTTCTCTATTTAGAATGCATGATTTTCTAACCATGGATATTTTTATTAGATCATCTTACCACCCACCTTTACGAAAAGAAAATTTCGCTTACAGTTAATATTTAACTTTGCTTACTGTATCACTCGCTGTGATATTTATCATTTACTTCTTTGTGATTATTGATTCATATAAATTATTCATTTTTAACACTAATTGCTTTGTATAGGAATAATTACTAAAACATGGAGAAAGTGTACCAAAAATTAACAAATATATTGGTCTTTAAATCAGTAAGAAGTGAAACAAATGCACACTACACAATTGGATAGAGATATGTCTTCCTATTTTCTTTTCCAACACAGTCCTCTTCCATCCTATAGAAACTGCTTAGCCAATGCTACTGTTAATATGTCACTTCTGTCTATGCCAGCAGTAGCCACAGCAGTCTGTCAATCCTCCCTGTCAGCCTAAAAGAACTAGGGAAAGGGTGAGCAAGCCAATTGTAAGTCATCAGAAAAGCAGTTGCTCGTTCCCTCAGAGTAGACTCTTCACTGTGGAAATTGGAGGCAGCTGGCAGCTGCACAGCCGCCACACTTTGATATCGCAGAACAAAGCAAAAGCAAGTCTGGAAGAAAAGTAGACCAAGAAACAGACTTGGGGTGATTCTTAAACTGCAGAATGCAAGATACTTAAAAATACATTCAGCTCTTGGGTAGCCCAGTTCCACAAAACTGTAAACCACGAGCCCCCATTTGATTCATCAAGTCTGAGCTGACTAATAGGATTTGGATTAGCTGGATATATCAACAAATGAAATGGACGGAGACTGGGGTGTGGCTGACTTGGTTACCAGGCAGAATTCATGGTGAGGTAGTCTAGGGCAGTCATGGAAGTTGGACTCTCCCAGCTTAAAGATAACAGATGGATGATCTAGATCACAGTTCAACCATCCTTGGGCTTGGACATGGTCCTCGTGAATCACTTCACTAGCTTGACCTCCAACATCTGCATCTCCATTACATACAATAAAAATGAAGGAAGGATGAGATGCGGAATCAAAAGGGGTGACTCAGATTGCTTTTTAAAATCTAATTCTCTTATTTATATGTAAAACAGTATAAAGTTCATGAACTATGAAAAGTCAACAGGTAAGAACTGGGTTAAATCTACTTCTGGTACAAAATGTTGTATTATATAAAGCAACAGAGACTCAAAGAAACCTGAAAAGGATCTAAAATCTTCCAATAGCAAATACACCAGATGACTTTAAAGATGTGTTCATGTGCATTCAACATCCAGTTTTGACCTTCCTGGCTATAACCTACTTGTCTACATCTAAAGAGAAGATGCCACCTTTACCATGACATCCATGTATCATGTACATCCACATAGATCCCACCTAGTAGAAACGCTATAATAATCAGGGAAGCTCAGAACAGGTAATGTGAGACGACCAGCCTGAAAACTCTAGGTTATTATATTTTCCATCCAAAACAACAAATATAAATCAAATGCCCTATAATAGCCATTATTTCAGTGACTGCTTTTTTAATACCAGAACGGCAAGGCATTAAATCACTTATGATATTTGTGTTCTAGGAATGCCCTATAGTAATGAGGCTTATATAGAGGCCAACCACAGTAACACCTGGCAGTGCTTGGAAAATTTTGAGAGTTGAACTTTATTGTGTGGTCCAATGTTGCCAGCATGATTATATAAATCAAAGAATGAATTAAAACTTAGACTAGACCATGAAACTCAATTGGGGGTTGAGGGGCAAACAAGAGATCTAACAAAAAAAAAGATGGATAAATAATTGACAGAAAAGCAAACTCAGAAGGCCAACAGGGGTATGGCTGGCTTCTGAGCAAAGAGCAAGTTGAGCATAAACATTGACTTTCACCTTCTCCCCAGTTCAAATGCAGATTTTTCTGGTCAAGTAGAAAATGAGAATGAGTCAATAAAATGAAAATTAGTTCTGGAAAGGAAAAAGTTCTGGAAAGGCAGATGGATAAAAGGTTAATAAATGATTTGGAGACCCTAGAAAGTTGAATGAGGCTAAGTTGACCATGGGAGAAACTGAAAATAGCATAACTTACTCAACAAAAGGTACCAGGCTTTGAGCAACATCCAGCCATGTCTGACTCTAGAAATGGAAGAAAGGGTTAGCTAAAACGAGGGAGACTCTTTGGCAACACATCTAAAAAAGAATAAGGTTCCCACTCTGCTAACCTCAGGATTCTTTGCCAAGCCCCAGAAGACCAGAAGCTTGTTTCGTCCCCAGAGTAGAACACAGACCTTCCCTGAGATCACCTTCCCAGAGTAGGGGATGAGCTCAGACAGAGAATGGCATTAAAGAGGTGGCAGGACCTTGGAATCCAGGCTCTTCCTATCCAGACTGTACACTGCCCTCCAGCCACATAAGGCCTGATTTAGAAGGTGGTTCTAAGGAGAAGCCGGTGAAACACAGAATAAAACCTAAAGATGCCTCTATCCTTAACAAACAGCTGCCTTGCCCAGGGCATTCTGAGGAGCCCACAGACAAGTTCAGAAAAAAAAAAAAAACCAGGAAGCTGATTGGTGGCCCAGCCAGTGACAGCAGCTTTCCTTAAGGCATTTAATAAGTAACAGAGGATGTCTTAGGACAAGGATTCTTATCACAAGTGTTCCCACAAATTAACAATGACAATGAGAAAATGGATGAGAAGACTGCAATGATGTTGGTTTTCATTTTTGTTTTTGTTTGTTTTGTTTTTCAGAAAGGAAGCAACAAATGCTAAAAGGGGGGAGGAGATAATGAGAATGAAAACAGAAATATTGTACCAAAATATCCAGCATCTGAGTACAAAAGATAGAAGGGAAAAGAGAACAGAGAAGAAGAAAGTATGACTTAGACAGGACTGACCCTTGGTTCTCTAGGCTCTTGTTATTCAAACTCAGGATGCTACGATAAATGTCAACAGCAGTGGTACTCTTAGAAGGAAATGACATCCTAATCATCCAGCACATCCCACCACCATCACTTGCCATCCTAACTCATGTGTAGCTCTATTTAGGTAAGATGATATTTCTGTAAATAAAGATCCTTCAATGGAAGGCCTTAAGGTTACTGACGACAGAGGCCACTTAGTACCTTAAAAAAATGCGGTACAAGCAAACACATAAAGATGCATCATTGAGGCAGACAGAATGTACACTCTAAGTCATTTCTACTAAGGTTTTAGGGAAGATGGCTGAAGAGAAGCTGATTAACAAAAGCACAGTGTTAACAGCATCCAAATGGAGACTACAGTGAAAGAAGGCTTCCAAAGGCCAAAAGCATCCCCGTCCTGAGCAGTGCATCTAGATACATATGTGAGGAGAGTTGCCAAAGACAGTAAACTCCAAGACAGTTTTCGCTCATCCATGATCTGCCCTAGTCAGGAAGGAAAGCATGGTTAGCAAAGAAGGGAACAAAGAAGGAATTAGACGCAAACTGAGGAGACAGAGGACCTAGGAGAAGAAAGTTTGGTTAGGAGATCTCTGTGCGTAGAGCTGACGCCACTTCCTAAATGAGGGTGTGTGTGTGTATGACAGAATACCTCTGGAGAACTGGGTAATGATGGATCTGAGGCAGTGTGAAGAACACTGAACTAAAAACAGGGAAGAGCTCCGAGACATGACCTGTGTGTAACATCCCCAAGGCACAAACAACGAAAACAAAAATAGACAAACGGGATACACGAAACTCAAGAGCTCCTGTACAGACAAGGACAAGAGAGCGAAGGGGTAGCCTAGAATATGGGGGACAGTGTGTGGAAAACAAGTATCTGCAAAGTGTTAAAAGAGCAAGATGAGCCATGGGAGCTGAAGGCATCTGGGGGCCACGCTTGACAAGGAGGAAGGGGAAACACTGTGCCTGATGATTATGTACCACCAGGGAGAATTAGTAGCTTGAAGCAAATGTCCATCTCATTCTTCTAAGTTTTCAAGTCAATGCCAGCAACACTTCCATGCAATCAGCAAAGATTCAACAGAATCAAGGATGGAGGCTTCTAGTCAAGGTCATCACACCCCAACATCTGTCCCATCTGTAGCACAGTGAGGGGAAAAGTGCAAGGACTTGAAGCTCCCTCCTTCTTTCCTAGGCTTTGTTCACCTCTGTCCTTTAAGCCTCTCAACTGCAGCTTCTTGCTGCCAGCTCCTCCTCCCCCTGCTCTGTCAGTCAGCAGCTTTGTCTCCTCCTCACACCTCCTGATACTTCCCAGACTGCTCCTGCTGTGTAGCCAACAATCCCAAACACAAAACTTGTTACACATCTGCATGGCAGATAAAACTTCCACACACCCTGGAGAACGGGTTGCATCAAATCCATAACTTTATTATCTAGAGTCTAGTTTCAAGTTTGTTGCCTGCTGGCAATGTCCAGAAACTTGGTATAATAAACAAGATATACAGAAATTATGTCCAAAATATACTTAAAATAGTACATAAATAAACCTGCATAAGATATTTCAAGGCAAAAAGAGTAAAATAAAATAAAGATCCACTTGCTGTTTACAGTGAAAATCTGCTTGCATTCTAAATACACTTGGTTTATATTCAGTAACATTGAAATAGACAGTTCTGGTTCTCTGTCATTAACCATAGAAATCTTAATGGAGAGCTATGCCATCTATTTTCTGTATCTTTCCTACAATCACTATTAATGACAACCACAGTGGTTATAATATGCCATATACTGTCTCTAAGTCCTTTAACCATATTAAATAATTGAATGTTCTCAACCACTGTAAGGACTCAAGCATACATTATCTCATAGATGAAGGAAGAAAGAAAGCAGAGAAGCTAAAAGACTGTTGAAGCCAGGCAATGAAGCAGCAGTGAGCCAGAAGACAGAGCTAGGTCCTGGGTTAAGAATGAAACATGCTGCCCCAGCCATGGTTCATCTAACGTCCAGAAGGTGAAGACTGTGTGCCTAGAACACTGGACGTAATGTCTGCAGATATTATAATCAGTATAGGATAAATGCTTGCAAGTCTGAATTATCACAGGAATTTCTTTGGAGTAGAAAGTGTTTTTAAAGGCTAGACCCAGCTGAGAATGCTGTTATACAAGGATCTAAGTTGAGACTCTAACACCCATATTAAAGAGTGGGATGGGCAAGGCTTGGTGCAGCAAGAGAGACTGTGACACCAGCTCTGGGGAGTGAGGACGGACGCAGAAGGACTCCTAGGGCTTGCTGGCCATCAGGTTAGCCCCAGGGTCCATAAGAGGCTCTGTCTCAAGAGAACAAAGCAGAGTGGCAGAGCAGAGCACCCAACCTCTTCCCTTGACCTCCATTTGCATGTACATCCCGTGTGTGTGTGTGTGTGTGTGTGTGTGTGTGTGCGATGCATAGCATACCACACTGACCAGCGGACTACAGTGTCTACTCAGGATCTGATACTTTTCAATTACTTCTGATCTGTACCTTCTCTGGAAAGTCCCAGTCATAGCAAACATCTAGGACATGTCATATTAGAAATGACTCCAAGATGTCCTCCACAGCTAGTTCATGTTATTCACAGTTTCAAGGTTCTTATTACAGAAGACAGTAAATAAAATACATAAAATCTGTTGTTACCCCCAAAGACTGACAGCTAACAAGTCAGTCAGAATGCGTGAGCACACACAGAAACTCAAGTACCCAGATTCTGGGGCAGAGCGCAAATCTAAATGAGGGCTGTCTCACAAGATGTGCTTTCTCAGCAGCAGCGCAAGTCCTACAGAGAGCCCATACAGCCAGAACACCAAATCCTAACTAGAGGCGCTGGCTAGAAAGAGCAGGAAGCACACACTTGTTTTTAGAGCAACGAAAACAGTATGTGGGGAACACTTTGGAATCAATTTGAAAGTCCTCCTTTTACAAACAAGAACTTTCAGAACTTCCACAGAACCCAGGTGCCCCTCAATGCTGGGTCCTCTACTGCTACAGCTTCCACCCCGTGGACAATGACTTCTTATTCTCAGTTAGGGTTTCTATTGCTGTCAAGAGACACCATGGCTATGGCATCTCTTATAAAGGAAAATTTAATGGAGGCTAGCTTACAGTTCCAAAGGTTTAGTCCATTATCATCATGGTGGGACATGGCAGCATGCAGTTAGACGTGGCGCTAGAGAAGGAGCTGAGGGTTCTACCTCTTGATCCACAGGCAACAGGAGGTGAACTGTGTACCATACTGGGTGTAGCTTGAGCAAAGGAGACCTCACAGCCCATCTTCACAGTAACACACTTCCTCCAGCAAAGCCACATTTACTCCAACAAAATATCACCTCCTACTCATGCCACTCCCTATGGGGACCATTTTCTTTCAAATCACCACAGTTTGTTTTTGACAAAGCTACTTATATTTCATCTTCTAATGAAAATAAAGGGTATTAATATTCATTTTTAAAAAGTCATAAATGAGTTCCAGCCAGATGGTTCATCAAATAAAAGCTCTTGGCAGTCAACAAGGCAAGTATGAAGACTTGAGTTAGATCTCAGGAACTCACAGTACAGGTAGAAGGAGAGAAATGACTCCAATGTCATCTTCTAATTCCCACACACTGTGGCACATGTGTACCTATACAAAACATCACACACTCACCACACACACACTCACACACATACACACACAGTCTCACACACACTCACACACACATACTCACACACTAACACACATACACACAGTCTCACACACTCAGACACACACACATACACACACTCACACACATACACACACTCACACACAAACTCACACAGTCTCTCTCTCACACATACACTTCATGAGCTTAACTGTCTTCAATGTATTTCTACCCCCACTTCAAATTCCTGAACACTTAAACATCAAAGCAACATAAAATTCCTTATCATTTTGTTTTTTATGATGACACACTGGGTCCAAAACACCACTGTGTAGTGTCACATGCCAAAGCCTCTCCATGAAGGAAAGGGGAGATAGTGGTAAGAAGTCACATGCTACAGGCAGCAAAAATCAAAACAGTCAGGGTACATATCATATTCAAGAGTATTTGGCATCTAACACAGGATGTAACTCCTCAAGTCTCAAGGCATCAGCCCTGACAACACTGCTGAGTACCTTAGAAAGAATCAAAAGCAAAGCCATGAAAAGAAAGCTCCTTCGAGTTTTAATGTGTCAAGTTCTGTCCTTTATACTCTCACTGAAATGACTTGTAGCCTTATTATCAAATAAATTAGCAAGTTAGATTTCTATTTCTTAAATCCACCCCATTGATTTATAGTCCCTTGAAGAAAAAGTAAGAATCTTGTAGCAGATAATTGATCAAAAGGAAAAAAAAACCAATGATGTCTATAGTAAGACATAAATACTGAAATTTACACTGTGTAACAAACTTGTTTGTAATCACAGTGCTCTGGAGCCTGAGGCAGGAGGATGGTTGAGAATTGAGGCCAGACTGGGTTACAGAATGATTTCTAAACCCCAGCATGTACTACACTGTGATGGATTATATAGTGATGGGTTACAAAATGATGGGTTACATACTGAGATTTTGCCTCAAAAGACTAAATTAAAAAAATATTTAAGCCAGCCATATACTGGTACTGCCTCTGTGTATCTCAAGATACAATTTGAAGTACTTCATGTTTCTCTTCAAGATGGGGCAGAAAGCAGCCAAGCCCCTGCACCATGTCTGATTTCTCTGTCATTACACATGTAACACATGTCACCCACAGAATGAGGAAGCAAACTGTAGGGACAGTCAGCACCCTTTCACCTACTTTCTGTGTTGTCTTTACAAGGTGCTCCGCCTTTGCTAGTCTGAGCCTGTCTGTAGCCTGAAAGCCCAGTAGCTCAGACCAGAAGGGATCAGCATGTATTCCTAGTTTCCCCTTGGGTATAGGAAAGGAAGGGTAAGCAATAGTGGGTGGGAGCTAGGTCGGTTAATCAGAATCATTTCAATCAAACCCCTGAGCTGTTCCAGAGAGCATGTGGTACCAATGGTCTCAATTCTGGAGCCACTGGAAACAGATATACAAGATAAGGTCTAGGATGAGCTCAGAGAGGCAAGGCTGATAATCAAATGCCAGCCCCACTGAGTGTGTACAGATGGCCGGGAAATGCAGACAAGGGAGAGACATGAAGAGCCAAGCTTGGGACAGGTGTGCCAATGCTTTCCAAATAACATGGGAGCATGGAGAAGAAGGAATGGCTGTCACAGGGTTAATCTGGGAGTGCAGGGTAAACTGGAGGGGGCGGGGTTCTGAGACAGGGTTAGCCTAAGAATGCAGAGAAGAATGGTGAAGTTTGAGACTGGGCTTGACCTGGGGTAAACTGGAGGGAGTGGGGTTCTGAGACAGGGTTAGCTTAAGAATGCAGAGAAGAATGGTGAAGGCTGAGACTGGGCTTGACCTGGGACTGTGGGGAAAAGTGCAGGGGGAAGAGATTGGGATTAGCCTGGGAATGAAGGGGCTGAGACTGGCATTAACCTGGTAGTTGAATGGAAGATTGGGGGCAGGGAGGGAGGGTAGAGGGGCTGAGATGGGGTTGTTGACACCTGCAGACCCTGCCCTAAGAAGGGAGGGAGCTGGAACCATGCAGCTCCTGACCATAGGTAACTTTATGAGAGTGAAGGTATATGAGACATTGAGGAGAGGGTTGAGTGTTAAAGACCAAGGAGGGACAGAAGAGGAAGGAGGACATGCCAACAGGCAGAGTGAAGGAGAAGGAGATGGTAAGACGGACAGAGAAGACACCCCATGATTTGAAAGGAAAACCAAGGGGGCAGACAGGAGCAATGGTCATGTTTCATCCATGTAACCCACTGGTCTGCCCGTCCCTTCGTACTGCTGCATCTGTTAGGAGATTTGGTGCCGAGTGCTTGTGGGAGGTTTGTAAGGCCTGCCTTTTATTACTCATTTACCATTGTCCTTACAGTAGAGACTAATAACAACACATATGGCGTGTGATGAGTAAAGAATTGAACTTCCACCGCACAAGCTGTAAAATTGTGCACTGGGCTGCCTTGAGCGTGGAAGAACTCGGCTCAACACCAAGAGCTCCTGGCACAGGGAAGGGATGTGAAATCTCCCTATTTCCCAGGCGTTGGTCTACAAACAGGCTTAACACACAATGTGCGAAAATGAAAATTGTGTTACCAATGCTACCGTCAAGCTCAAATAATGTTTTTTTTCCCCCAAAGTCTACAAGAAACTTCAGCTCACCTAAAATCCACTGGACTGAAACACTGCATTTACCATGATTGGCTTTACTTCTATTCCATGTGTAAAAGGGGAATAGAAAAATATTTGGAATGCATGTCTGCCTTCCTTTGGAGAAAGGAGGGTGAAATTCATTTCAATGGAAAAATAAACCTGCATTCTCGCACCTCCCTGGTGAGGCCTGGAGTAGGAGGAGAAGCAAACATCTGGGGAAAATATTAATAACGGGTCTGCAGATGAGCCAAAGAGGCCCAGAGCTGGGTCTGAGTATAGGGCCAGAGAAAGCTGTAGTGTGGTGTGAAGCCAGGAGCACAGATTTCTTTTAAGTCTGTAGAAAGGGAAAAGAAGATGGCCTGATCACAGTGACCTGCCAGGCACACGCTGCTGGATCTTGATGAGACAGGCAGCTTGTAAAAACCATGCTCTAATATTTGACTGCAATTTTTGTTTCTGAACTTCGGAACTTTTCACTTTCCCTTATCATAAAGTTTACTCAACAGAGTCTTGGATGAACAAGAAGAGGAGGAGTAGGAGGAGAAAGAACAGAAGGGAAGGGAAGGGAGGAGAGGGGAGGGGAGGGGAAGGGGAAGGGGAAGGGGAGGAGAAGGGGAAAGGGAGGAAAGGGGAAGGGAAAGGGAAGGAAGCGGTGCCTGTGTTGTGTTGGCAGATAGGTACAAAGTGCAAGCCAGCAGCCAGGTCAAGGTCAACTCAGGGCAGACTCTAGCGGCCTGCAATCTGCAACCCATTCTTCAAGCACGTGCTCTCCCAAAGAAACTTGCCCTGCTTGCGATGCAGCTCAGCTGTACATGCCTAACACTCACTGCGTCCTGAGTTCTGTCCCCTGCACTACATAAAACTAGGTGTGGTGACACACACACATAAAATTTCAGGGAGCAAGAGGCTGAGTTCAAAGTTCTTGAGTAGAGCAAGATGAAGGCCAGGGTTAGCTATGTGAGACCCTGTCTCAAAAAGAAACAAAAAGAGTGAAAGAAGGCATCTAGGGCTCCATTCAGTGGGTAGTGATGGATGTTCAACACTGAATAAACCAGAGGTGATAATGCCAGGAGGATTAGAAGTCCAGTCATCCTTACTACACATCAGATTGGAGGCCAGCATAGTCTACATGAGGCACCAGGTCACCCCAAAATGGAAATGAGTGAGGCCTGTTTATCACTCTGAAAAGCAACTGTAAAAGTTGACAGCTAGGCATATTCCTGCTCTTCCTCTGATGGGGGGGAATGAACCAAGGCTAGCCATCACTGCTACTGAGTTACATTGGTACCTCTGGAACCCTGAAGCTAGAGTACTAAGATCAAAGAGAAATGCTATTAATGAGAAGTTGGGAAGATGCATACCAATGAGTTACTTCATCTCCCAGCATGGACCAAGTTACTTTTTTGTAGTTACTTTTCTTATTTACACATCCTCCTTGACACACAGAAAAGGTGAGTTAAATTCACAGGCCAGAGATTGGTAATAGTCTAAAGTGGCCAGGAAAATGAATACAGAAATTAAAAAGAAAAACATTGTCTACTTTTTACATTGAGTATAAAATAGATTGATACTAGGGACAATATATTTTGTTCATTTCTTTGTTTTTTGGGGGGCTTTTTGGTGGTTTCAGTGATTAAACCCATGATGTCAATGGTGCTAGGCATGTGCTTTCTTTCTGAGCTATATCAGCAGCCCTTTTCTTCTTATGCTGAGACAGAGTCTCACGAGGTTACCCAAGCTGGCCTTGAACTCACCCTACAGCACAAGCTAGCCTTGAACTTCCAATCCTCCTGCCTTCACCTCCCAAATAGATAGGATTACAAGCTACACATGCCAACCCAGATGACAGCAACTTCCCAAGAGGTGCTTTTGCAATATACGATCAGGAAAAAGGAAACCTGCATGAGAGGATGCCAACACTCAAGGGAGAAGGCGAGAAGGTGGAGAGAATAATCAGGCAAAGAGAGTCAAGAAGAGAAAAATTAGAAATCCCAAATCAATACAACAAATAGTTTTTTAGCTTTATACTCTTTGGTGACATTCTCAGAACTTCAGTTTTCCCAGTGGCAAAAAGGGTATAAAGGAATTTTCCTAATAAACTTATCTTTTAAATAATGCACAGAAAACATCCCACTCATAGAAATCGAGTACAAGGAATGGATGAGCCCCCCCCAGTATGATATGATGATGAATAAGTTGCTACTGTGAGTTTAGGTCTCCACTCCCACTTCTTGATCTTTGAAATGTTCATTGCCCTCTGATCCCAGGTTTTGACTCTGAACTTTACTTTTTCCTGTGGCCTCTGAGAAGGGAAATTATTTTACAGTACACAGGGTGAAGAGGACAGTAACTTCACTGAGCTGAGTATGTACTTTGGTTCCCAGGTTCCCTGAAATGCTCCTGAACTTTCAGAACAAAAGAAAACACTTATTGTTGAGCGGGGCCTCCAATACTACCAATAGAATGGCGACCTTCCTGGGATGACCCAGCAGGTAAAAGTAATTACTGCTCCTGGGTTCAGTTCACACAAAACACAGAGTCACATGAAATAAAAGGAGTAACCCTGTTCCTCAGAGTAATAGTGCATATTGAGTTTTTCCTTTTTTCCTCATGGACCACACCAGGCATTTCACACCTACTCCTTCCAAACTTCTCAGGGATGCTTTTAGGCAAGTACTATCATTAAGTGCATCCTACAAATAAGGGGACTGACTACCTGGCTTGTTAAGCAACTTGTCACATTCATACAACAGCAAGAGTAGAGCTGGATTGTTGTTTTAGATACATGATTCCAAATCCCAGTTTTTAACTACTTCAGCAAAACCCAGCGTCTTTAAGAACCTTATAAACACAAGAAAAGGAAGAAATCTGATCTAGGAATACTTAAAGGCAGGTACCTTAGACTTTTCCAAATTTCTCTCCACAAAATGATGAGCAAGTTACTGAACAGCCTCAATTAGAATTTGCTGAATCAAAGTCCCATGATGCTTGGACTCTGGGAAAAAAGAAGAAAAGATGTCCTGGGATCTCAGTTTCTTCATCTGTGGTTGTAAATGCCTCATATTCTACCCTGAATTCAATCAAACCATACAACATTACTCCATAAGCCAAGCAAATCCCCAAACTCTTGTAATCTTCTTCTGTGTATATGTTTATCTTATTAGTTGTTGGATAAAGCACTACTGGCCAATAGGGAAGCAAGATAAGTGGGACTAGGTGTCAAGGAGGATTCTCGGAAACAGGCACAGTCAGTCACAATGTAGGATACCAGAGGAGTAAGAGGTCTGGACCCTTTCTCCGGTAAGAAGACCAGGTGGAGATACTCAGATTAGCAGTTGTGGGTTAATAATTAAGTCAGGGCTAGCTGATAAGAAACCATAGCAAACAGCCAGCAGCTTCATAATTAATATAGTGTCTTGTGTGTTATTTGGGGACAGAGACAGCGGCAGGACCCAGGCAGCTGGCAGGAAAGAATACATGTCACAAATCTCTTTCTGTCCAGAACAAATTAGTGACCTCACAATATATGACTTGTTGGCTATTTTGAAGGAAGTTACAAATAAAGATTATATGACCATGAATATACTATACTGAACATTGGTGCTATAGTTGGTGGGCTAGTTCTAGGAAAGCCAAATGAAGATTCCATTACTGTGAATGCATTATACTATACTGCACATTGGTACCATAGCTACAACACCATGTGCCTGTAGCACAATATCTAATTGACCTTAATAATAAAAACCCGGAGTCAGTTATCAGGGGCTGAAAGCTCAAAGATCAGAGAAGCAAAGTCTTGAGACACTACAGAATTCTTACTTCTACCAATGCTCAGACCAAAGGGGACATGCTGTCCTCAGACTTCATCCTCAGACTGCTGCCTCAGACTTCCATGAGCTCCTGTCTCCTCCTGCCTTATATTCCTCTCTCTGTCCAGCTATAACCCTTCCTGTCTCTATCTCCTTAGTACTGGAATTAAAGGCACTACAAGTGCTGGGATCACCTTTGTGGGAGCTCTGTTTCTCTTTTAGGCTATAACAATTTCATGTAGCCCAGGAGGACCTTGAACTAACAAAGATCCATCCGACTCTGTCTCCTGAGTGCAGGAATTAAAGGTGTGTGCCACCACTGCCTGGCCTCTATGGTTAACTAGTGTGGCTAGCTTTGCACTCTGATCTTCAATCAAGCCTTATTTGTTAGATAATAAACAAAATATCACCACATGTGCCCATTCATGCCTTGACTTCATATGAGAGCTTGAAGACTACAACCATTTTTGAATACAAGATGGAAAGGCTGTGTCTTCCTAACTGTAGAATTTCATCATACAATGGAAAACGATACAAGCTCTCATGGAAGTTTTGTTTTATCTCATCTGGTACTAGAGGTTGCTATTCAGAATGAAATTGCCTTCAGAATCGTGCCCAGTTGTCTGAGATGGTGGAAACGTTGTCCTGTTTCTAACACACGAAGCAGCTTCCTGTCCCTAACTTGTCATTTCAAAATCAGGCCTGAGTCCCGCAGCTATCACTGTCTATACCTAGAGTATACTTGTGGTAGAGGACTTCGTGCTTCATTCTATACTGGAAGAAGCTTCTCATCACAGAGTACCCCGCACCCCACTTCTACAATGGAAATATTTCCCTCAGTGGAGCTGAAAAAGAGTTAATTTCTTACACTCAGAACTCGGTCTCATTATCTCTAAATTTATCTGTTTGGTTGACATTTCTGGACTTTTCTCTGAGTCTCTAAAGGGATGAAGCTATGCCCACAGTTTTGGATCATGTCACCAGTGGTTAAAACAGCATTTGACAGAGGAATCTGTAATCTAGCAAATACTTACTTGTGTTTTTTTCTTAACAACTATTGATGACATAAGCCCACAGGCATAGCTCATAGAAAATTCAAATGCATTTCAGGTTACAAAACATTTTTTTACAAGAGATGCTTTATAAGAATTTAAAAACACAACTTGCCAATATTGCTTGCTATTTTACAGTTCCTGTGAAGTGATTCACTGTCCATCATGGTATTCAATTTCGTTTGAATATTTAGATAAGATATATATATGTGTGTGTGTGTATGTATATATATGTATATATATATATATGATTGTATGTATGCACGTACATTTTTTCTTCATTTGCTCATTGTCTCCTATACAGTTGGGTTAGCAAAGTAGAGCCCTTGTACTAGTGACCTTGTGTAGTTAAATAATAGTAAGACAAAAAATAGGGAAAACAGTAGTTCATGTCTAGGGGTGTGGTGCATTTGGCAATGTACTTGTCTAGTCTGGACAAGGTTATGGGTTTGATTATCAGTACTGCAAAAACAAAGTATGGTGGTACATGGTTGCAGTCTTTGCAGTTGACTGGGGCGAGGGGCAAGCAGAAACAGGAAAACAAGAAGTTAGAAGGCATTCTCAGCTACACAGCAAGCTTGGGCCAGTCTAGGACACCTGAGCCCACATCTCAAATAATAATAACAAAAGCCACTTGTGTTCAGCTTCTCACCAGCACCATGTTTGCAACCCACGGGTCTCATCATGGTGGACAGGGTTGGCCTCCCGCTGGGGAAGAAGTTGGAGGTATCCTGTATGGGCTGGGTGGAGATCCAGTGCTCACTGTCCATGCCTGGCCATTACACAAGCCCTCCCGTTTCCCAGAGGACACTGGGTGTGAAAGAGGGATGCTGTCAGTCAGCAGGGACGCTGTCTGCCTCTGAGTACTTCCCTGTGCTTCCCCTGCACGGCACCTCCAGCTGCCTGTGTGCACCCGCCCTGTCAGGGTTAAAATAGCTTGATGACTTCACTAGTTCTCACAAACGGGCCAGTTGGCAGAAAGCAAATGCTGCCTGCTCCTGAGGGGAGAGCTTCTTTTTTGTTGTTTGTCTCTTTCCATGTTATCCCCTAATATGAATTCTTGCTTTCGTTTTGACTCCTAAAGACCCTTCCTTTCTGAGGTTCGATTCAGCACTAACTTGCTGCAGATCTCTTCAAATGCCTTTAAAAGACTCAAGCTAAAAAGAGGTCACTGGAAGCCATGGAGCATCCAGACTGTATTATAATTTCTGAGGTGAAACTTCAAGGACATCAAAACTAACCTTACATAACACACTAACATTTTGTTTATCAGAGTATCAAACACCTGCATCAAAAATATTAGTGACACTTGATATCCAGCCACAATTTTTAATGCCTCATTCTTCATGATTGCTCTGGAACCACGGATGAAGATGTCATCAGAAGGTACTAAGGTAAAAAAAAATGGCCAGTGCTGATCAGAGTCAGATGGCAGAGAGCTTAGAGGACCGCTTTTCACCATCCAAGTCAGGTAAACTGAAACTAAAAAGGAAGCTGGCATAAGGAACTCCTGTGGGCAAAACAGCATATTTCCCAATCAAACAACCAAATCTTACACGAGCATTTGGCATGTTAGAGTTTTTCACTCCCTTTCAGAATGTGCCACACATTAGTAAGAGAATATTCTGTGAAAAAAAACAGGTCTTTTTTAAGTTCCAGAATCATAACTCAGAGCTTTGTCTGCACTGCACTTTGAGTCTAAGAGAGCATTTAGATTAACTGCTCCAGTGCCCTATGGACACAAGATTTATACTCAGAGAAAAGACTCCATATGACTCTGGGGACATGGAGCTAATGAAATGATGCGGTTCAGTGGCTAAAGATGGCTGCTCCGAAAGGGTACTGTCCCTAAGAGTGGAAGGAGTCAGTGACACTGTCTTCCCGGCACACCTCCATTCTGCTCAACTATCCTGGGATCCTAGCATCTAAGCAGGGACAACCTCTTACAGCCACACGATGTGAAGCCTTCCCAACCCAACCGTGCTAATCAAAACATTGCAAGAACTTTGCAGTGGCTAGGAAAACGTCTAGATGACAGGGAATTTTAAAGATTGTCCCACAACCATGTGTTCGTTACACAAGCCTATGTTGAATATCTCATGTGCATTGTGAATGGTGGGGGCGCTGTCCACAGGGACAAATTGGAGAGCAAGATGGCCTTTAAGAATGTCACTCAGGACCTGAAAAGAGATGGCTTGGTCAGTAAAGTACACGCTGTATAAGCATGAGAACCTGAGCTCAATGGCCAGAACTCAAGTAAAAATCCCAGTCATGGAGTCCCGACTCTAGGAGGTGAGGAGAGGCTTACTGGCCAGTCATCACAGCCTGCTCAGAGAACCACAGGCATTGACAGACCTGGGCTCAAGAAACAAGAGGGATGGTATGGTGGTTTGAAAGAAAATGGGTCCCAAATGTGGTGGCATTATCTGGAGGTATGGCCTTGTTGGAGAAAGTGAGTCAGCGTGGGAGCAGGCTTTGAGGTCTCTTTTGTTCAAGCTTCCCTCAGTGTGACTGTCAGTCAACTTCCTGTTGCCTACAAGCCAAGATGTAGCCAGCATCAAGTTTGTCTGCATGTCACTATGTTCCTCAACATGATGATAATGGACCAAAGCTCTGAAACATAAATGAGCCAACCCAATTAAATATTTTCTTTATAAGAATTGCCGTGGTCATGGTATCTCTTCACAGCAATAAAAACCCTAACTAAGGCAGATAACTTGTAAGGATTTATACCCAAGGTCTACCTCTGTCCTTCACACATTTTTACATACAATTGTGTAACACACAGACACACAAAGACACACAGACAACAAATTCCACTAAGTCCTTTCTTTAGCTAAGCATTGCACAACTTCAAAATTTAACACTGTGACTGCTGCAATCATAGTATGTGTGTAAGTCAGAGGTCAATTTGGGGTCTTTTCCTCTACCACTCTCCATCTTATTATTTGAAAAAGGCTGTCTCATGGCAACTAGAGCTTGTCAATTGGCTACATTACTGTCCTTCAAGCTCTGGTGGTCTGTCTGTGCCTGGGGTCCTGCTCCCCGTCATCTCAGGGATACAGATACAGCACACCCCACCAGTCATTTTCTGCTGGTGACAGAAATCCCAACTGCATGAGACATACTTGCATGGCAGACACTTTACTGACATTCATTTCTTCAACCCCTGAAATCTTTTTTATACTAACCTGTTGAGATGCTTAGTTTTCATTATCAATTAGACTAGATTTACAATAATCCTCGAAAAAACGTTTCTGGGTGTGTCTATGAGTTTCCAGGCTGAGCAAGGAAGACCCACCCTGAGGGTGGCACCATTCCATGGTTTGGTTTTCAGAATGAAAAGAAAGGGCAAGTCAAATAACAGCAGTCATTTCTCATTATTTCCTGACATCAGATCTAATATGACCAAACATCACATACTCCTGCCTTCGTGTTGTCCCTGCTATGATGGGCTATGTCCCTCTTTAAAATGTAACCTTCTTTCCACATGTTGCTTCTTGTAAGGTATTTGGTCACAACAAATAGAACAGTAACTGATGAAAAGAACTGAAAGAGTTGGGTTATGATTTTGGAAGAAAGTTCATGATACTACAAGTTATTATGCCTCACTGCATAAGCTTACAAAGACTTTTGGTGAATGTAATCACTGGAGGTCAATTATAAAATAATATTAAAAATAAAATCATTTACACAGTGACAGAACAAACTCAGTGATCAGTGATGGTAACATCAATAAGCATCAACTGCTAGCACCATAAAAGATATTCATTTAGACTTGTTTAAAAAAAATCTTACCTTTTACTAATAAAGTTTAGAATGGTTGAGTTGTTCCTGCCAAATTACAAAGACACACAGGTATGAGATTAGCATCTCAGACTCAAAACTAAACTTTATTTATCCTACCATTTCCCGTTGTTCTAAGTCAGATGCACACATGCACATAAATATGTTATTCTGTGCCTGATTTATATTCAAAGATACTTATACAGACATACATATGATACAGGTCTGCATGACTCAGACACATACAATATTACATTAGTGTCTGTTTCATACATACAATTTGCCAACCCACTCCCACACATTATACACACCCAAAGTTAGTCGTAGAATCATATCTATGCACCTGTACACATACTCTGTTGCTGGACATATTTACAGGTCATATATATATTTTTTTTTCTATATTATTCTATATCTGATTTGTACATCCATAAATATGTTTCTCATTTATGTGTATATTTCTATTGACACGTACACATATAAAGAAGCTTAATATATGCTCGTAATGTAGTAAGTGCAAATGTAAACAAGACATACATAAAGCTATAGGAGAATTATAGCATATTTCAGGTAATTTACCTGGACTTATTTACATCTGTGGCTTGAGAGACTTGAGGAGTATGAAAACAATGACAAATATGGACACTTGATGACAACAAAGGGATTCAAGTGTATGAAGATTTCTAGTTCTTAGTTCATGTTTAGGGTAACGGTGGTATTTGTATGTAGACACATTCAGAGAGATGTAGATGGAGGCTGGACACTACAGGGGCAGGAAGGGCATTAGCAAGTTGTTGTGTATGCTCACCTGCTGTTCTACCAACAGGACAAAGATATGAATACAAAGAAAGAGATGCAACACCCAATGGCTTCATTTACAAACTATGCAATGTAAATTTCTGGGGTCTACTAAGCCATGTGGGGAGCACTGTGGACTTTTCCTTTCTTCTTTAAACTATGCGTACTATGAGATTAGTCTACTTTTACTTAACCAAAAATAATTCCACCTTACCATTAAGTATGAGCATTATAAATCATATATGCATTATACTGAAAAGTCTTCTCTGTTGCCAAACCATGAGACATCACTTTATGACCCTCTGGAAATGTTCTCCTTGTTTAAATGAGGATATGTAAGTATGAAGAATAATGAGATGTACTCAATCAAATATGCACATCTTGTGTTGCTTAAGTAAAACTCACTGAGAGTTATTCACTGGAAAAAGAGGTCTTTTGACTTGGAATGTACTAATCTCTCTGGCCTTAGAAGACAGCTATAAAGGTCACAAGTGAACTCTTAAAAATGAGGCATTATTTCTCAAAGAGAAATGCGTTAGGCAAATAAACCATGGGTACTTTGAAGTCCATTTTAAAGAGATTATCCATTGCCTAAGATAACAATCAAAAGGAGCAGGCTCTGGGCAGATGTTTAGGGGACAGAGTAGGCAGGGTAAGCAAGCTGCTTTTCAAAATCTACAAGGTAAGTCTAACATGGTAGCATTGAGAGATGGAAGCAAGAACATGAGTTCAAGGCCATCTTTGGGTACATAACAACTAGACCGGTCTACAACAGATCCTGTCTCATCAACAACATTAATACAATGGAAAAAGAGCCCTTCTGTCAAGTAACACACGAAACCCTTCAGCATTTAGTGGGCCAAATACAAACTCATAATCAACTTGCCAAGAAAAAACTTGAGTAACCATGCAAAGTGCTCCAAAGTCAATTTTAAAAATTGTTGCTTCATTAACCAAAGGCCAAAGAAAATAAAGTTTTTTTGTTTTGCAAAATGAATAAGAGTATGTATATAAAATAGAATGATGGTTTCCTTGATCTTTATTAAGGAAAGTACTGTAAATATGAAACAAGTTAGAGAAACTCCGTGATTAACTTAAGGGTGAGTGTAAACCTAATTATTAAACCAGATAAAGCTACAGCAAACACAAAACAAGAAACAAAAAAAACATAACTTGCACTGTCAGAATCAAAAACTCATGGTAGAGACAACTGCTGGTGAGTCAAACATAAATGTGTATTGCAAGGCAGCAAACAGAAAGGAAACTAGTGGGCACTTGTCCATTTCAAAACAAAACAATAAGTATTAATTGTATACTATAGGTGAGCATTCAGTCACCTGATTGTGGACAGACTGTAGACTACCTAATACATTTACAATGTGCTGTAATTGGATGTGGAATGACCCCATTGACCATGTTGAAGACTTGACAGCCTTCCTCTGGGGCTACAGAGAGGAGATGGAAACTTTAGGAGATGGGGTCTAGCAAAAGGAAGTCAGGACATTGGGTTGAACCTTTGAAGTGTTTACTTTTGACCTCGCCCCTTCCTCTTGTTTTCCATCTGCCATGAGGCAAATAGCCTCCTAGTCAAGGCCTTCTCCACCGTGGCGCTCTCTCACATCTATTAGGGCAAGTATTCAGAGACTAAAACTTCTGAAACCATGACCCAAAATAAACCCTTATCCTCACAACTTCATTTTCTCAGGTATTGTGTCCTAACAACAAAATGTCAACGACCATGCTGTAGACTAAACCAAAGAGTAGCTTTAACCATTACACTTTGCTATCGTTGCACTATGAGATAGTTTACAGGGAATCAGGGTTATAAGCTTGATGATGTCCAGGGAACAGGTGCTTAATGTCCTTATGAATGATGCTCAGGAAAGAATGTGCAGGAAGGTGAGGAAGTCTGTACTAGGCTCTCTGGCTACCATGATGCCAGGTCACAGAGATAAGCATCTGTGACAGCATGAACTTAATTGACCTCCATAATCTCATAGAGAATGTCACTTTTAGGAGGTGTGGCTTTGTTGGGGGTGGGTATTGCTTTGTTAGAGGAAGTGTATCAGTAGGGGCAGGCTTTGAGGTTTCCTATGCTCAGGATACCACCCAGTGTCTCAGTCAGCTTCCTGTTCCCTACAAGATGCAGGACTCTTGGCTACTATTCCATCACCACATCTGCCTGCACACTGCTATGCTCCCCACCGTGATGATAATGGACAGAACCTCTGAAACTGTAAGCAAGGCACCTTAATAAAATGTTTTCCTTTATAAGAGTTGTCATAGTCCTAGTGTCTCTTCACAGCAATAATAACCCTAAGTAAGAAAGCATCTTTTAGCATCAATCTAACAAGTACAGTAGGCTCCTTACAGGCAACATCCACTGAGTCAGCTGTCTAGATGAACCAATCATCTCCAGTCCCTTTATAAATCATAATAACCAATGCCAGTGCACTTAGAATGTTTCCAAGCAGGTGACTCTTCGAGCAGACTGAAATCCTCGGTTCCCATCAGTGGAGGCCTATCATAACTAATGTACTTTTTGTCCTAAACTTGTTTATTTGACAATACCATATGGTAAGGACAGGATTTAATTGAAGGATTACTTAAAACTGTGAAATAAGAATATGAAAAGTAGCAGAGTGTCTCTATGAAAAGGTCACCTCTGTGAAAATGCTCCAAGGTTAGCCTACTCTAAAATAGTATTTTCCTGCTATTGAATATGTGTTAATATTTGCAGAGCAATTAAAAATAATAAATAACAAATAGATACATCTTTACTTCATTTTTAAGAAATGAAGCAAGGAACAATTCAGAGGAGACTGATTTTTATTAGGAATGATAACCTCTGACATAATTTGCCTTTATGTTACTGTGACAAACACTGACTAAAAGCAACTTGGGAAGGAAAGGTTTCATCTCATTTCTTGGGGTACAGTCCATCATTTACAAAAACAAGCGAAGGAGGTCAAGGCAGGAACATGGGGGCAGAAACGGAAGCACATGCCACAGATAAATACTGCTTACTGGATTGCTTAGTTTGGTTTCTTATACAAAGCAGAACCACCTGCCCAGGGGTGGGCCCCATCCACTATGCACAAGTCATTATGCTCATGACTACAGACACAAGAACATCAAATTAATCTATTCACTTTCCAAGTATACTCAGTCATCACTTTAAATAAGAGGCAGTACCAATCATGGAGAAGAAAATACCTTAGTCTGGAGATGGTAGGGTGCCATGACAGCACTGAGAATATAGTGGCAATCTAAAGAGAGAGCTCATGTGATTCTGAAAACTGTCTAGAAAAAAAGTAGGATAATATAAGCACAATATTAATAAATGTAAAATCAACAGGATTGGTGACAGAAAAGAGCTAAAAGGACATGGGATAAAATTGACAAATGGACAATCAGCACGATTGGGGATTTTATTTATGAGGAAATAAAGATACAGAGCAAGGTTGGGAACATGAGTTTGAAATGCTGAACATTACATCCAGAAGGAAATATGTAACTAACAGTTGACTATCTACATCCAAGACCCAAGAAAAATGAAGGTGACTGTTTCAGATGGTATTTGAGCCTGATGGCATAAATGGGTCTGCTCATGGAAGCAAACACAGAAAGGACAGGGTGAGGGGTTGTATGAAACACTTCCAAACACCAGTTTTAGAGTCATAAAAGGAAAGCTTACTCCCTCAGGGCAGGGCATTGGTATGTGATAGAGGGAAAAGAAACAAGGGATTTCAGAAAAGAACTTCTATGTAAAGAGTCACACAGACATTGTCATGGTGACCTAAGTCGCCTGATGTCTATTTGTAGAGGCCCATTTTCCAATTTCTCTACAGCATACCTACAGCATTGATCTTCATGGTTTGACCTTCCTGATCATATGCACTAGAGGAATGAGGTTCTCACTCAATATCCTTCTTTTCCAATGTGATGGCAGACATGGCATTTGCAGTGTGATTCTGTAGTGCAAGACTATGCCCCAACAAAAGAGAATCAAAGCCAGGGTTGTAGCTCAATGATAGAGAACAGATAAGGTCCTCAATCAATCCCAAATCTGAGAGAGACATAGAGAAAGTGAGAGACACAGAGAGAGGCAGAGACTGATGGCCCCCAAGAACTCCCTCATTCTCCTTATGCCATGAGGTCACAAGGAGACTTTGGGCCTCTCCAAGGCAGAAGAGGTCTGTCACCAGAACCTGTCCACACCAGTGCTCTGATCTTAAATTTCCTACAAGAAAACCATGAGCAGAAATGTTCTTATGAGACAGTGGGCGAGAGGAAAAGAGACAATGTGGGCAGGACAGATGGGAGGGGAGAGGAAACAGCAGCAGGGAAAGCGTTTGCCACCAAGAGAAAAAAACTGAAGACATAAGCAGTAAGTCAGTAAAGTGAAGAACAGTATCAAGTGTGACATCACGGAAACACAGCATGTAACAGTTTGGGAAACCATGAGTCAAGTGTGAGCTACCCAACAGGTGTTCACACTCAGGTGCTGGGGTTAGAGAGAGCATGGAGGATGAAGAAGCAGGGGGAAGCTCACTGAGGCGCTCTCCTTCAGCTGAGAAGAAAGGAGTGAGTGGGGTTCTCTTCAAAAGAAAGAAACAGAGTAAAAGAGGGCTCTTTAAAATACATAGCACCGCCTGCCTAGTCTACACAGCAAGCTCCTATGTCAAAACTCACAACTTACAGACAGACAACAACCTGACAGAGATTCCGACGTTTTCCTCTGGAGGAAAGGAGGCAGATCATAAGCAATGTGCTCTGGGAAGGAAGGAAGGGAGGGAGGGAGGGAGGAAGGAAGGAAGGAAGGAAGGAAGGAAGGAAGGAAGGAAGGAAGGAAGGAAGGAAGGAAGGAAGGAAAGAAGGAAGGAGACAGTGCCTGGCATGAGGTGGAAAGACTAGCTGACAGAGTAACCCAGGAAGCTCCTGGTTTCCAGAGGGATGTGACTCTATTCCTCCCTGTGGGGGTGGGACCTTGTTCCTTCACGAGTTTGGGGTGCTCAGCAGCGCCCCTCGAGAGGCTTTATAGCAAGTCTGTAACATTTACTTCATCAATGAGTGCAAGAAGCTAGCTTTAGCTTACAGAATCACAGGAGGTAAAGCTATTAATAAGCCTGGAAGAGGCTGAAGCAATGGCTCAGTGGGTAAGAGCACTTTTCTTTGCAAGCCTGAGCCCCTGAGTTTTCATACCAGGAGCCACATAAAAAAAACTGCCTGAGGTCATACCTCTTGTTAATTCCAGAAACAAGGGGCATGGCTGGGAATGGATGGGCCAGTGCAGCTCCCAGTTCAATGACACACCCCATCTCAAAAAATGAAGGTAGAAAATGGGAGAGCAGGCCATCTGGCACCTTCCTCAGGCCTCCACACATATGTCACATATGTGATTGCACTCAAATTATACACACATATATACCATAAACAGATACTTAACATACACATACACATACACATAAATAAGTAAATATAAGTAAACAACAACAAAACAGCAGGAGTCCAACAGTTGCTAGAAACAATTCATACAAGCTAGCAATCTTAAAGTATCCTTACACACACGTACCATGTACATATACACAGTAATGAAATACAGGCAATAAAACTGAAAAGAAAGCATACACCACTACCATTATGGAGGTATGCTAATGATAATGTTAGCCATCACATTGTACTGTGATACAGAGTACAGCCACTAATTCTGGCAAGGTGGGTTCCCCCACATAAAAATAACACAGTGTTTGTGAGCCTAAAACATGCCAAACAATTGGTGGACTCCTAGTTGCAACCTGCCCATTTCCTCAGGAGCATTTCGCTATACCTGAGGAAAATATAAATTTTAAAAAGGGAATTAACCATTATTTTCCATGGCAGGTGGGGAATGTTGTCAGCAACACCCTTGGGCTGTAATATGTAAGGCTAACCTTTGTTACAGTTCATAAACTTTTAACAAGTGAGTGAATGATGAGCTAAAATGGATCTGACAACAATAGTTAAGAAAAATTAAGATCTAAGCGCCATCACAGTGGTCCAAGAGACAAGACTCTGTGGTTGGCCATGGTGCAATCCTGGATGGTGATTGTTATTATTTTCAATTGATGCTGATGGGAAAGAATGAGAAATTCTCTACATATTGAGAAAAGCATAAAACACTGTGTAATCAATCAGCATCATGTCTTCGCTTTTCATTCTTCCAGGAACAGTTGGATGCTCTGCCAGAGGAACTGGCATAGAAGACAGAATGCAGCGGTAGGGTTTGGTCCTCATGAGGAACCCTCCCCACTCCCGTAAACTTTTCTAAACAGAAGATACCTAGATAGAAAGGCAACTTTACCTGGAAATAAAACAAATGAAAGGAGTGTTCTGTTGCTCACCTTTACCCCAAACTACATCCTACTTAACCAATGAGCCAAGCACACATCGCCATGCATCTTCGTCTCTATTTTTGAAAGTTTCATACATATTCAGAGTGTATTGTAATCATACTTGAACCCCCTCATTATCCTTCTTTACCCACTGAACCCATCCTTCTCTCCACCCCCACCACGTGGTTACATCATGAGAGAGAATGATGCCTCTTCCAGCCATTAGCTTAATGAGCACTCCACTTTATCCACCACAGAAAGTCAGAGGGCCCAGTCTAACGCAGGTACCCACAGTTGTGTGTTTGTGGCTGCAACAGCAGTGTCAGATCTGGATAGCAGCATCCCATGACACTCTTCCCCACGCTCCTGCTCTGAGATTCTTTCTGCCCTCTCTTCTGTGATGTTCCCTGGACCTTGGAGAGGTGGGGATGGATTGAAATATGTCCAGTTTAAGGCTGAGCATTCATCAACCACCTATTGTCAGCTCTCTGACCAGATGAGTCTCTCATGTATCCTTTGGGGGCTGGGAAGAGGGGGTACGAACAACTTTGATTGGTTGCGATGGTAAAGGAATAGGGAGAAGACATCAACTACCGCTTCCAAGGAAGTGCCCACAGAATCAATTGTGGCATCTTGCTGAAAGCTTTTAGAGTACTTGCACATAGATAGCATATGCTAATTAAAAGAAATTAGAAAGAAAATATGCGGCACAAATGGAGTTCTGCAAACCTCTAAATCTTTAATAATAGTAACATGTTTATAAAATTTATAAAAATTATATCAAAGATTATAAATACAAGAAGTTAATGCTCATCAGAAATAGCACATAAAAAGAGAAAAAGAAGGAACACTACAATATCTCTCACAATTTTTGAAGCTTAGTTTTCTTAAATTAGCTGATTTCATATTGCCATATCTTGACATTATTCAAGATTATCTACTAGCAGGCGATGTGACCACATAATTTAATTCATTATTTCCTCTTGGAGTTTTTTTGTGTGTGGGGTATAAACAATAGGTTAAAAGCTGTTGCTTTATAAAAATAAGATTCCTTCTCTAAGCTGATACTGACCTACAATCTTCACCCCTACGGGCTAACTGGCTAGCTTTCATAGGGCTAGAAGGTGTTACTTCTGGTAACAGAGGAGAAAAGTGATCATCACTCTTACCCAGCCACAAATGCAGTGAGGTCCAATAACAACTGTCCTGACAGGATACACCCACAAACGCAATAATGACACACATGTCATGGGAGTAACTGCTTTCTGGTTGGATTTAAGGTCTGGTCCATGAGATGGAACCCATACCTAGCAATTATCATCAGTGCCAAAAATTGCCTGTGTCTAGATAGGTCATAGTCCCCAGGGGAGAATTCAATGCTACTATTCTGCTAAATCGACACAGTATTAGCATGATTGCTAATGACTTAGTGTTAAACCCATAAATTAATTCGGCTCTCAGCCCTCATCAGAGAAGCTTCTTTTGGAAGCAGACAGCAATCAGCACAGACCCACACCTGGTCAACACTCAGAAAACAGAGTGGGGAGTGCCCAGCTTTAAATGGAGTGTCAATATCACACCCTTCTCCCCAAAGCTCAGAAATTATTGTGGGGAGGGGGGGATGAAAAGATTATGTGCATGAGACATTAGAATACTACAAAGGAACAGCGTTTTCGGGACACAAAGGGGCAGCTGCACACGTGAGCCCCCAGCAATTGTGACAGCATGCACAAGACCCGCACAAGCTCAAGGCAGACAGAAATCCCAGCATGGAGGTTGGGGGAGGCACACAGATTCCCACCACTAGCTGGGGAGCTAAAAGCAGTTAAGAGCTGCTGAGGAAGGGAAGTCTGTTTTCCTTGAGAGTGTGACCCCTGGTCTGTAGACCACACTCCACCGCGGTCCCACACTGCAGGTCCCAAGAGGATTTGGATAACACAAGCTGAAACTTGATGGCATTAAAGAAAAAAGGAGAACAGGAAGTTATGTGGATAAGGAGGTGGGGTAGCTCTGGGAGGACATGGATGATTATGATCAAATTATATTGTATAAAAAGTTGAAAGAATCAAAAATATTTTTTTAAAAAATGTTTCAGAGTCTGTTGCCATGGATCCGGGGAGGGGTTGGACTCTCAGCCAGCAATGCTGACCTTTGCACTTCCCTAAGTCTCAGATTTATTTGAGACATGGGAAGTTCCAGATCCTGCTACCTCCTGCTTAAGGAAATGCTCTGTCAACAGTCACTAGACTGCTGATTCTTTGAATTCAGCTGGCCAGACTGCTGAGTTGGGGACAGGGGACTTAGGAAGTAGTGTTCTAATGCTAGCCACAGGGAATCTCTCTTGGGCCACTTAAACAGTTTCCAAACAAACACAGTCTTCAAAGACACTTGCATACATGTCCACAGAAGGACATACTTGTAAAAGAGAATAACCAACTCTAAGGCTTACAAACCTAAGACAGAAACATATCCAGAGAGCTCCCATTGCTGTGCTTACCTGCTGGAAATATTTCCCACAATCATGGGGCTGCCACCCCCACTTAATTCTATTTAACTCTACGTACATAAATCCACTCACACTGAATGTGCTAGTCACAGTAATCTTCCTATCTTCCTCCCACTTTACCTCCAGTAAGGTCACCACAGCAACATACGTAACTCAGAAACATGACCTGTTTACTCCTATTTAGAAGAGATTTTCTGTGTACTGGGAGCATAGAAAACCTAAACTACCCAAGGAAAAGAATCCCCGTTCTTTGCTAATTTCTCATTCTTCTTTTTTTTTAGGTTTTTTATTTAAATTAGAAACAAGGTTGCTTCACATGCCAATCCCAGCTCCCTCTCCCTCCCCTCGTCCCACACCCCCCACCATCCTCCCCAGACCCCCACCCAAAGTCCTCCATGGGGGATACCCAGAGTCTGTCATTTCCTTCAGGGCAGGGCCTCGGCCCTCCCCCAAGAGTCCTGGCTGAGAGAGCATTCCTCATTGTGGGATGGGCACCCAAAGTCCATTTGTACACCAGGAATAAATACTGACCTACTACCCAAGGCCCCATATATTACCTAGGCCTCCACACTGACACCCACATTCAGGGGGTCTGGATCAGTTCCATGCTGGATTCCCAGCCATCAGTCTGGGATTAAAGAGCTCCCCCTTGTTCAGGTCAGCTGTTTCTCTGGGTTCCACCAGCCCAGTGTTGACCCCTTTGCTTATCACTCCTCCCTCTCTGCCACTGGGTTCCTGGAGTTCAGTTCAGTGTTAGCTTTGGGTGTTTGCCTCTGCTTCCATCAGTCATTGGTTGAAGGTTCTAGGATGGCATATAAGGAAGCAGTCAAACTCATTATCAGCGAGGGCCAATCAACTTTATATACAAAAGCAAAAGAACCAGGATAGCCAAAACAACCCTTTAAAATAAGTAGAGGAACTTCGGGAGGCATCACTATCCCTGACTTTAAGCTCTGTTATAGAGCTATAGTCCTGAAAACGGCTTGGTATTGGCACACAAATAGACAGGTAGAACAATGAAATCTAACTGAACACCCCGATATTAACCCATACATGTATGAATACCTGATTTTTGACAAAGAAGGTAAAATTATACAATGAAAAAAAAGAAAACATCTTCAACAAATGGTGCCGGCAGAACTGGATGCTGGCATGTAGAAGACTGAAGATAGATCCATGTCTATCACTATGCACAAAACTTAAGTGCAAATGGAGCAAAGACCTCAACATAAATCAAACCACACTGAACCAATTAGAAGAGAAAACTGGAGGTACCATTGACCACTTCCTGAACATAACACCAGTAGCACCAGAAACTGAGGTCAACAATTAATACATGGAACTCTTGAAACTGAGAAGCTTCTATAAGGCATAGGACACAGTCAACAAGACAAAAAGGCAGCCCAGAGAATGGGAAATGATATTCATTAACCCCACATCTGACAGAGGGCTGATCTCCAAAATTTACAAAGAACTCAGGAAGCAAGTCTCCAAAACATCAAAGGATCCAATTAAAAAGTGGGTTATAGAACTAATAGAGAACTCTCAATAGAGGAGTCTAAAATGGCGGAGACAGTTAAGAAAGTGCTCAATATCCCTAGCCATCAGGGAAATGCAAATCAAAACAACTCTAAGATACCATCTCACTCCTGTCAGAATGGCTAAAATCAAAAACACCAATGACAGTTTATGCTGGAGAGGATGTGGAGAGAGGGGAATACTCCTCCACTGCTGGTAGAAGTGCCAACTCATACAGCCTCTTTGGAAATCAGTATGGTGATTCCTCAGGAAAATGGGAATCAGTCTACCACAAGACTCTGCAATTCCATTCTTAAGCATACACCCAAAAGATGCACATTCATACAGCAAGGACCTATTCAAAGCAACATTATTTGTAATAGCCACCTAGATGCCCCTGAACTGAAGAGTGGATAGAGAAAGTGTGGTACATTTACACAGTGGAGTACTATATAGCAGAAAAAAACAGTGGAATCTTGAAATTTGCAGGTAAATGGATGGCACTAGAAGAAACCATCCTGACTGAGGTAGCCCAGTCACAAAAAGACAAACAAGGTATGTACTCACTCATATATGAATTTTAGGCATGGATCAGGGGAGTGCCAACCTACAACACCGCTACCAGAGAGGTTGGGAAACAGGGAGGACCCTAAGAAAGATATGGTACCCCAAAGAAGGGGAATGAGGCAAGATCTCTTGAGCAGATTGGAAGCATGTGGGGTGGGGAGAGGGGAGGGGAGGAGGGGGAGAAGAAGAGGGCAGGAGAGGACATGGGGGACCAGGAAGGTTGCGTCTGGTGAAGAATAGAGGAGAGAAGGATGAGAGATACCATGATAGAGGGAGCCATTATATATTTGAAGATAGATCTGGCACTAGTGCGATTTCCATCGATCTACAAGGATGACACCAACTGACAAACTAAGCAATAGTGGAGAGCCTATCTTTATTTCTCATTCTTTAAAGTAGACATGCACACAAATATTGGGCCGTAGCATTCCTATTTCCCATGACATCTCTAATAGATGGAAGCAACTGCAGTGAAACAGGAGCAGATGCCACCCAGTGAGAGCTGAGCTCCTCCAGAGAGCCAGCAGGCCTTCCTCTGACCAGCCTCCACTCAGGAAAATGCTTCAGGACCAAATAAAGACTAAGATGCTTTTGATCAACTAGATGCCTTTTGCTGTTGTGTTTCCTTTAGTATCTAACTTGACCATACTAGTATTCCAAATTTAAGAGCTGACTGACTGCAAATGGGCCTTTGAGCTATGACCAAAGTTACTACTATGAATCACCAACTTGCCCTCAGGGCTAAAGCCTGGTCAAATTTGGCATCTCCTTGCAAGTGAAATGGGAAAAAGACTAACAAGTGAGTGACTGACCCACGATGCTGGGAATGTTGCTGGATTCCAAAAAGGCAGCATTTCTACAAAAGATCCTGGCTGCGTAGCTCAGCAGTACGCCCAGTAAATATTTGTTGAATCGAATGGCATCACAGAGGCGTCTTCTGCCAACTCAAATGTAAGAAGGATTCCAAACTACTTTTAAATTCATTTGTAGGATATAAAACAGCGCTGGAGCAACAACAACAAAACAATAAACATTTAATGAATGATAAGAGAAGACAAGAAGGGTAGAACCCCTACAGGACAAGCACTTTGCGGAAGTACCCAGGTCAGAAAGATAAACTGGGCAGCAAGTGACTTTCAGTGGTGGTAGCCAGTGATTTGATCTGGAGTCATTCCCCACTTCTTAAGTTAGCTTTTGATTTCATCAGTCACTTTTCTTGACGGATCAGATCACAAAAGGGATGAGCCAGCTTAAAGAAAAGAAGCTTCCAGTTTCCATTATAGTTCTTTAATCTTTTGAGACAGGGTTTTTTTGTTTTCTTTTGTTTTGTTTTTCTTTTTTGTATCCCAAACTGTCCTCAGACTTAGTGTACACCTAACAAAGGCCTTGGGTTTCTGGTCTACCCTCCTCTAGCTCCGGAAAGATTGGATTATCATAGTATAATGCAGTGCTGAGGACTGAACCCAGTCAATGCTGGGCAGTCACTAAGCTGAGTTGTAACATCCTCAGGCCTGGTACTAGCTTCAAAGCAAGGTGTAAGTTGACATTCTCTGTTCATCCTGTACTGTGAATTGAATAGTGTAAAGCATAAACCTGACCTACACTTGAGAGTCACTTGCACACTTTTCTTCTGACCACACTGCATAAGCCTCACATAGTACCAGTTCCTCACTAATCTCACAAACACAAGAAGAGAAATAGGAAAACACCAATCCAACAACATGAAAAGGGGCGCGTGTCCACACAGGCACTGTGGACAGGAAACTTGTCCAGGCCAGCAGCAGAAACTGTCTCTAGGAGTCTGAGAAATAATCACAATGTAATGAAAGGTTTGTAAGCACAGCTCTGACATTAATTGAAAGATTTAGTTATAATTGCTTGTACTTTGAAACTCTTCTCTTTGTAGCCCAAACCAAAAAGAGACCAATTAATTTTCCATGAATTCCACATACACTTTTTGAAGGAAGGTTTTTGAGTGTTTTAAAACTAATTATGTTGTAGCTCAATTCTGTGACTATGATAAAAATTTATCCAGTATATTTTTTAAGTTTTATTGTTTAACTATATTTAAACTATAAGTGTTCTACTTTGCTTTTGTGTTGTTGTGATAAAAACACTGATTAAAAGCAACTGGAGGAGGAAAGGATTTACTTGTGTGTAGGTTACAACCCATTTTCCAGATAAGTCATAACAGAAACTCATGGCAGAAACGTGAAGGCAAGAACTGAAGTAGAGACTATTGAGGTACACTGCTTACTGCCTTACTTTCCATGACATATTCAGCTTGCTTACTTATACAACCCAGTACCACCTGCTCAAAATACACTGGGGCCCTCACATCAGTCATAAATCAATAGAATGTCCCACAGACATGTGATAGGACAAAGACTTCAGTTGAGGTCCCCTCTTCTTAAATGTCTCTAGTCTATTTCCAGTTGACAAAAAAAAAATGAGAACAGCAAGTGTTTCCACAGTTATATGCCATAGTCTTTGCTACTATAACAAACTTCAGGATTGTGAGTCATTTATACAGAACAGAAACTTTAATAGCTTCCTTATAGGGGCTGCAAGTCCATGATTAAGGCACTGACAGACTAAGTCATCTAGTAGACTTAAAAGTTCTCTGCTTGCATGATGGTCCCTGGTGGCTGCATCCTCAGAAGAGAGGGATGCTGTGTCTTCAGAGGGTGAAGGGACAGAGGACTGAGTCAGTAGAACATGGAGGGAAGCCTCTGTAGAGGGCCTTATTTCCACCTCTTGAGGAATGCCCCAAAAACCTAAACATCCCTTCAACGCTCCATTTCTCAAAACCATCAACACTATTTCAACACCAGAATTTTGTAGGGCACATGTCCAAATACTGACCAGAAGTATTCCACAAAACAGTAATAAAAATCAGTTTTAAACTCCTCATTTTTTAATTCTTCTAATGTCAAAAGTGCATTCCATACCGAGAGAATTTTGGCTTTGGCCACTTTGAAACACAACTATCTACATACAAAGATTTGAGAAGTATGAAAATGAGCATTAAAATGCTGCTGTTGATGATGCCATAATTGGTAAGCAGAGGCTTATCTGTGGTGAAGCCAACTCATCATGGAATGTGAAGCTCTAGATACAGAAAGGGTCCCAGGAGCCAGGAGTTCTGAGCACCAGTTTCCACGACTTCATTTGTGAGATGACCCTGCCTTGGTAAGTTACTCAAAATATCTATAAAAGTTGTACATCACAAGTTCAGTATGAAAATAAATCAATGTGCAAGAAATCACATGATAATTGTGTGGCTTAAAAAAATAACCAACAAAAAGAATGAATTTCTGGAGATTAATGTCTCATCTCAAAAACTCAGTCACCTACATTTGCTTATAGTATTAAACTGCTTGACATTTCCCATGTATTTTCAATTTCACAAAGTGCCTGCTTGTCTTTTACCAACTATTAAACTCACAAATAAAACCTGTTGACCTCACCTCTGTGGCCTTCCCTTAAGACTAAAGAAACAACAAATTATTTTATAACCTTACAATAAACACTATTGGGAGTATTGCCTCCCTTGCTTTTGAGACAGTGTTTCTTGCACCTCAGTATGGTCTTGAAGTCTTTGATTAGCTGAGGATACCCTTGAATGTCTCATCCTCCTGGTATTACATGAGCCACCTTGCCTAGCTCAGCATCAATTTTGTGTGTTCTGTGTTGTTTTGGGCAGGATTCTCAGGCACACAAGGTGAAGGAAGAGGAAAGGAATTGTTACAGAGATGTCCAAGAGATCTGGCACTCAGAAGAGCAAAGTGTGAGTGCTACTTATCTGGAAGCCCTTCAAGTTGTGAGAGTCTTCTTTCTTTCTTTCTTTCTTTCTTTTTTTCTTTCTTTCTTTCTCTCTCCCTCCCTCCCTCCCTCCCTCCCTCCCTCCCTCCCTCCCTCTCTCTCTCTCTTTCTCTTTTTTTTATTACAGGGTTTCCATATACACACACTTAACATTCTTTGATTATATTCACCCCTCTTTTATACATTGGGGGACTCTTCTACTTTCCCCACATGTTCCATTTTCATATCCCCTGGTGATCTCCCTTTTAGTTTTATATCTTTGTCCACTAAATTCCACATATGAGAGAAGACATGCAGCATGTGTCTATCTGAGGCTGACTTTTTTTCAGGTAACATAGTGATCTCTAGTCCACTAGTTTTTGGCAGTGACAATTTCATTCTTCTTTACATACCATGCGTTTTGTATTCATTCATCCACTGACAGTCTCCTAGGTTGAGTCCATGTCTTGGCTATTTTGAATAATGCTGCAGTATACATAGGTTTGGAGTTTTCCCTTTAAATGTGCCAACTTTGCTTCTTTGTCATGTATACTAACAAGTATTATATAGATGGATCATATGGTAGTTCAAATTTTAATTTTTTGATGAATATCCATATTGATAACCACAGTGGCTATACTGATTAACACTCCTGTCAAAACTTCATACCCCCTTTGCTCAAGTCCTTGCCAACATTTGCAGTTTCTTCTTTTTTCATGGTAGTCATTTTCATTGACATGAGACAAAATTTCAAGGTAGCACTTGTTTGCATCTCCCTACTAGTTAAAGATGTTGGACAGTTTTTCATGTATTTGTTGGTCATTTTTGTTTTTTCATTTGATAAAGTGTCTAATGTTAATTTGGTCAATTATTCATTGGATTATTTGTTCATTTGGTGTTTATTTTTTAAATATTTTTATGTGTATGACTGCTTTGCCCATAAGCTTGTGCAGTACTAGAAGAGGCCAGAAAAGATCATTGGGTCTCCTGGAACAAAATTGAAGTTACAGAAGCTGTGAGCCTACATTTGGCTAGTGGAACCTGAGCCCAGTCAGTGCACTTAGCTGTTAAGCTGTCTCTCTAGGATTCTAGTGTTTGCTTTCTGAGATCTTTATGTATACAACATACTAATCCTCTATTGAATAAATATTCCTCCCATTCTTTAGACTGTCTCTTCACTCTCATTTGTTGTGAGAGTTTTTTTTCCTCTGATGCAATCCTATTTGCCAATCTTTGCTGATATTTCCTGGGCTATTAGAGCCCTATTGTGAAAAATCTTGAAGTGATTCCTTGTATTTTCCTCTAACAGTTCCAAGTTGTCAGGGCTTATATTAAGGCCTAATCCACTCAGAGTTAAATTGTATGTAATGTGAAACACAGGATCCAGCCTTTCACATATGGTTTCCCTGAACCACTCCTAAAGAGACTTCTCCTATGTATGTTTCTGGTCCTTTGTCAGGAATCAGGCGGCTGTATTAGATGGCCTTTTTTATGGATAATCTGTTTTCTTGGTGAACTCATAAGGTTTTGTCCAGAACTGTGCTGTTTTGTGACTATGGTTTTGTGGTAGAGACGGCTTGGGCTCTCTAAAGCTGTTTTTTGTTTGTTTGTTTGTTTGCTTCTCTATAGATATTAGGCATTTTTTCTACTTCTGTGAAAAATGCAAATGCTGAAAGAGATATGTAAATCATTTTAGTTATTCAGCCATTTTGATAACATGAATTCTACAAATCCATGAAGACAGGGCTTTCCATCTTTTATTGTTTTAATTTTTTTAAACTCATTTTGTCATCTTTTCCATTGCACTGGTCCTTAATATCTCTGGCTAACTTTAGGTATACATTGTTTCAGGGGGCATTATGGTTCATTGTTCTTTGTTTTGTTTTTTTGAGGCAACTGTTAAAAGATTATTTTGTGATTATCTTAGTTAGGGTTTCTGTTGCTGTGAAGAGACACCATAACCACACCAACTTTTATTAAGGAAAAACATTTAATAAGGTGGCTTGCACTTTCAGAGGTTTAGTTCATTGTCATCATGGTGTAACATGGTGGCATTCAAGCAGACATATTGCTGGAGAAGTAGCCCAGTGTCCCACATCTTGTCTTGCAGGCAACAGGAAGTGGTCTGACTCACTGAGTATTGCTTGAGCATATATTAGACCTGAAAACCAGCTTCCAAAGTGACACACTTCTTTCAACAAGACAGCACCTCCTAATATAGTGCTAATCCCTTTGAGGGCCATTTTCTTTCAAACTACCACACTGAGTATTCCCAGCAATTTTTTTTTTTTTGGAAACTAGAAAAGATGCCAGTTTCTATATACTGATTCTGTACCCTGGTAGTTCACTGAATGTGCTTATCAAAACAGGAAGGGCCAATCCTAAAACTGCTTGACCCTTTGTGTGAAATTCTCCCTCTTTACAGAAATCTCCTCATCATGAATTCTACACCAGTGCTTGTCTATAAGGGAATGGACTACCCGGCTCTTCTCTAAAACATGGCAACCATTAACCCAAAAGACACAACCACATTGTTAAAACATCTTTTCATCTGGAGACAGAAGATGTCGGCTGGGTCACCATCTCAAAAAACTTGTTTAAACAATACTTCAAACTGAATATATGATTGTAAATCCCAGTGAGTTTAATATTGATTTAATTACTTCGTCTCTTTTGTAAAGATTGTTGTGTTAAATCCCCTCATTGCTTTACAATGGAAACACACATATACCCACAAGTGTGTGTCTCGAGCTGTAATGAATGATGTACTTCTATTCTCTATCATTGTGTGGAAAACATTCAGCTGCAAAAGAAATGAGGCAGAATCATTCAGGGTGATGACTCCAATGCACTGATTAATGATGCCAAATAACTCTGCGTTCCTCAGTTTAATTAAAACATTTACAGTCTGGAAATCATAAGGACACCCCTAAATTGATGTTTTCCCACTAATCACTTTGCCTTCACAAAAAGCACCCTCACTACCTTCACTGGAAATAAATTCCCTGATATTATGAAGGATACTGTATTGTATGCATAAATAAAACACAACCTATGAGACAATTTTGTTTTTTGAAACAATAATCTAGCTATCAGACAATGTTAAATTCCCTTCAATGGTAGAGGGGAAAGGAGAGGAAAACATCCTCTGTAAATGTTTGTCAAAGAAAAATTTTTACTGTGGGGGTCAAGGCCCAGCATTTAAGATAGCTTGCTATTCCTGTAGAGGACTCAAGTTTGTTTCCCAGCACCTAGAAAGAGGCTCACAACTGGTGATCTATAGCCATTTCTGGTCTCTGTAAGGTTCTCCAACATGTAGTGCACATGAACTCATACAGGTTCAACATGTATGAATAATAATAATAATGATAATAATAATAATAATTTAAAGGAACATTTTAAAGTGTTGCACAAGGTTTTTTTTTACTGCAATTCAAGCAGAAAAATATTACATAATGGGAGATTCTAGAATGGTAACATTCATAGCAACCTAAAGCAGAAAATGATTGACAGGAGCTGGAGGGAGTAAGGAGTTCCTGGTTAAGTAGTTTTGCAAGATGAAAAAGGAGTTGGGAGATGGGCGAAGGTATTGGTCTAGCGTGGGAGGGGGACGTGAAAGGTCTCCCTGCCTCCCTTCACGGTAACCAGTTCCTCTGCTCTGCTCCTGCCAGAGAACGTCCAAAAGAGGACAGACCACAGTACCTCACTCCCAGCACCCTCAGTGAGTCAGTCTGAAAATTAAAGGTGTCTAGACATACCTAAGAGCTTACAAATGATTAAGGCTGAGAAGGCAAGTTTTTACTAAAGTATTACATTGTCAAACTGTTCCTTCAAAAACAAATTCACATAGACAAAAACATGGTGACACACATATTCATTCACATATTCATAGATTGTGTTATCTTCCTAAAGTAAAATTATTCCCAGCTTGGTCAACTATGGAAGTGAGCTAAAATTGAATCTTAAGAAAATTAGGTTGTGTTATCAGTATGTAGGAAATATTTTACATATTAATTTAAACAGTGTGCCAATGAAGAACAAATTCAATTTTCTCCATTTCTCTGGCACCACACTTCCTTCCCCTGAAACCCTTTCCCTCCCAACCCTAGGCACTGCCTATCCTTCCACCCTGTGGATCCCTCACTGTGAGCTGGACTTCACTCCCCATAATGAAATACAAGATCTTCTGAGTGAATATGAATGTGTACATGTTTTTGTCCAAGATGAGTATCTAGTTTGCTATTTCTGGCAAAAGGGCAGAGAACATCCAAGGTTGTCAGGATAACTTTTATCTCTTGTGATTTAACTGGCCCTTCTGCGAGCACAGAATCCAGCTTCAAAAGAAGGAAAGGAGTTTTCCTTTTCCATGATTAAGCAAACAAAGCCTCGGGTGAAGGGGTGGGAACATAGTAACAGACCTTGGGGCGACAGTTAGGTTGGTGTTTAAAGAAAGAAACAAATTAAGAGCACAATAGAATTATTATTTTTAAATAAAGAAAGCAAAATATGACACATACCTATAAAGTAAATAAAAATTGTTTCAACAAAATGACCCAGTATAAAACTACACCGTAAAGACCAGTAACTTAATAGGAAGAGGTCAACTGCTGGTTAACTCATAATACTAATACGTTTAGGCAAACTATATCAGTATACACAGAGCACTCAAATGCCCCAGCTTAAGAGCCATGGCCTTCAGAGGGCACATACCTTCCTGAGTGTCTCATAGAGTCCCATAAGGAATAATAGTAACTTGTATAAACAATCAACTAGATGTGTTTTTATATGCAAAAGCCCCTACACGCTTTAGATCTTCCCCTTAAAGCCACCCAGATCTACCATACACCTCCCCATCCTTTCCCAACATCGACAGCTTCTTAGAGGTGGTAGCATCTGAACTAGCCTGAACTGACATGGCAAAATCATCTTCATATGGAAGAAATATGTGAGTTCATTAATAATTTAGACTCGACTCAGTAACTGATGATATGTCTTAGAATCCAGCAAATATTTAAAATACTGTGTATTCTAATTTTCTTTCTGTTGCTTACGATAAAAAACATTCTTACAAAATGCAGCTTAGGAGAGAAGAAGGTTTAATTGGCATATGCTTCGAGGTCACAGTCCATCACTGAGGGAAGTCACTGTAGACACTCTAACCAGAACTTGCTGTAAAAACCACAGGGGAAAGCTGTTCACAGGTTCATGCTCTGTTAGCTTTTTTTATATAGTCCACAGCCACCTGCCCAGGGAACGGTACCACCCACAATGGGCCAGGCCCCTGTACATCAATCAGCAATCCCCCACAGACATTCCCACAGGCCAGGCTAGACCCTCCATTGTGACTCTTTCTTCATCTGACACTAGGGTGTGTCACACTGACAGTCAAAGCCAGCTAGGACATGAGGAAACATTAAGCACTTTCTAATAAACCCTAAAAGGAAAATGGAGTAAGAACATCGAATCTTCACTTCCTTGTAAAAGCACTATACTTTCTTAAGTCTACATTAGTCTCAATATGCAAGTCCTCATTCTGTCTCAGAGAAAAGTGGACCACTCTGAGATCACTCTGCTCTGTTCAGTGATGAGCTCTTCTACTGACTACTGTCCTTAAGGCTAGGTACCCAGCTTAGACTTTAGAAAATTCCCCATTAGGGACTAGGGAGATTCATCAGTGGCTGAGAACACTGTGTTTTCTTCCATAGGACTCTGGTTCGATTCCCAGCACCCACATGGCAACTCACAACCATCTGTAACTCCAGTTAGAGAGGATCTGTTGCCCTCTTCTGAATTCTGCAGGTACTGCATGCACAGACACACATGCAGGCAAAAGACACTTACGTACATAAAAAATATATATTTAAAAGAAAGAAAGAAAGAAAGAAAGAAAGAAAGAAAGAAAGAAAGAAAGAAAGAAAATTCTCCACTAAATTCTAAGGTTGGGCTTGGGATGTCAATCACTTGGATAGGTGTTTGCTTAGCATGCCTCAAGCCCTGGGTCCAGTCACTAATACAGTACAAAATGGAGCACATATCTATACCCCACACTTAGAAGGTGGAGTCGGCAACCTCAGAAGGTCACTTTTGGGCAAACAGTGAACTCTGAGTTCAAGGCCAACTTTGGTTACAAGAGACTCAAAAACAATCTTTTTTAGCGTCAAGGTCTTCCAATCATTTCTTAAATCAGATGATGAGAAGTCACACACACACACACACACACACACATATATATATATATATATATATATATATGTATATACATACAAAGATTTAAGTCACTGGAACTTACTGAATGAATGGCTTGTGGGAACACTGGTCTGTGCGTAGTTATAAAGATGGCAATGAAATACAGCCTGCTGCTCTGCTGCACACATTATGCTAGTGGTGTTCCATGTAAGCTTCAGAACAGTATTTAAATAGTCTAGGAAACAATAAAGCCTCCAAAAATACTCTAGGTGTAGGCCAAACTTAGACTAAGAAGGAAATACCAGGGGAATTTTATCTCCTTCTCTATCAAACAATAAATTCTCTGAGCCAGTGATACAAAGGACCAGAAAAACAGGGGATGGGAACTTTGTTCTCTTGCTGGAGAGTCAATGTGCTAACAGAAACATTCATCAAAGGACTATCATGTCTTTGTAGCACTGTTCCTTGCAAGTCTTTTTTTTTTTAGAGTAATGTTAAAAAGTGTGGTAGTTATTGACCCAAAGTAATAGACTACACTGACATACCATGACTGTACTGATATATAATTTATGACTTAATAAAGCTTGCCTGGGGGCTCAGAATGCAAAGTCATCCATAAGCATAGAGCCAGGCAGTGGTGATGCACACCTTTAATTTCAAGACTCAGGAGACAGAGGCAGACGGATCTCTGTTAGTTCGAGGCACACTGAGTTACGTGAAACTGATCAAGTCTAAGAGAGAAACAGCTCACATAAAGGGGATCTCAGTACTTGGGATGATATGCCTTTAGTCCCAGGACTAGGGAGGTGGAGACAGAAGTGATATGGTTGGTGGAGAGAGGAATATGAGGCTGGAAGAAATAGGAGCTGTCTGAGGTTTGGTGGAGAGCATTACACTGTGAGGAGTCATGGAGACAGATCACCAATTTCAGTCTGAGTTAGAGGTAAGAGCTAGTGGATGGCTGCTTTGCTTCTCTGGTCTTCATCTTGAAGCTTGGACCCCACATCTGTCTCTGTTTTTTTATTATTCATGTTGCACATGAGCAATTACACCATCAAGACTGGAGAAAAGTAAATCTAGAAGTCAAAGATACACACACACACACACCAAATAAGGAAAAGAAAAGCACTAAATAAAACAGGTTAGAAAGAGGAAGACAGACACAGAGACAAACATGGAGGTGGGGATGCTGGTTACACAGATTAACAGTTTATCTGCTAGTTCTTTCAAAGCGTCTTACTAAAGAAATCTATATACCAGGAGTTACCTCATGATTTTTTTCCATGGGTCGCATAAAATAATATTTGGAGTTAAACATAAAATGCATAGTCCAGAGATGGGAAGATGGCTCAGTGGGCAAGAGTACACAGTACAATGCTGTGGATGACAGAAAAGAGGACCACTGGGTCTTGCTGGCCAGCCAGAGTAGAAAACCAAAAACACACAAACAGAAAACCTGTCATCTCCAGATTCAGGGAAATACTCTACCTCAGAGGAATAAGATAGAGTGACAGAGTAGGACACCAAATGTCCTCTCTGGCCTCCACACCTGCAGCAGGGCAGGTGCATATGTAGGTATGCAAACACCACACACACACACACACACACACACACACACACACACACACACAGATACACACACATACATACATAGAGAGAGAGAGAGAGGAGGGAGAGAGAGAGAGAGAGAGAGAGAGAGAGAGAGAGAGAGAGAGAGAGAGAGAGAGAGAGAGACCAACAAACAAAACACAGTCCGGCACTACAGGGACTCCACTAGTACTATGAAACATCACAAGTGCCCTGCTCACATCAGTCCATAAGCATTTGCTACACACCATGGGACACTACTGACCTACAGAGCAGCCATCGAATTCCCACACCTCCTTGATGCTGCTACTGTGCACATCATTCCCATTTTTAGATACAATCATCTTTACAGAGGCCTTAGAAATGCCCTGAAAGTGACAACAGGAACTCATCCCAGACCTCAAGAGTGCCAGGACCGAGCTACCAGCAGATAGCCAGTGCATTTCTGACATTGAAGTCTGTCAAAGTTCAAAGACCAACTTGATAAAGTGCCAAATCCTGGCCCTAACTTCAGAGATTCTGACATAGTTCTCTAGGGTTAGGCCCAGGCTTCTGCACTGTAACACATATTTCAAGCAATTCTGGTGAATATTGTCAGCATAACACTAAGAAATCTAGAATACAATGTGCCTTCCGAGCAAAAGTGTAATTATTGGATTAGAACTTTCTTAACCCTTAACTTAAGCATATGATTATCTCCAAAAAGTACAAACCGCAGGAAGTTATTAAAATTTTTACTTTTAGGCTGTTTTATATTTTTATATATAATTATACAGATGATTACAAAAAATATACCACACTTTTAAGTGGTTAATATAAATATAAAATTTTTTGGAAACCAGCTTTCCTTTGAGAGAGACGAGGCTTATGAGCATCACCTGACTTTGTCCCTGGATGTCTTGGTCTTCCCTCTGTATCTTCCACGTCTGTGCCATCCCAAATCTTTTAATTGTGTGTCAATGAGGATGAGGAGGGGACCCTGTAACGGGACTGCAGGAAATCACAGAGTGAATCCCGACAATGCATCCTGTTGCACAAACAGGAAAGCCAAATCTAAGGAGGCAGTTTCAGGCAAGCTTTAAGATCTACCAGCTTTGGGGCATCAGAAGCACACGCATGAGACCCTCAGCTACCAGGAAAATCATGTGGCAGAGTCAAGCTGGGTCTCTGTCAGAGGTATAGGTGGGAGACAAGATGGCAGAATGGTTTAAGTATACGACCTCCTCTTGCCCGTGAAAGTGGCTGATGCCTAGCAGGCACAATGAGACTGGGGTGCCAGAGGTGGCTTGAGGTGCATATTATACACCATTCAAAGACTCCACATCTAGTCAGCATAATATCTGGTCTCCAGTTACTGGGGCAATACCGACTGAGGTGCGGTCATAGTATCTGTGCTCCAATTACATGCTAACGTGTGTCTGATGCTGGGGTATCACAGACTAAGGTGTGATCATAATGCCTGAGTTCCAGTTATATGCTGAATTCAGTGCCTGGTAGTGTACCCAAGGAGTTTTTAATATTTCAGGACAGATGAGCTGTGCCACCTTCTAAAGAGGTGTTTCCTAAAGACATATCCAAGTTCCTGAAACTCTGGGGTGATGGTGCTGAATTGCTTTATAGTTATGAGTTTGATAAGAGTGGATCATGACTGCAAGAACATATTGAAATGTTAAAATCCCTCAGGAGGAATCATGATTGTTCTCATTTGCTTCTCTACTGATGGGCTGCAACCTTGCCCAGAAGCAACTTGCAAGGAAAACCGGTGATTTCTTCTCTTCCAAGTGACAGTCCATCATTGAGGGAAGCCAAAAAGATACCTAGAGGCAGGAATTGAAGAAACCATGGAAGACTACTGCTTACTGGCTGACTCCCAAGCTCATATTCATTCAACTATTCTTACACATCCCAGGCACACCTCTTGCCCAGGGATGGTCCTGTGCCCTCCTACATGTACTGGGACCTCCTGCATCAATTATCAATCAGACATGCCCACAGGCCTGAGTTTCCTTTTCATAGGAAGCAAAATAGAACAAAGACATCATAAGAAAACCATTTCTTTTATGAATGTGAACAAAAATATTCTAAAATCATAAACAAACTGACGCATACACTAAGTCCAGCAATATAAAAAGATAACTGTAGACCATAATCAGGTGGACCTTATCCTAACAATGCAAAGCTGGTTTAATATCTGAAAAATAATCTGTTAACACCCTTTCATATCGACAGGCAATAAGAACATTTGACAAGATTCAAATTTCTCTTGGCAAAACCACTCTTATTATACTATGAATGGAAAACAAAATTTTAACAGGATTTAAAAATCTACAAACACACCTACCATCACAATAAATGACAAAAGAGTAAGTATTCTGTCCTCCCTTCGGAACAGGAAAAACAAAGGGATACTTGTTCCTATCATTTAGTTTATGAGTGTACTGGAATCTATCAAAGAGGTCATTGGTCATTAGATTGAACAAGAAAAATAAAACTACTGTCCAAATACAGTCCTGTAAACAAAAATGTTAAGAAATTGAGAAGACATTTCAATTACAGCTGATAAGTGCACTTGGCAAGGTTTCTGAATGCATGATAAATTTACAAAAGAAGACTGTATTTCCACACACTTACAAGTGACCAAAAATAAAATTAAGAAAATAATTATTTACAACAACTTCAAAAGCAAATAGGTACAAATTCATCAAAGAAGCTACAAATTCTGTTCCCTGGCAACTATAAAGTATCATTTAAAGAAACTAAGATTTGTGTAAGTGAAAAGAAAAAAGTATATTGTTGGATTGGTTGACTTATTACTGTAAAATGTCCATATTCCCCCTAAACTGAGCTACAGAGTCAATGCAATTGTACCAGAAGCACAATTGATTTCTCTTTAGAAACTGGGACACTGGAGAGGTGGTTATCTGTGGTACCAGCTCCTAGGACATGGGGGATGGAGAGACAGAGGAAAGGTGGTAAGGGTGATAGGGAGAGAGAGAAGCTTATTCTCAAATTCATATAGAGTTTCAGGAGGTCTAGAAAAGGCAACTATCTTAAAAAATAAGAGCTAAAGAAGGCACAGATGAAGTAGCTTCAAAACCTGTAAGAGATAAGTGTGGTGGCATAGCATGCATGGACAACAAGCAGAAAGATGGTGTGGTCAACACCTGCCTGGTACAGAAATTCAGGCCAGTGTGGCACGTAAGACTCCATCTTTAAAACAAACAGAAAATAAATAACTTACAAGAAAGAATTGGCAAATAAGAGTATGTGGTGCTAACAGGAAGACACACAACAGTGAACAAAAAAAAAATAAAAATAATAAAAGTCTAGAAGTAGTATCAAGATTTTTGATCAGAAGTTAAGCTAACCAGATAGAAAAAAAATAGTTTTGGATTCCTTTAACCTCATCTCATGTTTTAGTGTTGAAGAAATGAATCCAGGGTTCCCATGCTGCCTCCACAGCCCGAAAACAGTCTTTTTAATTAAATGGTGTTGGGTAAGATGGATATTCATCCACAAAAGTATGATTACAGGTACTTATCTTGTACTGTGTATACAGATTCTATTAAAATGACAAAAAGAGTAGATGTAAAAACTAAGACAAAATTCTTAGCCAAAAACAGGGAATATATTTTCATGACCCCAGATCTGGCAACGGTTTCTAAGTTTGACATCCAATCTGCAGCTAACAACAAAATGCATGACGTGATAGTTCTGCTGTGCCTGCAATGTTGTGTTTGGAGACGATCACACAGTGAGTCACACTGCTTTTTCAGAAAGGTCCATGTTCACCGGGTAATATGGATACAAGTTTCCTCCACGTCTCATCAAGCTGACAGCCACTGGTTTTTGAACCTACACTTCACTATCTATCAAAGTTTACTTATGCATTCCTATACCACAGGAGGCTTGGGTTGTTTCCAAGCTCTGGCAATGACGAAGGCAGATATAAATAGATAAATGGCTCCCCAAAATGCTGGGGAAGAGAGAGAAAGGCAGACAGAATGCAATGTCTTCTTCAAGCAATGAAAAGGTTCTGTAGGATACTAACAGTAGATTCATCTCACCATAAATTTGTCCAAAGCCTTGAGAAGACCAACCACAATGGTTAAACATTTGCTCTATGTGGTGAGGGGGTGCCGACGCATGCTCACTGACTGCAACAATTCTATAGCTCTGGTGGAGGGTGCTGACAGCAGGAAAGGCCATCCAAGTGCTCTCTGTATATTTCCCATTATTTTCCAGTGAAGCAGAAATTACTCTAAAACAGGCCAGGTTTGGGGAAATAAAGGAGAATTAGGTCTCATCAAAATTGAATTCTGCAAAGGATACCATGGCCTCAGGTGACCTACAAAATAAAAGAAAGTCTTTCAAAAGCCCTATCTCTGATAGGGCTTAGTATTGAAAATATATAAAGAACTTCTTAAACTCAGCAACAAAAGGCAAACAACCCAATGGAAAACAAAGAACATATACAGACATGCATCCCTAGAAGATACACAAATAGCTACCAAGCACATGAAAGGGGTCAACACAACTGGTCACCAGGGAAATGCAAATCCAGACCAATAGGATGTGATTTATGACCACAAAGATGACTATAACGAAAAAAAGAAGTGGGTAGCAATAAAGCAAGCATTGATAATAAAGTGGAAATACTAGAACCTTCCACAGACTGCTGGTGGAAATGAGAATAGTGAACGTCTATGGAAACAAGAATGACAGCTACTCAAGAGCATAAACAGATTTATTGCATGATGCAGCAATTTTATTGGTCAATATAAACCCAAAATAATTGAAAAGAGGCGTTCACACAAGACTTGCATACACACATTCACAGCTGCAAAATTCACAATAGGCAAAAGATGGAAACAATCCAAATATCTATCAACACATGAATGGAACCAAGATATTAGTGAGTAAATGGACCAGAAAAGGAATCGTAGAGGCAGCAGAGCTGAAATGCTATTTTTGAAGATTGGAAAACTATATTGTCCCCATGTGTTAATTTTTTCAAGTTCAAATATTTTACTTAAACCCTGCTTCTATGAATCTGGCAGTCTGAGCATACTACTCAAATTAAAATATAAAAAAATGAAATTTCAAGTTCATAGATGGGTCAACACTACAGTTCTACTTGATAAAAATAACAATTTTGTAAATTATAAGCAATCATAAAAGTTACCATTTTTTAAAAATGTGAAATAATTCGCTGCTGACTTTAGGGTTTAAGGAATATATACAAAACGTAAGAACTGACTAAAAAGTAGGTAAGTATGCACTGTATATGTATATGTATAAACATGTACACAAACAAAGACAACATGTATAAGGTCATAATCAATGTAACAAACTAATATAAATTGAGCAAACCCTGCTTGGATTTAAATATTAACCAGCCATTCTGAGTTTAACCTGTTATTTATTGAACAATTTAAAAAGTCACTCACTCCTGAGAAAGAGAATCTGCTTTCCCCAAAGATTTCAGAGCTTGCTTGGCACACTTGTACAAAACAATGAAGGAAAGAAAAAGTCTAGAAGATATTGTAATTGTTATTCAGGTATGCATTTAAATATTTAAATCAATATATGGCAATTACACAATTTTGAGTGTGGCTTTAAGCACTGTATGCACCCATCTTTGGGATATGTATACTATACTCATAAACACCTATCTCTCACATGCATATACACACAAAGAAATAGAGAGACAGGAGACAAAATTTATAACCTATTCATGCATCCAAATTAGTTATACTTGAATGCTATTTCTGAGAAACTGAAAAAGCAGGGAAGAGTGGATTTATTAAAACCTGGAGGTTTTTAGAGATAATAATATTTGACTTCAAAGCTTACATGTGCATGTTTATGAAAGAAAAGATGGATGGTATGATGGGCTTCCATGATACCCCAATAGAAGCCGTAGAATATGCAATCATTTGTCTGCCATCCCCTTGTGTCCTGTAGCAGCAAGAGGACTGGCCAGAGAATCCCCAGAAACAATGTCTAACACAGGAATTTCTCAGCCCGTGTTTGTTTCCCACAAGCACACACTCTAGATCCATCACTTACTGTTAATGCATTTGTGAAGTTAGGTATTTTCCAAGTCAGATGGTTCCCAGAAGGAGCCCGCTTCACTTCTGACTGCTCACACTTGTTGTTTCTCTCGCTTTTGTCTATTGGCTTTCCATTATCCTGGACAAACTCAATTCAAGGACAGATTTCTGAGATTTGATAGGAGAGTCTGCAGTTTGCGGACTCAAATCACATACCCTCTCAACTGCAGCAAAGTTCACAGCCTTCAAATCTCTGAGTAGAAAAGTATCACTTCATTGCTTTCCAGATCCAGGTTTTCCTTAAGATATGATTTAAAACCCCAGATGGGACTTGAGGATAGAAACTACAGCAGGTCTATGACAATAAATCTGTACCCAGTGAATCTTAGTGTTCTGTCATCAGAGATGAGTGAATTTTTGTTATAGTGAAAGTCTCCGGTGCTGTATAATTTTAAAGAGAAATGTTGGTGAGTCCCATTACATCTTTCCAACTGCGTATGTGGACAATATTATTCTCAGTCACTGCAGTTGCCATTTTTGACCCTGGGTATTATGAGATCCTATGTCTCTCCAGCCTCAGATCTGATTCCAGGAGGATTCTGGGAATGCTGGCTTGTATTCAGGAGGGTGTTGCTCTGATTCTGTCAAGGGCATACAGTTGCACACACTAACACATGCCCAGGAACTCCTACCCCTACATGGAACCTTCTCACTACCCAGATTCCCCACCGCTTCCATTAAGTCATACACTGCTTTGGTCCGATGAAATTCAGCTTTGATACATATCCTGGACAATACCTTTCTCTCATGTTTATTTTCTGCCTAATGGTCAAAGCCTATTTGCGAAGGTTTTCCTTTTTCTCTTTTAGTTGCAAAAGCTTGGCTTCCATGTAAATTGATGATTGTGAAAGGTATTAAGTGCAAACAAGTCCCAAAGTTCTCTACAGAATGGACAAAAAGAGTTCATCACTAAAGTCTAAGCTATTGCCCTTCTTTGTACCAATGGTCCTTTTGTTGGCAATGGTTACAGTTCTCACAAAATTTTAGACTGAACATCTAGTTTACACACACACACACACCTACCTACCTTTCTATATCACACACACCTACCTACCTTTCTATATCACACACACCCCTATCTACCTTTATATCACACACAAACACACACACACACCTACCTTTCTATATCACACACACATACCTACCTTTCTATATCACACACACCCCTATCTTCCTTTATATCACACACACACACACACACACACACACACACACACACACACCTACCTACCTACCTACCTACCTTTCTCCAATGTAGAAACCTAAAGACAAGGGCTAGGATGCAGCTCAGTGACTCAGCTGCTTCCCTGAAAAGCGCAAGGCCTGGGGTCTAAACAGTGCAATATAAAGAGGGTGAGGGAGATGAGAAGATGGGGAGGTCATCAGGGAAGAAGAGAAGGACAGGAATAACGATGAGAAGGAAGTAGGGAGGGGAGAGGAGAGAAGTCAAAGACACACAGGGAAGACTACAATTGTGATGATCCCACATTCAGCCTTCACAGAACCTCTTGTCTGCAAGGTTATTCTAAATAAAACGTACTCACTCAAGACTCAATTATTGAACTTGATCTCTTCAGAGAAATTATTTTAGTGACTGAAACAAGGGCTTAGGGTTTCCTTTCAGCTTTTAAAAATCAATATTTGTAAATCTTGCTTCTGTTTCCAAGGAAACTGAGTAGGGCAACACCTGAAGCAGGCAGCCGCTCCCAGGTTCTTTTCCATTCTCGGTTCACGCCTTATTAGCAGAAAAAATTGCCTTCTAGTATCATTGAAAGTTACAACACAAATAAGAAAGGAGAATGCCAATGCCTCTGGCCACCTCTCCTGCTAACAACGACAGAACAACCAAAGTAAAACCCTGCACAGGACTCCAGACAGGTGGAGAGTGGTTTGTGCTCTGCTTCGTCAGTGGCCAAGGCAAAGGAGTTCCACACTTAGATTTGTTATTCATACATTGCTGGGTTCAAATTCCACATATCCCCCCTCTTAGGGAATTTGGTTGAGCTCTCTGAACCATAGAAAACATCTTTTAAAATTCATATTTTGGAGCCCCGTGCATCCAAGGCTTTGGGGATTGATAGTCAGCCTTGGGGGAAATTGTGGAAATAGAAATACAAATGAATGCAAAATATTGAGTTCAGAACTAAGTTTATCCATACAGAGAATCTAAAAGCCTATGCTCAAAGATGGGAAAACTGATTTGGTAGATTTTAATGGGTTTTTAATGAGTATAAAGTAAGTAAATTTTTATTTTGAGTCCTCATCGGCAAGGGTTTACATGGAGAAATTGTATTATCAAAAGCTCTGTAGAGTGTCCCTTCCAGATGCTCTGCATGTAACTGTTGCACTCTGCAGTAGGACAGCCTCATGTACTTAACCCATGCTGAGACCCTGTCCTTAAGAGTGCTGAGCTTCTAGCAGTACCAAACACAGAAGGACAACCTCACAACATGTTTGAGTAATTTGTGAACACAGAGCCTGTTTAAAAACCATCCACTCCTTTATAACACATTATTCTCCAACCATTCCAAGCTGTGGAGCACCCCAGTCCTAGAGCGCAGTCTCCAAAGACTTCAGACACGAGCTGCTGAGATTTGCTGGTTAGCCTGACCTAGACTCTATAACCCGGCCACTCCCTCTGTGTGATGTGTGTGTGTGTGTGTGTGTGTGTGTGTGTGTGTGTGTGTGACTGGTGTGTGTATGTACAAGGACTTCAGAGATTGACATGAGCTTCTTCCTTGGTCACTTAACACATCATATTCTGAGACTGCTACACCCTGGCTGGCCAATGAGCTGATGGATCTTCTTGCCTTGGCATGCCCAGCACTGCACCGTAACACTCTACTATACCCAGTTTTTGCAGGAATAATGAGGATGTGAGCTCAGGTCCCTATATTTGTGCATCAGAACATTTACTGACTAAACCATCTTCCAAGCAACATTTTAACACATTTTAAAGTTCAAGTATTTTCCCAAACATGTAACTCCACAATATGCTTTAAAATGTAAAAACATTATAACATTATACATATATTCATGTGTTTTTATTATTTAGGTGTACATTATTGCAAAGCAATTATTTTTAAACAGGAACTCATTACTTCCCATACTACAGAACTTTAGCTGAAGAAATTGAGTTTCTTTTGAATTACAGGTACATCTAATGCCTTGGCACACAGATAATCAGAATTCAACTTTCTATTCCCTCCAAATAATGCATAAAAATTTAAAAAGAGAGAGCAAATAAAAAAACTGACAATAACTTGCCAGAAAAATGTTTTCTTACAGGTCACAGTTAACTTCTACCACCAGATAGACACTGAGGCACCACAGCTATCATTATTATAAAGTGACCCTCTGTAACTTTCACCATCCCCTAAAAATCAAACAAACAAACAAACAAACACCAGAAATACTGATGCCAGTAAGCTTAGTATTGAAGCCAAAATATTGAAAAAATTTGGTTTCTATTTATCATACATTAGTATGGAATTCAAATCTCAGAATCACAAGTTACAGGGACAGTGCATGTGTTTTTATTAAAGGCCAAGAAAGGTCCACACTGTTATTAAGCACCACCACTGTTTCTGGGGACAATGTCATGCTGTAAGATGATAGACTAATCAAATGATAGCAATGATAAAGAGACAATAAAGATCAACACCACTAATCCCAGAAGCACTTAGAGCTAGAGAATGCAATTCCCAGCTGGCTTCCATCACTACTGCATCCAAGGTTGAGGACTTTATTCAAATTACTGCACTCATTCAAAACAGAAAAAAAAAAGTCGATACCACCCTCAAATATCCATGACTCTTCTGTCTAATGTCCTAGAGATCTGCATATCGAATAATAAATGGCTTCAATGAATCTTGTGTGCCTGTTTTAATCTAGGGTAAGAAAGCACTTCTCAGATATTTGGCCAACACTCCAAGAAAGGATCATTATCTAAAGGAAGATACTAGGAACCTTTATTTTCCAGTTTTTACACAGACTCATCCTAATCCACTTAGTAGGTGTTAGGAAGTATTTGGGTATCTAGTTTATGTAGCATGCAATCATTACACAACATTAATATTAAGTGGAAACAAGTCCAGGCAAAAAATTTAACATGTTTGCATGCAACCCGATGCATTCTGTCTTAAAGCTCTTATATGAAAGTCTTTAAAAGAAATGTCAGTGTTTTTGTACTATATTAATTGTGTGACTATTAGAGCTATTTTTATGTCACATATTTGCTAATGGACTTAAATGCATAGTTGTTGCTACAGTCATTTTTTTAAAGTTTACTTTCTTATTCTTTGATGTCTTCACACATGTATATTCTGAAGTTTTGGTTATTTTCGCCAACACCTCCACTTCTTTCCCTTCTCACTGCCAACCCTGAAGTTGTCCTTCCCAACAGTCTCCCCACCAGTTTAATGCTTTTTTTCCTTTCTGACTCACTGAGTTCAATTATGGCTCCCAGCATGAGTCGGGGGTTATTTATCACTCACTACCCCACCAAAGGAAATGTTTCAATGGTTTTAAAATATCACTTTGTCCTGGTATCAATTCCCCTAAGTTTATGAAGCCTTTACAATACAAAATCTTCTTTCAACTGAGAAACGCAGCCTGTTACTCCCCAACGAAAGGGAGACTATGAGCATCATATTGAACTGCTAGATATGTGTGCAGAATCCCTAACCTTAGGCATTCCTTTCAGCTACTCTTACACCTTGATGTATTCATGAAGACAGTTGGTAGCATCTAAAGGCCCGTCACCTGAATGGATGGACTGGGATTGGAATCCTGTGTTGTTCTTATTTGAGCAAAGACTCACTGACACATTCAGGGAAGACTGACACAATGTGTAAGGTTGCTCGTCAGTGTTCCAGTGAAAGCCACAGAGAAACAGAAGGTGATGAACCGGTGCAAACATGACAAAGGCTAGTAACTGAGGCCCCCTTGCAGTTAATCTCTTATCAATTTAAAAATGACTTCTCAGTAAGAGACTTGAAAATTGATCTCACAAATTTAAGCCAAGACTACAGGACATGGTATTATTTCATCCAGCTGTTAAAGGGGCAATCCAAGACTTCTTTTTAAAAAGTAATTAAATGGTTGTGCCATTTGGGCAGATCACTAAGGCTTTTTTCCACAGTGGCCACTAAAAACAATGAATTGCTCTAAAAAGCTCTGTGGTCAAAGACGTTAGCTGGGTGCATGAAGAGTGCAGCTGTAAAGCCCACATTCCAAGGTGCTGCACTTCTGCACAGAAAAATAAAAACAGGTCCAGGAGAAGATGAACACTATCCAAGCTGCCTAGACATAGGCAGCATCCCATGTAGCCCAGAACAGTCCATAGGGGATTCTGAAGAACAAAGTACACACCTTTAGGAGAAAAGTATGACTCTGTAGTAATAAGATATTTCTATGACTTTGCAGATAATTGTTTGAGAAAGAGATAAATCAAATGATTTCAAACTAAACAAACTCAGCCTTTAATTCCAGCTCTCAGGAGGTGGGAGAAGAAGCATCTGGAGTATGAGACCAGCCTTGGCTGCCCAGCAACTGAAAGAACAGTTGATCTTAGCTATATAGTGAAACTGTCTCTCTCTCAAAAAGAAATAAAAAATAAAAAATCCCAAAACAACAAGAACAACAACAAAGGAACACACTTGTAACACCAGCAGCTTGTAGATAGGAAAGAGCATGAGGAAGCCATGGTTATCCTCAGCTACACAGTGTTACAGGCAAGCCTGAGCTACCGGAACCCTGATCTCAGAAAGAGAAAGACAACTCCGAAATAACTAGTCATATGTAGTTATGAGCCACAGTATAATTGTGCCTAATTTCAAATGCTAGGTCTAGTATCCCTATTATGATCTAATAACGTAAGGGAAGTTCAGAAACGGCATATAACTCATGAACATAGCACACAGCATCACTTTACATAATGACTCAGAGACAAATGGTCGCTCATTAGAAGCACATGGGGTTAGGTAAAATCCAATAATGGGTGAGACTCTAAGAAGTAAATTTAATGTTAGAAAGGTAAGGACAATTTTCCAAGTGTTTACAATTATCTCTCCAAAATGGATTGTAAAGTTTACTTTGTCTTTATTAAACTACAAACACACATCCCATACAGAAAAACAAAACAGAGATGTACATGGAAATTTACTAGATGAGCTTGTTTGAGGAGCTGTGAGTCATTCCATTCGAACACATTTTTAGTACGTCATTTCAGTGATTTGTACATTTTGTTTCTCCACAGTGTCAAGTGGTGCATTATTATTTCTCTGTGGACAGGTAGACTATTTGGTGAATGATTAAATTCCTACTTTGCAATGAACAACACTTATTCAACCGCAACTTGACAGTGGGTTGGGTCAGCATTACACTCTGGTTACCCTCCAGGGCCAGGCATGGCAAAAGCTAATGATGGTTCCACTACTAATAAAGGAGATCTGCTCTTTCTTTAAATAAAAAGAGGGCATGTGAAGTAACAATGCTGTGGTCCTGGCACTTAGTTGGTGGGAGCAGGAAGATTCTCTAATTCAGGGTTAGCCTGGGCAGCAAAGCAACACTCAGGCCAGGCTGAGCTGTGTAGGGAAATGCTATCTAAATATGCTAGACCATATGGCAGGTATACACTGGGAGACAAACTGACTCATGTTCCAGGAAAGATGGAGCTGGGCAGCATGAGATTTCATCATACTATTTAAAACACTACACACTACTTGAAACATCATTTCTAGAATTTTCGATTTTATGTTTGACTTCTGGCCACAGTTTTAGTTAAAACTACATTCCAGAAAGGGGGAAAGTAGATGGAGAGAAAGGAAGGGAAAGAGGGAAAAAGTGGGAGGGGAAAGAAAGAGAGACACAGACAGACAGAGAGAAAAACAGAGAGAGAGAGCCAATACTTTTCACAAACTTGACCCAGTCCTACCGTACAGCTCTGAGAGGCAACTGAGAGTTTGAGGCTAATTATAAAGCGCTGTCCTGATACAAGCCATTTCTATCTCACAGTTGATTTTATCTCATCATCACATCTGATATATGATAGCCGTGCTGAAGCCTTCGTCTGTTCTTTACCTATATGAAATTCTTGCACGGCCTCAGGCAGTCCTATTCACAATACAGTAATTTCAGCATCAGTCCATACTCATCTTAAACTGGACATTAGACAGTAAAAAGGAACTAAATCATTTAATTTTTAGACCATTTAGAATTATTCAAAATACATATGAAAATTAAAATACTTTTGGAAAAATTAGTATTGTCTAACATAACAAATTCATGATCATCTTAGCATTCTTTATAAATGAAATCTCACTTTTTTATAGAAGCCAGTATGTTTCAAATTTTAAATTTTTAAATATTATTTAAACCCAAGCACAGTGGAGTATGCATGTAACCCCAGAACTTGGAAGCGGAGGCCAGAGGATAAGGAATTCAAGGCCAGTGTTGTCTAAAGTGGAAGATGACCTTCAAAGCCTAGTGCTAACAAGGGGTCAGGACAGAAGCTCTTTACATAATTTCTAGAAAAAGGTAAGCAACTTAGGGCACATACTCAGACTTGAGGTAATATGCTTGTCTTAGTAACATGTATACACCATGTTCCTTATATTACAGGAAAAAGGAGATTGAAGTCTGTTGCACCGTTAGATCCCATCTTTTAAATCCTTCAGATCTTCACCTGGAGCATCACGCATCTTCCTTGGGAGAAACTAAATCCACCAGAGACACTTAACAGACACTTCTGATCAAGAAATACCACCCTCTGAACTATTTCCGTGCACAGTACTCACTTCACAGGCAATTCTATTCTCTGCAACAGCAAATAATAGTGAGCCACCTCAACTTGGTGTCACCCTGGTCTTCTCAGTCTCTCTGAGCATTGCCATGAGGCTGGAGGACCGCTGCCTTCTGACTTATTTGCCTGATTCTACAACTCTTGCTGCAACCCTACATTGTGCTAATTTTACCCCTTTTTAGGAGCCAAGTCAAACTCAAGGTAACTAAAGACAATAGTTAACATCTTCCTATCATATTTTTAAACTCAAAAGACAGTGGTTTCAAAAACATATGGAAATGTGTCTAAATTTGATAAAAAACAATAGGATCCAAATGCCATACTTTCCACCTGAAAATTTACTACCAAATGTAAATTCAATCAATTGCTTCAAAATAAAGAGAACATACAACAAACAACATATTAGGTGAAATTTCGAATAATCAGAAAAACATGATAAACAAACTTACTTTTAAAGATAGAAGAATAAGAGAAGTGTAACTTGTTATGCTGTTTTCAGTTGACCCCTGGGAGCCCATCCCTTTTCTGAAGGGGAATGGAGGAGGAGTGAATCTGGGCGAGAGGGAACATGGGGGTCTGGAAGGAGTAGAGAAAGGAGAAACCGTGGCCGGGATATAATATATTAGAGAAGAATAAATAAAAATTAAGCAAAAAAAAAGAATGTGATATTTTAGGAGGGCAGACGAGCCTCATGTGAGCTCCTGAGCCATACGCCTGTCTCTTGAGCTGCCCCTGCTTTTATATGGGGAAGAATTGTATTTCTTAGGAAAAGAAGCTTGTATTGGAGAATACAAACTCAGTTCGGATCCTCGATGGGGAGAGGGTGCTCTGAAAGTTGAAGCTGGACACACTGGGACTAAGGTGGGGGGCAGAGGAAGCCTGTGGAGTCAGGAAGCAGAGGGCTGACTTCTAGGAAAATGAGGAGGGAGACAGGAGGCTTATGAGGGAAGGATCCCTGCGAGCAAAAATTATTAGGAAATGTCAATAACATGGCCAAGAAAGCAAGGACCGTTTGGCTACAGTCTATAGTAGTGACTTAAGTGTGATGTGACCTAAAGAAAAATGGGAAGATTAATAAAGAGACTAACTCCAAATGAGGGCTGGTCAAAACACAAAATGTGCTTTAAAGCAAGGAGATAAAGCCACCGCCACCCAAAGGAAAACACAGTTCTCAGAGCTGGTGCTCAGGAACACATGAGTAAGGGCTGATTTAGTGGGTCATTCATAGCAGTTCAAAGAAGGAGACAAAGCTAAGTCAGGTGCAAGAGGAAGGAAACAGTGTCTCTCTGGGTTAGCAAAGGAGCCTGGCTGGGGTACAGCCCTTCCATGAATAGAAACAGAAAGCGGGGTGCCAAAACTCTACCCAGTGGAAAACTCATTTTTAAACAGCAGAACACAGTTTTCTAAAACTTAAAGAATGGATAGTATATATTACAATAATTTTCAGAAGAACAGATGGCCCCAAAACAATGAGAACTAGTCTACAACAGAAAAAGACAGGAGACTTCCTAGACCTGGAGAGAAGGCTCAGTGGTCCAAAGCATTTGCTTCTTTTTTTGAAGATCCAGGTTCAGTTCGCAGCACCCACAAAGAGGCTCAAATCCATCTGCAACTCCAGCTACACAGGTAGCAATGCCCTCTTCTGGCCTTCAAGAGCAGCAGTCACATATGAAATATACAATCACACTGGACACTCATCACATAAACACATCTTTTTCAAAAAAAGGAGACTTCTCGATCTATTATCTAAAAGCAAATCACTATACTGTCAAAATATGAATATTTCAGAGGAAAGTAACAATATAATATGTTCAAAAACATTTGATAAGACTCCAAATCTACTCTTGCTATTTACTCTTATGTTTTAAGTCATGAAATAACTTACTTAGCCCATCAACCATATCAGTCAAAAGTAATGAAGTAACTTACTTAGACTCCAAGCATATCACTAGATCTCAATGGAGATATACTTCAGGAATATTCCCCAATGAGCATGCAAGGAATACACAAAAAGCCTTTGGGACACTGATGGTTATAATCACAAATATAAAAATAACTTTACTGAAACTAATATAAAATTTAAAGTAAAATGGAAGTACATAGGCTGTTTCTGGAGTAACAGAATATATTTCTAAATGCCATATGCAAGAATGAATGACAATAGCTGAGGCAGTTTTTCAAAGAGATTTGGGGAAAGCAGGAGGACTGGGTGTTCAAAGACATATTCAACTACATATCAACTTTAGGCTAGCCTAGGCAATATGAAACTCTGTCTCCAAAATAATAAACAAGCGTGTAAATAAATGAAAAGAGAAAAGGACCTAACAATATTTAAAAAGCTCTAGACTGTGGTAACTAAAGTGACTAAGGACCCAAGCTAGAATAAAAAGCTTCAAACTACCATTATAGTAAGAGCCGTAAACTTTTCAAGAGAAACTGGAAATCAAGGTTTTTAAAAGTAAATGTCCCATGACACTCAGGAGGCTTAAATCTTTGAAAGAGCTGCGTGTTTATGAAGCATTTCTGTGGGTCAAACTAGCCAGAGTGGACCTCTGCGTGGCCTACACCCAGCACTTCCTGCCTCACCCTCAACTCAACTTGCTTCCTGTGTCTGGACTGCCCTTCCTCTCCTCCACCCATACAAATGGAATGCACCCTTCAAAGGCGGCTCATTGAGCATCTATGGAACCTCTGGTAGGGCTTTTCGAAGCTGTCCTATTTCCAGGGCTACATTCCTCACCACAGTGTGACTTCAGAATTAATATGTGCTCTGAGATGGAGAAAAGAAACAGAGTCCACCAACAACACTAGCTACTAGCTGTTGGTCTTGCAGTGTGCCAAGCACTGAAATGGTCTTTCGTACAGGCCTCTCTGTAAAAGCCCAGAAAACACAAAATATATGTCATCTCCACTTTACAAATGACGAAATGCCCAAAGGATTAAATAACCAACTAAACAGAAAAACAAGATTCTACATTCTTTTCCCCAACCTCACTGATGATGTTGCAATCTGTTGGTGTCAACTTAATTGAATGAACTGGGATCTTGCTGGAGAGGCCAGGGAGGTGAGAGACAGGGCTAAAATAAGAATGAGCCTCAGGGTATGGGGGCAAGGACCTGTGATCTACAAATAGAACATGAGAGAATCACAGAAAGACACTGGCTAAGGACTCCAACTCTGCATTGTGGATAGATTCCAATGACCTAACTTCCCTCCAAAATTACTGATTGCTTTAGAAAATTTTACAGATTTTCTTTGACTCCATGGACAATGGGGGTGGGGCAAAAGTAGGAATGGTACTGCGCTTTGCAGAGAAGTCTGCAGATGTCTTTGAAGTATTCTTAATATTGTCTACATGTAAAACTCAGCATACAGGTTTTCATAACAGACAATTATATTTTTATGGGAATTGAATCATCCTATAACAACTTTTATTAAAAGATTAAATGAAAGAGCTCTTTTTCTGATCTATACACCAACTCATTTTCAAAAGTTTTTTGTTTGTTTTGGCTTGGTTTTTCAAGACAGGTTTTCCTCTGTGTAGCCTTGGCTGTCCTGGAACTCACTTTGTAGACCAGACTGGACTTGAACTCATGGAGATGCACATGCCTCTGACCCTTGATTGCTTGGACTAACGGTGTATGTTATTATCACTCAGTGAATGAATCCTAAATACCCTTGCTCACACTATCTATTTTAAAGTGAAATAGCCCATGATCCTCTGGAGGCTATTGGAGGTTTCAGGATCCAAAGAAAGACAAGAAAATCTACCCCAGTGTGGTTTCTGTTTCTATGATAAAATGCCATGACCAAAAGCAACTTGGGGAAGAAGGGTTCCTATCATCTTAAAACTTAAAGGTTATACTCCATCACTGCAGGAAATTAGGGGAAGAATCTAGAGAGAGGAACTGAGGCAGAAGCCATGAAGAAGTGCTGCTCTCCAGTTTGTTTTTGTGGCTCACTAGACCTTCTTTCTTATACAGGCCACGGTTACCTGTCCAGGGGTGGCACCACCCACAGTAAGTTGGCCTTCTCATAGCAATAATTAACCAAGACCATACCCTGCAGATTTGCCAGTAGGCCAGACTTATGAAGGCCTTTTCTCAATTAAGATTCCCTCTCTCCAGATATATGTCAAGTGGACAAAACCAACCAGTACACAATCTAATAACAAAGCTCTCTGAAGATGGTCTGGAAACATCCAATTAACCACTCACCCAATTTTGTTGAAGTGTTTCTAAATACTCAATGAAATGCGACTCACAGAGAAAACATTTGTGGCAATAAAAGAGAGTCTTTCTAAGGTGCTCTGAGTTACCAAACTAGCAACAAATCCTCTGGAGAAGACTGTAGAAGTCCTGCTTTCTCTTTCATACTAGAACTCTGAGACATGCCTTCTAAAATCCCTTGGATCCAAAGGCCAAAGACTTTTTTCTGAAGACCTAAACAATTTTCTAGTTCTAACTTGTTCACTACTCAAAACTAGAAAACTATAAGCTCCAATCAATCATACAGTCATACATGGGTGAGATTTTAAATTATTTATGAGCAACACTTGTTCTTTTCAGCAACACACTCAATTCCTGATTTAATATGTTATCATAGGACAGAACAGAGAAGTTTTAGCCCAGAGAGAGAGAGAGAAAGAGAGAGAGAGAGAGGGAGGGAGGGAGGGGAGGGAGAGGAGGCGGGAAGGAGAGAGCAAGGGAAGGAGGGAAGGAGGAGGGAGAGAGAGAGAAAGAACAGTTGACCCTCTCTATCTGTGGTCTCTATATCCTAAAATCTAACCCTGGATTAGAGCTAACAGATTGATGCCAACCTGTATAGACAGTTTTGTTGCCATTATCCCATGAACATGCAAAATCCACATTGTATTATTGAGCGTAAGAAACTGTAGATGACGGAACAAATATAAGCAGATATAAGGAGATGCAACTCCTCAAAGATTCTAAGAAACAACTGTGCATATTACATGCTGTGGGATCTTTATGTGGCAAACCATAAAACACCACCATGTAGCACCTCTGAAACAGTCTGTTGATGTCATCACAGAAAATGGAGCTGTTTTTGCTTAACATTGTGGTCTCTGAGTCATACTGTACTTGAAGTGGCCAGAAGGAATCAAACAGACCAAGGAACAAGTGGATAGACTTAAAGTTTCTCGAATGTTATTCACTGTAGGACTAAAACACTTGTCTAAGACGTCATCATTCAGTTAACTGTCTTCAAGAACTATCTACTCTCAGGAGGTGAAAACACTGGAATTGGGGTAGACAGTCACTCATGTTACCACAGGATGAATGGAGAATAACGTCTCCCACCTTGAACCTCTTTTTTCAAGACCCTCACCCTCACTCAACCCTGTATACCAAGTACACCTTCCTCAGTGCCTCCTTCATCTTCCACATGAACAGGGCTGACCCACCCTTCAATGCACAAAATTGTACTACACAAAATATTATACAGGTATGATGCTTTTGATTACTTTTCAAAATTAGAATTTCTAATAAATATTCCACCCTGCACAGTCATCATCTAGCAGAATGCCTTCTTCTTCCCGGTGGTAGATTTATGAGTCTCCTTTGGCTGCCCAAGACCACTCCCACAGTCTTGGTGGCTAGTAACAGGAACTATCCCATCTCTGGAGAACTTTAGCAAGGCCATGTTTCTTCTGAAAGCTCTGTTAGCTTTTTCTGACTATAGGCACTCCTTGGCACTCTATGGCCTATGACCACATCACTTCAAATTGTGCCTCTGTTGACCCATGGCTTTTACCTTCTGACTTTCAAAAGATGTTTGATATTGAACTTTTCCTGAACTGAAACATACAGAACATTCTCATTCCCAGATTCTTAATTATATACAGAGGTTTCCTCCCCTCCTAAAATAAGGCAACACTTGCTTGTTTCATGAAATTAGGAATGGACATATCTTTGTAAAGGTCTTGTGAGTATTCAGTAATCATTTCTAATCTTGAGTCTAAGTTAAATAAACTTCCTCCATACAAAAACCAAAATGTAAGGAAGATTGAAAAACAACTCCACTTTAATTCCTTTGAATATCTTGTTTCAAAAAGAACTACTAATTCATAGAGAGAGAGCTTCTGCTGCATTTTCCTTCAGAAGGCATGAATAACTCTAACAATTCCCTACAACAGACCAATGGAGACTAACTCCTTGATCCTAGAGGGGAAAGTCTAGGGTTATATGCTCTTGCTCACAAAGGAACTTTCTCGTCCACACAGTTATTTTGTAAAGATTTATTCTGAGTGGGTTTTTTATCTCTTTAAATTCCTTATACATGGTCATGAATGTTTTACAGTATGTGTGCTTCTACTTGAGTAGTAGAAAGTCAAACTATAAGGAACTCACTCTTAGGAAAGTTAGCCAAATGTTCAGCCCTGTTTCTCAAGATTTTATGGTTGTAAGTAGAATACAGTCCTTTGCACACGGTACACTTTCAAAGGGAATTAGCTGGTCCCCATGACTATGATTGTGCCTTCTGCAGAGGTGAAAACAATGTCATCCCAGGACTTTCGCAAAGAACTTTACTTCAGATCATCATTACCATTGAGTGTTAGAAATGCAGACACAATTTCTAAACTTGGTTAAAGTATCATTAGAGCTGAAATATTTTCTTCTGTTCAAAGTTTACAGCAACTATGAAACAAATGAACTCTTAATACTAAAATATTCATCAAATTACAAAATAGTACTTGCAACACAATGCATTCAGAGATTAAACTTAGAAAAAGACAAGCCTCATTCCAAACCATAGCAGGGCACCAAGATAACAACACCTGGCAAAAAAAAACAAAAAACAAAAAACAGCAGGCATCTGCAAGGCAGAGTAAAACACTACATTTCCTACTTTCATTATGCATGCTAACTTATGAATAGTCTACACAACTAATCAAAGTGGGTTTTTCTTTCAAAGAGAAATCTTGGTATTTCCTTTATTCATTAGCTTACTAAAAACAAACAAACAAACAAACAAGAAATAAGAGAACTGGCTAATTTTGAGGAACTGCACTCAACAATAAAAGCAGCACCCAATGTAGTAGGCAGCAAGAACACTGCCACCCAGATCCTCTCTTCTAAATATCATTATCCAACGGAATGAACCAGAGACCTGTGAGACAACAACAGCTGATTGGCTGGCAGAAAAAATACACAGTGTGCCTAGAGAAGAGTGAAATGCAAGTAGGAATGTGCCCAAACTTGAAAAACAGTAATAAAATAAATTATATATGAGATGACAAATCCATTCATAAATAAGCACAGACATGTCCACACTAACATATATTCTAAAGTTGATAATTGGAAGAAAAAAGCCTATAGAATACCAAATGTTATATATGTTACTATCTAACCCCAACCAGCATCTATCAAGTGGGTCAGACTGACAGTAGGAGAATGAGAGAATAAACAAACCTGGGAAGTACTACTCAATAAAGTCATCAAGGTTAAAATCGCAAAAGGTGCCTCGAGGAAACCATGTTAGGGACCTGGTGTGTTGACACCTCTGAAAGGATCACTGAGAAAGACACTTCCTTTGTACAACATGACTTCTAAAACTCCACAATCCAGTCTAACCATGAGAAACTAAAAAAGAACAAATGTCCTATAAAAATAAATATTGAGCTCCTCAAAATTGTTAAGGTCTTGGAAGTCAGTACGCATGAAACACACACACACACAACACACACACACACACGCACACACGCACGCACGCACGCACACACGGTATAGAAAGCAAACAAGACAGTTCCATGCAATATACGACTTCATTTGTATCCTAACTAAGAAATGGAAGAACAGTTGAAAGTTCCATAATGGACACTCATGAGTGTTGGATTCTTTGCTTTGAAATGCATACCTGGCAGTTCCATAAAGTGGGTTTCTCCTAGTTGGTCTTTTAAAAGTCCTTATCTGCAAAAGTGGTATAGTGATGTGTCTGTGCATAAAATTAGATGATGACTGAAATTAGTTTTATCAGGAAAAACTCCAAGATGTCCGAAAAGGGTGAAGAATGAATAAGGCAGAGGATTGATCAAGATAAGCTTATTAATATAGCTGATGCTCAAGTAAATATTTACACACACATATGCACAGGCACATTCACATATGTGTGCACATTCACACACACACACACACACACACACACACACACACCCTAAAAACAAAGTGAAGCTACAGCATAGACTTTTTAAAATAAGAAGGAATGAATAAAAGAAAGGAAAAGAAGACAAAAGAAAAATAGAAAAGCAAAGGAAAGGGGAGGATACAGTACCTGGAAGATGACACCAGAAGGTGAAATGTACTGCCAAAAAGAAGAAACAAAAGGCGGAGGAAGAGACAAGAGACAATATTTTATAAATTGTTCTATTAGATATGTGGCAGAGCCATAGAGCACTTACTGCCATGAGCAAGGCCCTGAGTACCACCACAAGAAAAACAAAATTGTTCATCTGAAGACAAATTTCTGAATATTTAAAGAGTCACCAAGGAGCAAGCATTAATGAGAAACATACATAAATTTATTCCTCAGCAAAACTAAATTCTCAAGGTAATTAAAAATAAACAAATAAAAGAGTCTTTCTAAATAAAAGCGATCAATACCGCCATTAAAAATGCATCAACTACAAATGAAATACAACTTAACCCCGGGGTTTTATATAGGGGTTCATTTCTCTTGAGGTCCGTTAGTCCAGTGGTTTAGCTGTTCAAGGCTACCATTGAACCATTTCTTTTTCCCTTTGTATTGTCCCCGCTAGAACAGGTTTCCTTCAGTTGTTCCTGAAATCGTTGTTTCAGGGAAAGTTTTCAAATATTAAGTATATCATTTTCAAGAAACTGTCTCACATTTTCAGGAAACAAAATGAAAAATTTCCCATAACCCTCTAGGTTTCCTTGAGTAAAAAGAGGTTGGACAGATCACACAGCAGTGTCATTGCACAGGCCAGCAAAGGAAAGGCTGAGTGTCTACATAATACAAAGAAAACAGACGGAGTAGTATAAAACTTATTGTCACAAGTTAGGAGCTATGGAGATGCTGAAACATTCTAGAGCAATGTTTCTCAACCTATGGGTCACGACTCCTTGGAGGTTGAGCAGTTCTTCACAGGGGTCACATATTAGATATCCTGCCTATCAGAGATTTACATTATGATTCATAGCACTAGTGAAATTACAGTTATGAAGTAGCAGCAAAAATAATTTTATGGTGTGTGTTGGGGCAGCATCACCACAACATGAGGAGCTATATTAATATCCTAAAGGGCTACAATACTAGGAAGGTTGAACACCACTGTTTTAGAGTGATCTAGGTGGAAAAGGAAATCAAACCTAAGTACAACTCACTGATCTGAGAAATATTTGAGACCGCTTAGGGATAAGCAAGGATCCAGTTATAATTATACTAGACAGGTTTTCCTAATATAAATACTGAATCACTCTAAATAAATAACAAGTGAATCAGAGTAGCGTTGGCACCTCAGCAAAGGACGTACGAGAAAAGGAAGCAATAGGAAATAAGCCATTATGTAAATAGTCACATCAAAAATAGATTACCTAGGTATATACAGAATGATCTTTGCAGACGTACAAAAAGAGATAAAAATGTCATAAAAAATGAATCGACACAAATACAGAGAAATTAAAGGAGTCAAAAGGGCTCCAGAATATCTCATAGTTTAAAAGAGAAGAAGAAAGGAAAACAGGCTCAGAGTGCTCACTCAGTGGTTAAGAGTTAGACGGAAATGTGTGTCCAAACAGAAGCAGAGAAGCATACATTGGGCCATGTAAGACACTCATGAGCAAGGAGGCCTGTGACAGTTCACCATAATTGCCAACTTGACGTGATTTAAAATCAAATGGGAGACCTACCTCCGAATATGCCTATGAGAGTGCGAACAGAGAGGTTAAGTGAGTACGCAAAATCCACACTGTTGGAGTCAACACTTTTGTCATGGGCTGTGGTGCTGGATCAAATAAAATATGAAGGGATGCCTCCAGACATGGTTGTACAGCAAGGTCTAGTTTGTCTTCTAGATAGATGAGAATCACATAGGAAATATGTGTATTATCACCTTAATATAACTAAGAAAAATTAAAGAAATAGATAACTCATTAGAAAAGTCATTGTTTAGAAAAGCAAAGAGACAGGATTATATTCAATATCTCCATGGCTCTGATGCTTACTCTCTTTATTGTTAAAGAAAAAAGCAAATCAGTACTTTAGGTAGTTTATTCACTTTGTGTGCATGTGTACATGTGTGCATGTGAGCATTTCTGTGTGCAGGTGCATAGGTACTTGGGGCCAGAGGTTCATATCAGGTGTTCTTCCATTGCTCATCTTATTTTTTGATTTGAGGTGTGTTGCCAAAGTTGGAATTCAGCCACTAAGTAAGACTAGCTTGACCTCAAGGTACAGAATCCAGCTGCCCTTGCACCCCAAGGCTAGAATCACAGGCATGTGCCACCATACTTGGATTTTTACAAGCATGTTAGGAATCGGACTCATTTCTTCATGCTTGCCTAGAAAGCATGTCACTTATTGAACCACCACTCCAGCCCCTGTAGCTTATAATATATAAGTAAAGTATGTGAAGAAAACAGCACTGAAAAATGGAAGCATCCTATTATAAGATTCTAATATCGCATAAGAAGAAATAAATAGAGACGCTGGTGATATATATTATAAACTCTAGGGTAACTACTAAATAGTTAAATGTTTAGATGTGAGAATAAGATCTCCAATAGTCCACTGGAGGTGGCAAAATTGAACAAACTCAAATAAACAAGCAAACAAAACCCTTAAGCTGAAGAAGGCAAGAAAAGCTGAAACAAGAGGAAAACAGGAGACACACAGAAAACAAGTGCCAGGTAAGAATTCTAAAATTAATCACGTAAAAATTTCACTAAACACAATGGCTTAAGCCGTCCATATCAAACACAGTAGATTAATGTGTTGGGAAAGTAGCTCAATGATAGAGTGCTTGCTTAGCATACCTTGAGGGTCTGGGTTCAATCCCTAGAATCAACAAAAGAATGTTAAAGGATCTAACTGTAAAAGGTAGGTTCTTACATGTAACAACCTATAGTAGAGTTCTCAACAAAGAAAAGAATTATACCACATGATTACAAAGAGGTCAGTTTTTCAAGGATGTAATAATTCTATTTCTATGCATATACAACAGCTTTGAAATGCATAAAGCAAAGACTGATGCGATTTAAAAGAGAATTCCTCCAAAATCACAACACTTCAACCCTCCTTTCTAACAACTCAAAGCAGAAAGGTGACAATATCAGCAACACCACAGAGCAGAGAACACAGTCTAACCAGAGTGACTAACACACACACATAAGCACTAGACAGTTGATAGATTTTTATTGTATGTGCAATATTTACCAAAATAGACCACATTGTGACCCACAAACAAATCTCAGGAAAAGTTTTAAAGGATTATAGCTATATGGAGTGTAATTTCTTTAAAAAAATATTAAGGAAACCAGTGAAAAATCAAATCAACAGCAGAAAGCTATCATGAAGCATACTCAAATATCTGAATATTGAATCATAATCCAGAATCTCAGATGAAATCACTATGTAAATTAGCAGATATACTGAATGAAATATTAAAATACCCATGTTCAAAGTAGCATTTTTCACATTATACGATCATACAAATTCTCAAAACAGCACTCTTATTCATTTTAAGAAACTATAAGGACAGAAGAAAGAAAATAAGAAAAAATCATCAATGTAATCAAAATAGAAAACAATATTAAAAAAATAAATGAAGCCAAAGTTTGGTCATTTCACAATTCCAGTAAAACCAACTAACTTTAGCAAGATTAATCAAGAGGAGGGGGGAAAAAAGAAAACTCATTAGACGCTAGTATAAGTAACAGTGACAAAAAGAGAGACAGATGCAAAGAGATGGGGATCATTGCTAGTCCTAAAAACATTAAAAGTAAGGAGGTATGGACATGTAGCAATATCTTCTATAGTGTAAATGGAAAAGTTATTACCTTCTAAGCCGCAAGCTAGGAAGACTCACCCAAGAAACAATGTCTATCAACTGTACAAATTGAATTCATAGTTTAAAGTGTTCTGTTGATTTTACAAACTGAAATTATAGTTTAATATTGTCGGTATATAAATCATGCACACTCATACATATACACAAATGTGTGTGGGTATGTGTATGTGAGTACAGGTGAACACAGAGGCCAGGAGAGGGGGTTGGATCCCAAGGGTTCAGTGTTACAGATGACTGAGAGCAGCTGTCATGGATTCTGGGACAGGAACTTGGGTCCTCTACAAGAGCAGCTGCTGAACCACCTTACCTCTCAGTATCAAATATATAATTTTAAATTAAAAAATTAAGCTCCAGATGGATTCATTGATGAATTTTCCCATATTTTAATGTAAAAGCGTATCAATTTGACAAAAAGTATATTCCAAAACCTAGCAGATAGAAAGCTAGAAGTAATTCAGCAAGTGAACCAACTGAAAAGGAAAACTATATATTAATATGTAACAATTAGTAAAAACAAAAACCAAAAACCTATAACGGTTTTAGAAATAAAGGAGAAATGATTAAAGAAGAAATCACTATCACAAGTAATATCTTAAAATAATTCTTAAATCTAAAAAAAATAAAACATAAGCAAACAGAGAACCTTAGCATTTGTGAATCAGGATAATATAACGCAGTATAAATAACATTAAAGTGTTCACTATCTCAGGTTATATACCATTAAATATATTTTTAATCACAATGGGTGGGTTTCTCTGGATTGGTTGGTTTGGAGGATTTCTTGTCTCAGGGAGGAGAAAAGAAGAGCCAAATAATCTTTATACATTAAGTACATCTGTGAGAAGAGCTAAGAAAATTATTTATGGAAGAATGCCTGCACAAGAGAGTAAATGAGAGCATATGACATGACAGATGTGGAATTTAGGTGCTCTAGGGAAAGGACACTGAATTTCAGAACTGATGACACAACAGTGCAGCTTTGCACCTGACATAAAAATAGACCCGTAGAAAAGAAAACAGACTCCTGCTTGTATATCACATACAAGTTCAAAGGGCACACACAAATAGTTGTAGAAAATCTAGATATAGATGACATATCTATTTCACCAATGGAGAAAACCCTGAGATGAACAGGGTGCCAGGCAAAGACAGAAATGATTCACATGGAAATATTAAATGATTTATTAACAAAATAGGAGAGAAATGATTATTTTTTGAAAAATTATTTGCAATGGAAATATCAAACAGATATACAACAAATTTCCACAAAAGGAAACATAGTGGGAAGGAAAAAAATGGACAAAGCATATGAAAATCAATTCTTAGGCTAATCCCAAATTGCCTACACTATCCATCGGGAAATGGTAACTGCATTTTAAAGCACATACCCCTATACAACTACCCTATACAACTACTAGAAAGGAAGAAAGTCCACTTTCACTAAAAAAAGTTTCAAGGCAGAGGTACTTGCCTGTAGTGCTGGGAAGATGGGAACTCTTAGATTCTTTTCAAGCAATGCCATAACAGTCATTTAGGGAGTTGCCTCTGGGCACATCCAAGGAGGGTTGAGGATTATCTTGATTGGGTTACTTGAGGTAGGAAGTGTCACTCACTGTGGGTAGCTCCATTCCCTAAGCTGTGATACTGCACTGTGGAGAAGGAGGTAAGCCTAACTCATCTCCCACTCCTTTCTAATTGCGGATAGGATGTGACCAGCTCCCCCACTTTTTACTATGATGAACTGTAGCCTACAACTGTGAGCCAAAAGAAACTATTTTCCCCTTAGGTTGCTTTTGCAGGCGTAGTCTATCACAGCAACAGGAAAAAAAAAAAGCTAGACACTTTCCCTGGGAATCTATCCAGTAGAGCTATGAGGGCAAAACTCTAAAGACATTTCAACATTGGCTTTCATGGAAAGAACTAGATACAAAATGTTGCCAATTAGTAAATGAATAACAGAGGTGAAAGTGGACAAATCTCACACTAAGCACCACACCATGGTGTTTTTAATGAGTTAGTTTGTAGCAGCTGCATTAAAAGATTTCCCTTAGGTAGTACAGAATGAAAAAAAAATATGACAGAGTTACAAAAAAATTATTTTGTTATAAGCAGTGACCAAAACCACCTTGTACTTGCACATGTTATCAACAGCTACAGACATAAAGGAAATGATGGAGGGATACATAATGTTCTTGTGGCCTGACTTATAGACAAAGAAATACTACTGATGGGAAGAGACAGAAAGGACACTAAGTGAAACAGAAGGTGACTAAAAAAACTGTACTGTAAAGTCTCCATCCATGTACAGATATTTTTCAGTATGTGGTAAGTGTGTGTGTGTGTGTGTATGTGTATGTGTGTGTGTGTGTGTGTGTGTGTGTGTGTGTGTATGCACACAGGTACCTGAAGAAGCCAGAAGAGGGCGCTGGATCTCCTGAAGCTAAAGTTATGAGCAGTCATAAGCCACATGGCATGCCATGATTCTCTGCAGGAGTTGAAAACATTCGTAATTGCTGAACCATCTCTCCAGCCCTAAAGACACACCCCCTTTGTGAGAAAGACATATATGTAAGTTCTAATACTCCCCATGAAGATGGGTTTCTATGAAACAGAGCAACTTTCTGTGGATCTCAAGTTGTGTGCCTTTGAAGTAGCAGTCCTAGAACAATAAACTCTCATTTCGAGATCTGTGAAACCATCAGGGTGTGGGTTAGAAAGAGTCTGTTTAGATTGCAGCATACACACTGACAACAAACATATACAGCAGGCTTGAAACAAAAAACTTGATAAGAAGGAAAAGTACTTTTAAGAGGCTCAAAGACTAAACTCAAAATATCTGGGATACATTTTAGGAGCACTGGTGATCTGAAGAAATAAGGCAATCTGCGTCAGATTGTGCTAACTTGGCCATTTCTGTGAACCTAGCTACACAGCTGTTCTCCAGATCATCCATCCTTAAGGTGAAGCTCATGTTCTAGGGACCTTCATAGTGTCAGCACCTGGCAGTAGCCCAGGTGAGGGGCAATGATGAGGTGCCTCCCTCCCCTCCTCCAGAGGACAGATGCCTCTACCTAAACACTCCCCATCAGGTCACCTCAGATTGCTCTCCCACTTTCCTAGATGGAGTTTCCTTAAGATGCATTTCAGAAGGGAATAAGACTGCTGTAGAATATTACTTTACTCTATGTGAAAATATGTCACTGTGATTGATTTAATAAAAGCTAAACAGCCAATATTTAGGCAGGAGGTATAACAAGGACTTATGGAAAGAGAGAAATCTGGGAAGAACAAAAGCAGAATTACCAGCCAAATGGAGAAGAAGCAGGATGGGCAATACAGAGTAAAGTAACTGAGCCACATGAAAGAATGTAGATTTAAAAATATATGGATTAACTTATAAGAACTTGTTAGAAACAACCATAAACTGAGGCCAAGCTTTTATAATTAAAAATAATTCTCCGTGTCATTTCTCTGAACAGCAATCCAAAGAAAATTCTGTCTATACATGGCACCTAATATCTGGCCACATATATCCACATACACCCTGAGAAAGCTTAAAATCATAGTTGGGAACATGGAATTAAATGCTGCTTCCTGGTCTCTTAGGTAGGCTCAGAGGAACCAGCCACCAGCGCTATGCGCCAGTGTCATGTGCTAAGCTGGAAACATTTAGGAAAGCCAGGTCCAGACACATAAAACCTCTAAGAAGGCACAATATGTTTTAAAATGTATGTAGGCTTAAAAAAGAAAAGAAAATGGGTGTAGACACTCATAGAAAAAATAGTTTATTAATAATAAAATAAAGCCTTTAAAGAGAGAATAAAATAATGTAAAGAGGATAAGCCACACAAAAATGGAAAACACAGAGTCTGGACCCTATAAGGTACCATGTTGGCTTTGAATTTTTGGATACTAATGAACAGAGAATGACACCTGCTGACAGACAGATTGTGGAAGGGAATGCTGAATTAAACAGCCAGGATGCTTTAGAAATGTCTTAACTTTAAAATAGAAGTCAAAAAATGTATTTCTTTGGGGAAAAGGTTTTGTTTTTGTTTCCACAGAAAGTGAAATGCCACAGATTTCTTCAAGGTTAAAGAGAGCCAGGTTTGATTGGGGGAGATCTGAAAATCCTGGCTACAAACATAAAGAAATAAACCTAGAAAAATTACAAGATGGGAGATGTATATTTTACCTAATTAAGTATAAAACAAAAAATCATACAGTCCATACTTGTGTTAATGCAGGTATGTATACTACCATTGAAAATTTGTGTTTTCAGAGCAAAGGGACTAGACACCAGTGAAATCAGGTGGCCCAGGTGATCCAGCCACTCAGAGTAGCTCTATTGTAGTTTCCTCAGAGTTCTACATTTAGAACAGCTTTAAGTCTGCTGGCTGAGATCATCCAGGAAGACTTCAGATAAGCCCTACATTTTCAGATTGTACTGAGACTAGACAACAACTAGCTGTCCCAGAACGTGACCATTATCTTGATTTCCTCAGGGTCTCCTAAGGATGCCAGCACCCCCAGACAAGAGGAAACATTCTCTAGAATGCAATGCCCATATTCCCAAGAGGTGGAGTTGGTATTTTTGGATATTCAGTGGATTATGGATGTTTGTCATCATTTAGGGGGGTTGGTTAAAATTTATCATTGGCTATCGTCAGGAAAAAAGTTAAATGAAGGAGATTAGATTCAGGGATCTCTTTATGAAGGAACAAAAGGGGACACAGTATAGAAAGGATGGGATAGAAAAGGTAGATTGTCTACTTTCAAACAACCACTAATCTCAAATATTTTACATTGGCATGTACTTCTGTATATTGACACAAAATTGAATTTATTTTTGCTACAACTTTCGTTATATATGTTTCTACTATGGTTTAAGGTATTGTACCTATGCAACTCATTTTAAAATGTAATGTAAGTTTCTAGTTTTTGAAAGCTATTTTTATTAACTATATAGGGTAATCAAGAAATGCAGTTAGTCACCTATAACAAACATGTAGTCATGATAAGTATGTTTTCAAAATCATACAGAGATATATTTTAGTCACAGAATATGACATTTAAATTGTTTTAATAGCATAAGGCTTTTCATTGCAGTCAGACATGCCTGCTCCTGGCATCACTAATTTACTTCAAAAAAGAATGATGGGCACTTAAGAACCTCCATATGGAGTTTGCATTCTTTATGGCAAAAGCTAGCTATTTGGGCAAGTTTATAGTTTTGCATTGGTAGAGTTAAAATCTTTCTTTTAAATTTAGACAAAAAGGGAGAAATGTTGTGGAATATTCCTTTACACTATGTGAATATATGTCACTGTGATTGGTTTTATAGAAAGCTACACAGCCAATATCTTGACAGGAGATACAGCAGTGACTTCCAGACTGAGGGAGCGCTGTAAAGAAGGAAAGAGGAGTCCCCAGCCATATGGAAAGGAAGCAGGATAGGCAATACAGAGTAAAGGTAACCAAGTCACATAAAAGAATGTAGATTTAAAATAATAGGTTAATTTAAATCATAAAAGCTAGTGAGAAATAAACCTAAGCTATTGGCTGAGCTCACGTGGTTAATAATAAGTCTTCATGTCATTTTTTGTGAGTTGCCAGCCCAAAGAAAAATCTGACTACATAAGACTTTATCTCAACTTGATGGAACATATCCCATGCATCACACAGTAGATGGTGAGACATCTTTTGTGCAAGATGGTCTTTCAAATGTCTGGCTTCTTGAGGCAAAGGAAATGTAAAGAAGATAGTGTTGGAATGAAATAAAAAATTAAAAAGAAAAGCCCTTCATTAAAATTACTCTTACTGTGTTGGTAATCATGGTTCCAGTTCTGGCTTTGTCACCTTCTGGTTTATGTTACCATCTCTTCTTTTAATAGCTGCATCAGTAAAATGGATACCATGTTTCCTTTCTACCCTACAAGACTATCAAGACCAAACTCAAACTGTTCCGGTAAACCCCCAGGCACTAAGCATTTTGTAGTAACCCATGTTTAAGTATTCTCAACCCTCTTACTTTCCAGACTGCCTAAATACAATCTTGTCATCGTGTCTTCAGCTTAGACATTTAGCATTATGTAGTATTCCACACTAACTATCCCATCCTCTGCAGCGCTCAGCCTACAACACAAAGCCCATTGAGGCTGTGCAGAGGACCATTGAAAGTTTATTTATCTCATGGTATACTGTCTCAAGGCGAAATAAATGATGGTTATGTGAGCTTTCTGTATTTACTCTTAAGCAGAAGAGGCGATGTATCTTCACAGAAAGTGGCCTTTTTCCAAATACTCTTTCCAGTAGTACTTGATCCATTGCAATGATTGCAACTCCCTATAATTTTTGTTAGTAAGTCTTTCCTTCTATCGTTCCTACCCTTAAAAAGAATTTTTATTCCTACATTTGTAAAGTATTTGTCATGGATAAAAGTCCTAGTATTTTTTTAAAAGTGTATATGTCCAATGCCTTAAGTAGAATAGAATTTCATAAAGGAGATAGGTTTGGATAAAGTACAGTTTTTAAATTTTATCAGTCATCATCAATTTTGGTTTGTTTTCACAGCTCAAATAAGACTTCCCTAAACTCATTAGGACAGTATATATCCTACTGGCCAAGTCCACGCTAGGAAATTCTAATTTTGGAATAGAAACATTTCTGGTGAGACTACAAAGCAAAGACTTTTGCCAAAACACAACAAAGCCGTCAGTTCTAAAAGATAGGAGAGAAAGCACCACGACTGCCAAATAAATTTTTGGGTTGCAGTCATCATGTGCATATTTACTTTTTCTATGAAAAAATTAAATAAATAAACGTGGGTTAGTGAGTTAGCCCACTGGGTAAAGGCACTGGCCAGCAAGCTGATGGCCTGGGATTGATCCTCAGGACCCACACAGTAGAAGGAGAAAGCCAATGCCCCAAGTAGTCCTCTGACCTTCAAGTGTTCAGAGTTGCCTCTGGCACGTGCCTCCCAACACACAAACACTCAAAACACATACCTTAACAAATGCAATTTTAATTTAAAAATAAGTAAATAAACAAACTCTTTCTATAAATGAGTTTCAATACACACCTCCAAAAATTCTGCAATCTTTGATTTTTCATCAAGAAACAATTTTCTTCCTGTGTACTTCATTCAAGCAACTTACAGCACCTCACACGTTTTCTTCTGTAATCTTCTATATAAGCTTTACTTCCCCAGCCAGATTCTCAGCTCATAAGTGATAATATCAAACTCATTATGCTGCGTACTTACATATACAAGGGAACTTAAAGAAAGTGGAGGTCAAATGAGGATTGTAGCATTTCTTACAAAAATAATGTTTTGTTGTTTTTACTATCCCTCCAGCTTTAATGGTCTTATCTACTAGCAGAATGGACATTAGCCAAAATTTATTGCTCTACTATTATCACTATAGTGGAGTGTCCTGCAGATGCTTCCTTCTAAAGTAACTGTTGTGGGATAGGCCTTGTGATTTGTTTTAGTGTGTGTATCAGCAAACCACTGCCTTCTCTGTTGGAGAAAATGCTGGAGTAAAGGTGGTCAACCAAAGTGATCTATGGCTGATAAAACAACACATTCTGTAAAGAGTATTTATATGTGCAATATTACTGTTACTGCCCTACAGTATGAGACTAGTTCTGGAATGTCACATCAAGGGCTTGTTGGAGCCAAGAGTACCTAGAGCAAAGTTCAGAGGCCTTTTTCAGGTTCAAATCTCCAATCCATAGCTAACTGGATATTGACTATAAACACATTGCTTAACTCTGATCATAATTTGCTAACAACTCCACAAAACACAATCATAGTATAGAACTTAGTTCCAGCTCCTTGAAAGACAAGAGCAGCAGGAGGACTGTTTGAGGCCAAGAGCTTTGAGTTGTAGCAGGCTGTGCTGAGCTGGGGACAGCATCAAGTTCAACATCAGTATGTCGAGTGCCCAGAAGTCAGGACCACTGGGTTTTGTAATAGAGGCAAAACCAAACCATTTCAGGCTGGAAATGGAGCTCATGATATCAAATCTAGAGTAAGATAGAAATCATTGTGCAATATCCATAGCAAACTAGAAGTAATATAATACAATAGCCCATATCTGCTATATGCCATTTGATATAGAACAAACATGATACATGGCAAAAACACAGATGATTATTTGTTCACTAAAGGAAGAAATTTCTGTTTCAGAATCAAAATTTTAAAAAGAACCCTCAAATATGTAGAAGTCCAGGGAGCAAATTTAAATTTTAATGATCTATTATTCTGCACAACAGGAAAATTACAAAGCCCATAATTTACACATTCTGCTAAGTAGAATAATTAAAATGCAAAAATATTTTATGTTCTGTAACTTTAGTCTTTTCCACATTCATCAGTTAACTTCTATTATTCCCACTCAATAAAGATGTAGCCCTCTCTTAATGTAATGATGCTGTCCCCAGAGCATATGAAAATAACAAGCCCCCCCATTGCTTATAACTAGAGGCAGCAACTTTACTCTTCCCTTTTCCATTTATTTTGTTAAAATAAAAGTTTTAAAATCATGTTTGTGTCTATTGTCTGAAGTGGCAAAGTCAGTGGAAGAGGGGGTGTTATTTGGTGAAAGAACGCCATCCCAAAACAGCTGGAAAATATATCTATTAAATATTAGTAAGCCAAAGGACACTTTATAGTGGCACCGCATATCCAGTCATGGGCTGATTGCTTGAGAATCAACCTTTCATAACACCATGTGCAACTAGTCTCTGTTTGCCAAAAGAACAATTACATAAGCTGACATATGTAAAGCCTTGTGCCTAACCTGTGCATTGTAGTGGATGAACTGTGAACAGGGGGTGCCTTTAATTTTCTAATAGTGATACACCATGACCCAAAGCAATTTGGGAAGGAAAGGGTTTTTTTTTTTTTTTTTGCTTACACTGCCACATTGTAGTCCATCATTGAAGGAAACAAGGAAAGGAACTCAAGCAGGGCAGGATCCTGGAGCCAGGAGCTGATGCAGAGACCATGGAGGAGGCTAGCTCCTCATAGCCTACATAGCCCATTTTCCTATAAAATTCAAATAGCACCATACAAAAGAGTCTGGATCCTCCTGATCAATCACTAACTAAGAAAAAACCTTACAGCTGGATCTTATGGAGGCATTTTCTCAATGGAGGTTCCCTCCTTTCCAGTGTGTCAAGCTAAACTGCCCAGACCATTTAATACTCACCTGTAAAAGAGACACCAATACACACTGAACACTAAGCAGGAGTAAATTTCCCACTGGATGCTTTCTGTGTATTTTGATCCTCAAGCCCACTCTGTTGAGATACTTTGATTGGGGTTTTTACAGGTAGATAAACTGACAGGAAAGAATAACTTCTCGGCCAGGTGTTGGTGGCACACTCCTTTAATCCCAACACTTGGGAGGCAGAGGCAGAGGCAGGTGGATCTCTATGAGTTAGAGGCCAGCCTGGTCTTCAGAGCGAGTTCCAGGATAGGCTCCAAAGTAATACAGAGAAACCGTCTTGAAAAACAAAACAAACAAACAAATAAAAAAGAATAACTTCTCTGATTCAACGGCTACAAACTAGGTAGTCTGATGTTTTGCATCCTATCCTGTTTGTTTGATCCTAGTATAATACAGGGCTTCTTTTAGCAATAAGGTTTTTTCCTTAAGTTCAGGAAAATGCAGTCAACAGAGGACTGACTAGCTGATGGAGCAAAATGCTTGCAGCTGGAGAGGAATGGATGGGTTAGGAGGGAAAAGGCTACCGCAGGAACGTTAGCCTACTGAATAGGCTATGGTATGGAAGACACAGGGACTACCCTTGAATCATTTCTCTCAATGAGTGTTCCAGTATTAACATGGTAGTCATCATTTTAGGCTCTATGTGAGAGGTCAGGAGAGTATTCACACGGAGTATACTCTTTCTCCTCTCAAGGTGCTTGTTACTGGAAGAAAACAAAGCAAACAAGCAACAGACATCCCATATGCAGGACCAGAGAACACAGACTGGAATTCAGTAAATTCTAAAGCAGCAGTTTGTAACTAAAACAGAATCCTGCAGAACAAGATAGTGATGCTCACAGCTATGATTTTCACCCAAATAGGAAAGAGTCAAATTAGTTAGACTTTGAGGTCATTTGGGGCTGCTTCTCTGGGCTCCTAAGATTTAGGTGTTTGGACAGATTGCAAATCCACTTTGTTCTTGTTTCCTTAAATTGATGACATGTAGCTGGGCAGAAAAGTCAGTCAGTGGTCTTCATACTCTCGTTTGTATGTTTAATGAAACATACATGGTGAAAAAATGTGACTACAAGTAAAACGTTCGATAAGTTTCCAACCACCACTCCACTGCTACCCAATTTCCCTTCACTGTGTGTTCTAAGCCATGTATGAGACACAGCTTAATCACTAGAACAGGTGAAGATATACAGTTCTGTTCTCCATTCTACAATGAATCACAAACCAGAATTATATTTTTCTCTAAACAGGTTGACTAATAGAATCTTCAGGAAACTCCTTAAAAAATTCTAAAGATTTCCTTTTTTAATTTTATTTTTACAATTTGTGTGTATTTGTGAATGGGTGATTTTTGTGCGTGTGTCTTGTTTTGTTGTTTTTGTTGCTGTTTTGTTTTGTAAGACGGGGTCTCTCACTGAACCAAGAGTTCATTGATTGGCTAGACTGGCTGCCAGTATGTTCCAAATATCCATCATCTCCTCCCCTTTATCCCTGGTGTTAATGGATCGACAGTGCCGGGATCTGAACTCAGGTCCTCATGCTTGTACCATAGCCACTTTGCAAACAAAGGCATCTCCTCTGCTGCCAGGCATTCATTCTACAAATAATCATTATTGTCACTCACTTTTCTCTAAATGTTCATTCAAATGTGTTTCCTGTATTTTTGTTTTAAAAAGCTCACCAATAGGTCACCTACATTACATACATGCTAACAGCTGGTTACTTTCATATCAGTTCCATACAGACTTCTTTTTAAGACTTAACTTTTGCAAGGTCACACAGCAAATCTCTGGTAGGGATAGGAAGGGATGGAATCCATGACCTTTGAAAGTCAGCAGATTTTCTACTCACCCTTGGAAACTCCTCCTCCTCCTGTGCCACTTTCTGGCTGGATCTGAGAAACTGGAATGTCCATCTCTTTTCTTTAACGGGGAGGAGAGTGTCAAGGTCCAGAGTAGTCATCAGTCAAATTGGCCATAACTCCAATGCCTTACAGTTCTCCAGAGTGACTTTCATCCACAATACCTTATCTAACCCTCACCTCAGTTCAAAAAATTGACCAAGGTCACCTTGAGTCAATAAACAAGAAAAACAGACTCAAATGGAGATATGTCTGCTTCTAAATTTTCTCTCTTTCCAAGGTGCTTGCTCTTAGTGGGCACCTGATACAAAAATGAGTGCTTTGCTTTTATTTCCGTGTTTTACAATTACCTATCCAGATTGTCTCCGGGCAAAAGCACATACACAGATTTACAGTAATTTATCTTGTTTTCTTTGAGAAAGGATGGGTTTTATGTTTTCTTATGAATTACTTTGTATTCTCTTATGAATTAGCTTGTTAATCTTATTGTGAGAATAGCTTTTTACTCAATGTAGAACCTGATTAAACAAAGTCACTGAATATTTCCCCTGTGTGTGGTCACATTCTGCTATAATTATTGGCCATAATATCCATAGTGTGAGAGGATAAGATACCAGTGCAGGCAGAGAATATGAAAACACATGCCTAAACATAAATATTAGATATATGCATAGGTAACTTTATACATATGTAATATATACATTTGTATCACCACGAAAAATGGGAGAAGCTACATACTCTGAAAATGATAGTAACTGTTGTTCCTTGGGCATAAATTGTGTCACAGTCAGTAGGCAGTAATCTTCCCCTACAGTGGGGAACAAAAGTGACTCCAAACACTCTAAATGTTTGTTCTCTCAGTTTTCACGTAGCAGGGCTACCACATCAGCTCCCTGTTACTCTCTTAATATCCTGACATCTAGACATCAATACTGTTTGGACCAGTTGAATAAATGATTTCTGTTTAGCACTAACTGCAATACCTACATCACAACCTGCCCACCCACAACACCCATGGCATGGAATACTATGGAAGAGAGGGTGGAAAGAAGGTTAAAAAAAAAGTGATACAGAATGGAATCATCTGGACATGACATCGCTGTTTCACTAAAAAATTCATTGCAGCTATGCTTACCTGCAGAAGACATGTACAAGATCAAGCCAACCAGATCAGTCAACACAGCTGCATGTAGAACTAGTAAGAATATCACACACATACACACACGCACACACAGAGAGAGAGAGAGAGAGAGAGAGAGAGAGAGAGAGAGAGAGAGGACATGAACATAGAAAGAGGTGTGTTGGGGGTGTCCATGGGGAGAAGGAAGAGAGAGCTGGTGTGGACAAATAATCAAGACACATTGTATATATGTATGAAGTTGTGAAAAAGATGGATTGCATACATATATGAAATTGTGGAAATATAAAAGCTCTTCTAAAAATATCAAAACAAATAAGTGTGCATGTCTGAAAATATTTGTAACAGATGTTAAAAAACAAAAGGCTTTAAGGGGCTAAAAGGAAGAAAGACCATATTAGAGCACGACTCTTCCACTGCTGCCAGACCAAAGCAAATTTTATAGGGTGGTATAATTACTCAAGTAGCCACTTTGTGACAATAAACACTCCAAACCAAGAAATCCTTTTGTAACCTAATTACTGAGAGCATATAGAGAAAGCGATCATTTAATCCAGAGCGTGTGTCTACCACAGGCACTCAGTAGCTGACTCCAGACTGCGTGTGGTTTGTGTGGGCCCCCAAGAAAGAATTTGGGTGGATTGAAGTCACACAGAGTTAGAACCCAAGCAGGCCTGACAGAGCCACAGGCAGCTGACCTTCCAGGCACAGGGCAAGGCCCATCTGTCAGCTTCCATTCTGCATCTGGCAATGGAGAGGGTGTGGTAGATGAGTTATGGCTGTGTGGTTAGAGGGTGTGGCCAAGGATTTAATTTCAATATTTTTACCCTTACATTTTATACACATTTAAAACCAAAGGCTGTGCCTAACTCACAAGCTGAAAAAGGAAAAAAAGTTCTGTTCTTTTTTGTTTTGTTTCGTTTTCTTTTCTTTTAGTAAAACAAGCTAGGTGTGCGGCCCACTCCTGTCCTGTACCAAGAAGGTGAAGCCAGGAGGACCAGGAGTTCAAGGGCAGTTACAGATGAGTTAAAGGTCTGCCAGGGTTACATTAAAAAAAAAATGAGGTAAAACTACAGGTACTTCCAGTCTGCCATTGTACTGATTTAAAAATGTAAACGCCACAGACAGAAGCTACAGTCCATTTCAGAACTTATAAAAATGGTTACTTCCCAAACAAAACGACAGCACTGGTATTAATTTGGACATTCTTAGCTCATGTTTGTTAATCAACATGCTAGCACATTAGCTAAAAAATCATACTGCTACTAATAGTATCATAATAGTGTTTGTGCCATTACTACTTTTATGCGATTACTTTGCATTAATATATGCAAGCTTCACCTACGTTTATGAACCCCAAACCCTTAAGAATGACTCTCCTAACTATAAGCAAACAAATCATCCTACCTCCCAATTTTATAGAATTGTTTTAATGTTATTTAATTTTTATCAATATGAGAGTCAGTACTTTTTATTTTGTAGTTATTGGAAAAGATGCCTAGGACAATTTTACATTGTCAGCTGTTTTAAAGTACCACCTCCCAGGACAAGGTTCCTCACAACAAAGTAGCCAACACTTCCCATTTGGAATGCTCTCAGTGCAGGCCTGGAGGCCTCAGCACTTAAATCACCTTTGCTAAGATAAAATACACCAGGTTTAAAGTGAGTGACTTCACTCTGTTGCTAACAAACTGCTTCACGGCGTAACATCTGACTCACAGAGACTTTGAAAATGTGTTTCCCCTTCACAAAGAGCCAAAAGAAAATTTCTAGGTTGTGTGCAGACTCTTGAGGACCGGACCATCAGGCACCCTAGGAGAAAGGGTGCTTGCCCTCGCTACCTTTGCTTTTGGAACACACAGAGGCAGCAGCTGGAGTAAACAAGCAGCCCGGAGTCTCTAAGGTCAAGGTCTCAACTGCTATCCCAGGACCATTTCCTCCCAGACGACATGGTTTCTTGAAAAGGACTTGCTAGTGGGAGACAATGATTTTCATCCAATAAAAAGGCATAAAAAAATTCACCAATAAAGTTGAACTGACCAAAGTTTCTTTGAAATATGCCTAAATGCTAGACAAATAACTGAAATCAGACTTCAGTAATCAAGAGAAATCCTCAAGAATGTTTTATTTACCCTGGCACAGTTATATTAGCTAAATAGATGCAGCTCATAAATTATTGAATTTTCATATGAAAATATGTTAATTGTGCTGGTTTAAGGATATTTCATATTAACTGAATTAGCATAATAATCCTTTTTTCTAAGTGCATGAGAAATGTTTTTGCCAATTTTTAAGTGCTCAAATTGCTGTCTCCCAAACTTAAATGAGAGCTGCCTAGTGTCAAGACTGACCAGGCAGGCAGCATCGATAGAGACGTGACTTAGGCAATTGAAATGTCTGTTTCAAACATCCTATTTCTAACGAGATTCTACAGTTAAATTTTCTCAAGCCTAAAAATAAACTCTTTACATAACCAATCTCTACCTGTTTTTCTTTTTCTTTCTTTTTTTTTTTTTAATGTAACCAACATTCAAATGAGGACCTACTGGTAGGCTGGGTTTTTTTTTCTAAGGGAGGAGGAGTCCCCCTGTGGTAATTAAATGCCAGTCTTAAAAGCATGTCTTGGATGACGGTTTATTTTCTCATCAAAGTGACCATTCCTATTCACATCAGAAGCTGCTGCTTGCTAAAAGCCACCAAACGTCTGTGAAAGCGTTTACTTATCCAAACAACTCTCTCCTCCACTAAGAAAGGGGCATGAAGGCTTCGAGGTGGATTTGCAGAATGACGTGTATTTGATTGGCAGATGTCTAAGAAGCAACTAGATGCACAGGCACCAAATGTAAATAGATCCTCTGCCTGTCTCTCCCGTGTAGCAGGGAAACAGAATATTCACGCCAAGTTAACATATCACAGTTCTCGGTGGAGTATTCTATTAGCCAGTAGAATTATTTAAAACAATCCATACAGAACAGAGACCTAAGCCATCTGTACGGTTATAAGAGAGCTGACAATGCTAAACACAGAAACTGTTTATCCAGATTACACATTCCGTTGTACTAATACTATTTAACTCAACAAAGTCAGCTTTTATCAGCTGAATTAGGGCAATTACCAGTAAAGTATGCAAAACTAGAAGCGCAGGGGAGGGGGGCTGGGAAGCTACAGGATATCTAACAAAGGAATTGGTACTTTTTTCCAGGCTTTTGCTTCAGACGCACGGAGAAACAAAACTGTTGAGTACACCCCACCCTTTCCCCCAAAGATAAAAGTTTGCAAAGTTCTGAGAGGCAGTTCTCTACCCAACAAAAGCAAGACTGATTCTCTCGGCAGGAGAGCATCTAACGTGAACACCAACTAATGTTGCTGAGGTCAAGTCTAAGGCGAGAAGTGGCTCCTAGGCCAGCTCCACCAGCTTCTTGGCCCAGGTAGCCTTACAAAGTTGTCCCTTGTCAACTCCAGCCAGGTCCTTCGGAATTGAAAATAACAGCCACAGGCCAGCCCCTGGCTACTCCCATGGACCAGGCACGGTAGCAAGTGACAGTTCCACATCATTTTGACCAGAGACAATAATGAATGTAGCGCCAGGACCACTATTCATGCCAGCAATGTTATCTCCTCCTTAACCCCTTCCCCTCCACACTCCAGTGCTCAGACACTGGCCGCACAGCCCTGGTGGGGCTATTCATCCAGCCCATCCATTGCTGGGGTCCAACTACTTCCACAACCCCCCCCCCCGTTCGGCCCTGGGGATTTATTTCTCATCCTTGGCAACTGTCAGGCAAACCCTGCAACCAACAATTCCAGTCGGGGGAGCAAAGCATTTGCTTAATTCGCGTTACTTGCTAAGTTCTTTTTAAAATGTTTAGGGAGTGGGACAAGTAACCTCCCTCTTTCTTCTCCGCGAATCCGACTGCCGCTCCTGGCTCGGCAATAGCATCGCCCTTCCCCGGCCCCCTCCTGCTTCCCAACACTTTTCCCCCATTTAAGAACACAGACCAACCAAAATGATTTAACTTGAGCAGATGACAGAAGGAAAATAAAACACGTTAAGAGAATACGATCTGATTTGGGATGGCACAAAAAGGAGGGGGTTGTTTATTTTGATAAAAAAAAAACGGAATCGGCACAGACCTGAACAGAAGCTGCAGAGCAGGAGAAATTGTTTTCTTTCCCTCACACAGAGTCCCCCTCTCTCTCTCTCGCCCTTTCTCTCTCACACGCGCGCGCGCACACACACTCGCACACACACACACTCGCACACACACGCACACACACATACACACACGGCGTCACCCGCGCACACTCACACGCACAAGCAGAGCCTCTCAGCGGCTCTCTGCAGTTCTCAGGAAATGAATGGGGGGCAACCCAGGGAACTGTTGTACTTGCAAATGACTTACCCAGATCACATGATGCGCTAAATGTAGGGTGGGCCGGTGGGTGGAGGCTGCCGAGACGCGAGCCCAGGTCTAACGTGGGGAGCCTCGCCAGGCCCGCATCGAATTACCCCGGGGCCCAGCCGAGGGGGTTGCAAGAAGCCGCTTCTCCTCCCTTTGCAGCCCGCAGCTCAGGAAATCGGAGAGGCGCGGGGGTTGGGGCGGGGTAGGGCGAGGCTGGGGTGTGTGTGGGGTGTGGGGGGGTGAAAACAGAAAACCCCCAAACAAAAGAGCTCAGGGTCCTCCTCCCCAGAAACAAAGCCCCGCCGCTGCGGGCGAGCCCCGGGGTGGGGCTGAGGGCGGGGGCGGCGGCGGGGAGGGGCTCGCTCAGCAGGCGCTAAGTCGCTTTATTGCCATAAAATGGGGCCCCGAGCCGCTCCGCCGGAGGATTAGGAGGCGGGCTCAGAGTGTGATGGTTGAAATCCCCTGTGGGAAACTAACCCCTCCCCGATCGCAGAGGTAGAACGCAACACCCACTGCCCAGCCCTCTCCTTGCCAGCCTGGCCAGCGGCAGGGGGTGGGTCCGCGGAGCCACCACCCCGCCCCACCCCTACCCCCGCCCCTGGCCCTGGGCCTTCGCCGCGCCACCCTGTCACCTGCACCACCTCTCTGCGGCACCCTAAATAACCCACACATGGCCCCTGGCACTCCTGTAGCCGCAACCTGGGTGGAATTCTAGGGGTCGCGGAGAGAGGAACCCCCCTGATGGCAACTCTCCGGGGCCAGACTCCTGCCGAGCGGCCACCAAGTCCCCCTCTTTTGTGTCACCACGCGCCTAGGCAGTCTTGGGGAAAGAATTAGGAGACGATTAAAGAGGCCAGCCCGCGAGGACCTCGCCCACTCCCCACCACAACCAGGCTGGGTGGGGGCGAGCGAGGAGGGGCCCCGTGCCCATGCTGTCCCTGCGGCTCACCCGCGGCTAACTTGGAAAGGTGTGGGCGGAGCCGGCGGAGTCTGCGGGGTCCGCCCCCGGGCGTCCGGCGGTTTGGGCAACAATGGGGTCCCGGTGGGGGCTGCCCCGCGGGTGGCGCGGGCGGAGAGACTCGACTAACGACGACAGGGGGATCATTGTTTGGGTTCGAGTGTGTCGCACGCTGCAAGAAAGGCAGGGGCGCCCGGCTCGCGGCGATTCACCTTGGCGGGATGAATGGGGGCGAGCTGCGGGTGTGTGCCTCTGTGGGCAGCGCTGGCACACCGGGGCGCCTGACCGCGCCGGTTACTTAGGAAAGCAGTGAAGTCGATGTCGCAGGGAGGAAAGGAAGCTGGAACTGAGTTGGGACCCCAGCCAGGGAGCCAGGGAGCCAGGGAGCCAGGGACACGGTCAGGGGACAGATCGGTGCTCGGTCCTCAGGAGGGGAGCCGGGCGCTGGACGCCATCCCGGGCGGCCCCGCCTGCGCGCACCGGGCAGAGGATCCGCGAGATTCTGGGCGGGGAGAGGGAGGAGGCGGTCGCTGTCCCCGCCGCGGCTCCGGGGACTCGGGGTCAGGCCGCCTGGGAGGGTCGGCGAGGGCGGGGAGTAGAGGAAGCGGAAAGGGCCCGGCGGGGTGCAGGAGTAGGGCTGGCCCCGGGAGGTCGCTGACGGTCAGGGGACTGTGGGTACCACTTTCTTGAAACCTAGGTGAACTCCTGGGGCCTGACACCCCTACCCAGTGTCTCTGAGCTGACCCTGCTTGGGAAACCGCCCTGAAGGTGGGAGGCTGGAAGGGGAAGTTTGTGTTAGAGAAAAAAAAAAATTGCAGTTCTGTGGAGTGTAATGGGATGGGAAGAGAAACCACGGGGAAGCCGAGAAACAGGAAATGAGAGCGAAGGAGCAAATTCGAGCCAGGAAAAGCCAGCTCTACATCAGTGTGGCACTGTGGCATTTGCTGAGCACTTAAGGCCCAGGTGCGCTATTAATGAAAACAAAGGCGGGGCACCGGCTGGATGGGCTTTGCCCTTGCCACGTTTCCTGCAGGAGGCGAATGGGAAAGGTGGTGCATGGAGAAGGGGACTGGAACAGCCTTTTCCTAGTCAGGACAGGATGAATCAGCGGGCCCAGAGTCCACTAAGCCGTAAAACAATATTGAGAGAGACAGTGTGTCCCAGTGCTAAGGTTTCTAAGAAGACCAAATGAAATAAGTGTGAAAGTGTCTGAAATGTATGAAGCACACCCTTCCAGAGAAGAAGCTCTAAATGAGACAACAGTTGAAGCTGGGAGTGTGGGACCCAGGCACCCAGAGAGGAAATGGAGCTTAGAGGATGAAGGGTTCAGTGCTGCAATGGGGGGGGGGGGGAGGGAGTGTCTCTCTTCCAAGAATTGCAAAACTGCGACCTTTTCTGATCTCGAGTCAAGGGAAAGCCTTCTCCAGTCTTCTGCATCCGGACAGAAAGGATGCTGCAAACCCAAGTTTGAAAAATTGCAGCATATCAACAAATGTGCATTATTTAAAGGAAAATCTCTCCTCTACTGGAATCATTGGAAAATTTCTCTGCAGGTGGGGCTGGTATAGGCCAGGAGTGAATTTAACTAACGGTGGACGGATGCTCTGAGAAATTATGTCATCTTGGCAGTTCTTAGGCTAACAGCTTTCTCAGAGAACGGAGTGCTGAAGCAGATCGTCAATATATTCTACAGAGAATGCTTCTATGCGCGGGAAAACAAAATGCCTCCTCCCTGTGGCAAGAGCCAAGGGCCTGTTAGTCAAATGATGACGTTTGAAACTAATATGCAGGAATTCAGTCCAGAAGGAGAAGGAAATTAAGGGCAGGTCAAGGTTAATGTGTAGAGTCTGAATAGGGCATCTGGTTAAAAGAAGGGAGTACATCAAGTATTAGGAAAAATGCTAGCAACACAATGACAAAAATTAAGTAGAATTAAAAATGTTAAAATATGACAACTCCCCAGCTATAAATAGGGGTGGCGGTTGAAGAAAATACAAGCTTGGAGGGGAGAGTCACTTATCCTGTGAACAGGAATGGGTGTGGGAAAGCAAATACAAGGGATTTTAAAGGGATGCATGGATCTCTACACTAGTATTTGTTTCAAATGAATTGTTTATCTTTCTTCCTCGGTACAGAATTGAAAACGTGCAGTGTGGACAGGAGAAAGAGAGGCAAGGAAAAATGTCCTGCCTTAGAAGGATGGAAATAGTTTTTATGGGTCAGACTTTCTACTCTACCCCATGTGTATCCAGGGACATGGAAAATCAGAACAAGTAAAAATGACAAAGTGTACAATTTTGATAATACAGAGAAAATATCTATTTAAAAGCAATGCTTTGGGCCAATGATAATGGCCCATTCCCCTACTTACTTTTTACTTGTTATTTAACCTGAAGAAAACTGAATTACTAAAAATATTATTTTGAGGTACACATGATACACACATTGGATTTTCTTTACCTAACACAATGGACAGAAAAGATGAGAAAACACAAAAACCATCATAGACACATAATATAAGTGACTTGATGTGAATTACATCATAAAACTAACAACTGGAGCTTTTTAAATGATAGGAAAGCAAATATCTCTACCCGCAACCCTTTCTTAAATCTCACACTTAACTAATGGTAGTTTACTGAAATCAATATCACCGGGAGAGCAATTGTTTACAGTATAAAGAGGTTTAAACCTGTACCACACTCCAAGGCTGTATGGTAAAAATTCTCTTCAAACGTGTATTAAAAGTCATTAGTCCTTTGGATTAAAGAGGACAAAAACTGCAGGAATGATTTTACACTGACCCCGGGTAGAGCTGGGGGACACAGTGCATTTCAGAAACCAAGGCATTGTTGAAAGATTAGAGTCAACTGGAAGTGAAAATAAAAGTGATCCCCACAGCGCTGCATGAAGCTTAAAAAACAACCTAACTTGTATACCAACAGATAGATCCTCACTGCCGATTTTTTTCACGTGCCATATTTGGGCAATAATGTGCAGCAAAGGGGAATTCTGTTCAAGTGTGAGAAACGCACGTTCATAATCCTTAGTACAAATGCAAACAGCTGGTGATATTACGCGATGATGCAGTAAACAGCATGTTTTGATTTGGATGGTGAGCTGTCTGGAAATTAGGAGAGAGAAATTCCATTTTATGATTTTGCTACAATCATCACAGCTTTGGGTTTTTTGTTAGATATCCACTTTTCCCAATTTCCCCCACACCTTCCTCAGACCACTCGTCCTTGGTGCCATTAATGTCAGAACCCCTTCAGACGCTATACTTCCAGACTTCCTTTTTGATCTGTCCCACTCCTTCCTAGGCAAAGCCTGAGTTGTTATATAATTGATATCATAATCATAGAAATCATTTATAAAATTTGTGCAATATATATATATATATGTAAAACCAACTGGGAATTGGTATAACTGTACCTCATCCTGGCATGTAAGAATCTTGTTTTGACTTTCTTACGTCATATTATCTCTTGCAGTCCAAGGAGTCAGTGTACCAGAGGCCAGCCACCTTGGATGCCTTTACCAAGAGGCTCTTCTCTGTCATCCCGTTGAATCCTGAAAACATGGTTGCATGACACCCCATGCACATGTGGGCATGGCCTATTCAGTCATTGAAAACATTCTCTATCCCTTCTTAGAACTTTTTCTTAATGTAACACAAAGACTCTCTCATTCACTAACTAGTGTGTAAGCCCCTCCGTGTGTGTGTGTGTGTGTGTGTGTGTGTGTGTGTGTGTGTTTAGAAGAGTCATAGTTTTTCCACCTACTTAAATAGTTCCCTTGTCCTGAAATGAAATCCATGATGTGGACCCATGTAAGATGTAAGATATACTAGGTCAAATAGACATCAATAGATGTTGACTTCTTATGGTATTCTTCTATTATGTAAACACTATAGTTGGCATACCTATTACAAATAATACATTGAGAATCAGAGCTGTGTCTTAAATCTTAAACACTTATTTAATTTCTTTTTTAGTCCCACAGTTTTTTACTTAATTTTACTGTCCCTTTCACATTTAGGTCTTTGAAAAGTACTTAATCAATGGCACTTTTCACTCTTTAGTAGAATTATATAATATTATACTGTATTAGAAAAACAATTTTTCAGTTTAAAGTAGAAATTTTTAGGAAATTATTTTTATAGCATATTCCAACTTGTTGGGTTACAGACACTGGAGTTGTATTATCCTAAAGATAAATGCTATTTTTAAATGTAATCAATTGGGACATGATATTGGAAAAGTCATGCTCACTTGAAAACTTAAGTTTAAATAATATCCTCATGGAAAGAATATAATTGAGTTAAATACAGAGCACCACTCTCATTTCAGATCATAGAAAAAACGACTACCCAGAGATAACAAGTATCTATTTATGAAGAGATGATGCACAACTTCTGAGTCAGGGATATTGCTAGTGGTAAGAGTGATCACTTAGCATTCAGGATCCTGAGTACACACACACACACACACACACACACACACACAATCAATAGAAAATTTAAGGGTAACTATAATATGGCATGCAATTAAAATACTCTGGGCAATGTCGCAAACAATAAGAAACCCAAGAAATGCCAACTGAAAAGGAGTGTCAGAAGATAGGTGATTTGCTTCAACATGAAATTTGTGATATACGTAAAATAACACATAATTTCTTAAAATGTATTTTTATATGAATGGGAGTTTGCCTGCATGAATATCTGTGCATTCTGTGTATGCCTGACATCATATCTGCCTTTCTAGATATTATTTAGCGTGTGATGCAGAATTGTTTCCAATGCTCTCTAAGCAACTGAGTGGTCATTCTTGCTGTATCCCTCTCTGTCCCACACAGAAAAATTACTTTCTGAACTATGGTTTATCTTTTTACTGCAACTTTTATTACTGTTTGGATCTTGCCTTCAAGCTTTTGTTGTCCTTCCTAATATAGATTACCGTTATTCACCTAATGTATCCCCACAACATTAGGATGTTTGGCCGAAATGTTGCAATCAAGCTTACTTATAATTTTGGTTCTGACTGTAGCCTTTAATGGCTGAGCCATCCCTCCATCCCTGCCATGCTTATTTTATAGTAAACATTTGAACTTCTCTAGTAAAAGGGGTATAAACAAATCTAGTCAATGATTTTCCTTATTATATCACTGAAGTAGTTTTCAATTTTATTTTTAATTACATTTTCTCCTTGATAATTTCACACATCAGCATAACGGAGACTGTCCACCTTCACCCCCACCTTCTTCGGCTACCCCCAACACAAACTTATCTTACTCCCTCTTCCTTGCAAATCTCTTTCTCCTAGTCTTGTCTGTATGTTTTGTTTCATAGCCCTTGAAATTTAACTGGAGTGATGTCTGTGACCAGGGGTTTGGAGCTATTCATTGGAGTCTGGGGGGCTCACAGTGTCTACAAAGCTGAAGACAATGTCCACACCCCAGGAAATAGACAATATTTTATCAACAAAGCCTGGGAGCCCCACCCCCAATGCTGTGACTGATAAGACAGAAATATTTTTAACTGTTGTGGAAACACACTGCTAATTATTTTTCAGAAATGTCTTACTGGTTTGCAGTGACACCATCATGCTTAGAGTACCATTTTTCTTTTATTCTTCCTAATAGTGAGATATTTAAAAAATAAAATAAAAAGCAAAGCACCATAAGGCACTAAACAAGAATGGCTTAAGGTTGAAGTCTTTGAACTCTAGGAATATAAAAGAGATCTTGTTGAGCTTGGATCAGAAGGCTTTGAAGGACAATAGCTGACAGAATATTGAAGGTTGCAGCAGTCTAAAAGATCTCACAAACCCATACCTGATACTCAGCAACTTGTTCTGGAGGAGTACATGGAAAAGGGAGTGGGAACCGGCTCATATTTGAAGCCTTAATTCAGGAGCTTTTAGTTGGTTTTAGTTTGATACAGTCAGAAAGATCTGAACAGATCTACCATAGTTGAAGCTAACATTAATTAGATAACTGCTAGAGACAAATGGAGAGGAATAAAGAAGTGAAACCCAGTTTAAAAAGAGAATGAAGTAACATGAAACGAAAACAGGAAGTGAGGAAAAGAGTACAGGGACAGGAGGAATGTGTAGTATTGATTAGTGTTCCTTTCACCTGCAGAAAACAACCAGCCTGAAAAATGCCACCTGGGATGCAGATTTTCTTCTACCCCTTGCAACAATAAATTCCTAAACCATGCTTCTACAGCTCAAGACTGAGACTGCTGTTCTTTTAGTACTTGAATGAGATAGATACATTTTCATTTTCTGCTACCATCTCAAAGTATGACTCTCTGTACATGAAGAAGTAAAGGAAACAAAACTAAGGGCAGACTCATACACAGTTCTGCAGAAGTCTCACCCCTGTCAACTGCTTCTATTTCATTATTCACAATTAGAATAATGAAATAGTAAATAAGTATCAGAACTGTAGTCCTGTGGCTTCTGCACTCAGACCAGTCACAAGGAGGTGTGTTTGGTGAAGGGCCTCTTGGGTGGAATTAGAGATTACCAACTGTGTCTGCATTTTGCTACATAATTGACATAATGTTTTGTATGTTAAACTGAAAACCATTATATTATTTCAATCCTTTACTGAATTCTTGATAGCAGACCACCACCACTACAACAATAACAAAAATCACAAGTTATTGCTGTCACCATTTTAAGGACATTAATTCATGCTTATGTTTTAAAATATTTGTGCTGCTTATTAATATACATCTTTCACACAATGTATTCAATAAATTATTAAAGTCTACAAAACCATAATGTAGTCAACTTTGAATTAATTCATGTGTGATTTACCGAAGGCAAAATATGAATAGTACTTTTGCTTCATCAATTTACACAGTCTGGTTAGGGTTCATCTTTCCACACCACTGATTTACATGCCTTTGAAAGAGCAAACATTACTTTTTAAAAGGTGAATAAGCAAGACATAATTAGAAAGGTAAATCTGTGTCTTCTAAAATATTCACTTCAGATTCAGATATTAGTAAGGCAACGTTGTATCAACTAGTGTCTGGGAGGCAGAAGGTGCCAAAACAAGTCCAGACCTTGTTGCTTGATTGTGAAACCTTTGACACAGTTTCCAGTGTCATTTGACTTTCAGGTACAACCAGGTTACACCTCTGCAAGGATGTGAAAATCTAATGAAGTCTTATATGTCTTTATAAACAAGACCAAACTGCAACTATCCAGCATGCAAATCTTAATAACCATTTGGGAGGCAAAGGTAAATCATTTTCCAAAGACCCACCACGTTGTGCATGCCTCTAAGACTATTTTCTTTTTGTTTTTGTTTCTTTGGTGCAGGCCTCCTTTTGTTTCATAGGATAAGCTATGACACCGAGACTAGCAGTGTTCCTGCTTCCAGGTGCTGAGGTAACAAGCACACACCTCCATGCCCCACGACATTTCCCTTTCAGTATTGGAATCCTTAGTGTTTTCTGGCATGAATCACAGTCATTCATTATTAAAATATTTCTCTGTATAATCCTCTCCTGAAATTATTGAGGTCTTTGTCTGGAGAAATAATCCAAAGAAGTGCATGTTTCTATACATTAGTTCTGAAAAACATTAAAGTCTGTTTAGCTAAATTTACAAAGATTTGGCACATATCTGGCTTTAATTGACCCAACTTCCAATTAGAATACACAGAGAGTTAAATTAACGTCAATGGCACAGGACAACTTTCTTCATAAAGTAGATTTCTTTCCCTGTTTTTTTTCTACTGTTTCTTATTCTTCCTCTACTTTCTGCCCTTGCCCCACACCTGTCCTCAACCCTTCTTCCTTAAGACAGGGACAAATTATGGCTAATTCACCCATGACAGCTTTGATCTATCAGTTCTTCACTCAGTTCATAAATAATCTTGGTTTAAGCATAGGATTAACTTGAATTCCAGAGAGAAATAGTCATGGCAAATAGAGGAAAGTCACTGGAGAGAAAATAAAGAAACAAACAAATAAATAATGAAAAGCCATCCTGGGAGCAGCTTCTGACACCACTTCCTATATTTTAAACTGATATTAGTTAGCACTTACTATGTGCCATTTGCTATGCAAAGGACTCAGCAGCTCACCTTCTCAAGATGTCTCACCAAGCTATAGTAACCCACAGAACCCACAAACTTCCCTGTTCTTTGGCCCCTTTATCTTTGTCTGTTCTGCACTGATCACCACCTGATGTACCATGTCACTGTTGCTGCATAGAATCCTTCTGTTTCTCTGCCATGCACTGCCCGGATGAGGAGCCCCAGAAAGGGAATTTTTCTATCATGTTCCCTACTGCAGCCCATCATACAGAAATCAGCCTAGCATGAAGTAGTAGGCACTCAATAAAGATTTGTGAATAAACAAGTACAAGTACAGAATGCTTATGTATAGAAATGGAAGTCCTTGATGTTTTCATGTCATTTTGTCTTCAGAAGAACAATCATAAAGGTCGATCCTAGTCAAGAGCTGCTATAATCTTTGTGCTAGAGAGACAGAGAGAAGGATTCTTGGAGCTCACTGGCCACTAGACTAGCTGAGACAGTCAGTGAGTTTCAAGACAGAGAAAGACTTTGTCTCAAAAGCCAAGGTGGATGGCTTCTAAGGTTCAGCTTCTGAGATTACATGCACACACATGCATATGCACTCACCACTGTGCAGGCAAGTGCACGTGCACCCCCCCACACACACAACAATTATAAGAATTATGTACACTTCGTTATTTTTTGGTTATAAACCATTTCATGTATGACTTGTTAGTGAGAGCCTAATATCCTTAAGAGTCTTAGCAGTTGACTACACATCTCATGATCTTAACTGGCAATTACAAGACGGTGACAGAGACGAAAGCTCTGCCCCAAATAGTAATGAAACCAAGACAAGAGCAATTGCGTGCAGGGCCATCGGTTGCCATTATTGTACCTACACCTCTCTGTAGATTTGCAATGAATTACTGAATCATTTTCAAGTTGAAATATGTAGTGCCACCCCTTCCTACTTCACACATAATGGTCACTGTGTGTTCGCAGTTGATGAGGCATTTTAAGTCCTTGAAACTTAGAGTAATACGGGAGAAATGCATACACAGCTGAACACTGTATTTTAACTCACTGAGAGGCAAATTAGAGAGAATAATAATATTTTCATTCTCATGCTATGCTCGGTGCTTTTATGTCTCAGTATGAAGATGATAGGTGCTGTAGAAAGTATAAATAAATACAACAGAGGGAGTCTACTCAGTGACTTTAAAGCTGTTTTATTGAAATACTGTCTTGTTTACAATTCTCAACTCCATAAATTCTCATCAATTATTCACCATTTTTTCTTGTTGAATTAAGCAGGGTAACTATTTTCTTAGGAGAAAATGTCTGGTGAAAGATGAAGTTTACTTTTAACCTATATAAACTTTTGCTATATGAGCACAGTTTTCCAGTTTTGTAATACTTATCTCAGGCTCACACTAGAGAAAGGTATATATTCCATTTATTACATAACAAAAAGGTGAATTCAAACCCTATTTCTTATTTGTTTTGGGATGCTGCAAGTAGCTCTTTATTGTTAGAATAAAAAAAAACAGAAACCAACATAATGTTTCACAGATTTTTAACCACCCCCAATCAGGCAGGATTAGGTTTGGGCTTAGGCTATCATCTACAAAGAGGTTCTCATAAATGTAGGTAGAAAGAATTAAGGAATGGAGGTGGCGATCACATGCTACAGCACGAAAGTACACAGTCTTCAACAATTGATGCATAGATTAGCACATGATATTCCCTTATTTAAATTACTCACTAGAGACATCTGATATTATTCACTACGGCCACCTAGTTTGCTATTAGTTTACCTCTCTATTTCTTTATGAGTTATGGTCATTGTTTATAAGGCTTCTTGCATGCTAGAACTTTCAGGCATATGCACGAGTTCACTGGGCAGCCACTGAGACAAGAAACATATGGCTGGGCTGCTGTGAAAGTCTAGACACATGCACCGGGAGTAACTCTATCTGTGTATGTGTGTGTGTGTGTGTGTGTGTGTGTGTGTGTGAGAGAGAGAGAGAGAGAGAGAGAGAGAGAGTGTGTGCACATTTACACTGAGCGTTTGTATCTCTTACAATCACTGACTGATAATGATATTTATATTACTTAACCGGAACATTGCTTACAAATACCTTTTTTTAATTTAATGACTTGTAATTAAGCAGCCAAAATATGCTTGGCTATTTTATCTAGCAGCCTCAAAGTTAAAAGGAAATACATAATTCTCTACAGGTTTGGCAATCAAACCTGAACCTTATTTTCCTCCTGTTTCTGAGCTTAGTCTTGTATTAGGGTCCAAGGTTAATAACAGACATCCCTAAACACATTTGAAACCTGTGTGAAAATGTAATTTAGCTCTTTTCCTTAGCACACACAAATCTATGAATTATGTCTTACAGCAAGGAAACAAAGAAAATTCCTTGAAATTTCAAATCTAAAGGAAAGTTTTATTTTTAACACGAACATGCTTTTTTCCCCCATTTTAAAAAAGCAATTGCTATAATTATCTTGGAATTTTGTCAAAGTACAACTCTTTGAAAATTGTTAGGTCCAGATTGTAATGTGAGAACTAAGAAGGTACTTAAAGGGCTTTAATAGTCTGCAAAGCAAGTCTAAGTTAAAAGGGGAGAGGTTTAAGTGGTCAGAGACCTTTAAATAAAAAAGAGCATTAAGCAAACTTCTTAACCACAGAGCTATAAATATGTCAGACGGACAGACTTTCCCACTGCTCGACAGGCAGAATGACTGAGCTGTGATGTGGACCTCCACTGAAGTCAGGCAAACTATGTGTAACCCTGCAGTTGCTGACAGGAGTCATACCTGCTCACAAAGGGAATGCTAACTCTCAGGTCTAAAGCAGTATGTCGTCAGAGTTATTATCCCCAGCAGAGAAGTCACTCTTTCTGCAACGATGCAACACAAGCTTGATAAACCTGTAATGGGGACACCTGTTAAAATACTAGGAGCAGATAAACAGATTAGCAATACTGCCTTTTACAGACTTAAGGAACAGTGGATTCAAATCTACTTTAATTTTCATTTCTGTCCTATGAATGAAGAGCCCGTGCAGGGTTTTTCCTTTTTTTTTTTTTCAGTTTCATGCAGGTTTTCATTTAAAAATGCTATTTTCAATTAGTTACCTCATTCTCTTATTACATGTATGTATAAAAATCAATGCGCTAGACCTTGACTGTGTGTTTCTCTTTTGATTTACCCACAACAGCCAGTCAACTGGGTGTTACTTCCTTTCGTCGCTTCCAAGGAGGAAGGCAGAGGCCTGCAGTGGTTGATTGGTTTCCAAGGTGACCTGAATGGTTAATCTTCACTGTCAACTTGACCAGATTTCAATCACCACAGAAACACAGGTCTGGGCGTGTCCATGAGGATGTCTCTAGAATGGTTGAAGCTACCCTGCACAGATGCAGCGGCATCATTTCCAGGCTGACGTAGCCCGCTGAATGAAGAGAAGACCCAGGCTGCTCGCCAGCATTCCCTATGCCCTGCCTCCTGACTGGCTGCAAGCTGACCAGTCACCTTACAATTCTGTCACCACCCCTTCTCTATCGCGCCTCCTCCATTTTACTGTCGTCTTCATGATGGAGTGTATCCAGTTGTTTTATTCAGTCCTTTACATAGCAAAGAGCAAAGTGCCAGTGGACTGGTTAGTTTTCTGACATTTGATACAGATTAGAGACACCAGGCAAGAGGGACCTTCAGCTGAGAAAACAGTCTATCAGATTGGCCTGTTACACAAGACTGTGGGTACGTTTTCCTGAAAAATGGTTGATGTGGAAGGGCCTAGCCTACTGTTGGCCACATCAGCTTTGGACAAGTGGTCCTGGGTTTTGTGAGAAAGCAAAGTGTGCAAGCCATGAGAACAAGTCAGTAAGTAGGGCTCCTCCGTGGCCTCTGCTTAAGGTCCTGTCTTTAGGTTCCTGCCCAGCTTGTGTTCCTGCTTTGGCTTGCCTCCATGATATATGATTACGACACTGTGAGCCAGATAAGTCCTTTGCTTTGGTCATGCTCTTTATCACAGCAATAGAAAGCTATGATCTGTAAGAAATGGAACTCCAATTTGTCTTCAGTGACTAACTCCAAGAAGTCTTCTTAACACCCTGGGTCCTCTATTCACAGCTGTTGTAGGTAACCTGCTCTTAAGGTCAGAGACTTAGCAAAGCCACCTGCTCTGTGGGTACTGAGTTTCTGTTCCTGCATCTCGATACAGTCTTTCCATCCTGCGGAAGGAGCTTCAGAGAAAAATGACTAATGAGCTTTCCCCCTTAATCTTTACCTAGAATCCTTAACTTATTACTTTTTCATCCATTTTAAACACTGTGCCTTATAAATAGAATAGCGAGGATATTAACTTGTTACTTGACATCATGACTGTGGAAGGCAGGGCCACATAGCATACACTTGTTCTCCAAAATTCAAAATCGTCTTCTGCGTCAAGTGTACTTTTTAATATTCTTCTAATCTTTATCCCGGGACATTAAGTTGTAAAATGTTCCTCGGGAGACTAAAGACTGCCCAGAAAACCTGCCCCTCTCCTCTGGTGCACTGAGTCATGCCCCTGTCTCAGCTCAACCTTCCCTTTCCCATCAGCAATGCCCTCCTGACAGCCTTGCCTCTTGTGTCCTGAGAAGATGGAAGTCCTCAGAGGCCAATCACTCTGCCTCTTACAGTTCTGCCTTCCCCGTGCTCCCAGGACAACCCATCAGTGCTCTGCTCTGAGATCAACTCCCCCACTCTCAGCATTAGATTCCTTATTTTCTCACCGATTCGTGGGTTTTAGTCCAGTAACTGTTTCCGCCATTCGGTGCCACCAGTTTTTCCTGCTCCACTGAATCATACCCTTCAGCATGCATTTACCCCACCCTAGATGCTAAATGTAAAAACTGTTCTCCTGACCACGCAGGGCCTCTTTCGGATCCCACCCATTTGTTATTTGTAATAATGAAATTGTGCTCCAAACAGAGCCTTCTTACCTGTCCTACTCAGACTCTCCTGAAACCTATTCAGTATGACTTTCACCCTGCTTGCTTTCATCCCTGATTCGGATCCTGAGGAAACCTAGAGCACAGTATAGCCTACCGGAGATGTTCACTCTCCATTATCTTGTCCCATCTGTAGCACTTATTTCTGATAGGTCAAGAAGATACAAAACTAACACTGACTAGTACTTAAACAGAATTTAACCCCTTCTTCCTTAGTCTCCAGAACACTCTATTCTCCCTCTCCCTCTTCTTCTCCTCTTCTTTCTTTTCTGAGTATGTGACCAGGCTGTCTCTGAACACCTCAATTTACACAATTTCCTGCCTTGGCTTCCAGGCATCCTAAGTGACAAATGTACCACAGTGTCTACATGTCTGGTTTTTTCAATGTTAGGCTGTGCCTGGTTATTATTAGATCTCTTAGCAATCTCTGCCACCCTCTGAGTGAGCTTATATAGTGCTGGTGACCTTAAATGTTTTCATGGTCTTTTTTTATCTATAGAAATTCCTGCTCTTGATCCATGGTTGGGGAAAACTTGGGTAGCACCTTTGCCTCATTCTCCTAATCCCACCCTCCAGAAAGACATTGACTTTTAATAGCCTGTTGGATTATTAAAAGGTCATTCTTCTTCCAGTGTCAATAAAATTTCAGTCTGAGTTTGCAAAAAAACGAATTCATAGCCTGATATCTTATCTTTCCTTCCTTCCTTCCTTCCTTCCTTCCTTCCTTCCTTCCTTCCTTCTCTCTCTCTCTCTCTCTCTCTCTCTCTCTCTCTCTCTTCTCAGTTCACCAACATGAACAATAAAATTAATTTTGTTTTACATTTTGCTAGGCTGTGATCTAGTAAAGACAAATATTTTGTTTATTTTTGCTCCATGGTATGTCACATAATCCAGAAGAGTTCTGGAATATTTACTAAACAAATTTTCCTTTCTTTCTGTCTTTCTCTCTCTTCATGTATGTGCATGTGTATTTCTCCAGTGTTATTATTCAGGAGCCATCCACTTTATTTTTTGAGATAAGGTCTCTATCACTGGGCATAGGCTGGACCAGTAAAGTAAACTGCCTGACCAGTGAGCCACAAGGGTCTGCCTAGCTTTGCCCCCAGCACGGAGATTATAAGCACATCCCACACTGTGTCTTTTGTCATGGATTCTGATAATCTTGCTTAGGTCCAAAGTGCTTTACTAAGCGAACTATCTCCCCAACCTCCCTCCATCGTACTCAGACTAGACTCTGACTTGTCTTCCTTCTGATTCAACTTCCTCAGGCTTATGCCATCACTCCTGGCATGAGTTAATTGTGAATGAATGAATGAATAAATGAATGAATGAATGAGTGGGCATCAACTATATATTCAAAGAATACTAACAGTCCATAAATTTCATATGCTTATCCACAGAACATTTGTGTTTTCAGTTTGAGAGATTTCTTTCCAAAAATTCCTATTGGAAATGATAACATGCACCTGTAATCCCAGCACCTGGATTGAGCTGGGAGTGTTATGAGTTCTAGGCCAGCCTGTACTAGAAAGTTCCAGGCCATTCTGGACTACATAGTATGTGATCTTGTTTCACTCACAAAAAACAAAAAGAAATTCTGTTACCATTATTAGTCATAGTGAAATGCTTTAGGATTTAAGATTTATAATAGGTGGTGAAGTTGTTTGCAGTTGGTTATAAACTCGTTTAAATAGTTATAAGTGTGGACTGAGAATTGGCTTCATACACTGGGAGAAAAATTGATAACAATCATTCTGACAGATGGTTCTCAAGACAGCATAGTTTATAAAAGAGCATAGTTTATAAAGAACTCTATTCTTTTATATTTGCACTTTGTTTTCAGATACCAGAAATGGAACCTAGGGTCTTGTATGTGTATGTGATAGGCAAATTTCTGTTACTGAACTGCTGAGCTACATTCCAGGCCTTGAAGAAGTCATTCTGATTTCTACTTTAGTCTCCTAATGACAAAGTAGCTAAAAATAAAATATGATTGGATGTTTAGCATGGAGACAAAATCATGTAAGGCTCAAACTAAGAAGAATCTCTATGACTAGGGAGAGTCAAACAAAACAAGAGGAAATTTTGGGTATGAACTGAATGAAACTGAGAGCACTCAAATCAGAAGACGCATTTGACATGTGACTAGAGCATGACACAGTAATGGCATGAAGTGTAAAGTTATATCCTTATATGATGGAGTAACAATATTAGGGGTGAAAAAGGCTCTAACTAGTCAGCAACACATTATAAAACATCTGTTGAAAAGAGTGATAAGGTGGAATATTATGAAGTAAAGAGATGTGTACTCTAAGAGAATAAAGAAGACTGATTAATAATGTACAATGATTTGTGTTTGGCAGCCTGTTTTGAGCAAGAGGTGGACCTGACTTTAGAATACAAATTGATGATCTTTATGGCAAGTCTATTAATGGAGAAAAGTAATACAACCAGGCTCCTACTAAAATGAAAATGATATATAAGAATGCCAAACATTTACTCTGGTCCTTGTTTTACTGAGCTGCTTAGAAAAATTTGATTTCTCAAAACAGGTTTCTCAGCATGAATATTTAGCAATATTTCAAATTATTCATTTCTCAATTTGGTACAAATAATTCATGTACATGTTAGGACCCAATTGAGATTGTTTTTCTTTTAAGCGAAACCAAAACCCAAGTACATTTTTCTAGAATATTCCCTACCAAGACATTAGCCTAGGCCTTTGCAGTCTTACTCACCCATAGTCCGATAGTTATATTGCTAAAAACTAAAAGTATTTTTGCTGGTGTTTTTTGTGTGACCTGATTATTTGGCAACACATTTGAAGATGTCTGCTTTTAAAGAAATTCTCAAGACCTAAAGCTTAAGTTCAAGTACAAGCAGAAAGGTATAATAACATATTACTGATAATAATGGACAGCTATCATTTATGAAATGTTTGTCTCATGCCTGCCAGCCTTTTACAGCAGTAGTTTGTCTATCTCTGTCTGCCTTTGCCTCTCCTACCTTCTGCCCTCTCTCCTTTTCTCTGTCTCTGAGCATTTCAGCCAGGTCTCATGAAACATAGCTTCCTCTGACACATCCTCTGTTTTCTGCAGTGTCCATGAATATCTGTTCAATGCTCTTAATGCATGAATCAGGGTTCCAAGCATCCCTCTTTAGAATAATGGTTCTGCCTTGCTCCAAGTTCTGTCTATGCTTTGACTCCGTTCATGGTGCAAGCGTGCTTTGCATGAAGTTCCCTTGGAATCCCATGCATGCTTCCACACATCTTAGTTTAAATTTTATAGTTTCTTACCTAGGTGCTTAAAATCAATACTGTTTATTTCTCTACATGGGAAATTAAGTCATTTATACAGTTTACATGTTTAAGATGACAGAAAGACCACATGAATAACTCAAGGTGACAGTTCAGTGGGTGGGCTATTCCTGTATTAGTTACTTTTCTTGTGACAAAATATCCAACAACAGCAACTTATTAAAAGGAGTGCTTTTAATCTTTAGTTATCATTTATTTTATGTGTGTATATGTGCTTATGTGTAGAAGCATGCCTGTGCACATACAGAGGCCGGAGAGAGATGCCAGGGGGCCAGTTCTAACACTTATTTCTATGTGATAAGGCCTCTCCCCGTACCTGGTGTGTGTGTGTGTGTGTGTGTGTGTGTGTGTGTGTGTGTGTGTGTGTGTGTGTGTGTGTGTGTGTTGGACTGGGGTGAAAGTCAGCAAGCCTCAGTGATGCTTTTGTCTATGAGTCCCCAAAGTGCCAGGGCTACAGGCATGTGTTTCCACTTCTAGAACTGCAAGTCCTCATGTGGTGCAGTAAGCTCTCCTACCCACTCAGAAATTTCTCAAGCCCCAGGAAGCACTTATTTTGGCTTATAATTTGAGAGTAAACTCAATCACAATGGGAAGACATGGTTGCTGGAAGGAAGTTTAGGTAGCTTGTTAGTTACTTTGCATCCACCATCAGAAAGTGGAAAGACACAGTAGTGCTCTATTAGCTTTCACCTTTTTATCCAGCTCATAGAATGGTGCCACTCACATTTAGAGTCATTACCTCAACTAACATTATCTAGATAATTCCTTCCTGATGTGTCCAGGGGCTTGTCTGTTCAGTAGTTATAGATCCCCTCGAACTGACAAAATTAGCATCACAGTTCCTGTCCTTCTTTCTGTTCTAGAATAACCTGTGTTAAGTTAAATACTTTGTTATTGTGTAATCCTGGCTTTGGGAAAGGATTTTGGCCTGAAATTGTTCTCCTGCAAGTGCTGGTCCAATAAGGCAAAATTCACCTTTGATAGTCCCTAGAGTAGGGCCATGAGTACTGCTGTTGATTCCACAGCCTTTTTTTCTTGGGAATGTAGCCTTTGCTCTGCCATTGGTATGCTCATGAAAGTGTGTTGTCTACTACAGTTTTGATGGGCATGTTCCCAAACCCTTCTTCTCCACTCCTTGGTTGCTGCAATGGAAACCTACTGTAAAGACTTTTCCTAAAGATCTGTCTTTGGAAACAATATTATAGAGTATTTTACTCTGAGAAGTTCCCCCAAATGAAGAATCTATGTTGCTTTTTATTTCTCTTCAAAATGTTCATTGCAAACTAGTGCAAAAATCAGGGCATCTGTGTATTTAATCATGTCTTATCTAAATTAGTTAATTCTAGCATAAATAATTCTTCCCTTATCTCTGGGATGGGGAATCTGGTCTATAATCATTGTATAGTGATTTATGTAACACAATCTATTGTATACAATTGTGATCTGAAGTAGACATATTCTGGATCTCTGGAACCTGAACAGTTCTTTTTATCTCCTTAGATATACCAGTTCTTATGAAGCAAATAAACTTTACAACATTTAACGTTGCCACCAAAACAATCCAATAACGGCTGAGAGACAGAGGAGGAAGTAGTGAGAAGTCTAAAGGACTGCCCAGCTGAGATTTGGCCTCCTCCTTATAGGGTCAACACTATCTCACTTGTAAGAAGGATAGGTCAGGAATGCTGGCAGGCAGGGCTATCCCCAAACTTCTCTAGGTTCAGTTGCTGCAGCTGTGGAAAGGAGGTATGCTGGCTAAGTTGTTAGTTCTTTGTTTTGTTTATGCTGGCTTGATACAACCTAGAGCCATCTGAGAAGAAGGAACTTCAATTGAAGAATTACTCAGCATTGTCTTAAATCACAATTGCTATAGAGGTGACTGGCCCACTGTGGGGACTAGAATTCCTCCTCCACAGGTGATCCTGGGCTGTATAAGCAAGCTCGATGAACATGAGCTGGTGAACAAGCCAGAGAGTGAAATAATACACAGCATCTTTTATGATTTCTGCTTCAGTTCTTGCTTCAGTTCTTGTCATGACCTAACTTAATCAGGGACTGTGGTCTGGAAGTGTAAGCCAAATAAATATTTTCTTTTCTAGGTAGCTTTTTGTGAATGTCTTATGAGAATTGCAAACTAGAGCAGGAAGCATGGCTAAATTGAGACTGTATAGACTGCCACTGATATCGGAAGACTCCACACCTTGACAGCTTGGGAAGAGAGGGTTTCTGCCTGTGAACTTTCAGACTTTATGACCTTTAGGAACATCACCATTGAAGAATTGGTGCACTGACTAAAAGAGCAAAAATATTTAAATGAATAGTAAAATTCTGCCAATAGATAAAAACAGATTTTGCTATTACAAAGTATCCCTAGATGAAAGCATGAACCAAAGAATAAATATCCAGTCAAACTCTCTTCCAGTTACAATGGAGAGAGCCTTCAGTTCAGGCATGTAGTGGGTTGAGTGAGAATGTCCCCCATAGGCTCAAATATTTGAGCAATTGGTCCTCGCCTGGTGGTGCTGTTTAGGGAGGTTAAGGAGATGCAACCTTCTTAGAGGATGTATGTAAAGGGAAGCCTTTTCCTTGAGAGAAGCCTTCCTGCCAGCCTGATTCCAGAGCCGCATCAGTCCCAAATAAACACACAGGAGGCTATATTAATTATGAAGCTGTTGGCCTTGCTTGTTTCTTACTGGCTAGCTCTGACTTAAGTAATTACCCCATAATTATTAATCTAAGTATTTCTCTTACTGGAGAGGTTTCCGGGCTTCCTACCCCATGGCATTACATCTTGACTCTCTGTGTTTCTCCTACCCAGAGTCCTCCTGGATTCCTAGTCCCACCTATCTTGGTTCCCTATTGGCCAACAGTGCTTTATTGACATATATACAGGACTTCCCCCATCAGACATATGTCACTCAGGTCAAGCTTTGACAGTGTAAAGACTTCGTGTCACTTCAAGTTTCACTCTTCTGATTTTCATGGTTGCCCCTAGAGGTATAATCTCCCATTTCTGTTTCCTGTCACAATATGGGCTGCTGTATTGTTGAATCTCCCTGCTGAGATAATCTTGTTCCTCTTGAACCTTAAGCACTAGTAAACTCTTCTGTAAGTCATGTTGGTCATGCTGTTTTATCATGGCAACAAAAAAAATAGACTAATGCTAGGCACTCTTTGCCCTTCATTTTCTAATGTGGTCTTGCCATGTATTTCAGCCCTAGTATTTTAACTTCAGTTCTCTCAGCTCAGCCTGCTGAGTGCTGAGACCACAGACATGTACCACTATTTCAGCCTGAGTCAAGGAACTTCTGGCTGAAGAAGACATCAGGAATTTTGTTCCAATGGATTAATATTGGTGAAATTCCTAGATATGGTTCAGAAATCTTTGGTTGAGGCATTCTTAATGAACACTGTGTGTCTTCAAGAGTAAGAAATAATTAACTCAAATGATAGAACACTAAGAGACAGAACACACATATACGATGTGTCTCCAGATGGGGAAGGTATTAGCTAATGAGAAATTAGACAGAAGAGTGGTAGGAAAGTGAGTTTATTGATGGTGTCTTTTGCAATAGTTGAGTCAAGATATCATTGAAAACTGAAGGATCAAGTGACAGGAAGATTAGCATATATAACATAATATTAAACACTAGAAAAGATGTTTAATAGAGGGGGAAAGAAAGGAAGCGAGGGAACAAGAAGCACACTATTTATTTTTATCATTGTTCATAATAGAAAGTTGATAGACACTGTCTAAATAAATGGAAAGCTAAGGTATTATGTTGCCATAATTATGAAAGTTCCACTACTGCTGTACAGAAATACAAAGTTCCCAAATAATAAGAGAACTGAAGAAACACACAGACACAGATAAAAAAGGATATAGAATTAAAGGCTTAAGTTGCTAATAAAAAGGAAAACAAATACACTACTACGTTTAGTGTCTTTCTTTCTCCCATTAGGTTACAAGCTAAGAGAAAGAAAACAAAAGGGGGCTTATTTATGAAATACATGTCTATGTGCCAAAGAGACGACATGGAAGTGATTATTGCCTAGAATCATAGACATAAAAAGTAACTGAGCATGACAGGACTAAGCTAGCGCTCATTTAACAAAGACCAGCTGTGTTTACTCTGTGTGCAAAGACTAAGATTTCAGACTCATTTTTTGTTGTTATTGTTAATGATTCGTTGTTTTTGTTCTTACTTTTGCGGGCTTTTTTGTTTTGTTTTTTGTTTGTTTGATTTTTTTTTTTACCAGTGTTTCTCTGTGCAGCCTTGGCTGTCCTGGAACTCACTCTGTAGACCAGGCTGTCCTTGAACTCAGAAACCTACCTGCCTCTGCCTCTGGAGTATAGGTATTAAAAGTGTTTACCACTACACCTGACTAGGCTTATCTAAAACAAACAAACAAACAAGATCACCAGGGCTATACTACATGTGAAATAAGTAAAACTTCTTACTCAAAGGAAAATAAAAGGTTGGGTTCAAGTGCTCAAATGCAAGAGCCTATGGGCAAAATTTCCCATCCAAACCATTGTAGCAAGTAAAAATTACAAAATCTGAGGTCATAGTATTAGATAGACTGGATTTCAAGTCAATCAATATTAAATAAATAAAGGTGGCTCATAATTGACAGCCGTGATAACAAGTATGAATGTTTATGCACTCTATCCCATCCCCAAAAGATCTAAATAGGATTAAAAGAAAAATTTCAAATGATACAAAAAACCATAGCCGAGAGCACACTTATGAACACCAGATCTTCATTTCCCTGGATAGGTTAAGTTTACATGTTAGTGCAGTAAGCAGTGGTTGCCTACATGAAACATTGTTTTCACGTGTATCTGTGATGATGTTTCTGGACTAGAGAGACTTTTGCATGTGTAGACTTGAGTTATACTGTCCTGGCCTAATGGTGATGAGCATTAGACCATCCTCTAGGGACTACATTGAAAAAAAAAAAAGAGTATGGAAGGAAGAATCCCTGCTTCCCAGTGGTTCCCAGGTGGAGCTGCTACATCTATAACCCCATTTCTCCTGCTCTGGGACTGGGCTTTTCATCTCAGGCTCCTCTGTTTCTCAGTCTGTTGGACTTACTACCCTGTCATCCCAAAGTTCTCCAGCTTTCAGATGGCAGATGCTGGTTTTTTGCTTTGTTTTCCCTACATTGTATAATGTTATAATTGGATGTATGTCTCCTATTAGTTTTGCTTCTCTGGAGAACTCTGACTAATAATAGAGTCACCTTTCTAACAGCTACTTCAAAGATTCAAATATTATAATTAGTACGATAGATTTCATATGTTCACACATTCACATATCAGAGATTGGAGCTTACTATAGCAAATATACATTTGAGTGCTCAAGTCTCATTTACCAAAATGAATTACTTAGTGTGATGAATAGAAAATAAATTTGACAAACAGAATAAAATAATCTCTGATCCCAACACAGTTAATAACTAAAAAGATAGATGTAGTTTCTTTCTTCTGTGGCTTATTTGGAGGCAGATAGACCGACACCAGAGATTTATGCACACTACTGTGGTGATATTTTGTTTGTGCTTTAACATACAAAGCTTGCCTGAAGATCAGAGTGCAGAGCTAGCCAGGGTGGCCTTGAACTCATAGAGATACATCTGCCTCTGCCACTACTGCCTGGCTAACTAGTGACTAGTTGTTTTGCTTTACCTTTGTTAGTTCCATAAAGTTATTTCAGTAGAGATAAAAATTCTCTTGAATGTGATTCTTATTTTTTACTTGGTATTAGCTTCTATAACCTATTCCTCTTGTACACAAGACCCTTAAACTTGTTAACATAGCCACCATCATTTATGGTGGATTAACATACATAGACATTCCTTATCATCTCACCGTCAAGAAGCCAAGAGAAGCCTGGCTTGGCAGTTATGGCTAGATGACTCTGCTGTGTGTGGACCCTGATGGTTGATGGATTGTAGTCCCCTCTAGATGTCTTCATTCAAACTATGATGGAAAAATAGCAACAGATCTGCCTGGAATTGGTTCAAGTAGACTCCCTTAGTAGATCAGGATTAGTTACTTTTCTGTTACTGTGATAAAAGACCATGACCATGAGCAGCTTTAGGAAGAAAGGGTTATTTTAGATGACATTCTGAAGTCTATGATGGTGAGGAAGGCATGTGATGGTCATAGGAGAAGGAAGCAGGATGATCACACTTCATCCACACACAGGAAAATGTGCAGGATATGGGTTCAAGCCATAAATTCCCAGATCCTATTCTCAGGGATGTACATCCTCTGAAAGGCACCATCCTACAACAGTGTCACCAAATGGAGATGAAGGGTACAAATACGGAGTGTATGGGTGATATTTCCCATTCAAACCACCATATCATCTCCTTCCTTGATCTGTTGCATGTTTCCAGTTTGTCAGCTTTGGGGCTCTAAAGTCTAGGTGCAAATCAGCTCATTTTTGTGATTTATCTTAGAAGCCAAGTAGCCAATCAGCTGTAAAGCCTGATCTATAATCGAAGAGATGGATCACTAACTCCACCTTCTGATGAGGGGGGTAGAGGGAAGTTAGTGTAACTCCGGAAAAGCATTGAGATGAGAAATACTGTAGTGCCCATTTTTTGGGAAACGTTCCCAGTCATCTGTTAATTATTCCCCAAAATGCTCCATGAAGCTGAGTTTCTGTTTTCACCACTGTGGGGGAAGTCTTAACTTTGTTAATTCATTCTTTTGTTCATGCTATTACTGTTGTGACAGATAGTCTTGTTTAAGCGTCTGGATGTATATGGGAAAGTTATAGCTCTTGGGAATACACACAGGATCTCCTGTGTCATAGCATCCCCAGGTGCTCAACATTGTGTCACAATATCAAATTGTCTTCCACTGGAGTTAAATCAATTGCGAGTCATCAGTTAACTACGTATAGTGCTGGTTACTTGACAGTAAAACGGCTATCCGTGACTGTCATATAAAACGTATTTTGTAGTGAAAACAGCTGCTTTTAAAAACTAAACAAGAATTTCTTTCTTCCTCACACTACATTCATAGTGTTCTGAGGAGTGGGAGTGCAGTAGAAAATTATTTGTTGAAATTTTGTCATGCTGCAGATAGTTGAACTAGTTTGTAGACCTGCTTGAAACTTGAGATCAACCATTCTTCTTGAAAGTCAAATGCCATTCATTTTAAGGCTAATTACTTGCATTATGAAAACACACAGGAATAGGAAGCAAAAATTTGAAAAATGCTGTTTAGTTTTTTCAAATCTGTTGTCTCTCTCATAACTAATAATTATTTCAGAATGAAAAGAAAGAAATGTGAGTGCCCATCCCTGTATACTTTCTTCCTGATAGTCTTTAATCCCCTATAATCTTCCCTGTTGTCGTTTATCATTGGAAGAGCTCTGTGACCTTCAGAAGAGATGGAAAGAAGGAAAGATACAACAGCTAATAGCTAGCTTAGAAGAGTTGACAGCTGCTCTCCAGCAGTATCCGCAAGCAACCTTTGTGTTGGTTGGAGTAGTACATGGATACTGTTTGTTTGTCTAGGATAGTTCCATGAACTGTTCAGAGAGTAAGAATTTGAATGAACCCCCATCTTATTATAACAGTCACATGGCTTTCTTATCCTAAAACTATGAACAACTAATGAAGTTTTTCCCTTAATTTCTAAAAACTGTTCAGTGTGCCTGAGAAAACTCAAAACATACAGAATGAAATCCCTTGAATTGTCCTCACTTTGGAGATTGATGGAATTTTCAACAGTTTCAGTAACGTTGTTATCTGCATGTGTATATACGGCAGTATGTCACATAAACTTATTTTTAATGAGGTGAACTATTCGTTTTTATTACCTTTTTCATTTTGACATGATTCACGGTGAACTTTCAAAAGCAATGAAAAAAGATATATACTTTTAAGAGTGCCTAGCATTTATTATGTGAATTTATTAGTCAATGGATATTTGGTTTCTTTAGAAAATTTTATAGGTATGTACAATGGTATAATCAATACTTTCGTAATTTCTCAATTATTGCTCAGTGACAGATTTCCAAGATGAAACTTCTTGGACTTATATGTTCAAACACTGGCTTGCTTACAGCCTAATGATCCCTATAGCAATGCTGAAGTTACTTCCACACTCAAATATATGGATCTTGAGGTGATTGTGGAGAAAAACAACTGTTATATTTAAATGATGTATTTTCCGTTGTGATTTAACTTGAAGGGAGAGAGCAGAGATGGGGATTTGGCATCCAATGCATTGACCACATAAGATACACAGGCAACATGTAGGGGCAGGACTAGGCTAGGATCTAAGCAAGAGCTCACAGTGAAGTAGACACAGGCACTAGGACATGGAAAGGAAGGGGATACTCCAAGTGGTGGTAAAATATCATCAATTTATGGTCCTGTTTAGCATAATCATATTCTTTTCCTGGATATCAAAACCACCACCACCAACAAAAACCCAAGCTGTAGCTCAGCCCTGTCATTAGCCCTCATCCTGCTGTCACATTCTAAACAGAGAGCCTGAGGATGTAGTTCAGTCGGTGGAGTATTTGCTTAGCATACATAATAGCATGGGTTTGAGACTCGGTATTACAGAAAGTTAGCTTGGTGGTACACACCTATAATCTCACCACTGGGGCGGTTGTGGCAGGAGGATCAGAAGTTCAAGTTTATTCTCACCTATATAGTGAATATGAGCTCTGCCTGGGCCACTTGAAACTTCATTAGAAAATTATAAAGAGAGAATGTCAACCTACTTGGAGAGGTCAACTCATTATCTTCCAAGAGTTTGTGGTGTGGACTTTGGGTTGTCTTGGGTCTTTAATTTGTATGAGTTTACAGATTATGCAGATATTCTGTGTTCATCCCTGAGCAGGGTGTTGTCTTTTTGTTGGCTTGCTCTTATTCAGTTGAAAATACTATTTAAAACTGTGTTTTTCTTTAACATTTCTTTCTTCATGACCTTAGTGGAACAAACAATGTACATCTTGAGCGTGAGTGGAAGAGAGCAAGGGAGAACCATTGAGGATTTCAGGGAGGGCCCTGTGGGTGGTCTGGGAGATTGGCATCCACAGGTCAGTGTGATGGCAGTGATCTGTTGAAGTCTGAAGGATGTGGCTGCTGTAGGAATGAAGACATGTGTGGTCGAAGGATGTTTGGCTAGATTCCTTCCCAGCCACTCTGTAGGGAATTCTCGGGGACTGTAGGGTGGAGGACTGGCTTCTTGGGATGAATGGACCCAATGGCAATTCAGAGAAAACAGAAGGAAGGGCAAGTGTTGCAGACACGGGCAACTGGATTTCAGGAGAGCTGAGGTCCTGGGATTCCATTCTTCATCCCCTGTCTGTGAACTTGGAGGGCAGAGGAGGAAGGCAGGTTGCTTTCAGCGGGGAGAAACAGAGCAAATTAGTGAGTCCTACATAAATAGAATTTGGGGCAATCAAATCATAAGCAGTGGAAATGTGAAAAAGAATTGATTTTAAAGAGACCATTAGACAGCTAGTGTGAAAAGGTTGCTCGTAGTAGTAAAATCTTGGGGTTTCAGAGTGGATGGAGTAAAATGATAAAAGTATATGCAGAAGATAAAACATAAAATAGCTCAGTAGGGGTGAGTAAGCTTTTCTTAGGAACCTTGTCTGACACAGGCTGTTTGTAGTGACTGTTCACTGAATGATTACAAAGTAAATTATCAAAGAGAGTTTTTTGTTGTTGTTGTTGCTGTTGTTGTTTTTAAACTGGTTTATTGAGTATACTGCAGAAAACAATAATGAAAAAGCCCAAAAGGGAAAAAATAATAAATCCTCAGTGACTCATTTACTATTTTGGTGTTTTTTGTTTGTTTGTTGTTTTTTGAGACAAGGTTTCTCTGATTTGTTTTGGAGGCTGTCCTGGACCTCGCTCTGTAGATAGACTGGCCTCGACCTCACAGAGATCTGCCTGCCTCTGCCTCTCAATTGCTGGCATTAAAAGCGTGCACAACCAATGCCCGGCTATTTTGATGTTTTGCTTGTTCCCTTCTGTTCTTGTGACACTGGAAATGGAACTCAGTGCCTCACACAGCTAGGCGAGTGTTCTACTTCAGGGAGATGGCCCTAGCCCACCAAGTTTAGTTTTCAGTTCATAAAAATTTTGTTTAAACATCAGAATGGAAACAAAAAAAAACTCCTAGAGTTGATTTACTGGTTTAACAAGTGTGAGAGCCTCCTGTGCCTAATGGGAAAGATTAAGAAGAAAAACCACGCCAGCTCCTGATTACCTGAATATGAAACACCAGGAATGAGCCTTTCCCCCTTCAGTTTCCCAGAGTAGAGACCAGTCTTGTGCCCACTCCCACTGAGGAGGGCAGGGACACAAGAACTGGGAGTGGAGGTTCCATTATCTGCTCTTCACAGAGGGCAACATGAAGTGTTTCAATCTGCACGGTGATAAGTATCCCAAGATAACTAATTTGCTTTACTTTTTTATGATGGGGATGTCCTTCTGTATGCTGTGAATATGTGTTTCCCTTATTGGTTGATGAATAAATGTTGATTGGCCAGTAAGCAGGCAGGAAGTATAGGCGGGGCTACCAGACTAGGAGAATTCTGGGAAGAGTAAAGGCAGGGAAGCTGATGGAAATGTCATGTAGCTACAGATAAAGCAAGAGACTCGGGAATCACCGGTAAGCCAAGACCATGTGGAGATAATAGATTAATAGAAATGGGTTAATAATTAAGAGAGAGCTGGCCAACAAGAAGACTGAGTCTAAATGACTGCGGGAATTGGTAGGACAGAAATGCCTGTCTACAATTTTATTATGTTAAAAGCATTTCTTTACTTGTGTGGGTATTTTGTCTGCATCAATGTCTGTGCATCTCATGTGTGCTTGGTGACTGTGGGGGTCACAAGAGGTTTGGGATTCCCTGGGGGGAGAGTTACAATTGTGAGCCACTATGTAGGTACTGAGAATTGAACTGAACAAGGATTGTCTATAAGAGCAGTCAGTGCTCCTAACTACTGAGCCATCTCTCCAGCCTGTGTGAGTTTACATGTACCACATGGGTGTAGGAAAGTAAGAGGGAGTCAGGTCTCCTGGAGCTGGAGTGACAGGCGGTTGTGAGCTGGGACATAAACCTAGATTCTCTACCTGAGCAGCAATCACTCTTCATCTCTGAGCCATCTCCCAACCCCAACTTTGGTTAGTATCGTCTCATTAAGATAGCTTGGACTTAAATTTTATTTCTAAATTTAGATAAAGTTCTTTATTGAGAAGGAAACTTTAAAGGCTTTAAAATTTTAAAAAAAAGCTTAGATTTGGGTTAACTTCTAAATAAAAATATCTTTATAAAGATAAATGAGTAACCCAGGCAGTGGTGGTGCATGCCTTTAATCCCAGCACTCGGGAGGCAGAGGCAGGTGGATCACTGTGAGTTTGAGGCCAGCCTGGTCTACAAGAGCTAGTTCCAGGACAACCTCCAAAGTCACAGAGAAACCCTGTCTCAAAAATAAAAGAAAAACAAAAATTTCTGTTTATTTTATTGCATGTGCAATTTGTGAGTATATATATATATATATACACACACATGTGCATGTGAGCTTGATGTGTATATAGGGGCACATTACCACAGTGTATATGTTGTAGTCAGGGGACTGCTTAACAGTGTTGTTCTACCTATTTAACTTTATATAAGGTCGAGCAATCAAGCTCATATCTCCAGGTTTGTATACCAGGCCTGAGTCATCTTTACTCATGGAGCTTTCTCAGTAGTCTCCCTCCTGTGTTTAGAGAGTGTCACATGTAGCCCATGCTAGCCTCGATCTCACATTGTAGCCAAGGCTGGCTTTGAACCTCTGATCTTCTGCTTCTGTGTCTACAGTACTGGGATGACAGCCATGTGCCACAATGCCCAGGTTTTAAAACCTTCTCTTTAAGAAAGTATTCTAACTCTAAGAGTATACACATGCTATGAAAGGGTGGGACACTGACAAAGAGAATCCCATCTTTCTAGAAATCACGACTGGAGAGGTCACTTTCACTTCTAAAAGAAATTAGTTTTGACTACATAATCATCAGTCAAGACTATTACTGCAACACAAAACCAATGCACCTTTCTGTAAACACAGCTACTGATCCCACAAAAACAGTACTGCCCTACCACTGGTTGCTAGGCTTGGCCTTCCCCTCATCAGGCATCCTGGGTGAATAGTACCACGAAAAGACCCTCTTGTTTGGCAACACCAATTGCAGCCCTGGAGATACCTTGACCAACTCCTCGGTGTCTTTCACTTCCAGCTCAGGCCCTTTGTGGTCTCTCACTGATCTCCTCCGGTTGGATTCCTAGATGAGGGAAGATGGGATTTCCTGTGCCACCTACAATATTCCATCCTATCAGTCAGCAAAGCTGTGTGAAATAACACAACTTTATGATGTGTTTTCCCCCTGTCTTTTGTTTCCCTCTTCACCTCCCATTCACCTCTTGAGACTCTTCTGGCTTGTTCTCCTACGTGTCCTCAGCAGGTGCAGAGAGTTTCTCTTCCTCCCCTGGCAGAGGTCTGCAGGTCTTGCTGTGGAATGTAGGAGCACTGATGAGAGAGCCAGGCCCAGGGCCTTCATGATGTTTATTACTCTGCTAACTTCAGAAAACAGCAAAGGCAAAGTAGGTGCTGGGTAAAAGGAATTGTCAGAAATGATGGTGAAGAGGAACATGGGCTGTATAGTTTTAAAAGACACAAATAACAATAAAAAGGAAATTGTTGAGTAAACGAATTGGTAAAGTCATATGAGCTTAATGGATGGAGTTAAGAGATGGTGCTAAGAGACAAGAGAGTGCTAAATTAAGATGACATAATCAGAAGAGGGGAAAGAAGAGTGGTGAACACAGAAAGAGATAAAGATAAGAAAGGGAATGAGAAAAATAAAATGTTGCAAGAAATAGTAAGAAATAAAAAGAATGTGTGATTACAGGGAATTAAATTTTTGAAAAAGCCACAACTGTCCATTGATTTCTAGTCAAAAATTTCCAAGAACTATGATGATTTTTCTATCTCTAGTTGCAAGTGAACGAAACACAGGGAGAAAGGCTTTGGTCCAAAAGGACTGTGTTCTAGCTTGCCTGTCAACATCTAAGAGAAAGATAACTGACAGATCTATGAACTCTTGTGTTATTTTTTATAAGCCGTAATGTAACCATATTTATGGCTTTTCCTTTTTTTTAACTCCAAAAAAGCAATGGCTTTATGCATTTCTTAAATCCATTTCAGTTAAAATGATTACTAAAGAGACGGTATGTAGGTAATATTCCCATTTTTCAAATGTTCATTTACCTGGTTTTTGAGTGTGGATGGTCTGTACTACACACATATGTGGAGATCAGAGGACAAGCTTGGATATTGGCATCTCCCGCCTTTTTACTACAGCTGCACTTAACCTTCTAGATTAGCTGTTGTTCTCCTGTGTCTGCTTCCACCTCTGTGGAGGACTGCTGGTATTACAGATGTGAACCACAACATCTGGCCTTTCATGCACTGTGCTTATTTGAATGAGAAAGCCCTCCTTTATGCTCATGTGTTTGAACACATGTTCCTGCATGAGTGGTGCTGTCTGGAGAAGCTGTAGAACCTTTATGAGGTTGAGCTTTGCTGGAGAAAGTACATCCCTAGGGTTGAACTTTGAAAATTGCTTTAGGCTCCCTGCTTTGTGTTTGTGATTGAAGTTGTGATGTCTCAACTCCCAGCATATCCTGTGGACTCTACCTCTGAAACCATAAGCCCAGCTAAACCCTTTATTCCTTATGTTGCCCTTTGGCATAGTGTTTTATCACAGCAGTTGACAAGTAACTAATACCTGTGTGTTCAGGGCATAGGACTGGGATCATAGGCTTTCATTCACTTAGGTATCTCCCTGATCTGCAAATAATATTTCTAAATGCCGTGTTTATTCTTGTTTTAATTTCCTTGTGTATTTTTTTCTTGAGAACATGTTAACATATGAAGAGAGAACAACCTTGTTGTGCTTATGCTGTCTGGATTTATGATGATAATGCACTCAAGCTACTTTTAGCAATTTTATTTTGAAATTGTTTAAGTATTTTGTTGGACTACTTGAAGATGTAATTCCATTTGAAGCCTCAAAGACACAGTGGAGGTTATATATTCATTGCCAAGTCCAGATATGACCCAGACACTAACTGCTTCTGAGTTTAAGAAACAATAGTGGTCTTAATAGTGACCTTCACAAGTTACATGTCTGTGATGGGGGAAGTCCTGTGTATATGTCAATAAAGCACTGTTGGCCAATAGGGAAGCAAGATAGGTGGGACTAGGAGTCCAGGAGGACTCTGGGTAGGAGAAACACAGGGAGTCATCATATAGCCCGCCAGAGAAGTAAGATGTCCATCCGGTAAGAGAAATACTTAGATGGGTTAAATACATAAGCCAGTAAGAAATAAGCAAGGCCAACAGCTTCATAATTAATACAGCGTCTTGTACGTCATTTGGGGACTACAACGCGGCAGAGCCCAGGCGACTGGTGGGGAAAAACCAAAGCTGCTAGCAAGAAAAAGGCTCCACTCTACATGGCTGGAAGTTTCTAGCAGCAGAAATGGCCTCAGTTTTAAAAGAGCTTGACTTTCCAACTCTTAACCTTTGCCATGCTCAGTGGGCTTTTCATGTTTTCATCTAGTGTCTCCAATGTGCAAGACAGCTGCGGCCTCTCCAGGTGTCATGTTTTCACACAAGTTTCACAAACAGAAAGGGAACAGCTCTTGCATTTTGCTTTTGAGGCTGCAATGGAATGCCAGGTTTCTCTTTGATGTTTCACAGACCAGGGCTAATTTTCAGGACACCTTTTCTATAGTCATTTGCAAAAATAGAGTGAAAATATTATGACTAGTGTAGACTAATGGTGACTCATTCCCTGGGACGGTGTCAAGGTTGTGTCTGAGATCTTAAGCAGTGCAAAATCTTGTTTTTATTAGAAGAGGAGGACGTGTTAAGGAACTTCAAGTAGGCCAGCCACATAATGACTTGTGATATCGAAGGAATCTGTATGTGCAGAATGTGGATAGCACATTAGTTGTACCTAAATCACTTGCAGAAGGTTTTGAACTAATAAATCAATACTACTTTGTAATGAAGATCATGTTTGTTTTAATTTATTAAGTCATTTTTGGGGTGAAATAATGAACAAATATACATTGTGTCTAGTGACAAATTATATCAGTTCTGAAGTTCTTGCCCACTAATAAGGCACACATATTCAATTAGATTGTTACAGAAATTACGAAATGTACAAATTCCTCCATCACGCCCAATCTGTTTATGACACAAGTACTCTTTCCTATATGGTCAGATTGCACTGGAATTGGAAGAAGTTGTAGTTCATACCAAGGGTTACTAAGAGTGTTTAGGGGATACACTGTCATTTTTAGGTTTTTTGATTCTCATCATAGCTGGACTTTTGTGGTGGATACTTCATACTTTCAGGTATATGTTTGCATCCACCTGGTACCTAGCATTTACCTTACCCTGTCCACTATAGCTGCTGCTTCTTCTTGTTCTTCTTCCTTTTCTTTTAATGATTCATTTCTTTTTATATTATGTATATTGATGTTTTGCATGCATGTGTATCTGTGTGAGGGTATCACATCCCTAGGAACTGGAGTTACAGACAGTTGTGAACAGCCATGTGGGTGCTGGGAATTGAACTTGGGTCCTCTGGAAGAGCAGCAGGTACCCTTAACCACTGAGCCACCTCCTCAGCCCCTACTGCAGCTTCTTTCCTTTATCTGCTGCCAAGTTCTAATGTCCTGAACTCTACCATTTAGGAGCTACTGTTTCAGGTGACTTTGCTAGTACTGAAACATTTCCTTTTCTCCCATGGCTGGCTCCATTTCCTCTAGCTATTGGCCACCTTTGGCATGTGAAAGGAGAATAGGATGGCCACTTTGATATGTCAACTGGTGTAAATGTTAATGCTTCTTTTTTTTCAAACACATGGAAATTGAATAATGCACAATTGCACCATTTCTGGGTCAAAGAATACATAAAAATAAATTAAAGACTTCCTAGAATTCAATGAGAATGAAGACATGACATACCCAAATCTATGGGACACTTTGAAAGCAATTCTATGAGGGAAGTTCATAGCACTAAGTGCCCACATGAAGAAACTGTAGAATAGTTACACTAGAGAATTAACAGAATAGCTGAAAGTTCTAGAACACAAAGAAGTAAACTCACCCAGGAGGAGTAGACACCAGGAAAAAATCAAACTGAGGGCTGAAATCAATAAAGTAGAAACTAGGAAAACAATACAAAGAATCAGTGCAATGAAGAGTTGGCTCTTTGAGAAAATCAGCAAGACAGACAAACCTTTGTCCAAACATACCCCACCGCAGAGTGTGAACATGCAAATTAACAAAATCAGAAACGAAATGGGGGACATAACAACGGACACCGAGGAAATCCACAGAATCATCAGGTCATACTTTGAAAACCTGTACTACACAAAATTTGAAAATTTAAAGGAAATGAACAAGTCTGGATAGCTGTCACTTGCCAACATTAAATCAATAACAGATAATCAATTTAAATGGACCTATAACCCCTATGGAAATAGAAGCAGTCATCAAAAGTTTCCCAACAAAAAAATAAATAAAAAGCCCAGGTCCAGATGGCCTCAGTGCAAAATTTTACCAAAAATTCAAAAAACAGCTTATACTAATTCTTCTCAAAGTATTCCACTCAATAGAAGCAGAAGGGTCTTTGCCAAACTCTTTCTTTGAGGCTTCAATAAACTTGATCCCCAAGGCACACAAAGACACAACTAAGAAAGAGAACTTCAGACCAATATCTCTCATGAACATTGATGCAAAAATACTCAAAAAAATACTGGCAAATCAGATCCAAGAACACATGAAAACAATCATTCTCCGCGACCAAGTAGGTTTCATCCCAGGGATACAGGGATGGTTCAACATACGAAAATCCATCAATGTAATCCACCAAATAAACAAGCTGAGAAACAAAAATCACATGATCATCTCACTAGATGCAGAAAAACCCTCTGACAAAATCTAATACCCCTTCATGATAAAGGTCTTGGAGAGATCCGGGATATACCTAAACATAATAAAAGCTATATACAGCAAACCAACAACCAGCACCAAACTAAATGGACAGAAATTCAACGTGATTCCTTTAAAATCAGGAACAAGACAAGGCTGTAAACGCTCTCCATACCTTTTCAATATTGTACTTGAAGTTCTATCTAGAGCAATACGACAGCAAAAGGAGATCAAGTGGATTCACATTGGAAAGGAAGAGATCAAGCTTTCACTATTTGCAGATGATATGATAGTTTACATAAGTGATCCAAAAAACTCAACCAGGGAACTCCTACAGCTGATAAATATTTTCAGCAAAGTGGCAGGCTACAAGATCAACTCAAGAAAATCAGTAGCCCTCCTATATACAGATGATAAAAGGGTTTTGAAAGAAATCAGAGAAACACCACCCTTTACAATTGCCACAAACAATATAAAATACCTTCAGGTAACGCTAACCAAACAAGTAAAAGACCTGTATTGCAAGAACTTTAAGTCTTTAAAGAAAGAAATAATGTTTCTTTTCAATAAATAAAAACACCCCCAAAGAACAAATTATAGGCAACATTTTGGGAGAATAGGGGAGCTTAAAGCTCCCTGCAAATCATGTGTAAGACTGAAACAAAGAATTTCTACAAGGGAATCTTCTTAGAATGCAATGATCACTGTCATTAGAAAATCAACACTTAGATCAGGCACTGTGAAATATAGTATGAGCTACTGAGAACTGGGGAAAGGAGCTAAGATGGGGGGTGGGTGTCATAGGAGCCTAGTAGTTGAAAGGCCACAGCCTGGGTGACATAGCAAGAACACATTTCAAACACCACCCACAACATCAACAAAATATTTCTCCCAATTCCATATCACTATATTTTCTGCTCCACACATTTCCTTCTAATATTTATTTTTAATATCATTTTATACACATTCCCCTTCCACACACCTTTTCTTTGGTCTGTACATTGCTTTCAGTTTGCTTCATTGTTTATATTCTTTGATTTCTTATATTATTTAATGCACATCACAATGAGTATGTGCACAAAAGAACCTAAGTATACTGCAAGGATCCCTGAACATCCATGTTTATTATGGCATTGTTCACACAGTGAAGCATGGAGTCAGCCTAGCTATCTATCCACAGATGCATGGATAAATAAAAATGCTTTATCCTGTCATAAAGTAGAATGAAATTATGTCACTTTTTTCTGGAAATGGATGAAAATGTAGAATATCAAATTATGTGAAATAAAACAGGCTCAAAGAAATAATAATATATCTCTCACATGTAGAATCTATGTAAAATATATACATATACATCCATACTCAAACATACACATACATACATGACATAAAACTTGAGGGAGACCACTTGGGGAGAGGAAGGTGTTTACAAGAAGAAGACAAGGGAAAAGTAGAATAATGGAGAATGAATATGATATAAGCGACATATATATATGTATATATGTCTATGAAAATGTCAAAATATAGAGAACAAGTGAACATGGGTACAGAGCTGCAACCGGTAATCTCCAAGGTAGCCCTTGTACCCAAGACTAAGAGAACACTGTGAAAGAGTTGGTAGAAAGGCTGAAAAAGCCCTGCTGCTAGACTGTGTTTGCTAGACACAGCAGGGATGCTGTATTTAAAAATATGCTTGCCTAAGTAAGACCAGCACAATGAGAGCACCTGTTGACATACTAGCTCAATGCAGGAGGGGATTTCACAAGACTTCATCCTGGAAGAAGAGCTGTAGACAGTGACTGTTGAAAAAGTAAGAGTCTGTCTTCTGTAGAAACAAGATCCCTGATATAGAACAAGTCGTGAACTTGGAAGGGAGTGGGAGGATACTGGGGGAGTTGGAGGATGGAGAGAGAGGAGTACAGATGATGTAAATGTAATATTCATGTATGAAATTCTTAAAAATATTTAACTATAAAATGATATGTTATACTGAAATCCATTATCATGTAGGTTAATTTTTAAAAATTAATAAAATAAAATGCATTTAAAAAGGAAGAAACAAATGAATAAATACATAGCACCACAATAAGATGTTTAAAGAATGCATTGATAATCCATTCCTTCTCTTTAAACTCATTCAATGTATGCACAAAGCAATTGTTTTTTTCCCTCTCCACTTCTCCAGAACTGTTATCTTGTTGATTTGTACCCTCTGGGCTCCTATCATCTCTTCCTTTCTAAACACAGACACTTCCATTTTCCCAATCTCCCTCTTCAGAGATATTTGTGGCTAATGTTGAGCCTTTGTAATTATGCAGAAACCAGTGCACACAAACAAAACCATATTTTCTTTTTTATCAACCAAGTCCTGTGTATTGATCCATTTCTTTGCTCACCTTGGTCCTTTCCCTTTTTCTTTTAATAAATTGCAATATCTGCTTCCACATTCTGATGCTCTTGACTTTGAACATTGTTCTTTTTAATCTTTATTTTTTAACTGGTTTCTGACTTCATATATAGGTGCTTCAGCAAGAATGCTCCTGAGTATGGCTGAATGCGCCTTTTTACCCACAGCATGTTCCATGGGGATGAGACAATCTTTGGAACATCTGGTATACCTCCTTCCCATGTTTAAAGAGGGTCAGTGGAATGGGTCAAAGGCCTAGAGGTTTGGTATTATGTAAATGGAAACCAGCATAATATTCAGAGAAAACACTTCCTTTTCTAGATGCTGTTTCTAACTAGAGTTGTGACAATAAAGAAAATATATCAGAATCTCTCAGTGTTTAAAATGGCATACATCATAATCACCTATCTCTTTTCTCTATGTGTTAGCAAGGTAGACAGGATTCATAATGAAGGCTAGAATATTTGGTGAGTTTGAGACGCATGAAGTGTCAAAATCAACTTACTAAAATATACCAGGTGCTATGTCTTTATTCTTAATCTTATTTTTAATTTAATTCTTTATTGAATTTCTCCTTCCACTGCATCTCATTGTCTCTGGCATTTGAATCAAAAGTTTATAATAGGTCTTTCCTTATTCTTATCGAAATTTCAATGTCTTTTTTTAAAGCGGGTAGAAACAGTGTATTTGTCAATTTGCTTAATATACACATGATATTTGAAATTACAAAAGGATTCAAAATACTCAAAAATAAATGCATTTAAAGATTTATTTCCAGAGGTATAATAATTATTTATTAAACCATATGAATTTAAAATAGAAGAACATTAGGCAAAAAGTTATTTGAGGGTGGAGTAGGGTCTCAAGCAAGCTAGCCAAGTAGTCTACCACTAAGGTATGTCCCCAGTCTCCTGTCTATTAAAAAAAACTACTGAAATTCAAAATATTTCTAAAATTGATTGCAGTGGTTATACCAAAAATAAACTTCATATTTGATTTCTTCTATAAGTTGAGATGACTTTATTATTGTGAAATGAGCTGACTTTCATCCTGTGAACTTTTACATGTCTTTACCAGACAAAACATCAAGACTGGAACATTAGCTGGGTCATCTCTGACCACAGTAAATGATGCCTGGGATATGCTGTCTATTGCTCTTCTTGTAGCTGGTCCAACATGAACAGTTTTAGTAGAGGACAATTTTTCAGCTGCTGTGTTTCTTTCTTTCCTGTCCTCTATGAGGCCAGACTGAACTTGGTTGCTAAGCCTTCTCATCTCCAGTGATTTGAATCAGAACTCATATGGCGTGGCATTACTGGAGGTGTGGCCTTGTTGAAGTAGGTGTGGCCTTGGGGGAAAAATGTCACTGATGGGTGGGCTTTGAGGTATCAGAAGCTATAGCAAGGTCTAGTGGCTGACTATTTCTTCATGTTGCCTGTGGATCCAGATGTAGAACTCTCAGCTACCTCTTTAGCACCATGTCTGCCTGTGTGCTGCCATGCTTCCTGCAATGACAATAATGGATTGAACCTCTGAAACTCCAAGCCATCCCCAGTGAAACATTTTCCGTTTTCCTTTATAAGAGTTGCCATAGTCATGGCTCCTATTCTCAGAAATAAAACCTAACTAAGAGATTATCTGCCTGGGCACAAACTTGCTGGGCTTGGGGGTGGGGTACTTATGTACCACTTAAGAGCTTTATCTTCTGCCTATTCCTCCTGCCAATCTGAGGGCAACAGTTCACGAAATAGTGTAATGGTTGCATTCAGCGTGGAGATCAAAGCTCTCTCCACATCTGACCTAGCTCAGGCTGAAAAGGTGGGGCTGTGTCAGCGAATTGTGTCTATAGGGTGCAAGGCTTCCTAGCAACTTCAATAGAGGTGCTATCAGCTGCCATTGCTCATGACAAAGAATCAGCAAGTTAGGAAGCTGCCAGAATGCTTGATTTTGACTAAATCATGTATAAATGGTTTATGAAGCAGAACTGCTTTGGAAGTTGTAATCCAAAAGAAACCTAGAGGGTATCCAAATGCCCTAAATCAAAGAAAAGAGTCTGTGCACATATAGTAGAGGTTCTGATGTGAGTGTGTTAGGGGTTGAAAGTAACAATCCTGTAGCATGGTAGCTGCAATGTGTTTACTGGCCTGAACAGAGCCCAGACCAATCACAGCTGGGAATAGCCACGCCTTTAGCTGATTTATTGGCCTTTTGATAGTTCTACAGAATAAAATCTGGAAGGTTTTACAGCCTATTCTGGGGGAAAGGACTGATGTTGGAGACTATTTGATAAAACCAATGTTATCTGCTAACTCCAATTATGAACCAATATATTATTAAGGGAAAATATGATCAAAAATACTTTAGTAGACTATGATTGTGACTTTCAATAGTACTGTAGCATCTAAATGTGAAATATATAATACTTGTGTTGTAAGATTTCTGCTCAGATAAATATAATTATCAGCAGTTACTATTTTGTATGTACATCATGTCTGACATTGTACACGGCACTTTATGCTTGTCATCTACCTTGTTGTTATTTTACAGGTAAGCTCATTAGCCTATAAAATATTATATAATTCTCTTCATGGGTGGTATTCTGTATCTGTAATCCCAGCACTCAGGAAGTTGAAAGATTTCAAATTTGAGGTAGACAGACAGTTTCATCAGTACCAAGTTAACTGGGCTACATGTGAGACATAACCTCAGGAAAACAACAATAAAAAATAAACAAGTTATCTAAGCATCCATGGCTAATAAGAGGCAGAAGTAGGATGCTAATCTAGATTTATCTTCTTCAATTGAAAGGTGAGTAAAAATGAATACAGAGCAGCTGTGAGAATCCCATGAAATGATGAATAAGAAGTGATGTCATTACATGGTTGGCAGGCTGTGTATATAAGCTACCACCCTTTGCCCTTGGACACAGTCTTAGAGTATTGAAGTACATTCTTCACACATCTCATCTTTATACTGTGTAAATGAAGTAAAAGAGAAGGAGAAGCAGACAACAATATGCTCTCAGGTCACTGAGTGGATTACAATGTCAAAACAAACGATGGTGTTGAGCTGTGCTGAGAAAGCAGAGACCCAGTCAATCTGAAGGCTGTCTGGAGGGTAAGAAAATCACTTGGATAAAGTCAGCTTGCTTCAACTTCAGCTTTGCTAATTATTTTTACAGAAAACCAGCTGTACAACACTGCCTAAGGGGTCAACAGCTGTACATTCTTCATCCCACCTTTATGAGAATCAAATTGTTTAAATGAAAACATATACTGGTGATTTTTTTAAAGAAAGCATGTGACAGATCCATTGTTACAGAACTGTTTATTCAACCTCATATCCTACATAATTTTCTCATGCATATTTTATAGCCAAAGACGCTACAAGTCAGAGACATTGATGTTTATGATGATCTCCCAAATTCCTTCTAAAAATGAAATTATGCCCTATAGATCTTCCCCCAAAGGACAGCAAAGCAAATAGTGTGCAATAGAGATGCTTTCCATTAAAGATGTTAAAATGTTAAATCTATCTTGTTTTGGCCTCAGTGTCCGAAAACATGTGCAATTAAGATGTATAAATTAATTTCTATCCAGTAAGAGTTTTATCTTGATTACAATTACTACTGAAGCTATTAAACAATAGTTGAAAGTGAATCAAGATTTTAATATATTAATATGTGAACCTGTGAGCTGTGTATTGTAAGCTTAGAAGATTTGAATTTCTTTGGAAGTCCAGAAATTAAATACATTGTCAAAGTAACCTATATCAATTCTTTTTCATGTAAGCTGCATTTATGCAACCTCATTTTACCCTTCATGTCCTGGCTCTAGAAACCTCAAATTCTAGAGTGTTGAAGAATCTGGACAGTATTCTAGTTTTGCTTTCTGTGGCTGTAATGAACACCACGACCCAAAGAAACTTGTGATGAAGAAAGCCTTTTTTTGTCTTATATTTCTATGTCACAGCCCACACTGAGTGAAGCCAGGACAGGAACTCAAGCTAGAATGTAGTATGGGGGACTGAAAGATAACTATGGAGGAGAGCTGTTTGCCAGCATGCACTCCACCTTCTGCGCAGTTACCGTTCAAACATGTGTAGCCCAGACCCACCTAGCTGGGATGGTACCACCCACAATGTGACTAGAACCTCCCATACCAACAGCAATGAATAAAATGCCCGAAAGACATGCCCATAACCCAACCAGATGGAGGTAATTCTTCAGTTGAGGCTCCCTCTTCACAGGTATGTCAAGTTGACATGAAAGAATGACATTACAGCCTTTGCATCAAACAGTATAGTTAACACACTTTCTTCATTCTGATTTTCTACTTTTGTCTCATGCAACTCAAGTGATTGCTCCATGTATTATTTTCACAGTCTATTTAAATATTAAAAAAGAGCATACTATGAATGAAATGTTTGACTGTACTGCTTTAATTTTAGGGATAAGCAAAGCTATATGAACTCAAGCTAGCCAGGCCAATGTCACCTGCCTTTAACCTTTGTTTTAAGTTACTTGGGTGACCAAGGCAGGGAGACTATGATTGCTATGTAAGCATGGGCCTCTTAGTGAGATTCTGTCTAAAGACAAATTTAAAAAGAGACAGTAATGGGATGGGTGCAGAAGGTGTATCGGTGGTTCTGGGATATATCTCTAGAACCAGAGGTGGAAAAGTTCGTAAGTGATGAGCCTGAAGTTTCAACTCAAGTTTTGATTGTAAAACCCGTCTTATTTTCAAAATGTTCCATATCTTGAGAATAAAAAGAGCAAATAGTTTCTCAAAATAATGTTGCACTTTGGGGGTGATGCTATCACGCTTGTTGTGTATCCCTGAGCAAATCGATGCTGCTGCTCCTACTGTCTTCTTATGGATGCTCAGAGGAGGAACAATGCAGGGCAACCCTGGTCATTTCCAGATGTCCCACACATTCATCATGAGATCTGCCTTGTGGAGGGAGATGTACTTGGCAGGTGAAGTAATGGGAGGGACCCTGACACGTGAAGAAGCCTTTTGGGAGTATTCCCTCCTATCTCTTTCCATATGAGAGAAAGCAAATGTTTCTTTCCAAACAATCCATGTGTCTTAGCCTGTTGAGACACTGCAGCAGCAGCTGCCACCCGGTTCTCCCTGAAGCTCAGCATGAATTTTTCTCTTTGTTGGAAACATGTTATAAAAAGTCAATGCATTATTTATAGCAGTTATTTTCATCATTACATATTCACAATAATTGAAAGGTGGAAGCAGAGTATAAAAGAAGAGAATGGGAAGAAAATGATCTGCGATGACTTCAGAAACATTCATAGGAAATGTTCAGTTGCTAAAAAAACAAACAATAAACCAAATTCCCAAACAAACCAGAATCCTAAAATACTGTGTAAAGCCACCCACGTCTGCAAATCTCTATTTATGCTGCTATTTATCTGTCCAGAGCAACAGTTGCTGTATAATAGAACCCGAAGGAAAATTCTCAATCCCTTCTAGTTGCAGGACTTCCTCTTAGAGTGAGCCTACTTCCTGATGCTTAGCCCACCATCCTAAGGAGGTCAATACAGTGGGTTCTGTGACATGATCACAGTTCACATCAAAACCAAGAATATATCATGGATGCTAGTTACCAAATATGTGGTCTTGGTTGCACACAGAAGTGACTGACACGATGTACATGTATCACTTTAAACATATTGCCTTCATGAAACAGACTCACAGACAGATTTTATATACTTACATGTAACCTTAATGCTATGGTCTATTGCAAAGAGAGAGAGAGAGAGAGAGAGAGAGAGAGAGAGAGAGAGAGAGAGAGAGTGTGTATACTTATCAGTTATAAAACATTCCCTATTTTCTAAGAAAAGATACTAAGCCTCATGCTCCATATGTGTAATATTGTGTATTTGGATTAGAAAACACTAAGAAATTTTATTAATATTAGTCAAGAGGGCACAATGATTTGAATGTGCTCTCCAAAGTTGATAAATTGGAATTTTAATTACTTAATCTCCAGTGAAATGTAACCTCCCATCGGGACCTTGTGTGTGTGTGTGTGTGTGTGTGTGTGTGTGTACTGTGGGGAGGAGGAAGAAGGGGAGAGCAGGTATCTATCTCTGTTGCACACTGCCGTGAGATAAGATGTCTAACCCAGTTAGGAAATCATCATTTGATGGTGATGCTTCGCTATGCATCCGTGCCTGGCTGTTTACATGGGTGTTAGAGAGTGAGACTGATCCTAGGGCTTGCAGCACAAGTGCTCTTCCTGCTGAGCTATCTCTCCAGCTCCACCCCATGGGACACTTAAGAGGTCATTAAGTTATGAGTATTTCTCCTCATGGTTAGATTAATGTTATTATTGTGGTATTGGGATTTAATCACAAGAATGCATTTCCCCAGTGAGTGAGCTTGGCTCTTTGGTTTTCTCATACTCCCTTGTAATACTGGATGAGACATCAAGAAGCCTCTTGCTATAAATGACATTCTTAGCCGTGAACTTTTCAGTCTCCCAAGGTATAAGAAATATTGTACATTTTTTGATCTCTAGTATGTAATGGCAACTCACATAGAATAGGACTGAGACTTTCAGTTAAAAGTAATAAAGAACATGACTCAAAATGCCATAACCAGTAATGAAAATAGATAATTATCGCCAGGCGATGGTGGCACACGCCTTTAATCCCAGCACTCGGGAGGCAGAGGCAAGCGGATCTCTGTGAGCTCGAGGCCAGGCTGGACCGACAGCCTCCAAAACAATACAGAGTAACCCTGTCTCATAAAAAATAAAGAAAGAAAATGGATAAGTATTTATAGTAGGAAATCTAGAGGTACTTATTGGCTGAATATTAGGCAATTATTTAATATCCTAAAGATATAGCTGCAACCCAAGTGTTTCTCTCCTCTCCCCGCTCCAGATCAGTTGTCTTTACTCCAGTCTAGATCCTATTTGTATACACATACAGCATTCAAGTGGAAAGGGGGCGGTTATTTTTATGAATTCATTTTTATCCATAGGAAGTCTTTTGCTAAAGTCGTCCAGTGGATCTCTCCTACTTTTTGTGATGAGACTTTCATAGCAAGCTGCTTTTCTCTATCATAGGCTAAGAGAGGGAGATCACTAGTTTTCATGAAGCATAACCAAGAGGAATATAACAGGTCACCTGAACAAAATCTTAGTTCTACCTAAAAGGCAGAAGCAGGGAATTGATGTAGGATAAGAAATCAAGAGTACCCCTTTAGGGTAAACCTTGGTTTAGCCATCTTCTAAATAGATGTCCCATTTACATTTGATCAAACATGCTCTCATCTACATAAAATGTCCCCATTCTTCCTTAAGAGAAGGCGGCAAGTCTCATCAGTTGACACCCAGTTTCACATTAAACATTTCTTGTTCTTTATCTTTCATTTCTGGTATCACAGTCTGGGAAAATGTAGCTCAGAACAAAGTTTTCTTGCCAGTATTAACGATATACGCGGGAACAGCTGGCTCCATCCACTGTGATTCTGAAAGAGGGCTTTAGGAAACAACAAAAAACACAGCACTTGTGTCCTGTTGGATGAGAGGAGAGCTTTCTTTCTTGGTGTTAGAGAGAGGGATCTGAACATAGCACTGAACAGTTGCTCAGTTCCTACTAGGAGTCGATGTGTTATTTTTCTCAGGGGCCAGAAATAGTTGTCTGCCTTTCAATACTTGTTCCTTCTTTCCTGGGACCCAGAGAAGCTACTTGTTTAGACTTCCCTAAACTTGATTCTAGCTCCAGAAGCTGAGTTCTATGTCCTAGAACATTACTGGAAGTGTTATGTATCACTTGCTGTCTGGGCCCATAACACTAGCAACAAGTATTTAGCAACCCGCCCCCTGTCCCCCACACATCTTGAGTTCACTGGTGAGATAAATGGTTGATTTAAAATATGCAAATTCAGTAGGGTACAGCCTCTTTCAACCTAAGTTCCTGAATTACTACATGGATAAATATTGTACCATCTAACTTTGTACTGCCTCAGTTCTGTTATACAATTGAGAACTAAATTCTCAGTATGTTTTAGATATTTAAATGCTGGATCAATCTGTTTTGGCAGTTACCCTATACAGAACAATGACACTTAACTCTCTTTCATGTAAAAGATTGGAAATGAACACAGGAGAAAATGAGTTTTCCAGGGTTCTGCAGCCTTTGGTTGGTGAAAATTTAGGAGTTGAGGGAATTGCTAATATCCAAGTGGTCACAGGCCATTGTTTTTAACCTTGGGCTTTCTTTGGTAATACAATTCCTGTAAGAACTCAGTAGGCTTCAGGTGTTTCCAGTCAATTCCATGGTTAATAACACAGCCAACGATCTTTTCTAGAAATAGACTGTGAGTCTGAGAATTCCTGACTCCATGCCAGGGGCCTCTACATGATGCTGGTCCTCCTAGACCTCAGATTAATGACCTCTGCCCTGAAGCAATTTAAAACAATAACCTTGGGTGGGAAGGCAATACCCATAATCCAATCTTTTCCAGCTGGGTCTCTCTCTTTTTCAGGCAGAAACAACTTTATAAAAATTGTTTAAGACAGGCCTGGAAGATTAAGCTTGTCTCTCCACTCACATTTGTCTGTTTTTGCTAATCTCCTGCTTTCATTTGTCCTTATTTTTAAAAACTTTGTTATTTATTTGTTCATCCATTTTTTTATTTACTTGTGTGTGTATGTGTGCAGTCATGCAGGCCACTATTAGAGGATAACTTGCAAGAGTCGGATTTTTCCTTCCATATTGTTCCCATAGAGCTAACTCATATTAGATGGGAGGTATGTGCCTTTTAAAGTCAAGGCCTCTTTAAGACAGCCCTCCTCTTTCCAGGAAATCTCACTAGAAGACATCCATTGACATTTCTACCCTCTGCTCAAAGCAACAGAGGACTTAACTGATTGCTTTACAACTTCTCAGTCAGGTTCTGTGACTTCTCAGTCTCCCTCTTTTTCTCACTTTGTCTGTTTTCTTCTTCTAAGACAGGGTCTTATGCAGCTCCATGCTGGCCTTCACCTTGCTATGCTCCAAGGAGCACTTTGAGTTTCTCATCATCCTGCCTCTACCTCCCTAGTGCTAGGATAGCAAGCATACATATACATCACCACACCTAGTTTCTGTGTGTTCGAAGTTGAACTCAGGCTTCTTACAAGCTAGGCAAGCCCTTGACCAACTGAACTACATGCCCAGCCCAAGATCTGTATTCATTTTAACTCTGTAGATAAAATAGGAACTCTCAGGGTTAGTGTAGTTACTCAGACAGAGGACAGTCAGAGAGAATGATGAAGATTTCCTGTCCTTTTAGTGGTTTGAAAATATTCTTTCAAAACAACTATTTTCTAACAAATTTTAAAGATAAAATTATGTTGATTCACTAATAAACATTTGTCCTTATCCTTTTATTGGCTCTAATTTCTTACTTTCCAGGCGCATCCTAAAGATGACACCCAGTCAAGGCATGGCAGTCTCCTTGAAGATTTCCAGAAAGAGATGTCTGGATGCAATGGAATTCTAACTTGCATCCACCTGGGTTACACATGCTATAAAAACTTCTTACAAGGTTTACATGCAATCTCAGAGCAAAGGCCACAGAAGAATAACACCATTTTTCTTAAGACACACTTGTAGCACAGCGTGAGCCAGCCTCCCAGGCTCTTATCCCTGGTGTTCTCTTGGAACCCTGATGCCCGCTAATTCCCTTGTGCCTCACAAGCTGTCATTTCTGCCTGAAACACAACTACTCTGGCTATCAGTTCTCAATGTATTTTTCTGCCAAGGATTTTCTGTACTTCTTTGTTCCTGGCCCGACTCCTACAATTCAACACTCTTCCAATATTTTACATCTTAATGAAATCTCAATAATGGGAAAAAATCCATCATCTTCATAGAAGTCTCATTAAAGTTTCTTTAAAAATTATTAGTTCCTTTAGAATTTCATACATTGTATTTTGATCATATTTATCCCTTTCCCCAACGCTTCCAGATCTACCCAGATTCATTGTGGTGATTAGAATGGGAATGGTCCCTGTAGACTCGTAAGGATAAGGATGTAAGCTCCAGTGTCACACCCGCCTCCCTACCTGCTGCCATGCTCTTTGCCATGATGGTCATGGACTCACCCTCAGAAACTACAAATCCCAATAAACACATGCTTCTACACATTGCTTTAATCATGGTGCCTTATCAGAGCAGTAAAAAAGATCGCTAAAGACAGCTCTGTTTCCCTACCTACTCAACTTTGTGCCCTTTTTTATTTTTTTAACTTTTATGCCTGTCAAGTCTAATTTGTGCTGCCCATACATGTTTGGATGCATGGCTTTCCACTGGAGTATGGTTGACTTCCTGAGGGCTATACTCTTTTTTTTTGGTTTTTTGAGACAGAGTTTCTCTGTATTGTTTTGGAGGCTGTCCTGGAACTCACTCTGTAGACCAGGCTGGCCTCGAACTCACAGAGATCCGCCTGCCTCTGCCTCTGCCTCCCGAGTGCTGGGATTAAAGGCGTGCGCCACCACCGCCTGGCAAGGGCTATACTCTTAAGGAAAATATATTCTCTCTTTCCCAGAAGCTATCAGTTGCAGATAGCATCACTAATAAGGTAGGGCTTCAGACCCATGTGCATCATTGCAGTTTCTTGAAAGTAATTTAACTCTTAGCATTTCTGGAGAACACAATTTCCTTGGCCATTTCAGTTAAAACAAATCTTTCTTCTTTTTCTCATATTAGACTTTGTATATGAGTGAGACAGAGGGAAAGGGAATATACTGTGTTGCTTCCAAAGTATTGTTCTCCCCTCACTGTGTTAAGTACCTATTTCCTATGATGGCTCAAGTATTCAGGTCTGCTACCCTTTATGACTTATCATGGACAGTGTACTAGAAACACATAGAATTTTTCACTTGATATTTCTTGTTGCAATGAACTGCCTGGCAAAAGCAACTTAAGGGAGAAGGAGTTTATTCTGGATTACAGTTCAAAGCACTGTCTACAGAATCACATGGAGAAAGTTCTGGCAGCAGTGGTCCATTGCATCCACAGTCAGGAGACAGAGAATGACAAATGCTAGTAATGATCAATTCCCCTTCTCATTTATATTTAGTTCAGAACCCCAGCCCTAAATTAAGGTGCATCCTGTCACCTCATTTCACCTAATCTAGAAAATTCCTTATAGGTATGACCAGAGATTAACCTAATCTAGTTAGCCCTCCCAGATATTACCAGCAGCTAACTGAATCTACATAATACTTCAAAGGTGTTCCCCTAGGCTTGTCTCTCAGATAGTATCAAGTTGATGATTAATGTTAACCATCATGCTTTGATTCTTGTTTATCTAAAATCTAGTCATGACTTTGGAAGCCTTGCCTGTCCAAGGGAGCGAATGATTAGCATTCTAACTTCATGGTGTCTCATCTCCCTCGCCTCAGGTAATTTTCAGTTCTCTCTGCAACTTGCTCAGTGGACTTTCTTTTCCCCCAAAGGCCTTGGACATTTAACCCTTTAACTCACATTTCCCATTCTTAAACATAACCGGTTATCTGTCTTGCATTTTCACACACTGCATTCACAATACTGGTTATTTGGTTGTATTTAGACATTCAGTGACTTTATCTCTTATTTTTCTGAGTTTTGTTAGCACTGGGAGTTTTTCTTTTTCTTTTTTTGTTTAACCTAAAGCCAGAAGTTTGATAATACATTTTCTAAGCTCCGGTCTTAAATCTCTTGGCCATCAAACCTATCCCACTGCATATCTTCAAAGTCTCGTGAAAAGTTCTTACTTTAACAGCGCCACTAAGATGCACATATTAGGTACATAATACATATGAAGTTAAACTGGTTGCAGTTGCCGCATTAGGTATTATAGTTGTCTCTGAACACTGTACCCCTCAATGGTTCAGATTACTGGGCATCGGCTATAATCAGTTTCCAATTATAACCTATTCTAAGGGAACTTCCTCACTCTCTGCATGATAATTGGTGTGCAGCTATCTGGAACATGACCTATCTGATATGATATGATTGTAGGTATGAATAATTCCCCTCAGCAGTTTTGTAACTTTTCTTTTGCAGCATATGAGTGTGAAACACAAAATATAAAATCTGTTGTCTGTGTCTCTAGACACGGCTAGGACTCACACCACTGGAGCTGAGTCGAACTGTGAATAGAGGACTCATTGGGAGGGAAGGTGTACAGAAATATCCAGCAAAATGATATGCAAAGTAAAAGAGTTTGAAACAGTGTGATATGTTTGAGCTACATTTTATGAATGACTGTTTTTGCTTAATGCTGACTGCATTAAACACCTTACATACATTACTAAGCTAACCATTCAATGAACTTGAAAATAGGTAACACATGAGAAGAGGTACCACAATACTGAAGAGCTGGCATGAGCTAAGACTCCTGAAGATTGTCAATGAAATTAAAAGATTTTAGTTTTACTTCTTCAAGGTTATCAGCAGCATATTAGTTTTCAAATGAGGGATGATGTGATCCTATGAAAATATGCTTTGAGAAGATCACTGGTGACATTAAAGAGGGAAATCCAGAGCTGATGACATGAGTTTATCTATGCCATCACCACCTAGAATCCTCTCTTGTGTGAGATATTCAGAAAAGAATTGGTGGGTATGTAAATTGAAGTGTCAGACTGAAAGAAGAAAGAGGACCTTTGTAACAGTCCACTTGCTCTAGGCCACAATGGGGTAGGTCAAGACGAGAACAGAAAACCTGGGGTTGTGTGGTATAAGACACAGAAAAACATTATAGATAACTACAAGATTTTACACTAGCCAATTTCCCTAGATCTTGTGCTAGTAATTTGTACTTCAGAAAAACTTTACATCGTATGAATATTAACGTATACAGTAGCAAATATATATCATGATAGATTAATGAATTAAACAGAAACTTCTGAAACTGAATTTTAAACATTTTAGGAGTTATATTTTTTCATATTAAAAGCATCTGGAGTTTCCTGACTGTGGATAAACATTGTGACTAGCCAACTTATTGTGATAGCTTCAATAAGCATGGTCCTCCTAAACTCACTTATTTGAATGCTAGGTCTGAAGTTGGGGTAATTATTTGCAAAGGATTAGGAGTTGTGGCCTTGTTGGAAGAGGTATACTTCTGGGGTTAGGCTTGGAGTTTTAAAAACCTCCCATGTAAATTCCCAGCTAGCTCTCTCTGTGTTCCTGTTTCTGTCATGGTTCTTGTGTCATCGTGTAAGCTCTCATTAGCTGCTCCAGCTCCAGGCCTCCTGCCCGCTGCCATGCTCATTGCCATGATGGTCATGGGGGCTCATCCTCTGAAACTTTAAGCAAACCCTAATTAAATGCTTTCTTTTAAAAGTTGACTTAGTCATGGTGTCTCTTCACAGCAATAGAGCAGTGACTGAGACAGTAGTGATCCTGCCTTGCCTTTCCAATCTCCTGCCCTGTTTTCTCTAACTGTTACAGAACAACCCTCTCAAACAGGAAGCCAGAATAAACACTTTCTCCTTAAACATATCTGGTGTCAGGTGACACCTAACTAACTCCAGAATTCTGCAAGAGTGCTGAGGAGGCTGTTACTTCCACTTTCGGGTTTGCAGTTTTTATCAATGTGTGGTCTGGCTTCCTGGTCACCAGTCAATGAACATGCAGAAAGTATCCTGCATGTATGATGCAGGGGAGGACTGAAGACCAAATAAGCTACAAAAGCTGGCCCTGCTCCTTGAACACTGCTTCTAAAAGCTCTGCCCAGTGGACCAGGAATCTTTACAGAACCCTCTGATGAAAGTATGGATGGAAAGGATTTTTTGCTTTTATGTTATTAACCCATTATATCCACAAAAACTAGAAAAAGAAATTTGGAGTTCTCTTAAGCCAAAGAGGCTGAAATGGTTATCACTTAGTGTATTCCTTAAGAGTGAACAGAGAAATGAGACTGTACCTTAATGATCTATACATTCTCAGGGATTTCCCTTGTTTTCTTTGTGGTATTTCTGAAATAGAGGAGTCATGGCCAGTTATCTTAGTTCTCACGTGGCAAAATTTTCTTTTTTGCTGATATGTCTCACTCTATTGTCTGAAGTTGATGCTAGGCTATCCCATTGTTAGGAAGAGTTCTTTTGGTTAATCTTTCCTAGGTCCAGAGTGTTGGTGTCACATCTGCTTCACTAGCAACTCTGTATAAATACTGGAGTCCCTTGGGAACTCCCCATCCTTAGGTTTATTAATACTTAATAATCTGTTACTTTTCAGTTTTATGGTTTCCTTTTGCTTTTTAACGTATAACTTCTGTCTTCTTTCAAGATTTATTTGTGTTTATATGTATGTGTCCATCACTTAGGAACGAATATTTATGCCTGGGATGCTAGAAGAGGGCGTTGGATCTCCCCTAGATGAAGTTAAAGCTTATCTTGCATCTGGTGGGCTCATTTAAATGCTGCCTTCACAGGATGTTATGAGCCGTTTGACCTGGGTGCTGGGAAGCAAACTCCAGTGTTTTGGAAGAGCAATAAATGCTTTAGCTAAGCCATCTCTCCAGTCCTGTCAACTTAATCTCAAAAAGTGAGTTTATGGCTGTTATATAGTCAGTTGCTTGCCATTACGGGTTGCTGTCCTCTGTGTCTACTTTGCCTTCAATAAATGTCTCTAGACCTTGATTTTTCTTTCGCTTTGACAAAGTACAAATCTAGACTGCCAGCCTGAACTGTCAGATCCATCACTCAATCTTTCCCTTCAAAGGTTTTCGATTCTATGACCCATGCCGATGGCTAAACGAGAGGGAGAGAGAGAGAGAGAGAGAGAGAGAGAGAGAGAGAGAGAGAGAGAGAGAGAGAGAGAGAGAGAGAGAGAGTCTCAGGTGCATAGCAAGAATAGCAAGAGCCTCATCAGACAGGAACAGGGCCTGAGAAATGCTCTTAACAGAGATGAATGAAAGCATGTGGTGTGTGACTCATAGGTTCAATATGATTGGTTGACTTGTCCTTTAGGCGAGAGAGAGGCTGCTTCTTGGATAGCATCAGCTTGTCAAGGAAGGTGCTATTACTGATTACTGCCATTTTGGAACACCAGCACTACATCTTACCTGTGTTCCTCTTAGTGTGAAGAAAGATGTAGAAATGAAATGATTTAAATAAATGGTGCCATGATTTTCCTTGGAGATGCACTGAAAGATGAGGCTGTCCAGATAAAAAATTCTTTATCCATTTAGTCAGCAATTTGAAGTCTGGCTGACCTTCATTTTAAGACATATTGAAACCATGCTTCTTTCACCAGCTGGTTAAATTCTAGTTTCTCAGTGGCTCACGCATTAAGGCTGCTTTATCAGAATCAGCACCAGAAAAAAATACATACTCCAGGACACTGAGAAAATGACAGTTTTGTCCATCGTTGTTCCATAAGTGGGTGGAATTTAACTCAAAATTACTCTAACATGTTCTAAGAAGAGTGATTGTAGGTTTATAGCCTTGTTCCTCCAGACTGTCCCTCCAGTCATCACCTGGCAGTGTCTAGTGGCTGCCTAAGTTGTTTGTAAGAAAAGGGAAGAGATATCCCTAACTGTTATTGGAAAGAGTCCCCTTGAGAGGAAGGGTAGGAAAGGGAACTCGGCTGTAGCAAACCATGATGACAGTGGTATACTTGCATGTCATTTTCATACTCATTTGAGAATTTCTAGCACAGTTCTTGTCTGCAGTTAGGCCTTTCAGAAGCTGGGTTGTGGAGTTATACAATGTACAGCTTCCTTTATAGAAGGCAATTCTAACCCACAAAACCGTCTTGAACTAACAGTTGGTGTTTAGTGTTGTTGATTGGACAAAAGGCCTGAACAAATTGCAAGGAGCATGTCAATGGACAAGTTGAGCTGGTATTCTGAAGTTAGAGAAATGCTTGTCCTGACAGTTAATCAATTGGAATACCTGCAATTGAAAGATTGTGGTCCTAATTCTCCTTATAGTTTACTTTTCCTGTCCCATTACTTTACACCAAAGCCTCAGAAACCACTGTCCTTACCAGTGAAGTAACCCATGTAGTTTTTTCAAAATAGGAGTGGCTAGTTTTACACCCTTTGTGAGGGTGTGAGCCTACTTCTGAAAACTCTCAGGCTTTATTCAATTCAGTTTCTTTGCAGTCGTGATGAGTGCAAGATTGACACATGCATGGATACTGGATTTGTGAGATCACATGGCACTCTATTAATATTTTATCTTCTGTGTAGCAGTTGAAAACAAATTTAACTAGCAATAAAAATGGAAAAATCAGATACAAGAGTTGGGTCTGTTGAAGACAAATAAGTGTAGCACACTTATGGTTTTGATGTACTTAATCAAATTTGAGACTGTTATACCTGGGATCTGACAGTGAGGTCTGGTGTCCTCCATCCATAGGAATGATAAATTCTATGAGTATATAATTGTACAAAATATTTATTACTTAGAAATGATGATTTCTAAACTTTTGTTTCTTTTTCCCCAACAAATAAACAGCTAGGACAAAAAGTAATATTCAAAGAAAAAAGAAGTTTGAAATACCCGGTCTGATTAATTTGTATGCGCTTTGCCAAAATTGGTTGCTATTGAAGTGCTTTATGTGAGATATACAGAAAAGAATTCAGAAAAAAATGGCATAGTACCTACAGGGCGGCTTAAAGTAACTAGAAAACAAATACAGTGGTGGAGGAGGTCAGTGAAAACTCACTGAGGAGTGTCATTAACAACGGATGAGTTGAAAGATACATTCACACTATTCTTTCTGCTTGTGCCTGTACTTTAAAGTGTTCCCAATGAAAGCTCAACTCTCAATTTGAAATTTTAGGAAGAATCAAATAAACAGTTAAAAATGATTTCCTTTTCTTTTATTATTTTTGGCTTTCCTAACAAGGAGTTTTTCTTAGAGCTACATGCATAAAACTAGAACCAATTATTGTCAAGGGATGATCTTTTCATTCTGCCTAAGTTTTCAGAGAGGAGACCACATTGGCCTCAATAATATTATACTGGGGGATGTTCTTCTGTATACTGTGAACATGTTTCTCTTATTGGTTGATAAACAAAGATGTTTTAGCCAATGAACAGGCAGGATATAGCCAGGCAGGAAGTATTAGCGGGGCTACCAGACTCTGAGAATTCTGGGGAGAGGAACACAGGGGAACAGTCATGAGAGAGATGCCATGGAGCTGCTGAGGGAGCAAGAGGGCTGGACAAGCACTGGGTAAGCTAGACCACATGGAGGTACACAGATTAATAAAAATGGGTTAATAATTAAGAAAGAAGTAGCCAATAAGAAGCCTAGACATCAGCCATATAATTTATAAAAATATAGGCCTCTGTGTGTTTATTTGGGACAAAATGAATGTGGGACCCAGTGGGACAGAAACTTCTGTCCATAAGTGGTGCCCAAAGTGAACCTCAAACACATGACCCAGAGATTAATAGTCTCATGTTCTGTTGACTGTGAAGCTGGGCTAAAACCATTTGAGGCAGACTGAAGTCATATGTGGAGGGCTGCATGTGCAGTGGACTAGAGCTGTGGGCCAGATTGTGCGTGCCAGCTATGGGACGTTGGAAGGTCTGGGGGTATGTTCCTTAGTCTCAATAAAAGCTGGGTCAAAGCACTGAATTAAAAGAAACAATTTCTAGGGATAGTGTAAGCTACTGGCACTGTGAGGGGGGAGTAGCAGGGAGTCAGGCATGGCCCACTAGACTGAGTGAGCCCACGGGGGATGGTGGCTTCCTCAGGGCTGAACTGGGGGCCAAGTTGAGTGACTTGCCCTTGCCCAGACATTACTGTTCTGGCCACATGGGCACCAAAATGGAAAACGAGTTCTTTCTTGGTCTAAATAATGACAACCCAGAGTCATATATAAAGGAAAATGCTGAGAGATCAGAGAGAAGGAGCAAGCCACAGCCACACCTTATCTTCCAGAGTTTCAGCAGACAAGAGAACAAGTTTCTGTTTCTCCCTGCTTATCCTGTTTCTCCCTGCTTATATCCTGTTTCCACCCAACTATCTCACTTTCTGTCTGTACAGACCTCCAGACCTCTATGTTAGCTATTAGGAAGCTCCATTCACTGACCTTCAGAAGGCTTTGTTTGTATAAACAAGATATCACCACAGGTTTAAATTCATTCACTCAGTCCCTTACCCCCCCCCCAATATGCTACAGGTTAGAGTGAATGCTAGGGAAAGTGCTGGATTTACTTCCATTTGTTGCTTCTACAAAGATTGAAACATGAAATCCTGTGACCAGGTTTCCCTCTCTTGACATTACTAGCTCTTGAGGAAAGCCAAAAGTCTCCTGTAATCCCTGTGTGTGATATGAAGGAGAAAGAAAAACAATTCCATTTGCTGTGAATGCTCTTGTCTTTCTCACACTACAATGATTTCTTTGTAGAAACAAAGCATCACTTCCACAAAACACTAATAGCCACTACTCCTAGTATAAGAAGGAGGATCACGTCAGATATGCTGGGGTCTCCTTATGCATGCCTTCAGCATCTCTCCATTTCCCCAAGGCATGCACACAGGTTGCAAAACTGTCTTTCTCAAACTCTGCAGCAAACCCAGCATAAGACTAGTATCTCTGGGAACACAATTTAGAAAATGTTGTCCAGGAGGAAGTCGTTTTCAAGTCAAGCATCAAGCATACAACACCTTCAATCTGCCCTTTTATGTGTGTCTACCACGATTGTGTTGGAGTTTCCTTGGGTATGTGTTTGTAAAACCACAATGATAACCAAGTGTCCCCTATGTGCTTACATTTTATTTGACACATCCCTGCCCTCATAAAGCATGTACTCTGACACACACACACACACACACACACACACACGACATACACAGTCAGAATAAGTATTCACAAGCCATATGAACAAGCTTCTCCCCGCATAGTTCAGTGAAAATGGAGGACAACTGCCCAGAGTGCAGAAACTGTACTATGAATGACCTATAGTCTGACACACAAACTGCCTGTGTGGTAGCTGTTTTCCATCTTCCACTGTCCTCTTGTTCCTTCTTGGGCTTTGTGTGTGTGTGTGTGTGTGTGTGTGTGTGTGTGTGTGTGTGTGTGTGTGTGTGTGTGTGTGGTCTCTGAGGCTGACTGCCCCAGAGAATGTTGAATTAACATGCACCCCTCTAAACAGTTCTCATCTTGAAGCAGTGACTAACTAGCTCCAGCCCATCTAGAATGAATCTCAGGCATTGTGCCTGCAATGCTGCAATTATGAATTTTTACCTCATGAAATTCTGCAGCTCTTTCTATTACTTTGTGTACAGCTAGCTTGTAAAAACAAAACAAAACAAATCAAACAAAACAAAAATCAAAGCAAACAAACTGTTAGAGACACAGGATGGTGCTATAAACATCACAAAGAATAGAAGCAAACACTACAGTGTCCAACTTACCTTGGCAACGTTGAATTCTGAGTAACACATTTTCTTCATTGCTTAAGGTTTGGTTTATATTTTCTATTTCTTATGCCTGTAACATCCTGTGTAATGCATTCTCGGCTCCCAATCCAGCCACCTTTCCTGTTATGGATGTTCTACTGATATTTTACCATAGCTCTCCTGCTGAATTCACAGGGTTTCCCCCTCTTTACCATCTCTTTGCATAGTATTCACTTATCCCTTGGTTATGTCTGTGTGCAAGCACAGACAGTTATATATTCCTTCCTGTTCATGTGTTGGTCTTGTTTCTCAAAACAGATTATCAATACATTGAAAGTGGAGATTCTGCTCATTGGACATAATGCTCTGTACCCATCTGTTGATGCTTGGCTTTGGCATCACACACGTTTCCTGGGGTTCACACTACAGTGCCTGTTGTGCCGCAAGGCTGCAGCAGTCATGCACCTATTATGTCTCAGTTGTCACACTATCTTGACATCTTCCTTAATTCCTCTCAAGGAATCGTACCTCCTCTTCCATACTCACAACATCACCATGGTAATGACACTGTTGCTTTCATTTATTTCCACAGCTCTCCGCCTGCTAGATTTTAGGGAGTGACCACATTTTTCCATCTTTGTTCACCCAGAACACTTTTAGATATACAGCAGACACGATTAAACACAACAATGCATTTAAGCACTTCTGCTTCTTTAAGTGGTACTGAAATGGGAATGCAATTCCAACTGATGCAATAATTCATTCTTTGTGCAAAAATTACAAATGTACACAGTAAGCCAAGGTGTAAAATGGCCTTAAGTTGGACACCTTCCTCGTGCATGCATCGAAAAATTGTATCAGTTCAACTATGATCTTACCAGAAAAAAATGTCAAATTTTAGTGCTAGAAAATGATTATTTCTATGAGCCATAGTGTTGTATGCCCTTAATACCATCACCCAGTAGCAGAGACAGGCAGATCTCTGAGTTCTGGTCCGTGTGGACTACATAATGAGTTCCATGACATTCAGAACTACATAGAGAGATCCTATCTCAACCAAAACAAAATGAAATAATGGTTAATATTTCTGGGTTACCTATACCAACACCACCTGCCTCAGTGTTTATCTTTTAAGGTCTATCTTACTGCGTGTATGTAAGTATATCATGTGTGACCAGTGCTCATAGAATATAGCAGAGGTGTCTGATCCCTTGGAACTGGAGTTGCCGAAGGGTGCGAACCAGCATGAAGCCATCTCTCCAGCCCCTCTTTTCTTTTTCTGAATTACCTTTAAGTAACAAATTAGAGCATAGTTTGATGTTCATGATAATATTTCTATAACCAAAAAACATTCTTTTTTATTTAAGACAATAGATTAACAAGTTTATCACCAGCATGGAACAAAATTAGAAAATATTCAAGTTTCTTCGAACGGGGATTATCTGGTCATAACATTGTTGTATTTGAGAAAATTATAAAAACTTTCAAAAGCATTTATATGCATTCTAATAAATTTTCAGGACTGGAATATGAATACTTGCCATACTGCTCAAGGTGTGGTCCGTGCAATATCAATTTACTAGACAGATAACAATACAGTTTCATACTATACGTTAGCCTTTCTGAACCAGGATGTCCATTTATTGATTCCATCTTGATTTCCAGATGATTTCTATGTACAATAATGCTTAGGAACCATTAAAGGAAAGCATCAGTGCTTTTAAGCCATTTGTTGTTTTTGTGTGTGCCTACGTCTTTGCATGTGTTTGTATGCACCATGTGTAGAAGAGGGCATCAAGTCACCTGGTACTGAGGTAACCGGTGTTTGTGAGCTACTGGCAGCTGAACCCTGGTTCTCCTCAAGAAAGATAAGCACACTTAACAACAGATCCATCTCTCTAGTCCCAAGTACCACCAGTGTTTAAACACGAACATGGTTTTAGTAATATTCCTGGAAGTTTTTTTACTTTATGTTATGCTTTCCAAGATCTGCCATGAAATATCCATCATAAATTTTTCCCCAAAACAACTAAAATGTAGTCTCAGTCATCCCAGAACTCACTGACTTGTAAGGATGAAAAGCCTCTATGAGAGTGTAGAAATGCATGTGGATAACTGAATATGGTAAACCATGATGTTGGTTTTCCCAGACTATTTAAAAAATAGGTTGGATATTTCCACTTGATTAACTTCCAAAGATGTTGGCACGTTCAACACTCTTATTTAAGGAACACAGTACCATGCATTGAGAAATAACATGCAAATCATGTTTTGGTGAGAACATTCTACAGCAAATCGTTTCCCAATTATGAAACATCTAGAAGTTTGCTTAGATAATCCATAATTACAGGAGATGTTGCAATGGTGCATACAAGCTTAGTGTGAGACACACTAGCCTTTGCATTGCATTCAGAGAGGAATTCACTGATGTTCTGACATTGAGAGTTTCAACACCCACTAACATAAAAGCCAATAGAATTTTTCTGATCAGTAGGCCCCAACAGAAACAATTTTAATTTGCTCTTATCTGTAACTAATTTATTGTTTTCCACCAGGTTTTATACGGAGAACCTGCAGCATTTATTTGAAAACAGAATAACTTGTCACTTTAGTAAATGAGACATTGGGCATTCTTTTCTACTAGAATACAAAGATTGGACCCATTTTACATTACTGTTTGATAGTAAATGAGACATTGGGCATTCTTTTCTACTAGAATACAAAGATTGGACCCATTTTACATTTCTGTTTGATGTAAACACTTCATCGTCACAACATGTACGTTCAAGTATCTCTACTTGATGATGTCAGTGGAGACAGCCCTATTGCCTAGGAATTTACTTACTCTCTAATGTTTATGTTTATTTATTTTACTTGGGTCAAGCAAGAGACAAACAAGGATCCCAATAGAATTTGTACATTTTCTGGTATTTTCTTTGAGCTGTATTGAGAAGCAAACTATAACAAGTGAATATCTATTCCTTATCTACTAAGGATAGATTAGGAAACCATTTCCTCAGGTCCTTTTCTCTCATCGCCAAGTGCCCTTAAGCAATTATGACATCTGTAATGATAAGCTTTGGACATCACGCAGGCCTCTGAAACAATGGGAACTGTATGATGCTGCCATGTAAAACAACCAGTTTGTCAGGAAATGGAGTAGTGAGTAAATATAATCATTTCTGACTTGATCATCAACAATTTGGCATTGTGACCTTCTTTAGAGGTTATACACTATGAGTCTACAGGTTCAGTATGGCTTAGGGCTGTAGAAACTAGGACTGTTGCACAGTTGTGGGAAAAGGCAGGAAGGGTCAAGTAATAATCTTGGAACTTTTAACTCAGAATGGGAATGGTTCTAACACTGGTCAGATAATGATTATGACCTTTAAAGTTCTCTGTAGGTCACTTGAGTGCTCTAATAAGCACTAAGATGTGCTGGCTTGTTACAGTGACCAGTGATTACAGCATTTTAGAGTACAGAGGTTAGTATATAAACTTGTTGATAATGGGTCCTTTAAAAAATAACCATAAAGCAGTTTTGAGGCTTCCAGCCAAAGAACATAACAATCTTATAAACTATTTTCTTCTACGGTTGCTCTGACAGTTGTCTCCCCTTCCCCAGCTCCTGCTTTAAGACATTGGAAATATCTTTTCTTCTGTAGTTGTCTTAGTTCAGGTTATTGTTGCTGTGAAGAGACACCGTGACCATGACACATCTTATAAGTAAAAACATTTCACTGAGGTGGCTCCCTACCATTGCAGAGGTTCGGTTTATTATTATCAGGATGGGGAGCATGGAGGTCTGCAGACAGATGTGGTGTTGGAGCTGAGTGTTCTTACATTTTGACTCAGAGGCAGCAGGAAGTCAACTGATGAATGAAGTTTGAGAAAAAAGACCTCAAAGCCTGTGCCCCAGTGACATTCTTTCTCCAACAAAACCACACCTCCTGATAGCACCACTCCCTTTGGGGGCCATTTACTTAGCAACCACCACCTTCCACTCCATGAGCCCCACAGGCTTATAGCCATGTCATAATGCAAAAAGTGCATTGACTCCAGCTTCAAAAGCCCTCTAGTCTACAACATTCTCAAATGTATTTCGAAGTCCAAAGTCTCTTCTGAGACATATGACACTCTCTTAACTGTACCACAGCAACACTGAAAACCAGCTGCACTAACTCCAAACTTTGCGCCTTCATGTCTGATATTAAAATCTCAGACGTGTTTACTGCAGCATAAGTCTTTCTCTTAGCCTGGTTCCACTGCCTGTTAGCATCCCTCCTCAGCATGTATCCTACAACTTTTGCATCTCTAACATCTCGGGGTGTCCAAGAAAATCCAGGCTTCAACTTCACAGCTTCATTCAATGGTCTCTTTATTAGGGATCCAATCAGGGGACATTGCTGACTGGGTCTTGGCTCATCAGCTTTCTTTAGGCACTGAAGAAATTCTCATAACCTGTTTCTTCTATCTTTAACTCTAAAACCAGAAACATGTGGCCAAAGCTTCCACATTTTGCTGATTACTGGGTCTTGCTTAATTACATCTTCACCAGCTTTCTGTTTTTCTTCACTGCCTAAACTTTGCTGTCCTTGAACTTGCTCTTTAGACCAAGTTATCCTCAAACTCAGAGATCTGCCAGCCTCTGCCTTCCCTAATCTGCTGGGATTGAACATGTGCACCACCACACCAGGCTCTAAATTTTTTCTTTACTTTTTCCCAAGTTGGAAGTTTAGCTGGGTGGGTTCTTGCCCTGAGGTCATCAATCCCTTTATTCCGTTTCTTAATCTGCTTCCCTCCTTGAACACATAATTTAGATTTATTCCATTTTCTGGTGCTCTTTTTTCTCCCCTCAAAATTTACTTTCTGTAATTTCCCTTGCTCAGCTTGCTCCTTTTCATTATAAATCTTCATTATAGTTACCACTAATATCCACACAAAAGAGTCTATTCCTAGGCTGTTTTGAGATTTCTTCTGCCAACAGAATTAATCCAAAACTCTTCACTGGAGCCTCAGGAAGACTCTTTGGACATGGCAAAAAGTAGCCACTCTCCTCACCAATATGTGACAAGAACAATTTCTAGGTGACATTGTAAAATTATTCTCTGAAACCACTTGTGACAGCTCCCCATATTTCCAATCTTCCCCAGCACCATTGTCTTCCATGTTCCTACTAGTATGCCCCCATTAAGCAGTGCTTATAGCATCCAACTGATTTCCTAACCCAAAGTACCAAAGTCCATGTAACTCCAAACAAAAGCATGGTCAGTGCTATCACAATAATCCCACAGTTCCTGGTACCAATTTTGTCTTAGTTAGGGTTTTTTATTGCTGTGAAAGGACAATCATGACCATGGCAATCTTATAAATAAAAACATTTAATTGAGGTGGCTCAACTTACAGTTTCAGAGGTTTAGTTCATTAACCTCAGGATGGGGAGCATGGCACCATGCAGGCAGATGTAGTACTGAACCTGAGACCCTTGTATCTTCACTCAGAGGCAACAGATTATCATACTGAGTGAAGCTTAAGAAAAGAGACCTCAAAGTTTGCCTCTACAGAGACTCATTTCTTCCAACAATGCCACACCTTCTAATAGTGCTACTCCTTCGGGGGGCTATTTTCTTTTAAACCACCACAGTAGTCCCATTTGAATCTGTGGCAATTGTAACAAGTGCCACTTATAATTTATGAGGCTCAAGGTCTCTTATTTAGCCAATTGGTCCTTCCTAATCTGTATACATATTAGAAACCATGAAGACAATGGAGTTTGATTTTCAGATGATGGATTGAGTAGCTGAGGCCTGAGCCAGAGTCCTCCACATCTAGATAACATACAGTTATCTAGAAGCTACAGCAGGTTGGGCTCAGATGCCTGCAGATTCTCTAAGGGATATGTAGGGCGCCTCAAATGAGAACGAAGTATATGGAGATTCAGATGTATGATTCAGGTAATATAGGGAGCTACCATTATCAATTATATAACTTTCCAGGGCATGGTCTGGGACTTTAGCTTTCCTCTAAGCCTTTCAATTCTCTTTAAAAATGTTTTCCAAAGTGCCTTTTGCTGTTTAGTTTACCTCATTTTACTTAAGTTAAAAGAATAGTTAGGGCATGCAAAGTACCTCTGTAGCTGTTATGGTCCACATCTTGTGTTTATATAATAAGTCATTGAATAACCCTGACTTTTTAAATCATGCCCTGCCTTCTTTTTCAGATAAGGACAGAGAGGCATAGAGAAGTAAAGGCATTAGCTCTGGGTCATAGCCGTGGGCAGTAAATTACTGAGTTGAAATTTAACCACAAGTTTAGCTAGGGAAATCTGTGCTCTTAGGTTTTAGTATTTCCTCATTGATAGACCATAACAAAAATAAAATATGTAGGCTGCCCAGAGAAGATGCTTCCCAAACTTTACCTATTCTTATGTTAGAACATTGGATGCAAATGTTTTCTTTTAGGAAGGCAGAGTCCATTATTGTTCAAGAGTTAAGGCTGTTGGCTCAGGGCGTACCTAATTTACATCCAATATGCTGCCATCTATATATCCAGAAGATTCTAGATCACACCACAGAGATACAGGCTCATAACGTTTGTTGCTGCTCTGTTTACAGGAGCTAAGAAGTCAAACCAGCTCAGATGATTGCCATTGATAATGATGAATGATAACCACGAAGTGGGTGGAGGTCAGTGAACCAGAAAGGGAACCATGAGAACAGAAAATAAGGCTCGAAAGATGGGAAGTAGGAATAACAGAGCACATGAGAAAGAAATACGGAAAGGAGAACATTGAAGTACTGGGAATAGACTGTACAAGCAGGCTGTGGGAGATGGGAGAGGAGCAAGGGATTGTGGAGCAGGGGAGTAGGCTCAGCTGAAATAAAACATGCATGAAAATGCCATTATTGAACTTGCTGCCTCTACGTTAATAAACATTAGAAAGAAACCCTGTTCTCTCTCACTAGCCATGTGCCAGAGAGCTAGCTGCAATCCTTCACTGGCCTTTGTTGCCTGGACGAGAACATGTAAAATTGAGAGCTGCCCTAAGAAGGTTGCTTGTGACTAGATGAGACATCGTGGAAAGACATCATCTTCCCAGTTCTCTGTACACAGGAGTACTCACTGCATTCTGATTTTGGTATTTGGGAGCCTATGTGGAATGATTTTATACCCAGAACTCCATGGGGGAACATAGTAGGCATTTAGTAAATATTTAACAAATGACTGAATTAAAGTACGACTTAATTAATTTGCACAAGTTTGATTTGCCTCAGGGATGACTGGGGGCCAGAGATGTTGTATAATATTTTCCTATCCCCCAAAAGATGCCAGGATGACTCAGCAAGCCTTCATTCTGGCACCTGACAGTGACATGCTAAGCTGCTTGGGCGTTGTCTGAGTCTGACATGATTCCAAGTCTGACACATTTTATGATTTTTGGAGACTGACAAACATAAGCCAGGACAGTCCCAAGGTGCTGAGAGTCATTGCAAAGCAGTCATAGCTAGAAGGAAATGTGGTTGTTAAAACCACTCATTAAAAGTAATGTGACAATCTAATGATCAGAATTTGCTAAATGACTGCTCCTACTTTAAAAAAATGTGCATGTAAAAAAGACAAGTATACAGTGCAGTTCTGTTGATGTGTCATTGTCTGAGAGTGCATTTGAAGTTAGAAAAATGTGGTTGAGCAAAGGTGCTGTGTTCTGTGTACCTCATTTTTAGATTTTATTAAGCATACTAGGGTGTTCTATCAGTCATCCAATATCATCACCTATGTACTGTGTTCTAGGTACTGTTCTGAAGTGGCAAATGTGTTTTGTTTGATACACAATATATCAAATTCACAGAAACTAGCCAGGATGTACCATAGATTATTTATATTAGAATAACATTGCTTTGACATAATAGTAGTTGTTTTGGAAATACAAGGAATTAGCTTTCCATCACTCTAGTGAAATGCCTGATACAGGATAACTTTATAGATAAAAAATTCCTGCTTGGGTCATTACGTAGGGATAAGACACCATGACTCAGGCAACTTATAGAAGTATGAGTTTATTGGGGTTTACAGTTTTTGAGTGTATGTCCATGATTGTTACAACAGGGAATACGGTAACTGGCAGGTAAGCAGGTATGATGCTGGGGCTTAAATCTTTGTCCTTATGAGTCTATAGGGACTATTCCCATCCAAATCACCACAGTGAATCTGGTTGATCTAGGGAGATATGGGAAGAAGAATTAATATAAGAATATATTTTATGAAATTCTAATAGAATTTTTTAAGAAGCTGTATTGAGTCTTCTATTAGGATGATGGACTTTTTCTTTATTATGAAATAAGATTGCATGAAGATGTAAACTACTGCATGAGAGTTAAGTAGTAAGAGTTTGCCTAGGAGCAAAGAAATATAGAAAATTTCAGAAAATAACAGCTTGTTGGGGGGAAATATTGAAAACAGTAGCTTAGAGGAAGTAGCTGTCTTTAATGGATCTAGGTTTTACTGTCATCTTTCCCAAGGTACAATGACTGACTCATACCCAGATACTTCTTTTTTAAATGACACACACCATATTTTAGTTGTGTTATTAACTAATTAAATGACTTCAAATCATAGAACTTTGGGTTCATAGTATGTTATGGGTTAAATATGATTTCGACTGTCTCCCAGAGATCTGCATGCTAAAAGCTTGGTCGCAAGAATGGAAACATTAAGAGGTGAGGCAGTCTGGAGGGAGGTCTTTGTGTCATGATGGAACATAGTCTCTAAGGAGAGATGAAGGTAGCCCACGGGTCACATCTTGTAGCTTTCACATGTCTGGGAGAGGTTATAAATGGTGCAATCCTGGCTATCTCCTGTCTTTCTCCCTGGTTCAAAATGTGTGACTTCTCCCCTATGCACTTCTGCCTGGCAAGGTACCATCTTTAGAGCCTTCATCATGAAGCTCAGTTGCAGAGCATCCCAAACTGTGTGTGTGGTGTTTGAATGAGAACGGCAACCATAGGCTCATGTACTTGAATACTTGGTCCCCAGTTATCGAGACTGGAAGGATTTGAGGTTTCAAAAGCCCACTCCATTTCTAGTTGGCTTTTGGCCGAATGCTTGTGAATAAGACATGAGCTCTCAACTAGTACGCTAGAACCACCGCCATGTTTTCAGCGGAAGAAACAAAAGCGACTTTTCTCCTTAAAAAAAAAAAATGTTCCGTTCCTCATGAATATTCATGCGTGAAAATGACACTTGGGGTTTGCAACCCATTAACTATGGAACTCCCTAGCAGGACATCTGTAAAATTATTGTTTCAGACAAACACACATTTGGAAGAAAATGTTTGCCAAGCTGACTCTAAAATTTATTTTGCCATGCGTAGAATAATTATTGTCAGTGGCAGTCTGGTTAAAAAAAAGGAAGAAAAAATTATCACCTGTTTTTGTAAGATCGGCAACAGGATCACCCAAATGAATCTCATTAAGAACTTCCTGTCCTCACAGTGTCCAGATCTGCACCTGTCTGTCACAGCACAGAGAACACAAGGATGCCTTTGTCTTTCACTTAATGGTTATGACACATGCACCTACCTGACCTTGTTTATCTAGTTTTAGACACAGAACTGTCTTCACTCAATATCCCCCATTCAACATCTCCCATGGCCACCCTCTTCCATTTCTATCCTTTGTTCATGGCACTGACCTGCTCAGCAAAGATGCTTCTTTGGTTTGGGGAGGGGACTATATTCACAGGCTTCCAATTTCAACAGGTACGAAAGAGTGAAAGATTTGTGTTTCTTTCATTAATGCATCCAGGTAGTTCAACCAGTGCTGCTAACTTCTGGTGTATAATTTTATGCCATTTTTATTTTTAAGTAAGTAACACACACACATATGTATATATCGATCCACCCACTAATATATACATTATGTATTTCCCACTGTTTTCTTTTGTTGCACCATCTTTATATGGAAATATTTTTGCACTGTCTTTAAAAAAGCTTCGATATTCTTTTCTAGTCTTTCCTGTCTCCCATTTTCTCTGTTGTCCCTTCCTGACTCTCTCTCTCTCCTTCCTTCCTTCCTTCCTTCCTTCCTTCCTTCCTTCCTTCCTTCCTTCCTTCCTTCCCTCCTGACTCTCTCTCCTCCTTCCTTTCACTGACCCTCTTTTCCCGTGTTTGCTTTACCCTCCCTTGTCCTCTCAGCCTTCCCCTATCCCTTTTGTTTCTTTTTTTCCTTTTTCGTTATTCTGGGGTCAAACACACTATCTACACACACTAGGTAAACTCCACTGGTGGCCTATCACATCCCAATATGTGCAAACTATCCCATTAAATGGAGCTTCTGTAACTTATTTAACGACACTATCAACTAATAATATTATTTACATCATTTTCCTAATGTAAATGTTATCATGGATAAAAATCTTGTCACATATATCAATTCCTATGCTTGAATGCATTCTTTTAAGTGTGAATTCATTCAGTGGACTTAATGAGCTTAAAAGTATGTATATTTTTCATGGGAATTATGAAATTTCCCCCCAGAAATATACATTCCCATCAAAAATGTATGCAATTGCCTCTTTTAGGCTGATCCAAGGCAGCACTCAATCACACTTTTTGAAGTTTATGAATGTAATATTTGGAAACCACTATCTTAATATATCTCATATTTGAAGTTTGTCTTTTGAACAAACATTATTATTTCTTATTATTTTCAAAGACAAAGCAGAATAATTCCTTTTATTTTTGCAGTGTGTGTAAGGGTTGAACCCAAGGTCTTAAGCAGTCTCAGCATGGGCTCCGCCATTGAAGTGCACTTCTAGCTTAATGTTTTAAAATTATAAAATTCTTACAGAAATCACTTATGAATGTGTCACACACTTTCGTTGCCTTGTATGGCAGACATTAGCTTTGTGCTGAAGTACCTTGAAATCTATGAGGGGTAACAATGAATAGGGAAGGCCTTGTGCCAAGAGAGACACGATGCTCTGAACACTTCCTGGATTGTCCCAGATGATTTCTTTTTGTTGGTAATTCTTACGCATGCAACATTTCCTTGTCTTGTAGTCTGTTTCCTTATTAATATACTAGGATGTAAACGAAAGCCTGGAAGATCTTAGAGTCTTCAAAATAAACACAGTCACTTCCATTGATCCATAGACTTCCACGCTTCAGGTAGACACAAACATATGCTAGCTATTACATCTTCAGAGATTCTCAGTTCTGGGATGTTGACTTTTTCCTGATGAAGCAACTAGGGTTACCAGTAGTTTTGAAAGTGAAGAGTTAGAGTTCAATGTTCCAATGTCCATGTTAACTTTCCATCCTTTAGAAGAAAGGGTATAAGTGTTGCCCTTGTGTTCTGACAGTTGTTTGTTTAACGGTCCAAAGAACATTCCCCCTGGATATGTTTGGCTTTCCAGATGTGTGCTGGGGTCTGAGGTCACGCTCCTGTGACCTCTGGTAGCACAGAGCACCACTCACATCACCTTACACTCATTGTGCTTCTAAAGTCAGAAACTCGGAGATCTTAATGTGAGCCAAAGTCACTAAAATGCCAGGTCAGCAGTCATTTGAGCAATAAATGTCTGCTTCATTATACTGGGAACTCTCCCTCTCCCTAATGAATTCTTTTCTCAGAGGGTTTTATGGGAAGCATGTGACAAGCAGTATATTCTGTTTTGGAGTGAGCTAGAGAATTTCAAAGGGCTTGGCGTCTGTGGCACCACACACAGGTGGCTGATTTATCATTTCCTATCTGGCTAAGCCAGAGCTGAGGTTTTTGTACTGTTGCTTCAACAGAAGGCATGGTGTTCCTTCTCGACCACCGTTAGTGTCCTAAGAATACAAATGTCCGAGGCTCTGAAACATCTCTGTGTTTTGCTGAGACAAATTATTTTTGTCCTCTTTCTGTTTAACAAATAGGTTTCACTATATTCTAACACAATCAATTTTCCCTTTTATATGCTAGGATCAAGTGAAGTTAATGAGAGCCATATGCTCTCCCATGCAAGACTCAGCTTTCTTTCTTTCTTTCCTTCCTTCTTTCTTTCTTTTTTGTTTTCTTCCTTTATTCCTTTCCTTTCTTCTCTCTCTCTCTCTCTCTCTCTCTCTCTCTCTCTCTCTCTGTTTCTTCTGCTTGTAGTCTCGCTGTGTGTGTATGTGTTGTGCAATGTGTTTGTACACACTTTGTGGAGGGTCAGCTAGCAAGCATAGATTTTCTTCTGCCATGTGTGCTCTGGGGATTGCACTGAAGCCTTCAGTTCAGCAGCAAATACCTTTGTCCACTGAACCGCCTCCAGGGCCCGCCTTATTCTTAGAGACAGGGTCTCCTACTGGGTCTCAAGTTTTGACTAGTCTGACTGGCAGAGAGTCTCTGATCCTCTTGTCGACATTCTGCTACCCTCAGTGGGGTCATGGTGGGAGATGCCACAAGCAGCTTTTGATGTTGGAGCTGGAAATCCAAGCTCAGGTACTTGTGCTAACCCATCAAGCACTTGACCTTATAAGCTGTGGGCCCTGGGCTAAGATTTCTTATGCTAAGGAAATCAGCAGTTAGGAGTGTCGGCATCTCCCTTAAGCAGTCTTCACTGGATGGCTGGACAGATCTTGTAGACAGGTCTATTTAAAAAATGTGCCAGGAGGTACTACAGAGTCCTTGACTCCTGAAACCAGGTAATTTCATAAAGTCCCTGGAAGTCACATCAAAAAACTAATTCAGTGGGAGGCGCTTGGTATGCATATGCTGTAAAACTTTATAACATATTCCTTCTCATTCAATGTGTTTTTCTTCCTTCAGCAGTTCTGTTTTAAAAACACATATGATTGAACGTCCCCTCTAAAAATGCTATGATGCTCATTTTTAAAAGGACTGGTGATAGATGGAGACTTTTCTCTTTTCAATTCACATCACCTGAGTTGACTGAGTATCAATGACATGTAGGATTCTAGGCCATTTTAAAAATCTCAACAGACATTCAAACTTAAGGTAACTAAACCTTGTAAACAAAAGGCAAGGAGCAGAGAGGTTCTGGAGGGATTTATTTTTCCTCGAAGAACCAATCAAATCAAGACAGTTGACTAGGACTCGATTTCTTTCCTTCCTTCTCTCCCTCCTTCTTCCCCACCTCCACATCTGAAAAGAGCAACTAACCACTAATACTGGACTAATGCAGAATGAAAGCCCAGCAAGCTAGTGTCCAGACTACAGTCTATAACTGGTTGTTCCAGCTCAACTCCTTTGGTAGACTACATTGTCTGGTTACTGAATGTACAAAGGCAAAGTTTGTTATATTTGTAGAAGTAATAGCTTACGCTAGTTTAGATTTCACAATTTTCCCTTACAAAAATTACTATAGCCCATGCCTTTGCTTTGATAAAAGCAAAACAAAGCACTTTCATGGTATCTAAAACTGCGTATTGGCTCTGTTACAAAGATATTAAGCATTTGAAAGGTGTCATGGCTCTGCAATGTGATTTATGAATGTTTAGTATGCTTTGGTTTCACATAGTGTGAGATGTGATTACAAGGCAATGAAATGGGTTTTTGTATGCAGCATGAGAAATCGGGTTCATTGCTTGTATTTAGATAGTTTGACATGCATGTTTTCAAAACTGGGAGCAAGTTGCCCATTCAGCGGCACAGCTATAGTTGGCAATTGATAGTTTCTATGAAGAAAAAGGCACTAGTAGTTTTTTTTTTGTGCCAGAGATATTTGGGGGCAGTCAACTTAGATATATAAATTGATTCAAATGGACTTTTGATCTCTTAAAATACATTGATTTTTTAAGGAAACCTATTATGCAGATACATGATTATTTACCCCACTACTTTTTGTTACCTCTCAAATTGGCTTCATGCAGGAAGCAGGTGAAAGGGTTTTCTTTTGAGACAGGCTTCTGTTTTTAAGCAGTGCTAAATGCTATCTCATGTGCCTTGCCCTTTAAAGTTTTCTCCACTCTAAGACAGCAGTCTCTACCTGTGGGTCATCACCTCTCTGACAAACCTCTAAAAATATTTACGTTATGATTCATAATAGCTGCAAAATTACAGTTGTGGAGCAGAAACAAAAATAATTTTATGGTTGGGGGTCACCACAACATGAGGAACTGTATTACAGGGTTGCAGAATTAGGAAGGTTGAGAACCACTGCTCTAAGTTCTCACAGTATGAAGAAATAGGGCCACATACCCTAGTCCTTCTCTCTCTCTCTCTCTCTCTCTCTCTCTCTCTCTCTCTCTCTCTCTCTCTCTCTCTCTCTCTCTGTGTGTGTGTGTGTGTGTTTCTGAGTTAAGAAGGTGCTTTTTGCAATGGTTTTACAGCTTCTAATTTGTATTTCTACTCCCTGACTTCTCATCATCTTCTCACATAGGCTCTGTTGAGCTAAGCCCTCTAGTACACAACTCCCCATCACCCCTGAAAGGACATAAAAGTCAGACATTCCTCTTTGTTTGGAAGATTTCTCTGTTTTCTGAAGACACCTTCTCTTTGGTTCCCTCTGCTCCATGACCCCATCCATGCTAATAGCTCCCTGTCTTATTTTTACCGTAAGCTGTTCATTTTGGTGAAGCTCATGTCTAGGCTTCAGCAGCAGCATTTCCCTTGAAGGCCTCCTCATGTTGTTCCCAATGTTATTTACTGTGCCTTTCTAATACCTTACTACCTCAACCACCAATAATGGCTCCTATGGTCTTGCAGCCCTTTGTGAAAGACTAACTTTGTGTCAACCCTTTTACTGAGCCCACCCGTGTACTATCTATTCTCTATCTAACAGTAAAGATGTGGAAGGATGGAGTGTCATGTATCTAGGTCTAACTTCCACCTCCAGCTCCCATCCCTTTCCCAACAGACCCCCAGAGGGTCTATTCTCACTCTTTGCTCTGACCCAGCTATCAGGACAAAAGTGCTGATGATCACGAGTTCATCTTTAGGTCACATTCCATCAAACTTGTATGTTTCACTCTCAAAATTGACTTTTTTTAATTTTTGAGGTAGAATTTCTCTGTGTAGATGTTGAGTCTGTCCTGGAACTCTGTAGATCAGGTTGGTCCCAAACTCACAGAAATCCATCTGCTTTTGCCTTCCTAGTGCTGGGTGTAAAGGCATGCACCACCACTGCCTGGCTAACTTGACTTCTTATTTTAATGGTGACCTTTTAAAGACAGGGACTTTAAGTGGACAGCAATCCTCTGCTTGGCTATGTGCTCATTAATGCGTGTTCATATACGGATGCTTCTCAGCTTATGATGGATAATGTCTCCTAAATTGCATTTGAAATCCCTAACATTATTGAACATCATTGCTCAGCTTGTTCTACCTTAAAGAACACTTATGTTGGCCTACATTAGCTGAGCAAAAACTCATTTAGTATTAGGCTATGCTATAAAAATTTGAGTATGCAGTAATTTATTGAATGTGGGACAGAAGTGAAAATCAGAGTGGTTCATTAGGAGATTTTTGTACATTGCTTTAAAGTTAAAACACTGTAGTTAACCATCATAAGTTGGGTAATGTCTATATATGTTTGCTGTAAGGGAAATAATTCATGTTTGTTTACTTACAGAAGCATAATTGATGGAGTTGGGACAACCTAAGAAGGAAGAGAAGGGAGGGTAAAAGAAGAGACATTATAAGAAATATGCTGATAATATCGTGTCCCTTTGCATCCACACATCACTAATAACATTGTTTTGCGGCCTGGGAATGGGAAAATTACAGGCAAGTTTTGTTTGTAGAGAAGAATACTCTTGACTCAGGAATTGTGGTGAAGGGAATACATCTGAAATTATTTGGAAAGATCTCCATTATCTCCTGATTTGTTAATGGATACTGTCTTAGTAGGATGGTGCTGATATTACCAAGTGCCTGAGAATGATTAAATTATAAACAACATACATTTACTTGCTCAGAGTTCTAGAGACTGGGAAGTCAAAGATCAATACACTGGCAGGTTCAGCTGTTTGATGAGGACTGCATCATCCCATGGGAGGTAGGGTTGCGTCGGTGGGAATGGGAATGTCATGACCTCAAGAAATGCCATTCAAAAGAGCAAGCTAGGCACACTTCCTTGTTCAATGCTTCCACAAGGCAACTATTCTCATTCAAAGAAGCTGAGACCTTCAGTAATGAATTTCCTTTTATAAAGCTCACACTGTACCACTAACTAATACACCTTGGTGATTTCTTTTGTATATTTTTGTCCATAGTTAACAAGACCAACCACTAAAGCTCACAAAAAATTATGTGTAATGCTGACTACCTATTAAAATAACAATTTTGAATTAGTTTCTGTGTTTTACGTCTCAACTTGCCTGCAATGTAAAAGTTGAACATCTGAAAAGAATATCAAAATTGTATATATGCAACTCAATTTTCCTCTTATTCCTTCATTTTGTTGCCTTTAAAATATTTTATAACCATCTTTTCATTACAAAAATATTAATCATGTTTAGAGTTTTCTTAAATGAACACAATTACGTAAGTTAACTGCTCTGGACATGTGTAATTCAGTATCCAAAAGCCATTGTGTCCAATATTTTGGTATGTAAGACACATGTTCAAACCATAGTAGACATAAAGTCTCTGTTAAATCTCAAGGACAAAAGAAAGACTTCATTTTGCTAATTTTAATGGAAAGAGGATGGCTTGGAGAATCTTTGAGATGACCTGAAAACCAGTCATTCAAGAATTCTCTGGACTCTGCAGCCTGGCTGGACAAGGACAAGGAGCTACAAAGAGTACCTCTCTGATCCCTGTTGAGAACGAAAGAACTCTGTCTTATGCTTCAGACACTCACTGGGAAAAGAATGCTCACATGCAGTTTTCTTCTTCCAAACACAGTCTTATTTGATGAGACTGATTGGTTTACTCAGTGACATGCCTGAGCTTGCTAATCTCAATCTTGCTCTCTATTTTAGGAATCAAGAATCAGAAGAGGGAATTTGTAACTGGCAACCTCAAATGTGATGTCCATATAATACAACTAATGTTGTCTAGCTGCCAAAACGGAGTGTTCACTATTGTCTTAATTAGGTTTCTACTGCTCTGATAAAACACCATGATCAAAAGCACTTGAGGAAGAAAGGATGTATTTCATTTTACAACTGCTCTCAGGTCACGGTAGCTTGATTTCTCAGACCACTAGCTCCTAATTCATGACACAGACTTAGTATTAGTTAGAAATGCTTGGCCTTACTTTAGCCTTGTCCCACTAGCTCTTATAACTTAATCTGTTTCTCTTCATCTATGTTTTGCCTGGAGATTTTTTATCTTTCTTTTATTCTGCATGTCTTTCCTTCATGTCTGACTAGCTTGTGGCTTCCTGGCTAGCCCCCAACTTCTCCTTCTCTTTCTCCATTGTTCTCTCTCTCTCTCTTTCTCTCTCTCTCTGTCTCTGTCTCTCTGTTTCTCTCTCTCTCTCTCTCTCTCTCTCTCTCTCTCTCTCTCTCTCCTTCCCTCCATTCCTTCCTCTCCCCTTCTCTCTCTTGGATTCATTCTCCTACTTATTCTGTCCGCCCAACAGCCTCACCTATTCCTCCTCTATATAACTATTGGCAGTTCAGCCTTTTATTAGACCAATCGGGTACCTTGGATAGGTAAGGTGAAACAGGAATATATTGTAAAACTAATGCAGTATAAATGAAAGTAACACACCTTTCATAGTTAAAGTAGAATTCCACAACAGGTCACACTTGAAGGGAGATCAGGAACTCTGGACTTAAGGCAGGAACTTGAAGGCAGAGAATGAAACAGAAGCCATGGAGGTATACTGCTTACTATCTTGCTCTCTAAGACTTGCTCAGCTTTGTTGTATAATTCAAGACTACCTGTCCAAGGTTGGTACCACCCAGATTGTGCTGAGCCTTCCCCCATTAATGAATCAAGAAGATCCCTGATAGACTAATTTGTAGGACAATATTTAAAGTTATAATTTAGTTCCAACATTTCTCCCTTCTCTTTCCTCCTCCCAAACCTTCCCATATATATCTTCCAGCACTCCTTCAGATTTATGACCTTTGTAAAAAGAAATTGTTATTTTATGCATATTCTAAATATAACCCTTTTAGTCTTATAATATTACTTCTATGTATATTTTCAGGGATGATCACTTGGCCCTTGAGAGCCAATTGGTGTGCTCTTTCCCAGGGAAGACAAACTCCTCTGAGTTTTTCTGGGTTGCCTGATACAGGCCAATCTTTTTTTTTAATTAATTTTTTATTTTAATTTTAAATAGCTTGTTTTACATGTCAATCCCAATTCCCTCTTCCTCTCCTCCACCCGCACTCCCCGATAATCCCCAGTCTCCCACCCTATTGCCAATTCCTTCCATATAGGGGATATCTAGAGTCACTCAGGGTAGGGTCCAGGCACTCCCCTAAGAGTCCAGGCTGAGAGATCATCCCTCTTTGTGCTATGGGCACACAATGACTGTTTGTATTCCAGGGATAGACACTGATCCACTGCTCAGGGCCCCATAGGTTGCCCAGGCCTTCTCACTGACACTCACATTCGGGGAGGTCAAAATCAGTCCCATGCTGGCCTCCCCACTGTCGGTCTGGGGTCCAAGAGCTCTCCCCTATTCAGATCAGCTGTCTCTGCTGGTTTTGCCAGCCCATTCTTTGCCAATTTGCTCATCACTCCTCTCTCTCTGTCACTGGGTTCCTTGGGTTCAGTTCAGTGCTCAATTGTGGGTGTTTGCCTCTGCTTCCATCAGTCACTGGATGAAGGCTCCTGGATGTTTATAGACATCAAGTTCATTATAAGGAATGGGCATTCGAGGTGGTCCCTCCACTATTGCTTAGCTTGCCAATTGGTGTCATCCCTTTAGATCACTAGAGGTCACTCTGGTGCCTGATCTGTCTTCTAACCTATGATTCCCTCTTCCCCCTATCCCCCCCCACTCAACCTTCCTGTTTCCCCATAACCTACTCTCTCTTCCTCTTCTCCCCCTCTCTTCTTCCCAGCTTCCACTCCCCCCCACCCCTCGCCGTGTTCCCCATCCATTCAGAGGATCTTGTCTCAATCTTCTTCTCTTGGGTACTATGCATATCTTTTAGGTCCTTTCCGATACAGGCCAATCTTAAGGAGACATCTTCTCAACTGAGAGTCCCTCTTAGTTTGTGATGAATTGACAGAAAGCTAATTAACACAACTATTGTTACCATGGACATTATTTAAAATGTGTGGCAAATTATTTCAGTCTTGATACATACGTATTAGCTTTATTATGCTTTTGAAGGAAATGTCTATTTCAAAAAGCATATATGCAACCATGAGTCCTTTCAGAACATATGCTCTAAGAAGACATGTTAATCACATTAGAGGCCTTACCCTTCTAGATTCTCTCCTACATTCCCATTTTCATATGCAAACTAGGACTCTGACCTACATCTAAGTAGGCTTCTTTAGCCAGTGACTGGAGGTGGAATCTGCCAGCTGGAAATCAGGAAGAGGAATGAGAGTGAAGGCAGGCTGTTAACTCCCCAGGCCTTTCCCTGCAGGGTTGTGGACTTCAGGTTGGCAACATCCTTTGACCAAAAGTCACAGGTGTTGTGAGAAGGGACGTGGCAGAAGGACTGGGAAAGAATACTGTACTTGATGTCATTTTCAATGCTTCTTGGATTTGTAACAGAAAGGTTTGTTTTTTAGCAGGGTTTCCTCATTTGGAGTTTTCTTCACCTTGTGATATTGTGTCAGCAGTCCTCTGAGTCTAAGGTGCAAACAGTTCTGTTCTGTGATGCAGCACCATCGTCTGCAAGTTCTTCCCATTCCCACAAGTAACCCATTCATTAAATTCCCTCAAGCTCTTCACATTCCCACAAGTAACCCATTCATTAAATTTCCTCAAACTTTGGCGTGTCAGTGTGTCACTGTTCTGTGTGGACTTGGGGTGATGCCCCAGGAGTGGATTTTTAAAAGTTATTATAGGGTACAGCAATATCTGCTTAGCATTAAAAATTATATGCCTTCAATACTCTTAAAGGCAATTTAGTTTAATTTTAAAATGCATGTACTTGAAGGGGTAATATATGCAATAGAAGTTTGAGAAAGTTGAGGTCTCACCCTCAGTAATTAACCAATTTAATGAGCATTTATTAATTTGCATCTTCAGCATTGTTGCCTCTTAGCCAAACTTTCAAAATATAAGATGAATATCACTTGTGCCTAGCTTTAAACTTTAAGGGGTAAGGTTTAAAAGAATTTCTGGTTTTTACAGCAACTTCCAGATATATGATAGCTATTGAAATGGGAATAATGAAAATCTAATTATATGGTTATAGTAAACAACAGGAAAATATACAAAAGCTATCTAGATTTTTGTAGCTTTGGAGGTGCTGTTTTGAACTATATAATGACATTATTCATAATTTGCCTTTTTTGAAATATAAAAATATTGAGAATTTTTTCTAGCAACTCAGTTATTGTGAAAGCATAGTAAAGTTAATTGCTATTGATGTTAAAATGCCAAGGGTAAAATTAAGATCATTCACTTAAAAACGAATTCCCCCTCGAGATGTTTACATGTTCAACTAGCGGTGGGGGGAAAGAGAGAAGCTGGGGGAGGGGACTCTTGCATTTTAACTCTTTACGTGGTGATATTATTTTTGACTCTCCCCATGAAGAAATATAACAGGGACTCTCTTCCTGTCTCATGCTGAGATAGGTGTACAGTAATGGGATACATAAATGGTTCAACCATAATCATCATTTTATGAAATTATCAAGGAAGTATAATGTAATACTGATGCAAAGTCATAAAAAATCTTTCCTAATTATTCTATTTTTATTTCCAAGATTTTAGTGTAATAGGCATTTTATGAAATATTTTCATATCCTGTAAATCCTTTTTGCCTCTGAGGCTCTCCACCCATTTTGTCAATGGCACTTCTCCCTCTTGGAGGAGGGCGGATACTGAGAGAAACAAAGAGGGCATTGATCAGCCCTGACTTTCAAAGCCAACCTAGAAAAAAATGTTCCTAGCAGGAGCTAAGCTTTTTTTCCAAAGTGGGTTTTTTAAGACATTGGTAAGGGGAAGATGAAAAAACGGGAAGGAGAGGGGGGAGGGGGTCTTTCTATCCAAATACCAAATGCACAGACCAGAAATTGGCCCTTGAATTGTGAAGGAGAGAGTGAGAGAGACCAAGGCAGTTAAAGGTGTGTGTGTGTGTGTGTGTGTGTGTGTGTGTGTGTGTGTGTGCACTTGTGTGTGCCTGCATGTGTGCTCTGGTTTTACCTCAAGGCTGAAGGTCTGGGGTGTGGCAACAAGCACAACTAGTTGTGGCAGTCACAGGCTATTAGGAAGATGCAAGAGAGAAACTGCAGACTTGTGCAGCAGTAACGCTTGCACTCACCTCTTCTGAGAACCATTGCAAGCATTCAGTCCAATGGGGGGCATTTTAGGCTAGTGCTATTCACAGGTCCAGGCCGGACACCGTCCTGCCATCCTGTTTCAAAATCATTTCATCCACACAGAGAAGTTCTGAAGTGGAGAATAAGCATCTAGACACTTTTAGGGCAATGTGGTAGACCAGATTTATACTCTGAATCTATGTTTTTAGAAAGGGGGCTTTGTACTATGGATCATTTTGGTTTTACTAATAATTGGCTTTTACTGAATTTTATAAAATATTGGTGCAATGGATGTGCAGGAGAGAAAATTCAACATAAACACCTTGAGGAATGAAGTTCTGGAGAATATATTTCAAATGGCCTGGTGTGGGGTCAGACCTGTTTGGTCTCAGAAACCTGGGATAAATGACTGAAGGATGTGCCTTTAACATATCAGGTGAGATTGGCCAGCTCTCCGAGCATCTCTCAGAACCAGTGACAGCTCCTCCCAGCATTCCTAGTGATGTCCCTTAACCTATACCTTTCCTTCTCAGGGGCTGGTTTTTCACTTCCATTCCTCCAGTCTGATCCCTGTATAACCCAACTTTCTTAGTCAGGCAGGGGCCTCTTCTCATCCTCCCTCCCCTTCTCTCCCCTCACAACCTGGTTTAGTCTGCCAGCCATGTTCAGCCTGGACTCTTCCCTCTGTCTGCTTTCTTCCTTATATCTCCAATAAAAATCCTCTCTATACTTCAGTAATAGTCATGTCCTCCTTTTATTTTCTTTTGTCATTCAAGACTGAGGGACTATCTTCCTGTTTCCCAGGTCTCTCTGTTTCACCACAAACCTCTGATTCGTTCACCATGTGGGATTCATAGTCAACATATATTTCACAAGCAGGAAACATGAGAAGTCCTAGGATGGGGCATCCATGAGCTATCAGTGTGCCCAAGACAGAATGACACCTGTTGCAGTATGGACAATGTAAGCCAGCGCTAGAGGAACAACTTAGTGGCGAAAATGACTTGGCTGACACTCAGACCTACAGCTCCAAGGACAACCAGCGTGTGGTAGAACCAGTGGAAAAGCCCATAAAACTGTCTATAGGACACCTGATGAAGGCCAACCTGAGATTGTATTAGGTCAGTGAGGACCAGAAGCAGTCTTTTCCTGGGGCCTGAGAATGACCCCAAGATGCATCTTTCTCTGCAACTCATATACACAGAAGTCCTCCATAGATCTAAGAACTAATCTGGGAACACATGCAAAGAAAAATTGAAAAGGCTGGATTTACTCCAGAATCAAAGAGATTGCATAAGCCATTCACTAGTTATGTTGTCAACCATTACTCAGGAGTGTGGGAGCTAGAGAGAAAAATTAGATTAAATGTACAAATGAAGGAAACTTTTACTATGCCAGGCAGGAAATACAATGTTGACCCTGCCACATTCTCAATAAATTGTGACAATGAAATCATGTCTGGCATATAGAATGCCTGACGTGAAGAGTTGCTCAAGTATTGAAGGGACCTTTTGGAATGCTATGTTTCTTAAAGGGGTACTCAAGCAGAATTGGCTTGAGATAGGAGCTAGAGAGGCTCTCTCTGCCAGGGCGCAGGCACCACAGCCTTGCAGATGATTCGGTGATGACAAAGGTCTGAGCAAGTGGACAGACAGGAGTGCTTTTTGGTGACACCTCTGAGTTATTTACTGTTCCTGTAAGAACCCTTAGCACATATGCCTGTGAGCAACTGTCGTAGGCTCAACAGCTCACTAAACCATTCGTTTGGTCTGTCACTCATGCTCTACCTGGGTAGAATAGATATTTGTTCCTATCTCCTCAGGGAAAGTAGCACTTATTGAGTGCCATGAGATAGACTGAAGGGCAAATAATTGAGTTGGTTTCTGGTTTATATATACTTGTTTTAAAGTTTTTTGTTAGTTTGGTAAAAGGGTCGGGAGATATTAGACCAAAGAATGTAGGACATGCTTGTAAAAGACTGATTGTAAGGGCTAACAATTGGAATCATCTGTGCCCAGATCTTGATGGGGGAAGGCCTTCTGTGTATTTGTTATCCTATTGGTTGATAAAGAAAGCATTGTTGGCCAAGAGGGAAGCAAGATAGGTGGGACTAGATGTCGAGGGGGATTCTAGGAAATGTAGTCAAGAGTAGAGAGTCGCCGTGTGATCTCAGAAGGAGAGGACATGTCAGGATGGCATCCTCAGAAAGATAAGTCCTCATAAAAATATGTATTAGTAATTATGGGTTAATAATTAAGTCAGAGTCAGCCATTAAGAAACCCTAGCCAGCAGCCAACAGTTTCATAATTACTATAGCATCCTGCGTGTTCATTTGGGACCAATGCGGCTCAGGAACAAGACTAGCGGGAAGAATACACAGTACATTCACTACAATCTTTGTAGGAGGAAAAAAAGATGATGACTGCTGCATATTGGACGTGGAATAATCCAGGTTGGGTAATCTAATATTCTCTCTGTGGAAATGGTTTTTCTCTCTCCCTCTTTATGGTTCAGCTCTATTCTTGCTTTGCTGTCCCATATCTCAGACGATGTTTCACTTATTCTTCTCGTCCTCACTGAGCTGCTTTCTCCTAGACTGGCTCTTCTTGTGATCACATTTGAGTTCAGGAGCTCAAAGAAGTGGCACATGCATTTCGGGCTTCATGTGCTGTTACTACAAAAAACACAGTGACCAACACGTTCCTGTTTAATGTAGAAAAGATAAACTTATATGACCCATTGCTTTTGAATAGATGGCCTCTATCACTGTATTCAAATCCTGACCAAGAGCAAGTTAAATCTTTAATAGTTTAAATTCTTTTTAATGATCATGAGATGGCTTATCAGCCCAAACAAGGATGCTGTTAAAACAGCTGAGTGGGACACTAGGAGATGCGATAACTCCAGTATCTTTGTCTTTACTTCATCTGCCAATCCTTTTCCACACAGGCCATTTGTCATTTGATGCTTCACTAGTGATGACTGGATCATAACTAAACTACATAAATCTCTGGACCCACATGTCCAGTGTTCTTAGTTGAGAACTGTTTGGAGAGAGTTCTGTATACAGATTCCATGTCTCAACCTATTATTTGGGAACAGTTGTCTACTTAGGGCCTCAGTCTTCAAAGTTCCCATGACAGATCCACATTTCATTTTCAGGTAAGCCTCTGACAGGCCTAATCTTGCTATCTGCATTAGGCACAAGTTTGGGTTGTAAGTTGTCTAGATTCAGGATGTCTTTCTAGATGATGCTGGTACTTTTCCTACATCCCCTTCCCTTTTCAATCCCAAGCTTGGAATAAATTTTGTTAGAGTTTCTCATGTCAACTCTTTGGTAAAGCAAATGGAAAATTCATGTCTGTGTTTTCTTGTTATGCCTTCTGCACACTCCAAAGACAACACCTCTAATTTCTTCTTGACATATTCCTTTTTAAAATCCACGATCTCAGTTTGCACATCCCTGGATCTAATGGTGCGTTTGAATTCTTGTGACTGGTTTGTACCTCATTTCACTCGTGGGGGAGGCAGATAAATGCAGAGATGTAATTCAGAGGGACCCAGGAGTGGAGAAAGCCAGACTCCTCTGGCTCCTCTCAGATGGCTCCAATTGCTCGTGTGACAGTCTTTGCCAAACACAGCATTAATTTTAACCGTAGAAACTTGGCAAGTCAGACGATTCAGCTTGACATTGCAATTCAGCAGTGGGAACTATTAGTTTTGGATCTGATTTTAAGTGGTCTCAGAATACTGGTTACAAACAGAAAGGCCTTCCTGAAGCCAAGTCGTATGGTGGCCCTGCGTTTCCTTATCTGCTTTCGGCCAGGCTACCTGGGACCAGAGCACGTGCCTCTCCACTGTAGCCTGTCTAATGACAGTGGGGGCAGACTGCCAGCTCCCCTGTTTGTGAATTGCGTTGGCTATCACGCGGTATCCTTCTTACTGCCCCTCTTCTCCCTTCTGCTTTCTCCCCTCCCTCTTCCTTATTCCCTTTCCTCTTCTTCTTGTCTTTCCATTTTTTTCTTTCTTGTTTTTGTTTTTGTCCCCAAATCAGCAAATGTGAATTCTTGGAAGAAAAGGAAGAGGAGAAGTCAGAGGATGAGAATGAAGAGGCAGGGGGAGGAGACAGAGGAGAAAAAGCCGAAGGGGAATTGGAGCGATAGGAAAGATAACAAAAGTCTCTTGTGTTTCTGTTATACAAATATAACCCCTTAATAACGTGAAGCCTTTCACACAGGTCTATGAGTGCCTGTGTGTGTATGCATGTGTGTGTTTGTACATGTACGTGTGTGTATACATGGCTTAGGGGCTATCTGAGTTACTTTGTGGTGCTGTGGTGATAAAATACTGAGACAAAAGCAATTTGCAGGAGAAAGGGTTTATTTTGGCTCACAGATTCATGATGCAGTTCATCAATGTGGCAATTCTGAAAATAGTGAAAGAGATGAGGCTTTTGCTAGACCTCACAGTCAGAGTTAATAATACATCTTGAGGTCACTTAAGACTTAAGACTGCTAGCCTACTGTGTATTGAAACTGTTTGTTCAACTTTCCTTTAAGAGAACAATGTAGCAATCAACCTTAGTTGCCTTGAATTTCCCATGTAATCAACCTTTACAATTTAAGCTAATGCATAGCTGCAATCTTAAATTATGTATTTTCCCAAGTCCCTAACAGAGATAATGCTCCTGTATAATTTGCTGAAAGCATCAAACACAGAATTTCAAGGGAACGTTCTAAAATCCACCATAAAGGTTAAAACCAACAATTTATGGAAAGTAGTTGATAAACAGTGGTGTTTGCTATCTGGTTCACTTGGGATCAGTTGAAGCCAGTGACTTAATCCCTTGTAAAACTGTAAATTATTTTGTAAAAGTATTGCATTCCTTCCCCCATGTGATGCTTTCTATGCTCCTTAATAAATACAGAGCAAGGACTTTTTTAGGTATATACAGATACTACACATATAGCACATATGTGCTCACACAGTTTATACACAGACAGACACACAAAGACACAGGGACAAACAGATTCCCAAAAACTGCCTTTAGGCAGGCACAGATTCCAGCTCCAACAGGACACAGAGAGCATAAAGCAAAGAATTCAAATGCAAGCTCTCTCTTGGTTAAATAACTCCAAGGGAAAGAGCTTCTATTTCGTTCCTCCATGTGACAGCAATGCATTATTAGTGAGTTGGAGGTAATCACTAACACATGTAAGCAACTCACATCATGGCAATGGAGACACTGCAACAGGAGCTTGAAGCAGCTGCTCACCTTCCTTCAACAGTCGGGAAGCAGAGGGAGATGAACTACACTCAGCTCACTTTGTCCTTGCTATACCGTCCAGGGTCCTAACCAGGTGCCACTCAGAATGGCTGGGTCTTCCCACTTCAATTACCCTGAACGAGATAATAGCCTACAGGCTTGCCAGAAGACCATTTGTCCATCTCTGGAGTGATTCTAAATCTCATCATGTTGACAGTTGCGTTAAGTATCACAGAGGCTTAACTCTCTTATTTCCTTAGAATTGCTCCAAAGTAAAATCCTTTAAGCTCTGCATTGGCAGAACAGTATCCACTTTCCCCATGTTGCACACTGATATTTCTTATTCCATCCTGGAAGGAGTTACCTAATTTTCCATAACCTGATGGCTTCCTACTGCAGTCTAAGGCACTGGACCTTCAAGACTGCCCTCAACCTCTGTATCTTCACTGGCCACAACCTTCTGATGGCACCATATAAAAAATAACATGAATAAAGGCACCCCCATTACTGGGCATTTGTGGACCACATTTGCTGTCATTAGCTTGTCTGTGCTTGGACACCCATAAAGGCCAAATTCTCTCACTAGTAGTCTCGCTAAATTCTTGGTTCCACCCAATAAGCCTTCTCTGCTCTCCACTTTATAAGTTTAGGTCCCTCTCCCCAACCTCTTCTCTCTTCCTAAGGCACAGAAGGGCCTGCTAAGGTGCCACATCAATCATAAGCTAGAGTTTTGAAGCCTGTTCTTGCTCTAAACTACTTAGTGGTAGAAAATGGAATAATGAATTGTCCATGAAGAGCTTGTCAGCAAAAGAAACAGGAAGAGAGGGGAGAAAGGAGTTTGAAGGCTGGAGATAACAGCTCAGTGGTTGAGTGTTTATCCGCCATGTACAATGGCCTGGGAGTTTGAAAGAAAGTTACTTAGGTGGTAAAAATAACAGGGAACAATGTTGTGATAGACTCTCAAATTCCTGGATTTCTGGCTTAGATGGCTGGGTTAAGTGGTGCTCTACTAAGAGCCATAAATGTTAAAGAAGTGGTGGCTCATTTTGTATTCCCCCAAGTATATTTAGTTTGAGGACTGTGTGGCATCTAAGGGGTAATATCTCTTTGTAAATACTAACGTAAGTTTAGAGCTAAAGGCAGCAATCGAGTAGCAGACATCACATGGGACTACACATCTCAATAAATGGCCTGCACAGGAATACTGGCTCTCTTCCTTGGAGTGAGATCTACTACAAGCAGATGGTAGCGAATTGAAGCTGGATATTTCCCCTCATCAAATTTCTAGATGAATAGAACCTATAGTGAAAATCAAGCATCGGCGCCTCTGTAGTATTGTTAATAACCCCAGTGTGATTCAATGGGATTACTGACAGGAAGTAAGTCAACCTCTGCATTTGGATGAGACAGTTGAAAGTTAGGCCAGTGGGTTGCAGCTGCCACCAAAATATGCAAAGTGGAACCCAGGTAATATTATGACTTTAGTTCATGTACAAATTTGTACATGAGGTTTAAAAGGAAGAAAATTCCAGCAGAAAAACAGGGCGAACAAGGAGGAGACCCAGGGCTGAGGTTATAGAGGCAAGGAGCTAAGTGCCCAACACTCACCCTTTCCCAGGGACCAATATAAGGGACAAGTTGCCAATATATAAATGAGCTTTAAAAGATTATTCTGAATTGTGCATGGAAAGCCTCAGAAGGACCAATGTTTGGATACTTAGATGCATTGCATGGATACCATCTCTTCTTAAAGGTTTAAAGTGGAAACTCAAGAAGACCATCAGAGGATATGATCAGACATTTTTCAGGCATCCTCCCCTTTCCCTGATGCCTTCAGCATCATTGCTGAGGAATGGACCAAGAAATGACAACAAACAGGCTTTAAATCCCAGTTTTATTACTTTGGTCAAGTTTCACTTCATCTATTTAGCTCAACACGTGAGCACATGAGACTTGGTGACCACATAAATAGCTGACTAGGGAACTTCTTTTTCTGACACTCTCTGCCCTATGGATGCAGAGAATGACTTGGCTCTTTCTGCATTACTTTTTAACAAACAAAAACTAGAGTTGGATGAAACAAACACACATTGGTGCTGGCGGTCCTATCTGGGCAGGGAGGCCAAGGAGAACCTTAGCTGAATTTTAAGGCTGCCAGGAAGTTCAGGGTAGAGTCTAAAGAGAAAACTCTCCTTCAGATTGTAGGGAACTTACCATCCTAGGAAGGAAGAAAACCTGCTAAGTAGCAACTGCTGCTGGTAATTAACAGCTTGCAAGTGAGGTAAAGTCGGTCTCTAGCTGACTGATTGGCAATATTTGATATTGAGTACAATTATGGATATGACAGCTGAATCAAATTCCCCTCTTTTGCTTTTTGCTTTCTACTTTTTTGTTTTTGTTTTTTTTTGACATAGAGTTTCTCTGTAGCTTTGGAGCCTGTTCTGGAACTCTGTAGACCAGGTTGACCTCAAAGTCACAGAGATTCGCCTGCTTCTGCCTCCCAAGTGCCGGAATTAAAGGCATGAGCCACCGTCACCTGGCTGCTTTCTACTTTTTATGTGCCTGTGTGTATTGTATGTGCATGTTTGTGAAGGGGCACATATGTGTGCAGGTAGGTACTTATGTGTGCACATGTGTGTTAGCCGAACCTCAGAAGTCATCCTCAGGACGACTGTTCTCCTCTGAGAAACATGCTGTCATTGCCTGGATCCCACTAGTTAGTCACTGATGGATTAAGAAGCCACAGGGATCCCTTTGTTGCCATCTCTCAGTATTGGAATTACAGACATGAGCTGCCTTGCCTTGTCTGACATTCTTTATAAGATATATTTTCCTTTACTTTTATGTGTGTGTGTGTGTGTGTGTGTGTGTGTGTGTGTGTGTGTGTGTGTGTGTGTACCCGGTTCTGGGCCCCCAGAGAGCAGCAAAGGTTGTTTGATTCCTTGAAGTCAGGATCACAAACTGTTGTAAGACACTATTGTGTACCAGGAATGAAACTCAGGTCCTCTGGAGGAGCAAACATGCTCTTTTGAGCCATTGCTACAGCCTCGTGACTAACATTTTCAGATGGCTCTGTGGATTGAACTCAGGACCTCATGCTTCTGAAACAAACATGTCACCAAGAGATCCATTTGGGCCCTGCTTTCTGTCTCTGATCACAGTACATTTTCATCAACATGGACTACAATTCTTAACCATTGTACCCACTCAGAATTCAGTCCAGGGATGTAATTTTCAAGGAAAATGGTAAAGAAACAAACTTTCTGATTACTTATTTATTATAGACCCCTTCTTATGTTAGCAAGCATTTAAACTTTTCAATACCTGACTCATAGAATGTTCTTCATAACTCCGACTACAATAGTTACATCTTATGTGTCCTTAAAGGAGTGTTATGTAACTCTGGTTATGTTCCTTATCGAAACATATACTTTATCTAGAGGCTAGGAACTTTTTAAATGTGCTCAAACATTATTAAACAACGGACTCCTCCAGTTACAAACAATAGCCTCAGGCTCTCATTACCCGTGTTCCAGACAACCGCTTGTGAGTGGTCCATTTTTCTCTGGCTACTCTGGTATTTTCCTTCTCCTTCCTTTGTGTTCTCATTCACTCACAGGAATTGGGTAATCTGTACAAATTATCCCTTCCCTCCATTCACTGATCCAAGGGATATGAGCTGCATTGCTAATTGTCTACCAAGCAAAATGAGAAGTGTTGACTCTAGAATGAGAATGAATGAGGCTACAGTGAGAATTGGCAGTGTGAAGCTAGCTGCGCTTTTCTTGCAGGCAGCTTGCTCACCACGCATGGGATTATGGACAACAAAACAAAACGCCACCCAGAACACTGACAATTCATTTAATCCTGAGCATTAGCACAAAACCCAGAACAGTTATGAGTTACAAGCCAGCCTGCAAGTTTCTAAACGTTTGGCATCTGCCTTCTCTCCGGTAATATACTAATTAGCACTTTTGTTCTGCTTCGCTTGCCTTATCTAAGTCATGCACAGCATGGCATATGAGACAGGAAAACATAATAGGCCTCATTCCTCAGGACAGAAATCGAAGGTCACATATGTGGCAGAAGGAGGAGTCCATCCATCCTCAGATCAAGTGACAGCCCATTCATTTTTCAAATCACTAGGGCATATGCTGATTCGACTGTTCCCTCTTTGTCTTACCATTGTCTCTTAAATCAGCACAAACCATTTACCACCTGAAATGATGGTGATGAATAGAAAATACAGGTCCTATAATGCTACTCTCTTGCCCCCCTGGAGAAGCAAAATTTAAGCATTCTTCTGATGTAAAAATGAGCTCTAAGCACTTTTAAAAAGGGTTTGATTGGTTTGATTCTTCATTAAAGTGTGTGTGTGTGTGTGTGTGTGTGTGTGTGTGTGTGTGTGTGTGTGTGTGTGTGTGACTGAGTACTGAATCTAAGACTTTGCACATTTTAGCCTAACACTGTTAGAAGTCTGTCTGGGAATTGAACTTTTCTTTTCAGTCAGAGTCTCCTTATAGAGTCTAGGCTGGCTTTGAACCTGTTATCTTTCTGCCTTAGCCTCTTGTGTGCTGTATTTACTGATGTGAGCCACCATCTGCCCAGGTATTTTGAAGTTTCATTGCTGTGTTCCAAATATCCAGGATAAAGAATTCATAGAAGAAAGAAGAAGAAAAGGATGATACTTATAACTTTAAGTTCATGGAAGTTAATTTGTTCTTTGGTATCATAAATGTTCACAAATTCAAGATCATAGTTTATTGGTTCAAAAGGCATAGAACACTGAAATAATATTTCTACATTACTAACGCGAATGTTCAAAGTTCACTTATTAAATCAAACACATTGAAGAGATTATCTCTTCTCTATGAAACCTGTCTAAAGTCTGGTTTTGAAATCCTGAAACAGAACTGACCCTCAAGCCTCCGACATGACCTTGACCATGGGCAATTCAGAATGTTACAATTTGATGTCTTGGAGATTTGAACTTTTTGTTGGCCAATCTATTGCTAATTATATGTAATTAAAGAAAGAAAAACAGTACCACAAAATTGAAAGCATATGGTTTAAAGAAGTATACTCATAGTTTTCTTTGAGAATTTTGCTAATATTAGTATTTCAGAGTGATACTGCAATAGTAAAAAAAATTGTGTATAACTGTGTTGAAAAGCAGATTCTGACTCCTTAAACCCAAGAGGTAGTATTTCCTGCTTCTCCTTTTGTATTATATAGTATGTAATCAGAATTTTCTTGAATGTTTAAAAACACATTTCAGCCAATGTTAGATTCCATTACAATCCAGGAAACAGTATTAAAAGGCCTACAAAGTACATTCTGGTACACACTTGCAATCCCAGCACTCAGGATGTGGAGGCAGCAGAGTCATAAGTTTGAACTTGGCCTGTACTATTCAACAAGTTCGAAGTTAACTGAGCTACATGGCAAGGCCCTGCCACAAAACCAACACAAAATGAAACCAAGCAGAGATAAAACATATGAACAGGAGGTTTGAGATGCTGGATAGTAAGTACAGTGTCCTTGCATTTCATATCTAAGATCTGGGTGTGATCTCCATGATTCCACAGGAACAGATAAACAAAAATGTAAAAATATATGAAGTACTTGGAGGAAGAGGGAGCAAATATCTATTGTGTCCTAGGAACGAGAATAGTAAGTATACTGTTTATCTTCTCAGTGGCGTGAGTTCTGTGAGAGAGGAGAAATATCCCAAAGATTTAGTGAATAAGTGCTGAGTGCAGAAAAATAAGATTATATCTCAATTCAGTTAAATACAATTTTGAGTGACTTAGCAGGACACAGTTTTTTGTGGCAATATAGAACTATTTATAAAATAATCTCAACACCTAAGGAACTTACAATCTTATCACTTAGGCAAACATTTTAAAATGCTTTCCCAGTCAGGGATAATGACACAAAGCCCATTGGTATTCAACAGACAGATGCCAGGCAGAATCGACTCTTCCCTGTGTCAACTCCCATCTGTAAACTATAGTAAGAGTCACTTAATTTCCTTCCTATGACACATGAATTTCCTAGGTTAACACTGGGGGCCAAATGCCCAATCCTCTTTACTTTTTCAATTAAAAACTTGTCATTTCACTTAATGAGCTTTACAATGTCATGTCTCACCATGACTATTAGAACAGCCGTCTAACAACTCAACATTTCCAATTTTAACTTACTACCAATAACAGCAGCAAATTGGGGTAGCATAAAACAAGACGTAATACAGAGAGAGTTGGAGGTGAGGCATGAACATGACTGTATTTCTTTTCTAATTATTTTATTTAATTTTTACTTCATGTGCATTCATATTTTGCTGCCGTGCATGTCTGTGATAGTGTCTGATACCCTATGAGCTACCATGTGGGTGCTGGGAATTGAACCCAGGTCCTCTAGAAGAGCAGTCAGTGCTTTCAACTACTGAGTTATCTCCCCAGCCCTGATTGTATTTCATTGTGTATGTGTTTTCTCAAGAATGAGGGAAAAATTAAAAACACCCAAAAGTTATGAACTTTTCAATATATAAATATTTAATTTAAATATAAAACATTCAATGATAAAATACCCATGTTACCAAAACTTCTGAGTATGGAGCCAATCTTCAGCCATTTCTGGGTCCAGAATGTCCTCTACTGGCGTTTAATGAATATTTTTGCACAAGGAATGAAGGAATTTAAGCTCTTTAATCTTATACAGACTTTGGGAGTTAAATGGCAACTTAAAATCTCAAGCCTGATTTGGAAAACCCAGGGTCATCTTTTACTAACTGTGTGAGCTGAGCAACTAACATCACCTAAAAGACCAGAATTTTCCTTAGTTGCAAAACGTAAATATGAAAGTAGACACTTGATGGAATTTTGTGTAGTTTAGCTTCTTCTTGTTCAAATGTCTTTAGCGTGAATTCTCTTTGGTCTTAATAATAAAAACTCAGAGTCAGCTACCAGGGAGTCAAAGGTGAAGGATCAGAGAAGCAGAGCAGCCAGCCACTAAAGGTCTTACCTCTTCCACTGCTCAGACTAAAGCAGGGATTTTGTCCTCAGACTGCATCCTCAGATTGACTCTTCTTCAGACTGTTTCCTCAAACTGACTGCCCTGCCTTATATTCCTCTCTCTCCTTCCCTGTCTGGGATTAAATACTTGTGATTTCCAAGCACTGGGATTAAAGTTGTGAGCCACCACCACTTGGCTGTTTCTTTTTCAGACTGGATCGATTTCATGTAGCCCAGGGTGGCCTTGAACTAACAGATCTGGCTGCCTCTGACTCCTGAGTGCTGGGATTAAAAGGTGCGTGCCATCACAGCCTGGCTTCTATGAATGATTAGTGTGGCTAGATCTGCACTTTGATCTTAGGCAAGTTTTATTTGTAAAATCATAAACAAACTATCACCACAAATGTCTACTATAAGCTCTCAGCAGTTGTTAACGGTTGTCCTAGCCAGGATTTTTACAACTGTGAAAAATCCCGTAATCAAAAGCAACTTGGGGAGGACAGGGCTCATTTAGTCTTACAGTTTAGAAGTCCATCACTAAGGGAAGCCAGGGCAGGAATTCAAGACAGAATCTAATACAGAGGCCACAGAGGACTGCTGGTTACTGGCTTCTTCCCCATGGCACTCTTACACTGTCTTACTTATACTATCCAGGACACCTACCGAGATGTGACATCACCCATAATGGGCTGGGCCCTCTCATATCAATTATCAATCCAGAAAAGTCCCACAGAGTTATCCACAGGCCAGTCTACTTGGGGTAGCCTCAACTTAGGTTGTCTACTCAAGTGAATCTACCTTATATCAGGTTAACCAAAGGTTATTATGATAGCTGTCTTATTATATATATCTGCCTATATTTACAAAGATTTGAAACAATAATCAGAAAAACAGGTGTAATAAAATTAAAAGAAGCAGACTAAAGTTGATGCAAAGTTTTTTCCATTCCTTGATCAAATATGCAAATATCGAATATTCATATTTTTAAAAGTTAACCTGAATTGGATAGTAATTTGTTGAAGATGATAAAATTTATTATTTTTATCATCACTTGTGGACTGTGATAGTGTTCTAAAACAGAACAAAGTAAGAATAGGGGAGAAAGAATCAAATACTCACACCACCATCAAATCTAGGTCCTGAACTAATAACAGATACACCTCAGTGGTGATTAGCTTAAGTTCAAACAAACCAAAGGAGATTACATTCTCCAGGAATTCTCTGTGTGGTCCCGAAACATTGAGTCAGTAACTGACACATTTCCCTTAATAACAGTGGTTAGTAAGGGAGCTTGTTAGACGTCCTCAACTGCACAAAACTATGCTCCTTTCCCCTTATTTTCCATCTGCAAACCTTGATCCAGGACTCTAAAATCTGGTTATAAGTGTCCCACAAACGTCCTGCTTAGCTTTGTTATGAAATCTTACCAGCCTACTTTCAAAGGTAAACTGTGATGCCAAGCTATTTCCTTCATCTATGTCACCTCCACCGAAAGATCTGCCTGAGTTGTTATACTCCAGTTAAGTCCTGAACTTTCTGAGCTCTTTTTTTGTTTCTTTTTTAATTTTAATTTTAATTTTTAAATTTAAATTAGAAACGAGGTTGCTTCACATGTCAATTCCAGGTCCCTCTCCCTTTCCCTCCCCTCCTCCCACACCTTCCCCCCAACCCCTCATTTCCCCAGGGAGGGCGAGGCCCTCCATTGGGGTGTACATAGTCTGTCATTTCATCCAGGGCAGGGCCTAGGCCCTCCCCCCAGAGTCCAGGGTGAGAGTACATCTCTCATTGTTGGATGGGAACACAAAGTCCACTTGTATACCCGGGATAAATACTGATCTACTACCCAAGGCCCAGTAGATTGCCTAGGCCTCCTCACTAACACCCATGTTCAGGGGATCTTGATCAGTCCCATGCTGGATTCCCAGCCATCAGTCTGGGATTCAAGAGCTAACCCTTGTCAGGGCAGCTGTTTCTGGGGGTTAAACCAGCCCAGTCTTAACCCATTTGCTCATCAGCCCTCCCTCTCTGTCACTGGATTCCTTGAGTTCAGCTCAGTGTTTACCTGTGGGAGTCTGCCTCTGCTGCCATCAGCCATTGAAAGAAGGTTCTGTTTCCCAGACTCTCTGGCCATGGGATTGTAGGCTGGCACTCCCCAGATCTATGTCTAAAATCCATATATGAGAGAGTACACACCATGTTTGTCTTTTTGTGAGTGGTTTACCTCCCTCAGGATAGTTTCTTCAAGTGCCATCAATTTGCCTGCAAATTTCAGGATTCCACTGTTTTTTTTTCTGCTGAGTAGTACTCCATTGTGTAAATGTACCACATTTTCTCTATCCACTCATCAGTTGAGGGGCATCTAGGTTGCTTCCAAGTTCTGGCTATTATAAATAATGCTGCTATGAACATAGTGGAACAGATGTCCTTGTTGTATGAACGTGAATCTTTTGGATATATGCCTAAGGGTGGAGTTGCTGGGTCTTGTGGTAGGCTTATTCCCATTTTTCTGAGGAATCTTCATACTGACTTCCAAAGTGGCTGTACAAGTTGGCACTCCCACCAGCAGTGGAGGAGTGTTCCCCTTTCACCACAACCTCTCCAGCATAAATTGTCATTGGTGTTTTTGGTTTTAGCCATTCTGATAGGAGTAAGATGGTATCTCAGACTTGTTTTGATTTGCATTTCCCGGATTGCTAAGGATGTTGAGCACTTTCTCAAGTGCCTCTCAGCCAGTTTAGACTCCTCTATTGAGAATTCTCTATTTAGTTCTGTAGCCCACTTTTTAATAGGATCCTTTGGTGTTTTGGAGACTTGCCTCTTGAGTTCTTTGTAAATTTTGGAGATCAGTCCTCTGTCAGATGTGGGGTTAGTGAATATCTTTTCCCATTCTGTGGGCTGCCTTTTTGTCTTGCTGACTGTATCCTTTGCCTTCCAAAAGCTTCTCAGTTTCAGGAGGTCCAATTTATTAATTGTTGACCTCACTGTCTGTGCTACTGGTGTTATGTTCAGGAAGCTGTCTTCTGTATGAATTCATTCAAGGGTACCACCCACTTTCTCTTCTAAGAGGTTCATTGTGGCTGGATTTATGTTGAGGTCTTTGATCCGCTTGAACTTAAGTTTTGTGCATGGCAATAAACATGGATCTATCCCCATTCTTCTACATGCCAGCATCCAGTTATGTCAGCACCATTTTTTAAAGATGCTTTCTTTATTCCATTGTATATTTTTAGCTTCTTTGTCAAAGATCAGATGTTCATACATGTATGGGTTAATATCAGGGTATTCAATTGGATTCCATTGGTCTACCTGCCTATTTTTGTGCCAATACCAAACTGTTTTCAGGACTACAGCTCTAAAATAGAGCTTAAGGTCAGGGATGGTGATGCCTCCAGATGTTGCTTTGTTGAGTAAGGTTGTTTTGCCTATCCTGGGTCTTTTGTTTTTCCATACAAAATTGGTTATTGTTCTTTCAAGGTCTGTGAAGAATTGTGCTGGTATTTCAATGGGGATTGTATTGAATCTGTAGATTGCTTTTGGCAGGATTGCCATTTTTACTACATTGATCCTACCTATCCAAGAATATGGGAGATCTTTCCATTTTCTGAGGGCTTCTTTAATTTCTTATTTTAAAGACTCAAAGTTCTTGGGATACAGGTCTTTCACTTGTTTGGTTAGCATTACCCCAACGTATTTTATGTTGTTTGTGGCTATTGTAAAGGGTTATGTTTCTCTGATTTCTTTCTCAGTCTTTTTATCATCTGTATATAGTAGGGCTACTGATTTTCTTGAGTTGATCTTGTAGCCTCCCACTTTGCTGAAGGTGTTAATCAGCCGTAAGATTTCCCTGGTAGAGTTCTTTGGGTCATCTATATAAACTATCATATCATATGCAAATAGTGAAAGTGCGACCTCTTCCTTTCCAATTTGTATCCCCTTGATCTCCTTTTGTTGTTGTTTGACTCTGGCTAGAACTTCAAGTACAATACTTAAAAGATATGGAGAAAGTGGACAGCCTTGTCTTGTTCCTGATTTTAGCAGAATCGCATTGAGTTTCTGTCCATTTAGTTTGATGTTGGCTGTTTGTTCGCTGTATATAGCTTTCATTATGTTTAGGTATGTTCCCATTGTCCCAGATCTCTACAAGACCTTTATAATGAAGGGGTGTTGGATTTTGTCAAAGCCTTTTTCTGCATCTAGTGAGATGATCATGTGATTTATGTTTTTCAGCTTGTTTATATGGTGGATTACATTGATGGATTTTCATATGTTGAACCATTCCTGCATCCCTGGGATGAAACCTAATTGATCACGGTGAATGATTGTTTTGATGTGTTCTTGGATCTGATTTGCCAGTATTTTATTGAGTATTTTTGTATCAATGTTCATGAGGGATATTGGTCTGATGTTCTCTTTCTTAGTTGTGTCTTTGTGTGGCTTGGGGATCAAGGTTATTGAAGCCTTGTAGAAAGAGTTTGGCAAACACCCTTCTGCTTCTATTGTGTGGAATATTTTGAGAAGAATTGGCATAAGCTGCTCTTTGAATTTCTGGTAGAATTCTGCACTGAGGTCATCTGGACCTGGGCTTTTTTTTTGGGGGGGTTGGGAGACTTTTGATGACTGTGTCTATTTCCATAGAGGTTATAGGTCTACTTAAATTGCTTATCTGCTCTTGATTTAATTTTGGCAGTTGATAGCTATCCAGAAAATTGTCCATTTCCTTTAAATTTTTGAATTTTGTGGTGTACAGGTTTTCAAAGTATGACCTGATGAATCTCTGAATTTCCTCAGAGTCTGCTGTTATGTCCCCCTTTTCATTTCTGATTTTGTTAATTTCCATGCTCACACTCTGCTGTTTGATAAGTGTGGACAAAGGTTTGTCTATCTTGTTGATTTTCTAAAAGAACCAACTCTTCGTTGCATTGATTGTTTGTATTGTTTTCCTAGTTTCTACTTTACTGATTTCCGCCCTCAGTTTGATTATTTCCTGGTGTTTACTCCTCCTGGGGGAGTTTGATTTTGTGTTCTAGAGCTTTCAGCTGTGCTGTTAATTCTCTAGTGTAATTATTCTCCAGTTTCTCCATGTGGGCACTTAGTGCTATGAACTTCCCTTGTAGCATTGCTTTCAAAGTGTCCCATAGGTTTGGGTATGTTGTGTCTTCATTCTCATTGAATTCTAGGAAGTCTTTAATTTCTTTTTTTATTTCTCCTTTGACCCAGGAATGGTGCAATTGTGCATTATTCAATTTCCATGAGTTGGTAGGGTTTCTGTAATCTGTGTTGTTGTTAAATTCTAATTTTAACGCATGGTGGTATGATAAGATGCATGGAGTTATTCCAATTTTTTGTACCTGCTGAGGTTTGATATGTTGTCAAGTATGTGGCTGAATTTTGAGAAGGTTCCATGGTGCTGAGAAGAAGGTATATTCTTTTTTATGTGGATGGAATGTTCTATAGATTTCTGTTAATCACATTTGTGTTATGACTTCTATTAGACCCTTTGCTTCTTTGTTAAGTTTTGTCTGGTATTCTTGTCTAGTCGTGAGAGGGGGTGTTCAAGTCTCCCACTATAAGTGTGTGGGGCTTTATATGTGATTTAAGTTTTAGTAATGTGTCTTTTATGAACGTGGATGCCTTTGTATTTTAGGCATAGATGTTCAGAATAGAAACTTCATCTTGATGGATTTCTCCAGTGATGAGTATGTAATGCCTTCCTTCATCTCATTTGATTGATTTTATTTAAGTCTAATTTGTTAGATATTAGGATTGCTACCCCCACTTGTTTCTTGTGTCCATTTGATTGTAAAATCTTTTCCCAATCTTTAACTCTGAGGTAATGTCTGTCTTTGAGGGTGAGATGTGTTTCTTTTATGCAGCAGAAGGATGGGTTCTGTCTTCAAATCCATTTTGTTATCCTGTGTCTTTTTATGGGTGAATTAAGGCCATTAATATTGAGGGATAATAATGACCATTGATTGATCATTCTTGTTTGATTTGGAATGGTTGTTGTTTTTTCTTTTGGCTGTTGGTAAAGTGAAATTATCTAATGCCTATGTTTTTCTGGTTGTAGTTAACTTCCTTGGGTTGGAGTTTTCCTTCCAGAACTTTCTGTAGGACTGGGTTAGTGGATATGTATTGCTTGAATCTAGTTTTGTCATGAAATATCTTGTTTTCTCTTCTATAGTGATTGAGTGCTTTGCTGGGTACAGTAGTCTGAGCTTGCATCCATGGTCTCTTAGTGTTGGTAGAATATCTATCCAGGACCTTCTGGCTTTCTGAATTTCCATGGAGAAATCAGTTGTAATTCTAATAGGTTTGCCTTTATGTGTTACTTGGCCTTTTTCCTAAGCTGCTCTTAATGTTCTTTCTTTTTTCTATATATTTGGGATCTTGGTTATTATGTAACGAGGGGACTTTTTTGTGGTCCACTCAATTTGGTGTTCAGTAAGCTTCTTTTACCTTCATTGGCATGTCTTTCTTTAGGTTGGGAAAATTTTCTTCTATGATTTGTTGATTATGTTTTCTGCCCCTTTGAGGTATTTTTCTTCACCTTCTTCTATACCTATTATTCTTAGGTTTGGTCTTTTCATGGTATCCCCTATTTCCTGCATGTTTTATTTTAGGGATTTGTTGGACTTAAGATTTTCTTTGGTTGATGAATCAATTTCTCCTAGTGTATCTTCAACACCTGAGATTCTCTCTTCCATCTTGTATTCTGTTGGTAATGCTTGTATCTGTAGTACCTGACAGTTTGCCCAGCTTTTCTATTTCCAGTCTTCCTTCAGATTGTGTTTTTTATTGTCTCTATTTCAGTTTTCAACCCTTGCACTGTTTGAATTGTTTCTTGCAATTCTTGTTTTGTCTTTTTGTTTGTTTGTTGCATTTCTTGTATTTTTTGGTTTGTTTTTTCTTCCATTTCTTGAATTTTTTGGTTTGTTTTTTCTTCCATTCTTGCATTTTTTGGCTTGCTTTTTCTTCCATTTCTTGCATTTTTGGTTTGTTTTTTCTTCCATTACTTGCATTTTTTGGTTTGTTTTTTCTTCCATTTCTTGCATTTTTTGTTTTTTGTTTTTTCATTTCTTTGAGGGATTTTCCTATATCCTCTTTTATGGCCTCTATCATTTTCATGAAGTTGTTTTTAAGGTCACTCTCTTCTGCTTCATTTGCATTGGAATGTTGGAGTCTTCCTGGTGTGGAGTCTCTAGAATCTGGCGGTGTCATATTTGTTTTTCTGTTGCTGAGTGTAATTTTGTATTGTCTCTTTCCCATCTCTTTCCCCTTACTGGTCTGGTGGTTAGGGGACCAGAGTTCCCTTTGGTGGGTGTATGTAAGTCCAATACTCTGGTAGTTCTCCTCTTCCTGGTCCTACTCCTGGTCCCATGGGTGGAGAAGAATACCAGGAATCTGGGGTGCATAGTCTTCCACCTGTTCCCTTGGTCCTTTTGGTGGAAGAGAAGACCTGGGATCTGGGGTGTGTGGCTCTTGCCAGGATGGGAAGCTCTGTGGCAGTCCCCAGGCAGTCCCCAGGGACTGGAAGGCAGGCCTAGTTGCAGGGCCTGGTTTACCTGGTTCCATTGGTCCCCCTGGTCCCTCTGGTCCCACTGTTCCCCGGTCTCATTGGTGTAAGAGAAGACCTGAGATCTGGGGTACTTGGCTCCCACCGGATAGGAGGCTCTGTGGAAGTCAGTAGGCAGTCCCCAGGCACTGGAAGGCAGGCCCAGATTCTGGGCCTTGTTTATCTGGACCTGCTGGTCCCAGGTCATGTTGGGGGAAGAGAAGACCTGGGATCTGGGGTGCTTGGTTCCCACCGGGGTGGGAGGCTCTGTGGCAGTCCCCAGGCACTGGAAGGCAGGCCCAGATGTGGGGCCTTGTCTACTTGACTCTCTGGTCCCCTGGTCTTCTTGGTGGAAAGGAAGACCTGGCATCTTGGGTGCATGGCTCCCACCAGGATCAGAACCTCTGTGGCCCTGAGCTCTTTTTTTTTTTAATTTTATGTGAATGGATGTTTTGTCTGCATAATTATCTGTGTGCGGGTGTCTGTTCCCCCAGAGTTGGAGTTACAGACAATCATGAGCTATCATGTGGTGCTGGGAATTGAACCCAGATCCACTAGAAGATCAACCAATGTTCTTACTCACTGAGACATCTCTCTGGCCCAAGCTCTTTCTAAAGTAGTAAACATCTATAGCTTCGACGGCTCTGTTTTGTTTTGTTTTGTTTTGTTTTCATTCCAGGCATGAAACCCAGCGATCCATTTCCTTTCCTAGATTCCCACAATGCTAAATCAGTTGGGATGCAGTTCTCCCTGGCTTTTTGCTGAGTGACAGTTACCTCCAAGACTTATTGGTCTAATAAATGACATGATTTTTTTAGCTTGTTTTGATCTGATCTTGTTTGTTTGTTTAAAATGTCAAGGTCAAATGTGTACCAGGTTGGCCTTAAAGTCACCCTGTGTCAAGAGGTTACTTTCTGGCTCCACTTCAGGAATGCTGTGATTACAAGTGTGACACTAATGCCCTGTTTCAGTCTGATTTTTGCAACTCTTTACACTGAAGTAGGACAGCTAATCAACAAAGTTAAGGAGGAAATGGGGACACTTTGGTATATCAACCTGTATTATATCTGTATTTGTTGTCCACCCACATCCAGGTTGTGGGAGTACACACTTTCCACCACTTTATTTTACTGTCCTACAAAGCTACATACATGCTAGGGTTGCCAGATTTAAGATGGAAAAAATACATACACTTAATAAACAATAGCACAATTATTTTAGATAAATGGATAAGTAGTATAATTATACCTAAGAAATTACATGGGACTTACTTGTAATAAAAATTATTTGTTGTTTATCCATTTGCAGTTAACTGGACATCTTGTACTTTATTTAGAAATCCTAATATACGCATGCACACACATCATGCTAGTTTTCCTATTTTCTCATTGTACATTGTTCACCCCAATACAATTAAGTTCTGTGTAGCATTTTCCCTAACAGTACCTACATAAATAACAGTGTCTAGTAAGATTAGCTCACAGTGACTTCATAACCATCCTAGTTTTATCAAAATGATAAAATCACCCAATAATTCATTCTTGAATTTCCAAACAGAACACTTTCATTAGGTGGAGTGTGCCAATGCTGTTTTAAAAATCTTTTGTTTATTTAAACATTCATTTTTTGTAATATATGTTGATCACGTCTCCCCTTATCCCAACTACTCCCAGACCCTTCCCCCTCTTTTACCCAGAGAACTTCATGTTCTTTCTTTGTATCTCTCTAAAAAAACAACAAAATGGCAAACAAATAAACAGCCACAACAAAATCAAAATCAAAATACAGAGAAAACTAGTAAGACCAAAAATGCTAAAATGAAACATTGCTTGTAGGAAAAAAAACGGAGTTCTTTTTGTGTTGATTAACAACTCCTGGGCATGGCACCTGCCCTGAACTGTAGCTGACCAATTGACACTCTACTATCAAAAACTATTTTTTCCCATTGCCAGCAGCTATCACTTAGAGGTGGGACATTTTGAAAACTTCCCCTTTGAAGTTTGGCTGGGACCTTGTCCTGAAACTGTGCAGGTCTTGAGCACAGTGCCACAGTCTCCGTGACAAAAATTGTAATTCACATCTTGAGTGTCATTTTAATGCTATGATGCTTGTTATAAGCTTCTGGAAGCCTTTTGATTTTCTAAAGAAATTACCATTTCTGTTTTATGTTGGTTCTATTTTCTTTATTTCATATATAATCAATGAGTAGAAATAGATTTTTAGCATCAAACTGTAAAAAGCACATATGGTACACTCTCTATAACTGCAAGATAGAATAAGATACATGGATGGAAAATTATTTCCTTCCTCCTTCTGTTCTGTCTTCTCTTACCTTTCCTCTGAACTGAATTCTAGTCCATTTAAAGTATTATTTACTTGTGTTGTGCATGTGTGCTTGCACATGTGTGCATAGTGTACATGAGTGAACATGCCTATGGAGGCTATTCTCCCTCAGTGGTATGGCCCACCTGTTTTTTGATGCAGAGTCTCTCACTAGCCTGGGGTTCACTTGGTCACACTAGACTGACTGCCCCAGGGATCCTCCCATCTCTGTCCACCTAACATTGGGTATATAGATGCATGCCTCCATGTCAATCATTATAGAATATTTCCTAGGGATCAAACATCTCATTCTTGCAGGCAAGCATTTTCCTGACTGAGCCATCTCCTAGGCCAGAGGTATTCCAAATAGTGTGTGTACATGGTAAAAACAGCAAAAAAAATCTTACAAAGCAGATATTGAAAAATAGCTCCCCAGATTGCTGAATAAAGTATTCCCCCTTTCCTCTATCTCTTCTGGCTAATTCTTTGGGTGTTTATTTTCTCATATTCTATGTTGCTGTTTCTCAGCTTGCCCATTTATTTTAGTTATTTTGCATTTCTTTCTTATGAAATGAGAATTAACATTTTTGCCTTATTACCACCTTGTTCCTATTCTCTCAAAATTATGTTTTATAATAATTTTGCTGAGTTCATAATTGGTATTTATGTTACCATATCCAAAGCAACATATTACAATTTCCATCTTGTGAAATATTTATTTTGGCTACAATAATTATAAATTCCTTAATTTTTCTTTCTAGGTTAGCATCCCATGAAAATCATGTCACATCCTTTAATAAGGACAAGTCCTCTGAGTTAAAATGCACAATGCTCGGTCAAAGATTGCTTCTGCATTCCCAGAGTCCCTTGGAATCATGCCTTCCAGTGCCCTCTGTTCACCTGCTGCTCTTCAGACTATTTTTATTTGGAGCTATTACAAAGTTTCCCTGGGCCTTCCTTCCTTGATTCTGGGTTTCTGTCTTGAAGATTCCTCTGGTACACGAAATTTATGTTGTACACAGGTGATCATATTTTTAGGGTTTGTGTGCTTGAAAATATCCTCATGTGCTATTACACTTGATTGCTGTTGAACAACAATCATTGCATGACTTAATTGAGAGCAAAATTTATTTGAATACACATTTTTCCTTAGGGAATTTGAAGACATCATTTCTTTACCTCTCAGCTTCAAACTTTGGTGCAGAATTGTCTGGTGATATTTGTGGTTTCAATATATTTCTATTTCAATCTATTTCTCTTGGAGAGCATTTATTGCATCTGCTTCTCTCCAATGCTCTGAAATTTTATAGGACTCTGCCCTGAAACAGGCATTTCCCAAGTTAATGGGTAAAGATCTTTCCAGGTGCTAGAATGTTAGCCACTAACCTTCTTTACATTCTCCCTCTTGTAATTGTACTCTGATTTCCTGTGTATTTTATCTGTTGAATTGATTTAATTATCTTATTTTTTGTATGTGTTCTACAGTTCTATAATTTTATCCCTTTATAATGTTTTCTGGTAGTGTTCTTCCTCTGTCTCTTCACAATGACATTTTAATTTAGCCATTTTTAAAGTTTTTATTTCTCAATAAAAATGAAATCATTCTCTGAATATTCCTTTTACTGTATCCTGTAATAATTTCATTCTATAATACCTTCTTTTAAGTCTCCCCAGATAAATATTTTAACTCTGTTTTGGTTTGACTTATTTTAGACATTGCTTCCTCTGAGTTCCTTTGTATTTGAACTTTACAGGAATTGAAAGTTGAATTATTTGTTTGCTTGGATCATTGCCTTTCTTGAGACTGAATGCTTTCCTTGGATTTTGACATTTTTAATCTAAGAAGGTCATGACACTGATGCAATCTCAGTCTGGGTAGAGGCTTTCTGGATGGTCCTTTTGAGGCCTGGGACACTTAGTTGTCAAACTCTCCTTTTCGTTCTGTGTCACTCCCTACATGTGAATTTTCTGGGTGAGAGATCTTCTAGAAAACAGTCTCTCCCAAGTTACCTCCTGGAGACATATGCCTTGTTTTGCAGGAATGACAGAATCCCAAAAGGCAGGGGAAAATGTGACTGCAGTGCATTGGATATAGACTTGCGGCTCTCTTTCATCTTCTTGCAAGTCTATATCCAATGCACTGCAGTCACATTGCAAGTGGATTTTCTCTCCATCCTGTGTCTCTGGCGCCGATGAGTGTGAAGGGTCTTTTTCTGGGTCAACATCAGAAGCATCAGGTGTTTGAGCATGGAGGACAGGACTCAGCTCCCCAGTGACTCTGGAAACCATCGGGTGTTTCAGGAGGACAGGACTCAGCACCCAATGACTCTGGAAACCACCAGCTGTTTCAGCATGGAGGACAGGACTCTCCATGAATGACTTCTTATACTTGTCTACTGAATCTGATACTGAGAGACCATTCTAGTCCCTCTGTGGTAAACCCTACAACCCCACTAATAAAATTGTGATTGTCCATAGTCTCTGCTGGCATTGACATTAAGTATTCTAAATCTCCAGCAAGTCCTTCAAACTCATGTCATCCTCAATCTAGTTTCAATCTCTTTTCCCCATTGAGTCATTGTTTATATGTAGTTATGTTTTTTAAAGCCCAATGAACTTTGCTTCAGTGACACTAGTGCTAAAAATGTGGTTCATTTGTCATGTATACATGGAAATTTTAAATGTTGATTTGGTTAATGTATCAACATATTAACCTTTTCTTTTATTGACTCTCTCTGTCTCCCTGTCTGAATATGTATTTGATATGTTTATGTATTTTAAACACAAATTTTAAAATAATGATATTTGTGTAAATACATTACATTAGAAAGTGCATAGAATAATTAAATCTTTCTTGTTATGTTATACAGATTTCCATACATATTTATATATGTGCATATATATATATATACACATCACCCAGGTTTTTTCAAATATAGTCTAGTCAATATTGAGCCAATTTTATATGCATATGCAAATAGAATAGAGTAACAAAATTCACCCATTATACTAACTTGTATGAAAAGTTAAGAAAAAAATACCTCTATAAAGACATTGGATATTTTACATGACACATAATTCTGCAAGCACTATAAAAACTGGAAAGCCCATTTCAATTTCAAGATTAGTTAGAAATTGCTGATGATATACCCAAAGGATGCTCCATCCTACCTCCAGGACACTTGCTCAACCATGTTCATTGAATTTTTATTCATAATACTCAGAAACTGGAAACAATGTAGATGTCCCTTAGCTGAAGAATGGATAAAGAAAATGTGGTACATTTACACAGTGGAGTACTACTCCGCTGTTAAAACATTGGTATGAAATTCAATGGCAAATGGATGGAACTAGAAAAAATCTCGAGTGAGGGATTTGTAAAGGACAGTTGTTCTACAATCCATAGACCCAGAGAGGCTAAGTGACAAGGAGGGCTCAAGGGGGCACACACTTGGATATCTCTGGGAAGGGGACATAGACTAGATTTTGCACTTAGACTGGGTGCGTGTGTAGATGGGAACAGAGAACGATCAGTCTGGGGAGAGATGGACGGAGAGAATATTGAGAAAGACTAATGGATTTGGGGGAACATCTGGGGAGTGATGTATAAACCTAGTTTATTGGAAATTCCCTGGAATCTGTGAGAGTTACCCTAGTGAAATCTCCTAGTAGGCCATATCCTAGCTGTGGTACTGGGACGCCAACTCAACCAAAAGACAGTTGACCTAGATCTGCCCTACCTGTAAGAAGTTCTGGGGAAATGGCAGCACAGAACTTGTGGGAATGACTAATCCATGATTGGTCTAACTTGAGGCTCACACCTTGAGAGGGAGCCTATGCTTGGCACTGATTGCATGGCCACAAACCAGAAGCAGGACAGCCCAGAGATCCAGGATAAATCAAACACAACTGGCAAAAAAAACCTCAAAAACCAAAACCAAAAGCTACCCAAAAAAGTCATATTGTTGTATTCATAGATTGGTGCCTAGCCCATTTGCCATCAGAGGAGCATCATGAAGCAACTGAGAGGACCAGGTACACAATCAAACATTAGGCAGAGCCAGGGGAACCCTTCAGGTGAGGGAGAGAAAGGATTGTAGTAGCACCAGAGGGGTCCAGGATCAGACATCACGAGAACATGGGCCTCAGAATCAACTAAGAAGGGCATTGTGACTCTTTCTCCCCCTGGGTTGCTATGATATCAGAGTTTGTTTTCATTCAAATTGTATCTTGTTAGATCATGTTTGGTGGATATCCTTGGGAGATCTGCTCTGTTTGTTTGTTTGGTTGTTTTGAATGGAACTAGAGGAGGAGTTGATCTGGGGAAGAAGGGAAGTGGGAGGGAAGGACTGGGAGGAATGGGAGGAGGGGCAACTGTGGTTAAGATGTGATATATGAGAGAAGAATAAATTTAATAAAAATGAAATAAAGCAGATAATTTCTAATCATTAAAAAAGAAAAAAAGAAATTTCTGATAACCTGCATCCCTGAGAAATTAAGCAGGTTTGGATTCAGCATCACATAAAGGAGAAGTAGACAGAATGGAGAACTATTGACTGTATCTGAGTCTATGTGTTTTCCCTGACTGGGTCAAATCTATGGGAAGAAGTGGAGAGTAGCTACTGTGCAGCTCATGACAAGAAAATCATCCCTGAGAACTAAGCAGCATGCAAGCCCAGCTGAGCCTTAGATGCTGCTTCTCTGCGGCATTTGACTTTGATTTCTAATGGAAATGGATCCCAAGACAAAATGAAGGGAAAGACATAAAAAGAAGCTTCCAGCATCCTTGTTTGTATGGCTTGATACAGACAATATGCAACTCAGGATGACACAAAACCTATTATTTGTCACCATCTTCTGAGTAATGATAAATAGGCACATGTCACCAAGACCAGCTGTCAAACTTGAAATTAGAGTGATTATATAATTTTTAAGTTTCTGAAAGTGAGAAGGAATAGTACTAACAATTTCAGTGTTTGTGGCTCAGTGGTAGAGCATTTCCTAACACACACAGATCCTGGGTTGGATTCTCAGTAACACACACACACACACACACACACACACACACACACACACACACACACAGACCACACACTCCCCAAAATTGTACAGAGATGATAAGTTTAAATTAATGAGGATTAAAAACATCTCCTCTTCCTAATTAAAATCTTGCACAACAAGCAGTCCTAAACATGTATGACAGGAAAGAGTTTAAAAACTAAGGATAATCCCTGTTCTCTATGGAAGTGTATGGTTTTGTATTAATTATTAAAACTGGTCTATAGGAAAAATATCGAAAGCTATTTTATTTGCCATGTCTTTCCAAGTTCCACAGGAGCAAAATACCCAGAGATCTGTAAAACATCTAGGGGAAAAGCAAAATCCATAAATTTTAGAGTGGTTATTTATTTTCTCCTTGTTTATCAGACTGTTAATCATTAATAGAATTTTTAGAAGATCTGGGTATACAGCCATTTTAAAAAAATATAACATGTCTTCCACAAGATGAAGAGAGCTTACACATCATTCATTGCAAACACAGAGGCAAAGGGTAGGTTGCAAGAGACTCACAGAGAATGCCCTGAGACTTCTACTCTTTTTGTGGTATCTGCACTCTAAATATTCTTTCCAGAATAGTCTGAAGTGCTTGGTTAGAATTTTCCATAGTACATCATTTACAGTGATGTGTTGGAATGTATAACTTCAACTTTTCCATATATTCCCACTAAACAATCCAACAAGCTGCTCAAATTCCTCCCGTGATTCTGGCTATAAATCGACAGTGATGTATTTGGATTGGAATGAAGCACTAGGCTTACAAGGCGGGTTCTCTATTAGACAAACTCCAAAAATTGTTACAAGACTTTGCTTGCTGCAAAGTCGGGAGGTAAAATTGTAAGCCTGAAAAAAAATGGAGATAAAGTCTCCTTTTGGTGCTTTTCACCATAACTGGAAAAGAAATGGAACACCTTTTTGTGGTAATAGATTGTGGAATGGTCAACCTCTAGTTTTTGAGTCTATTTTTTTAATGTTTTAAAGATTTGTTCTTATTATTTTAAATGGAGTGTATATGTGTGGGTATGTGCCCATAAGTGCAGGTACCCAAGGAGGCCAGATGATGAGGGATGTCCTTCTGTACATATGTTTCTCTTATTGCTTGATGAATAAAAGACTGATGGGCTAGTAGCCAGGCAGGAAGATAGGTGGGCCTACCAGATGAGAAGCTGTGACAAAAGAGACCACCAGAGATTCCATGTAGCTGCCAGGAGACAGGACATCGGACATTCTCCAGTAAGATAAAGTCATGTAGAAATACATAGATTAATAGTTATGGGTTAACAAGAGATAGCTAACAAATAAGAAGCCTGAGCCATGGGCCAGTGTGTTTATTTGGGACTGAAGAGCTGCAGGATCAGGCAGAACAGAAACTCCGTGTACAGCCAAAGGATTGGTATCCATCTGGATATTGAATTACAGGCCAATGTGAGTCAACAGATAGTGATGCGGGCAATGGAACTCAATGTCTTGTGGAAGAACAGCCCACTTGTTTATCTACTTAGCTATCTCCCCAGCCTAGTTCTTCTTGTTTCAGGAGAATGAAAATAAAATGAAGTACCTCAGGCCAGAAGCAGGTGAGAACACTAGGAGGGAAGGGTTAAGAAGCTCTGAGAAATGACTCTTCCTCAGTACAGCTGGAGTTTTATTTGACTTTAACAGATCACAGGAACTGAGGGTGGTCTGAGAAAAGCCAAGGTCACTTTTTGGAAGAAAATAAGATATGAGTCAGTCTGCATGGAAAAGTGAGACATCGCTACCCATTGTTTATGTTTGCTTGGTCTGAGTTGAGTTTTCTTTCTATTGCCAGTCTTTGCAACTGTCACACAACGTCTCCTGCCATGTGAGTCAGGTAGACTAGGGAGCCTAGCTCCTTGGCACAATAGACTGTGCAAGGAGAGTCCTGGTGCCTTTTGTGAAGAACTTATTTATGTACACAGGAAACAGCTTTCAAGTAGGTTTCATTCATACCACCTCATAACTAAACAAAATGACAGGTTTACAAAAGACAGTGGCTGCAAAAGTATGACATATGGCAGGAAAGTCTAACAAATATGGGATTACCCAGGAAGTTGGTCCCCGAAGGAGCCATTGTTATGGGATAGAACACAGGGGAAACTGAGGCTGGAGAGATGGCTCAGTTTTAAGAGCACAGGGCTTATATCCTTTTCTGACTCTTGACTCTCCACTGTTTTTTCTGGGCTCTTTCAGAACTGCACAAGCACACATACCCACACACAGACTCAGAAATACACACACCCCTAAATAAAAATAAAACAAAATTTGCTAAAAAGAATAAAAATAAAGCAAAACTATGGAATCCTCCCATTATCCTGCATCCCAGAAATAAGTGTCATGTGTACTTGTCCCAACTTCTTTGAATATGCAAACTTACCCAAATGAAATGTATAATTTTAAACTCATATTGGATCAAATGAAACATGCTATTTGCTAACATGTTTTTCTTTTTTTGCTTTTTTCCTACTTATTATAACATTGAAGCCATATTTCTAGGAGTAAAAAGAACCTTTATAATCTTCCTTATGCAAATCATGAATGTATCATCTGTGGTTCCAATAATCCTCTATTGACACACATTTTCAGTGCTTCCAAGGTTTTTATGGAACATTCAGTAAATAACCAGAAACACATTGAAACTACATCTTTTCATGCTTGTTCTATTATTCATTTGAAATAAATTACTAGGGTTGGAATTATAGGAATTATATGACTTGAGTACATTTAATGTAAAAAAAATACCTTGATAATCCTTAGTTTGTCAGTACTTTGTCATTGAAAAATGCCTTTATTTAACCCATTTTCCTGTTTTCAAACTGAATAAAATCATCTAGCACATTAATTCTATTTTTAGATGAAATGTGTTTTCAAGCATGCTGTGTGTGGAAGCTTTCTTCTTGAATGTGTATACTCTAGCTCATCTCACTGAATAAAATATTCTATCTTTTAGGGTTGTTGGTGAAAACCTGGCTTTTAGTGTAACTTTTGTTTTTTGAAGTTGTCTATTATTGTTTGTTGCTTTGTCTTTTATTCTCCACTTTTGTATTAAAATACGCCCAAGTATAGAATTCCTAATGCTAATGTGGTTCAACAATTTTGGAGCCTAGTCATCAATTATTGCTGCTGCTCTAGCTCTCTCCTCTTCTGGAATCTTCCTGCTGTTACTTCTATGTTTCTTTGTTCTATACTCTTAGTTTTACTGATAGTTCCTTTTGATGAATCTTCTAGAATATTGGTTGTTTCTCAATTGAAAACCAAATTAAATTAAATTAAATTTAACTCCACACTACATGCATTTTCTTCTCTTCCCTTCCTCCTTCCCTCCCTCCCCCTCTTCCTTCCTCCTTGCTTTCTGTACTGAGGACAGAACCAAAGGCTATCTGTGTATCATATAAGTGCTGTACCACTGATCTACATCCCTAGAACTAGCTGATTTTCTGGTTGTAATTCTTTCTTTTTCTGTTTTTGTATAATTTTTAACCCCACCAGCCCTTTGGGGGTCACATTATCCAAGTATCTTTCTATCCATGCTCCTACCCCCTTTCTTCACTAGTGAATTCTCATGGTAACACATTTCTATTTCTTACAGGTTGTTAAGCTCAGGTTACATGACTTGGTCCTATGTATCAGTCCAGTCAACATCACATCTAAAAGTGAGCAGATTTATCTGTTGGTGCTATTAAATCATAGTAGCAGGCTTTTGGAAAACAGCCACTTGGGTTGAAGCTCGTTGTTTCATGGGACTCTTCTTACCTGAGTTTGTTCTGAAGATCTGACATTTTCTTGGGAAGGCTCAAAACACAGGGAAACAGGGAGGAAGGTAAGACTCATGGCCAACCTAGCTCTCAATCATTTCTATGGAACTTGTCTCTGCTCAATTAATTCTACTTTCAGGTTTCCTCCTCTTCATCATACAGTGACCTGAAATCCACATCAAACAATAGTTTGGTTGACAAGAGATAGCTGACAAATGTGTTTTGTAGGTATTCAGCTATCCACTTGCTGCCTGCGGGTAAGTTGACCTTCATGCTCTCCTCCATGATCTCAGTTCTTTCAACTCCAACTCAGTAATTGGTTTAGCATAATGAGCAATCTAATTTTATTTTAGAGAAATGTATGAATTAGCCAAGATGTGAAGTGTAGCAAATTGGCATTTGAACTTTTCTTTGGCCTTAGAACAAATTCCTGTGTTCTATGGCTTGGCCTTGAAATGTCTCTCAAAGGCCTATGTGTTAAAGATTTGGTCTAGGTGTGGGACATTTAGGAGGCGGAGAACATCTGGAGAAGTGGAGCCTTCTGGGAAGAAGGCAGGTCATGAAGCCTGACATAAGGGGTATTGCACGCCCAGGCCCTTTACTTCGTCACCCCCTTGCTTCCTGGCTGCCCAAAGGTCAACAGCTCACTTTTAGAAAAGCTTCTGTGAGGATTTCTTCATTATCATAGACCCTCAAGAAATCATGTAACTAAGCCTGGACTATAAAAACTAAATTTACTCTTTGAAAATTAGCATTTGGAGCACTTTGCTATAATAACAGAAAGCCGACAAACATCCCTTATTTTCTTCATCAAAAAAAAGTCATGTTTTGATTTTTTACATGTTTTGGCAAGTTTCACAGGCAGGAACTGGTAAAATGTTTGAATTTCTCTGTTTTGTGCATGAAGATGTTTCTAAAGTCATTTTATTGATTTGATCATCAGGACCTGCAGTGCTACACTAATACAGTGCCTAGCCTAAATTACAAACTCAAAAAATATTGTTGAATGAATTAACAACAATTTAATAAAAATATACACATTTTTATTTTCTAGAAATATCATCATTGTTCTTTTACAATGAGAAAATAAGCAACTGACTCTGGTTTATTTAATGAAGAAAAATACTTTGAATTACATATTGCAGGGCATTTGGTTATACTGTAAACCTCAAGATTTCATTATTTTTGAAAAACCTGTTTCTCATTGTGGTGTGTTCTCAGCCCTAGCACACACCTTTAATCCAAGAGCTTTCTGCTGTCAACAGGATTGAATAAAGTCAACCGAAGGTTAAGAGGGGGAAGCAACCAGTTATCAGGAAAAACCCATAGAGAATAAGAGGAAGTCAGGAGGACAGATAGATTGATGCAAAGAAAGCAGAAGGGAGGGTCATTCAGTTAGAGTCTTATTTGAGATGGTGTAGAAGAAGGCTTCTAGGAAGTTGGCTGAGGAGAAGGACAGATGGGATGCTTTCTCTGCCTCTCTGAGCTAGCAGGTTTTCACCCCAGCATTTGGCTCCTAAGTCTTTATTGGTAAAATAAATGATTGAGATTTTCTTTAAAACAAAAACCATGTAAGCCAAGTAATTAGGGAAAGAAGCACCTAAGACCCCACCCATTTCTGTGTACACCCACATCTTTTTGTAGTGTTGCACACATTTCAAAAGAGTGTTCATTCATATGACTACGCTGTGTTAGATGGAAAAGGGGAAAGAAGGTGAACAATAGTGTCTTAAATAGATCAGTCTCCTTCAGTCATGGTTTAAAGAGTGCACAGTTGAGCCTTTCCATTATAGGACATGGATTTGTTCAAAGATGATAAAACTAAGTATATTGCAAATAATATTTGAACATTTGTAGGTAGAGATTCTATCACATTTTATGGAAAACATTAATCTAATTATTTTTGAGACAAGTTCTCACTATGTATCCCAGGATGTCTAGAATTCATGATCTTCCTATTTCATCCTTCATGTACTGGAAGCAGGTGTACACAAGCACTCTTAATTTCTTGTCTAATATTAAAGATTGCATATTATGAGTTTTGCACACAAATATAGTTATTATTATGCATTTGCATTTATTCCAGATTCCTCAGATATTACCCAATGTAATATCCAAATAATAGGATCGTCTCTTATATTAAGGGTTCAGGGTTTGATATCTTGCCACTGAACCATTCCTGGGGACCCAGGACAGCTTTCACAAGTCTATCACTTGAGAGGAACAGGAATGGAAGAGAGACATCCCTCTGGTCCAGAATGCTTTGAACCATTACTTCCTATTATTTGTGTATTGGCAAGTATAAGCTCAGCTGCATCAGTATACATACATTTCAATGTGGAAAAGTCTAGGTAAATTTTCTGTTTCTCATTAACAGTGGGATTTTGCCTCTTTGTTTCTGATTCTGCCATGGTAGCTTGAATTGTGTATGTGTATCCAGGGAGTTCCTAGTCAGATGAGCATGACAGTCACTGATTCTGTATTGTGCTTACTCACATATTTTATTGGTTTAGTGTTTTTGTGTCTTGACATATGTGGAGGATGGAACATGAAACTCACAACATCTTGTCTCTGAGTGGAATTTCTCATACTTTGTGCTCATGATTTCTTAAGGGAGATTTAACTCAGTGAGTTTTCAGGCACTTAGTTACTAGAAGAACTAGCTAGAGCTGAAAGGCCAGTCACTCCCTCTGTCTTTTCTATTTCCTTCCCTGTACATTTTTGACAAAAGGCAAAGTTTTCCCCAGAACTTTGTTCTTTCACCAAAGATAAAGAATCCTATATATACATGAGGTATGTTCCCACCAATGTTTTTCTGACAACATGATTCCCAATAATTCAGACTACATATGAACTAATGATGGCTCAGAGCTGTCAACATTTCTAAATGAGTTGTGGGAACAAACAGCTCTGAGTATTTCCTTATTCATGTGTCCATGGAAATGAGAATCAATCACAGGTCCTGGACTTCCACTGGGAAAATAGAAAGGACTCTTTTCTAGACACCTAAGTCTCTGATTATAGGCTTTCTCATATCTAGTCTCAGGGCTTTCATGAAATCCAGGATCTGTTAGTTTTCTTTAAGTCATTTAACCACTGAGATTATCACACAACACAATTGATGTGAAATAATAGAGATTTAAAAGGGGGGAATATTTGTTCTTCTACTCCCATTTGAAGCCTTTTCTTTTGTTTTACTATGCATAGGCTCCATGATACTTTGCTGTGTGGAACTGATGGGAATTGGCTATTTCAAATCTCTGTTAAGTAATTGTGAATGCAATGTATGAAGAGGCCAACTAGAACAGAAGTGCTTTCTTGTTTCCAGTTGTTAGTGTCTGCTCTCCTACCAAACACTTTATAACTATCTCTTATGAACTGGTAGAAGTAACAAATAGTATGAGATTTCTGGGAATTTCAACAAATTAAAAGCATCCTTAGTATCAAATGGCTTTCTTCTTGATTGTGTATGAATCAGAGACTAACAGTTATGAAACATGTCAGAATTCAGAGGTAACATGTTTGACAGTGAACAAACAGGAGGATGTTTTAGCTGTGTGATCCTTAGGAAGAAGTTGAGACTCAACATGGATTATGTATGTAGTCTTCTTTCTTGACACCAGATCCCTTGATACCCTCAACCTAGTCCTAAGTTTCAGTTACCACCTCTAAGAAGGAGATAACCAAGCTTAGAGTGAATGAGTGTCCCTAATTTTGTTTCCATATTAGACTTTTGATTCCCCACAATGTAAATATGTTAGTTGATTTCTTTCTTCCTTCCTTCTTTGTTTTCTGTCAAAACTATGTTACTTACAAGGGCATAGTTATACTTTCTTTCAAAGCTATCCTTCCAGATGATTCTGATTGTGTATAGCCATGGCCTGTATTGTGATTATTTCTAAAGGGTAATTACTTATTTGTACAGTATCCAGAAGTGATAATCAGTCATTCATTTATTGAACACATGCCATTTACCAGGCTAATTAGAGACACAGGAAATAGAAAGGTCAATGGAATCAGTCCCTTACCCTTGAGAGTTTTGTTGCCTATTAAGAGGTCTCTGATGCATAAACAGGTGAAGTTACAACAAAATTAAGGTGCTATAGAAAGAAAGGTAGGAACAATATATGCTATGGATATTAGGGGAAAGTACTTCTGTCATATAAAGTTAAGTAAAATTGATCTTATATATTTTATATATATATATGTATATATATGGATGAAGAGGTATTTAAATCTAGAAAAAAGGAAATCCCCCCTTTTTAAAAATCCATGTATATTCAAAGGGTATTGTGAATCTCTTCACTTCCTCTTGCCATCTTTTATGCTCCTCCCTTTCCTCTGAACCTCATCTTCTTCCTGGATACCCCCTGCTTTAACTTTCATATCTTAAAAATTCTTTTTGAGTCACTGATTTTGATTCAAGTTTCGAATGTCACCCTGGAGAGGGGGTCATCCGATGGAACACACATGCCTTACCAGTGTCTGCAACAATGAATGACACTCTCCACACCCCAATGGCAACTGTTAACTTGGAATTGTTCCTCAGGAGAGAGCAGAGACCCATGCTCACTTGTGTATCCATGAAAAAAAATGTTGAAGGGTCCAGTTTTGTACAAACCTTGTGTAGGTATCCATAACTGTTGTGCATTTGTGCTCACCATGGCCTTGTTGGATTCTGATGGCAGTAAAGAAAAGGAAATTTCAAGACAGAGCAACCGCACAGACAATGGTCATGGATGGATGTTGTTCAAGGTCATCTATATAAAATACGATCAGAACCTTAATGTAACTTGAGCTGATTAAATGGTGGGTAAGTAATTTAAAATGTCCGTTCATGCTGTATTTGTGAATTTGTTTTGAAAATGTAAGCAGATGAGTAATAGGAATCTATTCCTGTTTTGTTTCTAAAGGAAGACAACTCTGGAATCAGTGTAGAGGATGCTCAATGAAAAGGATACAGTAGAATCAGAGGACCTGTACAGTCATTAGTTGACATCAGATGGAGACTTGAGATAAGAAAAGTTTGTAGCTTGGAAGAACAGTCTCAAGAAGAATTTCTGAGCAAGAGTTATCACGATCAGGAATTGCTAATTATCTAGTAGAGAGCTTCCAGATAAAGAAGAAATTGTTGTGTTTGGAAATTATTTGGCTTGGAAAGAAAGGTATGAAAATGGCTGCTGAGAGAAATAATATAGTAGAAAGGAGAGGGTGGATTTAGTTGCAGATATGTCTACTTGACCCGTATGCAGGACAGCCTTGTGAATGTGTCTAGCAGCAGGATGCACAGAATGTGATCTCTGCTGGGTGGGTAGATTAGGCGTGGTGTTCTGGGACCACAATAAATGCTGTAGGCTTCATGAAAACACAAACAACAAAGCCAACATAACCCAGGATGCTCAGGTACCAATAGTTTGCACACTGTTCCACATCTATCACTGCATGGTGCTCTAAGTCATTGTGTTTGCAGTTTATATTACACCAAAATTCTGAGAAATGAGCTAGCTTGATTTATTTTTTCTCAGTCTACATTAAAGCCTCCTGGTCTTTCCAGCGTGGTTACACAATAATGGTAGATACACATTTGTATACCTCCTCATAAACTTTTCCTCATTGTAAGAACTCACATGCTAGGACAGTGCCATTTGTTGTATCAATTTCAGTTTTCTTACACACACACACACACACACACACACACACACACACACACACAGTCAAAGTGACTGTTGTGAGGCAGTCCTTCCCCACTTTGCTTCCCAATGCTAACAATGGAGGAAAGCACATTACAGGACCAGTTTCTCCTGGCTCTTACTTTCTCATTAAGAGTGAAGAATATTAGGAGAAAGGTGGTAACTCTTGGACTCTAACATTTCATTCTGATAATGAACACATAGTCATGCAATTAGAAAATGCGTTTTTTAGAAACTCCCAATCTCTGGGAAAATAAACTGTATGCACTACAACCAAATGAGACTTAGTCTGATACCTCAGGATAACAGAGAATCTGGCTTTTAACAGCATTAAAAAAAAACCAGTTTCTGGTTTGATAAAATACATCTAGCCAAGTTCTATAGACCTTAGACAGAAGCAAAGATCAGTGTGTTGAAATTAATCAGTAACTTGAAATACCTTTCCCTGTGTTTGGAAGGAATAAAAAGAGACAGACTGCCATGAAAGTATGTTATTTATGCAAAAATACTTGTACCTTTACCAAATTCTAATCTCATTTTTCTTCTCCGTGTTTCTTTTATGTGTGACTTGGTATGAAATTCACAATGTCCCATGCCTTCCACTTTTTACTGTAGCATACGTAACCACACACTGTGAACCCTGTACTGAAATATCTAAGATAATATTGTATAGTTGAAATGATTCAAGGCTCAGACGAGAGCCACAAATTAGACTGGGGTGAAGACAATATATTCTGGAGCAGTAGTCCAGCATAAGGTACACATTGTTTTAGAAAGCGATGATGTTATCCCTGAGATAATATGTATTTATCACCTTCCTGTTAAATATAGCACACATCTGTATGATGTTAGGATGTCGTATGATTTTGAGATACCCTACACCAGTTGTATGGATTAGGAGATACTGATAGCAGAAAGGTCAGGTTTCTTTTCCAAGGTCACACAGGAAAAAGCAACAGGGTTTATATGAGAATTTAAGTGGTTTTATTCCAGACCAGAGTCTTGTTACACATCTTCATATTATAGTATCTATATTGTTTGAATTCAAAACTTCCATGCATATAATGAGTCTGTTTTAATTCAAGTGGAAACAAGGTGGAGTGTGTCAAAATTAAACTGTCCCTCAGAATCAGAACTCTTGATATCTAAGATACAAGTATGCCTACATTACTGCTTGTTCATCACTTGCATTTTCTAGTGTGAAAATTAGACTCTAGTCAGTTTTCATGGGCTTCTTTAAGTTGTCAAAAGATAAAAATGAAGGAAACCAAATAATAATACTTCAGTTTCCATCATAAAATAAACCCTAACTATAACCCTAACCCTGGATGAAATGACAGACTCTGGAGATCCCCCATAGAGGGCATCACCTTCCCTGGGGATCTGAGTGGGGACTGGAAAGGGAGGCTGGGGGTCCTGGTGGGGGTGTGGGGAAGGAGGGGAGGGAGAGAGAGAGCTGGGATTGACATGTGAAGCAAGCTTGTTTCTAATTTAAATTTAAAAAATGGAAAAAATAATGATAATCTTTAGTACATGGAGTCAATCAAAGACATATATGGACTGGAGATGTACGTTGGTGCTAAAATGCTTGCCTAGTATGCACAAGTGTAAGTTCTTTCACTAGTACTATAATATGTGTACACATATACACAGAGGCATATGAGAAGACATCTATGTTCTAGAACTTGGTATGTTAAAATATGCAGTGATGCAAATTTTAACTGTCTCTGTAAGAAAAAAAACAAGGGAACAAATAATCCTTTGAACTTGCCAGTTTGGTTGGATTTATTTGCTGAGTAAAATTAGTTATGTTGTCAGGACCCTGGCTTCTTGGGTTCCAAGAGCTCATCACCAGAATTCTATAACCACCATATGTACTTACAAAGAGGGTTAGTTTTGAGCAATCAGAGCTTTGAACCCAGATGAAAGCTTGTAATTAGAGCAATTTCCACATCATACAATGAATACATTCTTCAGGCATAAAATCTTGCCCCCTCCCCAAAGTTTTCTGATCCTGAATTCATTATTTGTGGATTTGACTGTTCAGTGCTCACAGGTTTTACCTGTAGGAAAAGGATTCTGTCATTTCCTACAGTGTTCACAGCTGTTTGTAGAACTAAAGAAATTTGGGAGAAGTTGGTATATGGCAAAAAAAAAAGTCATTCTTGTCAGATTTGAAAGGGTAAAAGCTTGGAAGAGGTAAGAATTTGTGATGAAAACCTTAATTAAAGAAAATTATTCGTTCATACTAACACTAGAAGAGTCATCTACAATAATACGTACTTCTTTGATATTCTCAAGCTGAAAAAGGTAAGTTGTCCCCCATCCTTAGGTCTTGAAGGGCAGCCTAGGAGATATTAACAACTGATAGCTGAGCCTGAGAAAACCTCACAGATTGGCTAGAAGGCTAAGAAGACATTTCACTGAAATGAATTGTTTTCTGTTTCTTATATGTACTGTTTTAGCAGCATCTTCCTAGCATTTTCTTGGTGTTCTTTGCCACTTTGAACACAGATGTAATTCTATGACCCTTAAAGTACAATGGAACATGAGAACCTAATCCTAGTTTTGAGCGTTTGCTATGAAAATGGGTGGATAATTAAAACATTCAATTATTCTGGGCATCACATTTATCATCTTTAGAATGAGATAGTGTCATTTTTATTTATTTAATTTTGGTAAAAATTAAATGTGCCAGTCACAGAGCAGGTACTCAGAAAAGAGTTTTACTTTAGTATGTTTCACTTCTTCAAGTGCAAGACTAGTCTCCTAAAATCCAGACCTTCTGGGGCAATTGTGCCTATTGTACCCTTGGCTAAATTAAGGGAAATTAAATTAAAGCTGCATTTCTTCCCCATTCTTCACACTTGTGTCAGATCTTACCCTGAGCCACATTTCTTTGGGTCCAACCTCAGGGCATATGTCCATCACTGCTGTCAGCGATGATTAGGTAAAGCACACCTTACCTCGCTCTCATACTTTCATTTCCTGTTACCCTCTCTCTCAAACATTCCCTAGAATTTGCTTTCTTCTGTGTACCTGTTGATCCCATTGCTTTGGCTTGTGCCACAAGGATACCAATTCATTTTACCATGCTGTGCCAAACACAGGAGTCAGTTGTCAATCCTGTTCTTAGTTGAGTTCTCAACACTTTCTCTGCTGCCACCCTTGCCCACCACACTGTGACTTCTCACATGAAGTGATACAGGGTGTGTTCTGCTTCTGCTTACAAACATGCTCAAAATAGCTCACAGACATGTCACCCTGAGATAACTCACCCATGGTTCATGTCACTCTCTTTGCCTGTACCAGTGTTTCTCACATACACCTAGCAGGCCCTCAGTAAACATATTGCTGAACAATTAGAACTGAAAGAAACAAAGAAAGAAAGAAAGAAAGAAAGAAAGAAAGAAAGGAAGGAAGGAAGGAAGGAAGGAAGGAAGGAAGGAAGGAAAGGAAGGAAGATAGGAAGGAAGGAAGAAAGAAAGAAATGAAAATAAAGGAGGAGGATAAGAAAAGGAAGAAAAGAATGTTGTGGAATATCATTTTCAGGTGTGTTACACTTGTTTATGCTGTGAAATTTTGTTTTAATGATGCAAAGATGTGTTGCATTCTTTTATGATGCATTTGTTTAAATCTGTGAAGCTATTATTTGTTGTCTAAAACACCTGAGCATCTAATAAAGAGATGAACTTTCAATAGCTAAGCAGGAGAAAGGATAAGTGGGGCTGACAGGCAGAGAGAATGAATAAGAGGAGAAATCTGGGAAGAAAATCAGAAACAAGAAAAGGAGGGAAGAAAGAGCAAGAGAAAAAGGAGAAGAGGACCCTAGGGGCCAGCCACCTAGTCACCGAACCAGACAGCAATGTGGTAAGAATGAAAGTAAGACATACAGAAATAGAAAAGGGTAAAGGCCCAGAGGCAAAATGTGGATGGGACAATTTAAGAAAAGCTGGCTAGATATAAGCCAGGTATTTATCAGTAAAAATTAGCCCCCATCAGTCAGAGAGCAAAAGAATGAAAACAACCAACAACAAAAGAAGGAGGAGGAGAAAAAGGAGGACATCTTGGATATGTATAGAACCTGCTTCCTTCATTCTGTCTTTCATGACTCATCATTCAGCACAGAACCAGAAACAATGAACTCTGGTTACATGCTTTCAGACAGCTCAAATAAAGTTTTAAAATTGGGAATGTGAATAGCCTATTGTAGTTGATTCTGATGTTGCCTTTTTTATTTTGCTATTTGTATAGTCTGTACAAAAATTGGTAGCAACATCTAACTTATTAAAATCAGATAATTAAAGATATTTAATTGTTCATCTGAATTATTAATAATGCAATGTATTGAGGTCAAAAGTTTAGAAGCTATTTGCCAGATGAATTCATGATGTAATAAAAATCTAGGAATAACATAAATAAATTTATCCTCCCTTGTAAAATAATCACCTTCTTTCATACTCTTACTAAAAAATGGAGACATTGTGGGAAATGAGGGAAGAAGGGACACACAGGTAATTACTTATCTACTTCCTAGAGAATGGGTTCAGCAGCAGAGAGTCATTGCAACAGCAATAATGAGGTATGCAGAAGATTCAAATACTATTGAAGCACATTTCCAGACTGTGTTTTCTATTCCCAAGTGGATCATGCATGTGGGTTTCTTTGTATCTGACTCTGCTGTGCATTTATTTGTCAGTGACAGGTTTTGCTACTTAAAAACTAACTGTTATAGTTTATTCCTATTTATTTATTGTACTTCTTTGGTCCTTATCATGTTTGTACAAAAGATTCCTTGCCTTTAAGCAATTTCCTGCTCTAAAGATGTTCAGCAAATGGTTTGGAACCACGAGGGGTGACACGTAGGGAGACTGAGGCAGGAGGACATGGTAGGAGGCTATCTTGGGTGCATAGAAGGAATATGTATAAAACAAACAACAAACCAGAATGTAACAAAACAAACAAAAATGTACCTTTGATAAATCAGCTCTACATTCAAAAAGAATGTTGTAGTCTAGATTTGAAGGATTCTAGCATTTGAAAACTGAAGTTACAGCAGCAAAAATATTTGGGGGCACTCTTTGAAAAAAATTTAAAGTTATACGCATCCATTGTATATTATTAGGCTTTTTTCCCCATTCCACGTAGGGTGGCAACAATCAGAAGAGAAACACATTCCATTTCAAGAAAAGATCTCAGTGACAGAACATATGGTTTCCCTACAGTAAACAACAATGGATCTCTATCCTCTTCGTAGCATCAGCAAATTGTGACTCCGGTGTTATCTGGACCATGGGACCCAGGCCTATAAACAAGGATAGCCAGTCAAATAAAACAAATGTACAAACAAATGAGAGGATCGCATTGCGAGGAACCCGCTCCTGTGATACACATGGGTTTGTATGGACAGCTACGCCATCAGTGCCTGTTTTCATGAGACAGTGCTACCTGGCTATTTCCATTTGATGACTTGCAGCTCTTTTCTCTCTCCAGTGGGTATCCTGAACAGCACTTCCACAGCGGGCATATCCGTGACAAAAAAAAGATACTGAGTGCCCTGGGGACTGTGTTTTGCAAGTAACGATAAAAGGTGTTATTAGCAGATCTCCCCGAAGCATATTTGCTTCTTCATATTCATCTATAACAACGAAGTACAATTTCTTTGTTTCCAGCTATGTAGTGTTGTTTGGAAAAACGTGGCGATTTTTAATTAAAAATAACTCGTGGACTACATGCATAGAAATATTTCATCTGGTAAATAGATAAATTAGCAAAATAATTTTAATATGAATTCTAGAATATACTATATAGAATTAAGCCCTGAAAATTCTTTTGTGAGGAAGCTGTCACTTTCTGGGAACTCTCAGATGTTCTGTGAGAAAAGATGTGTTATAATGTGAAAACATATTTTCCTAATAGGAGACAGCAAAGTTACAGTATATAAGATTGATGAAAAAAGCAGTATTTTTGTTATGTATCAGAAATGAGCAGATTTCGTTTGAATTAAAAAGCACCATGCCACTAAGATTAGCAAGCATGTAGTGAAACTCTTCCATACACATCTAACTAGACATGCGTAATTGTTGTATGAGAAGAATGGCGATACTCCTGATAAACTATTGGGACTGGACTATGCATTATAGCCATTGTTCCAAGTTAATGGGAGGGGTACCTGTGAGGGAATGCAGGGGCCAGAGAGGATGTACAGGAACTCTCTGAACTGCTGGGATTTTTTTCCATTTTTGAAATAATACTTGAAACTGCCTCAATATAAATACTATTAAGAACAAACGTGCCACTTCAGGGATATGCGGAAACACGAAGCTGTTCAAGTAAACATAATCCATCCATAGATAACAAAAGTCCCAAGAATCAGTAGAACACACGTGCTGACACTCTAAAAAGAAGCACAATACAGTGATCACAGCCTGGCTTTGTAAATGAGACAGACCTGGACCAAACTCACAAACTGACTGAATCCAAACAAGTGTCATTAATTTTTTTCCTGGACCTTATTTTTATCATCTGTAAAGCATGGAAGACAACACTTACATCATTTAAATGTGATTATGACGGCAATTCACTTAAACACAGTATGACACAGTGTGAAAGTCTGCTAATGGATAATATCAAATTCTCCATGTACAAAGCCACACTGAAGCATTGTCCTCATATCAAACACAAATTAAGAAAGGCTACTGGAAGAAATAGAAAGGTTTTCTACAAGAAAGGGAAATGTTACTTATTTGTTTGGCTCCACATATATTCAAAGACCATTTACCAAGTGTTACTTGTGTTACAGGTCTTATCTTTAAAGATTTTCTGCAGTTTTAATTTGTGTGTGTGTGTGGGCGGTGTGACCTGTTATGTGGGTGCTGGTACTGAATTCAGATCTTTAAGAAGAGAAGGAAGTGCTCATAACTGCTGAGCCGTCTTTCCAGCCCCGCTTTATAGATCTTACTACTGTCATTTATCATTACAAAGTTGTTTGTATGCAATTTTATTTCCTTTGCTCTTGCTTACTACACATGCATATACAGATGTGTGTATATGTTCATGTTTTACACAGATTTGGAATAGCTTTTTCGTTTGTTTAAAGGGTTTATTTTACAAGTAAGGACACACACATACTCACATATACACACACAAATATGCATTATAGTTCCATCCTAAAATTCTAACACATTCTGGATGCAAAAAAGAAAAAGACCCAACCAACATGTCTTCAGTGATTATTACACCACTGATTTTGCTGAGACAGCTGCTGAGAGTCCTGGCCAACTCATGAAAGCAGACACATCCCGGAGCTTTGAGAAGCAAAGAGAAGTTTTTAACCCATCTGTTAAAGCAAGATTGAACCTTGATTCCTCTTGAGTCTATACTTCAAGTAGCTGAGGCATTAGATTGGGGCACTGACAAGGAAAACAGGAAGTTTTGTTTCTCTCCTCTGAGCAGGTAGTGTATGTTCAGGGGCCTCGGTATGAAAATCATGAATGGGTTGGGGCTATAGCTCAGTTGGTAGAGTGCTTGCTTAACATGAAAACGGCCCCCAAGTTCATTCCACAGTCCTACTTAAACATGTGGTTCAAGGCTGTAATGCTAGCACTCAGGAGGTGGAGAAAGGAGGGTCATAAGTTTAAAGTCATTCTTAACTCTTTGGAAGTTTGAGAATACAAGAGACCTCATCTCAAGAAAAAAAATGAAGTCTGGGCACATTTATATTCATATCCTTAAGTATTGCCCTAGGTTTTAAGTTACAAATAAAGGTGATATAATAGATCAGTTGTGGAATTTGGTAAACCACACATCTATTTTGATTTTCAGCTTCCAGCTCTCTAAACAGAGACATATTGGTGGTGAGGACTGAACACAGGTTTTATACACGGTAAGGACAAGCTCCACCACTGAGATGTATCTCCAACCCTAAAGTCCCATATATTTTTATTCCTTCTTCTCTGGTTCTAGGGATCAAGTTCTGGGTCTTGTGCTGTTTATGCAGGCTTTTACACTGAGCTAAATCCCTAACTTCCCCCTAGCCTAAAGAATATTAAATCTTCTTCTGATCACTCTGTAAAGTGTTATTAGAGAATTAAATTTTAAAGCAATTGTATATTTTCAAGATTTCTTCTTAATCTTCCTGCAAATATAAAATATGTGCTAATGGTATTAGCACTTATGGGAAATAAATATTTTAGTTGTATAGTCAAATTTATAGAAGACACATCTAATCTTATAGCATGGATATTGGTTATGAAATGAGCCTGTGTGTCCTTATATGTTTGAGTGATCAGAATAGTATGTCTGATTTCTTTGAGAATTTTATTCTGTTCCATGTTCATCCAAAAAGTTCCTGATTTCTTAGTATGTGTCAGGCACTGGGCAGGATGCTAAGGATATGGAGTGATAACAGTTATCTCTTCGAGGAATTTAGTGGGTTTATGCAAAAAATGTTTGTATTACAGTGAGATGAGTCTATCTGACCATGCATGCACAGAACTTCTGGGTATGTGGGAATAGAGCAACTAACTATATTGGCTGACAGTGAGAGAGTACATACTTTCAGAAGGCGTCTTTGGATAGGGAATTTGTAATACTTAATACATTAAGTGTCCCCATCTGGAATAAGTATGCAGTATAGCTGGCTTGTAACCAGTGAAAGTAGAATGCACACTCAATGTGTAAGATGTCTGAAACTAGTGTAGAAGCTTGATCATGGGCACTCAGTGTCTATGCCATGACATACTATGATTTGTCTTACTGTTTTAAATTTATAAATGTTGAGGTTAAAAAATCTGAATGTGCTTTCATTAACCAGAGTATCTGAAAGATTGAACTACAGAATGCTCACCAAATGGATCATTATGTTCGGTTGTGGTTGAATTGTTGTGCTTTTGACATCAATCCTCGAGAGTAAAATATCTGGCTTGCGTTCCCATGGTTGTCGTGTTGGTGATTGTTAGGAATTTCATATTTTATCAGGAGAGCTTATGGTCTGCTATCTAGCCTTTCAGTTACAACACTCCTTCACCACAGGTACCACAATGTGGGCCAGAGCTTTTAGTTCTAAATGATAGGCATTCTTGTCACTCCTTTTTCTAAAACACCTAGGTGCTCCCGGTTGCTAACAAGTGTAAGTTCTGTTTTCACAGATGATGTTTTTCATGGCATACTCACTGAATAATTCTTTCAAACCTCATTTGAATGCATCATCTTTCTACTTCCAACCAAATCCACCAAACTTCTATCACGAATGACTCGGTACCTCCACCATACTCTGTACTCTCTCCTATCTCACAACTTTATGCATGAATAACAGCAGGTTGAGGTAAAGTTAACTTGCCAGAGTTGAAACCCTTCCACAGGAGTGGAAGAAGAGGATGAGGAAGTGAGGTTGTAGCGTGGATCAGTAAGAACAATTACAAATGCTTCAACAAGTAGAATTGATTTCCCCCCATATTCATCTAAGCAACTCCAAAGTGGATGGGGAACACCCTGTCCTTGATTATGGCTTTGGGAACATGGCCTGAAGTAAACTGCTCCAATTAAAACCTCTATTTGGCATGCACTTGTAGGATGTTTTTTATTCTACTGTACATTCTCCTACTAGTGTTCATTAAAAAATATTGTAAATTTTGGCATCCTGTGAAATTGGGCTTTGATTACGCTGGGTATTCAGTTATGCTGGCACACTCCCAGGTCTCCTGGGTAGTGGATGTCCACATTGAAATGCATGTCTGGGTGATAAGATGACACTAGGGGATTGTCAGAAGATGCCGGCAGCAATAAAATTGAATTAAGTGGAGTTTTTAGAATAAAATTTATCACTGTGTATGTGGTTACTAAAATCATAAAATTGGATTTTAGAAAACTCACTCTGGTAGTACTCTGGATGATGGGATAAGGGCATTGGGATAACAGAGGAAACACAAGGCAGGGCATCAAATGGTTATTTAGAAGAAGGAGTTTCAAGGAAAATTCTCCGTTCTTGGTTGTAGTATCTAAGTTATTATTTTTATTGTTAGTTGCTCAGAGAGATGAAAGACTAGAGGAGGGTTTTTAATTTTGAACATGAACCTGTGAGTTGAATTTGAGACACCCAGGTAAAGGTACAGAAAGGTGAACATAAGGTTCTAGAACAGGAAATGTTAACCTATCAATTAATCAGTAACTTAGGTATCTTTGTTTCCACTACCTATCTATCTACCTACCTAACATTCCCCTATATACCTGCATTTGTGAATCAGAATAAAATAAAAAGTAGATCTATGAGAAGACGTTCTATTGTTGGGGAAATAATATGGATTTGGAGAGAAACACTGTCCCACAATGGATAAACAACAAGAAGGAAAACGGATCTAGCAAGAATGGAGACAGGTCTAAAAAGTTCAACATAGTAAACAGATTTAGATCCCTCACAACATATTTTATTCCTGGTGGAGTGCTATTATCATATTTTATTGACCTTGTTTTATCAATAAATTTGTTGTTTTATTCATGTTACATATAACATGGCATTTTTGAAAGTATTTTGGGAAGTATGGTCACCTATACAGGTTTCTTAAGGAAGGAAGAAAGAAAGAAAGTTTTTTAAGAGAAAGAAACCAATTATCTCTTTCAATTAAGAAGACCTGAAATTGGAAGAGACATGGAGTATGAGGAGAATTGGAGGAAGCTGTAGGAGCATAGGGTCAAAACATATGTAAATGAATAAAAATTTCAAAGAATAAATACTGTTTTGAAAAAGGAAGTTTATTTTGAACAGACCAAATTAAGATGAAATACTAATAGTTAAATTTTAAAGATCATGTCAATAGTGTGTCAAAACACCAGTAAAATGCCAAGTGGATCATATGGCAAGGTTGATTCTGAGTTCTGTTTTCTAGACACTTTTGACTTGATGGAATGTTCTTTGTTGAATTCATTAAACTTTCTTTGGATCTTCTTTCTTTGCACCCTGAGGTCTTTTCCCCAAGCCTGGTAGATGGCCGTGTCCTGTCCCTCTTGCTTTGACATAACAGCCAGTCCTATTTCCTCTAAATGTTCTATAGCAATAGCAATCAAATTCTAGAAAAGAGAGTGAACAACTTCAAGTTTGCACCTGTTATTAGTGATGTATTCTGCTGTTAACAATGACAACTCTGTACTCTCTGTGCACTTCTGGTGGGAACACCCAAGCAGAGTGATCAGTCAAACTCTTTCTGGCAGTTCGAGGATGAAATACGCAAGGTCTGTTGTTAGAGTAGAGGTGACAGATCCTCCATGAAAATAACATCTCCCCCAGATTCCAGAGGAGCAAAACTGAAACACTTCCAAAGTTGCCTAGGTTTAGTCCTTTGCTGGAAAACAGCAATAGACTCAGTTCCTTGGTGTCATTCTCCAAGTAATGGTTAGATTAAGTCAGGCAGCATTTGCTGTTTTCAAATACAAGAGGATCACTCTCTGCTTTCGAGAAAGCTGAAAATGGGTGCTTTCCTGAGACTCCTGGCACCGATGGGTGGGAGAAATTACACAGGCTGAAATGAGGGGCATGTCAGTTCTATTCCTTCTAATACTCCTAATAGAGACTGAAAGATGGTGAAGATCACTTTGTTAGAGTTTCCACCAGAAACACAAGGCTGATTGTGGGCAACCACTGAGGAGAGATGGTTCAAACATCCTGTTGCAAATGGGCACCTGGAAATCAGAGTGCTGAAGTTGAGGCTTGCCTGTGTACGGCAAGTGGGAGCATGTTCATTTGTCACAGTGCTAATGATAGTAGTTTGACAGGTTAAAAAAAGAAATTGGATGGGGATAGAGAAGTCAATTACTATGACAACCCCTTAAAACACTCAGAAGAATTAACTGGTATCTGTCATTAATTTTAAAAGAGACAGTTTAAGTTGAAACAAATGATCTTTACAAATATATTTTATATGACATATACATATTGATATATACAAATATATCATCTATTCATATGTATCATGTGTATGATATATAGCTTGTACATATCAGTAGATTTGAATTCTATTCAAATTATCTTATTTTCTGTTAATGTGTTGCGAGGCAGTAAACAACATCTTGGGGGCAGTTTGGATTTCAAAGAAAATAAGGAAAGGGTGTAGAAAAAGATAAAGCAGAGAAAACAGCTATTTGATATCTTGCTCTGATGGGGAAATCCTGTGTATATGTCAATAAAGCACTGTTGACCAATAGGGAAGCAAGATAGGTGGAACTAGGAGTTGAGGAGGATTCTGGGAAAGAGAGACATAGGCAGACATCATGTAGTCGCCATAGAAGTAACAGGTCCGGACTCTTTCTCCAGTAAGATACTTAGATTAACAATTATGGGGTAGATACTTAAGTCCGACATAACCAGTAAGAAACCAAGTAAACGGCCAACAGCTTCACAATTAATGTAGCGTCTTGTGTATTCATTTGGACTGATGCAACTCTGGAACCAGGCTGGCGGGAAGGCTGCACCCTACATATGGTGTCAGCATGTGGGATTTAATTTCCACGTAGAATGACAGGAGCTTAAAAGGAATTTTAGAAACAAAAGAACAGAGAGAAGCACAGCTTCTTGGTAGCAGCATTTTTCTCAGGTGGGCTCTGTTTTGCTATGGACAAGCAGAGACTCACATGGCTCGCTTAAGGGACTCAGCATAAAAAAGGGTTCTTTTCAGAGGCTTTACTAACAATTGAAAGGTGTGTATGTATAGCCGGAAGTAGCAGTGACCAAATCTCCAAGCCGCCAACTTTTGCTGGATGTCAGCATAGACTGAGCTGGTATATTGGAGTCAAACTTACACCCACCATCTTGGAAAAACTGCAGTTTAAACAAAAAGCCATGGTTTTTAGCAGATAAGACACATGGCCAGAAAAACATAAAGATTTACAGTAAAGTCAGGTTCAGATGAAGAAAAGCCTCTAAAGGTTTACAGTGTGTTTAAAAATATACATAGGACTGGGAGAGAAAAAGAAACTGCATAGTTGTAAATAAATAGAGAAGCCGGCTGTGGTGGCGCACACCGGTAGGATTTGCTCCAGAGGCAGGGCAGGCAGATTTCCAGAGAAACCCTGATTCAGAGAAATAAATAAATAAAAGTAAAAGAAATAGAGTAATATAAGCCACGTAAAGATAGATCCACATCTTTCAGTATTCATAGCAAGTCTGGATACTGTATACTATTGTGTTTTTCAGTTTTTTGATTGCTAAAGTGACAACTGCTAAAGTACACTTCATTATAAATGCTGCTAAATTAATTCAACTTATATCTTTTAAAAATGCCTTGATTTCAAAATTTAAGTATAAGGATATGTTACTTTGGAAAAGATATTTTATTTGTGTTTCCACAGAAAATGGAAAGCTGTGGATTCCTTCTAGCCTTCTGTAGTTTGATGAACCAAGACCCCCGGAAGCAATGGGCCAGGTGTTCCAACAATTAAGACAGCTAAGATGATTCAGTCTTACAGATCCCGAAAATAAGGACTTATACAGGTTTCTGTGTTTTGTCATGATCCCCATGTTATAAACAGCGCCCCCATCCAGCAGGAAGCAGTGTGGAATGAGCGACATCCAAATTCCCATATTGTTTATAAATATTTGTTTTCATTTAAATGGGGTTGCTTATAATTGGTTAATGATCACAACCAATTTCTTTTTAATGGTAAAAGGTGAATTATGGTATGGAAATGAATACTTTGTATTGGTATGGTTTTTCATTTATTGATACAAATTCAAGGTCAATTTTGTGATATGTATATTTCTCCTCTTGATTAAGTATTGTGTTTATATTGATTTTTAAAACATAATGCATAATTAAATACAGATTATAGATAGTTACCCATAATAGTCAGAACGTATAGTTAGGTTAGTTAGGCTTCCTAGATATACAGAGATATATTTGAGATAGATTGATAGTCTTCAAACCTTTCAAAGACCTTCATAAAATGGCACTTAAAATGGTTTAGGGTTTGTCTTAACTCCACATAACTGAGAATCACCTGGAACAGAGTCTTAATGAATAATTATGTAGATCAGGTTGGCTTGGGCAATATGTCTATGGTGGACTGTCCTGGTTGCTAACTGATGTGGGAATACTCAACCCATTATGGGGACACCATTCCCTAGGCAGGAGTTGCTGAATTCTGGAGGTCAAGAAATCTACTTTGGCTCACAGTTCACAGGTATGCAGTCCATTACAAGATGTAAAGCATGGGGAAAATGCTCAGTTTGGGAAGGTGGAATCTTGCAGTCGGCTTCTCTCATCTTGGTGCACCCCAAAACAGAAGACTATCTGGAACCAAGGATAGAGTTATAACCCTTCAAAGTGCATCCCTAGTGACTTAAGTCTGTCATCCAAGCCCCATTATATATAGGGTCCACCAGCACATGCCCAGCTAATGGACAAGGGTTTAGAACACAGACTTATGAAATCCATTTCCAATTTGAGCCATAAAAATCATTGATGTTCAAATACTCACAAAGGAAACCAAGAACCGCACACTAGACCTGATTAGCTGGCTGTCACATGAGGGTTAGTTAGGGCATCTGAAATGTAATATTCTTCCTGGCATACAGGCTTCTGTTGACCTCCAAGCTCAATGACTTAAGACAGAACTGGGCACTGTCCAGACCCTGCTCGCAGTGAGCTGAGGCAAAGCTCCTCATTATGCTAGGCCCAGTTACTGATTGGTCCTCAGATGGGAGTGGCTGAGAACCCAGATGGCAGGTAATCATTAGGGGAGGCTGGCGTGGGACTCTGCCAGGCTGCAACTGACAGCTGTGGCTATGATTCACTCCAGCAAGCATCCATTTCACCACCAAGGACCTTACAAGCTGCATCCTCTTGCACCAAGGTTTTGTTTGCCCCTCTGTGTTTATTTCTTTATATTTAACCCTTACATACTAATCAACCTTATTAGAAATGGTCTTGGTGCTGTTTTTCAAAGGGTTTAGATTGTTAACCCAAATATTGTTTCCTTGGGATGAGTCTCATGTCTGGGCTCTGCTTTCCCAGAGACCTTTAGTTGGGATTAGCAGAAGAGCAAGCTGATTTCCCCTTCAGTTTAGACACCATCATTTACTCTGTGATGGGCCCTGCAAGGCTTTTTACAGAACTCTGATGCCCTCTGGCCTCGGTCTCTGTTTCAGACACACCACTGCCTCTGCTGTTCCTAGATTCAGCATTGCCTACAGTATTAGGCCAGGTAGCTTCCTAACACACCTGTTTCAATCAGATACTGGTTACACCAGTAACATGGCACACTTCAGAGGCCTGTGGTGTAACACAGTATATAGATTCCATACAGAAAATGAGGAGAAGCTGGGAAGAGTGAGAGAGAAGGTAACTAGACTGATGCTGCTATTCCTTGAGACTTAACCATTGCTTTCCTCAGGCACCGAGTTCAGGGGCCCTAATGCAAATAATTTATCAGTAGCAATGATTATGATAAACTCTTCCTAATAAAACAAGAGATATCCTTATCAAATGAAAAATTAACTATGAGACCTTATTCCCTCCTTATTTTTTAGATTCTGTTATTTTCTTAAAATTCATATAAATATATACATATATATATATGCCTGTATGAGATTATATGCATTATGTGAGTCCAGGTTCCCAGAGATGCCAGAGGGTATCACATTAATTGCCCATTTAAGGTATGGAATATCCTGAATATTTCTTACTTTTTTAGTGTGAAACAAATCATAAAGAAGACCGTAACAATGCAACTTTCTCAAGGACTGTAGATATTTACAAGTTGCAGTCGATATGCTACAAAGCTGCGATCTGACGATTTGAATTGATTTCTATATGACATCAAAACCTGTGATCACAATCCTTCCACCCTTTTACTTGATGATCCCACAAGTCCTGGAGTGTGCACCCAGGCTGTCTAGGTTTAAAGGTGGCCAAGTCCAAGTGGAATGAGGCAAGGAGCTGGACAGGCAGATGACTCCCTAGACAGCTATGTGCTAAGCCATGCATCTTGTTATCTTGTGCCTGTACCTATGTGACCCATTTCTCCTTTTAGTATTTCTCAATTATGTCAGTACATGTAAATGCTTAGGTTTTACCTCATTTGTGCTATGAATGGAAAAGAAAAGATGAGCCACATATGGACCACAGGAAGGTGTTCCTGCCGAAGGAGGAGCCTCCCACTCAGAACTGGGAGCATCAGTCAGAGCTGTCTGGGAAGTAGGAGAGCATAGGGACTAGCAAGAAGCTTGTTGTGGTGTCTATAATTTACCTCTGGAAATGTGGCATTGAAACATCACATTTACAGAACTATTCAGCTGCTTTAAGGAAGGAACAATTTCACATTATCCCTTCTAGACATTCATAATGATTAGCGTGGTCTCTTGTCCCCAGTAAGAGGCTCAATACATATTACTCAACAAGGGTGCATAAGTCTGTCCCCAGGTTGTTGAGGGAGAGGTACTTGGGTGCCAATCCTCATATGTGCCAGATCGAATTCTGGTAGTGATGATGAAGGATCACATCATTGTTTTTGAAGGACACTCATTTGCTAAAGGTATAAAGCAACTGAGGTTTTAGATGCTTATCAATTAAATGCCATTTAGCCTTTTATGTTGTATCATTTAGCAGCAGGCTACTAATCAGAAATTCGTTCAGTCCCCAATTGCTTGATATAGTGAGACTGAAAAAGGATATCATTTCAGGAAGTTGCTTTACCAAATTATTTTTGACCTGAGAAGAATATCCACCAAGCAGTGACTTGTCAAGTCTATTATGTTGAATGGCTTCTACTTAATTAAAATTTTGTTTGTACTCTAGAAATTATCTCTTAAGAAATGCGTTCTCTGTAACTGAGATTGTTATATAAGAAAAACTAACTTGATTCACAGACTGCTGCTGTTTACTGAGGGAACAAATACATTTCCATAAAATTCAAATAAAATGTTCTTAGGTTCCTATCTAATGCCATCATCTGTTGAAATGATGCCTGATCCTCATAGAAATGTCAAGAAAGAACAGCTTTCAAGCTGCAAAGGAACACATATTTGATAATGGGTAACACTGGAATCAGGGTGGCCCAATGCATTAAAAAAAATAGGAGAAAAGCCCAAGCAAAAGAGAACAATAACATAGCTTAAATAAAGCCACCTGCACTGAAGTCCCAGCTGGCCCTCAGTTGTGCTCTGTGGGTCTCTATTCCTGTTCATTACAGATCAAGAGGCTGGAACTCGTCCTCATTGTTATGAGGGTGAAAAGTTCCCAAGTACCATGCAGGTCTGGGAGGGACTGTATGAAAGATTGGTGCAGTAAAACAATCATAATGGAATGACCAGCAGGGGAGATATACATCAGCAGGAAAATTACTGCGGGTGGGATAATGCTGCTTGTAGCCTCCCGGTGGATCAGCAGAGTAGGGCCAACACTTCAGCTCCTTTGCGGTGCCGGTGCTGTGAGTTTATTTGTATTAAGCTTTTCTTTTATTAGTGGAAGGTTCTGGGCAGGGAGTTCTCTAATATTTCATGATTGTTGTCATGCAGTTTTGGAAATGGTTTTGTATTTGCACAGATTCGCTGTCAACTACCATTCCGTTTTTAATCACATTTTGATCTTATATTACACATGCAATGGTCGAATGGTAATTAAACTTTGTCTCACTGTCCTTTGAGGCATATTTTCCCATATTAATTGTTGATTAACTTGCTTTTTGGTCTAGAAGCTGCTAATCCATGCCATCTTCTCTACTTAAGCAGCTAGAATTTGAAGCACTAACAAATGAAGGAAATGTCTAAAAATCTGGCTTTGTGGACTCTCAGAAGTTGGGGTTAAAACTGAAGGCAAGATTTGGAAGACGATATAATTATCCAGCTTTAGTCTTCATAATCACACAGTTTGTACTTCAGGAGGTATGTGGCCTGGAGGAGTGGGAGCCCTGGAGGTTGGTATTCCCTAAGAGCCCTTCTGTGAGTTCTGAGACCTGAGTCCCAGGCTACAAGTGACTGCAAACGTGAGGCACAGAAGAAACCAGTGCTGCTTCTCTTGAGCAGGGCCTGGGAAACGATCAAGTTTCCCAGAGCTTTTCCGTGGCGCAAGAACTGATGGGATGCCATGATTGACCTCTAGGCAAGTTGCTCTGCATCTGTCCTGAAGTTCTCATACTGCCCCACACATCAGGGGTTAACGCAGGCCCAGAATGTGCAAAAATGACACAGAAAATCAATAGAGAGTATTACAGCCAAGGTTATCACTTGACTATGAAGATGCCTAACAAGCTTGTGTACTTGAATGTTTGGTTTCCAGTTGGTGTTTTGGAAGTTGGAGCCTAGCTAGAGGGAGTGGACTGCCAGAGGATGAACTTTGAGGTTTATAGCCTGGCTGCACTTGTACCAGCTCAGCCTCCTGACCCAGCCTGATGCAAGCAAGGTCCCACCAGAGTTGCTGCAAACGGCTTCTGTGCCTCTCCAACATAATGGATGGTATCTCCTCAAATCACCATCCAGAATCAATTGTTTCTCCATTAACTTGCTGATGATTAGGAATATCATCAGAGAAATGCAACAAGTAGACTAAGATACACAATGTGAATCAAACAGGGAGAGAAATGGAATGGATCAAGGACCAAGATCCAAAGTTCATCTCTTCTGACATCACAAGACCCCCCAAAAAAATTTAGATGCACTCTGGTGCATAGCATTAGATAGAAATTAAGTTTTGTCACCTTAGAGACAATGAGCTTCCTGGGGAAATTAATTTCAGTTATGCAGCAATAAAAAACAGTGCATTTTTACACATCTGATTTGTGGATACAAATTAGTTTCTATAACTCAACTGCATTAATATTCATAAACTCTGATGCAGCATTAATTGCCTTTGTTGTCTTTTCCTAGAGACATGTAGCTCTAGTACCACCTTTCCTGATCTTATTTTCAATTCTCAACTCTAACGAATGCTTGTCCTCATAACACCAAACAGCTGTTCATTGTATTGAGTAGTTTTGTCTGTATTAATAATAAATAACAAAGGTCATCTAGCTGCACACCTTGTCATCGACAAAGGGCTCTCATGCTACCTATTACATCTGCATATGCCAGATATTAAGGCATGAATATCTTTGGGAAGGTATTATGAAACATCACCAAAACTCTCCTATAAGATACTTGGTTAGAGTTGAAGGAAAAAAAATACCACTCTTTATTGTTACTAGGGATAACGTCCTTCAAAGTACATTTTTATAGCCTGCTGCCATAACTGAATATGTATACATTGACAGCAAAGCAAAAGTCCCCTGTTCTTTTTGAAAGCTTTCCCTCTGTTGGCACATAGCTGGGGCAGTTGCACAGAATGGAGCCCAGGAAAATAGCTTTTGTCACCATTTGCTCTCTGTGTGCTTTTGTTGAAGTTGTGTCCTTTCTCGGAACCTTAGATCTGTTGTATAAAAATGAGTTATTCAAGTTAGTGACATTGGGTCTTTATTCCTGCAGAGCTATCTTGGTTCTCGGCATGTTCCATCATTGGGAGAAGTGAATCAAAAGTTCCCGAAGACCAGTCCCAGGAACATAAAAAGTACTAAAAACTGTATTTCTGCAAATGCTGATATAGGACAGTGTTTGTTACTGTCATTGGTGCTGTGCATAGTTAAAGCAGTGGATAAACAGAGTCAGTTTAAAAGCTGAAATTTCCTTATCGGGAAACTATTGGTATGCATAGTGATGCTTCCTTGTTGCCAAGATTGACTCTCAGTAATGCGAGTCCCTCTATCACCTTCAAACACTCTTCATTCTTCCCCAGTTACTTAGTAGCTGTACTGCTCAGACTGGGCTACTGCAGAAACAGATTCCAACACAAAGCTCTGTGTGAGTAGTTTATGGGGAGGTTAGAGGAGAGAAGAAAGAAGAGGGTTCCACAAGTGTGTGGTGTTGCCCCCTGCTGGAAGCACCTGGAAGGTTGCGCTGAGTATGCACCACAGATACTTTCCTCTGCTGGGACAATGCGACTGAGGCATTAATATCCTGCTTCCCATCTCTCACTTGTTAATGGAGTAAGTGCTCCCAAATTATGCCCTGTGCCCCAGATAGGCAAGGCATGCTTCTGTGACCAGAGAAAGCCCAAGGCTGGAATGCCACAGATGCTTGTGGTAGGTAGCAGGTGGTGTGTATGGAAATGGGGATGGAGATGCCAAGGGGACTTGGGCAGGACACCAAGAGCATCTGCCATACCACCCTACTCCAAGTCAGAGGATATCTGCACAAGGAATCCTCTTCAGCCTCCATTGTCTCTCGCCCTCATTCTTTTTATAGGAGCGGTACCTTCCAAGTGCAGGCCCTTTCAATTCTCATCTCTGTCCTACATCATACAGATCAGCCATTGGCTCCTTTTTTATAATACAACAGCACACACAGTTTTGTTTCTGGCAAACTGTTCTTCTACTTGTGATTCATTCCTCACTCATTTACAACAGTCCTTTGCTACATGAAGTTGTGTCATGGAGAACATAGTCAATGTGTTGTTTTTTCTCCAGATCAATTATGTATTTCTTACAGGCTATTCTTTTCCAAGGCTGTACTCACACACATATAGTAATATCTTAGACAATTTCCTCTCCATTAGTGTATTATTCCTTCCTTTTTTACTAATATTCTTCAAGTAAAAACGCTTCACCCAGAAGTCTTTTCTAATACCCATGAATTGGTTAGATGTGCATGCCAACTGTTCCCAAAGCATGATGCTTGACCTTGTGTTCACCACACCTGCAAATACCACCCTTCCAGGATCTACTTTGAAGGCCTTGAGTCTAGGTAACATGACTTTGTTGCACTTTTAAACCCTGGCCTACAGACTGGCACATAAGTGTGAGTATTCTATGCCATGTGAGCTGATTGAAATTTTTAATGAAGAGTGCCGTTTCTGTTTCTGAGCACGTTTTTACCTAAAGAGTTAGTAATACATGAAAGGTGGAACCTTTCTCTAGGCATCCCTTGTAAAGGTTTGTATTCAGTGTACCTCAAATGGCAGTGGTTTAAAAATGATTATAAATTAAGTCAACTTGATAACTCCAAGGCCCCATATGACATGCTTCTGGTGAGAGATAATTGGGAATCACAGGTACATTTGTCCTCCCTAGGTGAATTATAGCAACAATTCAAATAGAAACTAATTAATTACTCAAAAGAAACTAATCAATAAAGTTGTACTCAAGAACAAAACAATGAATAAATATATTCTAAAACCAAGAAAGGAAGCAAAGGTGCTGAAACATCTGGACATTATTGGTGAAAATGCAAAGAAAATTTACAAATACTAAAATATTAATAAACAGGCTAGTTGGGCTTAACAATATACTCAAAAATAAAATAAATAAGAATAAGAAAACAATCAACACCATCCTCACACACATTTGTTAAAAGGCAAAGGCAAGCATAATATTTTGTAGCTGTTATTATTGTAAAGAGAGATAAAAGAAAGGGAAGCAAAAATTTAATGAGAAAAATGTTACTCAGTTCAGATCAAGACATATTTAAAAAGATTGCACCTTTTAAAATGATCATCATACAAAGATAAAATGTCTGAAATGTGTTCCACTGGTAAAGGTACCATTAGAAAACTGGCAGAAGTGAACTGCCACCTCATGTTGGTAAATTTTAATCTGCTTGTGGATTCAATTTCCAATACACGGAGATAATTTTTCTAAATGGAGGAATCTAAATAAAACACTGCAAAACATGAAATACTTTTGTTGAAGCATTAAATAGGAAAGCTTACTTGTCTCATTCTTCAAACAAAAATGCATAAAAAGCAACTAGCTGGTTTTTTTTTCCTTTGGTTTTTTATGAGACAGGGTTTCTCTGTATTGTTTTAGAGGCTGCGGTCAGTCCAGCCCAGCCTCAAACTCACAGAGATCTGCCTGCCTCTGCCTCCCGAGTGCTGGGATTAAAGGCGTGCGCCACCACTGCCCCGCAGCAGCTAGCTGTTCTTGAATATTGTTTTTCAAAAAGATCAAAATGGGTTTTGGTCAAGTAGCAAACTATGAAGCAATTGGCCATATTTATACTTTCTTTGAAAACATATATAAAACAGATAAAACGTACACATGTAAATAATATACAAATAAATTTAATGTATATTTTTAGGTTTCCTGTAGGTGTTTAAAATCCACGTTAGCAAGGACACAGATATATATATAGCTGTACTCAATTTCTCTCTGAGGTACTTTTTAGTTAAAGTTTTATTTCTAAAGTACAATCTTGCAAGATGAGAGTGCATACAATGCTGCAAAATAGACTGAGAAGCAATCTTGCCAGGTGTTTTTATTTTCTGGTTTTCAAGACAGTGTTTCTCTGTATAAGAGTCCCGGCTATCTGAGAACTCAGTCTGTAAACCAGCTTGGCCTTGAACTCACAGAGAGATGACTATGATTAAGAGCACTGGCTGGAGACTTTGCTGACTCCTCATGAGAGCCCTTACCTGTGAGGAGTGGACTAGGGGTGGGGGAGGGTAGGCGAGGGAGGCCAGGAGAAGGAGTGGGAGGGAAAACTGTGGTTGGAATGTAAAATAAAAGTTAAAAGAATAAATAAATCATAAAATAAATAAAATCATATTTGCCTGTAAATAAATAAATAAATAACCAACAAGGGGAGAAAGGGAGAGAGACAGAGAGAGGGGGGGGGAGAGAGAGAGACAGAGAGAGGGAGAGACAGAGAGAGAGAGACAGGGAGAGACAGAGAGACAGAGAGAGAGAGAGCAGAGAGAGAGAGACGAGACAGAGAGACAGAGAGACGAGAGAGAGAGAGAGAGAGAGAGAGAGAGAGAGAGAGAGAAGGTCACTGAGTGCTCTAATAGAAGACCTTGATTTGATTCCCAGCCCTCATATGGAAGCTCACAACCATTTGTAGCTCCAGTTCCATGGTATCCCATGCTTTCTTCTGGCATTCCTGGACACTGCACTCACATAGGGCACAGATATATATATATATATATATATATATATATGTATATATATATATATATAGACAAAACACACATACAAATAAAAAAGGAATGCTTCATTCACATGCCTTTACTTTTATTATCCACAAGAAAGACAGAGTCTTTCACTTGCTCAAACCCATCCAAAATTCAGAAAAGTTAAATAATCTTAAGAATTTTGTTTCACAGTCATGTCTCTTCTCTATACAAGAGATTTTATGAGGTAAAAGCCTGCACTCTGTGAGTTCACATAGTTCCATACATAGAGAATTAAGTTGGGATCATTACTTTCTTAAATATCTGGTGATATACTTTTAGCCTGTGTTTCACTTGTCTGAGACTATGGCATTAATATCCATCTTTATCTAGCTTCCACACCATATTTCTTATGGAATACAGCTTCATCCTGTCTTTTCCTTTTAAGAAATCTGATGAACAGTGGAGGCGAACAGATGTTTCCTTCACCCCATCGCCTCAGTTCTGGTTATGCAGCTCCATAAACAGTTCACACAATGTTCCATGGTATATTGATCATTTTTATATCCTGGTCCTTCCTCTATTGAATCCAGAGTAGTCAATACATATCTCTAGTTAATTTGACTTTTTTCTTTGTGGTCAGTGTATATTTTCCTTGGAAGTCAAATGCCTTAACTAGCTTGCATGTAGGCTCCATTTATGAGTGTGTGTGGTCCTTCAGGAAAGTAAGAATCTGGTTTGTACCTGGTATAATTGGAATTAAAAGCAGAGAGCATGTCATAATACCTGTGAAAGACAAATGACAGATGGTGGTGGGCAATAAAACAGTGAACTTTTCTGTCATCACCCTTGGAATCCATCACAAAGAAAAGGCTTTAGGTATCAGCTTGCTGCTGGTGAATAACAGCTGGAGATATTCAAGTGTTGGGGGAGTAGCTGCTTTAAACCACACTGGGTGGTGTTAAGAAAAAAGAGAAATATGGTATTCTTAAGTCAAAAACCTTCACCTCAAGGCCTGTGGCTGGTTGTGTTGATAGAATCCTTTGATGGTAACAGTTAGAGACCAGAAAGATCTAAGAAACAAATGGAAGGCTGACTATAGCCTGCCAAGTCAGCACATTACTTAGGATATCTTCTTTCCAGGCTTCTGGTAGAAGTATTACAGTATTAGATGGGACAAAATGAGACACGGAATATTGAATTAGGGATAGCTGGAAAGATTTTAATGTTTTAAACAGTTGTGAATGCTAAAAATCCCTAAACTTCCTTTACTTTGTCTCAGAGAGCCATTCCTCCCTTGCTGGAGTCAGTTCTTGTCAGTTCCTAACCCTCTGTCCTTCGTGTTCATCTCAAATCAATAACTAGACTTGGATTTCAGCAGAGTCAATTATGATGACAATCTTTATAATAGGTTTATATAACAAAACAAATTCATCTACCAATTTATGTAATAAAATACCTAAGAGGAAGATAGATAATACTAAATACTGAACCTGCTCAATCAAAGAGCAGAGAAAAAATAGATTTAGGCTAGTCTAATACTTTTTTCTTGTTAAACATAGACATAAGGCCATTATCCTAATTCAAGGAGAAGGCAAGGTAATTGTGGTAGTTTCAATGAGAAGTGACCCCATGTACTCTAGAACCTCGATGCACGGTTCTCAGTTGGTGGTGCTGTTTGAAGGAGGTGTAGGAGGTCTGGAGGAGGGAATATGTCAGTGGGGATGGCTTTGACATTACATGGCCTTGTCTTCAATTCCAGGTCCCTCTCTACCTTGTTCTTGTGGTAAAGGATGTGATTTTGTAGCTTCTAGCTCTAGCCTCTTGCCTTTATGCCACAATGAACTCTATTTTTATGGATACATAAGCCCAAATAAACTCTCTCTTCTACAAGTTGCCTTGGCCATGGTGTTTTATCACAGCAATGAAAAGTTAATGGACATAGTAGTTTTAATGATTCAGAAGATTAGGTAACTAGAATCTATCCTGAAGTATGATCAGCCTAACAAAAGTTAAACTGACTTTTTTTGTCATAATATATGGAGCATAATTGAAAGACATGATTATACCTTGTACATTTTTCCTGTGTTTCAGAAATGGACACAGAAGATGACCCCTCCTTTAATGCTTTGAGAAATGCCTCAGTGATGAAACCAGAGGTATCATTACACCATGTGGTGAGGACTTCTGTTTGGGATATGTTCAGGGAAACACTGATATTGAGATGTCCTTTCTCCTTCCACTGGAAATGTGAAAGACCCTTTGGTGAAGGAAGGCAGATGCAGAGGATGCCCGACAGTCAGCATCTAGGGACTGGGTATTTCTGCTTTCCCTAACCTTGACTTATTGATCTTGAAACCTACAGATGGCAAGTGTGTGGGAAACTCGCAAAACTACTTACAAATTCTAATAAATTCTCCGTGCCAGAAGACAGAGCCATTAAACTATTTTCTGCTTCTTGTCACTTTTGGGTATACACATATCCTGAAAAAGGGAGTGCATGTAAACTTTTCACTTGTTTTGGGATATAGACTGCAAAATAAACAAGTTTTTTTGGCAAAGAATAATGGAATTGTGGTTTTTCATGGTCAGAGACACAACTTATGGTGTTCTGATGACAAAAGGAACCTTGACCCAAATCCGTCTCATATTAAGCACAGTAGATTCTATAGATACAAATACTCTCACCTCTCCTTTCTGCGTGTATTCTGGGAAAAGACATTACAGGCAGCTGTCCATTACTCACAACTGTTTGCTGTTTTATAAATAAAATTATCTTCAAGGAAAGAACCAGAATGGTCACTTTTCTAGAGCAACACAACATTTCTATAGGGCCCCATAGATTAATTCTAGCAAGAATGACTGAAAAGATAAGGAGTGGTCATTTCCATCACAGTTCCATTTAATTCCCCAATTAGGCTGATGCAGAAGACAGATGGGTCTTGGAGAATGAGAGTAGATTATCATAAGCTTAATTAGGTGGTGTTTCCAGGAGCAGCTGCTGTTCCAGATGTTGTCTCCTGGCTAACTCTAATCAATACAGCCCCTGGCAATCAGTCCAGACTGCAGTACAATACCTCTACCTGGCAGTCCATAGGACCCAGCAGATCCAATGAAGCTTGAACAGTTGGTAGCAGATTAGGATGTTTTATGGAGCCCCAGCAGTAAATTCACAGTGAAGATACCAAATATTATTTTTCTAATAAAATCTACAGGCTCTTCAGAAGACTATTTGCTTTCCTTCCTTCCCCTCCTTCCTTTCTTCCTTCCTTCCTTCCTCCCTCCCTCCCTTCCTTCTTTCCCTCCCTTCTCTCCTTCTTCTTCCTCCCTTCCTTCCCTCCCTCCCTCTTTCTTTCTTTCTTTCTTTCTTTCTTTCTTTCTTCCAAGACATCTCTTGAGTTGTTGCTCTACATTCAGAGGAATTAGATGACTAACCTTGTGACTTTAATTTCTCATAATTAACTTATCTTGAGACTATTTACCAAAAGTGATAAATAAATAAGCAATATATAATATATATAATATAATCATTATATTTCTATCAAGACTGAATCCACCTGCACCTGCAGGAATGGGCCCAAGCAGATTTTGAATGCTTAAGTTAAACTGAACATGGATGCTCATTCTTCCCACAAGTCTTTACACTACCCTGCCACTTTCTCTCAAAATATTAAAAGTGGACTTATGGAGGTGTTTCAATGATTAGGCAGTAGCCTAAGAAGCAAACTAATCAAGATAGGCATGCAGGTAGGTAGATAGTAGGTCCATAGAAAGCCTGGCTTATAAATACTTTTTGTTGATTTCCTGGGACCAACAGCAAATTATCCAAATTTACTGTCTGCTTAATCCAGTGTTGGTCCTAAAAGGAGGCATATTTTGTCTATATCTCCTTGAAAAAGTTAAGAATTGACTTAAGTAATGAATAAAGCAGTGAGTAAAGTTAATCATTTGAGCACACGATTGGAAATTTAGAAATGTAAGACTTCTAGCTCGAGACTAGTGGATAATGTTCTTGGAAGGAAGACATTCTGTACTATTTAAATGTTTGTCAGAAGTCTTTTAAGAGTCAGGATTGATGGTAACCCACTTCATAGATATTAACCATTCTTCTCTTCTATTTTACTGAGATCTTGATTAATGGTCCCATTAATTATGCACCAATGATGATAGCTATGAAACCAACTGCAATAGGCCCCCCACCTTCCTCAAATGTATGTCTATCTTCCAATATCCAGAACTTAGAACTGTAGTCTTATATGACAGAAGGTTTCCATGATGTAATTAAATTTAAATTTTGAGATGAGGTTATCTGGATTATATGAGTGGACCTTAAATCCACTGAAAAGTGAAAAGTGTTATGAGGGCTTGGGCACAACCTAATTAGTAAAGTGTGCAAAGGCAGCACACAACATGAAATTAACCCGCAAGAAGGCAGGATCATAGTGCATACTTGTAACCACATCACTGGGGAGGAGGAGACAAAAGACCATGGGGGCTTATTTACTGGCCACCCTATCCTTTTTGTTGAGTTGTAGGCTAAAAAAAGAAAAAGGAAACAAAAATAAAAGGGGAAAAAGTGAATGACACCCAAGGTTGTCTTCTGATCTCCTGGTACAGCCAAGCACATGTGGATGCAACCCACATGCATATGAGCGCCAGCATACATGAACAGAAACATGAACACACAACACACACACACACACACACACATACACACACACACACACACACACACACACACACACACACACACACTAAAGATACAAAGTTTGATGGCGGTTACAACATTGACCAAGACCGAGGTTGGTTTAGTGATTTTGCTGGACAGAGGTGTCTCTATAGTAAAGTATTTCTCCCTGCTTTTGTTGGTACCTACCCACATACACATGCTTATATTTAACTCATTTCAGGACACAGGTTGTAGAATGAATGATATTTTATAGAATGGAGAAAAAAATTAAAGGAGGGATAGATGCTACTACCAGACTGGAGATCTTTATCTGGATTTGTAATAACTTCGGATAATCCTCTATTGATATAAGTTAAAAAGCAGGCTTTACTTATATAAAAAACGATAACATGATATTTTACACAAACACATTTTTGGGAGAAGGGAATATTGTACACGGATTTTAATTATTGTAAGAGCTGCGTGAAGGGAAATTGTCATGTTTTGGCTGCTACGGGCCCAGTTTCTTATTATAGGAATCCCATTAATTCAGGCAGAAGTCTCAGTAAGAAGCCTGAGAAAGATAAATGTTCCTCTTTCTCTGTGAGCCAAGGGTCAGCCTTGACCTATATATTTGGATGCAGTGGACTGCTCATGCCTAGGACTTTTTGATCTGGGAGAAGTATAAATAGGCTAACGTGTGTCCAGTCAGGAGGGAGGCATCAGTGCCTTTAGCGCTTAGCACATTGTGAGGTGATTTGTTGGGGTTCCAGGGAACCTACAGAGATGGCTAATGTTTTCAGGTAACCATTCCAGCAGAAAGATCCTGACTCCAACCTTTTCTTGTTAATTTCCTGAGCCTGATTCTTATGTATTATTTACTATAAAATCTGATTGGTTATTGACCTGGCTCTTAGTTGGGAACCTAGAAATCATTGGAATGTCCTATGTGAGTATCTTTTCAGTGATGGTGGGCTCTTTAGATCATGCCAGATAGTCTATGCTGATGTAATAGCTTATGATTGACCTTTTGATACTGACAGGAGAAGATTTACAATGCCAAAAACACCAAATACACGATCAGAGAGATATATTGATAACAGTCCAATCTATTTACATCTTATGAGGAAGGGGGAGCTAGCTATTTGGTTCTGCTATGTGATCAGTAATTTATCCAAGCAGAATAAACAATGGAAACCCTCTAAAAACTCTACTCACCCAAAATAGTTACCTGTGTGGTAACCACATGTAAGCACACAGGGAGAATGACAGTCTAAAATCAGGGAAGCTTTGTGTTTGGGACATCATCAGGCCTTGTTATAGATCTCTCTTCATTTCGTGGGTCCTAGTTTATAGGCATTATTTTTTTATTATTATTGAATACAGATTTACTTTTTTCACAATATATTCTGAGTACAATTTCCATTCCCCCATTATTGAATGCATATTTCCTTTTTTCACAATGTTTTCTGAGCACAATTTCCATTCCCCCTACTACTCCAGATTTCCGCAACTTCCCCACCCACACAAATCCACGCTGTTTCTTTCTCTTATTAAAAAAGAAATTATTGAACCTGAAAGGGTAGTGATAACCTCCGATTTATAACTAGTTGTTTATATATTGTTATATTCATAAGTATAACATGCCCATGGACTTGTCTGTTTTAGCATGGAATTCTCAGTGCTGTTTCAGGAATGTTTTGGGACCTTAACAAAGTGGGCTCCACCTGAAGGAAAGAAGTCATCACATAGGAGAGAGGAGAAGGGTCTTGAGGATGGTAGGTAGCCCAGCTCTTCATCCAGACCTAATCCTTCTGCTTTTTAGTTTGAGGAGGGATGAAGAAGCAGTCTCCTGCTTCCATTGCTGCATGTTTCCACCATGATGGACTGTATCCTCTCAAACAGTATCCTCTAAAACCATGAACCAAAAATGCATCCTTAAATTACTTCTTATCAAGTATTTGGCCATAGCAATAAGCAAAGGTATCAATGAAAATATGCAAAAGGCCTGGGATCCCTGGGGCCTGTATGTTGGTATCTGAACTTAGTGTCCTATGAAGTACTGTATCCTTCAAATGGAAAATTGACCTCAGTCTGGGTAGTGAGGATCAAAATTGCATTCCATCTAACCTGCCTTTCAATTTAGGGAATCATTGAGTATTACCTCATTAAATTCCTCCTTTGCTTAGGTTAGAACAACTTCCTGTTATTTGTAGTTATCAGAAAGCAAAATACCTTAAAGAATAATAGAGCAGAACTATATTAAACTTTAGTAGGAGCAAAAGTAAGTTTTGACCTAGACACAGAGGCCAGGGCCTGAGCTGTGCTCCAAATGATATGACAGACTTAGAAGATCCCACAGGGAAGTCCCCAAGGTCTCTGAGGAGCAGAAAGGGGATGGGATAGAGGGTGTGGGGGGCAGGGGAAAAGGGGAGGGAGAGAGAACTGGGATTGACATGTAAAACAAGCTTGTTTCTAATTTAAATTAAAAAAGGAAAAAAGTAAACTTAGAACATTCATGGAATATCACTATTCAAATAATTTTCTTTAAGCAAACTTATGATCAATAGTTAATAAAAATGTCAAGCAACAGTAAGGTACTGTTTTGTATTTTCATATCCAGGAGAATAGGAACTTGTGCAGCAGAAGAACTGCTAGAGGAAAAGCCATGAGCCACATCTATGGTAATGTAATGATTGCTCCACATGAAAGCTACATTCCCAGTGCTGCACTGCACCTTCTAAAATATCTGCCTTTAAAACTGCATATCAAATTGATTTTTCTCAGCTATATCAGTCAAAAAGATGTCGGGCTGCTGACCATAGAAACGTGGACAACAGTGGCATTAAAAGGAGTTAGTTTTTCTCTCAAGGGGAAGGAAAGGTGATATGGCACGCTGGTGGTCCTGTTGACTTGACTCTAGATGGGAAGGAGATTAAAGAGAAGGCAGAAAGAGCTCTTGTGTTCTCTCAGCCCTTTCTAGAAGCTTGTATGGAAGCCTCTTCAGTGATTTCCATTTACATCTGAATGGCCAGAAATGGCCTTTGCAAGTCCTAGAAACAAGGAAATTTGAGAATATAGTCTATCATTTGCTGTACACATTGCCATCACAAATAAAAATTAGAGTTGGCAAGAAAGTTGGCATTTTTTTTAACTTCCAGTGAACTCTTTATATTGACATTCGGCATATAAGCTGATGTTTATCTAGGACTTATTTTTTATTTCTAACAATATAGCAGGTTTTTATACATGTATATTCAATTGAATAGCCATTTATGCAATGGCCAAATTGTCATGCAGGAGGAAATTAAGACCCCCATCATGTTCCTCTGGTGTAAATTCACTCTTACAGATCATCACCACAGATCACATTAAAACTTCCTGGAGGATGGCATTACAGTATTATAAATGGAAAGATGGGGAAATAACCATGCTTTTGAATAAGACTCTCTTATATAAATGGTGTGTGTGAAGCATATCATGTCAATGTTTTGGAGAACAGAATGTATCTACCACACACACACACACACACACACACACACACACACACACCTCAAAACAGAACTACAGGCATTAGATGTGACTCTGGGAAGAAGAGGGAAAGTGTAATGTGACCCTGTGAGGGACAAAATCAGGACACTATGCAGCACCTGGAGATCAAATGCTGGAACAAACTAGAGTTATTTTTTTTTTCTGTACCAGATTCAAATGCTGGAACAAACAAGAGGGTTTTTTGTTTGTTTGTTTGTTTTGTTTTTTTCTGTACCAGATGGGCAGGAATGAGGAAGAATTTGGAGACTAAAGCCACAGATATTTAGGCACAGGCTTCGTGTCCAGGAGGAAGAGGAAGTGATCCACAGATTATTGTCATATTGAATTCAATCAATCAGGAAGAAATATTTTTCTGAAGCTATGAGAGTGGTCTCCTGTGTAGACTGAGAAGTCCTGGATATAGCAGGTGTCTGGATACTGAATGAGACAAGCCAGATTATGGCGAAGAAATCAGGCAAAAGGGGATTCTGACAAAGATAGGCCAGCTGGAGAGGTCAGGACATCAGGAGCAACTTCACATTGCCTTCACGTAAACTGGACAAACTAGGTCAGATGAGCCTGGGAAAGCACAGACTCGAGATTCTTTTCCTCCTGGAAGGGGAGTGCTCCATTGGCTTTCTTTCAAATGGTGCTTGTTTTAGTTTGTTTGTTTTCCCCCGGCTTGGAAGAAGCTGAAGACAGAAATATCAGTGAGTAGTCATTACAGAATTCTTTTTCATTTTTAAAATTTATTTGTAGCCTACAATTCTGTACACTTCTATGCTGTTCCTGGAGGAACAATGCCAGATTGTGTTTGTTTGAAAAATGAGAATATTTGAAGTTTATTAAATATGAAAATATGAGTCTTTAAGTTGTAAATAATGCAGTAATATCCTTTCTGTTTTCCAAATAAGCAATTTATAGTCTTGTTCCTTGGGTTCATTTTTTCCTTGGTAAATATATCTTGCTGCCTTGAAAACTGATTAGAATTGACTGAATGTTAATCTATTCCTGCAACACAGTTTTGATATCCAGCTTTTTTCTTGAGCGTGTAAAAATCTGTTCCTTGTAGTTGTGACCGTTTCTTTCACATCAGAGCTTCACTATGGTTGTTTCCGGTTCCATTAAAGTGTAGTAAGATTGTACCCAATAATTTTTATGAGCAGTCCTCAGTGCTGGGTAAAAATACCTTAACGGTAGTATTCATAAGAAGCCTAAGTGAGTTGTAAGCTAGAAACTGGGGAGTGGAACTGGAATATATTTGACCTCTAGGAAGGTTAATGAATTGGTTCCAGACTCACAGTTTTCTGGAATAGCTAAAATCACCCAGAGGGTTTCAAATATTATTGTGGTTATGTCATGCATGGCAGCTGGTAGGTTACCAGATTTTTCTCCTTCCATTTTACTAAGACATCTACTTCACTTGGACAGAGCAAAATGAAATTCCATGTTGTTTTAATAAACTGGAATCAAAATTAGTGTAATGTGAGTCCCTGTCACATGGTGCACAAATGCACTGATCAAGCATTATAGCACATTTTAAACAGAAAGCTGAATATGACCTTGAGACCAAACCCCACCTCTTGGAGGCATGCACCAAAAATCAAGCATCTTAATTTGAAGGAAATTTGTTCTGTAGCAAAGGCCTGTGGGAAATGTGATAGCATGTCCCCTTCTTTGCCTGGTATATGTGTTGACAAATCTTGTAAGGAAATACTTCCTTATATTTCATCTAAATCCCTGTGTGGAAGTTTAAGCCCACTGCTTCCTCTTATAGCTGTACTGAAGATACGATGCAGCTGCCACTACCAGATGGCCATTAATACACACACACACACACACACACACACACACACACACACACACACACAGAACCATACACACACCACAATCTCTCTCTCTTACACACACACACACCACTCACACACAGAACCATACACACACCACAATCTCTCTCTTACACACACACATACCACTCACATACATACACACACACACACACACACACACACACTCACACACACTCACAGGCACACACCTTGGGCTCATTTAGAGATTGCCAGCTTCTACTGTCCTTATCTCTCCACCCCACCAGCAAGAAGAAAAGGCTTCACCTGGACTCCTTTTTCACTCTTAGCTTGCACATTTACTCATTTATTATATCTGTAGAGATGAATCTATCCACGTGCCTCTAATTATTTCCTCATGGCCAATTTCCAGACGTGACATTCCAGGGTTGAAAGGTAAACACGTTTTAAAGATTATTTACTCTTGATGAACGTTGTTTGTGCATCTACTGACTGTGGAGAAAGACGCTTTTTCTAACACATTCTTTTCTGTGAGGTGGGATGCTTTTTCAGATATTAGCCATTTATCTTCATACATGGGCAGGAATTTTATTTGCCCACCTTTGTTCACATTTGCATTGGTATTTCTATTATATGTAATAGAGGTTAGTTTTATTTTAAAGAAATTAACCGTTACTCAGCATATTATCACTACTACTCTTCCTGCTGTTACTAGCTATTGAAGTCCAGTCATACTTGGAGCAAACAGATGTTTTTCATGTTTATGTTGCTAAATTTATTAGTTGGCAGTCTGTGAGTGAGTGGATAGGGACACTGTTTACACCCATTTATTCCCTCACTACATTTTCCTGGTGCTTTTGTTGTCGTGATGGAGCAAGGCAGGCTTGAATATGTAGCATTTGGCCAAAGTTCTAAAGGAGGTGCACGTATCTTGGGCAAAAGGAGCCACCAAAGCTCTACATGCCTGGAACTTTTCTGTCCTGCCCTTCCAGCATCTGGGTCAATACGTTTGAGGTCTGAGACAACATGAGACCAATATGAAATGAATTTAAGAGAAAATATGGGCTAGTTTACATAGGGCCTTCATGGTAGGTTGAACCCGTTACCATGAGAGATGGGGAACATGAGAGTTTTAAGTAGGGGAGCAATGAGACCTAGCTTTCACTTTGATAGGGGAAATTTTGTAAAAATAGTGTAATCACTTGTCTTTAAGTTATTTGCTGATTTATCTATATCTTACAGAGCTAGAAGCCCATTATAATAACATATACATTATTAAATTATTATATACACCACGTTTAATCTGTGAATTTTCACTTTTTCTGTTTTAGTTACTTCTTGCATAAATATAATACTATTTTAATCACTGAGCTTTAACAGATATTTAAAATGTAGTTGGATAGATTCTTTTATTGTATTCTTTTTAAATTAATTTTTATTTAAATTAGAAAAATATTAATTTTACATATCAATTTCTATTGTATTCTTTTCTAGTAATATTTGCTTCCTGGGTACTTATTTTCTCTATTTCAACTTCATTAGGAGCATGCTTAAAATTTTTTTTGGATTTTGATTTTTATAAATTAACAAGTTTGTTGAATATGAGTTAAATAAACCATGCTGTACATCTGCCAGTGATCCAGTCCTAAATTCCTTTGGTAGGTTTCATTATCTTAAAGTCTTGCATATTACACCTTATCTTATAAGTCTATCCTGTGGCTTTAAGATATTGTGTTGTATCTCTAACCTGACTAGAGTGTTATAAATAGTACCTACCCCATACTAAATCATCCTATGGAGACCTCATGTTTTCATGTTTCTCTTGCTACGTGCTCTTTATAAACAGAGCATCCTCCTATGGGAGCAATGAGGCTTTGATTTTGGACACATCTGGATTTCAGTCCAGGCTTGGCCACAGGTCTTACTTTCCATGTCTGTTTAACGTGTTGTGTCTGAGCCTCAGATTATCAGATGGTAGCGGCTAATCATCCCTTACAGCGGTTTTATGGGGATGGAATGAGGAGAGCTGTGTAGGCTATAGCACAAAGTCTCCACTCAGTATATTCCAGTATATTCTCCTTCTCTGACTTCTGTAACAACTTGGGTTTTCCAGGAAGGCTGGAAATCTTTATTTAACTGTCCATGCCAGATCCACAGTAACACACACACACACACACACACACACACACACACACACACAACACACACAAAAATAACCCCCCCACACAAAAAAAAACAGATTATGTTTCTAGAAGGGGCTTAACTTTTTAAAATCACACATTACATATTATTATTATTTACTTTTTGGTGTTTTGAGACAGGGTTTCTCCGTGTACCCCTGGCTGTTCTTGAACTTGAACCATAGACCAGGCTAACCTGGAACTCAGAGACACGACTGCTTCTGCCTTTTGAGTACTGGGGTTAAAGGCATGTACTACTATGCTCAGCTCACACTTCATTTTTCCATCTTCTCAATCTTATATAACCTAGTTTTTTCTAAGTCAGACTGGAGTGTTCATAAATAATAATGTAAAATGTGATATTTTATGATAGAAATGAGCTTCTGAACTCAGGCATTCCAGTCATCTGTTATGCTATTCCCATACTTTCTGTTTACACCAACTAGGGAAATTGAGACATTTTCTCAGAAGATTTCACTGCCTTGGAATAACAGCTTCGCCCTTCTGTTCCCTGAGGTAGCATTGGTTTCAGCGGGATGTAAGGGTCAACTGTTTGGATGAACAAAACAATATTTATAACAAGGTTAGGGGTTTGGAGTATCAAAGGTATACAGGACAGTTAACTATTAATCTTACTTAACCCAGTCAGTTTGACTCAGCTAAACTCATCTGGAAGGAGTATACTATTTTCGTTCTCTTCCAGTTGGCTTCTCCTTATTGGAATTTGATGATCGGTTCCCTTGACTTTGCCTTTAGCTCCTACTATAAGTGTAAGCTAATTCTCATGCTCATAAAATGTGATGATCAGAGAAGCAACGTTCTTGTATATCAGCAACAGGAATTCACTCTAAACTTCAGACAGACAGTACTCTCTTCTGATTTGACAGTGTGTGTTCTTCTGATTTGACAGTGTGTGTTCTTCTGATTTGATGGTGTATTCAGCACTGCCTGGGTGAGCTTCTGATGGGTTTCTCATCTGCTTTCCTCCAATAAGCTTCATCTGTTTCTGTCTCAGGACCTGCCAGCAGTCTGATGGCCTTGGCATTTCCCAGTCTCATTACGGCTACCCTTCTACTCTCTATTCTCATTTACTAGAAGATGTAACACCTGGCTCCACATTGGGACCCACAGAATGGTCACATCTTTCATTTAGGAAGGCCAAAGGGTCTTCAGCTGTAAGTTTTCCTCCTGCTATTATCTTTCTTGAATTATGTTAGTCCAGATAAGCAGCTGGTACAATGATATATGCTTATGTGGTTGCACCACATTTGACTAGTCTTGTGAAGTCTTCTTGTTCCACCCAACAGTATGTGGTTTCTCTTCCCTCATAATCATGTAACTCTCTGTATTTGCTCCTCAATAAGTATGGAATTCCCCCTTATATGATCCAATATGTACCTACTCATGAGTTTGGTGCCAGAATAGAGATTGAGAGTGCAAAACTGTGCAAGGCAGAAATGATGCCACCAAGGAATCCAGAGTTGATGGAGAGGCATGCAAAGCCACTATGAGCATGCTACCAAATAACTGTAAATTATTTTCCAAAGATCCTTAAAATGCATGCTATAAGGTTATTTCCTTCCCTTGGATGAATTCATGATTTTAAAAACTCACTTCCCCAATCCAGGAAAGGAAAAAAGTGGGTCATTGAATGGAACTAGAGAGTGTCATGGCAGGATATGTCCAAAATTTAAAAATTGAAACCAGATGTGGTGACATGTGCCCTTAATCTTATTGCTTGGGAGGCAGAGTCAGGCAGATCTCTAAGTTCAAGGCCAGCTGAGTTCTAGGACAGGGGGAGCTACACAGAGTAACCTTGCCTTGAAAAACCAAAACCAAAACAAATTTAATAAATTAATAAAATTAAAAATTGCATAAAAGACCCTCACTCTTAGGATACATGAATGCTCTCTCATTTTATTAATTAAGATGGCTGAACCATGAAGTGTGAACAAATACCTTTGCGTTTCAGATGATGCTTCTCTCACTGACATCCAGCTTTGCCTGACTATGGAAGTTCAAGACTTGGCTCATCTGCCTCATCTCATTCATGGAATTTTCTTGCTCTTTTAAGATGAGAAGTGGTGTGAAAAGAATGGGGGTAAAGATAGGCTGGACCAAGCTGTTACCTACAATCCTCTTAGTGTTGTGTTCCACGTGGAGCTATTCTCTGCCTGATGGATGTTCAGTGATGATGCTTCCTGGTACAGAGTCTTGCAGTTTTCTTGGGTATCGTCTCCTTCTCTGATATCCCTTCATCCTTCCCTTGACCTGAAGATTTCTAATTGAACTGATTATTCTCTATTCTCAGCTGTAGGTGTTTGGGGATACTGTCAGTTTTATCTCTGGTTAAAAAATAGTCTGTTTCTAATACTTTGTATAGGACCTAATTGTTCTTTCTCACATTTGGTCGTGTCTGGTACAATGGACACTTCATTCATTGCTTTTTTCCTACCTTACCTAAATGATTGGTTTATCTATGAATGACAATTCAGCAACAACATGCTTTCATTCATTGACCATGCTGCCTGTGGACCCACTTCTTAGACTTTCTTGCTAAGCAACATTGAAGGCACACGTGTACCAATACCAAATAGGGAGTTAAGGATGGATACTCAATCCTTGGAGTTGCTTTTTAGAAAGCCATTTCTTGACTAAACAAAAAGGAAACAACATGCCCTCCTCTAATGACTCTCTCTAAAAATGTGTCTTAGTTTCCATACTCACTTTCCCCAGATCCTACTATTTTGTATGTGCTTTCAACTAACAACTTTTTGACTCAACCTCTCCAGGGAGGGGATTACAGATGTGTACTCTGACATCTGGCTGGCTTCCTCCTAACTTGTTAAAAGGTGTGTTGTCATCTTAGTGCTTGAAAATTAGCTTTCTGCTATGGTAGTTTGTTTTAAATCTCACTTCAAAACATACTGTCTATTATTTTCACCTTTCAGTATCTCACTATAACATTATTTAAATATATTAGACTGTTGTGTCTAAGAAGGAATGCTCATCCCTTGGCTCCTCATTTTTAACGCAGAGAGGAAGAGGAAGTACTTATTTTTTTCTCTTCTACCCAAGGAAAGCTGCTAGTGTGAATTCTGGAAGAGAAACAGGACACAGCCTGTAGCATGATAAATAAAAGATGCGGAGACAGTTATTGGGGTTCAAGATTCAAGCTGAAGATCAGAAAAGCAAAGCAGCTGGACACTAGCTCTTACCTCTACCTCAGCTCAGACCAAAAGGGCAGTCCTCAAACTACTCCCAATTTCACTGCCCCTCAGATTCACTTAGACTGCTATGTTCTCCTCACGTGGCTAGTGACTAATTCTCAGATTGAATGCCTCTACCTTTTGTACCTCTCAAATCCTGGGATTAAAGGCGTGAGCTCTGATTCACTCTTTAGTAGCCCAGGGTGGTCATGGATTTAGAGATCCATCTGCCTTTCTCCTGAGTCCTGGGATTGAAGGTGTGTACCACCACTGCCTAGCTCTATAGCTTGAGGCTGGTTTTGCTTTCTGAATCCTCAGGCAAGCTTTAATAAATAATGAATAACATATCACCACAGCAGTCCTTAGGTAATAGATCAGTTACACGCTCAAATGGAGATATGGACCAGAGCTTCTTAGTTCATGAGGTCATAGTGTGATTCCATCTGAGGTCACTTAACTCAATGTGGGGGTATAAAAAATTGAGCAACACTAGCAGGCTCTAATTATGCAATGACGAAAAACTCGATTCAAAATCAAATTTATAATGCTGAATCTGGCAATACTTACTTATATTGCATCTCAGGATCCCAATGTAGCCTGTGTTTTAAACATACAACATGTGCATTTTATATACTATGCCATCATGCCACACAAAGCCAATGAATACTGCTCACAACACCATGGCTCAGATTCATATCTGACATATGTTATAGATTATAATGTTTTCACTGTGCATTTAAGGCTTCTGCTTTTATATACATAATGGTTCATTTATGGAAAACTAATACTTTTAATAATCATCACTCCATAGCATGTACACATTAGCATCATATTAATACATCTTTGAAATGTATTGGGTTAGAATGTTTGCTTTTTTAAAAGTTGTCATATGAGGTTTTGACTTTTTTTTTAATCAAAAATCATGAAGCAAATTTTGGTTTGCGATTAGGACAGAATTTCCAACAACTTTTGAAATGGTTCAAAATATACTTCTACTGTCTTATAGTATATATTTATGCAAACCAACATTTTAAAACACTGGTGATAAAACAAAAGTATCAATTATTTCTGAAAATGGTGAAGGTGTCCTACATCTTGAAATACTGAATATTCAGCCAAGATTTACTTCTTCAAGTAAAAGAAAATAAGCATGTCCACTTATTACTATGCAAATTTTGCCTTCGTATTTAATAAACAACAAAATTATAGGTATATCAAAATTTATTTTAAAATAAAATTCTTAGGTCTTTATCAGTATATTTTAATTTGTAAACCCATTTTATAGAAGTATATATCCCGAGTCATCTAAAAATTTGAGGGAATAAAATGGGAAAAGATTAAGAATTTCCACTTTGTACACATCTTTTCCTCTTGGAATGACCCATCTTTAAAATCTGCTAGAGGGGAGATTCTGCCATTACAGCACTGGCATTGTCAACCATAAGGGGAGGTCGGAAGGCCCACTGTGCTCTGCAGTTGTTACTAGACAGCTCTACCTGATGCTATTCTATTTTGCTCCTGCCCTGGTGCTTAGACTCGTGGCTGGCTGGAAGAAATGTTAATGGGCTTCTGAAACCAAACCTCTTATGTTGTAAAGCACGATCTGACATCGTGGGTACTTTTCTGCAGTGTTATCCAGCATCTTTCACAATAGATAGATATAAACAGGGATTTTGTTGACATTTCCTCCAGTCCTTCAGTCATAAGTGCTTTTGGAGGACGTAATTAAAGTGCAGAGCTTAATTCAGCATAGTATGCACAGAAACACAGTAATGGGAACATCAGGTCTGCAACCAATGGCCGAAAAAGGTGGAGACATTCCAGACTGAGTGTTCAGCTGGAACAAAAACCCAGAGCAGGGAAAGTACATTACAGAGACTGCCCCCTCACCCCACCTATGGCTCAAAGAGAAAGAGCACAGGGAACATAATGGGAATGGGTAAGTATTATTAAGATGTTTTTGTAAGGTCCTCCAAATCCTTGTGAAAAGCTTAGCTGCAACATGGGAGAGGACAGGACAAAGATAATGAAAAGCTTGGGCAACCATGTACAGACAGAGGAAGGGGTGTAGAAAGGCCTTAAGCAGAGGGCCCTTGGGAGTGTTGAATATGTTAAATGTCCTCAGTCTGGGTGATGGGAGGAGGAATGGAATTGAGTGACCATGCTCTTCTCTGTCAGCCACTGGGGAGTGTCCCCAGAGGGGAAATGAGCCTTCGTGTAGCTCTTCCTTTCTAAGTGCTGGGTTTTGGTGAACGTATTCACACTTCTCTTCATGTCTTCCCAGTGAATAATTACCCGTCCTCAGGATAGCTCTCACTTCCCCCATGTTGGAGGGCTCAGATCCACAGAGAAGGTAAAAAGCCTACCCAGCTTTCCAAGATCATGACTGAAAACTGACACAATCTAATGTTTATTTATGTGAATGGTCTAAGGACTAGGTTTGTCTTCTCTTACCTGCCAAAGCAAGGTCCCTGGAACCACTGGAAACATCATACATTTAAAACCAGTTCCCTAGATTACCAGTCAAAGCCCTGATCCAGGAAGTGAGCTTCCCCTATGACCTGAATTATTCAGAAGAGATGCAGAGAAGATATGTGTGGAAGTGACATGCATGTAGACAGTTATATCCCACTGCAGTGAATACTGCAGCTTTGGGTATCAGAGGGAGGTCAACAAAAGAGACACTTGCATGCAATCCCGCTGGGATCCAAACATGATCTCTGTTGATACTCTGTATTTTCTGCAAGTTGTTAGCACAAAGCACCATGATGGATGGTTAATAATGGGAGCATTTGGTTTGCAATCACCCTTTGTAGGTCACAAAATACACTATTCTATGTCATCTGCCTTTTCCTCTGAGAGGCTTCTGAAGAGTTTAGCTGTGGTTGAATCCACACTGAAAGTTTTTGGCTAGATATTACAACTATTAAAACCATGTGAAAAATGTCTTAGGGAAACAAACTCAAGAATATGCTTACCCTCTTCATTTTCTGCATAGTATGGCTGAAACTTTCTCCCATGACTCATTCATACTGAGGAAACAACTATCTGTAATCCATGACTAACTGGCCATTGAGGTTGTTCTGACTTGATCTCTTGTATGCCTATGATTTATTATATTCTATTCTTCCCATTTTTTACACTTAAATTTCCATTTTAAATAAAATTAAACTTTTTATTCTATATTCTATATTTTAAAAATATCTGTCGGTTGTGGTGGTGCATGCCTGGATTCCCAGCACAGGAAGACAGAGGCAAGGCAACTACTGTGAGTTCTAGGCCAGTCTAGGCCACACAATAAGTTAGAGTAAGACACTGTCTCAAACAAAATGCCCAAACAACCAAACATCTAACACCAACAGCATCCTCTGCCCAACAATCACTCAAAAAGTATCATCTCCAATAACCCACAGGGGTACTGCTTCTGGTTATACTACATGGACTATTTGAGCAGAAGCTGTGTTTGCTGTGAATGCCGTTTACTTTTGTTTTAGGATGATAAAGTGGCTGTCTTAGTGTTTATATTGCTTGATAAAACACTATGACCAAAAGTTACTTGTGAAGAATGAGGTTTATTTCATTTACATTTCCAAGTAGCCTCCCATCACGGAAAGAAGTCAAGGTAAGAACTCAAATGGAGCAGAAGGCAAGAGCTGATGCAGAGACCACTGAAGACTGCTGCTAACTGGCTCCCTCTTCATGGTTTGCTCAGTGTGCTTCCTTGTAGCACTCAGGACCCATAGCCCAAGGGTGGCAGCACCCACAGTGAATTGGGCCCTCCCATGTGAATCACCAATCAAGAAAATGCATCACAGGCTTTCTCATAGGCCATCTGGTGGAGGCATCTCTCCACTGAGGTTCCCTCTTCTAAAATGACTCTAGGTTGTGCCAAATTGACATGAATTTAGCCACCATGGTATTCTTGCAGTGATTGTCACCAGAGCAATGATTAAAGTTACCCTCTCCTATCTTTCCTTCGCCTTGAGAAGAGTGTAGACTTATAAAAGGTTCACATTCCTACTATGACAGTACATAGAAAGGCATCCACATGTTGGATGTGATATATAGTTATTAATCAGAGAAGATCATATAAATAAAAATAATGTACTAGGATATTTATATATGCATATGTATATATTTATAAAACTATAAATATGTTTAAAATTAGCTAGAAGCCAAACTTAGGAGCAGATAACTGTTTTCTTCTGTCAAGGTAATGGGATAAGGCTATAAAATGAACAACTCTGAAATATGTACAAGTTGTGTGGCTCACATAAATCTATTTTTGATCTATATGCTTGGTTACAAGACACTCTCCATTTTGGAAGATTGTTGCAATCTTCTTGGTAGGTAGGGAATTTATTTTTCCTGCACAATGATTCAATATTTCTCACAGCAGTTTGAAATAATGGAAACTTGGTTGACATCTCTTCAGGCAGACGTAGAATTGTTTGTATTAACACTGCTAGCTTCTGTCACTGAGGTTTGCCCTGGAAAAGCTTGACCAATGGGGCTGGGCTCCCTTTTGCCATTTCTAGGCCATTTCCCAGAACATACCTCAGACCTAGGACTATCTTACAAGTCCAGCCCCGTCAACCTTAGAAGGTCAGTCATTAGCAGGTAAGGCTGAAGGAGGCTGGGGAGGGAACCACAGTTATACTCTGGCCCTCCCATGTATGACTCAATTTCTGACAGCCACAAGCTAAGAGCTCCTCATGGGGCAGCTTTATAATTAAATGTTAAAATGAAAGTGTGCTCCTGCGAAGGAGCACACACTGATTTCCAAAGCCTAATTTAATATTCGTCTTCAGAGCTCACAGCTTAGGAGAAAATTCTGCCTTAAGATTCTGCACACTCAAGCAGGTAGGGTGTGATTAAGGGAGTGCCTTGCTTTCCAGACACTGAACTCCAGGGCTGTCATCTGCGCATATTCGGTTTGTGGAAATTGGCAACAGGATCTGTGGATTTTCTCCATTGTGATATGACATGGCATTGTCAGGGTTTCATGGGGGAGTCACCATGCACAGATGGGGACCGAGGTCAAGTGAACCATGTTAGTAGTTGAAAGTTCCCCACAACAACTGGGTGGTGACAATTTGGTCTTTGCACAACACCCTGGCCTCAGTGTGAAGGAGGCATCCCTCTGGATACTCTATGGGATGCCAACACCCATCTATGACTGACTGAAAAACAACATGGGTGTGTGTGTGTGTAAGTATTAACTACTTGGGGAGAAGAAACATCAAATGTAAGTATGGAAATGAAGCAAAGAACCCAAAGGTGAGTAGAAAGGGTAACGGAATCCAGGCAGGTCTGAGTTTGGGGACCACCATTTAAGGTGCCTGTCCTTTTGTTGATGCTGTGTGGCTTAGGGCAGAGCTCTTAACTTCTCCCGGTCTCAGTTTCTCTCTGTGGATTCATGAATGTTTTTGAATTCCAACAACCTAGAATTCTATTATCTTATTTTAACTTTCAGGGTGTTGTTCAATTCCATTACAGCAAAATAAAAACGTGCCTTATTTTTCAACAAACTGTAGTGGGTTCTCAAGAATATTAGTTTGGAAGGTACCCAAAGTCTCCAGAAATTCCTCAGCCTACCATACAATCTGCATAGTCTTCTAATGTGCTGAATCCTGGAAAGCTGGAGAGGTACAGAGTACTCCCTGCTCGGGAAAGCCTTTCTTATGCAGCATTCTAGACCATTGTTTAATACTCACAGCGCCCTTTCAATACTTCTTAATAGATCTGCTAATGTAAACAGAATGCTTTCTCTTGACCAATAAAACGACCTGGCACAGCTAGGAGTGAGGTCCAAAACCTATTCGAAATCCTCATTTCGACACAACTTGGAAATGGTAAATAAAGTTCAATAGTATTTTCAAGATGTATAAATTAACCAAATAAAGGTCACATTTGATGTATCAGCTAAGAATTCACACCACCGTCACATGAAGCCAAGCCTTCTGAGGGGATTTTGAAAAGTTCCAAGTTAATGAGAGAGTATACATTAATCATCAGATGAAGCATTCAGCAGGAATTCAGGGAGCCTAGGTTGTAGCTGGATTCATTCATGTATTACTGCACTACTTTCAGCACTCTCCACTCCTGTGTCCCCCCTCTCTCCACATCTTTTAAGATGGGGTAACGGGGATAATGGGGTAATGATCTGGAAGCATTGTTCAGTGGTAGAGCAGCTGTCCAACATTCAAGAGGAGCTGCGTTTAATCCCTCTGCCTCAAAACAACATTAAACTTTTCAAGTTGTGTCTTGTATGATCTTTATTTAAACTCATTTCATTACATTTGACTACTTACTGATTACATGTATCAGTAGGCATGTACATGCCACGGTGTGGTCCTAATCCTGGTCTGTCTACCACAGGGAACCTGGGGATCAGCTCAAGTCATCAGGACTGCAGGCAGACTCCTTTCCTGTCACGTTGATGCCGCTCATCAGTACTAGCTTCACGTTTTATGCTCTCAGCTCACTCAGCTCACATACACCCTGGAATCCCCACCATAAAACCTAACACCAGATATAATATGGGTTCAACAAATCCAAAACCTCGGAAACATAGTCTTGGATAAGGATATAAATAATCTTCAAAATTTAGCACTCAGGAGCTCTGGAACAAGTTCCCCTTTCATAAAGGTGCTGTTTGTTTGGGATACTGAGCAAATTGTCTCATTCTGCCAGGGTGACCCCTTTGCTAGATGCAGAGGTTGGCCTTTCTGTGTAAGTCAAGTATTGATGAGCTCCTGGATTCTCACTCCCCTCTCTTAACAGGGCACTGTGGCTTCCATTCAATCCTGCCTCAGAGAGAGGCAGAGTGGGCTTGAAGATAAGGAAGACAGCAGCTTTGAGGTACAGGGTGTTCCTCGTCATAGGAATACCACTGAAGGGAGGACAGGAAAGTGGGTTTCTGCCCAACCCCCATGTTCTCAGATCACAAAAAACATTGGGAAGCGTTTAGACTATATGTCATAGAATATGTCATAGAATATGACACCATTCTTATTTGGTCATCATCCCCTATCCCATTTGACAGTAGAAATATGTTTTTCACTCATATTGAATACGGTCTTTTGGTAAGTCTGAGCTCTCTGAAATGAGAGCCAATAAATTCCACAGGCACAGGACTGAGATTAGAGGCTTATGAACATTTCTCTCAACTCACCAAACTTCTTTCTATATGGGAAAGTACAAGGAGATCCATATAATTCGTGGGGCTCATAGTTTTCTTTGTGAGAATATAAAATTAACTTGGACCACTTATTATTTTTATGAGATCAAGTGTACATAGTTAGACCTGATTTTTTTTTCACTCTATGGAAAATATTGGCTTTCTGTTAATTGCCTGTGCAGTCTCAAAGCTCTTTATAGAGTCTTTCATAAGTGGTATTAATAGCAATGGTGGATTTTTTATTAATAATACATAATAACAATAGCTCTCATTAAAACAACATCAGTTAAGCGATTAGAGAAATGGTCGGAATTGTGGTTAGAAAATGGTCTTGTAGACATCAATCCTGCTGAAGTCATTTGTTTTTTTCTTATCAAATAGAGACAGTTATAATGGCCGATTAAGAGCTTAATAAAATTCTGCCCTAATTGCATAACTGGGGCCTGGGGGTTTTGTTTGTGGGAATGTCCTTGGTGATGTCTTATGGTGAGGCTTCCCCAGGAGAAAGAACAAAGGATCATTTGCAAGCTGCTCCTAAGTACCTAAGTAAGCCATGGTTTTCCTTTTTCTTCCTGCTCTGTAGTTACCATCAGGGCTGGAAATGAGCAGTCTCCCGGTTTTTAATCCCAACTTTGTTATCCAATGCCAGGAGACCCTATGACAATGTCCGTGAGGCTTGTGTTCTCAGATGTGTCAAATGAGGATAATGTCTACTTTGTCGAAATTTGATTTTGATTATGGAGAAACAGTGCTGGCTGTTGCTCTACCAAGTGCGCTCTGACTGTTCCCCTGGCACTCTCACCTTGTCCTGAGGCTCTGGTTTCCAGGGTCATCACTCTGCTTTTGTTGAGCTTATGCAAATTCTCAGGTACAGGGGGGCCTTCTGTGGGCATACAGAGTACCCCAACTCCACCCATTTCTCTGCCCTCTCTTTCCACCTACCCCCAAAGAAAACTGACGATAAATAAGCAAGATCTATCAATTCACCATGAGCCGAACTCTGGGAAAGCCAGGTCATATCGTGATTCTTTCTTCCCTGTTACATATTCTTTATACGTGAGTATATTCTAAAATAGGTTATGAAGCCACACATACTGTAAGAAGTTCAGATGTTAAAATCCTAAAATGATCAGTACAAGTAGAGTAGCATGAGGATAAACAATCTAAGGAAAGTGTGGTAGAAAGTCTACTGCAATTCAGGATGAAAATTTTAAGCACTGAACTTCCAGGCTGAGAAAGCAAAGCCCGGAACAGTGAAAGTATTTAAGGGAGATGAAGTTTACCCAAAATGTAACTCTTAGGAAATATATATATGTGTGTGTGTGTGTGTGTGTGTGTATTATACATATACATACATATGTATACATATGTACATACATAATATAGAATTATATATTCATATTCCTAGGTATTTATAGAAAGGTAATAATATCAATGCAGTTTTTCTTAGAGTGAAACTGAGTCTTCATATAGCTTTGTCAAAAAAGTCATAAGCGTTAATAAAATGTGAGCTGACCTAATTTATCCCGGGGCTCTCGGGAAATGTGCAGTGTTGAAGGGTTTGAAGCACACTCAGATCCTAACCCTCGTGATGTGAGCATCTATCTGGTTAGGCAGGGTGCTGACCTAGTGAGCAGGAATCAGAATACTTTTCTGCTTGCTTTGGCTTGCCATGTGTATTTTTCCTGGTCCTGGACCCAATGTGCCTTTGCTGAGTCTTCTCCCCGTGACCTTTGATATTTGGAAGGAGACTCCCAAATGGAGACAGGAGCCTTGGAGAGAATGGTCCACAACATGCTTGTCTTTAAGCTCCAGCTTTCATCTATAAATTACCTTGGAGGGAGAACGTACATATTGGTTCTCAAAAGGTATCAGAAAGGAAGCTTCATTAATCATTACATGGCCATTTCTTAGCTTTAGTCCTCCGGGTCTGGTAAGCCTTCAATCCCTAGTGACACCTTCTGGGCAGGGGTCTGCCCTTGCTGCATTCCATCAGCCTGCCTGTTCTTGAAAGTGCAAAGCTGCTGGTCAGGAGGTGAGGGGTTGGCTGCACCCCTCTGCTGTCAGCCACTCTGCTCATGGTTCAGGTTCAAGCAGGTGACCCTTGCCTGTGCAGCAGATTCCAGGGGCCCTGATTTCCTACCTGCCTAGGCCCCAGGAGTTGAATAAAGAGCTAGCAAGGCAAGGACAGAAAGGGGTTCTGGGTAGGGTAGAGAGGGGGAGGGAGAAGAAGAGCCAAAGGGGAGGGGGAGAGGGAGGAGGCAGAGATACAGACAGAGAGACAGAGAGCGCAGAGAAAGAGCCAGCATTAGATACCCCCTAGCCCATCCCTAAGTTACTAAACTGCTTCTTTGTGTCTGTAAACTCTGGGGTGAACCATGCCACTTCAGCCTTATGTTTCATTCAGGCACAAACCAAATTATGCTATACTTGCGTATATCTGAACATATTGGTTTATCTTACATAGAGTTTAATTGATGCAAACTTGAACTTCAGTATGTTAGATTTTCAGGGAAAACACCATCCTGCAATTTAGATCGCCGTGTTTTCTCTGAACAAAGAAAGAAAAAAAGAGCAAGGCAATTAGAACCCCGCTTCCTTTATTTCGTCCACGCTCTTCAACCACTACAAAAATCATGTTGAACCTCTTGTAGTGTGACTTCTGTCCTTCCCTGTCCAACGGCAAAATTCCTCCCTGAGCCAACATCTGCATCCTTGGACAGATGTACTTGCGTGCAAAGTCCACGCTAGCTGATCAAGCATGGCTTTGTTTGCACTTATTCACTGCTCGCCCAGCACTGCGGAAGTGGTTTTGCATATTAACTAAGTGCACAGTAACCTTTCTTTACCTCCTTAGAGCTCCACCCCCTCCCACCCGCCGGGGAAATCAACACTGTTACTAGCTGAGGAAGCTGCCAAGGGGTTGCCATGGCAACTGTTCAGCTTTCAGCAACTACTTTTCTGTCTTGGAGGGGAGGGGAGAGGATGGGGGGGGGAACACCACACACCCAACAAACTGAGGAGAACTAGGCAGTTTTCTGATCAGAGTTCAGATAAGGAAGGTCACAGCAATTTGCGGGCACTGACTAAAATAACCCCACGGCTGGGAGAGTTACCACGTAAGCACACTGAAAAGGTAAGTGCGGTGCAAAGGCAATAATTAAGTTATTCAGCAGTGGTCACAAGCTGAAGCATTTCGAATATTATCAGCCTGTGTCATCTAAGATGTTATCTCGTGAGTCTTTTCGTTTTCATCCTGAGCCAAACAACGATAATTTTTGTGGAATTCCAAATGTCAGTGAAGCAGTGCAGGAGGGTAAACCAGCCCCAGAGGGGGTCGCTCACATCTGAAAGTCATTTTCCAAAACTTCACTCAGCGCTGGAACAATGCGGCATTCAGGCGTACGGAGCTGGAACTATGTGCAGTGGCGGGTCAAAGCCCAGCCTCCCGGCTCCTCTCAGTGGGGCGGCTGGCTAGGTGTGCCAGGAAACAAGAGTCTCATTTCAAAGGACAGGCTGCTTAGGGTTAGGCAGGAAAGGGCAGCGAGTCAAGGAATGGAAGTTAAGGAACCTAATGCTAGCGAGTTGTGCAGACTCGCAAAGCTCTTGTAAACAGAGTCCAGACTCCCAGGCCCTCAGCAGAGAGTAGCTAACAGCTCAAGGTGACTCTTGGCAGAGAGCTGGAGGGTGGGGCAGGGCGGGGTCCTTAGCACTAGGGTGGAAGGACTTAGAAACCATGCCTCATCCTTTCTACTCTCTCTGTCTGTCTGTCTGTCTGTCTGTCTGTCTGTCTCTCAATAACACCTGCTCCTGCTGACCAGTAAGCTTCCTAAACATCCTCTGCATTCAACCTTTTCCTGCGTCATTGAGCCCTTTTTAGAAACAAAATAGGAAAACATCCTGCAGCAACCATACTTATACAGGCTACCTTCTGAATCATGAATGTGTTTTTCAAAACCTAACCACAGCTACAGCATCCAGATGAATATAAAGGAACTGGTTATAACACAGAGGAAAAAGGAAAACAAACAAAAAACGAAAAACACGAATGAGGCTGGGCTGTGAGAGAATGGAAATGCAACCCCCCCCCACACACACACACACAACGGGGAGATGCGGTTACTAACGCGCGTTTTCTTTTATATTTTATTTGCTGTTTATGAGTGTTTTTTCACACAGTCACGGCAGGGCAGTGCAGAGGCACTGTGCTCTCAGATGCCAGCACCTGTCAAAGGAGTCATCGTTCAGTACCACGACAAGGTATCGTATGTGTGACCAAGGGATAGCTGGTTCTCCGTGTGCACCAACTTGTGTTCAGATCTGAAGTACACAGCTGCCGCTGCCAAACTCCCACTTCCTGGGGACACTGCTCACTTGCATTTTTGCGTGGATTCTGACAAACGGAAAAGGACTCGGGTAGGAAAGAAGAGGCGGGATAGGCCAGGGAAGAAATGTCCATAAATACGGAAACCATTCTTCAAGGTGGCATTGAAAGCTTTACAAGATGTCTAAGATGAAAGGCCTTCATGGATGCAAAGGGCCGATGAGATAGAAGTGGGAAGATGTCAAATTAAAAAGGACCAGGTGCCCATCGCCATTTATTCTGGCAAAGTTGTGCAAAGCTCTAGAGAATAAGAAGAGCGATAGGTAAGGTAAAAGAAAAACATCCAGCCTTGATGCTGGATATTTCCCTGGGAAGCTGGAAGAAAGTTCTAAGAGTTAAAGACAGAGTGTAGCCTCCCTGTCACTGATGTAGCTAGAAGCCCCGTCTTACATAACCGTCACAGGATACAGAATGACAGTTCTTCAGTCTACAGTAAATGTGATGAAATTATCTCATCAGCCTCGTTCTCCTGAGTATTTTTCCAATTCCAGAAAACCATCTGTTAATATGACCTGTCTGCTAGACCCCCACATAGCACAAGGCATGGGTATTAGTATTCAAAGACATTCCTCCCTCAAATGATCTGTTGGAGGCCTACCAAGTTTAGTTTCTGCAGCCAGTTGAGACCAGGAATGAGACACGGAGAAATAATGAGGAGGAAGGGATGAGGGAGAGCAAAGAGAAAATTCAGAAATTTGTTGTAACCTAGCCACAGATTCTTGTGACTGACCTGATCTAATTCCAGCAGCGACTGTCTGTGAAGCCCTGGCACAGCTGAATTTATTTTTATTTTGCCTGCTCAGAGGCAGTGTACAGAGGATGCAAGAGCGCATCACCTTCAGGGAAAGGACTGCAGAGTGCATTACTCACCACTACACCCCCCCCGCCCTGCCTGGAAAGGTTAATTTGAATAAGGCTGCTGCTTCCACAAATAGAACAGTAAGGGCACACAGAGGGGTGGCCAATGAGAACGGTTTTCAGTGATGTCATACTTATACCTGCTTCTTATTATTTGCTGAATGGTAACAATGTGTTCCTTGAGTGTCACATTTTCATTGGTTAAGAGCCCTGCCAGTCTGAGTACTTCTGGAGAGTTTTAGACATTGCGGTTTCTTTACATGCCCAGGGTTTTTTTTTTTTTTCTTCAGTTTTTGTATCAACTGCAGAAGAGTGACCATTTTAAACATTTGTTCTGAAAACAAATATGGCAAACTTTATACTTCAGAATTGATTTGCAGAGTCTAGGGTAGTAGGTCCCTTTATGCAGCAGGAGCAGGATGAGAAAGAACATTGGTGTGTCAATGGGAAGACTTGTCTCAGTACTTACTGTCACACCAGTCTTTTGGGAAAACAATTTATGCCATTTATTTTACAATGTGATCCTCCACAGAGCACAGCTTTCTTCCACTGAACTAGATATAAACTTCCCTACTGGGGGAGATTGGGGTCACCAGAGAAAGGGAAACCTACATGCTCTATTTTTGTCCTAAGTAGCATTGATTTTTAAATCAATTAGATTTTATATCATTAAAACTTGTGCCTCAGGCCACTCAGGTCCCTGGGCTTTTCTAGGGAAACTCCTGCAGATAAGTTTGGGAAAAGCACAGTACCTTGACGGGGAGGTGAATGTGTTGTTCCTGAGTTAGGAATTAACCAACCTCCTAAAGGAACAGAGGAACATTCTGGTTAGCATGAGACACGAGGATGACTGGGAGGCCAGAGGTAAATGTTAGTGTTCAAAAGTCTTGGAGTTTGTGGTGGTGAGGGACGGGCAGGGCAAGTCTCTCCAGGCAAAGTCAGATCCTCAGAGAGAGAGAGAAGAGAAAGATGAGCTGTCCACACTCGGCTGCTAAAGCAGAAGGCAGACTTGGAGGTTAATCCATTGCACTGCCAGGCCAGCACATTAAATGCTCCGGTGAGCAGGGCAGGGCACTAAAGGACCAGTTAGCTTGTAATAGGCACAAAGCAAGGCAAGGGCTTCTTTGGGAGGAGGAGAGAGTGCTTGAGTATGCCTGCAGCAAACATCCCTCACTGGGTATATGCATTTAGATGGAAACGTTGGAAAACAGCAACCACAAAAAAAAAAACAACCCCCCCCAAAAAAACAGCAAATTAGGAAAGATAATTCAAGTTAGGAAGAACTAGAAAATACCAAGTGTTTTGATTGGGTTTGAAATGTCTGTCTGCAAGCTTGTTGTGTTTGAATTCTTGGTCCTCCAAACATGGCTGTCCTGGGAGACTGTTGAGCCTTTGGCATGTGGAGTCCAGCTGGCAGACACAGGCTGATACACACAAGCCTTTCAAGGTTGTGTTCACCTCTGGTTTTAGTCTGGCCCTGCATCCAAGTGCAGTATGTGAAGAAGTCATACCATAAGCTCTTACCAAAGAGAACGCAGCTGCCTCAGCTACCATGCCTTCTGTGCTATTCGTAACTGTACCCCTGAAACAATGAACCAAAATGAAGCTCGGCTTCCTCAAATTGCCGTTTTCAAGTATTCTGACTCAGTGACAAAAGAAGTAACTAGCAGACAAAGCATGTTGAATATCTATATCTCCGTTCAATAGCTAACATCAACGAGTTTTGAAATTGAAGGGTCTATAGCTGACTACACCATTGCTCACTGTCTTCAGGATCTGGTGAGAGGTTATCTGGATGGTACAAAATTATGATATTCATCTTTAACACCACCCCTACACTTAAAGCTCAGAGAATATCACAGAGGAGGGAGTGAGGAAAGCCAGAAGACCACGGCATCTGCTTTGCAATAGTGTCTTCTAGATATGACTGGGAAGCTGTGCCTATGAAAGCATAAGCATATGCTATGCACAAGGGAGAACATCAGTTGACAGTCAAAGATGGATGTGGAACTTGCCCAAACTCCACCCTTAGATAACGAGCTACTGATGACTACTGAGAGAGGTAGAGTCAGTCATCTCCAGGGACAAACCTCCTCACAGGTTGTTCAATCCATGTGGTCAGTCCTAAACACATAAACATAGGAGTAAACTGAACGGATGCAGACTGAGTTTACACACACATACACACACTGCACAAAAGAAAAAGCAATGCATTTGAGAAACATTTGCGGGGGATCATGGGAGGTGGTTGGTAGGAGGGAGGAAATGATGTAAATACAGTTCTCATGTGTGGGAACACCAGACCTTGAGCAGAGACCCACTTCCCCTTCTGCCTGGGAGTAGGCAGCTGTAAGACAATGTTTACTAAAAACATGTTTACTAAAAACAATACAATGCCTGGGGGCATTAAGTTCCTGGAAAAGGCCTGCCCACAGAAACCACCCTGACCTCGACCTTGTCCAAAGACTAACCACCTCTTCTGCCACGCCCAGATCAGTTTCTGGGGTCAGAACAGAACCAGCCAGGGGAGAGGAGAGAGCAGAAGCTTCTCTGGTGGGAGCCTTTCTTAGGAAGTTTTCTTGAACCTTTTTGGGGCCTGCTTAAAGTTTTCTTTACATCATTGAACAAATCTCTGTGTTGTCAATCCCCGACACCCTCCTCACGTTCTCGGACACAGGCCGCGCAGCAGACGCAACACTCATGCATGCTAGCCTTAATTTTTTTATTTTTTATACCATAAATAAATGCATGTATGGACATTGCATATTTATTGAGGTCCTTACTCTGGCAAGAGTATAAAAAATAAGAAAACACTGAATTTTCTTCAGGACTTTTCTCATGAATTCATGCTGGATTTCTTCAAACACCTTTTCTCCATGTGTTGTTGAAATGTACATATAATTTCTGTCCTAAAATCAATTTATATAATGCACCAGAATTATTCATTTGGATATGTTACCCAACCTTTTTTGAGATGATATCTCCCTATGTAGTCATGCCTAACACAGAGCTCCTAATTAGTCACCTGCATCTGCTTCCCCAGTGTTGGCATGTGAGGTAAATATAATTTTCTTAATATGTTCTTGAATTCAGTCTGTAAGCATTTTGTTGAGAAACTTGCATCCATGTTCATCAGAGAAATTTCTCTGTAATTTTGGGGGTGTTTTGATGTGCACAATCTTTACTTTTTTCTTCACAGACTGTTTGGTAGTGTTCCTTCTATTACTTAGTCAATTCATGTGCAGAACAGTTTGAGAAGAATGAAAACATGAATGGATCAAAAACATGAATTTAAAACCTGAAACATGGGAGCTGGGAAAAGAAGGAATCAGATACAGGCAGGGTGGAGGGAGAGAATACTGGGAGAGACAGCTGGAACTGGTGGTCTTCTCGGGGATAAGCTAGAAACCAGTGCAATGTAAACTCCAATGAGTCTACAAGGATGACCCCAGCTAAGACTCCTAGCAATAGGTGACATGGAGCCTGAACTGGCCATCTCATATAACCAGGCAAGACTTCCTACAGAGGGATTGGGGCAACATCACAGCCACGTAACCTTCACCTTACAACTTGTCTTTCCTACAAGATGTGCTGGGGTAAAGGTGGTGCAGAAATTGTAAAACTAAATAATTAATGACTGGTTCAGCTTGAGACCCAAAGACACAAGAGGAGGTCCACCCTGACACTGCCTGGAGAGCCAGGGCCCAGAGGTTGGGCAGTCCACAAACTTAGAGTAGAATAAAACATCACAATTGGCAAAAAATTTCAATGGAATGATTCTTAATGGTATATTGCTAGACTTGTAGATTGGTGTTTAGCTCAGTTGTCATTAGGAGAGCTTCATTCAACACCTGGTGGAGGCACATGTTAACCCACTACCAAATATAAGGTAGAGTTCTGGGAATCCTATGGCAGATGGGGAAGGAAGGACTGACTGTAGGAGCCAGAGGGGTCAAGGATATCACAAAAAAACACTTACAATGAACTAACTTGGGCTCACAGGGCCTCATAGAAACTGAAGCTACAACCAGGGAGCCTGCATGAGACTGACCTAGGCCTTCTTCATATATCTTACAGTTGTGTAGTTTGGTCTTCTTGTAGGATTCTTAACATGGGAGCATTGGCTGTTTCTGACTCCTTTACTGGCTTTAGGTACCCTACTCCTTGTACTGGGCTGTCTTGTCCAGCCTTAATGTGAGGGTAAATGCTTAGTCTTACTGCAACATGATATGCCATTTTTTTATCCATAGGAGAGGACTGCCCATTTCTGAAGAGAAAGGAATGAGGCGCAGAAGGGAGTTGGTCAGATGACTGGGAAGAGAGAAGAGAGAGGAAATTGTCTGAGATACAAAATAATAATAATAATAATATATTAACAATAAACAATGCCTGAAACATTAGAACTGGAGGAAGAAAACACTCCCCCCCTCATAAGCACAGGACATGTGATAGTATAACAAATAGCACCAAGATTGATAAATGAGAATATAGGAAATTAAAAACCCTGAACATCAAAGTGAATAGACAGAATATAGAGTGGGGAAAATTTTTGTCAGGCATATTTCAAACAATGGGGTTAATATCTAGAACACATAAAAAACTACAAAAATTACACACATACACACACACACACACACACACACACACACACACACCAATGAATAAATGAGCTAAAGAGCCAACAAGAGAACTCTCAAAAGAAGAATTAATCTTTAAAATCACATTGGACATCTGTAGTCACCAAGAAAATATGAATGAAAACTTTGTAATTCCTCCCCAAAATGACTAAGATAAATGAGACATACTTGACCACAAATGGTGGTGAAGATATGGAAAAGAGGCACCTTTATTTATGGCTACTGAAAAGATGATGGTGCAGAAATTATGGAAACAAGCACAGTGGTTCCTCAGAAAACTAGGAATAGAACTACCGTGTGACATACTGATAGTAGCTCCAGTTCTCAGAAATGGAGGGGGTCTTATCTAGGGACTCTAAGTCAATAAGAGAGAAAAGTACATCCAGGAAGTAAATTCAAGAATCAACTCAGCACATTTACCTACACATTCAAATGTAATAGATAGAAGAATACAAGTTTCAGAAGTTAAGATGCCCCCATTCTGCTCCTGTCTGCATCAATTGTTATGTTAAAATGGACTCAAGAATTTCTATTCCCCCAGTAAACATTATCTCTGTTGACATTCCAAATGGACAATTCAAAGGCGGATTCAACTTGACTTCTCCCTTAAAATACCAAATCAGAAGGAGCATTTGCCCTTCATCTCAACTATGTTAGCACCTATGATTGCCCCTTCTAGGATACCTCACTCCAGTGTCCAGCATTGGAGACTGAATCCAGGACCTTGTGTCTGTCAGGCAAGAGTTCTACCACCGAGCTAAGTGTCCTGCCCAAGAAATTTCTTAATATATTAATAAAATCACCCAGCTTAAGTTTTAGGATGTATTATGTAGAATGTTTTATTTTTTTGAAAGCTTAGATACTTACAGTTTAAAATTAATTGGTGATATTCTGAAACCCACCTCTGCATGATGTTCTATTTTAGTTCTTTTGGATGAGTGCTGGCTAAATTATGGAGTGTATATAGTCATCCAGAAGCCATGGGGATTTTTTTTTTATACAATGAATTGTTTTAGGATATCTGAAGTGGAGGTATTGGAGTTTCCACCAGTGTTCCAGTTAAAACCATGCACTGGTCTGTCCTCAGTGCTCAGAACAGTAGGAATTTAGAATGTAGATGATGTAACACCGAATTGGGATCTGCTGTTTCAAATCTGCAAGAAGATTTTGAATATAGCTCTTAAGATCTATATTCATTGTATCTGGGATCAGAGATCCTACTCTAAGTGATGTTCATTTCTAATTGCTAAGCAAGTATTGAGAGTGCCGCTTAGACATTGTCTCATTGCAGGAATCGACCCCTCCTTGCAGGAGCTACTTTAGCTGAGAACTCCCTGACATTTCCCTGTGAAATTACAATGACCTTCACCTCATACCCCAAGTGCTGTCTTTATTTCCCTGTACTTTATCATCTTATATCCTGTTGCCATATTTTCTTTTAAGAAAATACATTTCATGAGGTCATTCTTTTGATTAAAGACCCCTGCTGGTTCTCTTGCTTAAAATAGAGGTTTGTTTGGCATATAGGCCTGGTGGCCAGACACAGTTGGGCTGGAATCCAAATAGCTCCAATTTCTTGGTATGCGACCTTGGACAAGATACTTAGCTTGTGCAAGGCAAACTTTCCCTATGCATAAGACAGAGGTAGTACTGCTACTCATTTCAGAGTGTTACCATATGACACAAATGAAAAAATAAATCAGCTAGTCACAGCGCATATTTAAAACTTATCCAGCGTGTCATGTATGGTGGGTTTTGCTTTTCTATATTATATGGCCCCTCTTCAAGCTCTTCCTTCGTATTACAGGCTGAACACATGTATTCTTTGGCTGCTTTGAATATCTCATTTCTAGTTTGAACTATTCAAAGACCCTTCCCATCCTCAATCCAATGAATTCCTTTGGATTTGTTTCCTTCTACCACCCTAAAATGTGAACATTTGTACTGGGGAACATTTATCATTCTTGTTTTTCTTTTCTTTGTTAATAGCCTTCCCTGACCACTGTGATGACAGCTCTGCATATTACATTTGTTGTGATGTGTTCTTATGACATCACATGATGTATACTCAGATGGCGCACACCTTTAATCCCAGAGCTTGGGAGGTAGAGATAGGGGGAATCTCTGAGTTCAAGACTAGCCTTGTCTACAGAGAGAATTCTAGGATAGCCAGGGCAACACCGAGAAACCCCATATCAAAAAAAAAAAGCAAGACATACAAATAAATAACTGCATTGTAATTTTTCTATGTATATAAAAATAACTTTGAGAGTACTACTAGAGTTACAGAGCATTCCTATTAGTTTAAACTAAAATTTTCTCCTTCCTAGCAAATTTTAAATATTTTTTTAGCACTCATTTTGAATGTTTTGTATAGACTACCTCAGGTTATTCCTTTGACTACTCTTTGTTGCAAGTGTTATACTATGTAAATCATAGACTGGGAAACTGATAGCTTGGAAGGCTATCATGGCTCCAAATGTATAATCGTTACAACAAGGGTGTGAACATATGTCTTTCGTGTGTTAAGAACTATTTTATGTAATTTGTTGCCTTAATCTAGTTACAATATTTTCCTTCATATAGATCAAAGTGTGAGTAGAGAATTTATGAAGCAGACAAGGGCAATCTCTTGCAGGCGTCATATATTCAAGTGGCTTGGAGATACCAGTACAGACAGAGGTAAAGGGTAACTCAGAACTGTTTGATCCTAAACTCTGGACACCCAGTAAATCCTTTTATTTTGATTCATTATTTGTTTGGAAGACACTTCAGAGCAGCACTCTTGCCTCTGAGGAAAACTGTTTTATGGGTGCCTTTTTTACTTTTAAATTTCCTTTCCACTTTCGCCAGACAATCCTTTCATAGGAGATCCCGACGCAGACCAAATCACACAGAAGAGCTCATTCCTCTAGACTGAGAGAAAAGAAATCAAGCTAAAGGCAAGACAAATCCTGTAAACATCTCTGTGTTGTCCCATGATGGGAATTAACATGTTGCATTATTCCTCTCAATGGGAACCTTGGTCTACAAGTGCCGACTTTTACAGGAAATAATTCTGTACCCAACTGCATCTATAATTGACACATTTGTAGCTGGCTAAGCACCTGGCATTTTAAGAAATGTTTCAGACCTCTTAGTAAATCAACTAAAACTTTTAGAAAACATTTTGTGGAACACTGGAAAAATATGGTTGGAACAATTCACTCATTTTTCATCCATCCATTTTTGGTGGAGGTAAATTTTAGTTTATGAAAACTTTGTACATTATTACACTGTTATCCACATCACTTCCACTCCCTCCTCAAAACTCCTCCCATGTCCCCCTCCCCAAACCACAGTCTCTTCTTTAATTATTATATATACATATGTATTTATATGCACAAATGTATATATAACCTACTGAGTCATTTAGCTTTGCTACTATGTATGTAAATGTGTACAGGATTAACCACCTGTTTTTGGTCATCCTTTGTGGGAGCTTATCCCTAGAGAGAATTAATTATCCCCCTCTCAGTAATCATTGGTTACTTGTAGCTCTTCATCCAGTGGTGGGATCATGTGCAATTTCCCTGTCATGTGTGCATGTCAACTGGTGTCAGCATTATATTGATCTTGTTTAGGAAACCATATTTTTAAATTTCATGGGTACATTTTCCCTGCCATACCCAGGCTATATTATCTAGAAACAGATTTTCTGGTCTCTGGTTCTTACAGTCTCTCCCACACACTGCCAGCAGAAGAACTCAGATTATCTTCATTTACAGATAACATAGTATATAGCTCATGGTTTGGAAGAATTAATATTGTGAAGATGACCATCCTACAAATTATAGGTTCAATTTAATAGCCAAAATTCCCATTACATTCTTTACAGAATTAAAAATTCATGTATTTTCTTATTAATATCTTGGAAATGTCTCAAATCCAAAAGTATCCAGCATTCCAACAGAACTTCAGGATTTACATAGAAGATAATGAGATCTGGAATATGATAGACTATTTGAAAATAGGACATTATTTCCTAGGGATATCTTAAGACCCAGACAGGAGCACATACTCTACAGATAAACACTGAGTTTAAAAAGCAATCAGTGTCTTTGCTACTAGAGTCTGGAACCTGTCTCTCCAGAGAGAATGATGTTGCTGTGTTTTCAGTTTGTTTTGTAAAAGGAGAATCCCACAGTATCTGCACGTACAAATGCAAATTTGTACAGATGCAAAACAGACATGTCTGTGTAGGAGCTGCATAGCTGTGTGCATCTGTGGCTCATCCCTTCCCACAGGTTGTGGCTAGGAGGAGGCTAACATCCTACTCACTATTGTAGCATTCATGTGCAGACTGGATATGCAGTGTGGTAAAGAATCCTAGATAATCAAAGATAAAGAAAACTTTGATATGACTCACTAATCAGACAGATCCATATAAACATAAAGAAAAAAATTAAAAATAAAACATTCTACATAGCACATTCTAAAACTTAAGCTGGGTGAGTTTTTGTGTAAGCTAGTCATTTCATATTTCATATTTTATTCACAGTTAACATGGCTAATTTCCAAGTAATATAAACTCATCACAAGTAATGGCACTGATAGAAATGGGAAACTTAAGTCTTATATACTTAGACATTTGTGGTATTTCAGCAACCAAGTTATCAAGGGTCCTGTGTCACTGTGTGGAAATCATGCATTTTAAGTACTTCTGCATGTGGTCACTTGGGGTTAAATTAAACAGTCTATTGCTGTAGCAGCAGAAGTATTGCAGAAGGCTATATGCTAGCATGTTCTGGTTCTATTGCATTCTTGACAAACCTGTCTTTCTCTCTCTACACTTCTAAGGCTCAGATGTCACACCGTTTTTTGTAGTATCTGAATGCTTTATAAGAAAATTTCACTAAACATACTGGGAGTAATAAATATAGTGTCCATGAAAAGAAAGGAACACGGGCTTAGACGCATAGAATGATGTAGATTACAAAATGGAGCAGATAACACTTGCTCTTTTGCATGTCTTTCTTCAGCTGAACTAGTGATGCTTCTAATGGGACATGTGACAACTGGTTTCTGCATGTAACATGTCAGTCTAGGTTATCTCCACAACCATGAAAAGCTCAATTAACAGCAGGGTTGATATATGAATTTCATTCTGAGGAGTCTGGCAATTGGAAGTAGATAAAAATAAGAGAATAGGACAGTATGAAAAATAACGAAGTATATTATCAGAGGATTTATGGTGAGAAAGCATCATATTAGCAAATTATTTTAAATATGAAAAAGTTCAAAGTTGACATTTTAGTGTTAAAAATATCTAATTACAATTTTGCTGATTTCAGATTTGGGAATGGTGTCAAATACAATCTTTTTATGAAGACACAAAAATTAAGAGGTTTTAGAAATCTAAAATTACCTTAGTATTTAAAATTTGGAGGATAATTATTCAACAAATATTTGCTGAGTCCCATCTTTGTGGTAAACATTGCTGTGGACACTGGGGAAGGAGCTATGATCTGTGCCAACCTTGTGGACAGAACTTGCTTTCCAGTGGGAAGACAGACAATATACTAATCAGCAAATCAACAAAATACTTAGACTTTTAGATGCTTTTATGTGCTCTGGAATAAATATCGAAGTCTAAAGAGACCAAGAATATTGGGGAATAGCAAGTATTGATAATTGATCATGAAGACTGCTATGTTCTATGATGTTGAGAAGAACTGACTGAAAACAGCTGAAGGAACCTGGGAGTTTAGATGTCATCACCTGGATGAACTCTGTTTTAGGCATATGCAAGGGTCCTCAAGTTGACACACGCTTTGATCGTCTGACAAATAAATTTTGTCTGGCAGAACTGAGTGAATGAAAATGGAAGGAATGTTGGTGAGATTTTATAGGAAGTTGCCTGGACTTGATTTTTGTGAAAAGGTCTGTTACTGAACCTTGCTAAAGGAGCTCCATGGATCCTTTAGCAATTTCACAGTGCTGGAATTACAGGTACCCTGACTTGTCTGTGTTTACATGAGTTCTGGAGAGGGAACCCAGGTCTCATGTTTGCATGGCAAGCACTGTACCCATGGAGCCATCCCCCTCAATTTGTCTTTAATGATTCGATTATCGTCAAAACCAGAGGGATGTCAGTTTTTTTTTTAACATTGCTCCCCCCTCCCAGTACTTCACTTTAAAATAAACTATCTGACTGTTTATACTGGTAAAAGAAATAACATGGGTGGTTTGGGTGTTGAACTTTCATGACTGGTATGTAGCAAGGAGCAGAGCTGAGGAACTGTCCTCTTCCTTCCTTCCTTCCTTCCTTCCTTCCTTCCTTCCTTCCTTCCTTCCTTCCTTCCTTTCTTCTTTCTTTCCTCTCTCCGTCTCTCTCTCTTTCTTTTTTTTTTTTTTCTTAATTTTAGGCTCAGGTATAATTGGGCCAAAGGAGGGACCCAGTAGCCAGGACATGTCATATCCCTACCTCCATGTCTTTGTTCAGCAAAAGTGAAAGAAAGAGGAGGTGGGATTCCAGAGTCTGAAATAAATCAGCACCCGCAGAAAATCTCCAGTTTCTCCCTTACCCAGGCTGGGGAGTATAAAGCTCAGACCCAGAATGCTTACTGAAAAGAAATGTCTGTAAGAAAAGCCCACTGTGTACCTCTCCAAAATAGAAATCACTACAGAGAGCTGAATGAAGACAATGGTGCAAGCACTTAAAATATACATGTTTTAGAATGAAAGGAAACAGTTGCAAAGGCAGGTAATGAGCAAAATGTAATCATGCTTCATATCATTATATCAATGAAACATTTATCTAATTGAAAAACCTGCTGCCCTTCCAGACAAGTAGGTCCACCTCTGCCTTAGAGATCGTTTGTATTCGCTGGCATTTGGCTTTCTTCAGGTCTACGCTGTGGCCAGTATTTAATTCACAATGGCATGCATACAACCAGGACTGTTAACTACAGCCTCCAAGTTCAAAGAGACTGTGGGGAAGGGGGAATCAAGAATAAATATGCAAAATTCCTGCTTAAGGTGGTGGTGGGGGGCAGCAGACACATCCTCCTGTTCCTTGGTTTCTGCTTAAGACTCTGGCTGAGACGGCTTCCTTTAGAGATAAAGGCCACCATCCTTTCTAAACATAACACCTTAACGCCTGAAAAGCAGGAGGCATCATGCCCTTAACTTAGACCCGTCATTTCTCATTGCTTGTTATATAAAACTCATCTTTGGTGACTTGAGATTCACCTTCTGTTTGCTATATGCAATTGATATTGAAAAATAAGATTGAAAAGATTTTTAATAATCATGTCCAATAAAGAAATGCAAATCTCAGACTTAGCTCCGGATAGAGGTTTATAGAGAAGCCCGTTAGTGGGTTCCTGGAGTGAGGTTGAAAATTCAGGCAAGCTTTGAGCCTCAGAGTTGCTATGCTTCTCCAGATAAGTTCCTGCCAACAAACAGGGGGCTTCCTGGGCCACCGTGTGTCTTAGGACAAGGATAAAACCAATGATGTCTTGAGAGGAAAAATCTCAATCAGGTTTTGGAATGCTGCAGATTGACTGTCACATGTATTTCCAAATGACAGTGAGCTTTTTCATGCAGTTAACTCTGCTGTGTTAAAAATAAACATGTTAACTAACCTAACTTTTATTTTTGGCAGGATTCTCAAGTGAGGAACACTATGTACCTGGTTACTTTTGCAGTTAATAATGTGAACCCAGAAAACCCTAAAAGGAAATCTTAACCCTAAGGATTCCCAGTTGTGAGCGTAGTCCATGAAGCCTACTCAAAATAACCCAGTGTCAGCGTTTCAGTGATGATGGTCCCCAACACACAGATTGCTACTGTCTCCTTCCAGTCACCGGAATTCCTCCCACTCCCAGTCATGCCTCCAGATAACAGCCACAGTGGATTGAATGCGATTTTAAATGAATGTTTACATGTCTCTCTATTTTGTTCCTGGGTTTTATTGTTTTTTGCTATGCCGGTGATGAAAGGTTATTCTCTGAAAGATTTAGTCAGTGAAACGAATAGCATAAAACCCTGGCCCCTGCAGTTAAGACACAGAAAGAGCAAAGGAAGAAAATGGGCAAGTATCCCATCGGGCTGCAAGCTTTTGAGTTTATGTAGGAATGATGTCATTTGTTTTCACAAAACCCGGTTTAAATTTGTTCCTGCCTTTCCAGAACTGCAGCTCGGAGCATCTGTGGAGACTTCTGCAGACTATATTTCAGGCGTTCGAGAGTGCGCGCTGCATCGAAATCCAACCAATAGCAAGGGGGAGCCTAGCTCTCCTTTTTAGCCTCCCTGTGTTCCCCCTACCTGAAGCAAGGGTGTGCTGCAGCTGCGAGATGACCGCCCAGTGCCCTCCAGGCCCCTCCTACCCTGATCCAACTGCGAAAGCATAAAGGCAAGCCTCCAACGGTTTAAAGGAGAACCTTGCCCAAATCAAGACCGACTTCTGGCCACCCTCACATGTTTGTTTCACTGGCAGGTAACCTCCAAGGGAAGGTGTATCTGTAAAGGTTGATTTGATTTGGAGGGTTTTAAATTCGATCTTAGCCGTTTATTTTGCAGCCCTCTGCAACACGGGAACCATCCTAAGAAGTAAGAAGGCAGGAAACAGAGATCCCGGATTGCTGGACCCTCAGTGGCAGAAGGGGAGCCCCTGAATGCTATAGCTGTAATTATCTTTCACAAAGTAAACCCATTTCTGGGTGAGTATTTGTAAAGGAAGACTGGGAAATATGCCCTGGAGAAAGATCACCAGTTTAATCACAAAAATCAGTGGGTTAGGGGCAGAGTGAGGAAGAACGTGCTGAAAGGCACACCACCCTTCTGTGCCTCAGTTCTTTCCCTCCAGAAAGAAATACAGGCTACTGACAGTGGATTCAGTGTGGCCTCTTCAGCGGAAGCAGCAGAAACTGAATTCTGGCTAGTTTCTTACAGAAAGTCCATGAGGACATTTACAGAATAAAAAGGAAGGCTGAAGAACGCGACTCATGGATGACGGGCCAGCCAATGTTGGGGTCTCTTTGGTAGACCCAGTAGCTGGCACTGTCGGTTGCCTTTGCTAGGTGGACAATGCCCAGCTTCCAGCTGTTTCTCTTCTCATCGTATTCAACTGGCCTTAGTCTCAGTAGGGTGTCCCTTTGTCAATGGGCACATGCCTGTAAGGTTTTGAATACCTGGAGTCCTCAATTTGCTGATTCACAGAGTATCCCGGCAGAGGGAGCAGGGGGCACAATGATCTCACGGGACATGATGGTATTGCTTCTAAAAGAATGGGGATCAGAAGGCCTTTCTCCTCCATTGATCATGTTTACTGCTGTGGATTGAACTGCTATAATTTTCCTGCCTAGGTTGATGGTTATCCGTTCCTATCAGTCGGTTCATTTTCAGTATTGTGGCTTGAACCCAGAGCCTCATGTATGCCAAGGAAGCACTCTACCTCTGAGCTACACACAAGCCCCCATCTCCTTTCAAAATTCATCTTTGAGAGACATGCAGACAGGACTTGAACTTGTAAATATACTACCTCAGCCTCCTGAATGGCTGGGATATGCCACCATACCAGGCTAACTTGGATTGACAACCTAGTCATGGTTACCAGTTTGTGAACATCAAATGAACTTTTGAAGCAGATGTAGTATTGAATTATACCAGGACAAGAGATGTGGGCTTTGGCAATCCTTGCCAACTAAGGTGTGTGTGGCTCTGCTATCATTTTTCATAACCGAGCTTGCTCAGACTTGGACAATTTAAGGAAAACCAAATGTTCTTCAAAGAATGTGAAAGTCCACCTTCTTCTCTATATCCCCAGCATCTCTTCTTGGCATGGTAGGTAACTTATGAACCATTACTACGGATTTACCATTCAATGCAATAATTAAACTACTAAATTTCTCTCATCCCTACTTTTCAATGTGTGTAAAAGTATGCTATCCCCAAAAATCACAGTAGGGGACACAGTAGGGAACTTTTTTATTTGCCTACTATTGTTTTCTTCTAAGGGTGTTGCCAGCATGGTTACCTCAGCATCGTAAAATGGATAAAAATCTAAATGACCTCCAACTTTTCTGTTTATGGAAATACTGTGACTTAAGACATTTTGGTGAACATAAAGGTGAAATATTTATGTATTTCAAAAGACTGGTATCTGTTAAAAGATCTTTAAACAACACAAATCAAGGGTCTTCACAGAGCATCTATTTATGAAAAGTAGAAGGTCACTACAATATATCATTATCAGCCAGTAGCTCATTTCGTATGTTCTTGGGTTTTGTCAATATCCATGTCTCTAGCTGCTCTTCCAGAGAGATACAGCCTTCAGATTTCAAGAACCACTGAGTTGGGCTGTCACTTTCTAAGCCAGTGGTTCTCATCCTTCCTAAAGCTGAAGTAAGTCCTTTAATACAGTTCCTCATGTTGTGGTGATCACAGTGATAAAGTGATTTTGGTGCTACTTCATAACTGTAATTTTGCTGCATTTATAAATAGTAATGTAAATATCTGATATCCCGACATGTGACTCCTCTGGGGTTTGCAGTCCGCAGGTTGAGGACCACTGTTAAAGCCAATTGCTAAAAGATATGCGCCTTGGAATCCATTTTCTGGGTCCCACTCTCTCATCAGGCTTAGTCACAGGGATTTGTAATGGGTCCCGGTCAGGGTCAGGGTATGCTTTTAGACTTCCACTCCACCATTATCTGATGCCTTCAAGAGCACTGTTTACTGGATTTCCTGAATTTTCCTACACAGCTGCATCTGAGACTGAAGATCAAAGAGGCTTCTTAGATCAAGCAAAGCTACACACATATGCCTCTCAGACATATTTGAAGAAAAACTCAAGAGACTAATGAGTTGTGCTTACTTCAGACTCATCCCTCCTTTGTTTCCTGCTGGGCATGGTGGGCATTGGGAGTCCAAGTATAATGAACAGTAGATGGACTCACTACAGCTCTGTGATAAAGGCACAAGTGCAGATCAAGGACCTTAGGACAAATAACACCTGCATCAGAGAAGCGGGCCATCCAATAACGTGGGATGCTGTCATGGTTCCCAACGTTTTCTGCACTATTTTCCATTGATGGAAATGCTTTTCCTATCAGCCATTCAAATGCACAGTCCCTTCATTCCCTTCATCCAAGGACATTGTGGTCCTCCTTGCAACGTGATGTTGTCCCATTCAAAACTCATGAAGTGGAAAGCAGAGCGCAGGATGCTATGAAATGTGGTTTTATCATTTGAGGCTCTACAAGGACCAATCATTCCATTAGAGCAGCGATATGGAAAATTGCAGTCATAAAAGGAAAATGAGTCATATTTACATTATGCTGACTAATATTTTTAATTAAATAAGATTTATTTTAGAATAGAAACTACTTGGCATTGAGATTATTAACTTGAGAGAAAAATGTGTTCACCATAGCATAATGACAGAAGACTAGTTTCTTATGAGGGAGAGTGTAGCTTGGAACAATCTAGAAATCATGGGAGGGAAATGGCCAACTCTACTCTAGCACAAAGTGAAAGGACATATATGAAGCAGACAGCAATGTGTTCTTGACTAACTCAGCAGAGGACAGTAATCCTCAAGCCTGAAATTTAAGCTTTTAGTGATACAGCATGTATTAGTGCCAAACTAACATCAGTGTCTATAAAACACACATTTTTGTTAAAATTATCCAACATGTAGATATTTTGTGTTGTTTGTCATGTCAGGAGACATTTTCACGTACTCTGAGTGTAGATGAATTTCTGATTCTTAGTGATAATGAAACTTGAGTATAATCCAGGTATTTCCATGAGTAGGGCTGGGAATTCATAGTTAAGCATCCTTCTTTTGCCCATTGATCCTTTCTGTCATGACAAGAGGTCACCAAGGCATTGCTTTCTCAATCCTGTATTATCTGGGTGATTGTTTTCTGGAGTCCATATTTCCAGGAGAGACACTGGCCTGACTGATATTAATAACACTTTAAAAACCTCCCATCTATAGAGCATCATGGAATGAAAAGAAAAAGCTGCATTTCCATTGGTTGTGTTTGTTATATAGTTCACGTTTTAAAAATACTATACAAAGTTTAAAAGTTGCTCAGGCATTTTATCATATATATATATACATATATATATATGTCCTGTATTATAAATGAATTATTTACTTATATTTAACTTCTTTCCCCACTTAATTTCATTCATCTGCTAGGCCACCAAGGCTCACAAAAGACTCAGTTTATTTTCAAATTGTTTTTAACTTATTTAAAAACTGAAAAAAATAGTCTCTCTTTCACAGGCTTAAACTCTGTAAGGGTGAGATCTATGTACTGTCTATAATAAATATTGAAACTTTACTCCATTGCTTACAGTGCAATGATATCAGCCACATTCAGTGTCAACCCTTCAAAAGGATCTCTTCCATCTCCCTGGAAAGATCTCTATAGTAAACTTGTTTGCTAAATGACTGAAGCCCCCTTAACAAATAAAACATCAGTGTCTATTGCTGTTCTTCTCTGAAGTGATGACAAATTGCTGAGGAGTAAAAGCCTTCAGACTAATAACGGATGAAAATTGACTCTAAAATCCCATCATTTTGTTTACCAGCTGTCTTTACAATTCTATAATAACCCAGCCCACGTTTAAAAAATGTTCAGAGATAGTAAAATAGACCAGAAACAAACGATCTCTCTGCTGGAATTAGTTTACGCATGGGAACAGGCTGGAAAGAAAATATGATTCAGAAACTTACCTAGCTCTCAGGCATGAGACCCGGTGACCACATACTCGGGGCTGAAGCAGAACTCAGGAGCATTACATCATCGTGACAAACTTTCATTGGCTGCAGAAGCCCCAAGGATAACACAGGCTTGTAAGGTGCTGTGTGAAAGTCCCTGTTGGCTTTCTTTATCAAGATTACAGCTAAAGTACTGAGAGCAAGATTTTCCCTTCATTAATCCTGCCCTGGCCAACCTGACAAGACATTGTTAACCATTTCTTAACATGTTTGTCTCCAATTTAGTCATTAGTTTTATATTTAACTCTAACCTGTGATGAACTTGTTTTTTTTCTTGTTAAAATTTCCCTTTAAAGCATGTTTTTAACATTAGCTTGTTTTATCTGAAGTGTGTGGCATCGTTCTGTATGAAGGGCAAAGGTCCCTGATTAGTCTCAAGGCTATCTTTATTATTTTGAGTACCTTATTTGAATCAATGAATTTCTCTATATTTCTTAGTTTTTATTTATTTTTCTCTAAGAGGAGGGACAGATACCCACATATATTATTTATTTATTTATAGCTCTCTGAATGTAAGTAATACACTCAGCCCCCAGTTCCCAATCATTCATTTTCATTATCAGAAATTTCCCTCTCCATTGAACTCTAGAAGTTATTTATTTCACACAATTACCATAGTGATTTACAAACTGAAACCATATGTGTAATTTGAGAGCAGAAGGCAGTAGATGGGGTGAGGGTGCCTATGGTACCCATCCCCACTCTGCATCCATTCCTACTCCCTCTGGGTTAAGTATTTACTAAAGGAGAAACTACTCCACAATAGGTGGAACTATTGCACAGTTAGATCTCTCATTTAGGAAGCAACAGAATTATGAAATCACTAGTTACTGTCAATTTCCCTGCGCTCTCTGATGGTCTGCCTGCTTCTGCTTGTTCTCTGCTTCTGTGTCTACCTCCATCTTACACTTACGGGAGCAAAGAAGGGACAGGCTTCAGACACGAAGAACTCAACTTACTTATTTTTGGAATTTTGAAAGAAAGGTATTTTCTGTGTTGTCCTGAAATTCTCTATGTAGACCAGAGAATTGCCCCTGATTCCTGAGTGGGATTAAAGCCATGTGCCATCATGTGCGGAGCTCAATTTATTTTTTTAAGTAAAATGCTCACACCTTCTTCTTACTTGATTCTCTAGTCTCTTGAAAACACCCATGAAATTCTCAGAGCTGACAGCTAAGAAATCAATTTCAAATATTTGTCTAGGCCTTAACATCTTTGTACATATCTTTGCTATCCCCACAGACTTCCATTCTCATCTATATCATGAAAGAGACCAGCCTGCCTTTGCAAGAGTCATAGTTACTGAGAATATGGTTTCCAAGTCGCCTTTCTGTCACTGGTCCTTAGACTCTGGCTTGCGCATACTGACTAGTGATCATTTTCTGAATGAATATTAAGGGGGTCAAAGGCCCCCATTTGAGTTTTTGTATACTTGAGAATGATATAGAGGGGAGAGGAAGAAACAGAGGAAAAGGAAGAAAAAATAGTTTCAATTTTAAGTGGAGGCAGGAAAGCACTGGTCTCCTGGTCCTTGCCAAAGTTGGATAAAAATATAACAGTACACTCATGGGGTGGGGGGCTATCAATCACAATGGACTGGAAGCTCCACAAAAAGGGATGGCAGAGCTTATGTTTGAAGAAGTAAGAGTTGCTTAGGCAAACAGGAAAAAAACATCATTCTAGGAGGAGAAAGAAAACAGAATGCAAAGCAAGGGACAGAGTGTGGGTGGGACAAGTAGTGATATTTGTGTGCAAAACAGAAGATAATCTTCTATCTGTAAGGGAAGAACGATGTTAAAGTGAAGGCCAGGTCCATAGAGTTGGAGGTCTTGTCAGGCAAAAGAAGAGATGGGAAATTAATTGCAAAGCTACTCTAGGTTGCCCCTGGTCAACAGTCAGATTTGTGAGTGTCTTAGTCTAGCCTAGCCTGGGATAGATGAGAGTGGGTGGGCCCAGGAACACGAGCGAGCTTATGTTTCAGCTAAGAGTCGTGGCAGGAAGCAGATGGCCCTGTTTAAATACTGGACTAAACAGAGGTATCTGAAAAGGCCATGCCCACGGGTGGGAACAGGAGAAGAAAATGAATGAAGGATAGCAAAACAGACAGCAAGCCTCAAAGGAAAGAAGCTGCTATTGCCCTAGGCTCATGACCAGAAACTAACCTCAGAGTGAAGTCACAGAAATGTGGATGTTTCGGTAAATAACATTTAGCTTCTTGAGGCAAAGAGAATCATGGAGAAATACACAGAAAGTGAATGAAGGTAGACTCAGCAATACTGGTGTGTTGGTGTGTGTTTGTGTGTGTGTGTGTGTGTGTATGTGACAGAGACACAAACACACACACACACAGAGAGAGAGAGAGAGAGAGAGAGAGAGAGAGAGAGAGAGAGAGAGAGAGAGAGAGAGAGTTCAGTGGGGTGAGGGGACAGTTCTTTCTTTCTACACAGGGCAGGTTCTGGGGATCAAACTCATGTCCTTCTGCTTGAACTATACCTTCTGAGCCATCTTGTCCGCCCATGAGATTTTTCTTTAATCACACAGTGAATACATCATTGTTCCTTCATTGCTAAAACAGTTTTCTTCCCATGTTCTGGGTTCAGTATAGGAAACGCTCTGTTTGAAGCTTTTGGCATAGATATACAGAAAAGTTGGGTGTAGCTGTGCCTAGAGCACAGAAGAAAGTCAGGATCAACAACGGAAGACATTACCTCCAGACACATGCATGGGATTACCTGGTGCGGGAGAGCAGTGAGAAGAACAGTGATAGAGGAGAGGTAGCCAGAGTCAAGGCCCTGTGAGCAATGGGGAGGAGGAAAAGGAAGCATAGAGAGCAGTGATATAGAACAAGGTGAACACACTTCCAAAGGGTGTGACCCAGAGCATCCAAACTGGGCAAGGACAAGGAAGACATTCCGATTAGCTTCTCTAGAATAGAAGTATTTGGTAGTAAAAGAACAGTTTGAATACAGGGGGTTAAATCGCTACCTAAGAACCACATCTGGCCTGCCCATTTTTTATTTGTAACTAATATTTAATTGTTGTTATATTTTTAGATGGTTGAAACAAGAAAGGAATGTAAATTATAGCTTGCTATCTGTGAAAAATATGTTAAAGGTCAACTCAATGACAGTAGAATTTTTAAAAAAATATAGCCAATAGGAGCTATACTTATGTTTTGTTTGAGGGTTTAATGAGAAAGCTTAGCCGTTGCAACAGAAGCCCCATCTATCTGAAATAGGTCAGAACTTTAAGGAAGCAATTGACTACCCCCTTGTTAGTAAAATAGTACTGCAGATGCCAAGTTACAGTGGGAGGGGTCACAGATGAATGATAAAGAATTAAAGGAACCAGTGGCATGTAGTCATCTTTATTTTCTAGAAGGCTGCTGGACACAGATTCAGGATGTTTTCTACCTGTTCATTTGTTTTCATTAGTAGAAAGACAACAAGATTTGGCATTGGGTAAGGCCAAGTCTTATTACATCTGTTTATTTTGTGCATGTGTGGGGATGTGCCTATGCCCGTGCCAGAGCACATCTCTTGGGAGTTGGTTCTCTCCTTCCACCATAAGGGTCCTGGGATCTACTCAGATTGTCTGTCAGGATTGGCAGCAAGTGCCTTGACCCATGGAGTCGTCTTACTGGCCCTCAGAGAGTGGGTGAAGGGCGGGCATTCAGTGGTGAGCAAGTGGCAAAGCTTCTGTGCAGCACAGACCAAGTTGATAGCATTTATACAGTTTGAAACTGGATGTGAAACCTTTGAAATTGAAGAAAATAGGAGAGGAAATTGAACAGAAACATGGGCAGCAGGAATCCAAAGTGAAAACCAGTTGAGCTTGTCTGATTTTCTCCAGTAGCATTTGGTAGAATAATCGCTGGAGAGGAGAAATGAAGCAGCGATGCTGGGTAAGGTTTGGGGTTTTGTAAAGCCATCGCAGTAGGGGAGAAAAACAAAGCAGACTAGGTTAAAGGCAGTGGTGAGGGCTTGTGAACAGAGACAGAAATAAGCTTTCCACTGATTTTTCTTCTAAACACCCATGCCTTGCACTCTTGCATGCGATGCTTATTCATCAGGCCGTATCATCATCTTGGGAGGAAAGACTTTGCTGGTAGAAGTAGGTCGCTTGGGACAGACCTTTGAGCATGACACCTCTTCTTGGGTCCTATCCCACTCTTCCTGCCCTATGGTCCATCATGATGTGAACAGACTCTACCACATGTTCTCTCCACCGCACCTTCCCCATAATGGCAGACCGACACCACCGAGACTGTGATTCCACATATCTTCTTCCTCATGTTGTTGCTGCCATGAAATCTGCCACAGTGAATGGAAAGAACTCACACATATGGGTTACAGAACGTCACCTGGAAGAGCATTAAATTCTTAGTGGGTGGGTCTCCTTTGTGGGCAGTTGGAGATGTTCAAAGAGAAAGATTAATGTAGAGGACAATGACATTCAGGGATAAGAGTTGTTAATGTTATAAGTGTGTTGGATCATGGTATTAAGAGAAAAAGAATAGATTTTCGGTTGTGAGCTTAGCCTTTAACGACTAAGATAAGTTCAGAATTTATTGTTTTAAATGTTATGTCTGGACTATTATACAGCCAGAGTATCCATAACAAAATATAAGAGGGTGAATGGCTTAAACAAGAAAATTATTTTCTTGTAGTTATGCAGGCTGGATGTTCAAGATTAAGTCGCTATTGGTACTGCAACATCACAGAGCCACTTCTGTGCACACAGATTTGTTGGGATCAGAGAAACTTACTGTTACTCTAAATATTGTTTGCATGAGTTCTAGATATTAAATTCTGGTCATCATGCTTGCCACGCCCGCCGCGCAGCCTGTATCCGAGAATGTGACAAGGGTGTCGGGATTGATGACACAGAGACCAGAAGGCTTCCCAAGAAGGCTCTCCTTTATTCCTACTCTGGCTGGTTATTATATACCCTGACACCAGAGGTGGGGATGGGAGGGTCTGAGGATGCGGTTAGTCTTTGGAAAAGGTCAAGGACAGGGTGGTTCCCATGGGCACGCCCTTTTCAGGAACTTATTGCCCCGGGCATTGTATTGTTTTTAGTAAACATGTTTTTAGTAAACATTGTCTTACAGCTGCCTACTCCCAGGCTGATGGGGAAGTGGGTCTCTGAGCAAGGTCTGGTGTTCCCACACATGCTTACAAGGTGAACATTTTACAAACTGAACTTCCTAGGCCTCTTAAGTTCCTTTTGCTGGGTATATTGTCTCAACAATGAGAAAGCAACTAATACTAGAACCCAAATAATGTGCTTATCCTTTTATGCTCAGAGGTCAGGTGACTCATTGGAAGATAAGACACTTGTTACAGATAAACTGGTCTCACTCTAAATTCTTACGTGTTCATGACTTTTGCTTTTTAAGATCCCTAAAAACATCCAAGCAGCTGTCCCTAGAGGAGGTAGAGTCTCTAAATGCAAAAACAATGTTACCGAGGGTGCATCATGGGTTACATGAAACACAAAAATTCTCATGTTTTCATAGCAGTCCTACTACCATGCTTTGGCAAACATGGTGTCTGGCTATGCCAAAGGGTACAGTGATATTTAAAATAAGATTAATTATACTCAATTTAATTATTTCCTATCATAAATGAGAAAATATATATTGTTGTGTTGGAAGTTTTCACAGTGCTATTACATCTTTCTACCAAAATTATTCATGACTTTAATTGTTAAAAGATTTGGACTAAACCAGGCAAGTTGGAAAGAAATAAGAATTTATTCACCAGAGGTTGAGTTTTGAGCATCTCAGCAATTGGTTTCGAACAGCTTTTCATCTTCTTCTATTTCTCAAGTCATCTCTGCTCAATCTAGAGCCAGGCATCATTTCTTTTTAGAATCATGGTATGTAGACGGATATTAATTCCACACCAGGCATTATTCAGAATGAGGTTTCATACCTTGCAATTGGAATTTGTTCTTTGAATTTGACTCACCAATCATTTTCTGGAGAGGAAGTCTTATCATTTCTGATTTTAGGGTGAATATTTCAAAGCAGATATTTTTTATGGACCAGATCTCTAATTTTCAACAGAAAGGATTGCCTTCCTCTCCAACAGGGACGCAATGTTCAGAAATAGTCAGAAATAGCTAACTATATATGCATTCTATTTTTCAGCTGCAGATCCCGACTACATAAGACAAGCAAGTGTCCTCACAGGTTCAAATGTTAGCACAGCAAGGGGCACATGAAACTGAAATAAGTTCTCTCCTAGGGACGATTGGACACGTTTTGGTCATTTAGAAACTAAGGTATTAAGTGCACAGATATGATCTGTGGCAAGTGCAGTAAGAGTTCATTTCCAATGCTCGCTTCTTTTGTCAGGAAGGCATTTTTGACATTTTTTTACTCATGACACATCAAGCAAACACCACATCCTCCCTCACACAGCAGCCATCAAACAACAGCAGTCAAGAAAAGAGAACTGAAGAGTGGATAGAGAAAATATGGTACATTTGCACAATGGAGTATTACTCAGCAGAAAAAAACAATGGAATCTTGAAATTCTCAGGTAAGTGGATAGCACTGGAGGAAACCATCCTGAGTGAGGTAACCCAGTCACATAAAGACAAGCATGGTATGTACTCACTCGTATATGGATTTTAGACATGGATCAGGATAGTGCCAGTCTGCACTTCCACTGACAGAGAGTCTGGGAAACAGGAAAGAGCCTGAGAGATATGCATGGTACCCAAGAGAAGAGGAATGAGGCAAGAACCTCTGAACAGATGGGGAACACTGCGAGGGGTGGGGGTGAGTGGGACCTGGGAAGGAGAGATGGGAGAAGAGGAAGAGAGAGTAGGTCATGGGGGAACAGGAAGGTTGAGTGGGGGGTAGACTAGGGGGAAGAGGGAATCATAGGTTAGAAGACAGATCAGGCACCAGTGTGACCTCTAGTGATCTAAAGGGATGACACCAATTGGCAAGCTAAGCAACAGCGGAGAGACCACCTCGAATGCCCATTCCTGATAATGAACTTGAAGTCTATAACCATTCTGGGGCCTTCATCCAGTGACTGATGAAAGTAGAGGCAAACACCCACAGTTAAACACTGAACTGAATCCAAGGAACTCAAAGACAGTATCAATGAGCAAATTGGCAAAGAATGGGCTGGCAAAACCAGCAAAGACAGCTGATTTGATCAGGGGAGAGCTCTTGGACCCCAGACTGACAGCTGGAAGGCCAGCATGGGACTGATCCAGACCCCCTGAATGTGAGAGTCAGTGAGGAGGCCTGGGCAACCTATGGGGCCTTGAGCAGTGGATCAGTGTTTATCCCTGGAATACAAACAGACATCGTGTGTCCATAACACAAAGAGGGATGCTCTCTCAGCCTGGACTCTTAGTTGAGTGCCTGGACCCTGCCCTGAGTGAAATGACAGACTCTAGATGTCCCCTATGTGGAAGAAAATGGCAATAGGATGGGAGGCTGGGGGGATGGTAGGAGGGTGCGGGAGGAGGGGAGGGAGAGGGAACTGGGATTGACATGTAAAACAAGCTATTTAAAATTCAAATAATAAAAAAATCTAAAAAAAAAAAAAAAGAAAAGAGAAGACTTGAGAGGAAGAGAGATATTTTCCACATACCCAGCAGTTTACTTAAACTAGACTCACATTGCCTTGGACAGAATGGGCTATTCTAAAAGGCTGATGCTTGACCAATTTCTACTAATAACTGAGTCTAATTTATTTCTTAAAACTTTGTGGTTTAATAGAATATGTCCTGGTTTATTTATTGAGCATAATAAATGGAGCTCTCCTATACATATTATGAATAATTGCATTAAAAATGCCTGACCTGGAAGAAAACACAGCATACAAATGATTTCAGAAATTACCTGGAGGCAGTATGCTTCAGTTTCTAATAACTCCTTATTTATTTATACCAAAACATCAATGAAAAAGTAGTCTATAATATGACGACTAATTAGGTGACTACAAATTAGACTTTTGACATTTAGAAACTTGCATAGCTATGACACTGTAATTACCGACTGTGGGTAGTATACTGGCTCCTATGAAAGCTGAAAACACAGCACACAAATATGTCCTTTCTTGTTAGAACCATGTCTGATGCTACTCATTTGGGTTAATTTCAGTTACTTGTTGACTATAGGAGCTTTGACAACAATAATTTATATGATACTATGACTAACTGTAGACTTATTTCCATGCATAGTGTCCAAGTGTGGTTGCACAGTGAGCCTCCATCAGACATTCCCATGCTAGCCCAAGTGATGTCCAACATGACATGAGCTCTTACTCTTGTTATTTTAGTTGTAAAGATCTGGAGTGGTTTCTTTTGTGCATGAAGCAAGATTATTGACTTCCTAGAATGAGCAAATTTATCCCAGACTGTATGATACTCCAAGAATCTAAGATGATAAATATTGAAGAAAGATCATGCTATACAAATACTTTTTATTAGAACTCAATGATCAAAAAATCTATTATTATTGTAAACAATACTATTTGCTTAGTAGAGTTGGAGTTATGTAGAAGCATGTTATGTAGGTTAAAAAACAAGCCTTCCACACTCTGTCATGGTTGCTGATGCTTCACTTGGTAGGGAATAGGTAGACAAATGACATGAAATCCTTATTTGACATGAGTCTGTGGAACACATCAGCTCTGAGAATGCTTTCAGCAGAGGTGGGGAGAGAGGAGATGCAGCTTGCTCAGAATGAAAGCACAGGATTCCTCACACCTGCTCTATGGTAATGCCTCTCCATTGAAAACCCCCAAGCAGCAGAAGAGACTATGAAGCTGCCTAGCTGCTCTAAGAAGACAAATGCTGCCCTCCTCATTTTAGAACAGTCCCAGCAGTGGTGATTAGAAGAGAAGCACAGCTAACTGCAGGTGGAATGTGCAGAATTTGCTTCTTCTTATGAATCATGTTTCATCTCATAACTTTCAAAAATAATTATATTAGGAGGTTTATCTACTACTTTCCAAAAAAAAAGCAAGTACAGTCATGGTGAGCATATATACATGCTTGGCTCTGAAGGGGGCCAGCCTGAAATGCACACTCTTTCTATATTCTTTATAACCAATATTTGATATTCACTATTCACTATAACCCCATTTCCAGTGCAGTTCTGCCCCTTATTCTTTTGACTTATCTGAAGTTCTGTAGATGCTTCAGACAACTCAGAGCCTTCTTTCTCTTGTGATCCTCAGTAACTTACTTCACTTAAAAAAATTCCTCATTTCCAATCATCTCCTTTTCCTTCCATAATTTCACAGTTATAAGGCAGACCATTTTTATTGCATTTGGTTTTATTGCTGATGGTCTAAGCTGCAAATACATATTTATTAATGCACAATATTATTTTGTTGCCTCAACTCTGTGTTATCAATATGTCTCTACTTAAAATTTTTATCACATTTATTTATTTGCAAATATGCCTCTTGAACATGTGGAGGTCAGTGTTGGGGAAGTCTTATGCTAATAAAGCACTGTCTGGCCAATAGGAATCTAGATAGGTGGGGCTAGGAGTCCAGGAGGACTCTGGCTAGGAGTAACACGAGGAGTCGAGATGTAACGCCATGAGGTAGGACCCCGGAACTTATCCGGTAAGAGACATACTTACATTAACAATTATGGGGTAATTACTTAAAGCAGAGCTAGCCAGTAAGAGACAAGCAAGGCCAACAGCTTCATAATGAATATAGCCTCCTGTGTGTTTATTTGGGACTGATGCAGCTCTAGAACCAGGCTGGCGGGAAGGCATTCTCTCAAGGAAAAAGCTTCTCTTAACATAACTGATGCGGCTCTAGAACCAGGCTGGCGCGGCAGAGCCCAGGCGACTGGCGGGGGATAAACCAAAGCGGCTAGCAAAGAAAAAGCTTCTCTTAACAGGTCAGAAGAAAACCTTTGAAATCTGGTTCTCTCCCTATATAGGATATCACATCAAGTTGTCAGGCCATCTCTCTCTCCCGCCCTCTCTCTTTCCTTAAGACCTGTCTCTACTAATTGATGACTTGTTGGCGTGACACGGCTATTTATTGTTATTTGCTTATAAGACTCTGATGTGGATGTTCTAGAAGAAAGATACCTGCCCACGGATGTGTGAGTCTAATAAGGCTTGTTATTACTTACTGACCAAGGAAGGTAATCACAAAGAGAATGAATGATAATTCAAGTCATAATTACATTAAGCCACATATTATGACAGGAATGACTGATCAAATCTTTAAATGTGCAAATCAAATCATGTATTAACTGAAAAACCACCAGTGTTTTTCACTGTTCTTAGCTATCCAAAATGTATATCCAGCATTCATTCACTCAATGACAGTTCAAACCTAAGCATTCCAGTCATATACCTGTTAGCTGCCGGTCCTCAACATCCCTCAAATTTCCTCATAATCTTATGAAACCACATCCTCCAGAAAGTATTCATTACCCAGATGCCAGCCACACTGCTCACTTCCAGGTCTCGATCCCAAGTGTTAAGTTTGAATAACTGTTTAATGCATTAGATTTTTTTTTTATGAAGTGCAAGCATGGAACTTGTTTCTCCATTAAAGTCACCATTCCCCAGGAAGAGATGAGGTCTACATGTCTTTGAATTCTCTATAGTATTTTATGTAGGCTAATCTCCAGTAACTATTTGTTGGTTAATTTATGCAGTATCAGAGATCAGAGAATGAATTAACAGATACAGCTTGGTGAACAACCACCATAGTGATGAATATAAAGTTATCATCACTAAATAATACAAAACCAAAAATGTTCCCTCTATACTTAACCACCATATAGTTTTCAAACAACTATTTTCCTGTTCTTCCATATTCCCATTATCACTGGTTTTGTAGAGCTCTGCTTTTGCTAATGTATTCATTAGTGTAATTCTTAACTTTCTCTTCTGGACCATTCTTATCCTTGTATCAATATTACATTGTTTAAATTACCATAGCTTCATTGGAAAACTCATAAATTCTATGCATTTGCTGTTCTTCTTCAAGAACATTCGAGATATTCTTCATAATTTAGGGAATGTTTTAAAATTCTTATGATATATTTTCTGATTTTTTGTGGGGGGAAGCTTGCAGTTAAATTTTAAATCAATTTGGAGATAATTGTTGTTGAGTCTTATGAAACAAGAACATGGTGTATACTCCTATCTGGGTATAATTTAATTTCTCTTAAATATTTTATAGTGTTTGTATAAATGTATTACTCTTAAAATTAGATTTATTACTGTGTTTTATGTTTTATGTTGCTATTATAAATGTATCATTTCTTAAGTTTATTGTCTACATATTTGTTGATGTTATTTTACAAATATTTTTATATTCTCATCTATATTTAAAATAACTTTAAAATTTTGATGCTATAATAGTCTTCATTTTGTCAAGGAGAAAACTAAGGCAGAGAGAATTGAATTAACTTTCACATCACCACATAGTCAGAGACAGCACCATGATAACCCACCAAATCTTCATAGAGATTCTATTATCCTATAGTGGAGCTATAGAATTGGAGGTATTCCTTGAAGAAGTTGATCTTGAATATATCTGTCACATACTCAATTCTATTACTTTTTATTATACTAGAATTATCTTGGTAAAGAAACTTAGACCCAGAAATAATGAGAAATCCTACAAATTCCCAGAACTTATAAATGTCAGGATAGTAGCTGGAATTTAAGATTTTATGAGATCAGTGCGATAAGGTACATATGAAAGTGCTAGTGTTTGAAAAAATGGTAAAAACTATAATATGCTGCAGCAGAGTATACAATATGCCCAGTATACACAGTTCCTGTTTTTAGCATGCTCTCTGTATACTAATACACAAGAAATTATAAGATAATGCTTTTGGATTATATATACATACACAAAAACACATGTACACACATACATGCACACACAAAACATGCACACATATGCACACTCAAATACATACACTCACACATACAATCTTTACTGAATCTTTGTTAATAAGAAAATAGTACTTTGATTTATAAAGTGATGTCTCCCTTTAGTTTTGTATTCTGTTTTTTTGTGACGCAGCTTCCTAGTTATTATATTCTCCTGTTCTTTCTACTACGTATTAGTCACTCAGTCAGCTTTCAGTCTTTGTAATTATTTACTCTCTATTTTTCAGTGTAAGACTTCTCTTTTCAGCAGTGTCTACTTAAGCAATTTTATGTTTTACTCAAGTGTGTGAAGGCTAAAACTGGAGATCCGTTTATTGGAATTTCAAAATTGGAATATTGGTCTTTGGCAGCACCAGTAGTCTACAGCAGGGCAAATCATTTTTAATGAGTTTTTACATAAATTATTCAATTTTTTTCTGTCAAAGCAGTTTGAGTGCCAAACTTCCCTTTTGGCTGTGACTTTACTAGGCTTCAGCTAGACAATTCTACCTTTTCTTAGTTCATTTTTATTTTCTTGAAGTAAAACAAATGCTTTTCTACTATTTTTATTATCCCTAGTCAAAGAAATGATACCAGCAACTAACCTCCCATTGAAAAAAACTCATATGTCTTTTCTTAAATGTTCTTTTAGTTGAGTAATAGATTAAACAAGTGAATGAATGAAGTGGATTGCTATTCAGTAAAAAGATGGAACCATTATTCAGATTCTTAATTACTGTAACATATTCCTTTACACAATGTGAATATATGTTGCTTAGTTTAACAAAGAAGCTGACTGGCCAATAGCTTAACAGAATAAGGTTAGGCAGGAGACCCAAACTGAGACTGCTGGGAGGAAGAAGGGCTGAGTCTGGCGTCACCAGCCAAACATAGAGAGATCAAGACGAACGTGCTGTACTGAAAAAAAGTTGCTACCATGTGACAGAGCATAAATAAGGAATATGGGTTAATTTAAAATGAAAGAACCAGTTAGTAATAACCTGAGCTATTGGCTGAGCTTTACTACCTTTTAGTGCATGACAACATAGAGTCTAGCAACTGTGACTCTATGTGCCACCTTTATGAACTGAGGACTCTGGGTTGTTCCACTGCTATGTATGTGCCTCCCCATCTTTGAAGGTAGCCTTGGGGCTCTTTTCAGAAACGCAGTGAAGTTTATGACAAGTGAGGGCTATGCTGTGCAAGCATTGTCTTTATCAATGAAACATGTTAAATGGGAAGGATTTCAAAATAACCAGGAAATAATTTTCCAATCTCCAGGTAACATTCAAGGACACCACCAAATAAATACCCCATTTTTCAATGCTGAGCATGGAGAATATTGTAATCCCCAGAAAATATGTACATGTCTCTTACACATGTCAAGACCCCATTCGTTATATGATTAAAGATTGAATTTTCCTTTATAGTCAATGAGAATGATTATGGTTACACTTATCTCTTTCAAACATCATCTAAATTGGTCAATATGTTTACGGTGCATCCAGGGAAACATTATATGATTGTATTCTTAATTTACCCTGACAGGAAGATGATCCAATTTGACTAACTCTGTTTGCTGGCAAATACAGCAAAATTCTTCTTCTTTGTTAACAAAAGATTCATTTTTTAAATTTTATGTGTCTGAGTATTTTGCCTTTGAGTGTAAGGTTATGATGTGTGTGGTGCCTGGGGAGGCGAGAAGAAGCATCATCTCCCACTGCCTTTACAGATGATTGTGCTGCCATGTGGTGCTGGGAACCGAATCCAGGTCCTCTGCAAGAGTAGCAAATGCTCTTAACCACCGAGCCCATCTCTCCAGCTCATTCCACTTACTAATTTGGGTTGAAATATATCCTGGAATTCCTGAAGGAGGTAACAATATACTGGTTCTATGATTTAAAAAGAGAACAAAAAATCCTACCTTTTACTTTTCAAATTACATAGAAGCCAATGAAAATAATGAAAATTTCCCGTAAAATTATCGTTTACAAGGAAGTAATATTCAATAGGGTTAGTAAACGGGATATAATATTTATATGTACACTTTCATTCATTTAATTTAATATGAAAAATGTGGTATTCACTTCATTTGGGGTGATTTATTGAGGTATCTCAAATATAGATTATTTATTTTTTTGCTTCAATATCTTTTTCTTTTCCTTATTATAAATTTATATATATGCATATATAAAAATTGTATTTAAATTAGAAACAATCTTATTCTACATATCAATCCTAGTTCTCTCTCCCTCCCATCCTCCCATACCCCCCAACAGCCCTTCCCCATCCACTCTCCAGGGAGGGTGAGGCTTTCCATGAGGGATCATTAAAATCTATCATGCCATTTGGGGCAGGACATAGGTCCTCTGCTCTGTATCTAGGTTAACAGAATATCCCTCCATGGAAAATGGTCCTCCTTGTTTCCTAGTTTTTCTGGAGGTGTGGATTGTAGTCTGGTAATCCTTTGCTTTATGTCTAATATCCATATATGAGGGTGTACATACCATGTTTGTCTTTCTGTGACTGAGTTACCTCACTTAGGATGGTTTGTTCAAGTTCCATCTATTTACCTGCAAGTTCAAGATTCCATTGTTATTTTCCACTGAATAGTACTCCAGTGTGTAAATGCACCACATTTTCTGTATCCATTCTTTGGTTGAGTGGCATCTAGGTTGCTTCCAGGTTTAGGCTATTACAAATAATGCTGCTATGAACACAGCTGAACAGATGTCCTTGTTGAATGAATGTGCATGCTTTGGGTAAATGCCGAGGAGTGGAATTTCTGGATCTTGAGGTAGACTGGTTCCTATTTTCCAGAGAAAGTGCCATACTGATTTCCAAAGTGGTTGTACAAGTTAGCACTCCCACCAGCAATGGAAGAGCATGCCCCTTTCTCCACATCCTGTCCAGCATAATCTGTCATTGGTGTTTTTGATTTTAGTCATTCTGACAGGAGTAAGATGATATCTTAGAGTTGTTTTGATTTGGGTTTCCCTGATGGCTAAGGATGTTGTGCACTTTCTCAAGTATTTTTTAGCCATTTTATATTCCACTTTTGAGAATTCTCTGTTTAGTTTTGACCCCACTTTTTATTTGAATTATTTTGTGTTTTGGTGACTAGCTTCTTGAGTTCTTTGTATATTTTGGAAATAAGTCCTCTGTCAGATGTGGGGTTGGTGAAGATCTTTTCTCATTATGTGGACTGCTGTTTTGTTTTGTTGACTGTGTCTTTTGTTTTGCAGAAGCTTCTCAGTTTCAGGGGATCCCATTTATTAATTGTCAATCTCAGTGTCTGTGATACTGATGTTATGTTCAGGAAGCAGCCTCCTGTGCCAATTAGTTCAAGGGTACCTCCCATTTTCTCTTCTAAGAGGTTCAGTGTGGCTGGATTTATGTTGAGGTCTTTGATTCTCTTGTACTTAAGTTTTGTGCATGTTGATAGGTATGGATCTATCTGCAATCTTCTATGGGTCTGCATCCAGTGATGCTAGCACCATTTGTGGAAGATGCTTTCTTTTTCCATTGTGTGGGTTTAGCTTTTTTGTCAAAGACCAGGTGATCATAGATGTGTCGGTTGATATCAGGGTCTTACACTCAACTATATTGGTTTATCTGTCTATTTCTGTGTCAATACTAATGTGTTTTCATTACTATAGCTCTATAAGAGACATTGAAGTCAGGGATGGTGATGCCCCCTTAAGTTCCTTTATTGTACATGGTTGTTTTGGCTATCCTGCTCTTGTTTTTCCATATAAAGTTGAGAATTGGCCTTTCAAAGTCTGTGAAGAATTGTGATGGAATTTTGATACGAATTGCATTGAATCTGTAGATTGCTTTTAGTAAGATTGCAATTTTAACTATGTTGGTCCTACACATCTAATAGCATGGGAGATCTTTCCATTTTCTGGTATCCTCTTTAATTTCTTTAATGACTCAAAGTTCTTGTCATATATGTCTTTCACCTGTCTTGTTAGACTTAGCCCAAAATATTTTATATTGTTTATGGCTATTGTAAAGGGTGATATTTCTCTGATTTCTTTCTCAGCACCTTGTATATGTATATAGTAGGGCTACTGATTTTTTGAGTTAATCTTGTATCCTGAAAGGTTGCTAAAGGTGTTTATCAGATGTAGATATTCCCTGGTTGAATTCTTTGGGCCACTTAGGTAGACTTTCATATCTTCTGCAAATAATGAAAGGTTTACTTCTTCCTTTCCAATTTGTATCCCCTTGGTCTCCCTTTGTTTTCTTATTGCTCTAACAAGAACTTCAATTACAATAATGAAGAGATACGGAGAAAGTAGGCAACCTTGCCTTGCTCCTGATTTTAGAGGAATCACCTTGAGTTTCTCTCCATTTAGTTTGATTTTGGCTGTTGGTTTGCTGTATATTGCCTGATATGTTCCTATTATCCCTGATCTTTTCAAGACCTTTATCATGAAAGGGTATTGAATTTGTCAAAGGCTTTTTCATCATCTAATGAAATGATCATGTGTTTTTTCTTTTTCTGATTGTTTATATGGTGAATTTCATTGATTGATTTTCATATGTTAAACCATCCCTGCATCCCTGGGATTAGGCCTAGTTGATCATGGTGTATAAGTTTTCTGATGTGTTCTAGGATTCAATTTGCCAGTATTTTATTGAGTATTTTTGCATCAATATTCATGAGGGAGATTGATCTACAGTTCTTATCTTCGTTGTGCCTTTGTGTGGTTTGGGTACTAAGGTAATTGTAGCCTTGTAAAAAGAGTTTGGAAATGATCCTTCTGCTTCTATTATGTGTAAGAATTTGAATAGCATTGGTATTAGTTCTTCTTTGAGTTTCTGGTAGAATTCTGCACTAAAACCATCTGGCCCTGAATGTTTATTTTTTTTCTTTGGCTGGAAGTCTTTTGATGGCTGCTTCTATTTCATTAGGGGTTATAGGTCTATTTAAATTGCTTATCTGTTCTTGATTTAATTTTGGTGCATGATATCTATCCAGAAAAATCATTCATTTCCATCAAAATTTCAAATTTTGTAGAGTACAGGTTTCGATAGTATGACCTGGTGATTCTCTGGATTTCTCCAGTGTCTGTTGTTAAGTCCCCCTTTTCATTCCTGATTTTGTTAATTTGTGTGTTCTCTCTCTCTGCCTTTGGTTAGTTTGGATAAGTGGTTGTCTATCTTGTTGATTTTCTCAAAGAACTAACTCTTTGTTTCATTGATTCTTTGTATTGTTTTCTTTGTTTCTAATTTATTGATTTCAGCTCACTTTGATTATTTCCTGGCATCTACTTCTCCTGGGTGAGTGTGCTTCTTTTTGTTCTAGATCTTTCAGGTGTTGTTAATTCTCTAGTTTCTTCATGTGGGCACTTAGTTCTATGAACTTTCCTCTTAGCACTGCTTTCAGAGTATCCCAAAATTTTGGGTATGTTGTGCTCTCATCTTCATTGAATTCTAGAAGTCTTTGTTTTCTTTTCTTTTTTTATGTCTTTCTTTACCCAGGAGTGATGCAGTTGAGCATTGCTCAATTTACATGAGTTTGTGGGGTTTCTGCAATTTGTGTTATTGTTGAATTATAATTTTAAGCCAAAGTGGTCTGATAAGATACAGAAGATTATTCCAATTATTTTGTGTCTGTTGAGGTTTGTTTTATTGCTGAGTATGTGGTTGTTTTTAGAGAAAGTTCCATGTGGCACTGAGAAGAAGGTATATTCTTTTGTGTTTGGATGGAATGTTCTATAGATGTCTTATAAACCCAATTGGGTCATAACTTCTCCTAGTTACTTTGTTTCTTTTTTAGTTTCTGTGTGGTAGTCTGTTCATTGCTGAGAGTGGAGTGTTGAAGTCTCCCACTGTAAGTGTGTGGGACCTAATGTGTGATTTGTGTTTTACTATTGTTTCTTTTTCGAATGTGGGGGCCTTTGTATTCGGTTTATAGATGTTCAGAACTGAGACTTGTATTTCTCTACAGGTTGTAAAAAATAAAGACAAATAAGGTATATTTTTGCTTATGTGAAGTTGGTGTAAGTTATGCAGTTGTAGCAAACACATCTAGGATATTATTGGCTTTCAGTTACAAATGTTTGTTTTTTATTTCCATAACATGCACAACACAGATTTATTAGAGACCCTGATTCATGTCTTATCATTTCATGGCTGAAGACCCTGTAAATGCTGTTACATGCATATGCGCGGGTGGGCACACACACACACTGTTTTTCTTTTGACTAAGGTTGGTATCACACTCTGTACAGCCAAGGATGACCTTGAATTTTTGATCATCCTTCTGTCTCCATTTCACAAGGGCTACAATTACAGGTACATGTCACTGTAGCTAGTTTATGTAGTGTTAGCAATCAAATTCAGGCCCTAATGCATACTAGACAAGTACTCTGCCAATTGATCTATGTCTTCAGCTCTCTGCACTAATTTTATAGTTTTCACCTGTAGGTGAAATACATCACCTCCACCAGAGATTATTGGACAAGAATTGAACAGGTCTTATCATGCACTCTGATAGAGAACAAGAAATATTTGGTGAATAGCATTAATAAATATCATAATAGGGATGAGGGATGACTCACTAGGTAAAGCGTTCACATGTATGTAAACCTGGCAAGCTGTTCTATCCCTCGGATCCACTGAAAAGTCTAGATGGAGTATTGTGCATCAGCAACCCCCATACTCCTTCAGTGAAATGACCATGAAAGGAGAGTTGGCCTGAAATTTGTAGGTCTGTTAGCCTGGAATATGTAGCATAGCAGATGTAAGAAGAGACATGCTGCCTCAAAAAGGTATGTGGTAGATCATGACTTGTGAGTGCTGTGATCTGTCCTTCACGTAACACTGTGACATGCATGTATATGTACTTATGCACAGCACAGTTAATAAACTTTAAACATAAATACCATAATAATCATTTTGCCTCAAGTAAAAAAGAAAACTTGTCTATAAGTATGCCAGAATATCATACTCATCTTGTAACTTTTCCTTACCCCCATTCCACATTTTTGTACTATTTTCTTTCCCTCTGGTTGCACATATAAACTCACAGCAACTATGGTGATCAATACACAAGACTTACACTAGATTGAGCCTGTCAGCATTCCATCATGTACTGGGGAGAGGTCTGGGGTAATCTATAGGCAGTTAACGGCTTCTGGGAGACAAGAAGTCATTTTTCTTCAGCGACATAGCACTGATGTGTTGCCCATGTTCTAGTCAATAACTCTACACTCACGTTTATGCAAGATACGCTAATTGAACTCAGTGGGCCAGTAAAGTAAAAATACATAAATAAATAAATAAATAAATCAAGAACGTAAGAGTGAGCCTTGTTGGGAAGAAGGGGTACAGAGAGTGTGGGAGAAAGTTAAGAGAAGGTAATGGAGGGTAAATATAATCAAAATACATGTATAAACTTGTCAAAGAATAACAAGAAAGAGAGTTAAGATTCAGGTCACAATAAGCCAAAATCACATCATTGACAAAGCTGTTTCCTTTTTTGGGGACTTTTGAGGAAAAGCTACTTTCTTGCTTTGCCTGGCAAGAGACTACCTACTCATAACTTTCTGTCCTTCCTTTAACATTTTTTTCTATACATATCTCCCATTGACAAGAGACTGGAAATTTCTTCACTTTTAAGATTCATGTAATTCATATGAATTCACATTATCTGTGACAGTATGCACAAGACATATGCAAGCCCAGACTAAATACCATTGAAGAGTTGCTGGAGGGAATATGAGCATGATCAAAACTTGTATAAAATTCTTAAAGAATTAATAAAAGTGATTAATTATTTCAACCTCTTACCAACACACCATACCTTCAGCCATGTGAATGATCTTATACTTATACTCTTGGTCTCAGATTTGGGAACACTGGACACATAAATGAAATATACTTCCTATTTACATAATGTTAGTTACTAGAAGGTGAGTGATAGGATACACTCTTGGTAGTTTTAGACTATCATTGCCTAAAAAATTGCTAACATGTTAGCTATTTCCACCAATGTGACAAGCTAAATTAGACAGCATGAATGAACATGATGGTTGGGAGGAGGCACTCCTAGGGTCCAATTTTGGGTTTATTACTTACTTCAGAGAATATTGGTGTCTACCTTCTCTTGCCTGAAGCCCAGCTTCTTACCTGTAAGTTAAAGGACAAGAATATCGTCACCCATCATAGCCTACCATTAGGAACTGAATGGGACAACAGAGCTCACAGTGAAGAGACACATAGTACTCAACAAATGTCATCTCTTTTCACAAAACAAGTGTATCATCATATGAATTTTGGAAATACAACTTAAAGGACAAACAACAGGGCTGTTTCATGTTGTTGGATATAAAGAAAATTTCCCTGGCTCTAATTTTTAATATATTTTTATTTAAATTAGATGCAATCTTATTTTACATATTGATCCAAGTTCCCTCTCCTTCCCATCCTCCCATGCTCCCCACTGAGTCCACATAACACCCCCCCCATTCACTTCCCAGGGAGGGTAAGGCCTTCCATGGGGGAACCACCAAAATCTGTCACATGATTCGGGGCAGGGCCTAGGCCCTATCCAGTATATCTAGGCTAAGAGAGTATCCCTCCATGAGGAACGGACTCCCAAAGTCCATTTGTGTACTAGGGATAAATACTGGTCACACTGACAGATGTCCCACAGATTGTCCAGGCCCCCCACCCCCCAACTGACACCCATGTTCAGAAGGCCTGGTTCTATCATATGCTGGTTCCCTAGCTGTCAGAGAGAGGTCTGTGAGCTCCCACTTGTTCAGGTCAGCTCTTCCTGTGGGTTTCCCCAGCATGGTCTTGACCTCTTTGCTCATCACTTGTCCCTCTCTGTTCTGTTATATATGATTATAACTGTCTTCAACTCCAGTTGTTCCTTCCTTAGCCACTCAACAACTGAAAATCACAATAGTATACAGTATCCAGATTTTCTATGTATTTTCCATCTATATGTGGCTTATATTAGCCTATTTATTTTACTTTTATTTATTTATTTATTTCTCTGAGACAGGGTATCTCTTTGGAAATCTACCTGCCTCTGCCTCATGAGTTCTGGGATTAAAGGCATGTGCCACTACACCCAGCTACTCTCTGTTTATATTTTCCTCCCCAGTGCTGGGACTAAAGGCATTGTGCCACCAGACCCAGCTATTTTATTTTTATTTTTTCCAATATCTTGTTTCTTTTAGTCTCCCAAGTCTACCTATATTTTTCTTCATCTGAATCTGACTTTACTGTAAAACTTTTATGTTTTTCTGGCCACATGTATATAGGCTAAAGAACATTGCTAAAATTAAAGCAGAAACAGCCGCTGGCTTTCCAACATGGCAGGCTTAAGCTTGACTCCTGCTCACTGTCTCAGTCTATGCTGACATCCAGCAGCATGGTGCCGGCTTGGAGAGGTGGTCACTGCCACTGCCAGATGCTTGTGTACACCATTCAATTGTTAGCAGAACCTCCTAAAAGAACCTTGCTGGTTTTTTTTTTTTAATTGCTGAGTCAGGAAGACTCCATTAAGCAAGATGCGTGAGTCTCTGCTTGTCGCTAGCAAAACAGAGCCCACTTGAGAAAAATGCTGCTACTAAGAACCCATGCTTTTCTCCATTCTTTTGTTTCTAATATTCCTTTAAAGCTTTTGTCATTCTATGTGGAAATTCAATCCCACATGCCGACACTATATGTAGAGTGAAGTCTTCCGCCAGCCTGGTTCCAGAGCTGTATCAGTCCCAAATGAATACATAGGAGGCTATATTAATTACGAAGCTGTTGGCCATTTGCTTGTTATTTACTGTCTATCTCTGACTTAAGTATTTACCCCATAATTGTTAATCTAAGTATTTCCCTTATCAGAGAAAGGGTCGGGACCTCTTAGTCCTATGGCAATTACATCATGACTGCCTGTGTCTCTCTTTCCCAGAATCCTCTTCAACTCCTAGTTCCACCTATCTTGCTTCCCTATTGGCCAACTGTGCTTTATTGACATATGCACAGGACTTCCCCATCAGACTATAGCTCCAGGGTTCTAAGCACAAGCTTTACAATTATAATGTAGACAGGAAACTTCTGCTTTAGAGGTGTGCAATGGTGTCTCAATGAGATAATGTGTATGGCAAACTTAGTGACATTAATGGCTTTGTAATATGCATTCAATACAATTTACACAATGCTACTTACGGCAATGATTCTGAATTCCAGAGTGATTTGTCTCATTCCTCTAGAAGCTCAGACATAAGGCCCTATTGGCATTTAGGTCCTCTACAGATGAGGATAGCATGAGAAAGAAACTTACTGCACCCCCTTATACTATGAACATCTTACTTGGGCTTAAAATTTAAAGTTAGGTGTGATCAATTTGTTTGTAGGATTTCCTCCCAAGTATTATGGTTGAGACCACATATTTCTTGATCATTCATGAAATTATCATCAGTTAACGGTGTATGACATGCAAAGACTAGCATATGAAATACGTAAGGAGAACATGCATATTAGGGTACTGACTGTACCTAGAGGATATAAAGCTACACACACAAACACACAAAATGGACATGTTCAGTGCATTTGCAGTCTGGAAATCTCTAGTCTGGGAAAAGACAATCACTGAAAGTTGTCATCACCTTCCCTAGCTACTTTAATAAGTAGAGTCAAGAAAGCCAGTTTCTTCTTTCTCTAATATTATCACAGTGTAAAATTTAATAACAAAATTTCATGGTTGCATATTGTTTCTGTGTAGAATAACAATGACTGAAATTCCAAATTGCTTTCCTTCACATGTTTGCCATTATGTATCATCACTATTAAAATCAAACTTGAGTGGAAAATGAAAAAAAATATGAATGGCAAATCATACATAGAAATCAAATTGGTTCAGCACATAAAAATATTCCATTTTTGAATGCCTTGCATTATAAGCACAGTAGATTGAGTAGTGCTATATTAGGGGTTATCTTCTCAGCATTTATGATGAGCCTTCTAGAAACCAGAGGGAACACTCAATTTTTATTCAGATGCTCCTGGAACTTTTAACTGAGAAGACTTTCAGAGAATTCTTCGAAATTAATACTAAAGAAATGCACGTCAGATTTACTATTGTGTTTAGGTCATTCATAACTTGAAGAGTTGAAACTAGAGCCTTCACTTTTAAAACTGTACTAATAACTAACTGCAGGATATTAATACGTTTATTTTGAGGAGAAGTAAGCAATTTGGACATTAAGTGAATGCAATACATGACAAATAATTTACGCAATCAAATATTAGATAATCTCAGAGTATTATTTCCAGTCTCAGAGAAGTATTTGACATTATTAAATTGGTTAATAAAGAACAGGAAAGATGACTCAGTGGTTAAGAACACTTGTTGTTCTTACAGAGGATCTAGGTTCTATTCCAAGAAACCACATGGTGATTCACAGCCATCTGTAAACTACAGTTTCAGGGGACCTGATTTCCCCTTCTGACCTTTGCAAGCATCAGGAAAACATGTGGCACAATACATACATGGGAGCAAAAACACTCACACATAAAGTAAGAACAATAAATCTAGAACTTAATGAATTAGTAAGTGAACTAATGTATTTGTTGAGCATTTGCACACAGTTTTGCATCAGGTGCTATAAAATTTACTATATAAATATATTATAATCCTTGATAGATGGAAGTCTTTTGTCTATTTGGGAAAACAAATTCAATAAAATCTTTTGTGGTGAAGGTCAGGTTTTAAAATTTACAGTATGATAGTTTGGGCAGCACACTGAAATCCTGGAGGCTTTGCTTGATCTAAGTCTTAATAGGGTGTTGTTTAGACAGGTAGTGGTGGCACACATTTTTAATCCCAGCACTTGGGAGGGAGAGGCAGGAGGATCTTTATGACTTTGAGGCTAGCCTTGTCTATAATATGAGTTCCATGATAACCAGGATTGTTACACAGAGAAACACTGTCTTGTACCCTACCCCTCCATAAAAGGGGGGTGTAATTTGAAAGGAGTTTGAGGAAGGCAGGATATGATAGATCTATGCCTTGTGATAACATGGACAGGAGTGAATAAGAAGTGTCTCTTCTTTACATAGTTACCACTTAATATCATCCTTAAAAAAGCATGTTTTCAGTGTAATAATGATAAATTGCATATTTGTATCTAACAATAGTACATTGTGCAGTGTAGTTGACAATGAGATGATGACTATAATTGTTGAAAGAACCTATGAATATGTGTTAAATTCAAACACTTTTGAACAAATAGATTTGGTTAGAATGAGAATCTTAACTAGTCCTCTTATTAGCACTTGTGGCAAATTACTTAACATATTTAAACTTCAGTTTCATCTGTACATGGTCCCAAACTCCTTCCCTCCCAGAATCATCTAGAAGACTAGATTATTAGACTTATCAAATTTGAATCTACTCAGAACAGTCTGATACAGTATTATGTGTGTATAGATATAAACAGATATCACTGATAGGTTTTCAATGTCCTTTTGGTCATCCCCCTTTTTCATATTGACTTATTCTTTAAGTCTTACCTATAGTCCTGAACTTAGTGCCTTCATGTTTCTATAGTTAAAACCCCTCTTTTGATAGTCACTGGACTGTTTAGAGTACACAATTGTTGCATGAGAATACAGTCTATCACAATAACTGTAATTATCTAGGATATGTTAAGATGATTCAAATTGAAGAAGACACAGATTTGCTGTGTCAGGGAGAAAAAAGAAACTCTTCCTGCTTGGTTCCTCTAGAAACTTGTGTTATAAAGGACATAATTTGTTCAAAACAACATTTTGCATCTAGAGAGAGAATTTTGCTTATACTTCCTATAACAAGCCAAATGAGACTTGTAAAGAGAAGAGTATAATCCGTTGGTAAATCACAATTAGGCACAATTTGGGAAATTAAGAATTTGAAAATTAAAAGCCATGAATATTCAAAAAGAGAATTTTATACAGTTATATTAAAAAAGAAGAGGACTAACATTATTTTGTAGAGAGAAATAGTCTCATATTTGTTCAGGAAGGAAAATACTTATATAGTGACTTCATGCAGGGAATGTTAGGGACTGCATATTGATGCCTAAGAGAGCAGTAGTGAAAACACTATATCCTCTGATTATTCATCACAGAGATCTAGGAAGGCTTATATGGGAAACTCATAATAATTCTGCTTTGTAAGTAATCAAATGTGTATGTTTCAAGGGGGATTTGCACTTACTCCCCATCTGTGAAGCAATAGCCAAGACTGCAAATATAGTGCAATAATCCAGGACATAAGAGGACAGCATCAGCTGAAGTTGATTTCATTATATCAGCCTGGAACGCTGATAAGTTTTACACTCTTTGCAGGCTTCTTGTATCCTCTAGTGTATTTTTGCCCTTAGCGTGGACTTATGGCTCTCCAGCTACTGACCATGTTTCATTGCTTTTTTAGCAGCTTAGGGTGATTTTGTAGCTACTTAAGCCAATGGAAATTTAGCAGTTATCATCACCTCACTTTTTGATACTTCCTTTCCCTCTATTTAATGGAAAATCGGCATGTCCATGGCCTGCTTTTGTTGAAGCAGCTTAGGGTACCATGACACAGGATACAGTAAAATATGAGTCTGTGAATGAGTCAGTAGAGCCATGCTGTCTTGCAAATTTGCATTGGCTTACATGTAGGGTGGGAAATAAATTTATGCTGTACATATATCTGTGAATTACTTTTTCCTTAGTTCAGTCCATTTAGGATTTATCCTAATTATTAAAAGTTTTTATTTGTGACTATTAAAAATTCTGTGACAGGAGAGAGCAGGAAGATAGAGCCAGGGGAAAATTAGATGAGAGCAAAAGAAAGAGATACCATAACAGAGGGGCCCATAATAGGTTTAAAGAGAAATCTGGCACTAAGAAAATGTCCAGAGATCTACAAGGTTGACCCCAACTAACAATATAAGCAATAGTGGAGAGGCTACCTTAAATGCCTTTTTCCAATAACGAGATTGATGACTACCTTATATGCCATTCTAGAGCCTTCATCCAGTATCTGATGAAAGCAGAAACAGACACCCACAGCTAAACGCTGAACTGAACTCTGGAATCCAGTTGCAGAGAGGGAGAAGTGATGAGTAAAGGGGTCAAGGCCAGGCTGGAGAAACCCACAGAAACAGTTGACCTGAAAAAGGGATTGCCTATGGACCCCAGACTGATAACTGGGAAACCAGCACAGGACTGTTCCAGACCCCCTGAATGAGGATGTCAGTTTGGAGGTCTGGTTAATCTATGGAGCCTCTGGAAGTGTATCACTATTTATCCCTAGTACACAAATGGACTTTGGGAGTCCAGTCCACATAGGATACTCTCTCAGCCTAGACACCTGGGGGAGGGTCTAGGCCCTGCTCCAAATGATATGACAGACTTTGAAGATCCCCATGGAAGGCCTCACCCTCCCTGGGGAGCAGAAAAGGGATAGGATAGGGGATCAGTAGGTGGCAGGGGAGGAGGGAAGGGAGTAGGAACTGGGAGTGAAGCTTCTTTCTAATTTAAATTTAAAGAAGGAAAAAAAGTTGCACAGGAAAATCTAATGGAAACAGATAAGTATCAGTATTTTTAAATATATAAATAGTAAATTATAAACCTTATTTTTGTAATTTTTTGTTAGTTAATTTTATTTATTTATTTACTTATTTATGTTACATGTGTGAATTTTTTGCCTGTATGTGTGTATGTGCATATGCACACTTTGTACCAGCAAAAGTCCAAGCATGATATTTGATTCCCTGGAACTACAGGTTTTTGAGCTATCACGTGGGTGCTGGGAAACCAGTCCTCTTTAAGCGCAACAAATGCTCTTAATCACTGGTCTCTCCCTCTAGCCTCTGTTAAGTCATCAGTAACTTATAAAAAGTATTTGAATAATTGCTGTTGCTAGACTTTGTTCACAAGAAATGAAGGTCCACTAATTTTTTTTTCATTTTTTATTTTAATTTTAAATAGCTTGTTTTACATGTCAATCCCAGTTCCCTCTCCCTCCCCTCTTCCCGCACTCCCCTTCCCCCCTCCCTCCCACCCTATTGCCAAATCCTTCCACATAGGGGATATCTAGAGTCTGTCATTTTACTCTTGGTAGGGTCAAGGCACGCCCCTAAGAGTCCAGGCTGAGAGAGCATCTCTCTTTGTGCTATAGGCACATGAAGACAGTTTGTATACCAGGGATAGACACTGATCCACAGCTCAGGGCCCCATAGGTTGCCCAGGCCTTCTCGCTGACACTCACATTTGGGGGTCCAGATCAGTCCCATGCTGGCCTCCCCACTGTTGGTCTGGGGTCCAAGAGCACTCCCCTGTTCAGATCAGCTGTCTCTGCTGGTTTTGCCAGCCCATTCTTTGCCAATTTGCTCATCACTCCTCTCTGTCACTGGGTTCCTTGGGTTCAGTTCAGTGATTAGTTGTGTGTTTGCCTCTGCTTCCATCAGTCACAGGATGAAGGCTCCCGGATGGTTATAGACATCAAGTTCATTATCAGGAATGGGCATTCGAGGTGGTCCCTCCACTATTGCTTAGCTTGCCAATTGATGTTATACCTTTAGATCACTCGAGGTCACTCTGGTGCCTGATCTGTCTTCGATCCTATGATTCCCTCTTCCCCTATTCTACCCCCACCCCCTCAACTTCCTGTTCCCCCATGACCAACTCCCTTCCTCTTTACCCCCTCTATTCTTCCCAGGTCCCACTCCCCCTCCCCTCGCCGTGTTCCCCATCCATTCAGAGGATCTTGTCTCCATCCTCTTCTCTTGGGTACTATGCATATATGCATATCTTTTAGGTTCTTTCCTGTTTCCCAGTCTGTGGAAGTGCAGACTGGCACTATCCTGATCCATGTCTAAAATCCATATATAAGTGAGTACATACCATGTTTGTCTTTTTGCGACTGGGTTACCTCACTCAGGATGGTTTCTTCCAGTGCTATCCATTTCCCTGCAAATTTCAAGATTCCATTGTTTTTTTCTGCCGAGTAATACTCCATTGTGTAAATGTACCACATTTTCTCTATCCACTCTTCAGTTGAGGGGCATCTAGGTTGCTTCCAGGTTCTGGCTATTACAAACAATGCTGCTATGAACATAGTGGAGCAGATGCCCTTGTTGTATGAACCTGCCTCATTTGGATAAATGCCTAAGAGTGGAATTGCTGGGTCTAGTGGTAGATTAATTCCCATTTTCCTGAGGAATCTCCATACTGATTTCCAAAGAGGCTGTATGAGTCGGCATTCCCACCAGCAGTGGAGGAGTGTTCCTCTCTCTCCACATCCTCTCCAGCATAAATTGTCTTCGGTGTTTTTGATTCTAGCCATTCTGACAGGAGTAAGATGGTATCTCAGAGTTGTTTTGATTTGCATTTCCCTGATGGCTAAGGATGTTGAGCACTTTCTTAAGTGTCTCTTGGCCATTTTAGCCTCCTCTACTGAGAATTCTCTATTTAGCTCTGTACCCCACCTTTCAAGTGGATCCTTTGGTGTTTTGGAGACTTGTTTCTTGAGTTCTTTGTAAATTTTGGAGATTAGCCCTCTGTCAGATGTAGGGTTAGTGAATATCTTTTCCCATTCTGTGGCCTGCCTTTTTGTCTTTTTGACTGTGTCCTTTGCCTTACAGAAGCTTTTTAGTTTCAAAAGGTCCCATTTGTTAATTGTCGATCTCAGTGCCTGTGGCACTGGTGTTATGTTTAGGAAGTGGTCTCCTGTACCAACTCGTTGAAGAGTATCTCCCACTTTCTCTTCTAAAAGTTTCAGTGTGGCTGGATGTATGTTGAGATCTTTGATCCATTTGGACTTAAGTTTTGTACAAGACGATAAACATGGATCTATCTGCAGTCTTCTGCATACCAGTACCCAGTTATGCCAGCACCATTTGTTGAAGATGCTTTCTTTTTTCCACTGTACAGTTTTAGCTTCTTTGTCAAAAATCAGGTGTTCATAGGTGTGTGGGTTAAAATTAGGGCTTTCGATTCGGTTCCATTGGTCTACCTGCCTATTTTTGTGCCAATACCAAGCTGTTTTCAGGACTATAGCTCTATAATAGAGCTTGAAGTCAGGTATGGTGATGCCTCCTGAAGTTCCTCTATTGTATAGGGATGTTTTGGCTATCCTGGGCCTTTTGTTTTTCCATATAAAGTTGATTAATGTTCTTTCCAGGTCCTTGAAGAATTGTGATGGAATTTTGATAGGGATTGCATTGAATCTGTAGACTGCTTTTGGCAAGATTGCCATTTTTATTATGTTGATCCTACCAATCCAAGAGCATGGGAGATCTCTCCATTTTCTGGTATCTTCTTTGATTTCTTTCTTCAAAGACACAAAGTTCTTGATATACAGGTCCTTCACTTCCTTGGTTAACATTATCCCCAGATATTTGATGCTGTTTTTGGCTATTGTAAAAGGTGATGTTTCTCTGATTTCTTTCTCAGTCACTTCATCTTCTGTATATAATAGGGCCACTGATTTTTTTGAGTTTACCTTGTATCCTGCCACATTGCTGAAGGTGTTTATCAGCTCTAGGAGTAACCTTGCGGAGTTTTTTGGGTCACTTATGTAAACTATCATATCATCTGCAAATAGTGAAAGTTTGACTTCTTCTTTTCCTATTTGTATCCCCTTTATCTCCTTTTGTTGTCTTATTGCTGTAGCTAGAACTTCAAGTACAATATTGAAGAGATATGGAGAGAGTGGACAGCCTTGTCTTGTTCCTGATTTTAGAGGAATTGCTTTGAGTTTCTCTCCATTTAGTTTGATGTTAGCTGTTGGTTTACTGTATATTGCTTTAATTATATTCAGGTACGTTCCTGTTATCCCTGATCTCTCTAGGACCTTTATCATGAAGGGGTGCTGGATTTTGTCAAAGGCTTTTTCAGCATCTAGTGAGATGATCATGTGGTTTTTCTTTTGCAGATTGTTAATATGGTGGATTACATTGATAGATTTTCTAATGTTAAACCATCCCTGCATTCCTGGAATGAAGCCTACTTGATCATGGTGGATGATTTTTCTGATGTGTTCTTGAATCCGGTTTGCAAGTATTTTATTGAGTATTTTTGCATCAATGTTCATGAGGGAAATTGGTCTATAGTTCTCTTTCTTAGTGGTGTCTTTGTGTGGCTTGGGTATCAAGGTAATTGTAGCCTCGTAGAAAGAGTTTGGCAGTGAGCCTCCTGCTTCTATTGTGTGGAATACTTTGACGAGTATTGGAATGAGCTCTTCTTTGAATTTCTGGTAGAATTCTGCACTGAAGCCATCTGGGCCTGGGCTTTTTTTGTTTGGGAGACTTTTGATGACTGCTTCTATTTCATTAGGGGTTATAGGTCTGTTTAGATTATTTATCTGTTCTTGATTTAGTTTTGGCAAGTGATATCTATCCAGGAAATTGTCCATTTCCTTTAAATTTTCAAATTTTGTGGAGTACAGATTTTCAAAGTATGCCCTGATGATTCTCTTGATGTCCTCAGAGTCCGTTGTTATGTCCCCTTTTTCATCCCTGATTTTGTTAATTAGCATGTTCTCTCTCTGTCTTTTGGTTAGTTTGGACAGAGGTTTGTCTATTTTGTTGATTTTCTCGAAGAACCAACTCTTTGTTTCATTGATTCTTCTCAGGGTTTTCCTGGTTTCTACTTGATTGATTTCAGCCCTCAATTTGGTTATTTCCTGGCGTCTGCTCCTCCTGGGGGAGTTTGCTTCTTTTTGTTCTAGAACATTCAGCTGTGCTATTAATTCTCTAGTATGACTGTTTTCCAGTTTTTTCATGTGGGCACTTAGTGCTATAAACTTTCCTCTCAGCACTGCTTTCAAAGTGTCCCATAAGTTTGTGTATGTTGTGTCTTCACTCTCATTGAAATCGAGGAAGTCTTTAATTTCTTTTTTTATTTGTTCCTTTACCCAGGGATGGTGCAATTGTGCATTGTTCAATCTCCATGAGTTTGTAGGGTTTCTGCGATTTGTGTTATTGTTGAATTCTAATGTTAATGCATGGTGGTCTGATAAGATGCAGGGGGTTATTCCAATTTTTTGTATCTGTGGAGATTTGCTATGTTTCCTATTATGTGGTCAATTTTAGAGAAGGTTCCATGTGGTGCCGAGAAGAAGGTATATCCCTTTGTATTTGGGTGGAGTGTTCTATAGATGTCTGTTAAACCCAGTTGTGTCATAACTTCTATTAATTCTTTTGTTTCTTTGTTAAGTTTCTGTCTGGAGGTCCTGTCTAACGGTGAGAGCGGAGTGTTGAAGTCTCCTACTATTAGTGTGTGAGATTTTATGTGCATTTTGAGCTTTAGTAATGTTTCTTTCACGAATGTAGGTGCCTTTGTATTTGGGGCATAGATGTTTAAAATTGAGACTTCGTCTTGATGTATTTTTCCTTTGATGAATATGAAGTGCCCTTCTTCATCTCTTTTGATTGATTTTAATTTGAAGTCTAATTTGTTAGATATTAGGATTGCTACGCCCGCTTGTTTCTTGGGGCCGTTTGATTGGAAGATCTTTTCCCAGCCCTTTACTCTGAGATAACGTCTGTCTTTGGTGTTGAGATGTGTTTCTTGTATGCAGCAGAAGGAAGGGTTCTGTCTTCGTATCCATTCTGCTAGTCTGTGTCTTTTTATAGGCAAGATGAGGCCGTTGACATTGAGGGATATTAATGACCATTGATTGGTGATCCTTGTTTGCGCTTGATTTATTGTTAGTGAAGTTATTTTGTGTAGTTTCTCCTCCCTTTTTCTTTTGGTGTTTTGTAAAGTATGATTATATATTGCCTGTGTCTTTGTGAATGTAGTTATCTTCCTTGGCTCTAGGTTTTCCTTCTAGCATTTTCTGTAGAGCTGGATTCATGGATACGTATTGTTTAAATCTGGCTTTGTCATGGAATATTTTGTTTTCTCCATCTATGGTAATTGAGAGCTTTGCTGGATATAGTAGTCTGGGCTGGCATCCTTGTTCCCTTAGCGTTTGTAGGACATCTGACCAGGATCTTCTGGCTTTCATCGTTTCCATTGAGAAGTCAGGTGTAATTCGGATAGGTCTGCCTTTGTATGTTACTTGGCCTTTTTCTTTAGCTGCTCTTAATATTTTCTCTTTACTCTGTAGGTTTGATGTTTTGATTATTATATGGCGAGGTGACTTCTTTTTCTGGTCAAGCCTATTTGGTGTTCTGTAAGATTCTTGTACTTTCATAGGCATATCTTTCTTTAGGTTAGGGAAGTTTTCTTCTATGATTTTGTTGAATATGTTTTCTGTACCTTTAAGTTGAAGTTCTTCACCTTCTTCTATACCTATTATTCTCAGGTTTGGCTTCTTCACGGTGTCCCATATTTCCTGGATATTTTGTGTTAAGGATTTGTTGGTGTTTAGATTTTCTTTGGTTGACGACTCTATATCCTCTAATGAGTCTTCAACACCCGAGATTCTCTCTTCTATCTCTTGTATTCTATTGGTGATACTTGCATCTGTAGTTCCAGACCGTTTACCGAGCTTTTCTACTTCCAGCATCCCTTCATTCTGTGTTTTCTTTATCGTTTCTATTTCAGCTTTCAATCCTTCAACTGTTTGAGCTGTTTCCCTAATTTTCTTGGTTGTTTTTTCTTGGTGCTCTTTAGATTCTTCGAGAGATTTGTTTATTTCTTGAATTTTTTCCCCCATTTCATGGATTTTTTTGTTTGTTTTTTCTTCTATTTCTTTAAGGGATTTCCTTGTTTCTTCTTTGAGGGTCTCCATCATCTTCATGAGATAATTTTTAAGGTCTGTCTCCTCTTGTTCATCTATGTAGTGCTTTTCGGGTCTTGCTGGTGTTGGATCCCTGGATTCTGGTGGGGTCATGTTGGTGTTTCTATTGCTGAGTGATCTCTTATTCTGTCTTCTTCCCATCTCTTCTTCCAGTGGGTGCTGGTGGGGTCTTTCCGTCTCCTCTGGTCTCCTTCCTTACTGCAGCTGAAGCTGGGGATGCTGAAGCTGGACTCGCTGGTGTTGGGGTCTTGGAGGGGCTGATCTCTTTTCTGAAGCTGGACTCCCTGGGGTTGGGTCTTGGAGGGGTTGATGTCTTTCCTGAAGCTGGGCTCGCTGGGTTGGGGTCTTGGAGGGGCTGATCTCTTTCCTGTGTGGGCGGCTCTTCTGGAAGCCGGGAGCGGCCCCAAAGATGGAGGGGGGGGGATGGGTGATCCACTAATTTTTTTTTTATGTATGTTTTTAAACCCAAGCAAGAAGACACTAAAGGATAGATTAATAAATGGGTAATGAAGTTTCTGATTTTGGAAGGCATATTTTGAACACATATTTAATGAGGCATGGGAGCCCATAACACACCCCCACTTTGAATAGTGGAAGGGTTGTGTGGAGTCATTGGCTGTGGAACACAGTGCGACTTGTGCAGATCTTGTCTGCTGAACCTGGGATGTGAGGAGCTAAAACAATGAGGAGGACCAATGTCTATGCTGTAGACAACTTTACCTCAGTTTCGGTGTACTTTTGAACTAGAACTAAACAAAGAAAACAATGATGTAAGGAAGGCTGTTTGAGTTAAGAAAAACATGATCAGAAAAAATATGTAAATAAATGTCAGTAAGAATTTACTAACTATTAACAGAGCAGCCCTTTTCCAGATCTTTCTCAGCACAGATCACTTTAAACACAGTTGTCTGGCATGTACTAGAGATGGTATCTGGGAAAGCATGAAAGCAAGGCAGAAGGTCATATTCAGGTTCAGAGTACACCAGCCGAATTGGATTCTATAGCTATATTGTGACTTCCAACAGGAATGATAAGATTTATAATCTTATAAACTGAATGTAACTGTTTGTCACAGGAGGCATGGATGCAGGCCCATGGACAATCCAGGAAACAAAATGCACTTGAGATTAAAATGAGCCTCTTTCTGTCTTCCTTGAGTTTCTTTCACAGTTCTCCAAGGTATTGTTCACCATATATCATTCTTTTGACCATGTTCTGGAAGCCATATTGTTAAGGTATCATGAGTGCAACTTTCCTGTCATTTTTAGGCAACAAAATCTCATAGCAGACTTCATGGTCTTTTGGTTCTTAGAGTCTTTCCATTCTTCTTTCAAGATGTTTCCTGAGCCTTAGGCACAGGAGTTCTCTTATACTGAAATCATATACGCCCAAGCCACAATGAATGGGCTCAGCAGGTTGTCTGTGTATATTTACACAAGTAGAGCTAACAGTAGTGACAAAAGTAGACCATTGGTTTGAGAGGGAATGACATGGGAGCAGCTGGAGAAAAGAAAGGGAAGAGGAAGTGGTGGAATCACATTTTAATTTAAAAAATTACATTAGAAAGCAAGAAACAAAACAAATTCTCACAACAAGCAGGCCAGGTGTGCCTTTAATTCTTCCCTAGCCAAGTTTTCTAATGCAAGTACTTTCAGTCATTGCCTTTATAGCAGCCTCTTGGAAAGCTAAGTTAAGCTGAGCCTGACTCCTGAAGCACATACACTACCAGGCAATAAATAGCTGGGAGTGACTAGACATTGCCAGGATTGTGGTAAAATTCTATACAGCATTGAAAAGCAGTGTACCCACGGGGATGTATTTTATGAGAACAAAGGCAAAAGAAAAAAAAAAACAAAACACAAAAAACAAAACACAGAACACTGCAGCAGTCCAAGCTGCTGAATAACAAATTCAGTTTTGGATCTAGATAATTTGGTTCTAGATACCCATGCCTTTACAGTTATTGTGCTAAAGTGTCAGGGTAAAAACAATGAAAACATCTACTAATGTAATTGAACTATATAGCAGAGATAATAACTAACAGCTCATCTCATGTTATCTCTCTATCTGGATATCTAACTTTAATGATGAGATTTCTTCTAATTTACTCCCTAAAAAATAGTCATCTGAACAACAAAATTATTTTGAACTGTTTTTGCTTGCTCTTTTAAATTAGCTATTGCCCTTTGATATAGATAATTGTAATAATAGGTACAGAGAAAAATAAACAATTTTGGCCTGAGAAAAACTCTTTTAATAATTTTTGCAAGTTACTTTTTAATGCTCAGAAGAGGAATTTATCTTAAGAAACTGTGGCCATAAAGTATTTATAATTAGATATACTTAAACTTTAAAAGTATCTCACTAAATTAACAACCTGTAGCTTTGAGGGTTAGAACATTACTAATTTGGTAATATTAAGAAAAAATTGTTTCCCTTGGTAAATATCAAAACTCATTAGTCTCTAAGGGCATGTCTAATAATAGCAAAATTTTGTTCTGAAGAAATGTAAGTGGGAATACACGCGATTTTAAATTTTTTAACAAGAAGGCTATTAACTCTGTTGGTAGATTTTATTCCCCAGTTGTTAAATTCAATCTCTGTCACAAGAGATCTGATTTAGTGAGTCCCCATGGCTTCAGAAATGAAGACAGAGAAAGATGAAATGACTATACCTCTGAGGTTTTATTAAGCCTCCCTGCAGATTCTGAGAGACTCTCTAGTCTGAGAGCAACTGTCTTATTTAATGTCAGCTCAGTAGGTCTGCTGTAAAATTCAAAGATTCCTCATGCCTCTGGAGTGATAAGAACCTGTTTCCTCTCCTCTTGCAAAGGAAATTTTGCTGCTGCACACTTCTGGAACTCTCAATAATCAATATAAATCATGTCTCTGATTAGTAGGTCATCTGTCTCTCCTATCAATAATTGAAGCTTCTTGAAGTAGAAGTAAGAGATGGAAAAGGGTAGTTAAATGTTCGAGTATGTGAGTGCCTGTGCATGCCTGGATAAGCACTGATGAATGTCCTTGGCTGGAGTGGAAACAACAGTTACATGCTGTAACTGAAACGTCCTTGCCTTGCTGTCTGGCATGTACTCAGCCTTCCAGGCTCAGGTTCACAATCACAGCCCCTGTGAAACACTCCCTTTCCTCGGGGAAGCTACGCTACCCTCCATCTGCACTCTTATACTGGCCTGTCAACACAGCTTCAATGGGTTTCTTTACTATTTAGAATTGATTTTTCCTTCCGATGATTTGAGACATGGGGAGGCAGAGATTTCACCCAAGATACCTTGGTGTTATAGAGTGTGAACATGGACACATTTTCAGTTCACTTCAGAAATAGGAATGTGTTAGTTATGGAGAGAATTGAAGGTGAAAAATTGAAGGTGAAGAAAGGGACTCTGGGTAATATAAATTTAAATGACACCAGATTAGAGATGGAGAAAGCAGATGCCCCACAGAATTAAAATTAACAGAAAGCTGAATCCTACGGTGTTTCTTAGGGGTATGTGTGCATGCTGGCATTATTTCTTAGTATATTTATCTAGTTTCATTGTGGTTTCAGAGATTTTTGAGGCCAACAGGAACACCTGATACCTTGGTCATGTTCAGCTCCGTGCTGTGGGATAATCTTTGTGTACACTGTAAAGATGTGTTTCTGCCTAAGGGACCTTCTGATTGGTTTAATAAAGAGCTGAATGACTAATAGCTAAGCGGAAGAGAAAAGTGGGACTTCCTTGCAGAGAGAGGATCTTGGGAAGAATCTGAGGCATGTGGGTTAAGCGAGCCGTATGCAGAGGGAGTGAGACATACAGGAGAGGTAATGAGAAGGATAGGGAACAAGTTACATGTCAGAACATACATTAATATAACACAGGTTAAATTAAGTTATAAGAGCTAGTTGGAAGCATGTCTGAGCTAAGGCCAAGATTTCCTAATTAATAATAAGTCTCTGTGTCATTACTTGGGGACTGGCGGTCAAAAGAAAGCCTGGCTACAGATCCACCCTCATTTCAAAATGTTTCCTCTTTGCCTTGACCAAAGCTCCCAAACAGGCTAGCCATCTTCCTATTGAGGCCTTTATTGATTCACATGCTCAAAAAATATGTCCTCGAAAGCACTTCTTAGAGTTTGTACCTTTAGTTTGCCAAGACAGTTCTCTATGAGAGTAGGGACTCTGCTGTGTTGTTCACTTGTATTTTCTTAGTGTTTATAATTGGGTCTGGCACATAAAGGAATCCAACAAATTCTGGCTGGATAAATACATGGTTACCAAGGCTAACATGTGTCTGTCTATCAAGTCTTGCCAAGGGTGAGCCTAGCTCCTTGAGATTTGTTACTTTTTAGTTTTGTCCTAGGAATCTCAGAGGACTGAATCTTCTTTGAAGGGCTCATTGATGGCCAGATACACTCTTGAATGACCGAGGTCATTAGAGACGGGAGAAATGAAGGGGAGGTGTATGCTGCATACTTTTTATGTTACTCACTCAGCTTTAGTCTTAATATTGCCAGGTCACAAATCCCTTGGAATTGTTTCATCCCACACCATAACAGAAAGTAGCCCAAAGTTATTCATGTATAGTTTATTCAATGGCATTTATCAACAAATGGGTGACTTGATATTGGAATGACACAGCACATGGTTGAGAAAATTTTAAAATAAGGATGTCTATAATGATTTCTACAAAATATGATCTTGTTGTGGGAATTCAACACAGATACTTATACTAATAGTTTTCCTTAGTCATGATACAAGATAAATTAGATATGAAACCTTAGACTCACAAAGGTAAAATAAATGATAGATTCGTTTTTTAAATTTTGTCAAATACAAATAGACTAAATATTGTAACTGTAATTCTTGCTTGATATCTATTTTGTTTATGCAATTTTTCTATGTTAAAGTTAAAACCTTCCTTTTCAGTTAGACAGGAAAGGGGAGATGATAAGGGATATCCTTCTGTATGCTGTGAATATGTGTTGCTTTCATAAAGTTGTTTTGGCCAATGGCCAGGCAGAATAGAGCCAGGTGAAAAATCCAAACAGAGATGTAGAGAGAATGAAGGCAGAGTCAGGGAACTGCCATGTAGTCACCAGAGAAGCAGGATATGAAGTAACAAGCTATGAACCTAATGGCAAAATATAGAATAACAAAAATGGGTTAATTTAATTGTGAGAGCTAGTTAGTAATATGCCTGAGCCATTGGATAAACAATTATAATTTATATTAGGCCTCAGAGTGTTTATTTGGGAATTGATGACTGGGAGAGGAGCCTCCATTTACACAATTTAAGTTCTTATTAATTACAAAATGAAGTATAATGCCATTTCTGAAATTACAAAATCTTTTCATTAATCTGAAACACAAACCACCATGAATTTCATTCAGAATCAATATCTGTACAGTATAAAGTATGAAAATTTAATAAATGTAACATATGCATATGCCCTTTCCTTTATAATATGGTTCTTAGAATTAAGAACATTGACCATAAAACAGGGTAGGCCATTTAGCATTTCTTCTTCATTTATCTGGGTCACCATGCCTTGATTTAGGATTCCCACAAGGCTGTCCCACGTTATTATGAGAAATTGACTGGTTTGGCTTGTAACACACAAAGTAAATTAGACATTGGTGGGGTACTGTCCCTAGTCATATTAAGTTCCAGCGGTGTCAGTGACTTTTCTTTACTTTGGGTATCCTTGTCCTTTAAAAGCATAACTGAAGAGCAGTCTGCAGAGGCCTTGTGTGTGGGTCTCCATCTCCACATGCCCATTAGCAGTGGTGTCACAGGGAGGTCTGTGGGGCATCTGTGGAGCAATTTCTTTTTGCATAAAATGAACACAATAATCTAAGTGCTCTTGAAGGCTTGTTGTGAAATGAAAATGGGGTAATGTATGTATAAGTGATTTGTAAGCTGTCAAATGCTGTACAATTATGAGGTGATACACGACTCATAAATCAAAAACGATTTATTGATTAAAGCTACAGTGAGTGACTAATTTCATCACTACCTGAGGCATTTAGCAAGTTATGTTTGGATAGTATTTTCACAATTGACAGTACCTGACTCAGAATACATTCATGAATAATTACTTTGGGAAAATAATCTCTATAATCCCTTATGCTCATTTATTTCAAGTCTTCCATTTAGTTTTTTTTAATTTTCATTTTATTTGTGATCTTTGGAATTTCTGCTGATGTCATAGTAACATTGAGGACAAATACCATCCTGTGGTTTAGTTATCTTCTATTCCTTACTTGAGGGATCTTATAGAACACTTATTACTCAGGTCAGCTAGGAAGTGCAGAAAAAATACATTTTGATCCTTTATGAGAGCTCTTGAAACCCAAGGTCAAGTGACCTGTGGCGACTACTTCAGCTGCAGTCGCTTCGGAGACACTGGACTGTCACCAAAGGTGAAGCGCTTAGGTGGTAGAGGACTCAGAAGTAATGCAATAATTTTGTTTTCTACAAATTTTAAAACTACCATATGGGAAATGAAAAAAATGACTGAGCACTGATACAACAAAACAAGAATAAAGACAACAATGCTTTGGAAAACAGAGAAGTTACTGCTAATAAAATTTTAGGGTCCACTTCTCCTCCTTACCATCTTTCGTTGGCCTCTGTCATCTTTTCTGTCCTCCTACTCCCCTTTTCCCTATTTGTGTTTGAGACAGGTGGTCTTGAAAACCATCCTTCCTTCCCCACCCTCCCGAGTGTTGGTAAACACATCTCCACCACCATGCCCTGCTTTGGCACACAGGTATTTTATGTCCTCTGCCTTAGCTTATTTATAGTTTCCTCTATAACTCTTTTTACTTAACAGTTAATATATGCTAAATTATATAGTTGATAAACATTAATGAGATTTCTTAAAACATTATTTCACTGCAAACAATCACATACTAGTGGAAAAGAACTATAATACATGAAAATATAAGTAGTTACCTTTCTAAATATAAGAATCAGGTAATCAAGTTAAAAGTTTTAATGGATTTGGGAATACACAAAATATAGAATTACAAAATGAACTTCAGTTTAACTGCTACTCAGGTTTGAGATACCAGCATATTTTCATTCAGATAACTTCTGCCTTCCGTTTCCTATGCTGGTTTACAGTTAAAATTATAATAATACAGAGTAAAGAGAGAATACTTAAAGCTGCAAAGAGACATTATGAGTAACTTAGAGAGTTAAAGTTATGGCAAACATGACATAATTTTTGGTGGAAACCCTACAGAAAAGGAAAGCATAGTTGGATGTATTTGATTACGTGAAACAAATTTATTATCAAGTATGCTTACTGTAGTCAGCAAAGTTAACCTTTGAAAGAAAAAGAAAAGCCTTCTTAGTAAGCATGGACTCAACCAGTAAGCTAGCATCACAGAAAACACTCAAAGGCTAGTATGTACAAAACAGGAATAAATTATGTACTATCAGGACTTAGAAAAAAATCAATCACATTACTGGGATAGCTAAATAAATGAGAATTTCAAAGAATTAACATTGATTAAAATATATTTGTATTAATTATTTGAAAATTTCATAAAAGCCTATAATGTTTGAGTTTCCAGCTCTTCTTCCCCTAAGTGTTCCCAGATCCATCACTCATAAATATTCTTTCCCAACTTCATAATGTGTTTTTTGTTTCTATAATCCAGTGAATCTAATTTGTGTTGCCCACATATTCATGGGTAAGAGCCCATTAGCTGGAGTATTATAACAATCCTCTAATAGGAAGAAAGGGAAATTAGTAAATACTCTTCAATAATAATACTAATATCAAAAGACCTTCACTTTCTAATGAAAACGTGAGATCTACAAGGATAACACCAACTTGCAAACTAAACAATAGTAGAGAGACTACATTAATTGCCTCTCCTTGATGGTAAGGTTAATGACTACCTTATATGCCCTCCTAGAACCTTCATCCAGGGATTGATCGAAGCAGAGACAGATATCCACAGCTAAACATTGAACTGAACTCCTGGAACCCAGTGACAGAGATGGAGGAGTGATGAGCAAAGGGGTCAAGACCATGATGATGAAACCCACAAAGACAACTGACCGGATAAGGGGGGAGCTCTTGAATCCCAGACTGATGGCCGAGAGACCAAGAGGAGACTGATCCAGACTCCATAAATGTAGTGCCAGGGAGGAGGCCACAGAAATCACTGGGGCCTTGGGTAGTAGATCAGTGTTCACCATAGTTTATGAATGATCTTTGGGAGCCTATTCCACATGGAGTACGAATGAACTCTGGTTACCCATTCCATATGGAGGGATGCTCTCTCAGCCTGGACACATGGGGAAGGGCCTAGGTCCTGCCCTGGATGAAATGACAGACTTTAGAGATTCCCCCCAAGGAGGGTCTCACCCTCCCTGGGGAATGATGTGGGGATGGGGGGGGCTGGGGGACTGGTGGAGGGACAAGGGAGGAGGAGTGGGAGAGGGAGCTGGGACTGACATGTGAAACATTCATGTTTCTAATTTAAATAAAAGCATATATTGAGAAAAAAATCAAGAACCAAACCATTGATTTTTGCAAGAAGCTTATATTATTGGGAAAGACATGCACATTGAAAACAAAAGTGAGAAAATTATATTCTAAGTGAATGGAATCCCAAAACAAGCAGGAATAGCCATGCTTACATGTGACCAAGCAAACTTCAAGATAAAATGTATAAAGAAGGCCACTGCACACTGACAATGGTGACAGTCCATCATAAGCACATAGAAATTATAAACACATATTCATCTGCATCACAGAATTTTTATGAAACTAATACTATTGGACAGATATCTATAATTAAGCATATATAGTATTAGAGCATCATTCAATATTCTTAATAACAGTTCATCAAGACAAAAAACAAGTAAATGTCTCAGAGTAAAATTGCTACTTTGGCGAATATACTTAATAGCCATCTATAGAATAGACATTGAACTTTCTATTCATCAGGTAGGTAAATACTTATTCTTTTGAATCACATGAATTTTTTTTCAAATCAGGACACATTTTAGGGAGTAAAGAAATCATAATCCAAGAAGGGAAATAATTTATTGGGTCTTATAACAGAATAAACTAGATATCACCAGCAAGAGAAAATAAGAAACTATACAAGCACATACTAATTGAATAACAATTAATAAAGAGGATAAAAACCCTAAAGAAATGAAGACTGGAAAGTATATTCCTCAGTGTAAAACAAAAATATAGTCACCATTATACTAGATGAAAAAGTTTTGGGATTATTTATTATAAAATAAGGAATAAGAGAGACAAAAGTGTTGCCCATAATATCTTTTCATATTCAATGCAGTACTTAAACCCTGAGGCTAAAAAATAAGGGAAGAAAAAGAAATAAAAGTGATACAAATAGGAAATGAGAAAATAAAATATTTCTATTTCCACACAATAAGAATCAGAAAAACTCTGAAGACTCCAGTTGTTTAGACCTGATCAACACTTTCAGCAAAGCAACAGAGTACAAACCAACATGAAAAACAGTATGTTTGCTATGTATCCCTATGAAACTTCCGAGGAAAAAAAACCAGGTGAGTCATCAAACTCACAATAGCCTAAAACAAAGAAAGAAATTTAGGAATAAATCTAAGGAGGCTAAAGACTTCTAACCTGAAATCTCTAAAAACAAAGCTGAAGAAGATAATAGAATGATGAAAAGTTCTCCCATGTACATGGATTAGCAGTCCATATTGAATTGCTGTCTTATATACAAGAGGACAGCAATGTTAATATTGAATATTACTGAAAGTTGTATAAATGCAACTCCCACTAAAATTTTTGAGGTTATTCTAGTAGGAAAGAAAATCCTACAAGAAGGCACAAAAACTCCCCAAAAGGTACAGTGATTTTAAGCTGAGTGCAGTGGTGCTACAATCCTTGGATTCACATTACACCACAGAGCCATAGTGACAAAAACAGCAGGGTACTCCAAAACACCCAATGCAACAATTAACATAAGAAAGTAAAATATAAATGTATGCAGACTCCATGATTTTATTCTAAAAATGCATTTGAGAAAACAGTCTCTCCTACAAATATAACTTTAAAGCTAGGTATCCTTATGTAGAAGAATAAGAGGGAGATCTTTAACTTCTGCCCTGAACAAAAATTATCTCCAAGTCAATCAAATTCTTTAACATAAGGCCCCAGCTCTGAAAATACTATAGGAAAACGCAGGTAAAATCCCTGGAGATTTTACATCGGAGAATTTCTGAACAGGATTCTAAAAGCATTGATAGCATAGCAAGAAGACAAACAGGAGTGAATGAATTTGGAAAGCTTCTGAACTACAAGGAAGTAGTTAACAGAGTGAAAAGGTAGATGACAGGAGAGGAGAAATCTTTGCCAGGTCTTTGTTCAATGAGGTATTGATATTCAAAAAGAATTCAAAACACGTGATCAAACAAATATGAAAAGAGCAAAGTCAGCAAGGGGGCAAATGAACTGCACAGATGCTTCTCAAAAGAGGTAAACGTCCACTAAATATATGAGAAACACACTGAATGTCTTAATCCGTCAATGGAATTGTAAATCAGGATTACCTTGAGATTATGTGTCACCCAACCTGATTGGCTTGCATGATGGAATCAAAAACAAATACTGAAAGAAAGGTAAGAGAAGGAAACTTCTTGTACCATTAAGACTATTAACTAGTGGAGTCAATATGGAGTAAAGAAAAATGCAACCAAACAACCAAACAAAACCACCACATGATTCTGCTGAATGACTCCCCAGGTAGATAGAAGAATCAGTATCAGCACACAACAGAGATGTCTGAACACCCTATGTATTGCTAAGATGTTCAAAACAGCCAAAGGATGGAATCAGTCCTGCTGTCCATCAAATGAGTGTGCCATAAACGTATAGCATATGCACACATTGAAGTTGTAGTCAGACTTACAGAAGAAGGGAATTAGGTAGTTTGCAGGAAATGGATAGAACTGGTGATCACAGTGTTAAGTCAAATAAGACAGATCCAGGAAGAGAAACATGGCATGTGTGTTTGTATCTTCATATGTGGTATCTAGATTTATAAAAAAAGAAAGGAAGGAAGTAGAAGAGGGACGATTATGAAGAAGACTGGGATCAGGAAAGGAGGGACTGTTAACAAAAGAGGATATTGTGGGAGTGAATAAGCGTAAACCACCTTGCATACTAGCATATATTTACCTTTCAATCATTAGGGATATCTCTTATCAATTGAAGAATATTATTTGATTTTTTCTTTTCAATGTTTTCTCTAATAAATTTTAGATACCTTGCATTAAAAACTCAGAGATAACTCCATATACCTACAGACAGAGCTTGTTTATTCCTTTAATATACTGAAAAGCGTTCTCTTGTACTTGTGCCATAATCTGTTCCACCAATTCCCTCCCTGGACTGTATCCATTGCTCACTGTGTTTTTCTGCTAGAATAATTTTCTTCCCTTTTGTAAAATAAGAATAATAAAAGTATCTCAGATTTGTTTGGGGTAGAAGATATAATAAGGTACCTGATATATTTGGTGTTATATCTGATGCATTGTCATTGTGGCCATGAATAATTAGAAATGTCAATGTGAGACAATTTATTTAGGTGTACTATGAAAACACCATGGAGAGGTGTGCATGTGTTTATGTGTGTTGACTACAATAACTGAGTGGGAAAGAGATGAGGAAAAACGATATTTCACTTGAGACAATTTGGGTTACAAAAGATGATGCTTTAGATAATGAAAGCCTTTCTAAGGATGAAACTATGAAAGAACAGAACGACTCTAAGGCCAGCAGTAGAGCTCTGGGCATAAAGGAGAACAGCGATGATGGGGACCCGATGGGGAGACCTAAGCAAGTGGCAGAGCCTGGAGATATTTTTCTGTTATTTCTCCAGTTTTGGAGAGTAAGTGAAGGATTTACAGCAAGGAGGGATTTACAAATGAACAAACAACTCTTAATATGGCTCCCTCTGGTATGAGGGAAATTCATGCAAAAAATATGAGGAAGCAGCTATAACTATGACAAAGCACTTTAAACACTCGTGACATATACTATGTTGACATCTCCATTTTATCAAAGAGGAAATAAGACTTAAATATTCACTCAACTTGCCCAAAACATAAGCCAGTAAAAGGAAGAGCCACAACTGTTAAACGAACTTAAAAGTCTATTCCTTTAATGTTTTATAATTTTCAAGATTCATATTTTTAGGGGCTACTTGAGGAAGTCAATGCATGTTGATTAAGTCAGTATGGCTTTGGTGAGATTCGGGGATTGTTACTCTCAAATGAGGCCTTGGGCACTGAGCAAACAGTAGAGACTGGAAGACCATGCCCACCTTTCCCTTCCACTGTTCCCTGAAACAGACCCTAAGCCTGTCTTTCCAGAACTGTCTTCCAAATTCAGGGACTAAAGAGCACAAGCGGATGCTAAAATGATCTGATCAAATAAGTCTCTGTAGGTTGCCTCTGGTTAGGTTATCTTTAGGTCACATTTCTCTATGGTGGTCCTCTTCTTCATCAGGCCTACCACAATAAGCATGCTTACTTCCCTCTGCTTTAGGGAAGTATCTGATCTGTCTAGTAACATGTAAAATGTACACACATTTGCCAGGTTCTCTCTTGCTAATCTGTCTTTCGATCTAGGGCTCTTCTGACAGACTCAATGACTCAGTGACATGCTGGTGGTACCAGAGATTTTCTGATTATTTTAAAAATAAGACTTTATAACTTTAAATCCTTGAAAGAAAGGAAGGTCATAGTTTCCAGAGAGAATCTATGCAGTCTTTAAAATTTGACATATTTCTCCAGTAAATTTATTACTGACTTCCCTTTTATTGTTTTTGTTACATGTCAAGATAAAAGTGGCTTGACATGTCTACATTCTGTTCATAACCTAACAGAGAGGATAGGAAATACAAGCAGAGTTGACAAAAACTGGTGGTATAACTGCCCTACTACAGAAAGCCTTGAGCTCCTGCTAAGAGTTGTATGAAAATCTGTAGAGAAAGAAAACATTACCACCAACCAGTTACTGGTGGCAAAGTCATGGAAATGCCACTTCCTAGGATGGGATTCATGTTTTTAATAATTACTTTTAAGACTCCTTAAAAGACCCCTGTTGGGAATTTAAGACTCAGTCAAATAATCAATATGCCCAGTTTGGTTGGGATTGTATATGAAAGCCATATACTCTTAAATTTTTGCTGTTTCAATAAAATTGCAATTGATGTGTTCTGCCACTTGTCTGTAGAGTGACCATTTGAATTTGCTCTGATTTGCAGGTGGTCCCTGAGGTAGCATGGCTATTGTTCGGATTTGCAGGTGCCCCCAGGGTGTAGTGTGGTTACTGGTGGGATTTGCAGGTCGTCCTTGAGGTATGTGGATACTGCTCTTATTTTTCAGGTGCTCTCTGAGGAAGTGTGGCTACTGCCTGTGTTTCCTGAAAGACCCGAACTGAGATGCTGGCTGGAGAACAAGGCTGCCTTTTACTCTGCCAAGAACTGACTGTTCTCGAGCTGTGCTACAGATTACTCAATTTCTTATTTAAATTGAAGAGCTGAATTATCTGTAAAGGCTGCTCAGTTCACTAAATTATTTGGATTTAACATCATTTACGTGAAGCCCTTGTTAGTGGAGAAGACAGTGGCGACATCTTCCTGCACATCTATAGAAAGCTTTATTGCATGGAAAAGAGAAAAGGAAATTTTCCAATATTAAAAGCCAGGTCATAGTTTTTTGATGCCAAATTGAGCTGAGGGCAGCCAATTTTTGAAAAGTGGAGAAAGAGTGTGTGTGTGGTGGGGAGGGAGGATGAAGGGAGAAAGGGGAAGGGAGAGATGTGGTGATGGGGGTTGAGAATGAGAATGAATTAGTCCCCGTTAAAGAATAGTACAGAATCTTAAGATTCTTCAAAGGACTTGATAATCCACATTTTAATCCTGAATGTGGGGGAACTGCTGTTGACTTCGGCCTGAGACAGCAGGTAGGGCTGTCCCCATCTAATGGAAAAGAGAATGAGGGTTGTCTTCAAACAGTGTTTCTCAACACATGGGTTGCAACCCTTTCATAAGTGTCACCCAAGACCATAGGAAACATATATTTACATTACAATTCACAACAGTAGCACAATTATAGTTATGAGGTAGCAATGAAATAATTTTGTGGTACTGGGGGGGTCACCATAATACGCGGAACTGTATTAAAGGTTCGCGCAGCATTAGGAAGGTTGAAAACCACTCTTCTAGATTGCCTACAGCCAAATTCTTAATAAGGAAAGGTGTGTTTTTGTGCAGCCAGTGGCTACATGAGAAAGATTCAGCTTATTGGTTGGAAAAACAGGACCCCACAAAGAGTGTGGGGGCCAAACTCTTTGCTGTCCACTGCTGAGGTCAGGGAACCCACTGTCTGCAGGACTGAAGTACAAGCCTTAGAGAGCTACAGGCAGAAGTCTGCATCTCTGTCCTCTTGTGAACAGCTTCCAACAGCCACCCTCTGCCATGGAAGGAGTCGGGCATATAGAATGAAGGAGAGGTAAATAGCCACATGGCAGAATGTAGATTAACAAAAACAGGATAATTTAAGTTATGAGAGCTAGTTTGGAACAAGCCTGAGGTAAAAGTCAAGCTTTAATAACTAGTATCAAATCTCCATATCATTATTTGGAGGCTAGTGGTTCCAAAAGAAAGTCTGTCAATAAAGTTATACAGTACACAAGGGTGGGAACTATGGTTATGTCTGGACCATTGACAATGTTGTAATAAGGATAGGGAAGCACTTATTTTGCAAACACAGGAAGATAGCAGTCTCAACACTTTTTCTTTCTTGAAATTCTCTATTCTCTAGATGACATAATGGTGTCCTTACTCTCTCATCTATTTCTCTTGCCACTCCTTCTTCTCCCTCTGACAATTTGGGGATCTTCCTTCCACCCTCTCCTCTTACACATCAGTGTGTACAGAGTTCTCTGATTCACTGTATATACACATTCTTAGAGATTCAACTAAAATCTATGTACTAGTGGTTCACAAATGTGCACCTCTAGTCAGCCTTTTTTGGAATTTGAAACTATATAAAAGTCCTTTTCCTTTGGATGCATCTGGTACAAATGTAACAGTCTCTCTGAATTTGAGATGCCTGAGATGAGACTCTTTACTTTCTTTAACTTTAATATTAAATGACATTTAGCTTCTCTTTAACTGCTGAGTAACACTGCAGATAATGAAATCTGGATGACACCCTTTCTCTTCCCTTATTAAGAACTCAACCTCTAAATAGGAATTTAAAAATGTTTCACAAATTTAATATTTCATACATTTTCAATAATCTTATCTTACCTTATGAAAATAACTGGTTCCCTACTGCATTCTGTTCTTATTAATGAAAAGCAGATACTTATACTTTGATGATTCATGGTAGATGAAAATCTGGCTCAATTAAGAGATATCTGGATACCTGGTGCTATTGTTTCCTGCCTGTTACTATGATAGACCACTCCAAAGAAAGCCACTTGGGGAAGTTTAGTTTACATTTCCAGTTGACAGTTCATTAATGAGGGAAGTCAGGCAGGAACCTGGAGGCAGGAAGCATGGAGGAATGTTCCTTGATGGCTCACTCTAACTTGGTCGCTAGCTTCCCTGCATATCCCAGGACCATATGCCTACAGAATGGTAACATTCACATTGAATTGGAGCTCTGCTACATCAATTAACCATGGGGATGATTCTTCACAGACATGTCCATACACCAACCTGATACAGAAACTTATTCAACCGAGAGTCTTTTCAGATGATTTCTAGTTTGTGTCAAGTTGGTAGGTAACATTAACACGGACATGGTAACACAATATTTCTGTGTTATATATGAATGCTGCTGGAGGATATTTATATGTAGTCCGAGGATGGGATGAGTAAGATATGTTCTCATATGTTGTAAGATATGTTACTCCAATGTGGGTGGGAATCATTCAATGGGAAGAGAGGACCCTGAGGGAGTGGAATGGCAGAGGAAAAGCAAGTTCTCTTCCCCATGCATTCTCTCCCTCTCCCTCTAACCCAGAATTTTTTTCGGATTTTTTAATTTAAATTAGAAACAAGCTTGTTTTACATATTTACTATTGCTTAGATTGTTAGTTGAGGTCATCCTTGTTGATCTCTGGACATTTCCCTAGTGCCAGATTTCTCTTTAAACCTATAGTGGCTACCTCTATTATGGTATCCCTTTTCTTACTCTCCTCTATTCTCACTCCCCCCAGACTCAACCTTCCTGCTCCCTCATGTTCTCCTTTCCTTTACTCTTCTCCCCTTCTCTTTCTCCTAACTCTGGCTCCACTCCTCCCATGCTCCCAATGTGCTCAGGAGATCTGGTTCCTTTCCCCTTCTCCAGGGAACTACATATGTTTCTCTTAGGATCCTTCTTGTTTCCTAGCTTTTCTGGCGGTGTGGATTGTGGGCTGATAATCCTTTGCTCTATGTCTAAAATGCACTTTTTGTGACTGGGTTACGTTGCTAAGGATGGTTTCTTCTAGTTCCATCCTTTTATCTGTGAATTTCAAGATTCCATTTTTTCCCCGCTGAGTAGTTCCTCATTGTGAAAATGTACCACATTTTCTTTATCCATTTTTCAGTTGAGGGGCATCTAGGTTTCTTACAGGTTCTGGCTATTTTAAATAATGTTGCTATGAACATAGTTGAACAGATGTCCTTGTTGTATGAATGCACATCTTTTGGGTATATGCCTAAGTGTGTAATTGCTGGATCTTGTGGTAGACTGATTTCCATTTTGCTGAGGAACTTCCACTCTGATTTCCAAAGTGGATATAAGAATTGGCACTCCCACCAGCAGTGGAGGAGAGTTCCCCTCTCTACACATCCTGTCCAGCATAAACTGTCATTGGTGTTTATGATTTTAGCCATTCTGACAGGAGTACAATGGTATCTCAGAGTTGTTTTGATTTGTTGAGCACTTTCTTAAGTGTCTATCAGCCATTTTAGAGTTCCGTATTGAGAATTCTTTATTTAGTTCTGTACCCCAATTTTTAATTGGATTATTTGGTATTTTGGTGACTAGCTTCTTGTGTTCTTCATAAGTTTTGGAAATCAGTCCTCTGTCATCTGTGGGGTTAGTGAATATCTTTTCACATTCTGTGGGTTGCCTTTTTGTCTCGTTGACTGTGTCCTTTGCCTTACAAAAGCTACTCAGTTTCAGGAGGTTCCATTTATTAATTGTTGATCTATTGGTATTATGTTCAGGAAGCAGTCTCCTGTACCAGTTTATTCAAGGCTACCTCGCACTTTCCCTTCTAAGTGGTTCAGTGTGGCTGGATTTAAGTTGATGTCTTTGATCCATTTGGACTCCAAGAATCCAGAATCAGTGTCTCCTGGAGGCTTCATGTCTTTATTTTTGAACATAAATATACTATTCTCTTTCTTCCTAGTTCTGAAGCTTCGGGATTTTGATTAAGCCATATTCCTGGCTTGCTTGGTTTTTCATCATAGAGAACTTTCCATGAGACTTCTAGTCCTCTGCAATCATGCATTTTTATTCCTGGTAAGTTCTTCTAATGCTATATACACCCCCACACAGTCACATACCCTTCCTGGTGTCCTTTAATTCATTAATACAGGCAAAAAGCTCATCTAAGTTTCCAGAGCACTTAAGGAATTCTGGCCTCTAGTGGGACAGTGACCTGCTTATAATGCTGTGCAGTGATGCATTTTCACATATTTGGTATAAGCAAACCTAGTGTTCCACCATATAGAAATACAGAGTAGAAACTGTGTTTAATGCATGATACTTACCAATGTTAGCAAAAGTAACATCACTTACAAGATTATTATTCTGCAAATTTTACCATTATTTTAAAGGATCATGCTTACTTGCAATAAGACTTCTGTAAAATAATGTGTATCCATTTGAATAGGCAGTCATAGACAGATTTACTTTTAAACATCTATTTGTTACATAACTTTACCATGTATTAAAGAAAGGAAATGTGTGTGTTGATGAGTGTTCATTTTCATTTGTATATGATGAACTGTATCTAAAATTATTTGAGTACTTGTACAGGTATATGATAAGTTTAAGTCAATTTTTATCCTTTAGTACTGTATCTTGTGCTTAGAGAAGCTACATCCATATGATGCTTGTAATGTCTGTTGATTGCATCAATATATCACATTGAGGGATTGACCTATGCCATTTAGGTTTGTATGAATATACTTGGTGGTGGTTGCACAATGACTAAACAACATAATGACTCATTTCCAGGATTTCCCTTTACTAATAATACATAACTATATGTTCTATTGTTTCTGTCTCTTCAGTTACTCCAGAATATATTTGTGAAATATAGTTTAAAGCATTTAAAAATAAATTGACTAGAGTTCAAAAATGAAAGATTAATTAACTGAGAAACAAACATTTTAATTTATGTAATGCAAATTAATTGATATGGTTATAGAGGTTGAAGACTTACATCACTGTCAGTCAGCAAGTAGGAGACTTGGGTTGACACTGAAGGTAAGAACAGAAGAGAAGAGCTATGGACAGCAATCTAGAAAAAACAAATTTTTGTTCTAGTCAATCATTCAACAGATTGCTGAAACACACTTATGTTGGGGAGAACAATCTGTTTTATTCAGTCTACATATTTAAGCATTTATCTTATCTAAAAACATCTTCACAAATGCATCTAGAATGCTTGACCAGATAACTGAGCATCTTTGGCCCTGTAAAGTTGATATGAAACTAGCCATCACATTAGTACATCAAGAATATTATATGACATACTCTGTTGCTTGTACATCCTCAAATATTATTGGTATATTACTAATTACTTGTCTTATTCTTCAATAAGAAATTATGAATATTTTCTAGTATAAACAATACTATAATGAACATTTGAATAAACAACTGTGGTTACCTGTAATAAACATACGTGGCAACATGTCTACATATGCAGACAGAGTTAGCTTTGCCTCCTTTCACGATCTCCTTCTCTTTGCATTGTCTAATGTGATGATGTACTGTAATGAACCCTTGACTTCAACCCTCTTCCCCCAGAATGACAAACGCATCAAGCTGGCCAATCAGAAGAATTCATCTCATGGCATGGGGATGGTTTGGAAATAGTCCTTGGTCCTATGAGCAGTGACTCGAAGGGTTTCAGAGACTTTGTGGCTGGTCCTTCCAGGGGAGACGTATTTTTTATGTTGATATTGCTTAACTGCAGGGTATGATAAAGCTTTGTAATGAATATCATCTAAACCATGTGAATGGAGTGTCCACGGAATGATGTCAGTATAGAGAGGGAGAAAGGTTAATGCTACAAAAAAAGATAGATGTCTCATAACTTCATTCATTCCTTAAGAAATACTGCCCATTGTAAAATTAGTCCTTAAATTGTACTCACACTAATAAGACTACTTCTTATGCATAAATTATTTCAAATCATAGAGCCATTCTTTATAGACTGTAAGAAATTAAATAACTGACTAAATAATATCATATCAATTTTTAAAAATTGTATTCATTAATACTTTTATAGCAAATCACTGGAAATAATAGAGCTAAAATGAAAACTAAAAATATTAAAAATAGCATTAGCAATAAGCATTTAAGTGAATAGAACTCTGTGTCGGGAACCAAGCCTAGAATTATACTTGCCAGAGTTAATGGCAGATATATTTATTTTCCATCCCTATATATACTCGCTGTGTACTTAATAGCATTTATATAGGCATTGGATAATGGGTATAGTCCTATATATATAAAAAACATGCATGAGGGTTTGTGCCTAGTCTTATTGTAAATTGTTATGCAATGTTTGGTTGATACCACTGGAATTCTGAGGGAGAAATAGAGAAGCAGTGTATCTGGGGGAGATGGAAGGTGGTGGGTGGGACTGGGAGGGGTAGAGGGAGGAGAAACTGCAATTGGAATATAATGTATGAAAAAGGAATAAATTAAAAATAAATCATAGACTGAAAGTTCTTTTGTATGCCTTTACTTGTAGGTTAAATTTGCAACATAAAAACAAGCTGCTTACCTATCATCCACAAAAGAAAATGAGTAGCCTGGGTCTTCATTGTGGATCATCTCATCTGGTTCCGATAATTACTTGATGGGGCTCTAAGATGACAGTTGGGGTATCATCAATCTGATTACAGGTGTAAGCCAGTTTGGGCATCCTCTCTACTATTGCTAGGAGTCTTAGACTGAGCTCCAGCAATCCAGCTGAAGAGAGGGAGGAGGGAATATATGAACAAGAGAGGTCAAAATCATGATGGAAAAATCTATAGAGACAGCTCCAAGCTCGTGGAAACTCATGAACTCTAGACCCACAATTGTGGAGATGCCCGGGAACTGAACTATGCCTTACAGATGTGGGAGTCAGTTGTGAAGCTTAGACTATCAGAGGGTCCCCTAACAGTAGGACCATGATACAAACCTGGTACATGAGCTAGCTTGTTGGAGCCCACTCCCTATGGTGGGATGCCATGCTCAATCTTAATGCATGGGTGAGGGGCCTGTCTCTGTCTCAAACTATTGTGACAGACTTTGTTGATTCCTCATGGGGGTCCTTATCTGTGAGGAGGAGTGGACTGGGGGTGGCCTATGGAGGAGGTGACAAGGGTAGGAGGAGGTGGGGGTCAAGAGGAGGGTGGAAGGGAGAACTGTGGTTGGAAAATAAAATGAAATAAAAAAGTAAGAAAAATGGAATAAAAGAAAATTAACAGCATTAAATGGACCAAACACAACGTTATTAGTTAAATTATCTTATTTTCTTCATATATTAATGTCTTAATACTGCAGAGACAATATTTATTCACACAAGAGCAACATGATGATGCAGAGAGCTCTTCAGACACTGAATCAGGACTGTTTTCTGTGTAGTCAGACATCCAGTCACCTCAACTCCTATAACACTTGTCTGTTTGTTATGGAAGATGCTGCTGCATCTGCAGATGTTTTGAATCTTGGCCCACACCATTATTTGTGAATTCAGACTCACAGAGTCTCCTTGGCTCCCATGGGCTTGGGTGTAGCCATCTAGAAAATTTGTGGACCGTGCCTGGAAATGAGGCAATCATATTCACCCACATTCCACTGGCAAGAGCTTAGTGGTTTGGCCACATCTAAAAACAATGGTGGCTTTAAATTGTAGCCCAGTAAATATTCACAAAGCATGGGAAAGTGACCCAGCAGCAGGCAGTCAGTTGTATTCCATAGCTAAAAGGCAAAACATGTACAATATCAGTTACATATAAACATGTACAAATATTGATTGAGGAAAAATAAAACTACAGATTGCTATTGCGTTTTGTTGTTTCCTCAACATGATACTGTGGTACTTCTAATTAAAGAGAATCAAATCTGTTAAATGAGGTTTATTATTATGCAGGAATTTAAAGTTATTGCTAGAAATTTTCATCACATGTTTTCCTGAGAACCCCTGTGCCTGACCACACTTCATTTGACAGCCTTCCATGGCAATAATAAGAAAACAGCCTTTAGAGGTAAAACACCTGATTTACAATACCGATTTCCATTTATGTGTTGTTGGATGTGGAAATTATCAAAACTTTCAGAGCCTCTGATTACTGGCCTGTAAAAAGAGAGGCAGAAGTCTATCTCTCTGGCTTGTCATAAAAAGTAATTAAGTTGAGTGCACAACCTGCTGACTTGAACAGTTCAGACCTGGCTATGCAAAGTAGCATGCATCACTTTCTCATACAATGCTTGCCTTCTGCGGGATATACTTCAATAATTGCTACTTCAGGCAAATGACCTCTCACTCTAATTAATAAAACATGCCAGCTAGACATAAATCATATCATCTGGAAGTGCACAAAGTGTGGTTACTAAAGTGTTTGTAAAACTTATTTCTTTCCAAGTGCAGTTAAAAAATAATCATTAAAAGGAATGACATCACACAATATGTTCATTGTTCAAAAGATTTCTGAGATTAGTGCAAGTTTGGGAATGCAAACACCAATTCTCACTGCAAGCTGGATTTAGTTTTTTAATGAGAAGAATGAAAAAAATTAAGATATTATTATTGTCTTAAGAGGTGGGTGAGAGTGGAGAATGATACAGAAATAGGTGGACACTTGCATAAGTATGTACATTTGAGAGAACATGTGTGTGTTTATGCACATTCACGTCCACAATTGAGTGTGTGTTTGTATGCATGAGCACACATGTTTTGTATGTTCACTCATATGTGTTTTCATGTGAGTGTGTGTAGGTACAAGCATGTGCACAAGTGGTTCATTGATCTTTCTACATTGGTATGACCTCATGCATGTGTTGGTATTTACACTCTTTCATTCATGTGTGTGTACTAATGCTCCTACATGTATTTGTATTCACTTGGTGTGTATGTGTATGCCTACATGTATCTGCATATGCACTTATGAAAGTGTGCAATACATTTGTGCATGCAACATTTTGGTTATGCATGTCTGTATGCAAGCCCACTTCCATGACTGCCTACATGCATGTTGTGTGAGTGCACACTTATATAAGGATGTACAAATGTATATGCGTTTGAGCATACACTTATGCATGTGCATATGTAGTTATGTAGGTGTGGATCAATGTGTGCATGTGTATGTGTGGGTTGACTGATATTAGCATGGACAAGTGCACTAGGATATTAGAGTGTGTGTGTGTCCCTGTAAGTGCATGTCTGTGTGTATTTATGTGTGCTTTGTGTGCATGCACCTTTGAACATGCAATTACATGATTGTGTGTGTTGTGTGTGTGTGTGTTTCTAAGCTTTTTTGTGTGTTCACATGTTTGCACATGCCTGTTGAGGTCAATCATTAACTTAGGTGTCATTACTCTCCAATATATGTGTGTATATATTTAAATAGAGTGTACTAAACTTGATTGTCCCTCTGTTCCTCATTCTTGTGCAGACAAGTACCTTACTGATTACATCCCCCAGCTCCACTTGTGTATTCTAAAGGCACTTACAATTTTTTTTGGAAATAAAGTCTTGGTATGTAGCCTGGTTGTCCTCTCCCTGCCTTGGGATCCCAAATTCTGGAGTAGCATGTATGCACTGCCATATTCGTCCATGAAGCTACATTTTAGCAGTGCTTCCAAAGCATCTGAAATCCAGAGAAATCAAGATAAACTGCTAAAATCAGAGCATGCTGTCACAAAGGTCAGTTTTCTGTCCCAAAGGCTAAGCATGTGTTCATTTGCTAGAACCTGGAATGAGATATCTGAATGCAAATCTGAGTAATTTTCATAGTATAGTCACCAGTGAATCTTGCTTTTAAAAGCACAAGGAGCCCTTCCTTTAAGTCTACACATGTCACCACATCTTAGCATATCTGCATGGATAATTTAAGATAATATTAAACAGTCAGTCTCATTCCAGGTTTTATCAACAACATTAGGAAAAATTTTATTGGATTTAAGAAAACATGGGGCATCTCTTAAGACTCCTGTCTCCTTCTCAATGCTCAGCAACCCCGGTGTCGCTGCAGGTAGACCTTGTAGAGCGATCATGTTCAGTGCTGCTTTTCTTATGAACGTTCTATGCATCAGTATCTCCATATTTCTGCATCTCACTTATTCAGGTTCAACATGCAAAACCCATGTTCTGATGAAAGAATCCAGGCCAAGACATTAAGAGTGAAGATCAGAGAGGTGACTGCGTGGTAAATGCATCTTACCTGAGACGTTAAGATCAACTTATAAACACATGGCTGGCAATTTTCATTTGCATAGAAATGATGATTTTAATTGTGTGCAGATTTTTCTTCCTGGTGGTTGTTCCCTATATATAGCCATTTTCCTTTGGGTGGACCAAACTTGTGTTCCTTTGTGGCAAGGGAAAAATGTTGAAATACTTTGATCAGTTTAGTGGTTCTATACTCATAATTTTGGAAAGAATTGCAGTAAAAATAATTGTGGTATGGTACCATGTGCCTACAGGAACATCTATCCCATTTTTAGTACCATTTAATTTCAAAGTGATATTTAAATAAATTATAGGAAAGTTGAAAAGTCTAACCAAGTTTTCATAGCCAAAATTCATTTTCTTGATCAAACAATTATGGAATAAAGATCTAAGAATTTAAAGGTGTAATTTTCTAGAGAGGAACAGTTCTTGTGAATAGACTAAAATATCTGCAATCCTTCCTTAAGGTCATTGGAAGTTCTCATGAAAACAAATGATTTAGAGCAGGAATTGTGCAAAAAAAAACATTGACTTTACCAATTTCACACTTTCCTTTCTTTGCTGCTAATGCAAGCCTATTTTTCATAACTTAGTACCAGACATCTCTAGCAAGGTTAAGGCAGAGCTTGGAACATCAAGGCAAAATGAATTTAAGTTAAATGCTTGTGTTGCTTGAGCAGTTACAGCATGCTGAAAACATTACAGAGGTCACAGCAAATATTTTTGCATCGTGACTAAGTTTTCTCAATGTAATGTCATATGTGACTTAATCCAGTCTATGGCTCATACTTTTCTAAAGTAAAAATGAAATTGGTTCCTTCATGAAGATTGAATCCATGGCATGCGTGATTGCTACTTTTGTCAGCTTGACTACAATTGGAATAAACTAGAATGAATTCATTACAGTGTTTTGAAAAAAAAAAGAAAGATAAAAATGCTTTTATTTTTCAAACAAAATGAACTCTCTCTTATGGGAAGAACATATAGCAGATTCCATAGGCAGAGGCCTTATGCAGACAAAATAGAAGAGCTGATAAAATTTTGTACTTGGGTGTAAGGCAGGCACAGTGGGCACACAGGGAAGCTTCTATAGTAACTCAAGTTTTTCAAATGCATATGTTTAGAGTTCCTGTGAAATTTAAAATACTATTATTTTGAACAGTAAATGTCCCTTGCTTTGCTTTACCTATTTTATTTTAAGATTTGCTGTATTTTCCTTGTCTTCATCCTAGCATTTATTCTTATCCTCTTGGAGTTCTTGAGCATTCTCCTGACATTTTAAGACCACTGTCTTGGGTTTCATCTAAGTTGTTTTTCTAAGAGACCATTACTGCAGCAGGAGAGATACTGTTTTGGTGGGACCTAGGCATCCTGAGTTAGGTGACTGGTAGAGTTTTGGGTGTGGATATCTGTCCTGTCTTTGTTTAGTGGGTATTTGGATCTCTTCTTGCAGTTACCCATCTTTTTGTGTTTTGGATCACCAGAACGGTGCTTGTGGTTCAGTACTGGAGCAACTCAGTATGGATGTGTGTGGTAACGATTTGACTAAATCTGGAGTTAAGTAAAATCCAAGCAGTTTGACCCACCTGTGAGATATTTTTTTCTTAGTTAAATCATTTGAGGTGAGAAGAACTATTTTTAATCTGTATATTTTGAGATGGGAGGATAAACCTTTAATCTGGACCATACATTCTGCTAGCTGTCTATATAAAGGGCATGGAAAAAGGATGCTGTTTCTCTCTCTCTCTCTCTCTCTCTCTCTCTCTCTCTCTCTCTCTCTCTCTCTCTGTGTGTGTGTGTGTGTGAGTGTGTATGTGTGTATGTAAGCAGTGACCATGGTTGAGCTGACATGTCTGATAAGATCTTTTGGTTTGCCAAAGTAGACCATAGGTTGTGTATCTTGTTAACAAATGGATTCTTGGCATACGGTAATTTCTATTGTGCTTGAGAGACACTAAGGCCTTCTTATCAACCCTCCAGTTGAGCTGATGACAAGATTTTTCCTGATGTTTCTCTTGAAACAAAATTTTCTCATTCTCTTTCCTCCCAGGCCCCTTGGCTCTTGTTTTCAGAGATAAATCACTTTCTTTTTTTCCTAAAGCAATTAAACCCTTGGTGATTCTTAATGTTTCCAATTAACTAAGTCAGTTTCTAGAGTCTGAACTTAAAACAGAGCTTTGAATGAACCTTCATTAAATAGAATTTGTTAAGTCAACTTGAGTCTTTTCTTTCTTTAAGCAAAGCCAGCTACTTGAATACTAAACTGTGGTCACAGTACTACTGTCCTAATTTGGTGTAGAATAAAAACAATGTTCTTTCTGTAGCAATCCCTCTTTAAATTAAATCACAGGAGCCAAACCAAAAAAAGAAAAACACTAAAAACAACACTGAGTTTCTATCTATCCAACTACTTCGTTAACATTATCATGTATCTATCTATCCATCTATCTATCATCTATTTATCTACCTACCTCTCTATCATCTCTCTATCTACCATCTATCATTCGTCTATCATCTAGCTATCATTTATCATCTATCGATACTTCATCTATGTATTTCAGTAACAAGATAAGAAGAAAACAAACATAATTAATGATACATATTTTACAATCATTAAGCGGCTATTTTTGTATTATTATTTTTAACTCCTTCTCCACTATAAATCTACAGAAAACAGGTTCCTTTAGTTATGCCCTTTCTATTTCTCAGAGTGAGTTCCTGTGATCTGACTGGGGTTTGCATGAACTCAGGTGTTTTTCTCATTAGCTTCCTTCTTTTGCTAATGGTGTTCTTTCATAGATTTCAAGGAACCTCCTTGGATCTTAGAGCATTTAATTTGCCTTATCCGCACATCAGCTCTCCTGACGAGGATTTTAGCTCTTTACCATCTTTGTGGCTAGTGATGCCAACAGCCCACTGGGGGACATTGTAGAGCCAGTTTCCTTGCAGGCCGCCACCCATTGCCCTCTTGTCTTTACAGTTTACCCCCTTGAGATGTTCATAGGCATGTACACATGCAGAAAAAAAAACCTTTGCGTTTTCTAAAGAGCCTAGAAACCATAATAGGAAAGTCTTCTCTTTTCTTTGTCATTTTGGCATGTTCCTGAAAAATGGCGTCACTCACACAATAACTGAAATTATTGGCAATCTGGAAGATAATGACTCTTTCCTATATCCTCCTTTAAATGTTAAATTGTCATTTCCCTTCAATTCATACAAATTACTTTGCTATTATAAACATATAAAATAGTTAGAAGTAGTGACATAAAAAACACTATGCTAACCCAGTACAGAAATTAAATCCAGGGGTATGCATAGTTATAAAAGTCTAGCCATTTTAATTTATTTATTAATGACTGTAATAATTAAAGTAACTTATTGTTTTTGAGCTACTTAAATATTAGCACTAAGAGGAAATACTTAAAAAACTATCTATCAATTGTTTATCTAATATCTGTTTGTCTGTCTCTCCATCTATCTATACATCTATTTATCTCAATCATTGTAACAAAGGGAAAAAAGGAATAGCCATCAATCCAAATAATAATAAAAAGGAAACTGTAAAATTACATTTTTAAAAAGACAGACACTCTGAAGAAGATTTAAAATCCAACTGTATATTGTTTTATAAGACACCTAGCTAAAATAAAACAATTCAGAAAAGTTCATTGTAAAAAGATCCATGATCAATGAGCCCTTTTCACTCAAGTGCAAACAGAAGAAGCACGTGTGTCACTTTTGTTTCCAGTATCAAAGATGAACTTTGACAAAAGGGACTATTCGATATTGTTACCTGCAACAATACCCTTGTGATTTCAGCATCAGTACTCTGTGGAAAATAGTATGTGTTCAATTCTAAACAAATGAAGAAAATTGTAGCAAAAGGGCAATGAAGAACAATTAAGTCATGGGGGAAATTAACGAAGGCTCTCCCACTTGCTCAGAAATACACTCACCTGTGCTTTTTGCTTAGACGCATTTGATGGAAGATTACCCTGAACTGTATTCAACAGTGAGCAGTCACAATTCAGTCTCCCATAGAGTATCTGTGCTCTAGTAACTCCCATGATTAACAATGGTTACAGTGATGCTAATGTCTTCATTTCCCTCACACCCCATTCTGTCCTAGGTGCTTCCATGATGTGAGATCTGGGGAATCAAACTCTGGTCATTAGCCTTGATGTCAAGTGCCTTTACCCACTGGCCTATTAAACCAGACCTTGAATAATCTTTAAGGAAAATCTAATTCCTGTATTTTACAAAGTGTTACATGAAACAGAAAAGGAAGAAATATTACCCAACTTATCCTATGATGTCAGAAAGTCAGAATTGTTACCTTGATACTGAAACTGGATAAAGAACTAAACAAAGGAAAACCATGAGCAATTTCACAATGAACATAAAAGTACAATTCCTCAACAAAATATTTATGGACCAAGTTCAAGAACACAACTTGTGGCCAAGTTAGCTTCACTCCTGGCATTCAAGGTTTGTAAGCAGTGTGTTCTATCTTCATCTCCATCAACATTTTACTCTTTGTCTGTTGCTTTCTGTTAACGGCTATTGAACTGGAGCCTCTTTAGCTTCTGTTTAATCTCTTCTGTATTTATTTTACATAAATGATATTAATTTTTATAATTTTTTTAATATTTTATTTTCCAGTTTAAATTTAGATAAGAAACGAGGTTGCTTCACAAGTCAGTTCCAGGTCCCTCTCCCATTCCCTCCCCTCCTCCCGTGCCCTCCCCCCCACCCACCCCCGTTATTCCCTCATTCCCCCAGGGAGGGTGAGGCTCTCCATGGGGGTGTCCATAGTCTGTCATTTCATATAGGGCAGAGCCTAGACCCTTCCCCAAGAGTTCAGGGTGAGAGTGCACCTCACATTGTTCTATGGGAGTCCAAAGTCCGTGTGTATACTTGGGATGGGTACTGATCTGCTCCCCAAGGCTCAATTTTCATTTTATTTAAACATAATAAAATTCTGATATAATGTAGCTATTACAATGCTCACTCACATAAAGTCTACATTTTAGTAAATGTGTAGGAGTATACAAATGTTTCTACAAGTGATTACTGGCCATTCCTCACTGCCTCTGATCTAGCTATAGGTAATGACTACTTTTTATATTTTTGTTTGAATTGCTGATTTTTGTACTTACAACATTTTCAAGATTTATTTATATTGTGACATAGATCAGTACTTTATTCTTGTCAAATGAGTAATAAGTATATATTATTTGTTGGATACATGATTAGCAATGGACTCGTTAGCTCATTGGACAACTCTATATTTAACCTTTAGCGGAATCACCAGACTATTATTTTTTTCAAAACAGTTGCATCATTTTTTACATTCTCACTAGCATTGGGAGAGGTTTCCAGTTTCTCCACATTATTACTACCATGGTATGATCTGTCTTTTATGCTTTGGCCATGTTAGCATCTACTGTCTATCTAACTACTACCTACCCATCCATCACATATATATATATATAATGTATCAATGTTTCTATCTATAATATATATGTATACATCAATACATATGCATATATAGTGCAGAGTCCTATATTCTTCTGTAATTTGCTTTTTTCTGCTTTACACTATATCCTGAAAGTAGGTTCAAGTTATCTTAAAAGGATCTTCATCCTTTTTTTATAGTGACATAACACTCTACTAATTATAGATCATAATTCATGCAGCCAGTATCCTAGCATAGGTATTTGGTTTATTGTCACTATGTTTCATACAAAATCAGCAAATAAGTGACTATGATGACTATGAGCCAATGCCTTTTTCATACTGTTAAAAGAACAATACCAGATTATATCTCTAAAGGTTGGATTGCTAAACAAAATGTAAATATATACTTGGTTTTGCTAAATCTTTTCAATTTTTCTTTTTTGAGACAGGGTTTCTCTGTGTAGCCCCAGCTTTTCTGGAACTTGCCTTATGGACACGGCTGGCCTCCATCCCACAGTGATCCACATGCCTCTGCTTCCCATGTTCTGGGATTAAAGGAATGAAACAGCACCTGACTAATCTTTCCAGTTATCATCCCCAAAGACCCCTAAAATCATGAGCTGCATTTGGGAGTTTGCTTCTCTAGCTGCCCTGATGGATGTGCTGTTGCTTCTTGACTTCTTCCAATCTGAGACGTTACACAGGGCATCTTAGTGTTCTCATTCCCACCATGCTCATTATGGAGAAACTGGGTACTTTCATGCTTTCTGGATCTTTTCTAACATTTTGAGTTAAAATTTTACAGAGAAACCCTGTCTCGTAAAAACCAAAAAATTTTTTTCTTTTCTTTAAGCTACGTTAACAGATACCAACTAGTTCCATTGACTAACCTTTCTTATGTCCAGCAACCCACTTCACATCTTGTTTCCTTTCTCTTTGATTTTAAGAAATTTCCACATTTTTCTTTGCACAGTTCTGGTGGCACTATATTTCCTCGGTTTTCTAAAAATGTGTTTACTTTTTTTCTGACAGGTATTTTTGTTAGATACAGAAATCTAGCTTGCTGATTATATTATCTGCCTCTGGCTCACACTCTTCCTGACAAGAAATCTCCAGGCATTGTTTCCATGCCTACTTCCAGCCTTGAGAGTTCAGTTCTGTGCCCTGTTCAATGCCTCTGGCAAAGAGTGTTCAGGGGACACATGCCTGTGTTCTGTCTGCTCTTCCTAAAACCTTTCTTCCATAGTGTTCAAGAGTGTGGGAAGAAACATGATATCCTGCCCACGTGATTGGTGGGTTTGGAGGGTCCTCTTCCCTTCCCTAGAGGGGGCTCAAAGAAGTTATGAGTACTCAGAAAGGAGGGGTGGGCTATAAGGACAGATTAGAAACCGCTCCACTGTGCTGACACGACCGAGATAGGTCAGAGAAACAAAGGATAAACTCTATTTCAAGACTAAAAGAGGAGGAAGGAAGACATCAGAAACCCCTGAAGAGACCATAGGACGGTGGAAGGACTCGGATAAATAGTCTAAACCAAAATACGGCGGAACAAGTCCACTCAACTCCCATTCGGGAGAGAGGAAGCTAAATCCTACACAAAGTAAGCCTTGCAGTCCATGTTTAAAAAGAGGCTACTCGGCAATTCTAGCTGTAGGAAAGCTCCATAAGCCTTAAATGAGGGTGTCTTGTATAAGTGATAACTTTGTGGTGCATCATCATTGGCAAAGGCCATTTTGATACATTCTCTTCCTGAAAAGGCAATATCAAAGTTCTGTCTTGAAAGGAGATGTGTGGCACTAACCTACTTTGGGAGTCAGAAAATATTCAACAACCACAAGTCTGGGAGCCTGGACATCCCCAGATTGGAGACTGCTCCTCGAGGTAGCTGCCAGTCAGAAGAGGGCTAGATGTAACTGTTACAGGACGTTTTGGGGGGCAGGAGACACAAGTTGGGAATGACTCACCTGAGGGTGGCTGTGGCCTCGTTGGGAAGGGATATAAGCACTGCCGAGACAGGCACAAACCAGAAGGCAGGGGCTAGTCTGAACCCTTAGACTACCGTTCTCCCATGCAGTTTCCAAATTCAGGACTGAGAGCTCACAGCACAGGGCTGATGCAGCCTCCTTCCTTCTTCAGAGGGGCTAATACTGAGCAGGATTAGAAAAGACTGAGCTAGGTCCTTTAATGACAGAACTCGGTGCACCTACAGGCTGCCCTGTAGCCCAGCATATGCAGGAAACCCCTCTTTACTTAGACATCAGTGACAGCATGGTTTATAAACTGGGGAGTTGCTGGACCAGTGGTCATGTGTTCTGCCTCAAGGCTGAACAGGCTGTGAGAGGTGAGAACAGCACTGTCATGGTGATGCAGCTGCATCTCTGACACTCACCCGCTCTGTGCTCAGCTCGGATTTAAACGGGACAGAAGGGAAGTATTTCCAAGAACATCGGCTATCCCTTCTGCCTATAACTGAGGGCTGGTGGTGAAGCTGCCTCCACATGTAATGCTATGTTACACGCGTTCTTTGTCTCCTTGTGGTTTCTCTTTTACTATATCTTATATTAATTTCTTATTGTTTTAAAAACAAGCTTATATGCTTTATAAATTTTCATTCTGTTCCTTAAATTTGCTCATGCATCTTTTAATTTTTAATTTTGTTTTCTTTCCCTTTGCTGTCATTATTCTGTCTTCCATGTTTTTTTGCTAATTTAACTTTTTATTGATTCTTTGTGGATTTTTCACATCATGAATCTTTATCCCATTCATTTCCTTGTACCCCTACCTCTACCCTCCTGAAATCCCCCCAAACAAAACAACAAACAATAAAATTTAGAAGAAAGGAAAAGAAAAATCTCATCGTGGAAGCTGTAGTGTGACACAATGAATCACACCTGTACCTTTAGTCCGTACTTGACTTGCAAGTGTTCATAGCATGGAGCATTGGTCTGGTTTGAGGCATCTGGTTTCTGCTACACTGTTGATACTGAGTCCTCCCTGGGACTCCTCTTGGATATCCTGTCTTTGCCCTGTGCCATGGACATCCTGCAGCTTTGGGTCTGCAGGACCGGCCTCTTCATGTTCTCCTATAGATCACAGATGGGGAGGATGTTGGGATGGACCAACTCAACGCCTTGGGTGGTTGTTGGATTGGTCATCTCCTCAGCTCTCCCCCATCCCCAACACGAGGGTGAGCTCTCCAGCACTTCCCTGGCTAGCTCATCCTATTCAGTAAGCAGCAATGGGAAGAGTTGGTTCACCTGCTCTCATTCCCTTGGGCTGGCTAACCTGTACATACACCACAAGGAACAGCTCTAACTGTGTTGTCCAGGTGAGGTGTAATGGACACTTTTCTGAGTGCTGCAACTGGTAAAAGGCAGGGACAGCTCTCTTGCTCTGGTGACCGCAGGCCAAGCTCTCCCACCTTCCACAGAGAGGTGGGACCCTGACAGAGGCAAAGGGTGTGGGGGAGGGGAAGGGCAGAGAAGAAAGTCTTTCCCTCATCCTTACCACCATATGACAAATTAGGGGGCAGGACCAGCTCTCCCACCCTCATGACCTCAGGGTTGGCTTACCTGTGCCCTTATCACCAGGGTCAGCTCTACCGTGGTACCCAAGTGAGGTATGTGGCCTGCTCTCTGGAGTGCTGTTGTCAGTGAGGGACAGGGCCAGCTCTGCCACTCTCACGACCCAGGGGTCGCTTTCCTGCCTAGTGGAGGCAGCAAGGGGCAAGAGGGAGGCATTTTTCCCCTGCCCACACAGTCACGTGATAGAGGAGTAGCGGAGCCATTTCTCCTCAGAGCCAGTTCCACCAGCATGGTCAGCTCCATCATGCTGCCCAGATGAGGAGCAGGGCCCGCTCTCCTGAATGCTACAGTTGGTGAGGTGCGGAGCCAGCTCTCCACCTGCCACAGTTGGCACAGGGTGTGGGCAGGGAGGATATATCTTTCTCTCACCAACACCACCACGTGACAGACAAGGGGAGCAAGGCCACTTCTACTCTCATCTCTTCAGGGACAACTCATTTGCTTTATCCCTTCCACCTTCTGTGGTCATAGGAGGTAGGGACATCCTCTTAGACCACACTGCCACAGGGCCATGAACTCATACATGTCCCTGGCAGTATCCCAGGCTTGAACATTACCATGTTATCAGGTGGTAAGCACATTACCCACCTCAGCCCACTCCTCACTCTCTTCAACTCACCCGATCTGCCCCTGTCTGTAGGGCATGAACCATTCTCTCTATCGCTCTCTCTTCTATACCCAACCATATATTTGCTTGCCATGATAGTAAGTGACCACCCAGCACACCAAGCAGACCCAAGTTTTCTCCCTGCCCAGGGCAGATAGGATGGACAAGTATCCTGTCTTCTGCTTTTCAAAAATTTCACTTAACCTAGACTTTTCTTTCCCCTTCCCCATGCCTGCCCCTTCCTTTTTGATTCATGTATTCTCTTTATTTTTCTCTAAGTAACTGGAATATCATAACTTACTCTGTATGGTTTCTGTTATCTTATTGATGGTAATTGGAGGTAGAGTGCCTGGCTTTAATCAACCAAGTATATTTCTGTGTCTGGTATAAATCTGTACTGTTGCTGTTCTAATATTTTATCTCCTCCTTTCTCATAAGCACTGGAGATTGATCCCTGAGTTAGGGTGCCTTAAAACTCATCACTATGAAGACTCCCCCATAAAACTAGAAGAGAAATACACCCAATACACACACACACAAATCACATGACAGATATGGAAGAAGTGTGAAAAAGCCGGGTAGAATAACACCTCACAAAGATGGGAACTCCTCAAAGACAACAAATGCATGCAATGGGGGAAAGTTCCAGACAGTGTATTCATATGTTTGCTAGTACAAATGATCAGTAACTTCAGTAAGGATATGAAGAATCAGGAATGAAATGATGACATCGAGTCAAGCTTGAGGGAAGAAACCCAGTAAAGAATGGGAAAGTCAGCAAGGTTTGAAGTTTTGGAAAATATCGGAAATGTTGGAACTGAGCAAGTCATGGAACCAAGTAAAAGGACAGAATGGAAAGCATCATCAATAAGATGATGTGAGCAGAAGATCACATGTCAGCTGTAGATGGCAATTAAAAAAAAACAGACATGACTGGAGGAAGAAATCAAACATCGTAACAGCTTCTAGGTACTCTGTAACAGGACTAGCACATCAAAGATAAGAACGCATGCAGTCAAAGAAAGAGATTGGATAAGACTAAAGTCATGGAAAATCAATTTAATAAAATTTGAGTAGAAATGTTCCTAATTATGGGAGTGGGGAAGGAATCCAAATGTAAGAGGCACTTTGAAACCTAGGTAGACACAAGCAGTGAAGAAACTCTCCGTGACATATTATAGACAGAATCCCTAAACCACAAGACAAGGAGTACGTATAAAAAGCTGCAAGAGAGATAAAAAGGCCAACCCACCTACTCATCTACAAAAGCAAACTGAAGAGATAAAAGAAACAAATTAAAATCGAGCATTACAATACAAAACTTCTAAAGACATACTAATTTGATAGTTATATGCTGAAGAATGATGTTAAGGAAACATTGTCTTTGTTTTCCATAATTAGACATTGTGTGCCTATGAGAGCAGAAAAGATGGAGTGTCCAGTAAGAACACTGTGATTCAGAGTTACAGTCATTGTGGATCTGCAGTCTCTCACACGGTGCTTGCTTGCTGGCAGCAGCTGGCTCACAGGCACAGAACCAAGAATATAAGACTTACAGGGTACAGTACAGCAATTGCTGCCTTAGAAACTTCAGTTTCATTACATATTTCATTTTGAAGTAATTGTTGGTGGTTATGTATTCAGAAACCTTTTACTATCACCAAAATTTTTGTGAATCCTCGACATTAAATCAAGTGATCCTATCTGTGGTCATAACCTATAGTTTAAGAGGCTGCAGTTTAGCATTTTCTCAAGAGATGAAGTGATGGTATGTGTTGCCAGTACTGAAACCCAACTCTAACAAAGTTTGGGATTTTGAAGTCCTGCATGTGCCAGAAGTCACTTAAAATAGCAACTATGTATAAGGACTTTTCTGATGAGTTGGTAGAAATGGCAACACATAGATTTTCCTCCTCTTTTTTTAAATCTTATAAATTTTAACATTTAGAAAGCCTGAGTAACTCAGTCAATATGTCATTTTAAAATAACTAATACTTGATAATAAAAATAAATATGTGGTAAAAGACATTCTCCAAATAGAAGACAGAACACTGGATTTTAATAATAGAAAAAAATTGTGCTTGTGGTTTCCAATTCCACATTGTAATTAAGATGTTACCACTTATAAAATTTGATATAGAATAAAAAACTGTATTGTTTGGAAACTCTAATAAAATGCTCCTCTTTTAAAAAGTAGATACCTCTGTGTCTTAGGGTTTCTGTTGTTGTGAAGAGACACAATGACCATGGAAACTCTTATAAAGGAAAACATTTAATTGAGGTGGTTGCTTAGAGTTGCAGAGGTTTAGTCTATTATCATCATGGCAAGGAGCATGGTAGTTGGGAGTATGGTGAAGTACAGGCATTTATGGGGCTAGAAAATCCTTCATCTTGATCCAAAGGCAACAGGAAGTGAACTGTCTCACTGTGAGTGACTCGAGCACATATGATACCTCAAAGTCTGCCTCCACAGTTACTTACTTCCACCAACAAGACTATACCTACTCCAACAAGGCCACACCTCCCACTAGTGCCAACTCCTTTGCAGGCCATTTTCTTTCAAACCAACACACTCTGTGAATCTAGACCTTACATGAATTTAACACAAGGAACTTTCATATAGTGGACTTAAAACAGAAGGAGACATGCATATACTTGCCTTTTATTTGGCCGGACATTAGCAAGGTTTGTGAAAGTGTAAAGCGATGTTAGTCTTCTGGTTAAATTTTAAAACAGACACATAAATATTACAAATATACAGTATTATTTATGTTGCCATTAATTAGATAAATACTTCATTACAAATGAATTAATAAAGATCTTAGATATTTCTTTGTTTCTATTTTCTTTGTATTTATTTAGTGTGTGTGTGTGTGTGTATGTGTGTGTGTGGGGGGTGTGTGTATGTGTGGGTGTGCCTACCTGCCATGGTGCCATGGATGTAGGAGTGTAACTTGTGGGAGCCAGTTCTCTCCTTCCACCTTGGAGACTCTGGGTTTGAACTCAGGTTGTCAGACTTGGTGGCAAGTGTATTTTCTCCTTGGGTCATCTTACCAACCCCAGTCCCCAGCCTTATATTCTGAAGGTGATGAACATTGGTATATTTATACATAAAGGTTTTTGATGTGTGTAATAATCTTTCTTCTTTTCCTCCCCTTCCATCCCTTCCTTCTTCCCTTATGTCATCCTTCCTTCCTTCCTTTCTAGCTTCTTTCCTTCACTCCCTCCCTCCCTCCTTCCTTTCCTTCTTTCCATCCTTCTTTTCCTTGAGATAGGATATTGCAATGAATTATAGGTTAGCCTCATATTCAAGTTAATCTTACCTATGGCAATGGTGTGCTATGATAATAGATACCCATGAACATGGTTGGCTGCCCTCAATAATTTCTTAACTCTTCATGACCTGAATTTTTTTAGAAGTACAGAAAAGCTGTACAGAGAGTTTTCAACAACCTGTCAATAATGTAAAACTACAATTAAAATCCTGTACAGAGTAAGAGGAAATTAAAATTGCTACCATACCATCAGCAAACTGAAAACTCTGTTTAACCATGGCCAGCTGGGGGTCCAGGATGAGACTTTGTTTGTGTTGGATCTTCCTTTCCTTGCTGTCTTTACTTCCTGACTATGTGTAAAGGTATCCTAGATCACAAATAAAGGAACTGTTGGTTTAAAGTCTACCTCTAACTGCCAAAAACTGGTGTGTGTGTTTGTGTGTGTGTGTGTGTGTATAAAAGTGATTTCAATGAATGTTTATATGTTTATGCAATTGCCTGCATCATTTAATGTGATGTTATTCCGACAAATTAAAAAAAATCCCAATGTGTTGTCAATTTGGCTCATTATCCGATATAGTTCAAAACAATCTAAAAGTTCAAACAGATGATCCAGATTCCTTTTAAGGAATCATTTATTTACTTTTTTCAATGAAAAATTAGGAAGCATTGTTTAACAGCACTCTGGCTTGTCTAAAAATTATAAAACATTTCCCACCAAATGACCAGTGACATATGATGGTCTGAAATATTTCCAAATTATTTTCATATTATTAGTTTTTTTTGTTTTTACACATAAACTAGTTAGATTGTCATATTTTGCCTTTGGTTAATTTAAGCTGAAATTTGGCATTTCTCAGAAGTCAAACTAGTCTTTACATTTCTAAAATGTATTGAGTTTTCCAGTCAAAGAAATATTGAACATTGACTTGAAACATGAGCCCATTTGTGTCTTTGATGACTCTCTGAGTGCTTTTCCTCATTATCTTCCCAGGTCTCTTTGACAGAGGTACAAAGACAACCTCAGTTTGTATAAATTTATTGCTTAAGAAAAATATTAGTCAGAACTAAGAGAAGGCATACTACATGAAAAGTTATGCAAGGATAATTTAGTTTTAATATAATTAAGCCTTGCTAATGTCCATTTTGGTGATAAGTGTAGGTAATGCAAATTTGTTGTCATGGTTTTTCATTACTTAAACTCTAAAATGCTAAGGGCAAGAAATGGGACTTGAGTGACCCATAAGTGGCAAGGTTTTAGATTAATTTTCCTCTCTTATTCATATATATGTTCATTTGTACTTGATTCTATTTAATTGTTAATAAAGCATTATTGGAAATGTATTTCTTGAAGAGCATGGTCTCATGGTACCATTACATTCCATGTTTGACAGCTGATATTTACTGTAAGAGTTTTTGTTTGTTTGAGGGAGTTTATGGACATTCCTCAGAATTTATAGCAGATTTAACTTAAGTCGGGTACAATACTAATTCCTTTGCAACTTCAAAACCTCTTCACAGAAAATTAATATTTCAACAGTAATGAGAAAGAGAAGCAACCTGCTTCAGAGTGGATCACACCCTCAACATTTATCTAATTACTTAACAATATACTTGGAAATAGCAAAGCTGACCGGATGATTCTGTATACTGGCATTTTTTCTTTTCCTTGCCTTGTGAGTGACAAAGGAGAAAGACACTAAGAAAATCCAAGAGAGAAAATTATTGTTAATATTCATCTTTAAAAGATTTTAAGAAAAATATTTCTTAAATTCATGCGGTGTAAAACCCAGAAGGATTCACCTCTGTGTGGATCAAAAGGTTATGTCATTTATTCTTTCAAACCTATAGTATTATAACCTGTCCATTACTCCAAGAAAATTTTTCATTAGTGACTTTTAGAGAATATGCAATGTAGCTACTATGCATGATCCAGTCCTTACAGTCATAGGAACACAACATGTAACTAGCAATAAACTACTGCATTTACAGTTAATTGTGCAGCCATTTTGGAAATCAGTATGGTGATTTCTAAGAAAATTGTGAATAAATATACCTTTACCCAAAGGATATTCAATCATACCACAAGGACATTCGCTCAACAATATACATAGCAGCATTATTCGTGAAAGCCATAACCTTGAAACAACCTACATTGCCCTCAGCAGAAGAATGGATAAGGAAAATGTGGTACATTTACTCAATGGAGTACTACTCAGCAGTACAAAAGGATGATTTCATGAAATTTTCAGGAAATGGATGGAACCAGAAAATAACCTTCCTGAATGAGGTAACATAGACTCATAAAGACAAACACAGTATGTATTCACTCATAATTGGATATTAAAAGTAAATAAAAAGATAACCAAACTAAAGTCCACAGCTCCAGAGAAGCCAAAGCCCTCATCCAGTAACTGATGGAACTAGAGGCAGAGATACAAAACCAAGAACCAGGCCAAAATCTGGGAATTCAGGCAGAGAGGGAGGAGAGAACATATGAGCAAGGGAGGTCAAGATCTTGATGGAGAAATCTACAGAGGCAGCTTAACCAAGCTTGTGGAAACTCATGAACTCTAGACCTACAACTTTGGAGACACCAGGGGACTGAACTAGGCCCTCCATATGTGAGAGACATATGGACTATTAGAGGGGCCCCTCACAGTAGAACCATGATACAAAACTGGTACATGAAATAGCTTGTTGGAGTCTATGCCTTAGTGTGAGATACTATGTTCAGTGTTGATGGAACCATGATATAAACCTAATACATGAGCTAGATTGTTGGAGCCCATTCCCTATGGAGGGATGCTATGCTCAGTCTTAATGCTTGAGAGAGAGACTAGGCCCTGCTCCAACCTAATGATCCAGACAATGTTGACTACTCATGGAATCCCTTACCAGTGAGGAGGAGTGGACTAGGGCTGGGGTAAGGGGGCAGGTGCCAGGGCTGGCGTGAGAGGGATAACTGTGATTGCAATGTAAAATGAGATAAAAAATAACAAAATTATAAAGACTTATACTAAAAAATAAAAACATCAAATCAGAGAAAAAGATGGGAGTGTTCTGGTCCAGAGAGTGATGCAGGTAACAGGACTTAGTCTGCATTTTTAGGAAGGACTGGTACTATCTAAATGAAGGCAGGAAAGTAGAGTTTCTCCTAGGCAAAAAGACTGATTGAGTAGTGAAAGAAAGTGCATATTGCAACAGAAAGATGCTGTATCAGGAGAGGATAATACACAGTATTTTCTCTTTCACTGACTTCTGATTCGTAAACCTTTCCATATTATCTCCACTCACTGTTGCTCTATGTCATATGGGCTCATGCAACTTACAACACTTACAGGTGTATTTCTTCCTGTCATTTGTTTTCATTGTGAAACTATTGTCTTATATCAATTCCCCTTTTAATTTTATGTATAGCCCAATAGAGTGTGTTCAAAGGCTTATGTTTATAGAAGCCCTTGAGTTTCTTTTACCTTTATGAAGATAGATGAAAACTGACCATGCGGGAGAGTGATGGTGTTTGTGACTGTAGAATATATTCTGAATGAAATTCTCAAATTTTAGCATATACTCATTTCTTCAAAAGGGTAAGTATTGTCAAGGTTTATACCAATAATAGCATGTTACAGGTCTTCATATCCTATGAAAAAAGATGTCTTCTTAAAAAGACCACTTGAAACCAGCAAAATGACATAAATAATTAAGGAAATAAATTTTGAATATATTTTCACCTTAAAATTTATACTTTATAATATGTGATGTTATTGCTGAGTCAAAATTATTATTATGAATTCATTATTATTATGAATTAATAATAAGTCATAACATGACTGTAAGTAGATACTAGGTGTACACATTGTCAGGGTATAGGAAGATACTAGCTTAATGATCTTCCTTTTTTCAGGACTTGGATGAAATCCAGAGATTTTCCCATGTTAAGCTGTAACTGAGCCACACACAGAACCCCAACACATTATCTTCATATTCGGTTTAATATTTTGTGAATATGTGGGTCAATTGTCCTCAGGACCTACTTTATGCCTCTCTTAAGCCTTAGTTACTATTATTGCTTTAAAAATTATTGTCTATATTCTCTAGACATTTTAAAAAACTAAATCTTCCAAAGTCATCTTATGTTGTTGCATTCCAATTTTAATTTCAATTTGTGGATGATTGTTTAGTGTTGTCATATGTTCTAAATTAATGAGAGACAGATCTCACAGTCACCTAGGGAATGGTATCAGTTCTCTCGATAATGTTTGAAGACTGGAGTGACTTGCTGATGTGTGATACAGCAGGCAAGAATGCTCCCTTACAACACACAGCTAATACATCCACACTTCTGACTAAGCATAGATGCTCCCTTGTATATTCGGCTTCACTTTATAGTTCTTGGGTGTTTCCAGAGCCTTGTTTGCGTGGAGATATATTATTCATGCTGAGAGAGCCTGAGATGAGGGATACTCTAGTTACAGGGTTGAGAGTGTTCTTTACTTAGCTGTGACTAACGACAAGCTAGTCAAATGGTTAAGAGGATGGATAACTTAGTTGTGAGTGAAGAGTATACTCATCATTTAAAAAAATGAAAATCAGAATTAATCTCAATTACTTATTCAACTGAAAAATAAAATTGCATATATTTGCCATGAACTATTTCATGTTTTTAAATATATACACATCTCTCATACAGAATAAGAAAATTGAGCTAAATAATATTTGTGTTGCACTATGTATCTTATAAAACAAAACAGAGAGAATTTACAAATATAGAATGTAGAATATACAAGTATAATGAATGCTATTAAGCTTTCAAAAGGAAATTAAAATGTAAAACTTATATATCATTCACAATCAGAAGCTTTTTGTCCATTTAAGAATCAAGTAATCTTATGATTGTTTTAGGTGACTTTTCAAGGTTAGGGAACAAACTTGCCTTTAATGCAGAGGCAGGCAGATCTCTGTGATTTCTAAGCCATCTTGGTCTACAAAACAAATTCCAAAATAGCCAGATCTCACAGTAGACCATTTCTTGAAAACCGAATAATAAACAAACATATAAATACATAAATAATGTGGGAATAAAGAAAAATATGTCTATAAACATCAACTGCTGACATTCTAATATTTCCATTTATTGTTTTCGCTGCTTCAATCATTTTTATGGATTTCATATCAAGTTATACATATTTCCCCTTACAGTGGGAAGTATTTTTAAAGATCCTATAGTGAAGTGAACATTTGGTATTTTCAGACCAGTGCATGTGTGGAAGGAAAAACAAGTACCCCAACTGGAATCTATAGAATGGACCCACGGGGAAATCCCCAGAGATGGCAACTGCAGGACAACTTTCTGATTCGGGTGTCAGGAAGAAGCTGCATAGGAGTCTTTATGGGTCATAGGCAAACGGAAAGCAGCAGGGAATCTGGGAAAGCAATTGAGTAAAAAAAAATGGAAGTAACACCAGCCCAGTGCTTTTTGTCGTCAGTCTCATGGCAATGTCATTAGCAGATGTTTTCCTGCACTGATCAGGGAAGGAGGATGCCAAAATACTTGTCTGATAATGTATAGAGCCCGTCCTCTGATGTTGTGTATCTACAAGCTAAGTTTCTGTAGTGTTTTGTAACATCAAGTGCAACCAAAAAATAGAGAGCAGGTAAATTATTTTGATGCATTCTGAAGTTTTATGTAGTCTATATTATCATGGGATGAATCTAGCTTCCTTTTCCTCAGTGCACTGTAGCAGGGGCAGGATCTGTATTATGAGACATTAAAGAAGTTGTGCGCTGACCGGCGATGTGTTGGTAAACAGCTGATCACATATCCTGAAGTTTCCATCTAAGATTATACCACCTGCTGTCATGGTAACTATTAACATAAACACATGAAGAGTGCAGTTATCAAATGTGTCGTATGGATTGAAACCTGGTGTGAATAATTCACAGAGACCCTAATCATACTATGGATAATTCTTAAAAGCTGACTTCTGTTTAATTTTTTTCCTTGATTAATTTTCCTCAGAGTTAGAAGGAATGGGTAAATACATATATTGACTCTGGAGGAGGTCATTATACACTCTAAATAGAAATGTTTAGAAGATGTCTCTGGGAATTTCTGCAGTTGAGGGTTTCGAACTTATTTTGAATGAGAATTCAGAACAGTATTAAAGGGATTTGTGGGAAAAGTTTTTAAAAAACAAAAACAATAAAAAACACCTTTTGGTCAGTATGAATCTGGCCCAAACATTTCAAAGACACTTGAGAATATTTAGAAGATCATAATGATTTTAGCACTGTCTTCCCATGAGTCTGTTTAGGGCAAACTATTTTCCTGAAAAAGCCTTAAAGATGTTTCTTTGTTCTACATTTTAATGACACTTATTTATTTATTTACTTAGTGTGTGTGTGTGCACTTGCGCGTGTGCATGTGTGTCTATATGAATGCATGCGAGTTTAACAAGGCATCATATTGAGGTCAGAGAACAACTGGCTGGATTACATTCTCTCCTTCATGTGAATTCCCAGGAAGCTTCAAATCAAATAATCAAGTGTGACAACAGGTGCTTCCTTTTCATTAAACAATACATTTTATTCTTGAGAAGGAGTGTGACATTTAGCTCAGGCTAGACTTGGCCATATTGGCCTCTGGCCTCAGATTCCCAAGTGCAGGATTTATTGTTTTAAGATAACTTAAATTAGATGTTGTCTTCATTTCTTTTTTTCCATACACTCCCATTTGCCACTGTCACTATTGCACAGTTTGGTGATTTTCAGTGTCCCTGAAATTGTTCTACAATATGTCTGATATCACGTCTTCCACGTCTGTGTGTTAGCACATAGTTTACTCTGAGCATTGCATAGACTCCATGAATTCTCTCAGCGTGCATTCTTACAACACTTAGAAAAATATGTTGGCAAATGATTTAATCTGTGTGTAACAAGATTCTAATTTAGTTTTGTTTATTTGTTTTGCAGCATTGAAGTTAAAACCCAAGGCTATACAGGAGGCAAGTACCCTACTACCAAGCTACATTCACTGCCCTAAAAATGTTCTTAATTAAAGTGTGTGTTTGTGTGTGTTCAGTGTGTGTGTGTGTGTGTGTGTGCATTTTAATAAGTATGAGAATAGAACCACAATATGTTTAATTAGACATATGTAAAACTTCAGTATTATAAAATAGCAATAGTTCATAGAAATCAACACTGTGGATATATTTTCAGCTTTTAAGAACTACAAGCTGAAAGCCATCATTAGGAACTGTATTCTTAGAATCATGTTTTTAGAGAAACTTTAAAACTAAATATTGTAGGCCTCATTTGACTGTGTGGACAAGAACCATAAATTTTGTTCTCCCTCAGGGTCTGTTGATTAAATAAGAATTTTTAAAAAATAAAAAAAAGAATTGTTCATCTAGAGATCCTGACACAAGATACCCAAGCAGGGCAATTAGGGCACCTGCTGATATATGAAACTCAGACAGAAGAGTTGAACATAAAAGTTAACTGCTATCTGTCTAGTTTTATGTAAACTTGATACAAGCTAGATACAGTTAGGAAGAGGGAACCTCAATTGAGAAAATGCTACTACCACATTGGTCTGTGGGCAAGCCTGTGGTACATTTTCTTGTCTGATGATTTAATTTCACTGTCTGTGGAGCCATTCCACGGCTTGTGGCCCCGGGTTCTATAGGAAAGTAGGCTGAGAAAGCCACGAGGAGTAAGCCAGTAAGCAGCACCCCTCTGTGGCCTCTGCATCAGCTCCTGCCTTAATGTTCCTTTATTTGAGTCCTTGCCAGCCTTCATTCAATGATGGACTGTTACCTAGAAGTGTAAGTGAAGTCAACCCTTTTCTCTCAGAGTTGTTTTGCTCATGGTGCTTCATCACAGCAACTGAAACCCTAGGTAAAACAACTTTTGCGAAACCAATAGGCGTCTACTTTCAAAACAGACAATGTAAACTATGATGGACATGGCCAGCATTATTCTGTTTAGTTCCATTAATATTCTGTAATTATTAAATTCCAAAAAGCATCAAATGCAGGGTGTATACATTTTATTTGGCTAAACAGTGCTTGGGAATTTACATGACCAGATTGTTCTTCATTCTGTTGTATGTTTTCATACTAACAAATATTGTACTGAAGCTCAGATGAGCTATTTGTTATTAATCTCATGTTCATGATATTAAAATGGCCAGATGCTTAGGTATCCACTCTAATTCTGCTCATCTAAATAATGCACATGCGAAAGAAAACTTTTCACGTCATTCTAATTTTTACTTACTAATTTAAGTAAAATTCATTTGTTTGAGTTAAAATATTTGTGGGAAATTCTCTTTGATAGCTAAAGCTGGGCTGTGATACTTCTTTTACAGCTTTTAGAGTTTATAGTTGGATATAAATATGCAAAATCATCCTTGCTGTGACCCTCACTAACAGGACTCTAACTCATCATTTGGGGTTAATTAAGGAGGTACTTGTCCTGGTAGGGTGGATTATTAACTGTGGGTATCATGAATTAGGTTTTAGTTTCTTTTTAATTTGTCCTGCTTATTTTCTTCATCATTGTCAAATTCCAAGGTAGTCATTCATTAGGTGAGCTGGACTGAGGGAAACCTGTCTCAGGCAAATTGTCAGGTGACACATAAAAGAAAATATAACCCAAATTGTGAAACAGAATAACATACTACTCAGTGATATCAAGAGAGGTCAGGTATATTGATGAAAGTTGCATGAGACAGCTAGAGGTGAGATGCTCAGAGATAGGGGTAGGGGTGTAGTGAGGAAGGAGAAGGATATTTGCAGGATTCTATCTTTATTAAGTACCCTTGTTTTGTTTTTCCAACAGGGTTTCTCCATGTAGCTTTGGAGCCTATCCTGTCACTTGCTCTATAAATCACACTGGCCTGGAGATCTGACTTCCTCTCCCTCCTGAGTGCTGGGATTAAAGGCATGAGTCACCAACGCCTGGTCTCCTTTGGTTTTCTTATACGAGTTGTGGATTGGCTCTCTTAAAGAAAATTCTTGAGGAATGAATTTACATGAGTCTTGTCTGCACTGTGCCTGAAAGTGTGAGCTGTGCAGTTGGGTTTTGAGTCAGTGGATTGAGTAATGATTAATTTATAGCAAAATCCCATAAGGAAGGGAAGTTTCAAGTAGACTATAGCCACCAGGTTCTACTGGATTTCAAAAAAACTTTATATCAGGACTAAAAACGAATATGGAAGCAACAATCGTATTAAGTGAGTCAATAATTGATCAATTGGTAGCAATGTATCATATCACTTTCTGAATTTTAACAAAACTGATCCCTGAAAAGAGCTTTCAGTCATGAAGTCTTTATTTCTTATAATGAATAACTGGAAAACCATCAAACAGCCTATGTTAATATAATATTTTCAATGCTGGGTGTGCCCCGGGACAGAAAAGTGGAGGCAGGAGGATTGACAGGTTGACATATATGCTGTTACCCTGTCTAAAACTTTGTTTCCTCAAGAAGTATTGTAAACAGAATGGCCAGGTTTACCAATGGAAAGAGATGGTGGCTCCTTCTTCTCTCTCAATATTTAAACAGAATTTCTTGGCTGTTATTTAGTACTTTATACTCATTAAATTTTTGAAATCTACTTTGTAGCCACTAATATCTTGGGTGTTCTTTTATTTCTATAAATTTACTATGGTTTATTGCATTTCCCTACCTGTGATTAATGTACAAAGCATAAACATAAAAATTCTCTTAAAATAAAAATAGTAAATATGAATTTTTCTATAATACTGGTGTCTTAATTAGGGTTTCTATTGCTGTGAAGAGAAAGAATGACCACGACAATGTTTATAAAGGAAAGCATTTGATTGGGGCTGGCTTACATTTTCCCAGATTTTGTCCATTAATGTCATGACAGGAAGCAAGGCAGCATGCAGGCAGACATGGTTCTGGAGAAGGAGCTGAAAGTTCTACATTTTGAGCAGCAGGCAGCAGAAGGAGACTGCCACACTAGGTCTAACTTGAGCATACGTCACCACAAAGCCCATCACCACAGCAACACACTCCTTTCAACAAGGCCACACCTCCTAATAGTGCCACTCCCTATGGGCCAAGCATTCAAACATGAGTCTATGGGGGCATATCTATTCAAATTGTACCTGTGTTTTCAAGTAATTTAGAGCTTAGTAAAGTACAAGCCAAACTTGGGATTCAGTTTTCAGCAAGAGAATCATAAGCTCTCCGTTAGAGAGACAGACATGGAAAAATAAGGGAACCCATGTTATAGGAAGATGACTCAAGACAGACATAAAGTAACATTTCTTCTGAGTTGAATAACTCAATAGTCATAGTGATGTATCAGATTCTTTCCCTACAGCCTCCATACCACAATAATGCCTTTTAACCTGCACAATAAACTCTACTATAATTATGCTCTAGTGGAAAATTAGAGTGAGGTCTGAGACAAGCTCCCCTGCTCTCAGTCTTTACCTATCTTCTGTGGAATTGCTGAGGGCCCATGAATTAGTATGCCACGGGGGATAATCTAACAGGAAGGAGATTTATTAGCATGTGCCTGTATATATCTTATTATCATTTGAAAGTGTTAGTGCTAAGCATTCACTTCAAGTTTTATAGGTTGTAATCTGACATATGTAAATAAAACCCAGAATTCTTGAGACAAAATCATAAAAGTAGCATATTACAATCAAAGAGCAGATGTTCGTGGCATCAGGCTGAAAGAGATGGCCTCGCTTTAAGCCATCACTGATAATGACAACAGAACACAAATTATGTGAGTATCTAAAGAGGAAATTTCACTGGGAAGATGTTGAAAATCTGGCTTTATGGAAAAGTTTTAAAAAAATAAAAAGACATCACCCCCCTGCAGGGAAGAATTTATTCAAGTCTGAATTTGAAAAGTTCTACAATGTAATAAAGAGTTTGGGATTACTGGTTGTATTAGTTAGTTTTCCTGTTGTTAGGACAACATACATTGGCAAAAGCTACTTGAGGAAGAGGGGTTTTATTCATGCTACACTTTGAGGATATAGTCTACTATGGATAAAAGGTCATGACTATGGGAGCATGAAGTGATTGGTCACACTGAAACCGTAGTAAAGAAACAGCGAGATGAATGCTGGAGCTCAGTTAATTTTAACCTAATCACTGTAATTACCTTAATCAACATAATCTCTACAGGCATACCCAGAGGCTAACCTAACCCAGACAATTCCTTACAAAGGCTAATCTAATCCAATGTGTACCACCCCTCATAAGCACAGCCAGAGGCTAAATTAAATTAGATAATTTCTTACCATTATGCACAGAGGCTAATGTAATCTAGGTGATCCTTCATAGACATATCTGGAGGCTAACCTAACCTAGATGTTTGTCTAAAAGGTGATGCTACACCCTGTCAGGTTGAAAACCATTTTTAATAACCACAATAGTGTTAATAGACATTAGCAACTAGGTTTTTATTAATTAGTTGCCCTGTTGCTGCTCTTTCTTGTGGAGATCCTGCTGTTTGGGGTTTTTAGAACCATCCCCTTCACATGCTCCCACAGTTCGTAGTTGGGTGGATACTTTGGTGGGTCAACCCATAACCCTGGTTCTGAGCCTGGTCTGCCTACCAGCTCTCCCCCATCTTCGCCACCAGGGTGAGCCCTCTAGCATTGTTCTGATAGTTCACCCCTTGCAGCAAACGAGCAAGGGGCAGGCACAGTTCTTTTTGCTCTCATGCCTTCAGGAGTGGCTTTTCTACACCTGCACTCCCATTAGGAACAGCTCTAATGTGTTGCTGAGGCAAGGTACAAAGGTCACTATCTTGAGCTGCAACTGGTGAGGAACTGGGACAGCTCGCCTGATCTTACTACCTCAAGTTCAGCTCTCCCACCCACCACAGGCGGTGAGGCGAGAGGAGGGCATCTCTCCCCAACCCATAGCACCATATTGAAGATGAGGAGCAGGGCTGTATCTGGTGCATTCACGTTCTCTGGGTAACCCGTACCCCTGCCAATAGGGTCAGTTCTATGGAGAAAACGTATTTCAATATCACTCTGAAAGAAAAGAAAAAGTTCTGTTCTTGACACAAAGGGTGCATTTCAAACCCTCTATCATCTGAAGTATTTATTACGATAACAGCAAAACTGCAAAGTCACTGAGGGTTTTGTAGATGTTTAGAGACATTCCTAACCAGAAGGTAGCAACTGGGAAGGAAGCTTAAGAGTGAAGTCACAGGGAGCACACGTTGTCTCAATTAGAAAATGTACTGAATTATGAGGCAGTGCATCTGTGCTGTAGTTCCAACTATTTGGCTATCTTGAAGAATTAACTCCAGTGACCCAGTTTCTTGCAAATTGAACTGTTCTAATCTATAAAATAAAGGGTTTAAACCGTAGAGTGTAGTCCTAAAATTCTGTGCGTGTTTCCTCAAAGAAAATAAAATTACTTTCTCGTTTCTTACTTTCAGATGTAACAATAGCTTGAAAGGGGAGCCTAAGTGTTGCACCATAGGATAAGTTTCCTTTGGACCCCTAGGAAAGGCATATATATCACTTTTGCATCTGCCATGGAAAGAAAGAAGAACTAGGTACTGATTACATGTTCTAAGCAAGTGATCTCTCCCCATCTCCATGATCCTTTCTTATGTTTTAACGGCCAGCGTACAGCTTCTAGATAAGATGTTATAAAGATACCTCCATGGGAAATGTCTTCAAAATGTAAACTTGGGAGCAGGTTGGTAAACAAACAATGGTATTTAATGCTAAGAAAATTAGTCTCTGTATGACAGATATCTGTATGACCATAAAAGAAACATTGTTGACTTTCAAATGTACACAAAAAAGTTCCTAGTGACACTGGAAAGGCACGGCAGAGATGTCTCCTTATGCTTTACTTCTAAAGGACCAAGGCAGTACACAATCAGGTATTGAAGGTACAAACGCAATAGAGACCTCTCGAAGACAATAGACAGACACGCTAATATTGAGGCAGGTTTCTCCTGAGAGGTGTTCTGTAGAGCTAAGAACACATCCAGAAAATGTGAAACCCCAAGAATAACACATTTTAAGGCTTTCTTTTCTATTCGACAAATTTATTACTAGATATTAGTGCAGCTCAATGGTGGGGTACTATTTGCTTCATATGCTTGAAGCACTAGGTCAATTTCCCAAACCGCAATATACATAGAGATGGAGAGATGGCTCAGCAGATAAGAGAACTTGCTATTATTCTGTAGGACATGGGTTTTATTCCATGGCAGTTCACAACAATTTGAAACTCCAGAACTAGAGGATCCAATGCCCTCTTCTGGATTCCATGGGCACTAGGCATGCACATGGTACACAGACATACATGCAAGCAAAAGGCCCATACACAGAAAAATAAATAAATTATTTTTAAAAACCATATATTTATCTAATAATCACAAAACAAAACAAGCTAAAATAATGTCTGCGAACTAAACAAAGGTATTGAAATGTGTTAAACTTCAGCATTGGGACAAGAAAAAATAAATTAATCAATAAACAAATCAAATAAATATTCAGTCATACCAAAAGTAAAAATAAAAGATGGAATAACAACTATAAATGGAAATAGAGCACCAACCTATATATTGGTTGTCTACAGCAATGAATGCAATCATCAAAGTTTTATTATTAGGTCTTCTATAAATATGTCAATAACACCACCAAAGCTGGTTTTCTTCACTTAGGCACATTATTTACAGAGCAAACATATCAACAGATAATCATTCATTACTGGTTAAAAACATCCCTAATTTTAGAGGATTGCGGTACAATAGGGTTATATCATAGCACTCATGAATCAGAAGCAGGAGAATTGAAAGTTCTAAGCCAGTCTCACAGACTTGGAGACTACTTTGAAAGAAAAGACATCTTTTCAATTTTAAGTTTTAAAAGACTTTTTTAAGAGAACCTTGAAATGTATCAACGTGCCACAAATACACTTATAAAATCTCATTTTACAATCAACTGCAAGACTTGTAGTACTCTTGGAATCAAATCTCTGTGCAAAAAACACTTGTCACTAAATATCTTTCCCAGAAAATCTATCACATTCGACCTCAGATTCCTAATTACTGCGCTGTTCTTGTCTGGCTGAAGGCAGGGATGTCTAATTTCTGAAGACTGGAAAAAGGCACTCCCGTAGCAAACACAGTCATGAAACTTTACCCATTTATTCCTGAAACAGATGCCTGCAGCAAAGATCCTGTGTTAGTAACCACCCTCTAACTGAGCTTCTTGGAATTATTTGCCATTGAGAAAATAGTGGCAGTAATAGTCAATGCATCAATGTTAAGTCACTCAATGTTATTAAAATTCTACAGTAACTATGGTCATATTTTAGACCAGAGACAAACTAGGGAGTCTTCAAGAGAGGGACATCTTCAACTTCCTGTTACATGGTAAGAATAAAAAGCAAATTAATGATTCCATGCCTGATGGATGGTTTTCTACGGTCAAAGGCCACTATGTTTGCCTTCTGTCAAAATGGTCACTCCTGGGATCTCAACTTTGTAGCCATTTCCAGGGTCCAAAAGCAATTTTGTACCAGAGCTCTTCCAGAGGTGTCTGAGCATTTGGCACTCTGAGCAAAGGAAGGCACTGCTATTAGCTTACTGCTAATTGTGATTTTAAATTAAGTTTCCTACAGGGAACAAGAAGTAATGTTTTTCAGGAACTAGAAGGGATATTAACAGCTACAATAAATATAAAGCTCATGATCATATGGATGAAAGATGTTGAAGGTCCTTCCATGAAAATGTAGAACCCACAACCCAACTCTATTACTTGAAGAGTTTGTATGTGTTGGGGCTGTAAAGATGCCTCCGTGGTCAAGAGGATTGCTGCTCTTTCAGAGAACCCAAGTTCAATTCACAGCAGCTACATCAGGCCATTGATAACGACCCATGACTCCCACAAGAGGGTATCTGATGTTCTCTTCTGAACTCCACCTACATCTGCTCTCACATGGACATTCCACAAGGAGGCATGAATATACACACAATTAAAAAATTCAAATATTTAAAAAGAATTATTATAGGAGAAACACAGACAGGAAAAGTATCATGTGATATAAACCTTAGATATGTTTGTTGTCTAAATCTTCATGGGAAAGACATTCCCTTCCTAGCTCTGCACACAAACATGATTGCTAGGCAGTCTAAAAAGTTGAATATGTGACTTCGAAGTGAAATTAACCACAAGAATAATAAAATAAAACAATTTAACACATTTTGAGTTGATAAAGCAATTATAAGCAAATAATCAAAGGAAAATATCATTTTAAAAAAGATTCGAACACTCAACAGCATAAAAATTACATTTCCATATTTTAAAAGCAAACTACAAACAAAATTAGAAGGCATAAGACAGTCTGGAAAAGCACAAATTATGTCATAAAAAGTGATAAAGAACTATGATAAATCAATAAAAGTAAGATAAAAGCATTATTTTTAAATGAACGTGGAATATGAAGTGAAATTTGCTAAAATCACAAAGTGAACATTCCCTGAAACTTCAGATAAAGAAAAACAAATAAAACTGGCAATGAAATATTCTGTTCCCCAATTTAGAATTTATGTTCTGTCTGTTCCATGTCGACAAGGGATCAACAAAATAAGTATTATTTGACAACGGGCACCACATAAATCACCCTTTAGGGGACTTATATTTGCAGTAAATATCAATGGCTTTAGAAATATGGCCTGCAGCCCCACTTCTAGTAATGTACATAGAAATAATTAGAACAGCGTATGAGATTTATGCACAAAATCCCTCGCTGTCTAATTTAATATGAACATAGAAATCATCCAAGTAGCAACCAGAGAAAATGACTAAATAAATTATAACTTATCTGATAACAAGATATCATATGTTTAGTCGCTGAAAAGAAAGCATAGTATTGAAACATCTTGTATCTTAGAAGATTCATAATAGCATTCAGTTGAAAAAACAAAATATAAACTGTTTATACAGTTGATTTTATTTTTTAAGATTTATGGTGTATTTAATTATGTATGTAGGAAGGATGTGTGCATGTGTGAGAGCAGGTACCCAAAAAGGGCGTGTCAGAATCCATGGAGCTGGAGTTAAAGGTGGGTGAGAGTCACATGACAAGGGTGCTGGGAACAAAATTCAGGTCCTCTGCCAGAGAAGTAAGTTCTCTAAACAGTTGTGTCATCTTCCATTCCCATGACTTCTATTTTAAGTAAGCATGACTTCATTGTGTGGGCTAGTTATTTTAGGCGGTGAAATTATGACTTATTTTCTATACTCTGCTCTTACAAATTGTTCCCTTAGTATATAGAACCTACCCCTCTCCTTGAAGTTTCCAAATCAAGGGATGCTTAAGGCCCTTGTATAAAATGGCACAGCATTTTCATAGAGCTTATGCATATTCTCAAGGATACTTAAGGAACTTGTAGATTACTTGTGCTGGCTGACATAAATTCAGCACTATAGAAATTGCTATATGTTTGAGAGAAAAATGATCAAAGTTGGTACATTTTTATTTTCAGGTGTACTTTTTTTCATGACCGTGTTCAATAGGCAATTGAATCCATTTAAAGAGATGTCTGGAAATTGTTCTCTATATGTTTTAAAGAAAGCCTGTAATTTTTGGACCACTCAAGATATAGCAATGAGATTATTATGAGAAAAACAACCAATGTAACATAATGGGAAGCTTTTGGCCATTTCTCACCATTAGGCAGTGTCTTTACTGATACTCACTGAAAGGGAGGGTGATGCTATTCCTCTATCAGGTCTCACAACAGGCAAGTGCGGTCAAGACTTGGTTATGCAGAGTCAACCTGTTTCACATTCTAAGAAGGTTGGAGGACTCTTTGTGTCATCCTAAAGATTTCTGTGTTGAAACTTTACCAACAGAAACTCACAATATGACCATATTTGAAACAGAATTGTTACATTTTCAGTTAATTAGGATGAGCTTATACTCAGAATCCATCATGATCACTGTCTTTATTGAAAGGGATGTTGGGACATGGAGACATGAACAGAAGTCTGTAAGGCGGTAGAGAGCAAGTGCTCTGAGAAGAGAAGTCATCACAGAGATGCTTCTGGGAGTGATGAATCACCAAAGGTGGCTAAAAACTGCAACAAGCTAGACAACAGTATAGAGCATTTCCTGCCTCACAGTCTGTGGAAGAAACCAATCCTTCTACATCCTACATGATAGATTTGAGTTTAGTGTTTATACAACTGTTCGACAACACAGTTGCCTGGTTTGTGAGACTTTGTTACAGCAGTTCTAGGAAGCCAATATGCTCTCCAGAGTAATTGTCATTTCCATTAGGCATCTATGGCTCTGAAAGTTAAAGCTACCCTGGAGGGCATTCATTGCTTTGTGCAGGCATGGTTCTTGTATAACCACTTGTCCATCAAGCAGGCCCATCAATGGGAACACAGGTCTACCTCAAATAAGCTCACGACTCTCTCTCACCAGATAGGATTTGTACAATCCCCATACTATTTATAAGTCTGTGCATATTTTTATGCTTTTCTAATCCATTTTCCTTCTAGCAGCTGGCTTAATGAACACTGGTCATTTAACCTGTAACAGCCCAATTAAATTGTTTCAATACTTTCACAAGGAAAATGAATCAGAGCGTCAGCCTAGCTTGAGAGTCTGGATAACTTGGTGCTACTTCCGCCTCTGCACATGCATCTCTTTGCTTTCTGGAATCCTTACTGCATCCAGCCTAGTTCCTAAGAGTCCTTCAGCTCTAAAGTTTGGCAGCCCCTTTCCAGTGGTCCCGAATCCCTCACATCTCCATTAATTCATCACACTTGCTTTCCTTAATTCCCAGCTAGATTTCACTTGCTCATTGAAATTAGTTTGATAATTCACTTGTGTTCTTTTGATCTCCCACATGTTTAAGCACCAGGAAGGCAGAGAGGGCTTTGCTACTTTTTGTGTGTTCTGTATTCATGTTGAACACAACCCCTGATGTACTGTGGCTATCCTTTAAGTGTTCAGGAACCACTTCATATTGTCTTCAAATACTCAAGCATGGGTCTGAAGAGATGGTTCAGTGGTTAATAGTGGTTAATAGAAAACCGAAGTTCTGTTCCCAGGACCCACATAGGGGCTTACAGCTATCTGTTTCTCCCATTCCAGGGAATTTGACACTCTCTTCTGGCCTCCCTGACCACCCAGCATACACATGGTGTACACACATGCATACAAGGAAGATACATATGCATAAGGAAAAAATTAGTTGAAAATAAACATAGTCATGATTGATATTTTCATTTTAAACGTAGCTAATGATGACATAAAGACCAGATTCTTGTCTAGACTCGCTGGATTTCTTTTTCAACTTTCTAGAAACTAGCCTGAAAAAGCTTAATATAGTCAACATTTGATAAGAATGCCTTAGGATCTGTCGGAGTGAAACACTTGACTGACTGGTGCCCACAGTAAACATAATCTCTCTCCACTGGAGCCAGTCTGGGTGTTGCTCTGTCACTTTGTCTTCTGTTTCAAGTAAGAACTCATACTTCCTTTTGTTTATTTTTCCTGGTCTGGTTTGACATCTTCTGCATGTATAATACCAAATCCACAATGCCTCAAATAACAATAATATCCAACTCTTAAACTGAGAGAGCTATTTGGAAGATCAAGGATTGAATTATTAAAGTTGCAAAATCTGTCATGAGCAAGAAGTCATTAAGTGTAGCATGATTAAAATAGCATTTGCTTGACATCCGTATCCAAATGCTGCATTGCCACGCTCTTGTCTAAAAAGCTGTCATGGCGCTGGTATATGTACGCCTATACCTGCCAGCCACTTTCACTTGTCTTAAAGAAGGTAGGAAGTCTAGAAATAAAGAAATCAAGAAGAAGAGGAAAAATCCTACAAAACAAGCCTCAAAAATAAAATAGTCTGTCATTTCATATAGGGCAGGGCCTAGACCCTTCCCCAAGAGTTCAGGGTGAGAGTGCACCTCACATTGTTCTATGGGAGTCCAAAGTCCAAGTGTATACTTGGGATGGGTACTTATCTGCTGCCCAAGGCTCAATAGATTCCCTAGGCCTCCTCACTGACACCCAGATTCAGGGGGTCTTGATCAGTCCCATACTGGATTCCCAGGCTGATGCCTGGGATTCAAGAGTTAACCTTTGTCTGGTCAGCTGTTTCTGGGGGTTAAACCAGCCCAGTCTTAATCCCTTTGATCATCAGTCCTCCCTCTCTGTTACTGGCTTTCTTGAGTTCAGCTCAGTACTTAACCAAGGGAGTCTGCCTCTTCTTCGATCAGCCACTAAATAAAGTTTCTGTTTCCCAGATTCTCTGGCAATAGGATTGTAGGCTGGCACTCCCCAGATCTATGTCTAAAATCCATATCTGAGAGAGTACATGTCATGTTTCTCTTTTTGTGAATAGGTTACCTCACTCAGGATGGTTTCTTCTAGTGTCATCCATTTGCCTGCGAATCTCATGATTCCATTATTTTTTTCTGCTGAATAGTACTCCATTGTGTAGATGTACCACATTTTCTCTATCCACTCTTTGGGTGAGGGACATCTAAGTTGCTTCCAAGTTCTGGCTATTACAAATAAAGCTGCTGTGAACATAGTGGAACAGACATCTTTGTTGTATGAATGGGCATCTTTTGGATATATGCCTAAGAGTGGAGTTGCTGGGTCTTGTGGTAGGTTTATTCCCACTTTTCTGAGGAATCTCCATACTGATTTCCAAAGTGGCTGAACCAGTTGGCACTCCCACCAGCAATGGAAGAGTGTCCCCCTTTCACCACATCCTCTCCAGCACACAGTGTCATTGGTGTTTTTGATTTTAGCCATTCTGACAGGAGTGAGATGGTATCTGAGAGTTGTTTTGATTTGCATTTCCCGGATGGCTAAGGATGTTGAGCATTTTCTCAAGTGCCTCTCAGCCATTTTAGACTCCTCTATTGAAAACTCTCTATTTAGCTCTGCAGCCCACTTTTTAATAGGGTCCTTTGGTGTTTTGGAGACTTGCTTCTTGAGTTCTTTGTAAATTTTGGAGATCAACCCTCTGTCAGATGTGGGATTAGTGAATTTTTTTCCCATTCTGTGGGCTGCCTTTTTGTCTTGCTGACTGTGTCCTTTGCCTTACAGAAGCTTCTCAGTTTCAGTAGGTCCCATTTATTAATTGTTGATCTCACTGTCTGTGCTACTGGTGTTATGTTCAGGAAGCTGTCTCCTGTACCAATTCGTTCAAGGGTACCACCCACTTTCTCTTCTAAGAGGTTCAGTGTGGCTGGATTTATGTTGAGGTCTTTGATCCATTTGGACTTAAGTTTTGTGCATGGCGATAAACATGGATCGATCCGCATTCTTCTACATGCCAGTCTCCCGTTATGCCTGCACCATTTGTTGAAGATGCTTTCTTTATTCCATTGTATATTTTTAGCTTCTTTGTCAAAGATCAGATGTTCGTACGTGTGTGGGTTAATACCCGGATTTTCAATTCGATTCCATTGGTCTACCTGTCTATTTTTGTGCCAATACCAAGCTGTTTTCAGGACTATAGCTCTATAATAGAGCTTGAGGTCAGGGATGGTGATGCCTCCGGATGTTGCCTTGTTGAACAGGGTTGTTTTGGCTATCCTGGGTCTTTTGTTTTTCCATACAAAATTGATTATTGTTCTTTCAAGGTCTGTGAAGAATTGTGCTGGGATTTTAATGGGGATTGCATTGAATCTGTAGATTGCTTTTGGCAGGATTGCCATTTTTACTACATTGATCCTACCTATCCAAGAGCATGGGAGATCTTTCCATTTTCTGAGGGCTTCTTTAATTTCTTTCTTTAAAGATTCAAAGTTCTTACGATACAGGTCTTTCACTTGTTTGGTTAGCGTTACCCCAAGGTATTTTATGTTGTTCGTGGCAATTGTAAAGGGTGATGCTTCTCTGATTTCTCTTTCAGCCCTTTTATCATCTGTATATAGTAGGGCTACTGATTTTCTTGAGTTGATCTTGTAGCCTGCCACTTTGCTGAAGGTGTTAATCAGCTGTAAGAGTTCCCTGGTAGAGTTCTTTGGGTCATTGATGTAGACTATCATATTGTCTGCAAACAGTGAAAGTTTGACCTCTTCCTTCCCTGGGGAAATGAGGGGATAACGGGGAGGGGGGTGTTGGGGGGAGGGCACGGGAGGAAGGGAGGGAAAGGGAGAGGGACCTGGAACTGACTTGTGAAGCAACCTTGTTTCTTATCTAAATTTATACTGGAAAATAAAATTAAAAAAAAAAGAAGTAAGTAGGTTAGGTACACCTTAGTTAGACAAAGAGTAAAGCAAGCAATGTACAATGCTAGTCACTAATTAGGAGGAAAGAGAATGCAAGTAATTTATTGACCACCTTAGGAAATATGTTACTTTATTGTGTTAATTATCACTTTAGGTTACAATGCATTTTACAGATTTCATTAACATACTGTAGAATAATAACATAGTGTATATCACAAATTGTTCTTGTCATACAACTAAACACTCAGTTTGTCAAAAATAAGTTATGATGACATGATAGATATATTAGTATTTTTATTATTGTACTATTACCCATATCTGCCCCACATGTTACCAAATGTACCTACTGTGGGTGAACTTTCCTAGATAGTATGCTTGCGTGTTGTTACACACATGTAGCACTGAATTAGCATAGAGCAAGAATTGTGTAAGAGAGTGTATATGATAGTGGAATTCTATATTTATTTTTAAAAGAGAGACGCCGTGTTAAAAAATAAAAAATAAAATAAAAAAAATAAAATAGTAAAAATGAATTTGCTAAGACAGAAAAATTATTGTGAACTCCAGTCTTACAAATTTCATGAAGTTCCCTTACTTCCAGTCTTAGTTTTCAGTGCTGGCAATTTTATTAGTAATATTGGAAGATTTTAAGCTATTATTTCATCTAATATTCTTCCTAAATCTTCTTGTTTCCTTGGCAGAAAAGACATAAATTACCGCTGCCTATTCCAACTGAACTTTGAAATATAAAATTCTTTCTACTTGGCCAGCCTAAATCAGCCATGTAATGCACCTCCTTTGGGTAATAATTACACATGAAATATGCACCTGAGTAGAAGAAAGAAAAACATCTTAATTCCAGCGTCTTTTCATTTAGTTTTATGAAAAACTGGCTTATGTATTTCTTGGTTCTCATATTCAAAAGAATAAATTTCTATACTTCCCAAGATACTTACTTGCTAATACATGGTTGTGAATTCCTTAGCCCTCAGCCCAGCACAAACTCTTATTTTGAATGAATTATCAAAACATGTACATTTCATGTCATTTTACTATGTACTCTATTATCCTACTAAATGTGTTATCATGTCAACTCAAAAATAACACACTTTCAATTTTTCTGAAAAGCTTTCTGAATCAGTTGTTAAATATCCTGGATAGGCACTTTCCCCTCAGCATGCATGTCAGAAGTTTTACTGTGTCCTCAAACATTTGTATTCAATATAGTAACAAATTGCTCATATAATCATCAATAAGAGTGAAAATTAATATTGATAAAGGTATTTTATACTTATTGGAAAAATAGTTCTCTATTAGGTCATAAAAAGAAACTCTTGCTCAGCTTCAAGGCTCTTTTCATTATTTAAGCAAAGGATTAAAGGTGTATCCTTCACCACACACACACACACACACACACACACACACACACACATGCAAAAAAAAGCTTAGATGAGATTTCCTTTTTTGGTTGCTTTCAGTGCTAGAATAGAGAAGCAATGAAGTGATTCATTTGTCAATTTGTATAGTGGATAAGAATGGTGTCTAGAATCACAATGATGCTTGGGGGGAGCAAACATTTAATTTAACCACAAGTACAATCCACTTATATCCATATACTCTCTTGCTAATTCACTGGATGAATGAATTACAGCAACAACAAACATGCCCCTCTGTTGTACCATCTTTCCCAGGAGTCTGGATTGCACGTGCACTTTCAAGTGCCCCACACTTCCTGGTTAAAAAGAAACCTATTTTTTGAACACTCAAAGAAAAACACTCTTCCTTTTTTACCAGAGTACAGTCATGACTGAGGGTTGTGTTGTGAGTGCATAAAAAACAGTCCAATTTCTCTTGCACAATCTGTGCAAACTCACCCACAGCCAACCCAAACCCCCAGAGTTTATTCACTGTCAATTTCTTACTGTGTGAAATGAAATCTATACAAACAGGAAAATGGTCATAATCCTGTTAGCTAGAGAAGAACTTCCAGAAATCCTTTTAATATATAAATGGCAAGATCCAATGTTGAGAGCACAAAACTTCTGCTACATAATTTTTAAATATTGTTTTTTAATCTTAGGACAATCATCTTCAGTGAAGAAGCTAATCATTTTCATCATACATTTCAGAGCCCATGTAAAATTTGCTCAAAAAAGCGTTTATCTATCAGTTTGGTTTTCTGTCTTTTTTTTTTTTTGATTTCCACAATCGCATCTAAATTGTTCCAATCAGTTCAGGCACAGCTGTACTGTGTGTCATCCATGCATACTCCACTTTGCATTTATTCTTGTTGGCCTTTAAGCAGACATTCTACAGTCTTTAGTCTTTTTCTAATAGACATGACTTCTCCATTCCATTCTTTTCAGGAACAAGGCCTTTGGGGACCCTGGGAGTCAAACCACACTCTGTTTGAGTGAGAAAGAAAACAATTGGCTACTCACGTAAAACTCTACAAAGCTTCATGAAACACAGTGGTGACTGCTGCTGTATATCTGTCTTCTCAACATTCTGTTGCTGTGAAGAGATAACTTGACAATTGCAATTCTTGTAAAGGAGAACATTTATTTGTGACTGGCTTACATTTTCAGAGGTTGATTGTATTATCCTCCTGGCTGAAAGTATGGTGACATGCAGGCAACCATGGTGCTGAAGAAGTAGCTGAAAGTTCAACATTCAGGTCATCAGGCAGCAGGGAGAGCGAGAGATAGAGATAGAGATAGAGATAGAGAGAGAGAGACAGACAGACAGACAGACAGACAGACAGAGACAGACAGACAGAGACAGACAGACAGACACTGGGCATGGCTTGAACATTTGAAATCCCAAAGCCCACTCTCAGGGACATACTTTCTCCAAGACCATACCTACTGCAACAAGGCCAAACCTCCTAGTTTCTCTCAAGTAGCAGTACTTCCTAATGACCACATATTCAAATATAGGAGCCTATGGGGGGCCATTCCTATTCAAACCAGCACAACACGATCAATACAGGATTTCTTTGCAAGTCTTCCTATCTACCAAGTCAATCTCTGAAACACATGACACAGTACCTCTTAGCAACACTTAGTCCCACTGCACCTTGAGGTTCTAAAAATCTACACAACTGAGCTTAGTTTCACCTTATTCCAAAGGTAGGCTCTATCTCCACACGAGTTCCAGGAACAGAATCATGCTGTGTGCAGCACCCTTCAACCAGCTTAGATGGCTCTTACATGGTCTCTAGACCTAAGCTCCTACTCTACTTCCAAAATATCCGCGAGAGCAAAAACTGCATACTTTCTGTGCTGAACCTTTTAAAATACAACGCTCTGACAATTCTGGGTCAAAACCCTGGCTTTCCTGAATCTTTCTGCTACAAATCTCAAGAATCTATTTAGAAACTTGGAAACCAAAGTATCCACAGTTTATCATTTGAGTTCTATGTAATCTCTCCTATGAGAGTTCATGTTAATGCCATAGCAGGGGAAAGGGCACAACAAAAAGAGAAATAGAGTGAACAGAGAATTTCAAGGAATACAATAAAACTCTTAAATCTGTCAGTCAACTTGCCTACCATCTATTTGCTGGCCCACCTGCCTACTTAGCCATATTTCTCTGAAGAAAGGTTTTTTTTCCTTCATTGTTTTTTGGTTTGGGGTTTGACTTTGTTTGGTTTCTGTCCCTCGGAGAAGTGGGTCTGTCCATTCCTCCAGTTCTATGGAGATCTCCCTCACTGGACATTTGACCGCTCTCTGCCCTCAATACTTTGGAGTTAATGCATTTTACTTGCCATTGAGTTGATTGGGTGGCTCTGTTTCTACCTCCAGTCATGAAATTTATATGAAAGATAAACAATGTATTACATAGAGTTCTCTAGAAGAACAAAACTGATACAATGGATACCTTGCAGTGGCATTTATTAGAGTGGCTTACACAATATTTTCTGGGTAGTCTGACAGTCTCTGTCTTCATAGTAATGAGGCTGAGAACCTTGTAGATGCTCAGTCCATAAAAACTAGATACCTTATTGGTCCCAACCTGGCACTGGGATGTTGAAGTTTCTAATAGAAACACTGGTCTTTAATCCACATTGGAAAGCTGAATACTCTGGTTTCTGTTGTCAGCAAAGGATGGGAGTAACAGTGGCTGCAGCAGCTGAAGAAATGATGAACCACCAGCGGTAGGAAAGCAGGCAGATAAAGAAAAGAGACTTTTCCCTAGAACTTCCTTATATCTGGACTCTGCAGAAGGTGCCCCTTCAATTTCAGACGGGATTTGCCTTTTCAATTACTATAAGTAGGGATATATTTCCCCATGGGTACTTCTAGATCTTCTCAAGTTGACAGTCAATATTAGTCATCACAAGCAATGTGTCTAAATGAATATATTATTATTATTATTGTCTAGCAAATGGGTTGAATAAAATAGTGTTGTTTTTCCCTGACATTTATTTTGGAGCTCTAAGTAGCAAACTATTCTAAATATTGAATGGGTTTGGACATGCAAACTTGTCAAACATTTATCAGAAATTTGCTATGTAATTTTTCAGTGCTGTTCCTTGCTTCTCATTCACTATTCACTCAGCTTTATTCTCCATCCTCATCATGGGTGTCAGGTAGTCTAAATGTTATCAGTAAGGGACCACATAGCAAATGTTTCACGGTTTGCATAATATCTGGCCTCTGTTGCAACTACTCATCTCTTATGTGATAGGACAAAAGTGCCTCAAAATATGCAAATAAATGAGCTTCATTATGGGCCAGTTAACTAAATTACCTAGTCAAGTGGTGGCTCATAATTCAGGTTGTTAAGCACTGTTTTAATTAATTGTCTATTGCTTATAATGTCCTCCCCTTTAAATTCATTTTTCATCCTCTGCATTATTGATTTTTAGTGGTATAGCCTCTTTTGCTGACATGAGATACCTTAAGTTAACATATTTCTCCACTAGAATTAATTATCTTCAAAATAAGACCACTAGAAAGGGAAAAGAAATAGGACCATATAGAAATAAAGTGTTGAGAAAGTGAATCTAACCATACACATGTGTGAGGACAGGTAAATGGTCCAATAAACATTTCCAAATGAGGTGGAAACTTCAGTCATACAGCAAAGCAATGACTAGAACACAAAACTACATGTATTTCTAGTAATATGGGACACCAAAGGAGCACATTCAGAGACCTGTCACACACAAGGAGGACAGGATATATTATTCATAGCAACTCTTTCTCTATCAAAATCTTTCAGTCAAAAGTGCAAAGGCATAGGACAAACTGTAGCTATCATACAGTCCACGAACCAGCTATGGGGCCATCAAGTTTAGATGAGTTTTGTTTCTAGGCATCAAAATGACATCCTAATAATGACAATCATTAAAGAAATAGATCAACTCAAGACTGAGTAAGAAAGAGAAGCTCAGTTCTTACTTTTAAAAGGTAAAGTAAAAATGTATCCAGAAAGATTAAATCATTCATGGTGCCACAAAGAGAAGAGTCTGCATATCAGGGCAAGCGCTCAGTTAGGGAAGCCACATTAGAGCTTCTGCTCGGGGCAATAAATATGTGCTCTCCACTTCTATTGTATTTTTCAAGTTAGCATGCAAAGTAATGATTTTTCTTATAGCAATTTCATAATGTGCCTTGTTTGTATCATGTTCACTCCTATTCCCCTGCTTCCTCTTCCTAGACCTCTTTCTTCATTCTCTCCAATAGTCCCACTTCTGCTACCGTATTCATATAGTGTATTATCCTTTTTATTTTCTTTTCCTTCCCTCTGTGCCAACTTCCTTATTATCTTTTCTTCCCATCATTATTCTCTTTCTAATTTTATAACCACCCATACACAAAGACACACACACACACACACACACACACGGGCAGATATTTAGGATCCAGCCAATTTGTCAATTTGGAAAACTGTAAGCAACTGGAAAACTTCTTGTTATTCACAGTGGTCAGAGAAACAGATAATCAGATATTGAAAGACCCCTCCCATCTCACATACAGGAAGGCATACAAATACTAACTTAAATTTCAGTGTAACTGCTACAGTGAGTAGAAAAGTTCAAGAAGCAAATATTAAAGTGTAGAGTGATTTAAGAAAAGTCTAATCGTCATACAGAAAGGGAGGTGGTAGTGGGAGGGAATATGGGAAGAGACAACTAAAATTAAGGGGTATTTGAATGGTAGTATGGAAACATAATGCAGAAGGAACTTCCATTGGTATATATATCAAATGAAATTCACAAATAATGTGGGAGACAGAGACTCAGCTCCTCAACTGGTCATCTCTTGTCACCAAAAAAAAAAAAAAAAGATTTTCTAGTGCTGAGTTTAGGCTATATCTATCTAATTGAGTTGTTGATCAAAGGGGCTCGATGATAATCCCCAAACAACCCAGGCTGTTTCCAAAACAATAGATTGATGTCCACAACCGACATCAAGACTCCATTGCTGAAGGCAACACCTACACAACTCATTGAACATGTAGACATTAAATCAGTGTGTACATATAACCTTCACCTCCATGTTCTGGTGTCTAAAAATATAGGAAGGTACTTTATCCATTATTAAAAAGAGAAACAAACATCAAGACAAACCTTTTATCTACAAGGGTGTACTATCATCAAGATATGCTACAGTAATCATGGCATAAAGCTTGTGGAAGTAACCAACCAATTTAACTTTAGGCTTACTCCATGAGATGGAATCCACACCCAACAGTGCTTGGGTGACCAAGAATGTAAGATTATACCACCCAGGGCTCTAGGGCAAGATCAAATAATACTGGTCAAAAAGGAGAGAAAGAAATGTAGCGATAAAATGACTTCTAATGATATTCTGCTGTACTCATAGATCAGATAGATCAGTGTCTCATTCAGTTATCAGAGACGCTTCCTTCTGCATCAGAAGGGAACAGGTATAGAGACTCACAGACAGACATTATGCAGATAATGAGAGACTTTGAACATTCAACCCTAATTGGGGTGTAGCCAAGAAATACCACTTCTCCGAGCTTAGGGAACCCCATAGAAGTGGACGAGGCAAGAATAAATGCCAGAGGGGCTCAAGGACACCAAGAAAACCAGACCCTCAAGCCAAACATGAGCAAGCTCCGATGAACTCACAGAGACTGAAGCAGCGTGCAAAGTACCTGCATAGTTATGTAACTGATCCTCTGTGCTTATATTGTGGCTTAAGGTTAAGTGGTTTCATGGGATTCCTAAGTATGTGAGAGAGGAGGTCTCTGAATCTGTGCTCTCTCTTATGCTCTTTTCCTTCTGTTAGTCTGCCTTGTCTGACTTCCACATGATAGTTTTGGTTCTGTATATTTTATTTTGGTATATTTTAAAGAATGAATGTATTAATGAAAGTACACCTAACCATTAAGGCAAAGGGTAACAACACAACTCTCATTTACACCTCTAGAAGAAGAAAATCAATTTTCTCCAATGGAATGACACTGGGTATAGCAACCACTCTAGGGCAGATCTCATGCTCAGGAATACTTGACCAACGAATATTGGACTCCGCAGGATTGGGTAGGTAGGGAAGAGGAGAGTATCTGGATAAACTTGAGGGAAGAGAAGAGTATGATCAAAATCTATTTAAATTTAAAATTGTTTTAAATGTAAACAATGTATTTAAGAAGAAACAGAAAAGTCCAATTATCCAGGCATGGAAGGACACACCAGTAATCCAAACATCTGTGAGGCTGAGGCAGTAGGGTCACACACACACAAAGAGCTGTACAGCAAAACTTTGTTCAAAACAAAAAGGGAAAATGAAGTAGAAAAGGGGGAGAAGGAGAGGAAGGAGAAGGAGGAGAGAGCAGTAGTGAATGAGAGAATAAAAAATGAATGAAAGGATGAATTAAAGAAAGAAAGGAAGGAAGGAAGAAAAAAGAAAGAAAGAAAGAAAGGGAAGAAGGAAGAGAAAAGATCAAATAATAATCACAGGTAACTTAGTGTCTTGGAAAAAAGTCATTGCACAAATATCAATGATATTTATTATCTACATAAGCAGCAGATGTTAGCCTGTAGGAAGAACTAAGTGGAAAATCAAAATATAATTTGATGGTAACTAAATAAGCATAGGATTGTAGAAAGGCAATTTGATATCAGAATAGTTTAATGGCATTAGAGTATGATAGCATGAAATATAGCCACTTGCCCAGGGAAACACCCTTCCTCTGAGTAGATCCAGAGCACTGTGTGTTTTGCCTGCAATATCTTCAAACTGCCATACAAGAGAAATATTTTTCCTAGGAAGAAATATTTGAATCCTAGAGCTGTGACCATGGGAACATTATTTCCTTGATTATTATGATATTAACAACGGTGGCATTTCTCTTCCTTTAGCCTCTTCTTCTATAACTCTACTACTCGATAACCATTACTTTGATAGATACAACCGTGTTTCTTCATGAATACCAGCTTGATATTGACATCATGTCTGGAATCTACTGAGTGACAAAACTGGGTAGATCTGTGAAGGCATTACTGAGAAGTATTCACTGAGGGGAGGAGACCCTCTGCCACTGTGAGCAACATTTTCAATTGCAGCACAAATATAAAAGAGGTAGGAGGAAAAAGTGCTGTTGCTTTGCCTACTTGCCTTCACTTCTTGCTGTTGAGTACATCTCTTCTGTTGCTGCTACTGTTGGCATCAACAGTAGCTTCCTTCCTCAGTGTTGACCAGGGACAGACATGGAGTAAGTTTGTGGGGCAGTTGGTGGAATGCAGAGTACATAAGATCATGAGGGTTGTTTGTCAGGATATCCAGCTTTAGGTGTCTGGAAAGACTGGGAATTTGCACCGTTCAGTTTGGAGTATTTGCTTTACAAGGTGGAAGCCACAATGAAGAATGTAAGAAAGAATTGCAGTATGTGCCTGGGAACAGACTAATAAATATTCTAAGCTTTTCACTTATAACTTGCTTAACTGTGGACAGGTCACTGATGTTCACCAGCTCATTTGAAAAATGCTGACAATAAAACTGCCTTGCAGGGTTATTGTAAGGACTAAATACAATGTGCATATAAAGTGCTTATTATAATATCTGACACATAGACTACTCTAACAAAAAGCTATCGCCTTCTTATCTAGTGTTGGAGATTGTCAGCATAGACTATCCCTGAGGAGAATCACAGCTGCAGGTCAGAAAGTATTTGTGTGTGTGTGTGTGTTACTTTTTAAAGTACACTATATTTGATTTATCCCTTTTCAAGAATACCATGATTGAAATAAAGATCGAAAATTATTATGCATTATGCAAAAGATGATCCTTAAATTGCACCTATAAAAGGAATTTAGACTCTTTGTGGAGCAATCTCTAGTTAGGTGTGGTAATGCATTGAAACCAATCTCTTTATTATTTTTCCTTCCATCGTTGACTTAAATTTCTTCTCACTAATCATGGCCCATCATATACCATGACAACAAATCATTCAAACTGATTCTAGATTTTTCTGGTCAGAAAACAATAACATGATCACTCTAACAAAAATCCCTGATTTTTCAACTAAAACCTGTGTAGTACCATAGAATTGGGACAGAACATTGACAATATAGTACATAAATTAAGATGGGATGTCCTGTATCATGAAAGCTTCCACAACTTGACCACCGTAACATTTTTGGTAAAGAACTTCAAATGAAAATGAGACTTTTAGTCAACATGAAATACAAAGCAGATCTAAATTAGCCATTTTAGAATGATAAATTCATTAATATTCTATATACATTGTGAAGGCAATATGTTTAGACCACAAAAAATCCTCTGGCCACTTAATAATCAAAGCACCAAACATGCAGAATAAAGCAAGAGTATTTTTTATTTCAATTAGAAACAAGCTTGTTTTATATGTCAATCCCAGTTCCCTCTCCCTCCCCTCCTCCCCTGTCCTCCACCAACTCCCTATCCTTTCCATTTTCTGCTCCACAGGGAGCATGAGTCCTTCCATTGGGGAGCTTCAAAGTCTGTCATATCATCTGGAGCAGGGCCTAGACCCTCCCCCATGTATCTAGGCTGAGAGAGTATCCCTCTATGTGGTGTGTGCTCCCATAGTGTTCTAGGGATGAATTCTGATCCACTACCAGAGGCCCCATAGATTAGCCACACCTCCAAACTGATATCCATGTTCAGGTCGGGAACAGTCCTATGCTTCTTTCATAGCTATAAGTCTGGGGTCCATGAGTTCTCCCTTGTTCAGGTCAGCTGCTTCTGTGGGTTTCACCAGGCTGGTCTTGACCCCTTTGCTCATCACTCCTCCATCTCTGCAACTGGATTCCAGGAGTTCAACTTAGTGTTTAGCTGTGGGTGTCTGCTTCTACTTCCATCAGCTACTGGATGTAGGCTATAGGATGGTGTATAAGGTAGTCATCAATCTCATATCGTAGAAGGGCATTTAAGGTAGCCTCTCAATTATTGCTTAGATTGTTAGCTGGGATCATCCTTGTAGATCTCTGGACATTTCCCTTTAAACCTAAAGTGGTTCCTTCTATTTTGGTATCTCTTTTCTTGCTCTCCTCTGTTCTTCTCCTGACTCAGTCTTCCTGCTCCCTCATGACCTCCTCTCCTCTCCTTAAAGAAAGAATATTAAATTCAGCAAAGGAAAAAGGCCAAGTAATATATAAAGGCAAAACTATCAGAATCACAGTTGACTTTTCCATGGAAACACTGAAAGCTTCTGCTCGTGGATAGGTATTCTATAAACACTAATGACATGGGATGGCAGCCCAAACTACTATATCTAGCAAATCTTTCAATCACTATAAATGGAGAAAAAGGATATTCTATGACAAAACCAGATTTAAATAATACATATCCACTAATCCACCAGTACAGAAAGTACTGGAAAGAAAACTCCAACCTAAGGAAGTTAACTACACTCACAAGAACATAGGAAACTGGAAAATCTTGCAATGCAATTGTCTTTTGACAAAGCAGGGTTGTAAATTTTTTGATGAAATCCTTTACATGAGATCTATGACACTGCTAGTTCAGATTTTTGTCTTTAAATATTTTTTAAATTTAGTCATTTATGTTACTTTAGTTGGTGATTAGACTTCTGAAAAGCAAACAGCAAGTAAGGTTTTCAACAGTTAGGTAAGTTGAAGTCATTAAGAATTTAATTAAGAATTCCTCTAGCACCAGATTTCTCTCTAACCCCATAATGGCTCCCTTTATCAAGATAAATCTTTCATTGCTCTCTCCTTTTGTCCCTTAGCCATCTCAGTCTTCTTGAGCCCTCATGTTCACATCACCCATTACCCATCCCCTCCCTTCTACTTCCTCTCCCCATTTACTCAGGAGATCTTAACTATTTTCCCTTCCTGGGGCCCTCGATGTGAGTCCTAATTAGGGTTCCCCTTTTTACCTAGCTTCTCTGGGGTTTTGGATTGTAGCCTGGTTATCCTTTGCTTCTAATATCCACTTGTGGGTGAGTACATACCATGTTTGTCTTTCCAGGTCTGGGTTTCCACACACAGAATGTTTTTTTCTAGTTTCATCCTTTTGCCTGCAAATTTCAAGATGTCTTTGTTTTTAACCACTGAGTAATAAAACTCCATTATGTAAATGTACTGCATTTTTTTCCATTCTTTGGTTGATGGTCATCTAGGTTGCTTCAAGTTTCTGACTATTAAAAATAATGCTGCTATGAGCATACTTGAGCATTTGTGCTTGTGATATGATTGTGAATTCTTTGGGTATGTCCCCAAGGGTGTTATTGCTAGGTCTTAAGAGAAATTATCAGGAATACACAAGGATGACCCCAGCTAAGACTCCTAGCAATAGTGGACAGGTTGTCTGAATGGGCCTTCCACTTTAATCAAATTAGTGCCTACCCTAATTGTCTGATGGAAACAGATGCAGTGACCCAGAAGCTAAGCACTGGGCTGAGCTCCTGGAATTCAGTTGAAGAGAGAGAGATGGGATCAGTGACCATGAGGGATCAAATCTATGATGGGGAAAATTACAGAGATAGCTGACCTGAGCTAGCAGGAACTCTATGAACTGATGGCTGAGGAACCTGCATGAGACTCAACTAGGCCCTTTGAATGTAGGTGACAGTTATGTGGCTTAATCTATTGGGGTGACCCCTGGCAAAGTGACCAGGACATATCCTAATGCATGAACTGGCTTTTTGGAACCCATTCCCTGTGGAGGGATACCCTACTAAGCCATGATGCAGGGGGAAAGGGCTTGGTTCTGCCTTAAGTTGGTATGCCAGAGTTTGTTGACAAACCAAGGAAGCCTTAAGCACTCTGAAGAGTGTATGGGTGTGGAAAGGGGGAGAGGTCAGGGTGGGAAAAGGGAAGGGAGGGCTAACTAGGATAGGTATGTAAAATGAAAAATAATTTTTTAAGTAAAATATTAAGACAGATGAAATCAGGTAAGTTCAGAATGTGTGACCACAGATAACTGGTCACATCCCTCTTGTCTGCTATGTGGTGGTGAGGGAAAAGGAAAGATGTCCACCTTCTTGCCCATACCACCTGTGGTGAGTGACAGAGCTATCACTCCCCCGACTGGCTACAGGGAAAGTGAGTCCTACACCTTGCCTGGATAGTACAACTAAGAGTACACCAGCTGCTGTCCAGTATCAAATGGTCAACCCTGACAACATATATACATACTATTAACATTATACAGACTGAGGAGTTTATATCTAGGAATATTTGTACACACATTTATGCATGTAATAACCACTAATGCAAAAAAAAGAGGCCATGCATTTTAAAAAGGAGAAATTTAAGGTAGAGTTTGGTGGAAGAAAGGGAAGGGATGAGAATGATCTAATTATGTTATGATTTCAAAACTATTAAAAATAATTTTAAAAATTAATGTTACTGCAAAAGGGGGCATGCAAGGACTAAGCACAGAAAAAGAAAGAACGTCTTTAATGCTACTAGGGGTTAAATGTCAGTGGCTCATTTTCATTATAGAGAAAACATTTGGCATGTGTATTATAACCTAGATATACTGATGGGTATGCCTGAGTATAACTTCTCCACTTCCTTTACCCATACGCTTTGAAATATTTCTGAGTCTGCTCACTCATCTCTACTATTAATATATCCAGTCATCCTTTGTTTCACTTGAAAAAGTATTTATTAAAATAATACTTTGAATACAGGGCTATGTTAAAGCATGCTTGTGGTGCTAGAACTCAGGAGGTGGATTTTTAGTATGCTCAATGTCAGACTCTTTTGTATCATAAGCTGTTGCCTCTACAACTGAAATATAAGTATAAAAGAGTTATTATTTTGTTCCTATTCCATGTTTATCTCAGTGAATAAGGTATAAGTGTGTGTGTGTGTGTGTGTGTGTGTAAGAAGCAGAGGCAGAGAGAGAGAGACAGAAACAGAGACAAACAGACAGACAGACAGACACAGAGAATTTGAATATATTTCCATAGTGACAGAGCAGTAAAACTAGTGTTAAACAGGCAAAAAATTAAATCTCAGTAAACTATAAATACTCAAATCTTCCATCAATAGGCAACTCTCTTAAAATTGGAAGACTTAAATAAAGCCCCAAATCTAAAAATCATCATTTGTAGACTCTAACACTTCCATGCTTCTGGCATGTGATAATTGTGTGCATTTTTTTCTACTGTCAAAAGAAAACACATCTTCAGAGTTTAGTAAGACAAAGGTTTTGTCTCTCTGAACAAGATAATGGAGGATGGATTCTATTTGAACTCATCTGGAGTTTCTTCTCTGACTAGTTCTTCACCCCATCAAAGTGAATTTTATTTGGGAAATAATAAAAATGGAGGTGGGTTTAAACGTCTAGTATTGTTAGGGCTGATCAAACACACATTGATGGAAACAGATTGAAGCAGAGTTTTGGTTGTATGAGCAATATGATCAATAGTCATAATTATAAATCAGTAGATGATGCTACAAAATCTCAATGGATAACAAGCTGGGAATATACATGCAACAGAGAAATGCATATAGATTGAAAATGGAGAAAGTATTTGAGTGTTGTCATAAACAATTTGGACTGATGCATTGAAAATGGCTTAATTTTCCAAGAGATGTACATAAAATATATTTTAGCTTGATAAGAAATAAGAAAACGAAGAGGCTGGAGAGGTGGTTCAGTGCATAGTGCTTGCCAAGGAAGCATGAAAACTTGTGCTCAGACACTTAGCACCAAGATAAAAAGCACGCAACACCATCACATGTAAACCCAGCCTTAGGGGAGTCACTGGAGACAGGCATGCACCAGAAAATTGCTGGCCAACCAGTCTAGCTTAAATGGTGAGCTCCAGGTTCAGTAACAGACTTTGTCTCAATCAATGCGTGGAGAAAAATAGAAGAAAACATCTGATGCTGACCTTTGGCCACCAAAACAATATATGCACAGGCAAGTGCACTTACACATGTACACACACACACACACCACATATACACATGTGTACATACAGAGAGAAGTAAGGTAAAGTATCAGAGGTATTGCTTTTAATCTGAAGAATGTAGGTGAAATGGAAATTGTTGCACAATGATCAATAAGGATGAATGAATAAAAAGGGATATCATTTTATGATCAAGAGGTAATTCCTTTATGTTGGTGAAATCCACAGTGCATAAGAACATACAACCATGATACACATTAATGTTAAATCTGAGAAGGTAAATATAAATAAAGTTAATAGAGATTAATTGGAAGTGGGGCAGCAAAAGTGTGAGAAATATGGCTGAGTAGAGTTAAGGAGAGACATGGGGGCACAAGAATCTTTTGTATATTCTGACTCTTTATGATACAGAGGAACCTGGTCAGCAACAGGAACATAGGTACTCAGAGATACCAGAGAATACTCCATTCCCTACTGACAAACAGTTATTCAAAATACAATGAATACATAAAATTTAAAAGGACACATGTGACTTTCCTATAGATTTCTTGAAATTAGTAAGATCTTGCTCTAAGAGAAAATAAATATATTGAAATAGAGTGGATGATATTAATATATCTTGAATAATTACTAGATTTAAGCCTTTAGTTGTCACTAAGCTAAGGAAATACAGGAGAAAGTAAGTGAGATAAAATTTACTATCAATGCTCACAAACAAGATTTGGATGCCTTGTAAGGAAGTCCACCTCTCACAATTCTTAATTATCACCTTCTTGTGACATCTTGCTGATATAGAGGGAGGGAGGGAGGGAGAGAGAGAGAGAGAGAGAGAGAGAGAGAGAGAGAGAGAGAGAGAGAGAGAGAGAGAGAGAGAGAGACTCATATGGGAGGGAGTTTGGGGAGGGAGGGAGAGAGACAACATGGAAGGAGAGAGAGGAGATTTCTTATGTTCTAAAGAGCATATTCCATAGATGTCAGTTTCTTTTCTTGCAGAATTGGAGAGTCCTATGACTGGATAGATACCAAACAGACTGCCACTTCACCAAATTTTATAGTATATAACAGCATTTGTTAAAAAAAATATAGAATGTGACAGCACTGTCTGTAGTCCTGTGGGTGTACCACATCACATGACATTCACTGTTACTAATAAAGAAGGGACTATTATTTTTTTACATATATCAAAGCATAAAGAGGGGAAGAGCTTGTTCAGTACCATCTTCTGAGAAGAAGTAGGACTGGAGTTCCTGCCTAGACTTTGTTGATATGAGAGACAGGTGTGTGTGAGTTTGAAGGAGGCTGTCATCTGACTTCATGTGGAGTTTAACTCAGCAGAGTGCCAGACACACATGGTGACACAAACCTTCAACTGACTCAGTGGCCTCTGGGCCTCTCAAGTTTGAAGGATGTAATTCATGTATTACAGATGGCGAGTTTAAGTAAGAAGTATTTTGTTACAGTGTGCTTATGAGAGAGAAAAAAGGACAGAGTACCTGTACAGCAGGTACAGATCCCAGGAAGTAGAGTACCACTGAGATGCTAGTCTAGGTCCTTTAATAGAACTGATGGAAGAAAGTAGGATGAGGTATACAGGGGATGAGCTAGTCAGTGCAGCTGGCACCATGATGATGTGCCCACTTGTGTGTTCTTGGTTTCGGTACTATACTCACATAAAGATTCCAAGCAGAGATCCTCATTCAGACGAGGTAACAAGGAAGCAAAATTCTCTTCCAACATCCCGAGCCTCTAGCAAGTACATCTTCTCAGAGATGCTGCTCTGGGGGTTCCCACTGTACATGCCAAGTTTCTAACTCCTGTTCTCCTCAGTCTGACCAGATCACTTCAGTGTCCTATGTGTGAGTAAAAGTAAAACAAGCGTGAAGAAAATGTTCTATATGTATTTGTTCATTAGATTTAAATATGGAGCAACATAGAATGTCTGTTAATTTTGATGATTGATGTTCACTAATTGCCCAGGATTTTCTATCTATCTTGTCATTTCTTTTTTTATATATATATTTTATTTTCCAGTTTAAATTTAGATACGAAACGAGGTTGTTTCACAAGTCAGTTCCAGGTCCCTCTCCCATTCCCTCCCCTCCTCCGGTACGCTCCCCCCAACCACCCCCCCCTGTTATCCCCTCATTCCCCCAGGGAGGGTGAGGCCCTCCATGGGGGTGTCCATAGTCTGTCATTTCATATAGGGCAGGGCCTAGACCCTTCCCCAAGAGTTCAGGGTGAGAGTGCACCTCACATTGTTCTATGGGAGTCCAAAGTCCGTGTGTATACTTGGGATGGGTACTGATCTGCTGACCAAGGCTCAATAGATTACCTAGGCCTCCTCACTGACACCCAGATTCAGGGGATCTTGATCAGTCCCATGCGGGATTCCCAGGCTTATGCCTGGGATTCAAGAGTTAAACTTTGTCTGGTCAGCTGTTTCTGGGGGTTAAACCAGCCCAGTCTTAATCCCTTTGATCATCAGTCCTCCCTCTCTGTTACTGGCTTTCTAGAGTTCAGCTCAGTACTTAACCAAGGGAGTCTGCCTCTTCTTTGATCAGCCACTAAATGAAGTTTGTGTTTCCCAGACTCTCTGGCCATAGGATTGTAGGCTGGCACTCCACAGATCTAGGTCTAAAATCCATATACGAGAGAGTACATGCCATGTTTCTCTTTTTGTGACTGGGTTACCTCACTCAGGATGGTTTCTTCTAGTGTCATCCATTTGCCTGCGAATCTCATGATTCCACTATTTTTTTCTGTTGAATAGTACTCCATTGTGTAAATGTACCACATTTTCTCTATCCACTCTTCAGGTGAGGGACATCTAGGTTGCTTCCAAGTTCTGGCTATTACAAATAAAGCTGCTATGAACATAGTGGAACAGACATCTTTGTTGTATGAATGGGCATCTTTTGGATATATGCCTAAGAGTGGAGTTGCTGGGTCTTGTGGTAGGTTTATTCCCATTTTTCTGAGGAATCTCCATACTGATTTCCAAAGTGGCTGAACCAGTTGGCACTCCCACCAGCAATGGAGGAGTGTCCCCCTTTCACCACATCCTCTCCAGCACACATTGTCATTGGTGTTTTTGATTTTAGCCATTCTGACAGGAGTGAGATGGTATCTCAGAGTTGTTTTGATTTGCATTTCCGGGAAGGCTAAGGATGTTGAGCACTTTCTCAAGTGCCTCTCAGCCATTTTAGACTCCTCTATTGAAAACTCGCTATTTAGTTCTGTAGCCCACTTTTTAATAGGGTCCTTTGGTGTTTTGGAGACTTGCTTCTTGAGTTCTTTGTAAATTTTGGAGATCAACCCTCTGTCAGATGTGGGATTAGTGAATATTTTTTCCCATTCTGTGGGCTGCCTTTTTGTCTTGCTGACTGTGTCCTTTGCCTTACAGAAGCTTCTCAGTTTCAGTAGGTCCCATTTATTAATTGTTGATCTAACTGTCTGTGCTACTGTTGTTATGTTCAGGAAGCTGTCTCCTGTACCAATTCGTTCAAGGGTACCACCCACTTTCTCTTCTAAGAGGTTCAGTGTGGCTGGATTTATGTTGAGGTCTTTGATCCATTTGGACTTAAGTTTTGTGCATGGCGATAAACATGGATCGATCCGCATTCTTCTACATGCCAGTCTCCAATTATGCCAGCACCATTGGTTGAAGATGCTTTCTTTATTCCATTGTATATTTTTAGCTTCTTTGTCAAAGATCAGATGTTCGTACGTGTGTGGGTTAATACCCGGGTTTTCAATTCGATTCCATTGGTCTACCTGTCTATTTTTGTGCCAATACCAAGCTGTTTTCAGGACTATAGCTCTGTAATAGAGCTTGAGGTCAGGGATGGTGATGCCTCCGGATGTTGCCTTGTTGAACAGGGTTGTTTTGGCTATCCTGGGTCTTTTGTTTTTCCATACAAAATTGATTATTGTTCTTTCAAGGTCAGTGAAGAATTGTGCTGGGATTTTAATGGGGATTGCATTGAATCTGTAGATTGCTTTTGGCAGGATTGCCATTTTTACTACATTGATCCTACCTATCCAAGAGCATGGGAGATCTTTCCATTTTCTGAGGGCTTCTTTAATTTCTTTCTTTAAAGATTCAAAGTTCTTAGGATACAGGTCTTTCACTTGTTTGGTTAGCGTTACCCCAAGGTATTTTATGTTGTTTGTGGCAATTGTTAAGGGTGATGTTTCTCTGATTTCTCTTTCAGCCCTTTTATTATCTGTATATAGTAGGGCTACTGATTTTCTTGAGTTGATCTTATAGCCTGCCACTTTGCTGAAGGTGTTAATCAGCTGTAAAAGTTCTCTGGTAGAGTTCTTTGGGTCATTGATGTAAACTATCATATCGTCTGCAAACAGTGAAAGTTTGACCTCTTCCTTCCCAATTTGTATCCCCTTGATCCCCCTTTGTTTTCATATGGCAATAGCTAGAACTTCAAGTACCATGTTGAAAAGGTATGGAGAGAGTGGACAGCATTGTTTTGTTCCTGATTTTTGAGGAATTGCGTTGAGTTTCTGTCCATTTAGTTTGATGTTGGCTGTTGGTTTACTGTATATAGCTTTTATTATGTTTAAGTATGTCCCTGTTATCCCAGATCTTTCCAAGTCCTTTATCATGAAGGGGTGTTGGATTTTGTCAAAGGCTTTTTCAGCATCTAGTGAGATGATCATGTGATTTTTGTTTTTCAGCTTGTTTATATGGTGGATTACGTTGATGGATTTTTGTATGTTGAACCATCCCTGCATCCCTGGGATGAAACCTACTTGACTGGGGTGAATGGTTGTTTTGATGTGTTCTTGGATCCGATTTGCCAGGAGTTTATTGAGTATTTTTGCATCAATGTTCATGAGGGATATTGGTCTGAAGTTCTCTTTCTTGGTTGTATCTTTGTGTGGCTTGGGGATCAAGGTTATTGAAACCTCATAGAATGAGTTTGGCAAAGACCTTTCTGTTTCTATTGTGTGGAACACTTTGAGAAGAATTGGTATAAGCTGTTCTTTGAATTTCTGGTAGAATTCTGCACTGAGGCCATCTGGACCTGGACTTTTTTTGGTTGGGAGACTTTTGATGACAGCTTCTATTTCCATAGGGGTTATAGGTTTATTTAAGTTGCTTATCTGTTCTTGATTTAGTTTTGGCAAATGATAGCTGTCCAGGAAGTCATCCATTTCCTTTAAATTTTCGAATTTTGTGGAGTACAGGTTTTCAAAGTATGACCTAATGATTCTCTGGATTTCCTCAGAGTCTGTTGTTATGTCCCCCTTTTCATTTCTGATTTTGTTAATTTGCGTGTTCACTCTCTGCTGTTTGGTAAGTTTGGACAAAGGTTTGTCTATCTTGTTGATTTTCTCAAAGAACCAACTCTTCGTTGCACTGATTCTTTGTATTGTTTTCCTGGTTTCTACTTTATTGATTTCAGCCCTCAATTTGATTATTTCCTGGCGTCTACTCCTCCTGGGGGAGTTTGCTTCTTCGTGTTCTAGAGCTTTCAGCTGTGATGTTAATTCTCTGGTATAACTCTTCTCCTGTTTGTTCATGTGAGCACTTAGTGCTATGAACTTCCCCCGTAGCACTGCTTTCAAAGTGTCCCATAGGTTGGGGTATGTTGTGTCTTCATTCTCATTGAATTCGAGGAAGTCTTTAATTTCTTTTTTTATTTCCTCTTTGACCCAGGGATGGTGCAGTTGAGCATTATTCAATTTCCATGAGTTTGTAGGTTTTCTGCAATTTGTGTTGTTGTTGAATTCTAATTTTAAAGCATGGTGGTCTGATAAGATGCATGGAGTTATTCCAATTTTTTTGTAGCTGCTGAGGTTTGATATGTTGCCAAGTATGTGGTCGATTTTTGAGAAGGTTCCATGTGGTGGTGAGAAGAAGGTATATTCTTTTTTATGTGGATGAAATGTTCTATAGATATCTGTTAATCCCAGTTGGGTCATTACTTCTATTAGACCCTTTGCTTCTTTGTTGAGTTTCTGTCTGGTATTCCTGTCTAGTGGTGAGAGTAGTGTGTTGAAATCTCCCACTATAACTGTGTGGGGCTTTAGATGAGATTTAAGTTCTAATAATGTTTCTTTAACGAATGTGGATGCCTTTGTATTTGGGGCATAGATGTTCAGGATAGATACTTCATCTTGGTGGGTTTCACCTGTGATGAGTATGTAATGACCTCCTTCATCTCTTTTGATTGATTTTATTTTAAAGTCTAGTTTGTTAGATATTAGGATTGCTACCCCTGCTTGTTTCTTGGGTCCATTTGATTGAAAAATTTTTCCCAACCTTTAACTCTCAGGTAATGTCTGTCTTTGAGGGTGAGGTGTGTTTCTTGTATGCAGCAGAAGGAAGGGTTCTGTCTTCGAATCCATTCTGCTAGTCTGTGTCTTTTTATGGGTGAGTTAAGGCCATTAATATTGAGGGATATTAATGACCATTGATTGGTCATCCTTCTTCGATTTGCGATGGTTGTTGTTGGTGGAATTATGTGTGGAATTTCACCCCTTTGTTCTTTTGGCTGTTGGTAGAGAGGGATTCTCTACTACTTATGTTTTTCTGGTTGCAGTTAGCTTCCTTGGGTTGGAGTTTTCCTTCCAAAATTTTCTGTATGGCTGGGTTAGTGGACACATATTGCTTGAATCTAGTTTTGTCATGGAATATCTTGTTTTCTCCGTCTATAGTGATTGAGAGCTTTGCCGGGTATAGTAGTCTGGGCTGGCATCCATGGTCTCTTAGTGTAGGTAGAATATCTATCCAGGACCTTCTGGCTTTCAGAGTTTCCATGGAGAAATCAGGTGTAATTCTGATAGGTCTGCCTTTATATGTTACTTGACCTTTTTCCCTAGCTGCTCTTAATATTCTTTCTTTATTCTGTATTTTTAGGGTCTTGATTATTATGTGGCAAGGGGATTTTTTTTGTGGTCCACTCTATTTGGTGTTCTGTAGGCTTCTTGTACCTTCATTGGCATGTCTTTTTTAAGGTTGGGAAAGTTTTCTTCTATGATTTTGTTGAATATGCCTTCTGCCCCTTTGAGGTGGATTTCTTCTCCTTCTTCTATACCTATTATTCTTAGGTTTGGTCTTTTCATGGTGTCCCATAATTCCTGGATGTTTTGTGTTAAGGATTTGTTGGATTTAAGGTTTTCTTTGGTTGATAAATCCATTTCTCCTAGTGTATCTTCAACACTTCAGATTCTCTCTTCCATCTCTTCTATTCTGTTGGTAATGCTTGTAATGGTAGTGCCTGACTGTTTGTCCAGCTTTTCTGTTTTCTGCCTTTCTTCAGATTGTGTTTTTTTTAATGTCTCTATTTCAGTTTTCAACCCTTGCAGTGTTTGCATTGCTTCTTGCAATTTTCTGTTTATCTTTTCGTCCGTTTGTTGCCATTTATGAAATTTTTGGTTTGTTCTTTCTTCCATTTCTTGCATTTTTTGGTTTGCTTTTTGTTCCATTTCTCGCATTTTGTGCTTTGTTTCTTCTTCCATTTCCTGCCTTTTTTGGTTTGTTTCTTTTTCCATTTTTTTTCATTTTTTTGCTTTGTTTTTTCTACCATTTCTTGCATTTTTTGCTTTGTTTCTTCTTCCATTTCCTGCCTTTTTTGGTATGTTTCTTCTTCCAATTCTTGCATTTTTTGCTTTGTTTTTACTTCCATTTCTTGCTGCATTTCTTCTTCCATTTCCTGCCTTTTTTGGTTTTTTTTTCTTCCAATTCTTGCATTTTTTGGTTTGTTTTTTCTTCCATTTCTTTGAGGGATTTTCCTATATCCTCTTTTAGGGCCTCTGTCATTTTCATGAAAGTGCTTTTAAGGTCGTTCCCTTCTGCTTCGTTCGCATTAGAATGTTGGGGTCTTGCTGGTGTGGAGTCTCTTGAATCTGGTGGTGTCATATTTGTTTTTCTGTTGCTGACTGTGTTTTTGTATTGTCTCTTTCCCATCTCTTCTTCTAGTGGGTGCAGAAAGAGCCCCTTACTGGTCTGGGAACCAGACTTCCCTTTTGGTGGGTGCTAGCAAGTCCAATAATCTGGTGGTTCTTCTATTCCTTGTCCAAATGCTGGTCCCGTGGGTGGAGAAGAAGAACAGGAATCTGGGGTGCTTAGCCTCCTACCTGGTCCCCTGGACCCTATGCTGGGTCCTGTTGTACCTGATCCGGAACAGCTACTCCCCTGGTCTCCCTGCCTCCTCTGGTTTCCTGGTCTCGTTGGTGGGAGAGAAGATCTGGAGTCTGGGGTGCTTGGCTCCCGCCGCCGGGATTGGGAGCTCTGTGCAGTTCCCAGGCGATCTGCAGGCTCTGGAACACAGGCCGGGAAGCAGGCCTGTTTACCTGATGCTGCCGGAGGAACAGCTGCTTCCCTCTATCTTGTCATTTCTTAAACTTTCTGAAACTTGTAAATTTAATCCATTTGGGAAATTTGTCAAAGTCAGTTTGTGAAAACTCTCTAATTGGACAGTAATCTGTCTGATCATTGCAAGGTTCTGTCAGACTTATGTTGGGGGGTGAAGGGAAGGGTAAAGAATGAGAAGAACACACATTCATGCCATGCCCTTTTCCAGCTACAAAGAACACTGGGAAATATGCTATTTTAACTATGATGAATGAACTGGGATTCTATGATTCCGGTGGACAGTGAGAATACATGCAGGTAGGACAAACTAATAACTTTTACCCTCGTGACATCAGGAGACTCAGCAGCATGCAGCGTGCTTGATAAGTGAATTTGGAGCATTGGTTGAAAAACAAACTGAATTCTAAAGGAATATGCAGAAGGCATCTGGGTGCTTGAGATCTGAATGAGTTTTTGATGGTCAATTATAATAATCAAACTTTTTCTCATTGTTGCAACTGACTCCTACTTCAAGGTCTTTTTTGAGGCTGTACTCTGCATAAGAATTATTGCTGTAAAATTATATTCGAAATTACAAAAAAAAGTCCCTTTTAGCCTACACTCTAGCATCCATAAGCAAAGGGCTCAGCCTTTTTACCTTTTATGCACAACAATTTGGAGATCAGGGAAAACATCACTTCATGTTCCTTTAAAACTGTACTCATTTATTTCTTTTATTTACATGCGTATATGTGTATGAGCATGAGTTTATGTGCACCACATCCATGCAGGTGTCCATAGAACTGGAGTTAAGGAGTTAAAAGAGGTTGCCCATTGTCGTATCTGGGTGCTGGGGAGCAAACCCAGATCCTCTTGAAAGATAAGTAAGCATTCTTAACTACTGAGCCACTACACTGGCCTTCCCTTCCTCCTCCTCTTATTTTCTATTGCTTTGAAAAGTAGATATGCAGCTAAAGTTGGACAAGGCTATTTTCACAAACATTTTACGTCTAATGTTCCAAGGGAAGTTTCTGAGAGAACAGATGCATACACAACAGTGTTTACAAACATTTAGAAACTCCATCAACTACAAAGTCTCATTTATCTATAAAGGAAGACTGTTTCTAGTGCCATTTGCCAGTGGACACTGGTCACTTACCAATTATTTAAAAGCAACAGGCAGACAATTCTGAATTTTAGACACTGAACACCACTTACCTGTCAGCTAATGAAGATAGCATTTTTCTAAGGGACTTGCTTATACTATTGGAATTTTTCTTCACTCCATGATACTCACAAAGAGTTGACAGTAGACTGTGTGAAACGTGTGAAATTTTAAAAGACTCCAAGTTGAAAGTGGAGCCCTATAACACTCGTGACATACAACAAAGGGGTCACAGGAAAGCAAAAACTTGCCAACAGATAAAATGACTTAGCTGCCTCATATAGTCACTCTGCCACAAGAAACCAGTACTCTATGATGCTGTTGTCAACATATTATTTTAACATTAACCTAGCTGTTAGATTCTTAGGAAAAAATAAAATAGAAAGAAACCAACAAGAGGGCTGGTGTATAGCTAGGTTGTAAGATCCTTGCCAAGCTTGTAGGTAGAACTGGCCTTAATGTGCAATACTTCATAAAACTGGGAATGGTGATAAATGCCTATAACTCCAACACGACGGAGAATCATAAGTTCAACGTCGTCACTAGCTACATGATGAGTTTCAGGTTAATGTGGGGTATATAAAGTCGTGTATCCAGACAAGCAAAATAAGTAAACCAAACAGCAGAACAGTAAACATCTGATTGCAACATTTATCCATGCTTATTAAATTGTAAATGTATAAGATTGATGCACAGATCCCTTTCTGTGTGCCTATCCTTGTTTGTGAGTCTCTGATTTTTGTTCTCTCTCTCTCTCTCTCTCTCTCTCTCTCTCTCTCTCTCTCTCTCTCTCTCTCTCTCTGTGTGTGTATGGTCAACAACTGTAAGCTGCAAAGCTAGCCTTCTGCATTTCCACAGGTACTTTGAAAATTCAGGAAGCCCCAGAGTAATGTCAGAGAATAGGTTTTACCACAGCAGTACTGGCCAGCAAGCTTTGACTCAGTTTCTGAGTCTCAATTGCCAGAGGAGGACATAGGGCCAATGTCACCTGTATGCACAGTAACTGTCCTACAAGAGAGGAACCCTGAACTAAAGAAACTTGCATATTTAGGTTCAGTTGCCTAAATCTGGTCTCACAGGGAAGTGATACCTTGATGCAGCTGGTCAGTTAGTAGAACAAGGCTCCAAAAGGAGGCACTGTCTCTGTTTCCTGTGACAGTTTCATAGCATCAGCAGTGTTTATATATGCACATATATCTGTATGTATATAACTTAACTATACAGATTACTGTATATAAACACATTTAACTTCTTCAGTAATGCTATTTTCTTAGCTAAATGTATGTGCACTGTGCTCTTTGCTACTTATTTCTCTGTGGATATGGTGTTCGAACATAAAAATGAACTAATTTAGACAACAAGCAAAATTTCTAATGTTAAACATGGAAATAATTTTTAAAGTGGTACTATTACCAGCAAAAAATTCTTTAAATGTATTGCCATAGAGGTTTTTGTCTGCAGACATGATGTTTTTCTGAGGACAAATTCTGAAACTGATGTCTACATGCCAAAGTTAGTAGTTATTTTTGTAATTTTTGATAAGCCGTTCTAAGAAAGGTTGTTTCAGCTCAAACTCTCACTAACAATATATAAAATAGTTGCCATTTCAGGAAGATACTTTAATTTAAAAATATATCTAATATTAATATATTTAAATGTCTTTTGTGATTGTGGTTACCAAGTAAGTGGACGATGCCCATTAAGAAACACAAACACCCATTCTTTCCCTGCCAATAGGAGGATGCTAATTTTCATCTATTTCTATACCATATGAAATGAAAATGATTATCTAAAGGGTATCAGCCTCCATTTAAAGAACAGAGTCAGCATTTGACATTAACAGATGTGCTCTGCATTGAGAAACCACCAAGTGAGCAAAGGCCTGTAGGCACTGCTCCCTATCTCTTGAAGTGGGCTTTCTAAGGCCAATCAAGTACAATGCCAGGTCTAGGACACAAGGAAGTCCAAATAAATTCTACTTTGTAGAAGTCTACAAAATGGTTTTTAAAATTCTTAAAATACTTCTGGGTGAAAGAAGTGACTCAGTGGATAATATGCTTACTGTGCAAGCAGGAGGTGAGGAACTACCTGTATTTAGACCCCCAGCTCCCACATAAGACCTGGAGGTGAGGATACCCACCTGTAATCTCTGTGCTGAAAGAGCCACATCTGAGTTCAATGAAAAACGCTGTCTCATAGGTCAGGTAAACAGTGATGGAAGAAGACACTCGACATTGGCCTCTGGCATTCACATATGTACGGTTCCAACATTCCAGAGGAGTTTGAATGGACTGTTCTGTACTGTGATCTGAAAAGTACATGTTTTATTTGTACATGAATGTCTACACACACACACACCCTATAGATTGTCTCATTTAAATAGGCATTTACATAACAATTCTATTATGTACCCCATCCATTTACATATTCATCCTCTTGTTCAACCATTTATACATTTCAAATTTCTTTCCTTCATTGACCATTTCATTCTTTCCTATTTTCTCCTCAAATCCTGAAAGCTGAACCTTTAATTGGGATTAATAGTTCCCTCCCCCCTTTCTCCCTTTCATGTTTAGAACCAGTCAAGAGATAGCCATGGGAGTCCAGCAGCTGCCTATCAAATTCTCTACTTTATTACATAATCCTCTGAAGTCTGGAGATATACTTACCCTTTACCACAGAATTAATTTGTTTTAGCCATAGTCTGAACTAGAAAATGTGAACCTTATCAGCAGCATTCTACCCTAGAAAAGTGATGTCTTAAAGTAATGGTGATCCAGCTGATGTCCAGACAGCCTTTGACATTTACTAGTCTGCAAATAAGTGTGTAGGAGGTATGTGGGGGAGACATAGAGTAATGGGTCCTATGTTATGGTTACATTGGAGAAATATGCAACCTCTGCTTGTTTCTTGGGTCCATTTGATGGGATAAACTTTTCCCAACCCTTAACTCTGAGGTAATGCCTGTCTTTGAGGCTGAGGTGTGTTTCTTGTATGCATCAGAAGGATGGGTTCTGTTTCAAATCCATTTTGTTAGCCTGTGTCTTTTTATGGGGGAATTAAGACCATTAATACTAATGGCCATTGATTGCTCATTCTTGTTTGTTTTGGAAGAGTTGATGATGGTGGAATTATATGTGGATTTCCATCAATTTTTCTTTTGGCTGTTGGTAAGGTGGAATTATCTATTGCCTATGTTTTTCTGGTTGCAGTTAACTTTCTCGGGTTGGAGAACTGATGAGCAAAGGAGTTAAGAATGGGCTGTTTTAACCCACAGAAATAGTTGACCTGAAATAGGGGGAGCTCTTGGACCCCAAATTGATGGCTGGGTAGACAGCATGGGACTGACCCAGACTCCCTGAACGTGGGTGTCAATGAGTAATCTATCAGGCCTTGGGTAGTATTTATCCCTGGAATACAAATAGATTTTGAGTGCCCATCCCACAATGAGAGACGCTCTCTCAGCCTGGACTCTTAGGGGAGGGCCTAGGTCCTGCCCTGGATGAAATGACAGACTCTGGAGATCCCCCACTGAGGGCCTCACCCACTCTGGGTATCAGAGTGAAGATTGGGTGGGGGACTGAGGGACCTGGTGGGGAGGGCTGGGGAGGAGGGAAAAAAATGCAAGCCTCTCAGCAGCAGCAATGTGGAAACAAAAAGAAGTAAAGATAAGTGAGGAGGGTGCTTGGGTGATCCCTGTTGGAAGTTATCCATGTAGAGACAGCAGAGGAGGTAGTTGACTGTTCTGTCCTGTTCATTAGTAGTTAAAAAAGGAAGAAAGAGCCGAGTGTCTCTACTGTCTCTTCTCATTGTTGGAGCACATAACTCTACTTATCCCTTTGAAATAGAGAACTGGATGAGAGAGGGTTAAAAACAGGACTAGACAAAGGCTAATTTTCATGGGTTTCCCACACCATATTCATTAAAGCGACAACCTAGGAAATATTAATTTCCCCTTAAAGAGTATAGTCAGCATTTGACATTTCCAAAACTCCCGTTCTTTCTACTTGTCACTGCTCTGGTTTTAATTTTAGTTAATTATTGTTTTTTATATTCACAATTTTCTTACAAAATATTTACATTTAAATGATAAACAGTTCTCTTCAGGTCCTTATCTGAAGTCGCAGAGAAGAGGAAATGGACAAGGAATTTCTATTTATATTATTTCAGAATACAATGCCTTTGGGTTAATACAGTTTGATGTTGGTCTGAAAAAGGAGGAAGGAGGGTGAGTGTCAAGGGATAAATTCCACGATGGATTCTCTATTGCTTTTACCTTGCAGGTAGAAAGAATCTGCTGCAAATAGAGAGCACGCATGCAGGCAGCATCTAAGATAACAGCTTTGAAGAATCCAGAGTGGAGTGGAGAAATTGGCTAAACCACCCTATAATTTTTATTTAATGATTTCACACTGCACTGGGGGGAGAAAAGCTGTTTCTTAAAAGTTCTTTGTTCAAAAGGGAGGAGGCAGAGACAGAGGTGCCTATTGTTTATGATTGTTTGTTATTTCTTAGGGTTCATAGACACTTGCACACATACACATGTGCGGATGCCGGATGGCGGAGGAAAGAGAAGAGAAAAGATCATCTTGGGATTAAACTATGAAACAGACACTGGATCAGAGGGGAAAATGACTGGCAATCAAACCCCTGAGTGAATCCACAGTGCCTTTAATTCTCCTCTAATCAAAGAGCAGCACATGGCGGTGAGCGATGGCCAGAGCCCTGGAGATTATGCAGAGGGTGACTTCATTCAGAGAAATCTTGGCATGCTTCCTAACCTCTTAGCCTGAGGGAGAATTTCTTAAATTTTATTTGTGTTCTTCACCTGAGAGAATTGATGTCTTCAAGAGAGCACAAGACGGAGGCTAAACAGACATGCAATAAAATTATCCTCGTTGGATGGGTCAGGAGCTGCCTGATAACTCAGGCTACGCCTACATCAATCACAGAGCAGTGGGCTGCTCTGTCAAGGAGACCTGAAGGTGGAAGGGTTTGCAGCTGTGGGCCTTAAATAAAGGTGCAGCAGGCAGACCCTCTGAAACTGGTACCCCAGCTGTGCATAATGACCGCTGTTCATTGTTCTGTGGGTCTTGAAAATTTAACAAGAACTTTTTTTTTAAGTAAATGGCAAATGAACTAATAATGATATAACATCATTCCCCCCTGAAGAGGAAGCCGCTTTTTCCTTGCATGGATGCTCTTCTGATATTTAGGGCCTTTTAAATCTGAAATATGCAGAAAGAGATGTGGGAGTGATGAGGAGAAGGAACACTATCCAGAAATAAGTCAGCAAGTGTATTTTTCTGCCTTTTTAAAAAATGCGCATTCAGTGAGATTCACAAGGCTGTGCTTATTGATAAATGGATAAGCAAATACCAAATTCTGTGGTACCATTTTCATTATTGCTCATTAGAGACACCCAAGTTTATAAAATGTATTATAGCTGTTTTTAAGGAAACCAGGGCATCTTGTGGCCATCAGAATTTATAGAACCCTGCCCAATAGCTTCAACTGGATTAGATTTTAGCTCTGCAAACAGTCTTATCTTTTAAGAGCTAGGACCAGAAATTAAATTATAAATTGATATTATCAATAGCAGAAATGTTATCTTGAGCCCAGGAGGCCAGAGGCTGATTAAATCTCATTCATCACAGATGGCTTCGTGGGTGATGGCTGTGTTTGGGTGTGAGGCTATGTTTAAGAGCTGCAGCTAGTAGGCTGGTTAGCTGAGCTGGTTAGCACATGGGGCTGATAGGAGCTGCAGCACAATTCCTGGGCTGCTATAGGCCAGTTAGTGCTTCTTTGTTTACCAACAACTGGCAACATTCATGCAAAGCATAGTGGGCATGTGATATCACACTGGTGATCCCAATATTAGAGATAACTCCAGATGTGGAAATTTATTATTGTTATTATTATTATTATTTAGTATTGTTTTCTTTGTTACAGGGTTTCGCTGTATACCCTTGGACATCCTGGAACTCACTCTGTAGACCAGGCTGACCTGAAACGCACAGTGATTAACCTGCCTCTGCCTCTGTCTCCTGAGTGCCGGGATTAGAGTTGTGTGCCACTACCACATGGCTAAAAAGTCACTGGTGTTAACAAAAGGACGAATATGAAAGATGGGTGTCCAAAGTGAATGACGATTCTGATGCTCTCCTTATATTTAGGAGACTTTAACTATAAAGTATGCAGAAACAGACATAAGAGTGATTCAGAAATGAAGTGCTCCAAGTCGGCAAGTCATAATGATCCAGGGGAAATCAGGAAGCAGGGAAACGAACCAGTGAGAATTGTCTGGCATTGCAGATAGAGACAATTAGGGTACAAACAGTCAGAACACAGGAAGTAGCAATGGAGAGGAGGCTAAGGCTAAGTGAGCATTGTAAGAAGGAGGAAGAATGATGACAAGGTCTCCACAGCAAGGCTGCAAACTGAATGGTAACTCTTTCTCCACTATGGACACTCTTGCTACTGTGGAAACACTGTAGAAGCTACTCTTATTTTTGGAAGCCTAAAAACAGGAATTTCTAATATCCCTTCCTTATTTGTATATCTTTATAACAAAACTCCATCTGGAGGTTAACTGAGGTTGGCTTTTTTTCAATAAGGCCCAAACATTTTCGTTAATGAATGTATTATATTGCCTTAGGAATTCGTCTTTAAATCTGAGAGTTTCATCTTATTTCATAATTCTCACTAGCCTCTGTACCCATTTGGGGTACTAGTCAACCTTTGAGAAAAAACAAACTTATCAAAGTCCTAAATAGAGTCACACCATGGAGATAGATAGTAGGAGACTTTTTTTTTCGAGACAGGGTATTGTTTTGGAGGCTGTCCTTGAAGTAGGAGGCTTTTATTGCATTGAAATCAGTATAGTTTATTTATTGAGAAATAATTTTTCCTCATTTAAAATAACTTATAGCTAACAATATTTTGGTTACTGCTTTGAATTTTTTTTTGGTTTTATGAGACAGGGTTTCTCTTGAAATTGTTATTTGAGGAAAAATTATAAAGAAATACAGGCACATTCAAATGGTGGTGAGACAACCTGTGAGTATAAGGCTTGAGATATCCACATTGCTACCTCAAAATGATTATCCTTATACCTGTCTCAAGTACAAAGTTATTGGAAACAACCCATGGTCATCAAAATCTTCACCACTCTATGTATTATTAGAAAGCTAAATCTCATCTCTATATTGCCGTAAACTCATTAGGTATAATGCAACTCAGTTAACACAAGCATGGCTTCAAGTGTAGAAATCTGTTTTGCATATTATTTGCTTGTATAGATTGATTGTGTATATATAGGCTAATTCAGTAAACAGGAATGGGACACATTAAAGGAAAGTGTGGTGAAAAGCCATTATTCTTCATAATCATGAGATGAGAAGAAGATAAAAGATAACTTTCAAATGAAAAACCATATTTCCTTTTACAGAATGAATGAAAAACTAATATTAGGATGATGTGAATATGAAAATATTTCTTTGGTAAACTATTATTTCAATTAAATACTGAGGCAAGGAATGGATTTCTTGAAAGAAGTTGCGGTTGCAGTTTTACAGTGTCAAGGTGACCACTTAGAATGAGAAATGCTCTTGAGTATAGCAATTTATGCAGCCACAGTGGAGAGCTGAGAGACAAGTGTTGTAGCAATTTCAATTTGACTGAGAAATGATCAAGATGAAATAGAGGCAGCAGCAGAAAAGCCTGAGAAGAAAGTTGGCTGCTATATAGGAATACTGGGAACTACAGCAGAGACAGGCAGAGTCAACACCTGGCCACACATCTGCACTTCATATAAATGAACTGTGGTACTTGTTCTGGTAGATATAGTCTCAGTAAGGCTTACCGTGCCAGATAAGGTGGCAGGGGACAGACAGGAAATATGAAAATGAGGAGGCATAACACAAAAACTTGTTGTTAAAATCCAACACTTCAGTTGATCTATTTTCTATCTCTCTCTAGGAAAGGGGTCACATAAAGTGTTGTGTGTCATTGAAGTACCTAGTTATTCAAACAAGGAACGTAATATTGATACCACCCCATCAACTTATCCATATAAACACTTGAATTTTCTGTTTGTCCCTTAATACCTTTTTTAAGGTCTCATGTTTCTTTTAGGTGGCACGGGTTTTAGATGATAATCTGATAGCATTTGAGAAACTTTCTATATGAATTTCATAAAGCTAGCTGTTTACTACCTAGTATCTTTAGAGAATCTGATTACGAAGGAAGTTTTGCCCCCTTAGCAAAAAGATTGTTGTGGGGAGAAAGTGACCTTCCCAGTGACTCTTACTGGAAGGTGCATGATTTTCCTCCATTTATTTGTCTTGCTTTTACATGAATTTGAATGATTATTTTCTGAGGTCACTTCTCCCATTGAATCTGGACTTTGACAATTGTGGCTTGTCTAACTAGCTAGGTTGTCCCAGGGGAACCCTGCCTCTACCTGCTGAGGGCAGCATTACTGGTAAGACACAATGCCTGCACTGCTTTTATGTAGGTTCTAGGGATTCAATCTCTGGTCTTCAACTTCTAACGAAAGGATTTTATCCACTGAGGTTTCTCCCCAGCACAATATTCGATGTCTGATTATCAGTGATTCTTTGATCGTCTGGACACAGTAGCAAGTGCCCTTGTTCTCAAGTGTCAAGTTCTAATTTTCTCCATGTAATTAGTGAGACGTATGGGAAAATACTATATGGTCCTGTGAATTATTCCATTCATCACCACATTTTGTGATCTAATTTGAGTATTCAAATATTGTTCTTCTTAGAAATAATGATTGAAAACTATAGCATTTGACCATAGTTTTTTTAAACCTATTTCTGCTCTATTTTATCACTTGACATACTAGTCCTCTGCCATTCATTAGATCTCTTTTATATCATATTCCTGCTCACCTACCTATACATATGTTCCTGTCCCTGTAGGCTCCCTCACCTTTCTGATCACTGAAGTCCCTGTGGTTGGTGATGAACATGAGTTTATTGGTCCTCTACATGTTCTTTATAGCTTCTTTTGCCTTGGGTTGTAGGATAAATGATTGGCTTGTCCTACTGCGGTGGATATAAGTCAGTTAACTTGACATTTCATTCATATCTTTCATTTACCCTGCTGGCCCTGGTTTTCAGCAATACATTCTGGACAGTTCACTGCCCTCGCACCAGTCTGCATTTTCTTTCTTCTATAAAAATCATTCTATTTAATTCAAGTTCACAAGAACATTGCTCAGTGTTGGGTATTTTGTCTAGGAACTTCATTTCTTTTCCTTTTCAGTAATGGATTTCATTGTTCTGCGACCTCTTTACCTTGTGCAGGCTTATTGAAGTTAACTGGAAAGGTTACCAGTCTTCCCTAGACAAGGATGGACGTCATCATTCAACCATGGCTGTCTATTCTCTTTCCTTGGACTCCAAACCAGAACTGGAAGAAGCAAAGAAAGAGAGACAAGGCAAAACAAAATATTTGGAACATGTTCAGTCCCGTGGTGGATCCCTAAAGACGCAGATCTTTAGTTGGGGCAACCAGACACTCGTGGCTTTCCCCATTTTCTCTTATATTTACAGTGGATTAATTAATATCCTCTTTCATTTATGGGTTTTCTGATACCGTTTTAATAAATACATGTATAAATTTTAGCGAGAGTAATTTTTCCATAGCTTGGGGTAAATAAATCCCAATGCAGCAATATATTTCAGTAAGATAAGTCTTGTAAATAGTTTTCTCAGTAGTAAATACTTCAATAAAGAAACACCACATCTTCTTGTTGAGGAGAACTGAATGTGCAGAGGCGTGGATATCTACTGTTCCAAACAGGTGTTGGCAGAGTATTCAGGGACAAGAACATTTCCGACATTAAGTATGGCATGATCCAGAACTATCTAGTGAAGGTCAATAGACCTTCCATCCAAAAAGTCTATGTCTTTTTCTCTCTATCCTGAATTTTTCTCTAGATTTATTTTCTGGTTTCCATCACTCCATTTCCAAGTCTCTTTGTGTGCCTCCTCCAATTGGCTGAACTCTCTTATCTTTCAGAAGCTGGGTGAAAGGCTGTCTTAGCTGCTGGTCTCTGTACAGTTGGCAACTCCATACTGTTTCTAAGACTCCCTTATGCATATTGGTAGGCTCACATATTCTCATATTATTAGAGTTGAAAGAAAAAGAAGAAAGATGATGACAATGATGATAGATAATTACAGATTGATAATAATGACGATGATGATTGGTAAATTTTTCGAGACAAAGTTTTGGTATGAAGTCCTGGCTGGCCTGGTACTCTTATAGTTCAGCTGGTCTTAATTTCCCAGTAATTCTTTGGTTCAGTAATGTAAGTGCTGAGATTAAAGCAGGCAGGACATTCTATAAAAATTCTGTAGCTAATAGAGAAAACTGTGATCATAGTATGAACATTTTTAATCTCCTAGAAAGGCTTCTCAAGGCTGCATAAGGGGGCCTCCCATTATTTCTGTGAACCACATTCTTTGGTCTCAGGTCTAAAATTTACCTGCCCATGTCACAAATTTACAATTCTTATAGTCTCCCCTTATTTGCAGTTGGGGGATCTGAGGCTTGAACTCCAGTCATCAGGATTGGCAGCAAGCATCATTACGTACTGCGCCATTTTGTTATCCCCATGTGCTGTTCAGAAGAGCACAGTTTTACTATCCCCTGCCATTTCTCCCAGAACATAAATCATATGTTTGTCTAGTGCATACATGGTGTATAGGCTACCTCACTGTTAGTCCCTTAGCTGCCATCTCAGTTATCAGATCTACTCTTTTGATTGGGCTGGTGTTCTGGTAACACTTTTATCCTTACTGATGGCGTCAAAGTAAAAGTAGTGTTGCTGGCAATTCAGACACGTCAATATTCACCTGTGCCATGGTCCTCAAAGTGAAAAGATGAAAGGTGCCAACATAACAAGAGAAGAAAAATCAGTCACATGCTCAGGTTAGATTTTACCAATGAAATTATGATGAAAGGGAAAGACATTCACAACAACTTTGCAATCATACATCAAACAAAAAATCTTAAGGTATGGTATATTCTTGATAATGATGGAAAAGAAAAGAAATTATAGAACGTGGTACTACCTATAGTTGCAAGCTTCCACAGGAGACTTTGGAATATATCCTCCATGAGACGAGTGGGTTTCTGGTCCCCATGGTGAGCAAGGAGAAGAAGCACTACCATGTGATAATCAATGCATGTCAGTATTTTAATATTTGATGAGCTTATGAGATTCAAGAGTAATAGGCCAATTTCACAAAAGTTTTATCTATAAGGTGTTATGCAAACCATTGCAGTCTGCATCAACTAGAGTTCTACAAGTAACTAGATAAGAATGAAAGAGATAATTTTATAACTCAGTAATGAAAGAAGGAGTCATATTCATACCAGTTTCAAGTTGTGTTCTAAAGGTCAAGGAAGAAAACCATGTCAGCATGAGGTTAAGGCAAAGAAGTGATTATTGCAATATTTATGCCTTAGATGTCTTAATGTTTTATTTTGGAGATCTCTGTAACATTGCAGGGTGTTCTGTTTTGTCTTTCTCCTCTATAAAGAACACTTTCTTCCCATCTGAAAAGACCATGTGTAGCCAGCTACCCAAGTCATACCTGGAGCTGATGTGGTCAGGGATTCTTAGAAGTAGGGTCAATGATTGAGAATATATATTTCTTTATGACTGTATTAATTGCCACTTTGCCCATCTGGGAACCCATATTATATGCATCTCTCCTTACTCCTGGTATTTTCCTTGGGGACTCCTCACAGCATGTAGATACCTGTGTATTTCTATGTTGGGAGTGGTACAATATTTTTCTGGTTAATTCAGCAAAAAATAAGACAATTTTAATCTAGATTTTTATTAGTAACTACAATTAAATGAGCAACTCAGAAATGAGCCAGTGAGTTAACTTGTAGCAGATGGCCCCCCATCACTCTGTGTCTAGACCTCTGCAGTCTCCTTCCACATTTCACAAGGATATGTGCTAGTATCTCACACAATTTGGGGGCAATGCAGGTACTGTTATTTGGATATAAGAATCAATACAAGATAACGGGCAAGGGTGTAGAATTACTCTCCGAAAATCTACTTTATGAAAACCATGAGGAAACTGGCAATGATTGTCAAAAGCAACCTTTTCAGAGATCTGGACATTAACCAAAAATTTACAAGAATGAGAGGAACCCATTCAAGGAAAACACCAACTACCAGTAAGCACAGTGAGTGTTTGGGAATCTTAATTCACCCCGCTCCTTCCTATTGCCCTGGTCCTGGGTCTGTGGGAATCTGGAAACCCAACATCTTGGCAGTGGAAGTGTCTGTGCAGAGCTGCAGATTAGAAAGCTCTGGCAGCACTGTTTGGGTTTGGAGCTTTTCCCAGGCAGCAACTTCCACATCATCTTTATTTGACTCCAGTCCAAATTCACTTACTGCTGGACTGCTTTGTCTCCAAGACAACTGCTGAAAGCAATCAGTGGTCATTGCCTGGTGTTGTAGATATCTGTGACAAGTATAATATTTGGGGCAAACAAAGGGTAGATGAACACAAAAACCTGAAAATGGAAGATGTGTGTAGGTTGCCCATAGGAGATTTTACTGCTCTGATAGAATCCAGGGATGCTAGAGAGCCCTGCAGATAGCAAATCTGAGAGTAGCTGCCTTTCACCTTTGGCTAACCTTGAACTTCTACACAAGAGCAGGAGTGAAGGTTTAAGTGGTACTAGGAGCTGCACAAGCTCTGACTCTGTGTCCCAAGGCTCACACAAACCCTCCAGCAAAGCTGGAGAAGCTAACCAGATACAGACATTTAAAGAAATCTCTGTTCAAATTATCAGGGAACAACTGATATGATGAGTCCTCAGTGGTCACATATGAATAGGCAGTTTACAGAATTAGTTCGAGCAAGTCACCAAACAAAATACAACAGTAATAATAATAACAATAAATAAGAAAAAGCAAATCCTGGAGGAGAAAGAATTGACTTTGAGAATTGTCACATTTAATCAATTAAAATGTCTATCTTCCAACAGAAAATCATGAGACATTTGAAAAAGAATTGGGAAATATGGTCCAGAAAGCAGTTAATATGAACAGTGTTGCAGACGTTTGTTGTGATAAACACATATTTTGAACCAGCTATTATAATTATGTTAAAAGAAAATGACATCTAAAGAGTTAGAGGAAATGACAAAAAATGTCTCAGTAAACAAAGAATGACAATAAAGAGATATGAACTGAAAACAAAAATCTCATAGATTTTCTTGAGTTGAAGTTTCTTGAAATTTCCTTTTTCCCTTTCTTTTCTATTTTTTAGTACATATAAGTTGTGATAATCTTCCTTCAGTAGGCGTGTTTACAATTTTCAGGACAGGACTAAGTTAAGGTTGAGTTATAGGGTCATTCTCTGTGGGACTGGTATTCAAGGTCAAAAGCACTAACCATGTTCTTTCCTCAAATGTCAGCTACTTCTGCAAAAACAGTCGCTACAAACTGTCATCAAGGTACGTTATTCCAATAGATGAAAATTTCAAAGAATAAATTAAAAGAGTTTTTTGAGTAAACTGAGCAGTCTCTATCCAAGGGTCAACCACCCCTGCCTCTGGCACTGTCTGCTGTTGTCTTTTCTATTCCATTGGTCAGTTCTGTCCTTCCCATTGTGTCTTCAGTCCCAATATATATTCCAGTGAGATTTACTGAATTTCAATAGAGGGATTGGGACAGCAGATGCAAGAATCCTGAACTTGAAGACTTTCATTTCAGGTTATGCAGAAATGGTGCCCTTGATTTTTCTCTAAATGAGGTCAAAATGGATGTGCATGGAAAATCCTATACACAAATGTTTATGGAATTTTCTGTAGTTCCTCAAATTTAGAAGCAATCAAAATATCCTCAGAAAGCATATGGATAAATTGTGATATATCTAAATATTAGAATATTACTTAGCAATTATTTACATGGAGGAGCCTTAAACATATTTGGCAAAGTGAAAGAAGCAAGACTGTGAAGGCTACATAGCCTGTAGTTCCAACTATACAACATTCTGGGAAAGCCAAACCTATAAAGATATGAAGCTTTGTCGGTAGCAGGTGCACATAAGGGATGACCAGGTGGGGCACAGGGTATTGTTAGGGCAGTGAAACTACTCTGTCAGATGCTATAATGATACATATATCCACTATTTACATGTATGTATTCAAAAGTATCACTGAACAATCAACACAAAGAATGAAACTTGATGCCAATATTAAATTAACACAAGACATGAAAAATAATCAAATTGTATGTAGGATGGAGAGCCAAGACAAATGAGAAATACTAAGATATTCTACTTTGCTGGAGGTCTTTGTGTGAGCCTTGGGACACACAGTCAGCGCTTGTGCAGTTCCCAGTACCACAGGAACCTTCATTCCTGCTCCTGTATAGAAGCTCAGGTTAGTCAAAAGTGAAAGGCAATTACTCTCAGATTTGCTGTGTGCCTGGCTTTCTAGTAACCTCTTGGTGCCTCGATTTCCCCATGTGTAAAGTGGAACTATTAATCACCTCATAGGGTTCCTGGGGGAATAGAATGTCCCGGGGGACCTTCATGGATTGAGTACCTGATGTGTCTGGCATATAGTGGATCTTTAATAGCTGTGCTGTGAATAAATCATCCACAGCTAAAGTGTTATATCCTTATAGTGCCCAGACTAAGTAGCAAATCTGGAACTTCCTATGGGGGCTAATTTTTATATGTTAAAAAACCTGGATGGGGCCAATCCCACACTGAGACATTAGAGTTTTCCATCCTTTATCTCATTCGATTCTCCCAACAACTTGGAGGGATGAGGCCAGACAGGAATTATTTATTACTGTACTCATTTTATAGATGTAGAAACCGACCTAGGTTGACTGACCTCATAGCTCTTCAGGAACTAAGTAATTGGTTTATTTGAACTACATCCAAAAGAAAAATAAGGGCTGATAAAAATCACCTGCTTTGTGTTTATTTGGCAGAACTTTTTAGACTGTATTTGGAAACCTTCTAACCATTGATTAAAGGGAAGGCTGCTTGAGTTTGTTGTGTCCTGTGAATGTAATCTTTTTTATTTCTTTGTCAAATAGTTCAAATAATAAAACTTAACCCAATGGTCCCCAGCAACAGGAATCACTGGCTTCCAGCTATTTCACTTTACAACTCTTAGTGCATCATTTCCTTCCCGGTGCCTCAGTTTCCTTGTCTGTCAGATGGGTGTAACAGCGATGCTAATTTCTGTGGGGCACCTGAGTGTTCTTTGGTTGGTTAATTCTTTTGTTGTTGTTGCTTTGAGACAGGGTTTTTCTGTGTGTTCATGGCTGTTCTGAAACTCACTTTGTAGACAAGGTTGGTCTCAAACTCAGAGATCTGCCTGCCTTGCCTAGTCATAGGATTAAAGGCTTGTACCACCTTCCAGCTGGGACACGTGAGTATTAACTGAATTAATACAAAGCATGTAGAAGAGTACTTGACACAGAGTCAGCAATCATGAACTGGAGGACAGTATCTCCGGGCTTCATCTAGACAACCTTTCTGGCTGGTTTCCTTTTGGAGTTTTTTCGCTGTGTCAGCTCAAGTTATAGATGGCCTACAGCTTCAGGAAAAAGAAGACTGAAACACAGCACCATGCTGGGACTGACCTCCAACTGGGAGCCATGCCACTCACTATCATAGTTCTGAATTCAAAACAAGTCTTTCTTCTTTATCCTTTTCCATTCACATTTTTGATGGGAAGCATGAGGATTTAAAAAAAATTATACTTCTCATGTTTTCTTAAAAAATTATGTGTGGATCTATGTACATAAAGTCAAAATTATTCTATTTTGAAGCTCACTTTTCCTTAGGGATAGAGAGTTGCAAATAGCAAATCCACCCATACATGTGAATGGCAAAAAATGTGAATTTACAAGAGTAAGAAGAGGAATCTAGGAGAAAACCTAACACACTGAGTCACTGTGTCACCTCTCTTTGCCTCATGGGAGTGTGCTCATAGCCATGCTGCACCACTCCATGCTTTAGGATTCTTACAGAATTCGTAAATACTCTTGACCAGTGGAAATTGAGATATTACTGCTTCCCATTTCCTTTTCATGAGTCTCAAGCCACATATCCACATATGCTGTGCTAATTAGACAACTAATAGTTTCCAATTTTAAAGGAATGACAGGAAACAAAAACTTTCTGAGTCACCACAGGTGATTTATGTTTTAGTACAAAATATTCTCACATACCTGAGTGATGTTATCAACTGTAAATTCTCAGAACTCTAAGCTGGTCTAGCTTGCACCAGGAATGCCTTCCCCATTCTCTCCTTCTCCTAAGCCACTATCCTGAGTTCTTATTCTTTCTTAAACTAGTAAGTCTAGTTATGCTCTTCCTTCCACCAAAAGAAGACAGTCTGAAGTAGTGAATGCCAAATTGAGTTACACAGAAAGTTCTGTCTGCTCTAGAGGCCGGATTTCCTCCATCTGCTCCATAGAAGGGGATACACCTAGAAACAGGAACAGAGCTATGACTCAAGGTCAAGAGTTTACATTTATGTCATTTAATCTAAAATAAACATAAGCCTAAAATTGGCAGTGTCATTAGCTTCACTGTAGCCAAAACTTTCCTTTAGCTCCTTTGAATATGTGGCAATTATTAGACTTTCCCCTTCATTCTAATTCTGAAATAGTACTATGACTCTAAGTGGAAAGTTATGGTCAAATATCAAGAGTGTTAACTTGATGTGTGTGGTATATTTTTATTTAAGCATTGTGGATAATGGTAAGATATGGGATTTTATTAGCAAAGTATTAAAATTCCCAAGATGATTTGAGTTTTGTAATAGCAGGATTTCAGTAGCCATGGCCCAATGAAGAGCGCAGTCTCTAAGAGAGCAATGTCATTAGGAAATTTTCCATTGAGTCAATAATATTGTGAGCATGCACAAGCTAGGATGACTGCAATGCAGCAGGCAATAGAGTCCCGTGGGATAGTCCTATATATGACCCAACTCTGTGAGCTATATGACTGTACTTAACTGCTGGTCCAGTTGTTCAGACATACAGAATGCACAGGTATACAACAAAGCTAAGGGATTTTATTTGTATGTAATATTTGTGGAGGAACCAGTACAAGACCATATGTGGCATGCTACATACATGTATCCTTGGGTAGAAATGTGTGTGTGTGTGTGTGTGTGTGTGTGTGTGTGTGTGTGTGTGTATTTGGGATTGATATATATGTGCCATGTGTGGAGGTCAGAAGGAAACTTCAGTATCATTCCTCAGACAGCGTCAACTTTTTCTTCTTTCCCTGCCTTGTCTTGTTCCATCCACGTACTGGTCATAGTTTTGGAATGACTTGTATAACCTTAAGTTAGTTTGGGAATTACTTATAAGTAAAGATTGCCCTTTCCCATCAGTCCTGAGATTGACAGCTCAGTATTTAATAATTACAATAAAATGCTCAGGGGAGGACCATGTCCTGTCCCAAATGATGTGACAGACTTTGATGATTCCCCCATGGGAGGCCACACCCTCCCTGAAGAATGGATGAGAGTTGGGATGTGGAGATGGTGGGGGAAATGGGAGGTCATGAGGGAGATGAAACTGGGATTAGTATGTAAAATAAGATTGTTTATAATTTAAATGAAAATTAATTAAAAAAGAAAAGCTGTGCTTTTCTTGTTTAATCACCTTTTCATGGGTCGGGACAGAGTGGTTACTTCCAAGATGTTGAGCTGGGAAAGTCTACTTAACCTTATAAGTAGGAGACTGAGAACATAGGAGACATGAGTTAACAGAAGAGGGTAAGAAAAGGAAAGGTAATTTTCACTGCTAGCTACACAGTTACAAAATCCAGAGGCTGTGTCCTTACATGCATTGCGGCCTGCATATGTCTTCCTCCTGTCTTCCTGAGATCAAAGATGCACTTCCCCTACTCAACCTGTGGTTAGAATCCCTGTTGGAATTGCAGAGAGATAGTTAGGAGAGGTTGTAGACTAAAGGACATGCCTAGATTTAGCCATGTGGGAGAAGTGTGTTTGAGCAGGATTATTAGCAAGTATTTTCTCTTTGGAAATGAGCTGTACTTGTGTTCACTTCAAGAAATTACAGGATGAAAAAGTGGCAGCAAGAGTCCGCAGGGTTTTCCAGCTAGAATTCTACTGGGTATTTACTACTCATTGTTTCAGCTTACAGTCTGATCTCAAAAGAAGGAAATCCATTTGAAGATCCTATAAGCGACCAAATACAACTATAAAAAGAATTAGATGCATTTCTTCAATTTACTTCAAGTTTACAGAAAATCTTACCAATGTTGCCAGGGGAGGTGTATATCCCAAACTTGGCCTATGCCCCTATCTGGGATGTAGCCAACAAACAGCAGTCCTTCCCCTCCCTGCTGCCTTTCCTTATTCACAGTCCTAGGACATTGCTAAATGCCACCCAGTAGAACAAAATTATCTCAGTGCCGATTGCCAATCAAAGCAAGGCAGTTGGCTGATGAAACAAAGCAGAGGATGCCTTTCACCTTCCTAAAGGTGATAAATCAATAGTTTTTTTTCCTTTGAAAGGAATAATAAGTAGCAGAGAGCATACAGCAGGTGGTAAGCGGAAACCATAAATTCTACGGCGAAGTCTTTGTTCTTTTCTGTCAGATTCTATGGGTCAAGAGGGAGTGGTACCTTAGAGCCTGACCTGCGTAGTAGCAAATGTCTCCTGGGCTCTCACTCCAGGCTAAGCATACCTACCTGTCTCCCCTGATGGTTCCTTGGCACTCGCATCTTCTCACGACCCACCCCAGCCTCTCTCTTAAATACAGTCTTAATTGCACTGGTGGTTTGTTCCCTTCAAATCCTACTTTATAACAAACACAATTTTCTTCTGGCAGTGAGGCCTTCCCTGGGGCTGTCCAGCTGCCACTGGGGTGATTAGGGTGTTTCCTGCAGCTGAAACCTCTTGTAATTAGCAAGCCCCTCAGGCAGTCTGGACTCTGAATTTAGCTGCCATCTGGTATCCTCTGTAAATGACAACGGCACTGGATCTTCTATCTTTACTGAGATCTGCCTGAATCCTGATCCCAGCTCCCAGCCACCCCAACGGATAGCTCACTGCCTAGCTTTCTGTCAGCCTGTAAGTATCACAGTATCTTGGGCTGTAGGTAACATGAGAAGCTCTGATTAAGAATGTGAATGTGATTGGAATGCAGGAACATTCAGAATTATGAAGAGGATAAAGATGACAACTCTGTGGGGGCATTTAGCATTTCCTGGAACTCAATGTTCAAGTTTCTTAAGTGACAAAAGTAGCTTCCATTCTGGTGCACTAGAATTACTCAGGGTCTTAAACACAAACTCCCAGGAAAAGTGTCATACCTACGGAGCCCTTTCTTTTAACCTTTCTTCTTGTCTTTCAGTTTTCCTGTTTACTCCAGGCTGGCACTGAACTCAATTGTCCTCACACTTCATCCTGCCAGGTCATGGGATTACAGGTGTTATGTGGTACTATGGCCTGCTGAACATTGTGTCTCAATAGAATTCTGTATTATCACTGTTATATAACCTAAGTTTAACCAATTATGTGGTTCTCACCAGTGTACTCTTGCCATTTTGGCCAGAATGACATTTTGGATGTCATTTGTAGGTGCATTCAACAACATCCAAAGTCGCTACCCACTAGACACCAATAGCATCTGCTCGGTAGCAACCATTGCCACCGCTGCAGACACTGCAACATCAGTCTGGATGACACCTACCACAGCAATTCGTCCCCGCTCCTCTAATTGTTTTATGTTCTTTGAGAAATGATTACTAATGTGAAAATCTCTCTCTCTCTCCTCCTTTCTCTCAAGAGAGTAAGCTCAGGGTGAGCTGGATTTCTCAGTCTGAAATATGCATGAAAGTCGCTTAGGGATCTTGTTAAAATCCTGTTCTGAGTTGGGAAATCTGAGTTGGATTCTAATTGGTGCATTCCTAACAAGCTAAAGTGATGCCCACATAGCTGCTTTGCAGCCTACACTTTGATTAACACAGTCCTGCAGGATCCCAACAGATTTACTCGCTAACTGAATGAATGAATAATTAAAAGCTCAGGATTCCTTTTGTGGAATGTGAAGGTCCTTTTTTCTCCTTTTACCACAGAAATCTGCATATATGAAACTTATTTCCTCTCACTATTCCTATCTTAAAATATTAGGGGAGATTAGTTACATTTTTCTCAACAGTTAATATATCTGAAATGTGCCAGGGATATGTGACTATGAATCATCCTACATTTAGAGATACCTAAAAACAAAGGCTCACAATTTATTTACTATCCATTGAGAGACAGAACATGGTACCCCAAGCCCATTGAAACCATCATCATCATCATCATCATTTATGTATGTGTACCTGCATGAGGTTATGTTCCACTCTGCAGGGGAATGTCAGGAGATGCTACCTACAAGACAACATACAGATCACTACAAGCTGGAGTTACAAGTTGCTGTAAGAAAACGTTTGTGGATGTTGGGAACTGTAAATGGGTCCTTTAAAAGGGTAGTAGGTATTTTTAGTTACCAAACCATTTCTCTAGTCCTTCAAGCTTTGACTCATTTAACTGTAACCTTCTTGAATTTCTCTGTGTGCTGCATTGTTGTGAAGCAGTGTTCTTGAGATTGAAACAGTCAATCCTTTAGGGAAGTACTTTAACAGAAAGTGAACAACTCAAAATAACTTCAGGAAATCCCTGAAACTGACAGGATTCGGTAGGCCTATTCCTCCAAAAGAGTAAACAGTAAAGACTCCTGAGAGTAATTCCCGGTAAAGCCAAGCTGCAAAAAAGACTTGAAGATAGACCAATTTCCTGGTAGAAGCAGGAACTATCTGAACCATCCTGAATATGTTTAGGTCAACTGAGCACCCTGGAAAGGACACCCTCTGACCTGTCGAGCTGCCTGAAGGCCCCTTTGTCTGATTCTGACCTATATGAGAAACAAGCATACATGTAGTATACACATATATGTGTAGAAAAAATCCATATACTTAAAATAAAAATAAAATGCTAAAAAAGAGAGAGAACAGCATTGTTACTGGTTAAAGATGGCAAAAGAAAGATATACATTATAACCAACATTTTACATTTCATATACACTTAAATTTTTTTTATAATCGGCATGGATGCTTTCTGCCTGTAGGGAGAAATTCACTAGGGCCAAAGTGTTTCTTTCGCTGGCTCAGGTTTTACAAGCCAGGTGGGTTTCTTTGGTGGGTTCCTTTTCCCTATAATGTCCACCAATGTTGTTACTACACAGGTCTTCTTGAGGCAAACATTGTTGAGTTTCATTGGTGCAGCATCCCTTTCTTCTCTAGAGGACACTATCAGTAGATGACCTGGTCCTCTTACTATTACAACCTTCATGCTCCGTCTTCTGCTCTTCTTTCTTAGCATTAGATATAGGGTGTACCAATTAGGGTTGGGTACCTCACAGTCACTCATTCTCTAGTAAAATAGTAAATTAGCCTCCTAGGTTTGATTTTTTCATGCTATGATAATGACAGACTTTCTGTTTTCCTCTCTTCCCCCACTTCCAATGAATCACTTAGCCCTTCACCTTCAAACATGGGCACTAATTTCCTTAACCCAGCCCCGAGCACCAGCAAGCATTCCCTGGGAAACAACCAGCCACTCCAGTCATGGAAACAGGTTGGCTAACTGTAGATCTTCACCTTCCCTTCCTCTCCTCTGAATCTATTTCCTCAGTCTCATCCCCATCACTATAACACAACACCTGAAGCATCTTCCCTTCTCCTCCTACCTCCATCTCCAGCAGGTCACTCAGATCTTGTCTGCTAAACCTTCCTTTCCTCAACTCATCCTCTTATTCCAGCCTCAAACTCCAGCAGGCACATCAACTTACCCCTCCTCTCTCCCTCCATCTCCAGCAGAACACATAGATCATCTTCTCCAACCTGTTTTCCCACATGTCCTGTTATCCCTGGCCCCAACTTCATCATAAATTCCTTGGGAACCTGCCATCCATCCCTGCCAGAGAAGCAAGTAAGGCTGTAAAACAGGCAGGCAAATTTCAGATATTCACTCTCCCTCTTCTCCTTCAAGTTCCATCCTCCAGTCACATCCCTGTTCTGTAGCAGACTACCTGTTGTATCCTGTCCTCTCTATCTGCCTGAAATTCATGGGACTATGTACATCCTGGAGAAACAACCTGTTTTTCTCCCTCCTGTAGAACCCTTCAGTCCCTCTTAGCTGTAAGCTCTCAATACCTAGAAACACAGTTTACCCAGAACCCCCAGAGGCTACACCTAGCAGGATCACAAGACAGTTACTTACCATGCAACACAATTACCTCACCCTCCTAAGAACTAGAGGGGCCAACAGAATCATAGAACAAAACACCCACTCACCCAAAAGAAACAAGACCAGAAATAAATACCTAGAATTACAGTCTTTCCAAACCTACATGACTGCATAAAACACAACTGATAACAGGCAGGAAATATATCTCAACTAGAGCCCAGCAGGCCCTGAGAATTACAGCACAGCTGAAACACAATAAAAGACCTTAAAATACCCTTTAAAATGTGAAAGCAGTCCTCAAGGAGTAAATGAATAAATTCCTTAAATAAATCTGTGAAAACACAAACAAACAGTGGAAGGAAATGAATAAAACTATATGAGAGTAGAAATACAGAAATTAATACAGGAAACTCAAACTAAGAGGAATCTGTAAATGAAATAATTTAGGGATAACAAAAGAAAACTCAGAGGCTAGCCTCATCAACAAAATATAACAGATGGAATATCAGGCATTGAGGACATGATAGAAAAAAAAGGATACTTCAGTCAAAGAAATCTTTCAGTCTTAAATAATCTTGGCACAAAACATCCAGGAAATCTGTAACACAATAAAAGTACCAAATGTAAGAAAATAAGAGTAGAGAGAGGAGAAGAAGCACAGGTCAAAGACACTGAAAATATTTTCAATTAAATCATAGAAGAAAAGTTCCTTAACTAAAAGAAAGAGATGTCTACCAAAGTGCAAGAAGTATGCAGACCTCCAAATAGACTAAGTCAAAAAAGAAAGTCCCTTCAGCACATAATAGTAAGAAAGCTAAATGTGCAGAGAAAGATTATTAAAAGCTGAAAACAAAAGGGACCAAGTAATATGTAAAGACAGATATTAGAATTATACCTGACTTCTAAATAAAGACTCTAAAAGCCAAATGGCCTGAACAGATGTTATACAGACTCTAAGAGTCAACAGACACCAACCAAGACTTCTGTACTCAGAAAAATTTTATATGAGGGTGATCTAAATGAATTACCAAATAACAGGGAAGACAGAGTCCCAACTCTGAATCTTTTGTCACTAAGTGTCGTTTCTAATACTGGTATTGGGTTATATCCATGTGAGTTGCTGGGCAGAGGTTCCAGGGAAATTCCAAACAACCCAGTCTGTTGCCAAGACTAGTTGCTCTCCACAGACTGACAGCAAGCTGCACTACTAAATACAACACCTACATAACTCATTAAACATGGAAAAGTCAATCTGGTGCATACATGGAGCCCTCGCCCTTATATGCTATTGTCTTTGGTCCAGCATGCTACCAGAAGAGAACACAGCCATGCAGTCTATAACATAAAATGGTGTCTAGCATACAAGATATGCCAGGACAACAGAGTCAAAAAGCTTGGGGGAGTAACCAGCCAATATCTAGTTGACTTAAGACCTACTACATAAGTAAGAACCCATATCCAACACTGTTGGGTGACCAAGTACAAGAGAATAGACCCAGGGACCTTGGATAAAATCAAACGCTAGTGTTCTACTAAAAAAATAGCAATGAAATGACATGATTCCTAATGACCTTCTGCAGTACTCATAGATCAGTTGTCTTGCTGCTCAGCCATCATCTGAGAAGTTTCTCATTGTAGCAGATGGGAAGAACCATGGAGACTCACAGCCAGACACTTCTTAAAGAGTTAGAGACCTTGGAGCACTCAATGATAAATAGAATGTCTACATCATATTCCTCCTTTCTGGTCTCAGGGAAGAGGATGAAAAGAGTTTCAGTGCCACAGGGTATGGAGGAGAGCAGAAAATAAAGCCATCTAAAATCAACAGTACTGGTACATATGTACTGATGCACATATGATTCACAGAGAATGAGGCAGAATGCACAGGCCCTGAACCACTCTGCACCAGATGGGGTCCTAGAGCTGAAAGAAGAAGTGCAGAAATGCCCCCTTCTCTAATCTAGAAGCTTACTGCAATTTAAAACTAGTTTCATCCAAGGGGTCTCACTGGGGAAATAGATTACTTCTTGTCCAGCAATAGAGCAGTAATGGCCAACAGAAAAGGCAATCAATGGTATCTTTGGAGGTTCCTTGTCTCAGTATTCATATTTTAAATTTGATTTTATCTCATATATATATATATATATTTCTTCTTTTCTTCTTTCTTTTTACCCTACAGGTCTGTTGTAGATATATTTTGACTTTTAGTTTAGTATTTCTATGAAATTCTTGAGTGTGTAAACAAGTGGGTTTTCACTTTATATCAGTTCCTTTCTGTTTGTTTTGTCCTCTTCAGATCTGTTAGTTTTAACTTGCCTTATTATATTATACTAATGACATTATATTTTTATCTCCTAGAAGTCTATTTGTTTTATAATGAGAGACAGAAAGGGACTGGGCTCATATTGGGGATTGGGAGGAACTGGGAGGAGTACAAAGAAGGAAAATCCCAGTCAATAAACCAAATATTACACATCTAATAACCTAAGTGTCTGTCATGCTTTGATTTAATTTGTTTTCAGATGACAGGAATTTGATATTTTCTACATGTAAAGCCTAGAGATTCTATGTAACTTTAGGTTTCCAACACAAATTTAGAGGCCTCTAAAATACCAGTGCATACAAAAAGTTTTTGATTGTGATACCACTATTCAACTAAGGATAGCAGGGAATAGAAGGACAGCTTCGTTGCTAGTCAACAAGATACAAGTGGACATGATGATAAAGTATCATAACAGCTGTGAACTAACCTTTTCGCAGCAAGAGTGAGCACATGCTCAAAGCAATATTTTAAGTCCTTTTTTATAATTTGTTGGGTATCCAGACTCCGCTTAATGAAAACAGTTGTAAAATCTTCTTTCAATTCAATCATACTCAATCTCATTCTAATCAACTCTGCATTGGGAAGGCAACAAATACTTGCCTCTCTGCCTTTGCTTCTGCCTCTGGAGGTCTGCAACGGCATGCTCCACAATGCCCAGGTGAAGAAGCAATGTACAAAATATGTATTTAACTACATCATTACAGTTGGAAAATACATTGGATTTGAATTTAGGTAAATTTGGAGAAAGAGGACATTCCGGGAATGGTACAAGTAAAAACAAAAATTAAAATAACAACCACACCACAACAAAACACATGTTCCTAATATCTGCATAGGAACAGTTAGGAGAAATGAAATGTTTTCATGACGACATCTGTGATATATTGGTACTTTCTATCATTACTGATGTCAGAGGCATGAGAAATCAATAAAGTTTTCCTAGGACTATACAATCTGAAATTTCATTTTCAATCTTTTTTACCAGTTAACTTTATAATAACATTGGGTAACTGGGACAAACATGCTATTCAGATGAGCAAGGGCAGCATACTGAGATAAGTTAGGTATGCCAGGGAGAAACTGACTGGTAAGACACATCTTTTTCTGATTTTGTACACTAGAGTTCTGTAGTCAAAGTGTTGGTAGAATCTGCTTTCTGTGAATATTATGAAAGAGAATCCTTCCTTCCCCTTTTTCCAGCTTCTGATGACGGCCAGTAGTCTCTGACTTTCCCTGAATTATGACTGAATTCCGCAGATGCCTGTCTCTGTCTTCATACCAAATTCAGGCTTCTTGTTTTATCTTTAACTGCTATTTCCTTATTCTTAAAGGCACATATATTTGGCGATGGTCTACACTAATTATCTCATCTTAATCTGATTACATTTCCAAAAGTCCTATTTCCAAGTAAAGTCATATCTGCAGACATTACAATACATGCCTCAACTGAACCTAAGGCTCTCCTGAGATGTTCTGTATATCTTTAGTACTGTCCAAAATTTGTGTTGATATGAGTAGCATCATCACAATGCCATCACATATGTTCTATGTTCCATGCCTCAACCAGTATACAATCGCATATGAAGAGGTTTTAATACTGAATGATGTAGCACATGCAGAAAATAAGCTAATTTTTACAACAAGGAAACCAAAAATAGCATATCTGTAAATACACCAAAGTTCAAGTGCCTCAATACAGTCCATAGGTAGGCTGCCTTTGTCCAGCTAAGGAAGGCAATTCTGCATATGAACATGGAGTGCTCAAGTAGCAAGCATTTCTCCATCCACTTTAACTATTTCATTGTTCTCATTGACAGTTAGACACTATCAACTTCACAGGTATAAAATTCAAGAAAATCTTCTTAGTATTATATAGGTCAAGCTGGTATTCTTGAAGCTGTTGCTTTGCAGTTTTTTTTTATAAGGACTCTAGTGAGCTAGGGAAAGAAAATATTTCTGAGAGCAACAAAGTTGATGTCTTGGGTGGGGGGGCTGGCTTTGTCAGGAAATAAAGTAGTTGGCCAGTGGACAGAAAGGCAAACAGCTTCGTTGTTGAAAAATGTGATTGTGAAGATCACAGTATCATTTACTCTCAAATATCACTGACCTGAAATTAATCAAATAGTCACAGTTGATTGCAAAATAGGTAGGAGAATGTAATCTATGTCTGAGCCATGATATGCCTTGCTAAAAAGTGTTAGGAAGGGAATTCTGTTACTAATAATCAAAGAGGAAATAGATACTGGCAGACAATTAGCATTCTCTGTCACAGGTCACAATAACATGAGTGAGACAGAAAGTTTTCAGAGAATAAGAAATTGCTCAAGTTAACTAGGTTGATCTCTCAGGAATTCCCCAAAATAAAAGCCAGCCCAAGCTACAACAACAACTGAAAAATGCTTGGTGGCCAGAAAATCTGGTATTAGACAAAAGCCTTACCTATTATTTTTTACTTAATTTATTCTATTTTCACTATGTATTGATATTTTCATGTTTAAGTGTCACATTAAAAAATAAATATTTCGTATCATTAATCCAATAGTACAATTGAATATTGAATAGTGGGTTGATGTCAAATGCTGATGACACAGAATGAAGAAACAACGGTGAACCTTGTTACTTTACTTACTATAATTTTTATACTATATATTAAAGTCATATTTCCAGATCCAGTCATCCCTATGTACCCTACTTAATATTCTTCATCTCTTTTAAACACCAAACCACAAAAACTCAAAAAGCACACAAAAAGTGAAAACACACAAGCCCCATGGAGTCTGTTTTGTGTTGGTCAATTATTCCTGAGCACAGAGCCTGGCTTGTGATGCAGTTGATACCCAGTGTCACTTTGTTGAAGAAAACTTGTTTTTCCTTACTACTGCAGCTATATTCTTGGAAAGTGGTAAGATGTTGTGCCCAGTCCCCTTTTTCCATACTCAGATTTTGTGTGTTGGTCTTATGATTATTTCAACTGTCTTTCTAAATGTAAGTCTTTCAAATAATAGAGTGAGAAAGAAATTAAATTTACAATTGGACATAATGTTGCACACTTTGCCTTTTTAGCTCTTGGAAATCTGAAGCACTAGGATTAAGATTTTATAACTATCCTAGGATATATATGAATACTTGCCCTCATAAAACAAAACAAAATTGGAGGCAGAATATGACGAAAATGAAAAAAACATTAAAAATATTGAAGACACTGCAGCTTCTAACCCAGCTGCAGGAGCCAATATACTCTAATCTCCTGCTCCACCCAAGGGACTAGATAAACCAGAGCACATTTTCAGGATGCCTGCCTGTGCTCAGGGTCTGCCACTGCACCTTCCATCCCATTGGGAGGAGCTAACACACCCTTGTCTCCTGCTGCCTGTGTTGGGGTCTGTCACTGGGGCTTCCATCCCACTGGCAAGAGCCAATGCATGCCAGCATACTAGTCTCCTGCTCCACCCATGAAACTAAGTCTATCAGGGCCTGTCTCCAGGCCACACTCCTGTGCCTGGGGTTTACCACTGGGGCTCTCATCCACCCTGGTGGGATCCAAAGCATCCCAGCATCCTAGGCCATTTCTCCACCCACAAGACCAGGAAGTGGCGAGCTACCAGAGCATTGGACTTGCCTACATCCACCAGAAGGGAACGCTGGTCCCGTACTCAACAGGAGTGGAAGAGGCACCTTCTAGAACCCACTGCAAGAACTGATGGGAAGGAGACAATATAAAAACACAATGAGCAACAGAAAATCCAATATGACACCACCAGAGTCCAGAGACCCTACACCAGCAAGACTTGAACATCCCAACACAAATGAAGCAGAAGAGAATGACATTAAAAACAACTTCATGAAAATGATAGAGGCCCTCAAAGATGATATGAGAAAATCCCTTAAGGAAATGGAAGAAAAAACAATCCAAAAACTGCAAGAAATGGAAGAAAAGACAAAGCAAAAATTGCAAGAAACAATTCAAAGAGTACAAGGGCTGAAATCTGAAATAGAAACAATAAAAAAACACAGTCTGAAGGAATGTTGGAAATAGAAAAGATGGGCAAATTGGGCAAATAATCAGGTATTACAGATGCAAGCATAACCAACAGAATATAAGAGATGGAAGAGAGAATCTCAGGTGTTGAAATACACTAGGAGAATTAGATTCATCGACCAAAGGAAATTTTAAGTCCAGCAAATGCCTAATGCAAAATATCCAGGAAATATGGGTCACCGTAAAAAGACCAAACTTAAGAATAATAGGTATAGAAGAAGGTGAAGAAACCCACCTCAAAGGGACAGAAAACATATTCAACAAATCATAGAAGAAAATTTTCCCAACCTAAAGAAAGACATGCCAATGAAGGTGCAAGAAGTTACAGAACACCAAATAGAGTGGACCAAAAAAAATCCCCTGGACACATAATAATCAAGACCACAAACATACAGAATAAAGAAAGAAAATTAAGAGCAGCTAGGGAAAAAGGTAAAGTAACATATAAAGGCAAACCTATAAGAATTACACCTGACTTCTCCATGGAAACTCTGAAAGCCAACGTTAAGAGTCCAGGGATGGCAGCCCAGACTACTATACCAAGCACAGCTTTCAATCAATATAGACGGAGAAAACAAGATATTCTATGACCAAACAATATTTAACCAATACATATCCACTAACCCAGCCCTACAGAAAATTCTGGAAGGAAAACTCAAACCCAAGGTAGTTAGCTTCAACCAGAAAAGCATAGGCAATAGGTAATACCACTTTACCAACAGGCAAAAGAAAAAGTGGTGGAAATTCACAAACAATTCCACCAATAACAACCATTCCAAAACAAACAAGAATGAGCTATCAATGGTCATTAATATCCCTTAATATTAATGGTCTTAAAATGCCCATAAAAAGACACAGGCTAACAGAGTGGATTCAAAGACAGAGTCCATCCTCCTGCTGCATACGAGAAACACACCTTAGCTTCAAAGACAGACGTTACTTCAATTTTAAAGCTTGAGAAAACATTTTACAATCAAATGGACCCAAGAAATAAGCGGGGGTAGCAATCCTAATATCTAATAAATTAGACTTTAAACTAAAATCAATTGAAAGAGATGAAGGAGGTCACTTCATACTCATCACAGGAGAAATCCACCAAGATGAAGTCTCGATTCTGAACATCTATGCCCCAAATACAAAGGCATCCACATACGTAAAAGAAGCATTACTAAAACTCAAATGACATATAAAACCTTACACACTTATAGTGGGAGACTTCAACACCCCACTCTCACCACTAGACAGGACTGCCAGACAGAAACTTAACAATGAAACAAAGGTAATAATAGAAGTTATGACCCAATTGGGTTTAACAGACGTCTATAGAACACTCCATCCAAACACAAAAGAATATAACTTCTTCTCAGTGCCACATGGAACTTTCTCAAAAATTGACAACATTTTTGTACCTCAACAGGTACAAAAAATTATAATGACTCCATGTATATCTTATCAGACCACCATGCTTGATCACATGATCATCTCACTAGATGCTCACTAGATGCTGAAAAAGCTTTTGACAAAATCCAACACCCATTCATGATAAAGGTCTTAGAGAGATCTATGATAACAAGAACATACCTAAACATAATAAAAGCTACATATAGCAAACCAACAGCCAACATCAAACTTAATGGAGAGAAATTCAAGGCAATTCTTCTAAAATCAGAAACAAGACAAAGGTGTCCCCTCTCCCCATACCTCTTCAGTGTTGTACTCGAGGTTCTATCTAGAGCAATAATACAATAAACAGAGATAAAGGGGATACAGATTGGAAAGGAAGAGGTCAAACTTTCCCTATTTGCAGATTATATGACAGTTTGCATAAGTGACCCAAGAAACTGTACCAGGGAACTCTTACAGCTGATAAACAGCAGGATACAATATCAACTCAAGAAAATTAGTAGCCTTAATATATACAGACAATAAAAAGGTTAAGAAAGAAATCAGAAAAACATGAGCCTTGACAGTTGCCACAAACAACATAAAATACCTTGAGTAACACTAACCAAACAATTGAAACACCTGTATTGCAAGAACTTTGAGTTTTTAAAGAAAGAAAATAAAGAAAACACGAGAGGATGGAAAGATCTCCCATGCTCTTGGATAGGTAGTATCAATCTACAGACTCAATGCAATCCTCATCAAAATCCAAGCACAATTCTTCACAGATCTGGAAAGAACTATTCTCAATTTTATATGGAAAACAAAAGATCTAGGATAGCCAAGATAACCCTGCTCAACAAAGCAATGTCTGGAGGCATAACCATACCTGACTTCAAGCTCTATTACAGAGCTATAGTCCTGAAAACAGCTTGGTATTGGCACAAAAATAGACAGGTAGACCAATGGAATTGAATTGAACACCCTTCAAACCTACAAACACCTGATTTTCAACAAAGAATCTAAAATTATACAATGGAAAAAGATATCATCTTTAACAAATGGTGCTGGCATACCTGGATATTGGAATGTAGAAGATTGCAGACAGATCCATGTCTATTGCTATGCACAAAACTTAAGTCCAAATGGATCAAAGACCTCAACATAAATCCAGCCCCACTGAACCCCTTAGAAGACAAAGTGGGAGGTATCCTTAAACAAATTGGTACAGGAGACTGCTCCCCAAACATAACACTAGTAGCACAGAAACTGAGATCAACAATTAATAAATGGGACCTTCTGAAACTAAGAAGCTTCTGTACAGCAAAGGACATAGTCAACAAGACAAAAAGACAACCCACAGATTGGGAAAAGATATTCATTAACCCCAGATCTGACAGAGGGCTGATCTCCAAAATTTACAAAGAACTCAAGAAGCAAGTCTCCAAAAACACCAAAGGATTCAATTAAAAAGTGGGGGACCTACTCTCATGAAGGTTGACTGGGGGGGTAGAATAGGGGGAAGAGCAAATCATAGGTTAGAAGACAGATCAGACATCAGTGTGACCTCTAGTGATCTAAAGGGATGACACCAATTGGCAAGCTAAGCAATAGTGGAGAGACCACCTCTAATGCCCATTCCTGATAATGAACTTGATGTCTATAACCATCCTGGAGCCTTCATCCAGTGACTGATGGAAGCAGAGGCAAACACCCACAGATAAACACTGAACTGAATCCATGGAACCCAGTGACAGAGAGAGGAGCGATGAGCAAATTGGCAAAGAATGGGCTGGCAAAACCAACAGAGGCAGCTAATCTGAACAGGGGAGAGCTCTTGGACACCAGACTGACAGCTGGGAGGCCAGCATGGGACTGAACCAGACCCCCTGAGTGTAAGTCAGTGAGGAGGCCTGGGCAACCTATGGGGCCCTGAGCAGTGGATCAGTGTTTATCCCTGGCATACAAACGGACACCTTGTGTCCATAACACAAAGAGGGATGCTCTCTCAGCCTGGACTCTTAGGGGAGTGCCTCGACCCTGCCCTGAGTGAAATGACAGACTCTAGATATCTCCTATGTGGAAGGAAGTGGGGATACGGTGGGAGGCGGGGGCGGGGGATGGTGGAGGGTTGCGGGAGGAGGGGAGGGAGAAGGAACTGGGATTGACATGTAAAACAAACTATTTAAAATAAAAAAAAGTGGGGGACTGAACTAAATAGAGAATTCTCAATAGAGGAGTCTAAAATGCCTGACAGACACTCAAGAATGTGCTCAACATCCTTAGCCATTAGGGAAATGCAAATCAAAACAACTCTGAGATATCATCTTACTCCTTTCAGAATGGCTAAAATCATAAACACCAATGATAATTTATGCTGGAGAGGATGTGGAGAAAGGGGAGCACTCGTCCATTGCTGGTGTGAGTGAAAACTTGTACAGCCACTTTGGAAATCAGTATGGAGATTCCTCAGGAAAATGGGACTCAGTCTACCACAAGACCCAGCAATTCCACTCTTAGGCATATATCCAAAAGATGCTCATTCATACAAGCACATCTGTTCCACTATGTTCTTAGCAGCATTATATGTAATAGCTAGATCCTGGAAGCAACCTAGATGCCCCACAACTAAAGAGTGGATAGAGAAAATGTTGTACATTTTACACAATGCAGTGCTACTCAGTGGAAAAAATGGAATCTTAAAATTTGCAGCAAGTGGATGGCACTAGAAGAAACCATCCTGAGTGACGTAACCCAGTCACAAAAAGACAAACATGGTATATTCTCACTCATAGATAGATTTTAGACATGGATCGGGGGAGTGTCAGCTTACAATTCCAGTGCCAGTGAGTCTGGGAAGCAGGGAGGTTCCCAAGAGATATATGCATGATACCCCAGGTACATGGAATGAGGCAAGATCTCCTGACAGATTGGGAACATGGGGGCAGGGAAACCAAGGAAAGAGAGGGGGAGGAGAGGAGGGGAGAAGAAGACATGGGGGAGCAGGTAGGTTGAATCGGGGTAAGAATAGAGGAGAGCAGGATGAGAGATACCATAATAGGTGGAGTCATTATAGGTTTGAGGAGAGAGCTAACACTAGTGAGATTTCCAGAGATCTACAAGGATAACACCAACTGGCAAACTCAGCAATAGTGGAGAGATTACCTTAATAGCCCCTCCCTGATGGTAAGAATGATGACTACCTTATATGCCATCCTAGAACCTTCATGGAGTTACTGATGGAAACAGAGGCAGATACCCACAGCTAAACACTGAACTAAACTCCTGGAACCCAGTTGTTGGGATGGAGGAGTGATGAGCAAAGGGGTCAAGACCATGCTGGTGAAACCCACAAAGACAGCTGACTGGACAAGGGGGAGCTCTTGAATCCCCGTCTGATGGCTGAGAGGCCAGCAGGGGACTTTTCCAGACTCCCTGAATGTAGTGTCAGTGAGGAGGTCTCAGAAATCTCTGTGGCCTTAGGTAGTAGATCAGTGTTTACCACAGCATACGAATGAACTTTGACATCCTGTTCCACATGGAGGGCTGCTCTCTCAGCCTAGATACATGGGGAAGGGCCTAGGTCCTGCCCTGAATGAAATGACAGACTCTGGAGATCCCCCCCATGGAGGGCCTCACCCTACCTGGGGAAGGCTGTGGGGATTGGGTGGGGGGCTGGATGGGCTGGTGGATGGACAAGGGAGGAAGGGTGGGAGCGGGAGCTGGGATTGACATGTGAAGCATGCATGTTCCTAATTTAAATAAAAACATATTGAAAAAATTACACTGCAAAGTCATTAGCTCCTGTTTTCTGCCTGAGTCAGAAAGCAGCCACTTTGGGTTTTCTTCCCTGGTAAAAAATAAAAAATAATGAGGAAATATAGCAATATTTAGAGAATATTGTTAACTGTATAATAGTGGGTTTTCTAGAAGGAGAAATAAAAGGAAAAAGCTTTGAAACCACATTGAAGAAAATTAGAGCTGAAAAATGTAACTTATTTGAATGAGTATTTTTCTTTTTTATTTTATTTTATTTTATTTTCCAGTTTAAATTTAGATAAGAAACAAGGTTGCTTCACAAGTCAGTTCCAGGTCCCTCTCCCTTTCCCTCCCCTCCTCCCATGCCATCCCCCCAACCACCCCCCCGTTATCCCCTCATTCCCCCAGGGAGGGTGAGGCCCTCCATGGGGGTGTCCATAGTCTGTCATTTCATATAGGGCAGGGCTTAGACCCTTCTCCAAGAGTTCAGGGTGAGAGTGCACCTCACATTGTTCTATGGGAGTCCAAAGTCCATGTGTATACTTGGGATGGGTACTGATCTGCTGCCCAAGGCTCAATAGATTCCCTAGGCCTCCTCACTGACACCCAGATTCAGGGGGTCTTGATCAGTCCCATGCTGGATTCCCAGGCTGATGCCTGGGATTCAAGAGTTAACCTTTGTCTGGTCAGCTGTTTCTGGGGGTTAAACCAGCCCAGTCTTAATCCCTTTGATCATCAGTCCTCCCTCTCTGTTACTGGCTTTCTTGAGTTCAGCTCAGTACTTAACCAAGGGAGTCTGCCTCTTCTTCGATCAGCCACTAAATGAAGTTTCTGTTTCCCAGACTCTCTGGCCATAGGATTGTAGGCTGGCACTCCACAGATCTATGTCTAAAATCCATATCTGAGAGAGTAAATGTCATGTTTCTCTTTTTGTGACTGGGTTACCTCACTCAGGATGGTTTCTTCTAGTGTCATCCATTTGCCTGCGAAACTCATGATTCCATTGTTTTTTTTCTGCTGAATAGTACTCCATTGTGTAAATGTACCACATTTTCTCTATCCACTCTTCGGTTGAGGGACATCTAGGTTGCTTCCAAGTTCTGGCTATTATAAATAAATCTGCTATGAACATAGTGGAACAGACATCTTTGTTGTATGAATGGGCATCTTTTGGATATATGCCTAAGAGTGAAGTTGCTGGGTCTTGTGGTAGGTTTATTCCCATTTTTCTGAGTAATCTCCATACTGAGTATTTTTCTATCATCCAAGAAGTCCTACGTTTGATCTCTAGAGCAACATGAACTATGTTATGATAATAGACACATACAATAAGTGACAGAAGCGGGTTTAGAGGTTCAAGGTTATTCCTGGCTCCACTCTGATTTTGAGATTAGCATGGGCAATATCCCTACCTCTGTTTAACAACAATAACCAAATAAAGAAATTCAAGAACAAAGCAAAATCCAAAAGATGACAAATATCACAGATGAAAACTTCCCAAGTCTTGAAAAACACCTGGACATCCAGATCCCAGATGCTTAGAAGATCTTCACTTATACTATACCATAAACGACCACTACAAAGCTTATTATGATATGCTATTATCTACTTACAGACAAAAGAGAAGATGTCATAAAAAGCACGGGAAACATTACATCGTATATAAGAGACCCCATCATATTAGATGAACAGCAGACTTCTCAAATATATTTCAGGACAGAAAACCAAGGGAAGACATAATCAAGTCTTGAAACAAAGCAAAGATCTGTCTACCAAGACGCCTGTGCTTAGGAAAATTGTACTTCCAGAAGGATATTTGAGATGCTCTTAGTCAAGCAAATACTGAGGAAATTGTGTGTGTGTGTGTGTGTGTGTGTGTGTGTGCACGCATGTGCCCGTGCGCCGTGCATGTGTAGGTCTGAAGTCAACTTTGCAGATTTAGTTCTCTTCTCTCTAGATGTGGGGCCTAAGAATCAAACCAAGCAAGATCATTGCTTATCTATAAAAAATAAAATAAAATCCTGTCATTTGTGACAACATGGTTAAAATTGGAGGGCATTATGTTATTTGAAAAAAGCCAAGCATCAAAAGACAAATAACTGTCCATTCTCTCTGATCATTCTTAACTAAAATACTTGATTTCATAGAAGACTCTAGAAAAATATTCACTGAAAACTTGATAGAGTAGAAATCAGGGCACACAAAGTCAGGCTAGATAGCAGAAGGAGGTGATGGAAATTATCTGCATTGTTCTATAGAGTAGTAGAATAATTACAACTTATAAATATTTACTATATTTAAAATAAACAATTGTTGCTTACAAATTTTCTAAACATGTTGGCCCCATGAAAGTTTAAAGGGAAGGAATTCATTTAATAGTTAAGCATTATATACATTATTAAATTACTGTGGTGATATATTTCATAAATATATATAAGGATTAAGGCAGCTATAAACTTAGATAATTGGAAAATCAGGCAAACTCAAGTGCTAGCAAGAATGTAGAGCAGCTTAAACTTTTCACAATGCTCCTAATACAAACTGTTTCAACCTCAGAAACTCTGACTACACAAAATAAACTGAAAATCTATACCTATGACTTACAAATGCTGTTCCAAAGTACAGGCTTCTCTAAATGAGTTCATATTTACTGAAAGAGGTTCACTACATGAATGTTTATAATAGTCAAAAGCAAGGATCTATCAATTTCCAAGTGACAGTGGACAAGATGAAGAAATTATGGTTTACAGGTATTCTCCCAACAGAGTTACATGGACATAAATATGTGTGAGCCATACCCCAAATGAATTTCACAGACATGATGAGAAAATAACAGAACTGCAGCTCATAGAGTCCATTATGTATGGAGTTATTAAGTTGGTGTCCATAAGCAGGCAAAACTAATCTGAGTTGGTCTACGGAAGTCAAAATGGTAATTCCCCTTGTCTAAGTTGGGGGAGGGTAACTCTAGATAGGGAAATAGCTCTGATGTTGCTGATAATCCAGCTTCTAAAAATTTTCATCTGTACATAGATCTAAATTTGTTAGAATTAAGGAAACAGTGCGCTTAGATAGAGATTCATACATAAGGGCTATATGCCAAGACAATTAAAAACATCAATTCTCTCTTTTGCCTACATGTCATAAAACAGAATTAGAAGGTGTTCTTGAGTGTGATCATAAATCAAAGTGAGGAAAACGAAACTCATGACAGGTTATGATTTGAGGCAACAGAAGCAGTAGTTACAAGAAAATGAAGTGCCCACACTTAAATGGCAGGGTCAGTTAAAGGAAAGCCAAAGGAGTTTAAATAACTCTTAGGAAAGGTGTTTCCTCTCTCTCTCTCTCTCTCTCTCTCTCTCTCTCTCTCTCTCTCTCTCTCTCTCTCTCTCTCTCTCTCTCTCTCTCTCTTCTTTCTTCCTTGTCTTGCTCTGGGTACTTTTCATGGAAAGACATCAATGATGTAGTGAACACTACAAAATAAAATTGGAAAGATGATTGGAAGGAAATAAAATAGGTTAAAGAAAATCATATATAGCTTAAATTAACACTAAAATGATTTAAACAATATTTGACTGGAAAACAATGTATACATGAAGGAATAAGGCAGTGAGTAGGTGAGATTAATGTACCCCCATGAGAACTGTCTTCACCAACCAATTTTACCAATGTCTTGCTGTCTTTAATCCTTTTTACCCCTTGACCCAAATATATAACTACAGTATTAAATATATACCTACAGTATTAAAAAGTGAACTGAGGATTGTAACAATGGATACATTTTATTTTATTTTTTATTTTATTTTTGGTTTTATGAGACAGGGTTTCTCTGTATTGTTTTGTATTGTTTTACGAGACGGGGTTTCTCTGTATTGTTTTGCAGGCTGTTGGTCCAGCCTGGCCTCGAACTCACAGAGATCCGCCTGCCTCTGCCTCCCCAGTGCTGGGATTAAAGGCGTGCACCACCACCATCCGTGAACTGAGGATTGTATAAACCCATATCCTGACTAAATAGTATAACTGCGATGGTATTAGGACACTAAAAAGAAATCATCTCAAAATGCCTATAACACTATTCCTGTAAATAACAAATTATAGCACTTGTTGCAGTCACTTTTCTTTTGCTGTAAAGAGATCGTATGGCCTTGTAAAAGAGAGTGCCTATTGGGACTCATGGGTCCACAGGCTTAGAGTCTATGATCATCCTGACATGGCAACAGTCTGGCAGGTATGGTGTAGAAACAGTAGCTGAGAGCTTACATTGTATCAGGATCAGCAGCTTACATCAGAGAGAGGAGGCAGGGGAGAGAGAGAGAGAGAGAGAGAGAGAGAGAGAGAGAGAGAGAGAGAGAGAGAGAGAGAGAGAGAGAGAGAGAGCTGAGAATAGATAGCATGGGCTTTGGAAAACTCTTTGATATACCTTCTCCAACAGGACCATACCTTCTAATCCTTCCCAAGCAGTTCCACCAGCTGGAAACCAAACATACAAATATATGATCTTCTGCATTCTATTCTAATCAAATCACTGCATTCTATTCATTGATTCCCACAGACCTGTAGCCATATAATAAAACACAAATACATTCAGTCCAACTTCAAACAATCTTTCACAGTCTCAACACTATTTAACACTATTTAAAAGAACAAAGTTCTAAGTCTCTTCTGAGACTCAAGGCAATTTCTTGATTGCAGCCTCCTGTAAAATCAAAACCCGAAAGCAACTTACATAATTCACCATAAAATGGCACAGAATATACATTACCACTCTTAAAGGGAGAAATGGAGAAACAGTTAGGAAATACTGGACCAAAGCCAAATGGAAACTCAGCAAGGCAAATTCCAAATCCTGTAGTTCTATGTGAGACGTCAGAGTGCTCAGATGACTCTGCCCTTCAGGCTTTGCTGATTAAAATGCCCCCTTGCTTCCTCTCTCAGGCTAATTCTATTCCTGTTCTGAAGTTCCCCTTGGCAGGTAACCTTCAACATCTTAGAGTCCCCAATACAATCAAGGCTTCACTTTCACAGCTTCCTATGTAGGAACCAGCCTTCCACTGACCTGGTCTCAGGGCTTCTCTTTAACCACAGAGGGGATTCCACAGCCTTTACTGCTCTATCCTTCATGACTCTAAAGCCACAATCATGTGGCCAAGTTCAGATTCTTCCTTGAATTATATTTGCATAAGCTTTGATTTACTGTTGCCAACAGATACTTCTTTGTTTTTTATTTTTATTTTGAAATTTAAATTTAAATTAGAAACAAGGTTGCTTCACATGTCAATTGCAGGTCCTTCTCCCTTTCCCTCCCCTCCTCCCAAGCCCTCCCACAACCCCCCCAATACTCCCTCATTTTCCCAGGGAGGGTGAGGCCCTCCATGAGGGTGACTGTAGTCTGTCATTTCATCCAGGGCAGGGCCTAGACCCTCCCCCAAGAGTCTAGGGTGAGAGTGCATCTCACATTGTTGGATGGGCACCCAAAGTCCATTTGTATGCCAGGGATAAATACTGATCTACTACCCAAGGCCCAGTAGATTGCCTAGGCCTCCTCACTGACACCCACATTCAGGGGATCTTGACCAGTCACATGCTGGATTTCCAGCCATCAGTCTGGGATTTAACAGATAATTCTTTAAGCCTCTTCTTTTCACAAATTGTAGTATTAGCTAGATGGGGTCTCTCCCAGAGGGAAGCACTCCTTGTATTTCATTTCTCCTAATCTTTAAGGGCACAAACCATGGATTCAACATTAAAATTTCAGGTAGTGTTTTATCTCTTCTTATTGTATTTCTTTTTGTTCTGCTTAGTCTATTTTTTATGAGTGATCCCAGTAAGACAGCAACAGAGTCAATATTAGGCTATCTTGAAACTTCTTCTACTAACAAAATTGGTCCTAAACTCTTCATTTTAGCTCAAGCATACGTGTAGGACACGAGGAGAAATCAGTAACATTATTTATCGAAATACCACAAGATTGGTCTCTAGCCCAGTTGTTAATAGTTCCTTCTGAAACCTTGAGCTGGGTTTCTTTCTTTCTTTCTTTCTTTCTTTCTTTCTTTCTTTCTTTCTTTCTTTCTTTCTTTCTTTCTTTCTTTCTTTCTTTCTCTCTCTGTCTCTCTCTCTCTCTTTCTTTCTGTCTGTCTTTCTTTTTCTTTTCTTTTTTTAATTTAAGAGGGTTTATTTTTTTTTTAACTTTTTACTCATGTTCCTCTCAGTTCCCTCTCCTTCCCCTCCTCCCTTGGTCCCCCAATCCTCCCAACCCCACACCCCACTCCATCCACCCTCTGCTCCTCAGGCAGGATAAAGGCTTCCATGTAGGGTTTTCAGAGTCTGTCATATCATCCAGGGCAGGGCCTAGGTCCTCCCCCATGTGTCCAGGCTAAGAGAGCTTCCCTCCATGTGGAATGTGCTCTCAGAGTCTATTTGTATGCCAGGAATAAATACTGATCTACTCTCCAAGGTCCTATAAATTGCTAAGGCCTTTTCTCTGACACCCAGGTTTGGGGGGTAGTGTCTGGTTCAGTCCCATGCTAGCCTCTCAGTCATCAGTCTGGGGTCCACACATTCCCCTTGTTTAGGTCAGCTGCCCCTGTGGGTTTTGCCAGCCTGGTCTTGACCCTTTTCTCATCACTCCTCTTTGCAACTGGGTTCCAGGATTTCAGTTCGGTTTTTAGCTATAGGTGTCTGCCTCTGCATCTATCAGCCACTGGATGAGGGTTCAGGATGGCATATAAGGTAGTTATCAATCTCATTTATCAGGGGAGGGCATTTAAGGTAGCCTTAATGACAGTTGGTGTCATTCTTGTAGATCTGTGAAGATCTCACTTTGAGCTGGGTTTCTATAGTTGACATTTATGTTAACACTACTGTCTTCCATCGTCTCACTAGGATACCCCATTAAAGCCCATATACAGAGTTCAACTGCTTTCCCAGTCCAGAGTCTCAAAGTCTTCCACATTTGTCAAAACAAACAAGCAAACAACAACACCTTAGCATGTTAGGTCTGTCACAGTAATGCCTCTATGGCACTAACTTCTGTATTAGTTACTTTTCTATTACTATGAAGAGACATCGTGGTCAGGACAAGTTATGAAAGAAAGAGGCTGTTCTGACTCACAGTTTCAGAGGATTAGGCTCCATGATCATCATGGTAAGAATCATGGCAATGGGAAAACAGACATCATGCTAAAGCAGTAGCTCTAGTAGCTGAGATTTTACATCCTGATCCAAGAGGCAGAGGCAGAGGCAGAGAGAGAGAGAGAGAGAGAGAGAGAGAGAGAGAGAGAGAGAGAGAGAGAGAGAGAGAGAGAGAGAGAGAGAGAGAGCTGAGAATAACATGGCCACATGGGCATTTGAAACCTCAAAGCCCACCCCTAGTGACAAAGGCCACAACAAGGTCAGAATTACTAATCCTTTCAGAACAGTTCCACCACCAACTGGAGACCGGCCATTAAGTCAAATAAATGAGCCTATGGTGTGGAGGGGAGAATTCTCATTCAAACTACCACAATGTTATAGTAAGCCTAGGGCTACAGAATGTAGACACCAATCATAACTTGTATTGACTTTCTCCTCAAGGCAGTTGTTTGCAATTCATGGCAATTTATAATGGTGTATTAAATATAAAAACCATTTCTCTACTCCTTTCTCTCCTTACACTACCTGATAAATGTTTGAGATGCGCAGATACCAACTGGATATCTTATAGTTTAGTTGAATTTGGATTTAGCACAGTTAGTGCAGACTCCATAGTCAAGTGTTTACTCTCACAAGACCACTCTTCAATCAGATATCTCCAAGCTAGCCACAGTTCTATTTAATTTGACTAAATATTAGAATAGTCACATTCCATTTCTTCGTTTTACGATTTTCAGAAATTACAATATAACTTAGGATAACTTTTGCTTATGTGTATTATTGTAAGGAGTATAAAAGGTACCAAGTGTACCCTGAGCTGAAGGGGTACACAGGGAGGCTGCAAGGAGTGGGTGTGGAGACTCCAAGGCCATCCAGGTATGCTGCTCTACCCATTCCTTGACAAAGCCCCCTCCTGGATGCTCTCATCCACTGCTCAGAGTTGTAATATGGATTTTATTTTGCAGGCAAAGTTTGTCAAATCCTTACACTGGTGATGAACTTTGTATCCAGGACCCTTTCTTTCTCAGAGATTTCAGCAAAGTGGTGAAATTTCAACCTCCTTTTTGGTAATCAGCCCTTATACTGAAGCTACCTATATATGCCACAGGTTATCTCATTTGTACACAAAAAATTCATGCTTCTGAAGCTTCTGAGTCAGAGATCTGAGTCAATGACAACATTTAGAAGTGAAGATGCTCCTAGAATCACTTTTAACAGATTACAGGGGTTTAAGGAGTCTCTAGCAGGAACTTGGGAGATGAGACTGTTGCTTTTAACTAAATCTCAATCTCAGGAAAACTTGGGAGTCAGATCCTGAGGTGAAAACCCGCTGGCTCAGAGAAGCTGAGTGGTAACCAGCTGACCTTCCTCCTTAACTGGTATCTCAGAAACTTCTCTTCTACCACCCCAAACCAAAAAGGACCACCAAACTCAAATTCCCTCCCTACCACTTCCTGTGTATATCTCTATTCATCTGCCTAACTCTCTCTTAGTCTCTATGGCTACTTCTTATCAACTAGTTGCTGGCCCTATGTCTTGACTCAAGGTTAATTTTATTTAATTAACTCAATCTCAGGGTTAACAGTGTGGTCAAGTATCCTGGACCAAGAAACCAAATACAGTGTCACAGAAGTCTACTTTGTAAAACAAAAGTTGAGTGTCTCCTATGGAGTTGAGTCTAAAGATGTATAATTTACTTTATCTCTACATAGTAAAAACTATCACCTTGTGGGGTACAAGGCAATAAAGACACCCCTAGCAGGGCTCATTCTGGTCACCTGAGAGATCATAACTAGATAGAGGATTTGTAAAATAGTTTGTCAGGTGTTAGACTCACATGTTTATTTTGTACATATGCCCAGAGGTTTTGTGATGAGTGCATTTTTATAATTCTAATAGATTTCCAGAACACTGACTATTATTCTTTCTTTTTCTTTGCTAATAGCCAGAGGCTGTTGAGATGGAAGTCATTTTAGAAAATCCTGAATAAAAACAAACTAAATATCCCTGCCAATTTATGAATCTGCCAAATCTTACTTTTGCCAGCTTCATTTCAATTTTTTGGTTTGTTTGTGGCTTTGTTTTTTTTCCCCCTCTTTTGCTTTGTTTACGTCTGTTGATAATTTTTCAAAAGACAAGAACAAATAAATAAAAATCACCAATGACTTCATTTGGACAACCACACTCGTCTTACAAAGATGATACAACTGGTAAGATATACTGGAATTGTATCACACACACACACACACACACACACACACACACACATTCTCTTCCCCTCTCTCTTTTCTTTCCATCTCTCATTCAGTGGTGACAGCAATTGAAATTCACACCTAGGTAAGTTTTCTCCCATGCTGAGCTATATCCCAAGTTCCTGCTATTTCTTAAATTGTAGTCTGAAATAACTCTGAAATAGAATAAAGTGAGTGCATTAGAGAAACTTGGGTGGAAACCTCGTAAACAAGTGTTACTGGGAATGAGTCGTCTACTTCCTTTTGTGCCCTCTGCTCAGCCCCAGTGTCTGTGTTGTACTTGCCAACACAAGTGAACAACAGGTAAATACTGCTTTGACTTAAGTCTGGAAGGATATGGTGAGAAACATGCCTTAAGGCCATTTTCTGCTCCAGGTTCCAGAGAAATTTCTCAACTCATAGTTTTGTTTTTGAGTACAAAATGCAACTTGGGTTTGTGGTCCGTTTTGGATTTAAGACACTGATCCGAGTTAACTTACTTGTTTTACACCCTCTGTGTCAATTGTCTTTGCACATTCGTAGATAAGTCCAGAACATTGCTTTTATATTCTGTGACTTGGGTGCTGTTCTAGGTTCTGTTCTGTTACTGTGTTAAACACTATGACTGAATGCAACTAGGGGAAGAATGAGTTCTTTTTTCTTGCGTTTTGTTTTGTGTTTTTCATCTTCTAGCTCACAGTCCATCATGAAGAGAAGTGAAGGAAGGAACCTGAAGGCAGGAACTGAAGCAAAGGCCATAGAGGACCACTGCATACTGGCTTGTTCCCCATGGTTTACTCATCTTGCTTTCTTATACTATGAAAGGCCCTTGCCTAGGGATGGCACTGTTTATAGGGTGTCCTATGCACAGGCAATCCTGGATAGTATAAAAAAGAAAGCTGGGAAAATGCCCCACAGACTTGTCTACAGATAATTGGAGCACTCTGTCAATTAAAATTTCTCTTTCCCAGATGACTCTAGTTTGTGTCAAGTTGACAAAATTGGACCAGTATATGTTCCAACCATGGGACCTGCTGTAATGACATAAAGATAATTACAAAGACGTAAGGTTAGTTTCTGAATGATCATCTCTGGGTTATCTTATTCACAGTTGTGGAGTTTAAAGATTCCCTCAAGAATTACAGAATAATACATTTAATGTGTACATTTGTATAAGAGGCATTCAAAATAAGAAGCTCAAAGCAAGGCTAGATATTGAGGCTTAAAATGTTTGTAATGCCAGGAGGTGTTGGCACATGCCTTTAATCCAAGTACTTGGTAGCCAGAGGCAGGTGAATCTTTAAGTTCGAGGCCTGCATGGTCTACAGAGAGAGTTTCAGGACAGACAGGAGTACAATGAGAAACCCTTTCTTGAAAACACCACCAACAACAACAAAAACAAAAGAACAACAACAAAAATACCCTTTTCATGTGGTAGAGAGAACTAAAAGGCCATAGATAAAACTAAAAAGGAAGTAAAAAAATTAGGGCAAATGAATGGTTCCAACAACAAATCATGTCTTAGGAGAAACTTCTTCTAGTCCTAGATATTATGTTTGACATTTAGTCTGCTGTCTCTTGTAAACAAGCCAAAATAATGGTGATTTCAATGATTTTTGGAAGTCTTCCAAATATCCATAAACTAGGATTGTAATTTCTCAATTTCATGTTCATGTCTCTAAGTCTCTAGTTCTCAATTAAAATAGAGCAACAATGAAAAAGTAAAGAAAGGGCTGGAGAGATGATGCAACAGTTAAGCGAGCATATTGCTCTTCAAGAAGACCCAAGTTCATTTCTCAGCACACACATTAGGCACCTAAGAACCATCTGCAGTTCCAGCTCCAGAAGGATCTGACTCCCATAAGTTCCACTGGCACCTGTACTGCCATGTATATACCCAAACACAGGTATACACACACACACACACACACACACACACACACACACACACACAGATAGAGAGAGAGAGCTTATACATTTTAAAAAGTAAAGGATCACTATTTATAAAAGCCTTTTTAGTATATCACTACTTTTCTGTTCTTGATAACTATTGGCCAGTCCCTTTTATCAACATAACACTGAGGTCTTTTGCTTAGTCTCTTATTAGATTAAAGAAGATTTAGAACAATAATTTACTCCAGATTTTAGTAAGATATAAACATAATTGACTAATAAGTCTTTGAGAATTTAAAAGAGGTATATGAAGCTACAGAAATCATTGAGTGCTACAGAATAGAAAGACAGTTTTCTTCAGGTGTGTGGCTTTTCATAGGTTTCCCGTTCTACAGTGGGCCAATTCATGCATGTAGGCATATGGGTAGCATTAATTGGATACAATAGGTGTGTGTGTGTGTGTGTGTGTGAGAGAGAGAGAGAGAGAGAGAGAGAGAGAGAGAGAGAGAGAGAAAGAGAGAGAGAAGGAGCAACAGAGAGAGAGAGAGAGCTGAAATTGGGGGAGGGATATAGAGGAAGGCACCTCGAAACACGGAATGACAAGCATAAGGGGATAATTTGATCAAAATAAAGAATGCATTCATGTATAAAACAATTTAAAGACAATAAATGCTTATAGAATATGTGAGAAATGAAAAAATGCTAGTCACCACACAGCCTGTACTCTTCATACGTATACAAATAGTATACTTAACCTCATGAGTACATGCAATTGTGATTACTAGTTAAGAATAAGTCTAAACCAAAATAACGAAGTGGTATGAGTTTTAAAGAGTGCAAAACCTAAACTCATAATACAAATCAATTTCATAACAAAGATTAAGTAAAACTTATTAAGGTAGATAGATGTCTTGGCTACATTTTCATTGCTGTGACAAAGTACAATGACTAAAGCAACTTACAAAAGAGAGCTTTTAGCTGGGTTTAAAGTTTTACAGGGTGCATGACAGGAAGTATGGCAGCAGACAGGCAGGCATGCCACTGGAGCAGTAGCTGAGAGCTTACACTGGAACCATAAGCACAAGGCAGAGAAACAGAGAGCTAACTGGGAAACTTCAAAGCTCACTCTTAGTGACATGCTTTTCCAAACAAGGTCATACCTCCTAATCCTTCCCAAAGGGTTAAAATAATTGGAGAACAATATGATGAATTTATAGGGGTAATTCTTATTCACATCACCAAAGTCAATACTAAAGTTTTCATTATAAAAAAAGAAATTCTGAAAACATGATTTTAGTTATTTACCTTGCATGTATGTGGACATGTTGTTGTCACAGCACCCATGTGGAGGTCAGAAGTCAGTCTGTAGAGCTCAATTGCCTCATTCCATCATGTGTTTCTGGTGTATGGAACTGAGGTTGTAAAGCTCAGTGTGAAAGCACATTTATAACCTGGGACAACTTGACAGTCCCTATGACACATTATTTTATAAAATATCTCCTTTTATGTATACCTATGTTATAAGATGTTCTATGTGAATAAAGCAAAAATAAAACTGTATTTATGAAAGAGAATATTCTCCTCATAGGACTAAGTAAATACATATTGGATAAAAGAAGCAAATAACCTTTCCTCTAAATATGCTTAGATAGCAGAACAGATAGTGTGATGGATGGATAAAATTTATAGGAAGCCATTGATCTGTGTTTAACTCCTGAACCAGGGCTCATTAGATCAGACCAAACACAAGAGATTCACAATAGTAAGTTATAAAGGTCCCAGGCAGCCAAAGTCAACTCCATAAAATACCTTAATGTCACTGAGGAAAGAAACCAGATACAGCATGTTAGGGGCTCTACCTTTTGAGTATGGTTTGTTTGTGTTCTTGTTCAAACTACTTTACAAAAACCCTACTTTAAATACCATTAGTAGAGTATCTTACTACTTCACAGAAGGGCTACTGCCAATTCCCTGAAATACCAATACAAAAAAAAAACAAGCCAGTTAGATCATTTTATGTGAATACACATATATAAATATTGGCAGGGGATTAAACTAACTGTATATAAATAAATATTTCACCTCATAAGAAAGGAAACCAAGTCTTTAAATAAACATTCCATAATTTGCACATTGACTATGATGATAATTATTGTATAATGAACAAGAAAATATAAAATGCTAGATGGCCTTGATACTCAGTTCATAGTTATAAAATCTGCTTTGAGTTGTGTTTAACTGAAATATGTGCTTTTAAGGAGTTTGCTTTAAAAGCTGATTGATTCCCTTTTAAATAAAGAAAGAAATTTATCAAACACACTTACATATAATTCAATATAGCAGATGAGTGGTAAGTAAATAATCAAAATTTGTATTTTCTGAAGAGTTCTTAGGACGATGCAGCCTGAGAGCACTTTGTCTGTAGAGCTCTGTCAGTAGTCTTCTGTGAGGACAGAACTGGCATGTTTATTCCCCCTACTCATCTTTGATGCCCCCAAAAGACTCTGAAAGGCAGATTCTGTCCTTCATTGGTGGGTTTGATTATATAATGGTGGCTTCATTCACTCTTGCATTTGAATGGCCATTCATCAGCTTACAATTCAGGATGAAGACAGGCTTAATTTTTCACAGGTGGAAGCTCTGATATATTTGTCATCCGTTGGACTTCAACTTGGCAGCAAGTCTGAAAATTTAGATGTCATGACACATAATCAGTACACACAAAATAGCGTGCATGCTAGAAGAAATTATGCCAGATTGTAATAGAATTGTGCTTTGTTTTATCTGTTTTCTCTGTCATTTGTGTATTATTATATTATTTATTTGTTGAGAGCATGGAGGTTCTTGTGCCCACAAATTTCCAGGGAAACCAGAAATGTTAAGCACCCAGAATTGATCTTCCAAAGGGAAGCATATGCAACCAGTTTTTCCATAATCCTGGGAATTGGGGGTGATTAATACGCTGGTGATCTGATCTGTGTTCTTGTGTTCTCTGTTGGTCAGGACATATCAAGCTCTTACAATCCAGACCAGAGGTGGTTAATAATCTAAATGACCCTTACATTTCCTGTATATCCAGAGGTTTGCCCATGCTCCCACAACTAGGACCAGAGATTGCTGATAGCCCAATGACCTCTGTGTTATTTTTATGATTGAGATCCGGCCATATACTTTCTTAGACACTTAAGCTAGTACATGTAACCTATCTCCAGAACCTATCCTTTTGGTAGAAATTTAACCCGAATAGAGTTTCTTTGTAATTATGCTTTATTGTATCCAGGAAATTATATTACACCAGGAAACTTTTTACCAAATTATATTGTGCTTAAGTATACTGGTAACAAACTTGCTGGGATCAGACTTCCTGAAGTTTCATCCAAGTTGATGAAATCAAACTGAACCAACTTTTCAGTCTAACCCCTTTGCTGATCACTGAGTTGACACCTGCAGATATGTTATCAGGATACTGTTTTCTTATGTAGCTATCTTATCTAAATTGAAATATTCCCTCCTGAAATTACATACTGCATATATTATTTATGTATTATCTATTAATATTCTTCATCTTAGAAATGAAAGTGCTAGAAACAATTAGTTGTAAATGGGAAATGGTTGAAATCCTTCTGAAAGAGAAATAAAGAACTCTTCTTTTTAAACAATTCTCATTTGAAAATAATTCTTCTGTAGACAATTATTACTGCTCCCAGATGTCTCCTGGGGAGACAGGAACAAACATCTGTCCACCTAATGTAGGGCACCAGGACTAAAGAACAGATTCTTCAAGAGTCTATCTTAATGAAAGAGTTGCAAGTTTGCTAAGGTTGCCTACAGAAACAAAGGTAACTCAAAGAAGCTGTATCTTCAGTAGCCTATATATGCATGGGTAATGCTTCATAAAAGCTGTCTCCCTAGATTTGTAGTCAGTTCCACCAGAGTCTCCTACCATCATCTACTGTTTAATGTTTTTATATCCTTGGGAAGGCGCCTTGAGAAGACTGTAATTTGTAAATTCATTGATCCTTGCAAGTTTCATGAACTTCCTGAATCTTATGAGCCTCCCTCTCCCTTTCAGGAAGTACACGAATAACGTAGCTACAAAACAAAAGGAGTGTTCTGATTCATTACTTACATAATTCAGACAAATTTACATACATTTATATAATAGTGCATCTTACATATTTTTGTACTAGTTTTGACTATGTGATAAAAAATTAGATGGTAGCAATCAAAAATAATGAAAGAAGTATATTACCAAAATATACCTCAGGTTTTTGTGATAAGGGTGATTCCTTTCCAAAAGTTTTTATTTGAAGTTGTTTTCATATAGTATATATTGATCATATTCCCTCTCTATCTAGAATTCCTTCTAGATCTTCTCTGCATTTTTACTTACCCAACTACATGTTCCACCCAACTTCATCTTCTGTCTCTCTAAAAAATAAAAGCTCAAAAAGACCAAAATAAAACATCAGCACCAAAAGAAAAAAGAAAAGAAAAACAAACTAACAGAAATCTTGTAAGACAAAAAGCAAAAACCCCAGAAAAACAACAAAAAAGTGTACAAAGAAACATGGATTCCATTTTGTGTTGGCCAGCTACTCCTGGGCATGGGTCCTGCCCTGGAATGTTGCAATATAGACAGCAATGCTTTACTAGAGAGAACTGATTTTCTCTTTCTAAGAAGATATCAGTTGTAAATAAGTTTGTGAGTGAGGATTGTTTTGTTTGCATCCCATTCTCAGTACTCTGATTTTTATCTCTTCTGAACCTATAATGGTCCTCTGTAAGCTATGGTAGTCTCTATGAATTCATGTGTGTATCATTCTTTGTGGTATGCAATACACTGTTTCCTGGAAGTCATTCGTCACTGATTGATCTCAAAATCTTTCCCCCTCTTCTTCTGCATAGCTCTCTAATCTTTGAGAGTAGTCATTTGATTTAGACATTTTCTTTGGGGCTGAGTGCTCTAAAGTCTTGCAGTGTTTTCAACTTGTCTACTTGTAGGTAACTATGACTACCTTTTCTGAGAAAAGAGAATAAGTCAATTTTTACTTCCTCACTCAACTACAGCAAAAATAAATTAGTTTGATATGGATTTATAGTCACTTGAAGAAATTTAAAGTTTTCATTCTTTCAAAAAGCAACTAAGAACTCAATATAAGTTTTTAGATATAGTTAATACATTTGAAAGACTTACTGTAGTTTAAAATATTCTACTTTAGAAGCTATTAGATAATGTCCTATTCAGTTTCATATGTTAATATCTTTTTATGGTTTGATCTGATTGTGTACATAATTGGTATTTAAACCTAACTTTTTCAATTGAAGAGTTTGATAGTCATGTAATAAGGAGCCTCTCACTCTTTTAAAAACTTAAATGCTATTTGAAAATGGTGAGAGAATGTCTCTCTGAAGTACAATATAATTACATCCACCTATAGAATATCAATAAATTCATTTACCATGAGCAAGCATTGGAGTGTGGCCATACTTTGAGAATTACAAAAGTCTTTACTTTTGTGCAGAACTAACCACTAAGTGTCATAGAGACTTACTCGTCTTTGGCTATATCAGGACCATCACAGATTGAAGGGGCTCTGAAAGTAAATTACAGAAAGGGGCTTTGATGATTACAGAAAGATGCTTTTAATGTCTCTGAGTAAACTATCTCTGTTGGCATTTCACAAGTATTTTTCTTTTCTTATTTCCTTCCTTCCATCCTTCTTTCTTCACTCTCTCTCTCTCTCTCTCTCTCTCTCTGTCTCTCTCTCTCTCTCTGTAACTTCCCAATGAAATGTCTTTCTCAACATACCCAACCTCTACTTAATTTCCTCCTTAGGAGTAACTAAATGTCCCTTACCACAGAAAATTCTGAGGTTGTCTAGTGGTAATTTTGTCTTACTGATATCAATCCTAACTTTCCAAATTTCTCCTCGATGCTTTTCCAGACTCCTCTGACAAACTTGCCTCTATATTACCTGTTTGCACTCTAGCTATGTCTTTCTAACTTTCTTCCTCTCCCTCAGAAGATTGAAAAACAACAACAGTATATGATTTTAGAAGATGTTTAGGCCTGGTAAAAAGGGAAAAGTTGTCTGTTTCTTTCTTTACTCGAGTGGTATGTGTTGATTTTCTGGTTTTGTTTTGAAGGGGAAAGATCGCCTTGATAATGTTAACTTATCTTATAAATGTACTGAGTAAAGCTACTGACTCAACAGATAAATTTTACCATTTGCTAGTTTTATGACATCACCCAGTGTGTGAGTCTGCATTTGATGCTCATATTTCTTAGGTGACAATCACATTGATGAAAGAGTCAGTGCACTGTGCATGTGTGCGCTGTATGTATGGATTCAACAATTGTGAATGGATAACTACCTGTTAAAAAACATCTGAACCAAGTATGTGCTCAGTTCTCATTTTTTCTAACTATATTTTAACTATTTATATTATACTAGTCATAAGAAATCTAGAGCTATTCTGAAATTCAGGGGAGGATTGCATATGTTACATAGAAAATGCTGTTTTGCATATGTGTTTTATGCTTGTGTGCAGGAATATTTGTATACTTGTATACATTGGTATCTGCCTGTGCATGAATACATACATGTGTGTTGAATCATTTTAGTGTGATTTTCCTCATTTTTATGAGACAGGATCTTTCACTGGCTTAAAATTCTCCAACTTACATGGTCTCACTGACTAACAAACTCTAGGAATTCTCAAGTTTTTATTTCATGGATTGGAATTATCAGTGAGTACCAACAGGCCTAGATGATTTGTGTAGGTTTGAAGACTGAACTGGGGTCCTCACACTTATGAGGGAAGCACTTAATTGACTAAGCTATCTTTCCAGCCCTCATACTGTGGTATACAAAGGACTAGGCTTCTGTGAGCTTTGGTGTCTGTGGGAGTATTGGAGTCAATTTCCTATAGATATAAAGCTACCACTTTAGTTTTTCAGTAGTCGAACTATCATTTACTAAGATTCAAATTGTTTAACACAACACATTTAGAACCATGTCTGGCATTTGGTAAACATCCAGTAAGTATTTAACTACTGTTTTAGGATGCATAAAGATGCAAACAGGAAATTAGCGGAGGATAGAGTTGTGAGCAAGTAGTGGCAGCATTAGAGCAAGCCCTGACTCTCAGAGGATGCCAGGTCTTAAGGTCTACCAGAGATGATTCTGGGATTAGATCCAGCCAGGAGGATTGTGAAGATTACAGATACTCCTGAAGCTGACCGATTACGTGAGTAAAGCTTGGTGCTCTTTGACCCATTCAATAATGTTGGGTATGTTTCTTTTGTCTCTCATTTCATTTATTTTTATAAAACATTGCTTTATGTTTATTATATTTATACAGGCTAAACTCCTGAAGGTAAGCAGAAAGTAAGGAAGGCTCCATCTACTGTGCTCCCTGACCATACAGTCCCCATGTTTGTAATTTTAATTGTATCAGACCTCCCAATAACAGACTATTATTTGATCACCAGAAGAAATTCATATATATTAAAAACTCTAATTTCTGAGTTTTGACCTCAGGGACAGCAAAGAGAAAACTCTGAGGTATGATTTCCAAAGTGTTTTTTATTTCTCTCTCTCTCTTTTCCTTTAATTCAGTTCTTAAGAGCAAGAGAGTTATTGCTCCTGAGAAAATTTTGGAAACAGAATAAATCTTTGGAGGATGCTGCTTTGTTGTGTTAACTTGTCAAGATTTTATGTATTTCATGCTGACTCTATACATTACCTATACCATAACAGGAAATGCATTATGAAGGAAAACCAGATATGTCATCTTTTCTGTAGCCTTTGATCTATGAATTTGTCTCACGGTTATGTTTCATAACATAGAACAAAGAAATCAGATACAGTTTTATCTCTCAAACCTAACTCCTTTAACGAAGTCTGGGGATACCAAATTATTACATTTTTCTGATTAGACTTTTCCAGGCAGTATATAAAAGGGTAAAAGGTCTCTGGTTCTATCAAATATGCTCTAAAATATATATCTTGTGGTTTGTACATCTCTTTGTCATCTATCAAAATGAAACTAATACACAGTCCCTGTTGCAGAGGCAGAAAAATGAAACAAAAATTCTCTGCACCAAACTCATAAAAACTAATATCTTTCCCAAAAGGCACTGGCTGTCAGCCTTCTCCTGCATTAACTCTATTCACTTGAAAAACATTCAGCCCAAATGAAAGAAACAAAATGCACAGACTTCTATTAACAGGGACTTGCTGGTAAATATTGAATTTAGCCTAAAAGTTAAATTGGGGACATATTGGCTAAATAGTGGCAGGCATCACAAGCTATCCTAATCATGTTACTTATCATATAAAGTCACTCTATAAACCTGCCTTAGGGAAAGACTGCTCATATTTCTGGTCTGGAATAGAAATGTTTCAGGGATGAGCTGTGGTTCTTATTAGTTACTTTCTTGGTGTGATAAAATACCACTATCCAAAGCAAATTATAAAAAGAAGAGGTTGTCATGGTTGTGGTTCCAGAAAAGTAGTCTGTGATGTTGGGGGGGCATGGAGAGCAGAGAGATCACACCAACTGCAAATACAATTCAGAAAATGAAGTAGGGAGAGGGTGTGAACTATCAAAGCCTACCATCAGTGGTGTATTTCCTTTAGCAAGAATGCACAGTCTTCACAAGTAAATCAGCACTGGGGACCAAGTATTCAAGTATGTCAGTGTATTAAGGGGATGTTTGATCAGATTTCTGCAGCTTATAAGTCTGCCTCCCACATTTCAGAAGACAGAACTATATCAAACAATGAACTATGGTATCATTTCGAATGGACACCTTTATATTGTGGTCCTCAGGTCACAAGGTGTTTTGCTAGTCTTTTCAACTTCTGCCAGTTATTTCTCTTCTTTGAATGGTCAAAAAGTATGTTGGACTACCAGAAGCTTACACGAATGAAGTGAGACATGTGTAATACTAAACACCTGAGGAAGGCTGGCAGGGAGGATGAGGTCTATGGTCCATGTAGTCATCTACACATATTGTGGTTGCATACAGTCTGCTTTAGTCATTACAACACAGTGTGAGAAAAGGATGCTTGTCTGTATCATTCCCATTTATGTGCTTCAGTTAGAGCCATGCTTCTCCTAGGTCTGTCTTCTAGTCATCAAAATTTAAAGTGACTGTTGCTGTTTACTAAGGAATTCACCCACTTCCTCCTTAAGACATCAATTTCCTTCATCTTTATGACCACTGGAGTTCATTCATTAAGAACTCTGAACTTAATTCCTCAGCAAGTCAACAATCCTTATATCAATCAAAGAGTGGGTGTGATTGCTTGGGGGGTATTGATTTTTAAAATATTAATAATTTCATTTAATATATTTATTAGAACAAACACTATAATCAAAGTCATTCTTACACAAATACCTCATACTATATAAAAAACACTTTCATTTCCACCTCAGTGTTGAGCATTGAGACTCTACATTAATGTAAACCCCTTGAATGTCTTGCATAATTTTCCACACTTCTGGGTCTGAAATTTAGTTCAGCATTTAGATGTTGCTCTATGATGTTCAGACAGAAGCACATGAAGACATTTTGGCCTTTCACACACAAAGAGCTGACAATGTATTAACTGTTTTTCAAATAGTTGTAAATTTTATTCTTTAATACAATGATCAAATAAGACTAGCTCTTAAAAATTTATTTCATTGTTTGAGAATTTCACATATGAGTTCTGTATTCCATCATTTATTCCAATATTCTACCCCTTCCAACTCCTCCTATTTCAATTTCAGGACTTCTTCCTTCTTTAATATTGTTATGTGAATATAAGCATATATATATATATATATATAATAAAATGTGTTGAATTCTTCAGTTTTTCTCATAAGTATCTATGTTAAAGTTAAATACTAGGGATTGGATAACTGATGGGAAATATCATTCTGTAAATATGCCTCTTTTATTGGTTGATGAATAAAACACTGTTGGCTAACAAGGAAGCAAGATAGGTGGGACTAAGAGACAGTTCTGGGAATTGTAGTAAGGGGAAGTCGCCATGTGATCCCAGGAGGAGAGGACACATAAGTCTGGCATTCTTTGAGAGATAAGACCTTGTAGATATGCATATATTAGCAGTTAGGAGTTAACAATTAAGACAGAGCAGCCAATAAGAAATCCTAGTCACCAGTCAACAGCTATAATTAATACAGTGTCTTGTGTGTTATTTGGGGACTTGAAGCAGCGAAGGGGCCCAGGCAGGAACCCTATAACATTATGGTGCCCAACGTGGGGAATAAGAACTTCCACTTACAGTCTCATAAAAATTTAAAAAGGGATTTTAGAAACAAAAGAACAGGAGCAAGCATAGATTCTTGGTAGCAGCATTTTCTTGGGTGAACTCTCTTTCCCAGGCATTGAGAGACATACTGCGACTCCTTTTAAGAGCAGTTTCCTGATTTGTATAAGAGACCAGAACCACAGATGTTAGTGAGCAGATAAGACTTATGTAGACAGAAAAATATAGAGATTTACAGTAAATAAAAATATACATAGGCTTGGGAAAAAAAGAAAAAGTAAATAGAATAGCTGGGTATGGTGGCACCTGCCTTTAATCCCAGCACTCAGGCAGCAGAGGCAATCAAATTTCTATGATTTCAAGGTGAGGCTGTTGTACAGAGTACATTCTAGGACAGCAAAAGTAATAAAAGAAAAAAATAAAAAACACATAAAGATAAAAATACACAGAGAATATGAATACTATACGCTATAATGTTGTCTTTAAATTGATGACTGAGGCAAGAGCTACAGCTACTAAAAACATATTTAATTATAAATGCTGCTAAATTAATCCAACTTATATATTTTAAAATTGTTTAGATTCTAAATGTAAATATGAGGACAGGTTACTTAAAAAAAGAGTTTTTGCTTATGTTTCCACAGCAAATGTAAAGCTATGGATTCCTTCCAGACTAATACGGTTTGATGAAGCAAGACCTCTGGAAACAGTGTCCCAGGTAATCCAACATCTAAAACAGCTGAGATGATGCAGCCTTGCAGACTACAAAAACAAGGATTTGGCCAGGTTTCTATGTTTTGTCATGAGCCCCATGATATGGACAGCTCCTCCAGCCAACAGGAAGCAGTTTGGAATAAACAACATCCAAATCCCAAATATTATTTATAAAATTTTGTTTTCATTTAAATGGGGCTGGTTATAAATGGTTAATGATCACAGCCAATCACTTTTTAAAGGGAAAGTAGGATTATGGTATAAAAATGAATACTTTTCTTGAAATGGATTTTCATTTATTGATACATATTTAAGATCAATTTGTTATATGCTTATTCCTCCACTTGTTTAGGTATTGTGTCTGTACAACTCTTTTAAAAATGTAATATATAATTAAGTACAGATTATAGATAATTACCTATAATAGTCAAAACTTATAGTTAGATCAGTTAGGTTCTCTAGACATACAGAGCTATATTTAAGATGGATAGATTGTCTTTAAACGTTTCAAAGACCTACAGAATATATGGCATTTAAAATAGTTTAGGGTTTTTCATGGCAATGAGACAGAACTGCTCCTGACAACACCAACTGAGTCAAAAAGGAAGATAGGCATCAAAAAATCTTGTTATGGAGTTTGTCTTTGACATGGCAAAAATAACCATTTCGGCAAGAAACTGTTCTTTCTTGTACTGTTTGTGTGCTATATAAAGTAGACATGCAGGACCCACAGGAAAATCACTGCTGAAACAAGATGTACAGTACTACAGAGTTCCTGCTTCAGGAAAGAGTCTGCCAGACATTCTACAGGACACAAAGAAAAATGATTGACAAACTGCCAATACAGGTAAAACAGTTTCAAATTTCCTGCTTTGCTGAGAAGTCTGCCAGACACACTGTAGCCTATGGCCTGAAGATAAATTTGCCAATTTACATAAGAACTTTGGATGACTATCCAGGTAGCAGACATCTCTGCCATTCCTAGAGTTTATATACTATCCTTCTGTATTCTTTGATGGAGTTAAAGACAGACAGTTATGGTTATAGTTTTCCTTAGTTATGATTAAAGATAAGTTACATATAAGATTTTAGACTCACAAAAATAAGGTAGAGGATAAAATATTTTCTTTAAATCTTACTAAATGTTAACGGACTAAATATTGTAACTATAGTTCTTACTTGATAACTCTTTTGTTTTATATAATTTGACTATGTTAAAGTTAAAATCTTTCTTTTTATTTAGACAGAAAGGGGACATATTCTGTAAATATGTCTTTCTTATTTGTTGATTAATAAAACACTGTTGGCCAATAGGCAAGCAAGATAGATGGGACTAGGAGACAAGGAGGACTCTGAGAAATGTAGTAAGGGGAAGTCGTCATGAGATATCGGGAGAAGAGGACATATGAGTCTGGCATTCTCAGTAAGATAAAACCTTGTATAAATGCATATATTAGTAGTTATGGATTAATACTTAAGATAGATATAGACTTTAAGAAACCCTGATCACCATCCAACAGATCATAATTAATATGTCTGTTATTTGGGGGCGGAAGCACTGACAGGCCCCAGCCAGGAATCCTGTAACAGATGACCTATGAGGAGGTTTGTCCCTGGAGCAGACTGATTTCCCCACTTACCAGTAGTTAATTGACTGTAGTTCCTTGACCATGGGTGTAGGCAGAAATGTCTGTCACGCAAGCTGCCTCTAAGTAACCACAGAGAAACAAATATTAACTACAAATCCTCAGCCAATAGCTCAGGCTTGTTATTACCTAGCTTTTAGATTTAAATTAACCCATATTTCTTATTTATGCTTTGCCATGTGGTTTGATAACCTTTCTTAGTATGGCATGCTCATCTTGCTTCTCCCTGAGCCAGCTATACTCACTCCAAACAAAAGAATGTTTTGTAGGCTGGTACCAAGTCTGTCATGGGAAGAGCCACTTACTTGCTGTGGCCACTAGTTCTGACATCACCTTCCTCACATTTTCTCTGCTTTTGGACATTCTGGACACCTCAGAAGGTTGCTGTTAGGTTAAATACTCACCTTGAAGGTAGACTTTTCAGTCTGCTTTTTTCTTGTTCAAGGAAGTTCTGGAAATCTAATCATTTCTTAGAGTATCCCATTGATCACAGGTTTCTTTAGGGAGAGACACCCAAGGCTTAACTGCTGTGAAACTATAAATTTCAAAAAGTTCATTAAACGGTCTATTTTTATCACAGTTATTTACAAATTTCTGAAAATCTGGTCTGTATTTTTGAGACACTTTACAAGCCCATTGTACAACTTGTCTTTTTTGTCTCTTAAGATATAGTGGTTTTCTGAGGAAAAGCAATGTTGTTCCCTTTTCATCTGCCCCACCTTGCTTCTTAGCCCATTACCAAGTCTGACTGGGTGCTGTGTCTCAAAGTGGGTCTTTCACCTGTGGCTTATTTTGTATTCCGTTGCAAGGTCTCAGAGGCAGATGTGTAAAGGCCACATTGAGTGGCTAATTCTTTGGCACAACTCCTAGTTTTTATGGAGCCTTCTCAGTTCTCTCTCTTCTCTGCAAAATGGTTGACTTCACAATGTTGAGAAAAGCCAATTACAGGATTTTTTAATCTTTCACATTTTGGTTTTGACCTAGCCAAGTTCTTCCTCTTTATTCTGCAAATATAAACACTGTGAAAGTGTCTTCCTCAAGACCAGTGTCCCAGGAACAATAACATCAGTATTTGTACTATAATATTCTGTCTCTTGAGGGGCTATTATACTTAAAAAATGTTGCTACATATCTCTAACATTCCCAGCTGACCCCAAGTTGCCCATATGAAAACTACTGTACTAGACTTGTTTTGCAATAGGCATATTATTTGTTCCATGAGGAGCAAGCCATGGTTACCATTTAATATAATGCTTCATTGCAGCTTCTGATGTGCTGATGTGTTCATTACTACTGATGTGAATAGCATGCAGAATGACACATTTTTTGTTTCTTCCATAGAAGCACTCAGGTTTCATGACTAATTTCTGTATTTGTCAGCAACCTGGTAGCTAAAGAGCAAATATTTATATACCTTTATTTCAAATGTACCATTGTTGTCAGTGTTAGGTAGAAGATACAGCTGTCAACAGTCAGTCAGGTACTTGGACTGACTGTTCCCTTGTGTTTTCTTGCTCTGTATGAACTCCAGCACATCCAAAGCTTCTTTGTATGGCAATAACAAATGTTCTGTTCACAATAATCTGCCCAAATATTATATGTTTTCTTTTGGAAACAGTACTTGCTAGTTTTATTCATAGCCCATTGACCACAGATCACTGCTCAATTACAGGAAACACTGTCATTCACACACAAAATGCCAGCAGGGGAGGTACCTTATAACTACTAGTAGAATTTTACTCATATTGTTAGCAGTGGGGTTTATTCTTTACTTTTTCAGGGATTACCAAGTGCAATTGCCATGCTTTCAGAGTTATGTTGGAAGATAGGGTGTCAATACTTGTAATATTATCATAAGTAGTACCGAAGTTGGAGTATAGCATGAATCCATAGTCCCAAAACAGAAAAAGAAAGGAAGGAAGGAAAGAAAGAAAGAAAGAAAGAAAGAAGGAAGGAGAAATCCTAAAAAAAAACACTCTGTCTTTGGTTTACCATGGCATTTCTCAGATGGAGAACATATTTTGTCTTATTCCACTGTAGGTATGTGTTTATTTGTTTACAATTCATCATTTGCTGCTTATCTGGGTTATTTCCAGTTTGGCCAAGGATGACTGGAGATGTTTTCAATATTTGTGGTTAGTGTTTTTGTAAGCCACCATGTGGTTACTGGGAATTGAACTCAGGACCTCTGGAAGAACAGTCAGTGCTCTTAACCACTGAGCCATCTCTCCAGCCCCAGTTAGTGTTTTTAAAGTGATATATATGTTCATCTCTCTGGAGTATAATGTCTAGGAGTGGGATTTCTGGACCTGGTTTAATTCTAGAAGAACTAGACAAAACATTTTCCAAAGTAGCTGCATTTATTTGTAATTGCCAGAACTTGGAAGCAACCTAGATGTCCCTCACCTAAAGAGTGGATGGAGAAAATGTGGTACATCTACACAATGGAGTACTATTCAGCAGAAAAAATAATGGAATCATGAGATTCGCAGGCAAATGGACGACACTAGAAGAAACCATCCTGAGTGAGGTAACCCAGTCACAAAAAGAGAAACATGGCATGTACTCTCTCATATATGGATTTTAGACATAGATCTGGGGAGTGCCAGCCTTCAATCCTATGGCCAGAGAGTCTGGGAAACAGAAACTTTATTTAGTGGCTGATCGAAGAAGAGGCAGATTCCCTTGGTTAAGTACTGAGCTGAACTCAAGAAAGCCAGTAACAGAGAGGGAAGACTGATGAGCAAAGGGATTAAGACTGGGCTGGTTTAACCCCCAGAAACAGCTGACCAGACAAAGGTTAACTCTTGAATCCCAGGCATCAGCCTGGGAATCCAGCATGGGACTGATCAAGACCCCCTGAATCTGAGTGTCAGTGAGGAGGCCTAGGGAATCTATTGAGCCTTGGGCAGCAGATCAGTACCCATCCCAAGTATACACACGGACTTTGGACTCCCATAGAACAATGTGAGGTGCACTCTCACCCGAACTCTTGGGGAAGGGTCTAGGCCCTGCCCTATATGAAATGACAGACTATGCACACCCCCATGGAGGGCCTCACCCTCCCTGGGGAAATGAGGGGATAACGGGGGGGGAGGGCTCGGGAGGAAGGGAGGGAATGGGAGAGGGACCTGGAACTGACTTGTGAAGCAACCTTGTTTCTTATCCAAATTTAAACTGGAAAATAAAATTTTAAAAAAAGTCACATTTATTTGGAGTTGAAGAAAGAGCAATTTGGCTAAGAGCACTGATTGCTCTTTCAGAGGACCTGAGTTTGGTTCCTAACACAAACATACATGGTAACTCACAATCATTAGCAAATCCAGTTTTAGGAGGTCTGACACAGTCTTCTGGCCTCCCTGGGTACTGCATTCATGTAGTACACATACATTCACACATGCAGGCAAAAATACTCACATATATTTTTTATTTCTGTATTTGTGCAAGCTGCATGCCTCGGTATACACAGATTGGTCAGCTTATAGGGAAGAGTAGCTTCTTTCCTTTTACTATGTGGGTCCAGAAGTGGAACTCATTTCTCCACACTAGACAGAGATTGCTTTCAGCTACTGAACCATCTCACTAGTCCAGATGAACCCTCCTCCAACACAAATAAAACTAAACTAAACTAAATAACCTGAAAAGACTGGTTGACTTACTTTATAGAGATTATAGAATCTGTGAATAAAAGATGGAGGTTGTGACCAAATTGGTTTATGGTTGAGTTCTCTGTCTTCCTTGTTTCTTCACAAATGGAAAAGTACAGCTCTCTGAATTTTTCTAAGGGAATATAACTGCATCTGTTGGATCAGATCACACCTTCTTGACCTCACTTAATAATACTGACTTCCTTAGAAGACCCCCAACTTCAGAAAAATTCGTCAAGTTATAGAGAATTTCAACATTTGCATGGGGTTTGGGGACAGGCATTTAAACCAGGACCTCCACTGTATGAGTGTGTCTCAGTTTGAGTTTCTGTTTCTGTGATAAAACACACCATTACCAAAAGACAAGTTGGGAAGACAAGGATTTATTTGGCTTTTGCTTCTATACTGTTATTCTTAATGGCAGGACATCAGGACAGGAATTCTAACAAGGCAAGAACCTAGAGCTGATGATGCAGAGGCCATGAAGAAGTGTTGCTTACTGACTGGCTTGCTCAACTTGTTTTCTTATAGAACCCAGGACCACAAGTGTAAGGATGGATGCATTCACAATTAGGCTGGGTTCTCTCCATCAGTCACTAAGAAAATGACTTGCAGCCAGAGATTATGGACACATTTTTTCAACCGTGGTTTCCTTCTTCTGAATAACTACAGCTTGTGTCAAGTTATAATAAAAGTATCCCCCATATTGTTCCAAATGTTCTTCACAGAACCTTTTCAGCCTTTGAAAGTAAGACATGCAGGATTTGGATCATCTGCTAAGGGTAGTGTCTCAGTGTTGTTTCAGTTTGTTTTTCTTGGCTAAGAATAATGAATGTCTGTCTGTGTGTCCATGCCACCTTGATATCATCTTGGTAAAACACTTATTTAAATATTTAGTTTAGGTGATAACAATGGAGTTCATTTCCTACTTTTGAGGTTTTGGAGCTCTAAAATGATATTTAACCTGGTAATCATAAGAGCTATCATTAAGACCTGCACAAATCAGACAGAATTCCAAAATGAAGAAGCTGAGGCACTATTGAAGATTAATAGATACCAGGAGAGGCAGAATTAATTTTCTTTAAGGACATGAACAATGTTAGGTAGACCACATGCCAGTGGAGGCCACACACCCAAGAGGATATGGGCAGCACATACTAGACTCGATGTTACTTTTTTAAAAATGAGTATACAAAGTTACATGGGTATGAAGGAGGACATATCTTAAGGGATTTGGGGGGAAGGGTGAGTGTGATCAAAATGCAATGTACCAAATCCTCAAAGATAATAAAAGTATTAAACATTTTACACTCAAATCCTTTCATCAGATTAATAAACATCTTATCACACAGTAAACTAAATCTTTTTGTTCTGGCCATGGAAACTTTCACAGAACAAAACATTTAAATTTCAAAAACGTTCCATTTATTGTTTCTCATTTACGCATCATCAAAGAACTCTGCATGTGCTATTGCATGGCATAAAATTTCTATGTTTCATGCTACAAGATTTATACTTTTAGATTTTGTTTTTAAATCTATGATGTTTTCATCTGATATTTTCATACACTATTAAGTTTAACTCCAAGTGTTTTTTCTTGGTGTTTATAGCTGTTTTAAAATAAAATATTTGTGTCTCTCTGACAAGACAATACAGAAACTCAGATTCTTAATGAGACATTTTCAAGAGGTGTCTTCAGACTCAGCTAAAAGGTAGCCATCAGCAAGCTGAGGAAGGGGCTCTCATCATGAGCAGGCACTGCTGACACTGATATACTACTCCCCAGCCTTGGTGCCAGTGAGAAATAAATGTCTAGCATTTAAGATAGCCAGTCCATGGTGTTCTGATGTACTAGCCAGAGCTAAGACACAGCTGGATACTTTTCTCATCACTATTTGTTGAGTATTCTTTCTCTTTGGAGTGGGTAGTCAACCTCTGATAGATTATGCATCTCTGCTTCTAGCTTATCTGTTCTGTTTGAATGACTCACGTGATAACCCTTTAGAGCATATTCCACTGACTTGAATTTTGCAGCTTTATAGAAGCATTAAAGTCAGAAGATGTCATCTCTCCACACTTACTCTTTTCTCAAAACTATTTTGGCTTTTTATTAGCCTGTTCTTATAGACTGTAAAACCAGTTTGTCTATATAAAAAAGAAAACCCTGGCTGGGATTTTCATTTTCAAAAATAAATGCAAATTTGCCTTGTTTGTAGATAAATTTAGGGAGAATTTTTATCTTTGATTCTGGTTAGGTTTCTTCCAGAGTCCTTAGGGTTATCTTTGGGTTTGCTACACAGTCTATTATATCATCTGCAACCAAAGACATTTTAGTTCTTTCAATTTAAAAAATTACATTTCTTTGCCTTATGACACTGCCTTGATATTTGATCACCTGTTAATTACATTTCATTCCTACTACTGATATGATAAATGAACAATCAGAGTTGCTGAAGAAAACAAACTTATTCTTACTGTTTTACTGATCAGGCATCAGAAATGGATCTTGACTGGCTAGAATCAAGGTATTGGTAGCACTGCCTTCATTTCTAGAGGCTGCCAGTGATGATCAGTTTTCTTTCTTTTCCCACTTGCTAAAGGTTACAAGACCTCATTGGCTCATGTTGCCATTCCATCTTTGAAGCCAACATGTTCAACTTCTCTCTGACACTGACTTATTTTCTTCCTTGTTCCATTTAACTAGACCCTGGGGATAATGTTGAGCTGGAAAAACAGGATTCACATCTCCTGGTTGGATGTTTGGGGTTATCATTTCCATCTATAGGCTTAATTCCCAATTTTCATAGGACCTAGCATAATCACTGTTTCTGGGGATCAGACCATGAGTATTTATTTTGCATAGCAGAGTAATGTATAGGGTGTATATCCTTGCTTCATTCTTGATCTTAGGGAAAACTAGCAAGTATTCTGACAAGTATGTTGTTAGTTCTAAATTTTTCTGGGTAGCTAAAATGAGATTAAAACTCATTGCTATAGCTGGTCATGGCAGCTCATCTTTGTGACCCCAGTATTCATGCAGCTGAGATAGGAATATTACCATGACTTTGAGGGCAGCCTGTGTTACATTACAAACCAAATAAACTAACCAACCAAACTAACCAAATAAGCACACACACAAAAACCTCACATTTTTTTCCTTTTCTTAACATCTTGTTAAGGGTACTGGGACTTGAATTCAAGGTATTGTATATGCTAGGCAAATAATTTCCCATTGAGCTACATCCTCAGTGCTTCTTAAAGTTTAAATGTCTTAAAATTGCCTGTACTGGCCTTGAAATTGCTATATAATCCAGGTGGGACTTGGTGTTGCAAAGTAAATAATTACCTTATCTTTCTGGATATCATGGGTAATTAGCCTGCACACCAACTCCTGGTCAAAGAAAGTTTTACTGAGAATGGATGATGAGTTTTGTCCAGTGATGTTTCTGCATCAATCAGCTTAATTATTTTCTTCTTTCAGTTCCTAATTTGAGTGAGATGCTCCCATGGTTCCTTACATACATTTGAGCACTTGATGCCCCACTTGGTATTGTTGTTTGAAAGGTTTAGGGGGATGGTCTACTAGAAGAAGCACATCACTAGAGGTGGCCTTTCAAGTTTCAAAGCCTGACAACACTTCCAGTTTTCTGTCTTTACTCATGCTTGCAGTTCAAGGTGTAAACTCTCAGTGTTCCAATCACCATGCCTGTCTTCTCTCATTCCCCACTGTGAGGGTGATGGACTCTTTTCCCTCTGGAACCATAAGCCCAAATAAACTCATCTTTCTCTTAGTTGCCTTGGTGCTGCTGTTTGATCACAGTAGCAGGACAGTAACTAATACAGTCGCTTGGTCTATTGCTTTACACTGAGTTAATTCACACAGAAGTCCAGAAATATAGCAGATTTGTAGATTCCTAGGGGGACATAACAACAGACACTGAAATCCAGAGTATCTTCAGGTCATACTTTGAAAACCTGTACTCCGCAAAACTCGAAACTTTAAAGGAAATGGACAATTTTCTGGATAGATATCACTTGCCAAAATTAAATAAAGAGCAGATAAGCAATCTAAACCGACCTATAGTCCCTAATGAAATAGAAGCAGTCATTAAAATCTACCGACCAGAAAAAGCCCAGGTCAGATGGCTTCATTGAACAATTGTACCAGAAATTTAAAGAGCTAATTCCAATAATCCTCAAAGTGTTCCCACAATAGAAGCAGAAGGTTTGTTGCCAAACTCTTTTGACAAATCTACAGTTACCTTGATACCCAAGCTACACAAAGACACAATTAAGAAAGAGAACTAGAGCTGTCCCTCTGGCATCATCAGGTAAACAGGCCAGCTTCCCGGCCTGTGTTCCAGAGCCTGCAGATCGCCTGGGAACTGCACAGAGCTCCCAATCCTGGCGGGAGCCAAGCACCCCAGACTCCAGATCTTCTCTCCCACCAACGATTCCAGGAAAGGAGAGGAGGCTGGGAGTACAGGGAAGTAGCTGTCCCTCTGGCATCATCAGGTAAACAGGCCAGCTTCCCGGCCTGTGTTCCAGAGCCTGCAGATCGCCTGGGAACTGCACAGAGCTCCCAATCCCGGCGGGAGCCAAGCACCCCAGACTCCAGATCTTCTCTCCCACCAAAGAGACCAGGAAACTACAGGAGCCAGGGAGACCAGGGGAGTAGCTGTTCCGGATCAGGTACAACAGGACCCAGCATAGGGTCCAGGGGACCAGGTAGGAGGCTAAGCGCCCCAGATTCCTGTTCTTCTTCTCTACCCACGGACCAGCATTTGGACAAGGCATAGAAGAACCACCAGATTACTGGACTTACTAGCACCCACCAAAGGGAACTCTGGTCCCCAGACCAGGAAGGGGCTCTTTCTGCACCCACTAGAAGAAGAGATGGGAAAGAGACAATACAAAAACACAGTCAGCAACAGAAAAACAAATATGACACCGCCAGATTCTAGAGACTCCACACCAGCAAGACCCCAATATTCCAACGCGAAGGAAGCAGAAGAGAACGACCTTAAAAGCACTTTCATGAAAATGATAGAGGCCCTAAAAGAGGATATTGGAAAATACCTCAAAGAAATGGAAGAAAAAACCCAAAAAATGCAAGAAATGGAAGAAAAACAAACCAAAAATGCAAGAATTGGAAGAAAAAACAAACCAAAAAAGGCAGGAAATGGAAGAAGAAATGAAGCAAAAAATGCAAGAAATGGAAGAAAAAGCAAAGCAAAAAATGCAAGAATTAGAAGAAGAAACATACCAAATAAGGCAGGAAATGGAAGAAGAAACAAAGCAAAAAATGCAAGAAATGGTAGAAAAAACAAAGCAAAACATGAAAAAAATGGAGGAAGAAACAAACCAAAAAAGGAAGGAAATGGAAGAAGAAACAAAGCACAAAAACCAAGAAATGGAACAATAAGCAAACCAAAAAATGCAAGAAATGGAAGAAAGAACAAACCAAAAAATTCATAAAAGGCAACAAACGGACGAACAGATAAACAGAAAATTGCAAGAAGCAATGCAAACGCTGCAAGGGTTGAAAACTGAAATAGAGACACTAAAAAAAACACAATCTGAAGAAAGGCAGAAAATAGAAAAGCTGGACAAACAGTCAGGCACTACCAATACAAGCATTACCAACAGAATAGAAGAGATGGAAGAGAGAATCTCAAGTGTTGAAGATACATTAGGAGAAATGGATTTATCAACCAAAGAAAACCTTAAATCCAACAAATCCTTAACACAAAACATCCAGGAATTATGGGACACCATGAAAAGACCAAACCTAAGAATAATAGGTATAGAAGAAGGAGAAGAAATCCACCTCAAAGGGGCAGAAGGCATATTCAACAAAATCATAGAAGAAAACTTTCCCAACCTTAAGAAAGACATGCCAATGAAGGTACAAGAAGCCTACAGAACACCAAATAGAGTGGACCACAAAAAAAAATCCCTCGCCACATAATAATCAAGACCCCAAACATACAGAATAAAGAAAGAATATTAAGAGCAGCTAAGGAAAAAGGTCAAGTAACATATAAAGGCAGACCTATCAGAATTACACCTGATTTCTCCATGGAAACTCTGAAAGCCAGAAGGTCCTGGATAGATATTCTACCTACACTAAGAGACCATGGATGCCAGCCCAGACTACTATACCCGGCAAAGCTCTCAATCACTATAGACGGAGAAAACAAGATATTCCATGACAAAACTAGATTCAACCAATATGTGTCCACTAACCCAGCCCTACAGAAAATTTTGGAAGGAAAACTCCAACCCAAGGAAGCTAACTACAACCAGAAAAACATAAGAATTAGAGAATCCTCTCTACCAACAGCCAAAAGAACAAAGGGGTGAAATTCCACCCATAATTCCACCAACAACAACCATCGCAAATTGAAGAAGGATGAGCAATCAATGGTCATTAATATCCCTCAATATTAACGGCCTTAACTCACCCATAAAAAGACACAGACTAGCAGAATGGATTCGAAGACAGAACCCTTCCTTCTGCTGCATACAAGAAACACACCTCACCCTCAAAGACAGACATTACTTGAGAGTTAAAGGTTGGGAAAAAATTTTCAATCAAATAGACCCAAGAAACAAGCAGGGGTAGCAATCCTAATATCTAACAAACTAGACTTTAAAATAAAATCAATCAAAAGAGATGAAGGAGGTCATTACATACTCATCACAGGTGAAACCCACCAAGATGAAGTGTCTATCCTGAACATCTATGCCCCCAATACAAAGGCATCCACATTCGTTAAAGAAACATTATTAGAACTTAAATCTCATCTAAAGCCCCACACAGTTATAGTGGGAGATTTCAACACACCACTCTCACCACTAGACAAGAATACCAGACAGAAACTCAACAAAGAAGCAAAGGGTCTAATAGAAGTAATGACCCAACTGGGATTAACAGATATCTATAGAACATTTCATCCACATAAAAAAGAATATACCTTCTTCTCACCACCACATGGAACCTTCTCAAAAATCGACCACATACTTGGCAACATATCAAACCTCAGCAGCTACAAAAAAATTGGAATAACTCCATGCATCTTATCAGACCACCATGCCTTAAAATTAGAATTCAACAACAACACAAATTGCAGAAAACCTACAAACTCATGGAAATTGAATAATGCTCAACTGCACCATCCCTGGGTCAAAGAGGAAATAAAAAAAGAAATTAAAGACTTCCTCGAATTCAATGAGAATGAAGACACAACATACCCAAACCTATGGGACACTTTGAAAGCAGTGCTACGGGGAAGTTCATAGCACTAAGTGCTCACATGAAGAAACAGGAAAACAGTTATACCAGAGAATTAACATCACAGCTAAAAGCTCTAGAACACAAAGAAGCAAACTCCCCAGGAGGAGTAGACGCCAGGAAATAATCAAATTGAGGGCTGAAATCAACAAAGTAGAAACCAGGAAAACAATACAAAGAATCAATGCAATGAAGAGTTGGTTCTTTGAGAAAATCAACAAGATAGACAAACCTTTGTCCAAACTTACCAAACAGCAGAGAGTGAACACGCAAATTAACAAAATCAGAAATGAAAAGGGGGACATAACAACAGACTCTGAGGAAATCCAGAGAATCATTAGGTCATACTTTGAAAACCTGTACTCCACAAAATTCGAAAATTTAAAGGAAATGGATGACTTCCTGGACAGCTATCATTTGCCAAAACTAAATCAAGAACAGATAAGCAATTTAAATAGACCTATAACCCCTATGGAAATAGAAGCTGTCATCAAAAGTCTCCCAACCAAAAAAAGTCCAGGTCCAGATGGCCTCAGTGCAGAATTCTACCACAAATTCAAAGAACAGCTTATACCAATTCTTCTCAAAGTGTTCCACACAATAGAAGCAGAAGGGTCTTTGCCAAACTCTTTCTATGAGGCTTCAATAACCTTGATCCCCAAGCCACACAAAGATACAACCAAGAAAGAGAACTTCAGACCAATATCCCTCATGAACATTGATGCAAAAATACTCAACAAAATACTGGCAAATCGGATCCAAGAACACATCAAAACAACCATTCACCACGATCAAGTAGGTTTCATCCCAGGGATGCAGGGATGGTTCAACATACGAAAATCCATCAACGTAATCCACCATATAAACAAGCTGAAAAACAAAAATCACATGATCATCTCACTAGATGCTGAAAAAGCCTTTGACAAAATCCAACATCCCTTCATGATAAAGGTCTTGGAGAGATCTGGGATAACAGGGACATACTTAAACATAATAAAAGCCATATACAGTAAACCAACAGCCAACATCAAACTAAATGGACAGAAACTCAACGCAATTCCTCTAAAATCAGGAACAAAACAAGGCTGTCCACTCTCTCCATACCTTTTCAACATGGTACTTGAAGTTCTAGCTATAGCCATACGACAACAAAGGGGGATCAAGGGGATACAAATTGGGAAGGAAGAAGTCAAACTTTCACTGTTTGCAGATGATATGATAGTTTACATCAATGACCCAAAGAACTCTACCAGGGAACTCTTACAGCTGATTAACACCTTCAGCAAAGTGGCAGGTTACAAGATCAACTCAAGAAAGTCAGTAGGCCTACTATATACAGATGATAAAAGGGCTGAAAGAGAAATCAGAGAAACATCACCCTTTACAATTGCCACAAACAACATAAAATACCTTGGGGTAACGCTAACCAAACAAGTGAAAGACCTGTATCGTAAGAACTTTGAATCTTTAAAGAAAGAAATTAAAGAATCCCTCAGAAAATGGAAAGATCTCCCATGCTCTTGGATAGGTAGGATCAATGCAGTAAAAATGGCAATCCTGCCAAAAGCAATCTACAGATTCAATGCTATCCCCATTAAAATCCCAGCACAATTCTTCACAGACCTTGAAAGAACAATAATCAATTTTGTATGGAAAAACAAAAGACCCAGGATAGCCAAAACAACCCTGTTCAACAAGGCAACATCCGGAGGCATCACTATCCCTGACCTCAAGCTCTATTATAGAGCTATAGTCCTGAAAACAGCTTGGTATTGGCACAAAAATAGACAGGCAGACCAATGGAATCGAATTGAAAATCCGGGTATTAACCCACACACGTACGAACATCTGATCTTTGACAAAGAAGCTAAAAATATACAATGGAATAAAGAAAGCATCTTCAACCAATGGTGCTGGCATAATTGGAGACTGGCATGTAGAAAAATGCGGATCGATCCATGTTTATCGCCATGCACAAAACTTAAGTCCAAATGGATCAAAGACCTCAACATAAATCCAGCCACACTGAACCTCTTAGAAGAGAAAGTGGGTGGTACCCTTGAACGAATTGGTACAGGAGACAGCTTCCTGAACATAACACCAGTAGCACAGACAGTGAGATCAACAATTAATAAATGGGACCTACTGAAACTGAGAAGCTTCTGTAAGGCAAAGGACACAGTCAGCAAGACAAAAAGGCAGCCCACAGAATGGGAAAAAATATTCACTAATCCCACATCTGACAGGGTTGATCTCCAAAATTTACAAAGAACTCAAGAAGCAAGTCTCCAAAACAGCAAAGGACCCAATTAAGAAGTGGGCTGCAGAACTAAATAGAGAGTTTTCAATAGAGGAGTCTAAAATGGCTGAGAGGCACTTGAGAAAGTGCTCAACATCCTTAGCCATCCGGGAAATGCAAATCAAAGCAACTCTGAGATACCATCTCACTCCTGTCAGAATGGCTAAAATCAAAAACACCAATGACAATTTATGCTGGAGAGGATGTGGTGAAAGGGGGACACTCCTCCATTGCTGGTGGGAGTGCCAACTGGTTCAGCCACTTTGGAAATCAGTATGGAGATTCCTCAGAAAAATGGGAATAAACCTACCACAAGACCCAGCAACTGCACTCTTAGGCATATATCCAAAAGATGCCCATTCATATAACAAAGATGTCTGTTCCACTATGTTCATAGCAGCTTTATTTGTAATAGCCAGAACTTGGAAGCAACCTAGATGTCCCTCACCCGAAGAATGGATAGAGAAAATGTGGTACATCTACACAATGGAGTACTATTCAGCAGAAAAAATAATGGAATCATGAGATTCGCAGGCAAATGGATGACACTAGAAGAAACCATCCTGAGTGAGGTAACCCAGTCACAAAAAGAGAAACATGGCATGTACTCTCTCATATATGGATTTTAGACATAGATCTGGGGAGTGCCAGCCTACAATCCTATTGCCAGAGAGTCTGGGAAACAGAAACTTCATTTACTGGCTGGTTAAGTACTGAGCTGAACTCAAGAAAGCCAGTATCAGAGAGGGAGGGCTGATGATCAAAGGGATTAAGACTGGGCTGGTTGAACCCCCAGAAACAGCTGACCAGACAAAGGTTAACTTCTTGAATCCCAGGCATCAGCCTGGGAATCCAGCATGGGACTGATCAAGACCCCCTGAATCTGGGTGTCAGTGAGGAGGCCTAGGTAATCTATTGAGCCTTGGGCAGCAGATCAGTACCCATCCCAAGTATACACACGGTCTCTGGACTCCCATAGAACAATGTGAGGTGCACTCTCACCCTGAACTCTTGGGGAAGGGTCTAGGCCCTGCCCTATATGAAATGACAGACTATGGACACCCCCATGGAGGGCCTCACCCTCCCTGGGGGAATGAGGGGATAACGGGGGGGGATGGGGGGGAGGGTACGGGAGGAGGGGAGGGAAAGGGAGAGGGACCTCGTACTGACTTGTGAAGCAACCTTGTTTCTTATCTAAATTTAAAATGGAAAATAAAAAAAATTAATAAATAAAATAAAAGAAAAAGAAAAAAAGAAAGAGAACTACAGTCCAATCTCCCTCATGAATATTGATGCAAAATACTCAATAAGATATTAGCAAATTGAATCCAAGAACACATAAAAAAGATCATCCAAGGATACAGGAATTGTGCAACATATGAAAATCTATCAACATAATTCACCATATAAACAAACTGCAAAAGGAAAACCAGATGCCCATCTCATTAGATGCTGAAAAAGGTTCTGACAAAGTCTGTCAACCCTTCACGATAAAAGTATTGCAGAGATCAGGGATCATAGGAACATACATAAACAATAAAAGCAATATACAACAAACTGACAGCCAATATCCAACTAAATGTAAGAAGTTCAATGCAATTCCTTTAAAATCAGGAATAAGGCAAGGCTGTCCTCTCTCTCCACTTCTCTTCAATATTGTACTTTAAGATCTAGCTAGAGAAATAAGAAAAGAAAAGGAGATCAAGGGAATACAATTTGGAAAGCAAGAAATCAAACTTTAACTCTTTGCAGATGATGTGATAGTTTACGTAACTGACCCAAAAAAACTCTACAAGGGAAACCAAAAAGCTGATAAACACCTTCAGCAAAGTGGCAGGTTACAAGGTTAACTCAAAAAAATCAGTAGCCCTATTATATACAGACAATAAATGGACTGAGAAAGAAATCAGAGAAACATCACCCTATACAATAGTCCCCAAAACATAAAATATTTAGGGATAACGCTAACCAAACAAGTGAAAGACCTGTACAACAAGAACGTTGAGTCTTTAAAGACTATCCTACTCCCCCATGTCTTCCTCTGCCCTCCTCTTCACACCCTCTCTTTTGCTTAGCTTCCTCACACCCTCCTCTGTGCTCCTAAACCCCTCAGAAGTATTGCTTAGATTCTTAGCTGGGGTCATCCTTGTAGATCTCTGGAAATTTCCCTACTGCCAGATTTCTCTTTAAACCAATAATGGCTCCCTCTATTATGGGGTCTCATTTCTTGCTTTCCTCTATTATTTTCCTGACCCAATCTACCTGGTCCCTCATGTCCTCTTCTCCCCTCTTCTTCTCCCCTTTTCTCTCTCTTAAATCCCTCTCCCCTCCCCACATGCTCCCAATTAGCTCAGGATATCGTGTCTCTTTCCCCTTCTCCTGGGGAACATGTATGTCTCTCTTAAGGTCTTCCTTGTTTCCTAGCTTCTCAGGTTGTGTGGATTTTAGGCTGGTACTCCTTTGCTCTATGTCTAAAATCCATATATGAATGAGTACATACCATGTTTGTCATTTTGTGACTGGATTATCTCACTCAGGATGGTTTCTTCTCATCCCATCCATTTGCCTGTGAATTTCAAAACCCCATTGTTTATTTCCGCTGAGTAGTACTCCACTGTGTAAATGTATCACATTTTCTTAATCCATTCTTCAGTTGAGGAGTTTGCTTCCTTTTGTTCTAGAGCTTTCAGTTGTGCTGTTACTTTGCTAGAGTGATTATTCTCCAGTTTCTCCATGTGAGCACTTAGTACTATGAACTTTCCTCTTAGCATTGCTTTCAAAGTGTCACATAAGTTTGGGTATGTTGTTTCTTCTTTCTCGTTTTATTTTAGGCAGTATTTAATTTCTTTTTTAAAAATTGTTTCCTTGACCCAGGAATTGCACATTGTTCAATTTCCATGATTTTGTAGGTTTTCTGCAATTTGTGATGTTGAATTCTAACATGCTGGTTGAATTAAAATATGCTGGTCTGATAAGATGCAGGTGGTTATTCCAAATTTTTGTACATATGGAGGTTTGCTATATTTCTGAGTATGTGTTCAATTTTAGAGAATGTTCCATGTGGCACTGAGAAGAAGCTATATTCTTTTGTTTTAGGATGGAATGTTCTATAGATGTCTGTTAAACCCAACTGGGTCATAACTTCTGTTAGTTCCTTTGTTTCTTTGATAATTTTCTGTCTGGTGTTCCTGTCTAGTGGTGAGATTGGTGTGTTGAATTATTCCACTTTAACTCTGTGAGGTTTTATGTATGATCATTGTTTTAGTAATGTTTCTTTTATGAGCGTGTATGCCTTTGTATTGGGGGCATAGATGTTCAGAATTGAGACTTAATCTTGATGGATTTCTCCTTTGAATAATATGAATGAAATGTCTCTTTTGATTGATTACAGTTATTACTTCCTTTACTCTTCACTGCAATGAAGCTATTGAGAGGCAAGCTCACAGGGCATAGGTTAACAACTTTTCTGAGTCAGGTAAGAAGTAAGACTCAGGTACTTATTAGATTTAGCTTAAAGTCTAATTTGTTAGATATTAGGATTGCTACACCTGCTTTTTTTCTTGGGTCCATTTGATTGTAAAATCTTTTGCCAACCCTTAACTCTGAGGTACTGTCTGTCTTTGACATTGAGGTGTGTTTCTTGTATGCAGCAGAATGATGGATTCTGTCTTCCTATCCATTCTTTTAGCATGCGTCTTTTTATAGGCAAGTTAAGACTATTAATACTGAGGGATATTAATGACCATTGATTGTTAATTCTTGTTGGTTTTGGATTTGTTGGTAATGGTGGTATTATGTATGGATTGTCCCCCCACCCCCATTTTTTTTTGCTTGTTGGTAAATTGGTATTATCTATTGCCTATTTTTTTTAGGTGCAGTTAACTTCCTTAGGTTGGAGTTTTCCTTCCAGAAAATTATGTAGGCCGGGATTAGTGGGTATGCATTGTTTAAATCTGGTTTAGTTGTAGAATAACTTGTTTTCTCCATCTAAATTGATTGAAAGCTTTGCTGGGTATAATAGTCTGTGCTGGCATCCATGGTTTCTTAGTGTTGTTAGAATATCTATCCAGGAGCATCTGGCTTCCAGAGATTCCATGGAGAAGTTAGGTGTAATTCTGATAGGTTTTCATTTATATGTTACTTGGCCTTTTCCCTTTTCTGCTCTTAATATTCTTTCTTTCTTCTGTATGTATGCTGTTTCGATTATTATGTGGCAAGGGGACGTTTTTTGTGGTCCAGTATATTTGGTGTTCTGTAAGCTTTTTGTACTTTCATTAGCATGTCTTCTTTAGGGTGGGAAAGTTTTCTTCTAAGATTTTGGTGAATATGTTTTCTGCACCTTTGAGGTGGATTTCCTCACCTTCTTCTATACCTATTATTCTTCGATTCAGCCTTCATATCCACTCAGAAACTTTCCACAAAGAATTTAACTTGGTACTTTGGGAAGTATAGTATTACCATTGAGAAGAAAGGTAAACCTACCATTAAATAACCAAGAATAGTGTGCATCTTACAGTTATTATTTCCTGTACTCTTCACTGCAAGGAAGCTATTGAGAGGCAAGCTCACAAGGCATAGGTTAACAACTTTTCTGAGTCAGGTAAGAAGTAAGACCCAGGTACTTATGTAACGTAGATGTGGTTATGCTTAAATAGGCATCTAGAGGCCCAAGCAATGACTCTGTAGTTAGTAGTGCTCACTGTTTTTTGCAGAGGACCCATATTTGCTTCCAATATCACAACTACCTGTAACTCTAATTTGGAGGGATTTTTCCAGACATCCTCTATGACCACATAAACTCTCTCTCTCTCTCTCTCTCTCTCTCTCTCTCTCTCTCTCTCTCTCTCTCTCTCTCTCGCAGTTAAAAATAAATAGTTATCAAGTGACTAAAGGATGTCTAAAATCCATTGTGAGTCAGTCCTCAAGTCTCCAGAAAGCTGCCTGAAGCATATAGCTTTGAGGGCACATGGTCTGTTTACCCCACATATAAAGAATCCAAAGAGGCAGCCTTCTTGGCTCATACTCTGCAGGTGTTAAATGAGGCATTGTTCTAATCTTTGAAGGGCAGCCTGCATGGGGGAAGGTGGAATAGTGCCCAGGCAGCCATAGTTCTTCTCTTGCAGGCATTCTTTCTTCTCAGGAGGTGGCTTGCTCAGCCTATTCCACGTGCAATACTAAAAACTACACCTCAGAAAGGCGGGTGAACTAAGCCAGTCCACACCTATCTGGAGAGATATTACTTCAATCTCATTACCAGTATGGTATAAGTTAAGAGTTTAAGAGTCAGAACGGCGCAAATTCTCAAATCTATATTCTTGCTTAGTGCCACACATTTCCATCCACTCAGTCATCTAACTATGAGAAGATGGCACTATGCCATCAGATATCTTACAAACAGATATTATCAGGGTAAATTAGCAGGAAGTAGGTGAGTTTCGCCTGTCTTTTACCTTTCCATACTAGAAAGGTAATTAAAGTGATTGTCTACTGTCTTAGGGTTTCTATTACTATGAAGAGGCACCATGACCACAGTAACTCTTATAAAGGAAACCATTTAACTGGAGCTGGGTTACACTTCAGAGGCTCAGGCCATTATCATCATGGCAGCAAACAAGGCAGCATTCAGGCAGACATGCTGCTGGAGAAATAGCTGAGAGTTCTACATTTTGATCTTCAGGCAACAGGAAGTGAACTGTTACACATTGGTGATAGCTTGAGCATATATGAGACCTCAAAGCCCACCCCCACAGGGGCATACTTCTTTCAACAAGGACACATACTCTAACAAGGCCACACCTCCTAATAGTGCCACTTTCTATTGTCCAAGCATTCAAACACGTGAGTGTATGGAGGTCACACCTATTCACACCACCACACCTAGCTTTCTCCTTTTCTCCCTTCCTTCCTTCTTCCTTTCCTTCTTTACCATTTCTACTTATGTTTTTATTTTTCTCTGTGTTCTTGGACTTCTTCAAACCATGTACTATTTTTGCTTCTGTTACTCTCTTTGACTGCCACAGATGGCATTTAACGGATGAAATGCCCCTTCTGAGAGGCCTAGGCATGATTTTATAAAAGGTCTATACAGAAGCAATTATAAAACCAATCATAATCAAGGGTTCAGGTCTTTCTGGCAGTATTGCTCTTGTGTCTATGTCTTCTCATCTGAGGCCTTGGGATGGAATCTCTGAGACCACTGTTAACATCCCTGTAAACTATGGTTCCCAGAGATGGGACAGCTTCACCTGTGTTAAACACACTACAAGACCAAATGAGACATTGTAATCAAGATCTAATATTATAAATCCATAGTCAAAGCATCTCACAATGATTTCCATCCCTTTGATAGCCATTTATTGTCAACTTTTGTGTCTGAACCACATATTTTGACTACCAGATGAAATATTTGAGTTACATTCTCAGTACACCAATAACTCCCACTATATAAAATCTAAAAATGACATTGGTTGGTATCTTAGAAGTGTAGCCAAGGTTTCTCCACTATGCTGTAAACTGCCTACCCATGAATGCCACTATACTTGGTAAATGCCTTGACTTATGTGTTGTATTACTTTATACTGTGTGAAGATATGTCACTGTGATTGCTTTAATAAAAAGTTTAATGTCAATAGCTAGGTAGGATTTCCAGGCACAAAGGACATTGGAAAGAAGGATGGAGAGGTCGGCCACATGCTGAATCAGTCAAACATACAAAATGGGGTAGAGGCAAAAGCCACATGATGTAATGTACATTAATAAAAATATGGGTTAATTTAAGTTATAAGAGCTAGTTAGAAACAAGCCTAAGCTATTGGCTGACCTTTCATAATCAACAAGGAGTCTCCATGCCATGATTTGGGAGGTGGCTGACAGGACAGAGAAAGACCAGCTACACTTATGAATTCATTGTTCTGTAACTATCAAGTCTCAGTCACTTACATTGTGAAATGTTCATTTCCAGGCCATATTCACTCATACTTACATAAGAACAAACCCTCTTATTTCCTTCAAGATATGTACTGCTTTTTTTCAAGTTACTTTAAATTTTTAAATTTAATTTTATTACTTTAATTTAATTTGGAAACAATCTTATTCCACATATCAATCCCAGCTCCCTCTCCCTCCCATCCTCCCATATCCCCCACGGACACTCCCCCATCCCACCACCCCCTATCCATTCCCCAGGGAGGGTGAAGATCATCTAAGTCTACCACATCATTTGGGGAAGGACTCAGGCCGCCCCCAAATGTATCTAGACTGAGAGAGTATACCTCCATGGGGAATGGGCTCCCAAAGTCCATTTATGCAGTAAGGATAAACACTGGTTCCACCATCAGAGACCCCATATACTGCCCAGGCCTCCTAGCTGACATCCACACTTAGAAGGCCCAGTTCAGTCTAATGCTAGTTCCCCAGTTTTGCAACTGGGTCTGTGTGCTCCCACTTTTTCAGGTCAGCTGTTTCTCTATTCTGATCTTTACCCCTTTGCTCATCCCTCCTCACTTTCTACAAATAGATTCTAGGAGTTCGGCTCAGTGCTTAGACATGGATGTCTGCTTCTGTTTCTATCAGCTAATGGATGAAGGCTCTAGGATGGCATTTAAGGTAGTCATCAATTTTATTATAAGGGAAGTGCATTTAAGGTAGCTTCTCCCCTATTGCTTAGATTCTTAGTTGGGGTTTTCTTGTGGACCTCTGGACATTTCTCTAGTGCCAGATTTCTCTTTAAACCTATAATGGCTCCTTCTATTGTGAAATCTCTTTTCTTCCTCTCCTTTATTCATCCCTTAACTCAATCTTCCTGGTTTCTCATGTTCTCTCTCCTTCTCTTCCCTCTCTCTGGAGGATCACATATGTCTTTCTTAGGGTCCTCCTTGTTTCCTAGCATTTCTGGAGGTGTGGATTCTACACTGGTAATCCTTTACTCTATGTTTAATATCTATATATGAGTGAGTGCTTATTTGTATATATGAGTCTTTGCAAGAAGAAGGAAAGGAAACTTTGAAAATACTTCCTGTTCTGACACTGTAGACACATCTTATCCTACTACCAGTACATAGAGCTCCCTCAACTTTGAATTACTCCACATCTGTACTGATCCTCTGACCTTCTATCTGAGTGTTGTTCACCCAGTGAAACAGGAAGAGTCAGCATTATTGCTGGTTTTACAATCCTGCACGTGGCATCACTGTGAGAGATAAAAAGCTCAACCCTTTTGTTTTTGGCTCGTTCCTTTGGCTACCTAGGTGCATTCTTCTCTGATGGGAGATGTCATTCTGAAATCTGTCTCTGATTGGTTGTTGAATGAAGACTGTTGGCCAATAGGGAAGCAAGATAGGTGGGACTAGGAATCGAGGAGGACTCTGAGAAGGAGAAACACAGGGCGTCACGATGTAACCTCCAGAGGAGTAAAAGTCCAGACGCTTTCTCTGGTAAGAGAAATACTTAGATTAACAATTATGAGGTAAATACTTAAGTCAGAGATAGCCAGTACGAAACCAAATAAACAGCCAACCGCTTCATAATTATTATAGCCTCCTCTGTGTTCATTTGGGACTGATGAGGCTCTGGAACCAGGCTGGTCGGAAGACTACTCTCAACACCCCTCCTCCCTCCCAGCTTAGATGAGAACCTGACAAAAGGGAATCCAGCAAAAGGGGAAGTAAATCTAGCAGCTGTGTGCCCATGCGATTTCCTGGGAGCAAATTTGCAGATCAGTTTTCAGAAGAGTGATGAAGAAATACAACTCATTTATTCCCACTCTGCTGTTGCCCTCATCCTTCTCTTTTATGTCTCCTGAATTCAGTCTTCATAGTGGCCATCTTTGCTATGTTCCCCATGGTACAAAACGATCTTCTGATTTATGTCTGCTTTATGCATACCATATCATAAAATAGTCCTGTTTCTGCTTCACAGAAGCATGTGAAATGTATGTGTGTGTGTGTGCGTGTGTGTGTGTGTGTATAATGACACAATGCTAATCCCCACACCAGTCATGCATGTCTGATGGAAGAACAGGAGGCTAATGGAATAAGTGAATGGCTGGCCTGCCGAACATGAAGAAACCTTAGTGTTGTATTCTGGCATACAGTGGGAAGCAGCGTGTACCAATGATTGGAGGATGTGACAGAGGAAAGTGAAGCAACCGGACAACGGGCAGCAGTCATGAGAGGAAACAACGCAGGAGGGAGAAAGGCAATAAGGTAATTCCTGTTCTTGCCCCAAACACCCAAATCAATTCTCTCTCTCCTGATTGATGCTTCTGAAACCCTAATATGCTTCAGTAGAACAAGCCCAGAAAATTGGAGAACGTCCTTAGGACTACCCTGCTGATTCCCACCAAGTCTAGTTTGAATGAAATGAAAAATCAAAGTGCAGCTCTGTTTCACTTCTCTGAGAACCTAAAGCATATTTTTTCTGTCTTTCTTTTTTTCCTTCTTCTCCCCTTTGAGACAAACTAATGTGACTTATGAGTTCCCAAGATCCTTCTTTCATCTATAAACATAACATTGACCAAAATTATCCTGGCTATTTCATTGTCTTGCTGACATCAACACAGTAATCTGCATTAATGCCTTCAAAAATCAAAGTCATTCAGAAATGATAGGCTTGATTTAAGAGCACTGACAAAGCTCTCATTAAATCAGTGAGGCCTGTGTAGGACAAATGTATGGATTCCTTTATTCATCACTGTTAGCACCTCAGGGAGCCTCATTGAATATGCACAGGACAGATCAGGTAGGAATTGCTGCTCCAAAATGAAGAGAACAAGTAAAACGGGAGTAGGACATTGAAAATTTACCTTACAGAAAAAATTAAATAATCATTACTTGAGTAAATTATGCATTTTATACAAGTTGAAATGTTCTGTATTTAAGAGCCTTGGAGGAATAAATATAAAGTACATGGAATATTTGAAGATTCTGACTTAAAGCTGAAGGGATTTCTCATCATTATTTGTAGCCAACAACAGTCCACTGGATTACTTTAGGGAAGAATTGTCAAATACTCTCACTTATACACTGAAGAATATTACTTCAGTTGGCTATCCATACCCATCTCTGCTCCTACTGTGTCCATTTTTGACACACCCTTACATAAGCTCCTGCATTCCTTCACATATACAAAGAGAAATAATAGGATAGACTGCAAGAAAATCTCTACAGGCATGCCACAAGTGATAGAGAAAACAAAAGGTAGGAGACAGAAGTATAGCAGAGAGAAAACAAAATTATAAAAAGAAGGGAAGCATGGGTAAGGATAAATGCAGGGTAAACTACATGATTTAATGGGAGGAAAAGCAATACAATGAGCAGAATCTAGAAGTGCAGACCAAGGAGACCTGCACATAGGACCTTAAGTGTGTCTTTTATTGTTATAAAACAAAAACCATTTACAGTTTCATCTAATGGAATATAAGCATGCAAGATGCACAAGGAAGTTGGTTCTAGAAGACTCTCTTTGTTATCAATGAATGAGAGAATGAAGAAAACATGCCTTTGCCCTTTCCAGGTACTGGAGAATCCATGAGCTGACAAGATAATCCTCACTATTTAGAAATGAGTGGCAACCACCCTATCCCTTAGTGCCTATTAGCTTGATGTCCCCTGGATTTTTTGTAATAAATAACATTGAGGATTTTGAGAGATTAGGTGGTTCAATACACAGAAAAGGGATTAAGGAAGGGGCTGTGTATTGACATACACAATACCTGTTTAGGTGCCATTCAGATGAGTATGATTGGGCAATATTTTGATGCAACTATCTTTTCAGTGGAAATGGCAGGGGTTATGACAATACTACAGTGTAGGCAAAGACATATGCCTTCCATCAGTGACAGGCCAGATGCAGCAATACAGTGGAGAGAGCTCGCTTTTTGTGACTACTGCAAGAGCATGTGGCTTGTCTTGCTAGCTTTCCTGATGGTTCTACTAACCCAAAATTATTTTCCTTTTTATTGTTACTGTAACTCGTCTTTCTTGATGGAACTCTTGTGATTCAAAGCAATTTTAGGGATTTGTAGATGAGGCAGTAGTCAGGAAAAAAACCATGAAACTGAAGTCAAATCAACTCCTATAACAGTGAAAGCCTGGGTTGCGCTCAGGCTAAAGTGCTTCACAATTTCAAATAAACCAACGTGAGAGGACAAATCATCACTGTTTTCAGAGACTGTAAATAATGCAGCAGTCTTCTATGAAGAAGCAGTTTTTACTTAAATCCACATTTGCTATCAAGTGAAAGAGAGCAGCTTCGTGCCCAGAAAGCTGGTAATCTTATATTTTAAATTTCCTCTGAAATTCTTGTCCTTGCATCCCTGGGGCCAAACGTGCTTGGTTTTGGTCTGGACCTTGATACTTTCCAGTTGTGTTTAACCTGTGATGTGGATGTGTCTGTTCTCATTTATGTGATGGGATGCTTGTAAATACCCTATTGAGTTGCTTAGGGGAGCTCTGCTCTTGACTCTCACAACATGCTCTTTGTAGCATTTAGTTGGTAAAGCTTTCAGCAGACAAGCTCTAAAAAATTGAAAATTGACCCTCTCCTAGATTCAGACATTTAAAGATATTCACGATGGAAGAACAAAGTGAGCCAAAAGTAGCTTAGATTGAGCTAAGGATATTGGTTTGAGGAAGAGTGCCTGACAATGCATTTGAAACATTCGCTGAATTCACAGTCTGCAGTAATGACCCATCAGAGGTCAGAACTGAGGAAATACTTCAGTCAAGAGATTGTGCTAGTATGCAGCAGTCAAGAACAGGGCAACTGAGTATGAGCAAAATTGCTGTTTACAGTAAATAGCAGCATTTTTCAAACAGGAAAAGGACACAGCATTGGCCCAAGCAACAAGCATTAGGCTTTGACAAACAGTGTGACATAGGCAGAAAGTCAGAATGTATATACTTACCCATATTTGTAAACCATCAGGAACATTGTCTTCATTTTAATGAGAAATAAGCTGTAGTGATACAGGATACTTGAAAATATTACAACCTCTGGATAACATTGTTTGTGGGATAATAGAACTAAGATTAAAAGAATTAAGACATGTCCACAGTCAATGAAATGGATTAGATAAAACAGGGGTTATAAAGCAGACTTGCAAATTGGTTCTGTGTTGTGAGTTCCAAGATGATAAGTAGAAATAAAGGGGACTGTAAAGACCTCTACTGGTGACTTCATACCATTTATCCATGTTTTAACCATTCCCTCCCATACTGATTGAGACAATTGTGGTCTGGCTGGCAATTTGCTTTGTTTATTGAGATACTAGTAATGTAAGATGGACAGATATGTGAACATATTTATATCCTGGGTCTTCCCGTGCCCTATCATATTTGTAATTTTGGGACTGACTGTGGTATCAAGTGGCTTGATTAATTTGTTCTATATGATAAACTATACTGATTAGAGCTGAATCTAAAGTTGAAGACTTTGTTAAAATTATGAGGTGCAATTGCCAAGTGTGTAAACAAGGCTCTCTTGGACAACACTCCTCCAGCTGAACTGTCCTTGATGAAGTGCCAAGCCAATTCATGTAATCATCATCATCATTTTCATAACATCATTTACAAATTATATAATTTACTGTCTTTAAGTATGAATCTAATCATACAAATAGTAACTAACAATGCCAAGGTTTGTCTCCAGGTCTGCCAGCCTATGAGTCCCATGGTCTTACCATTGAGCCAGGATTTTGATGGCCCTCCTCAGACAACAAATGAATAATAGACTTAGAGGCACAGCTTGGGTTTATCCAATGTAATACCATATTTCACACTGGATGGTTATCTACTTAGTATCTTTATTTGACAGTTCCCAGTGTAAGAAAATACTTCCAATAAACAATTCTTGTACTGATGTACAAATGTCTGAAATACATTTTAAAATGGCCTGGTATGCTTAACACATCTAAAAACAGATAAAATACTAGTATAGATCAAACTATTATATGAAAGAATATAAATTTAAAGCCCAAACTGAACTGTTTATTTGAATATGTAACTCTGTGTAGTTACTTGAAAGCTCAGTGGAATATTAAGATCTTTCTTACACATTTTAATATATTAATAGAATAGTAATTTCTGAAGAGTTGCTTTAGAAAAACACTGTATAGATGGTAGGTAATATTAATTTACTGTATAAGAAGTGGAAAGCATTTTGAGCACAGAATATGAAATCTTTTACTGATCCTATCAACATATTCCTTATATGTGCAGTACATATTTGGCAATAAGAGCATAATCATCATGTAAAATACATCAGTAAGTTATAGCATTTTCTTCTATTGTTTCATTATTTAAAAAAATGATCAGGACTCAGACATTATGGTAAAACCTGATAGATCCACAGAGCAAAGGAGAATAAGATTGGTAACCTCTACTCTGTACACTTCCCAGATTGAAAAGAGGTCCACCTATCACCCTTGACCCTCTGTATTCTTCTTGTGTTTCCATATATATACCCTGACTTCACCAGAGAATTCTGTGGTCCACTCCTGTCAGCTGAATATGGACCCTACCCTCTAAACCAAGGACCTACTCCATTATAGGTCTTGGAGAAATGACACAAACAAGTATCTTGCAGCATTTCTACTCTTTTGTCTATATAAACAGACAAAGTTTTAACTCTAATGTAGTAAAACTATATACAATAAGAATAATTATTAAGTAGGAAATATATTCAGAAGATCTAGCCCATTGGTATTTGGCAAAATCACAGAAAATACTTTATTATCTATCTTACCTTGAAGAGTCCATAGCTTGTATCTAATTTATCTTCAACCATAAAACGGGAAAAGTGAAACTATAACTATCTAGTCTTCAACCTCATCAGAGACACAAGAAGCATATGATACTACTCATGGAAACAATAAGCACAGAGCAAGCAACTTCCAAAACCAAAAACTGACAGACACATCTGGCTGCTTATACATTCATATCAGGGTTCTTCTGCAATGTTGGGGCATCAAACTTTAGCTCATGTGCCTAAAATACCTTAAAGACTTTTCTGTGAAGTGAGATTTTTGAAGGACTGTCCTGCCTTGTCTTGGCAAAGTTCAGCAGTTGCCTTATTTTCTGTGCTGCTTGTCCAATTTAGATAGCATACTTTCAGCAGTGGAGGCAAGGGGTGTATCTTTGCCCTGTGACTAACCTTTGCCACAAATCAAAGCAAACTCCATTTCGACATTTTTATGACCACCATCCTCTGTTAGAATAAATTGGTCCTGTCAGCTATCTCACTGTCATTAAAAGGCCTATGCTATTAAAACATAAAATGCCATAGTTCATAGGTCTCTGAAGTGTTTTAAGGCCAATAAAATATGTATTATATGTCTCTGACTGACATTGAAAGTGTACCTAACATGACTATAATTTTGATCATTACTTGTATATATACATATAACACATATAAGATCCCATGCAGGTCTACTAAACCTTTTTAGCATAAGATAATAACAAAATTGATCAGCTATTATTAAGAAATGTGCTAGAAGGCACAAAATTTTATAATAAACATCATGTTAAGAGCAAAGGTTTGAAGAATGTTTTAATCATTTGGCATTTTTTGTTTTCTGTTTTTTTTGTGATTGGAAGAATGCCAATCTGTGTTTCCATTGCTTTAACAAATCTTGTCCACATAAATTTATTGGTATGTTGGCTGTATGTGGTTTTAATTTTCCAATCTGTCTTTCTGTCCCTATACATTCTAACCATTTTGCCAGATAAAGCTTCAGTACCAAGAACTTAAAATTTATCTCCTAAAGAAGCTACTCTGGATGCCATGATTTGGATGACATTATTATTCCATATGTACCTGTGTCTACCAAACCTTCAATTTCGATGCCCTTTACATGTATTTTTAGTTTCAGTCTCTGATCATTTATAGCAGTTTGATAAAATACTTTTTTCTGATTTCTCCTTAACTGTTTGGTGTCCCTGTAGAAGTTGTTCTGTCTTTGGTCATTTACAGAACACTGTGGTTTTTAACAACAGGTAACAATTAAGTAACTTACTGCTGTGTGAATGAGTTGCCCTGATACTGACAGGGAATGATTGAGGCAAATTTGATATTGGGTCTTCAGGAGATCCCTCAGGCCCTGAAGGCAAAAGGTTACCTACCTGTCTGTCCCTTGTCAACCTGCACTCATAGATCCAATCAAGAATACTCTGCATATTCTGAAAGGCTGGGTCCTTCTGTTTGGATTGTCTCTAGAAAAAAATATTTCTCTTAGTAACATCTTGCCTACAATCCATTTTCAAGTGACTTTGCTTACCACAATTAACACATCCGATATTTTGAGTTTCTTAAAATTTCTAGAAATTGCTTCTCCTATCAAGACAGTACTGAGTGACATCCAATATCAGCTGTATTTTTGATCCATCTGTTTATGGATGTTGACTTGCCATTAAAACCATAATCACTTTTTGCATTGTGAATTAGCATTTCCCAAATCCAATCTTCAATTAATATTTGTCTAACTTCTGAATCTAATATCATTCTATTTACAACTGAAGTCAATCTTTGTAAAAAAATAGTGAAGGCTTCTTTTGGGTCTTGTATAATTTTAGCAAATGACTCAGTCCTCTTTCCTGATTTCTTCCACCCTGTCCCAACCATTCAAACTGCTATATATCACAGAAGTAAGGTGTGAACATCAAACGTAGTCTGTCATTGCAAATCAACATACTGCCCTTGACTGAGAAGGTGTGCTTGGGAAATTCCAATGCCTTTAGCCCTATTTCATTGTTCTATGACCCCAGTTTCCCCTCTCCACCATGATTTACACTGTAACTGAGGATTAGCTTCCAATATTGCTCTAACTAAATCTTTACAATCTTTGGATGGATTCTGTCTCTAGTTGTCCATGAATGATTCATCTGCTTCCCAAAGGATCAATGCATATCATATGAAATGACTGCTCCCTTAAATCTTCAAATTTAACATTTCTACGAAATCCCAATAAACTTCTTCTTGGCCTTTGGGTTGCCTATTATTTGGTTCTCATTCTTGTATGGCAACTGAATATATTAATGTTGAATTTCTAATAACCTTAGGCCACTCCTCTTCAGTTTCATAATGCTATGGTGTGTATATTCTGCTCTAAATTTCTGTGTCTGTGTTTGAATATTTCTCTTAGTTTAATTAGTAGATCTTTCTAAAGCTTGTATGTCATTAATGGTAAATCCTGAGACTTCTATCTTATCAATTTTTTCTCATTTTCATAAGTAAGTCTTTTTAAGGTTCATATTTTATCAGTAGTAAATCTTTATAAGGTTTTTATAATGACAGTCAAATTTTCATATTTGGCACAGTTATCAACTCATTTTTGAATTACCAAACTGGTTATAATTGTGATTGTCACTATGTCAGTCCCAGATATATCGTTTATCCCCTCATTTACTTTTCCATTTGGAAGCCATCCATAGTAACACTACATAGGGTCCTAGTTCCTTGCTTGTGATATTTCCCATCTTAACATGGGAAAGATTTTCCTCTTTTGACCTAATTCCCTGTTTAAAAATCTTCTAAGTATCTTACCAGCTCTGATGACACTGACAGTGTAGGAGAAGATGTGCAGGGATAATCAGCTGCAGTGAGTATATTCAACTGTGCTGACACATAGAGCAGGTGCACTGGGTGGCATGATTGTGGCTGCTCATGTGCTGTGGGGTAGGGGACAAGTTGTCTGAATAGGTAATTAAGGAAACTGGCAGGAGAACTTCATGCAGCTAGGATGCAGTATGTGATAGGACTGCCCTACTTGTTGCTAGTGGTGACTAGCTATCACTGTTCAGCATGGCAGGGCAGAGAGTGCCAGCAGCACAAGGTCAGGTCTCAGCATCTTGTGTCAGTGGCAGCAGCAATAAAAGCCCGAGCCCCAAGTGCATCTCAAGATGATCTAGCTGTCTTGGCTTGACAGCCTGGGGAGGTGGTCTATTGGAGGCACTCATGATAGGAAGTGAGGGCACCAATCAGTAGTAGAATGGTGAAGCCCAGCGGTGTTTTGGGACTAGGGGTATGTAGCAGTTGAAGACTGCTGTTAAAAAAACTGCAGCTAAAAACACAGTGAGGTTTAATACTGACCCAGGTGCACCATTTCTTTTGTTGTGTTATTAATCAAAAATGACTCAGAACCAGATATTATAGTAAAATCTGATAGAGTGACGGAGACAACAATCAGCAACCTCTGCTCTCCATGCTTCCCTACTCAAGAAAGGCCCCTCTCATCTCCTTTGGGCCTTCTGCATCTTTCTTGTGTGTTTATCTCTCTCCTCGTAGTCCACCAGAGAACTCTATCTTCTACTCCTGCCAGCTGAATATAGACCATGCCCACCAAACCAAGGCCCAAATCCATTGGCAGTCTTGGAGCAACAACATAAAAAATCTCTTGCAAAACAAGGTACTTTTTAAAGCTATTGCAGGAGGTGACTTTTTCAAATAATTTATCAATACATAAATGTTAAATTCCACAGGTAACATTTTCATGAATTCTTCTTCTTGAATTTATTGGCTATTAAAGCAAATATTTTTAAAAATTGAGTATTGTAGTTTATTATTTAGATGTCATGTTGTGAGGGAAAACATCAGCATGGATTATAGGCGATTAAATCATTAATTTATTATAAGTGTGAATTTTAGCTGAACTGTTGGTTTTGTTTTCATACTCAGCAGAAGATTGGATCTACTAGTGGAATCCCCATTTTTTCCTTTGCAGTTAGGTCAGCATAAAGGACCAACAAACACAGACTGTACTTCTCTCCCTTTATACACACCCCTACTAATTTAGCTTCTGCTCAAAAGACTTTACCGTGGCCAACACTTAACTCATTTCATACGTTGCAAAACTGACAAACACACACACAAACACACACACGCATTCACACACACACATCATACACACACATCACACACACACACACACACACACACACAGAGAGAGAGAGAGAGAGAGAGAGAGAGAGAGAGAGAGAGAGAGAGAGAGAGCGAGCAGCAGCAGCAGCAACCTAGAAGTGCTTTTCCCCCCATGGATCTCCCTGAAATTTCATTACTGCCAATGCAAAATAAGTGAGACTGTAGGAGGAGTATCTGCCCAATGAAGAGAAGATGGAATTGCTGTTTTGTGCTAGACTAAGTCTTAGTACTAGATCTGACTAAATAGCTATAGCTACTTAGTTGAAAATGGGGCTAATCATTACAAAATTTAACATAAAAACTACATTTTATGCCTATTAGGGATTAAAACTTTTATTTCAACTGACACATTTAAGTAGTTAGAGTCCTACTGAGTGGCAACATTGAATTTCTCTTCCTTTATAAAATCAAATGGGTTTGTAAAATTCCCTGGCTTATATAACTTCACTGATTATTGAGGTTCACCTAAGTTTGATTAATATACATCTCTTTAAAAGTCTAAAATTATTTTTTCAATAACTTTCAATTGTTGATAAGAGGGAATGATTGACAGGAACAGAAATGATTTTTCTCTGTACTCCAGAAATAAATGTTATAGACTGTGGTAGTTTGAATATAATTAGCCCCCATAAGCTCATAGGGAGTGGCATTATTAGATTATGCAGCTTTGTAGTAGGTGTGGCCTGCCCAGAGGAGGTGTGCCACTGTGGAGGTAGGCTTCTCATGTATGCTCAAGTCACACCCAGTGTCTAAGATCACTTCCTGTTGCCTGTGGGATCAAGATGTGGATCCTTCTCCACTCTCAACTCCTTCTCTAGCACCATGTCTGTCTGCATGTCTCATGTCCCTCTGTGATGACAATGGGATAAACCTCTGAAACTGTTAGGTACCCAATGAAATGTTTTTCTTTATAAGAGTTGTCATGACACCTGAAAAAAATCACTCACCACACTGTTGAGTTGCCTGCAGGCTGTTCAGTGTGTTCTATGTTTCCCTATTTTGTGAGCTGTCACCTGTGTTTGGGTGGGCTTTGGTTATGCAGCTTTCTTTGAGTAATTTTGGCTCCTGCAAGTAACCTTTCACCTATATGTCTGTATTTAACTCCAGGAAAACTCATTGGATCACCAAATTGGACTTTGGTGGCATCCAAGCTTTGGTCTGTCATGGGTTCCTTATCTAGGGTGAGCTGACTGGTGTATCATCTCCTCAGGAAAAGTTTTGTTACTCAACACACTCTCATTAGTTGGTAGAATTCTAGGCTCATTCTGTTTCCTTGCTTTTGTGAATGGGGTGGCAATAAACATAGTTGAATAACAACAACTTGCCATGGTCATGGTGTCTTTTCAAAGAAAAAAAATCCCTAATACTCAGACCTTTGAAAAAATGAAATTGCTGCACCTAGAGGCCATCTGTTTTCTAACTTCCCACATAATACTTTGTGGTATTTTACAAGTTTCAAACTTCCTTTTTATTCCTAGTCTCTTTAGATCAAGATAATATTAAAAAATATCTTCTCAGGGCTGGAGAGATGGCTCAGAGGATAAGAGTATTGCCTACTCTTCCAGAGGTCCTGGGTTCAATTCCCAACAAGCACATGTAATGAGATCTGGTGTCCTCTCTGACCTGCAGGTATATATGTAGGCAGAACACTATATACATAATAAATAAATAAATCTTTAAAAATCATCTTGATAATGATGATGATGAAATAAAAAGCTTCTTTTGAGATGATTATTTTAGATAAAATAGATTTTTCTTTTATGTTATCTTTTATCAACAGCATATTTTACTTACATCTTCCCATGCACAGGGTGGATTTGACAAGTTAAACATAAAAAGGAAATTATTGCATTGTTGTCCCAATTCTCAAAGTACTAAGTAAACACAAAAGAGTATGACAGAATTATGTGGCATAAGCACTCTCCTCACCCTAGCTGACAGATATACACAGGAAGATACTCATCCAAAGAAAGAGATTTATCATTGTTGTATTAATTATGATAAATGGACCTCTTAGAGAAAAACCTCAAAGTCTCTGTGGTTTTATAAACCAGAATTTTATTCCTCACATAAATCCCAGGAAGTTGTCTTAGGTTTCCAAGGTCTTCAGTTCCTGTGATCTTATCTTCCTCCCTTTCTTCTCTCCCTCCTTCCCCTACTCCTCTTAATCCACCCCCTTCTCCCAACCTTCCTCCTCCTTCTCCTCTTCCAAATCTCCCTCCCTTTCCTCTCTTTTTTCTCATCCATTCATTTTTTGCTTTTAAATTAGAGAACTCCTTCATGGATTTATACTTTTATTGAAATATTTTGCCGGAAAGACTACTGTAATTCCAGGCATGGTGGTGCATGCCTTTAATCCCAGCACTTGTGAGGTGGAGGCATGGGGATCTCTGTGAGCTCAAGGCCTGCCTGGTCTACAAAGCAAGTTCCAGGGCAAACAGGGCAATTACACAGAGAATCCCTGTTTCTAAAACAAAACAAACAAACTAATCTAAGTACAAAAGACTAATCTAACATATACCATTCCTCTAGAGAGATTTCCTACCACTACCCATCCACCTCAACCTCAGTGTGCAACTTGCCTTTAATTCCATCATAAATTACAAGGTTTTTGCATAATTTCCTTAGCAGACTTTTTTGAAAAGATGTTTATTTTTGCCTACATCCATGAACTGACTTCTTGGTTGACAAGATCTAGGGCTCTAAGCTCTTCTCTACATCCTTCTCCTGACAACTTTTTATTTTGTATTTTAAAGACTGTTGCATTATCTGAATTGTTGTTCTGCTGCAGGAAATAAGTCAGTGTTTTGCTAGCTGCCGCCAAGATTTTCTCTTAATTTTCTTTAGCAATTAACCTGGCAAGCCGAAATTTGATTGCATGTGCATTTATCTTTCTTAAATTTCACCAAACTACTCCAAGCATGAATTGTGCCTCTAATAACGTTAAGGTGGATGTTGGTCATTATTTATCCAAACATCTGCCTCTGCTCTATTTTTCATCTCCTACTGAGATGCAGCTATACATCTATTCTAGCTGCTGCTTTTACTCTATGGGCATCTAAGATAATTTCATTTACTTACAATCATTTTCCTGTGGGAATTTAGGTTGGGACATTTCTATGCAGCTTTCTTGAATTTCTCTGATGAGTCTTCCATCTCCATTTTTCTCTTAAGGCCATGAATTTAAAAATTTCAGATAGCCTTCTAAATAAATTCTAGGCTTGTTTTCTATAGCATCTGTATTTGCACTGAGATTTTCTATGTCATTTCTCATTATATGCATAGTTTTTACTTTCATTGCTTTTTCTCTGTAGGGTGAGTTATATTACATGGTTTCTTTTTATTTAGAGTACTTTTGAAATGAATAGTGAGTATTATGAATGTTTTATAGTGGGCTCTGGGCATTATTGTATTGCTTTGGCAAACTTGCTTTCTTCCTCCATTTATTGTCTATGGTAGTACATTAGTGGAACTCATGCTGAGAGTTCCACCTACTGTGGAGGAGCTAACTAACATGCTGGTACTTCTCTTGGTGGCTCTGAGACTTGCAGTGTTCTCTACTCATGCACGGTTCAGAGGGCACCATGAAATCTGGATAGAGTTCAAAGTTCCGTCTCCCAGGATCTTCCCTTACCTTAATCCACCTCACTGTGCTCGGATGTAGTTGCTGGAATTTATACTCTGCTTTTCATCCTGGAAAGTCTGTAAGTTTTCTATCGCTTGCAAACACTGCCTGAGAATGAGCCTTTTCTATAATTAAGATATATCTCATTGTTCTCTGTCTAAAGAGGCACTCTGGTCTTACCACACTGGAATTCAAAACACTTTCCTCCTTAGGACTTCTCCAAGCTTTTGATGTAAATGTTTGGTCAACATCCTAGCACAAAGTCAGTGTGCTATAGTGCAAAATTTTCCTCTGGAAGTACAATTTCTATTTTAATTAGACGAGACCAGCATAGGTAAACTCCTTGTGTTTGTGGCTTAGTACAATGTACACTTTTCTGGTATTGACAACATCCTGTTAGGTAGATAGTCCTAACTTCCCTTGAGGAAATAAGTTGGGGCCCAAGTTCCTTCCTTCATACCTACCTAAAATGTTAAGCATAAACTCTGGAAGGTCAAATCTGTCTCACATTCTGAGGGCTAAATCAAGGTGAAATACATGAAATATACTGGAAAGTGTTGAAAACTATGCAAGCATTCTTTTTCTAGTGACTCAGATTTTGAAGAAAATTTAATGGTAGGGGAAATTGTAATTAATTCTACACATTTACAAGGGTGATGGGTACCCTTGGCAAAGGAGAAAGCCAAATGCATTTGGTGAACATCCGACAGGCAGCCTTTACCAAAACAGAAATTCTTTCCCACTGCTTACTGCAAACTACCTCGCTTTTTTAGCTCTTCAGTGAACTCAACTCAGCTAAGTTTATTTCCAGTTATCCTTCACTAACAGCTGCCTTTTAAGTTGTGTGCAGTGAAGGGTGCTTATGAAAGTGAGGGTGATTGACTGTCCCTCACATACCACTTTGGAAAGACATTTAATGACTACAATGAGTGGCATTGCTTGAAGAAGCATCAGACACAACGGGAAAAAATTGTAAGAAACCGTAAAATATACAGTTTTAGGGAAAACATTCAGACATGGGTGGAAAAGTCAGTGCTTTTTATTATGACCTATGGGGATGAGAAAAAAATTTTCAGGAAGGTGTGTCTAGGTTTGGGCATCTTCCACATTTTTTGGCACCCAGTTTTGTCCTTGGCAAGTGACCAAATACCCATTTAGGCTTAGATACTCATAAATATGTATGGTTCATAGTGTGAGTGATTCATGTCCTTCCTATAACCTCATGTGGCTTTTAGAATTGGATATGACTCTGCTTTCTGAACTTTCACTCCACCTTCAAGCTATGTTCCAAAATTACAAAATGGGAAAACTTCATCTAGAGAAAGTAGAAAAATGAAATTATGCCATGTAGCAAGTGATATTTATCATGACACATGGAAAATTACATCAAATTTTACTGACCATTTTTATGAAATTGAACTGTGACAGTCAAAAAAAGGAATACAACTATTAAAATTTGTCTTATTTTATACTTTGAAAAATGGCAAATATTTCTGTTTCTTAAGTTGAAGATTGTATTCACCTACAATATATCCAACATTTAAAAGTGGACTTTGGTGCTCACTTTGGCAGCACATATACTAAGATTGAAATGATACAGAAAGAAAAGTGGGCTATGTATATTAGTGGCTATATTTGCTTTGTTTTTCTTTTATGTAATTTGGAAAAATTCTGCCTATATCTGCAGATCTTGTGTATGTGTGTAGTGCCTATGTGAGATCCTGTCTCTGTATGTATACACAGTTTTGTACAATGCATATGCATGGGTATGCCAATGTATGCAAAGGCTAGAAGGCAACATTGGCTGTCTTCCTTGATTATGTCCCACTTTTCTGTGTAAGACAAAGTGTCTCACTGAGCCAGTGCTTGCTGAGGGGTTCAACTAATTGGTCAATGGAATCCAGGGATCCGGCTGTCTCTACCTTCCAATGCTTTGGTTACAGATGTATAACATCACAGCTAGCTTGGTACCTGAACCCAATTGCATGACAGGCACTACCTTGCCTCTTATCTTTTAATTTGAATATGGCTTATATGAGAAATTTTTTAAAATGGATATATTGTGTATTCTATTTTACTGCTATCATCAACCTATATTTGTATATTTTTTAAGGGCAAGTACATGCGTTAGAAATTGAAAGGGACTGGGGCTGGGAAGATAGCTCAGTTAATAAAGCAGACTACTTCTCAGCTTTAGGAGCAACATTCAATACCCAAAACTCATGTGAAAATGTTGGGCATGGTAATACAATGCTTGTAATCCCCAACTAGGGAGGTAGAGCCAGGCAGATACTTGGGGCTTGCTGACAAGATAGAATAACTTTCATGGAAAGATCTTGGCCAGTGATTGGGTCCATCTTAAAATAAAGGTTGTCAGTGCCCAAAGAACCACACTGAGATTATCATCTGGCCGCTATAGACATATGCATGCTTGCACATGTCTACAAACACACACAGAAACTATGAGAACATGATGAAGAGATAGCTGCTGCCATGTAACCGAGTCTTGGTTGAGCTAAATGTGGTGTCACAGGCCTGTAATCCTGGTACTCAGGGTTCTGAGACAAGGCTCTAGAGGCCGGCTTGAATGATATAGTAAGACCTTCTCTTCAAAAAATACAAAAATCACAATTGAAAGGAAAAATGAGAAATAAAGGGTACAAAGTATTGAAAAATAATTGAATTATGATATTATGTGATTCCGTGGAAATTGGACATGATGTTCAGAGAGCGTGTGCTCCTCTATAACCCAAAATTTGAAGTTAACACCCTACAAGGGAGTACCGTCCCCTAATTAAGTGACTAGGTCAAAGGGCACATAGATAAAATTCTGTTCCTATAAAAGAGGCCAGCAAGAGGCTCCTCATCCTGCTATGTAGAAGGTGCCTTCAATGAGTAATGGGATCTCACTGGTACTGGCTCTGCTGGCACCATGATTCTAGGCCTCCTAGCCTTAAAAACTGTAAGAATTAATTCTCCTTTATTTATAAAGCTTGTTAGAGTGTCCAAATGGTACTGAAACAGAGGAAGAGACATTATTGAAGAATTAGCAAACAGTTTATAAAGACTGAGATCTTTCACAGTCTGTGTATATTAGGGAAAGCCTAATTAACATAGTGTTAACCAAAAAAGCAGCAGGATGTTTATAGAGAGGAATGGAAACATTGATACAGGTAGGAAGAGCCCTAAGTGATGTGTTAGCCTTGACTAAAGCTCCAGATAGGCCTCCTGATAGATAAGGGATAGTTCCAGGGGAACAATGGAAGAATGGAGGTGAGAGAACATGAGAGAAGCCCTCTCACAAATCAAATGAAGTTGACGTAGTAATTCAACATGTTGCATTATCTGAACATGAAAATAAAACCCAAGAAGAAAAGAAGAGAAAGAAAAATTTATTATAGATGTCATTCAATTATGAAGGGAGCTGGAGCAAATGGACCTCTGTATAACATCAATAAGATTATAGCATTTCTCTGCTTAGAAGTAAATCAGTGTACAAATCTGTGAATAATTTCATAACAAAAAAAATTAGATCCCGTTAGTCAATGACTTTTGTGTCAGCCACAATTAAATTTGAACCTCCATTCCTCATTCAGATGATGGGGGTAATAAAATTTCCTCTGTAAAGTTATTAATACTTGTATCTGAAACAATAAATAACCTATTATGTTGATTAACATGTAAAATATCTTCACTAAGTGGCAACATGTCCTTTTTATTAAAACAATGACATGTGCCCAGGGACATAGCAACTGAGTTGACTTAATGCAGGAGTTAGATAGACCCTTGGCCTCAGTGTCTTCTGGAACTCTATCTTGCATATAATTTGAATAATGAAACACATTGCAAATAACTGAACTCTTTGATACCCTAATTCATTTACAAAAATTATAACAGAAAATAAATAAGTAATTAAGTAAATAAATAAATATCCCAACTACTCCCTTTGATCTTGGAGTTGGAGTATAAGCGAGAATACAGGCACACTCATGCACGCGCGCGCGCACACACACACACACACACACACACACACACACACACACACACACGATGGGTAAAGTCCTGGAGCAGAAATTGGCATAAAGGAAAGAAGAAAAAGAAAAGAGGTGAGGGTATGTGGGAAGGAAGAGAGGGAGAATGTCAAGCAGCTAGCAATTGTTTCTTCTGTTACTCACAAGAGCAACCGTGTTGTATGCTGTCTCACCTCTACCACGGAAACTAAGCATTAGTATTATAATGGCTTATTTCAGCCAAGTTCTGTCAGCTAAAGCAACTCTGGTCTTTATGATGTCCTTCACTTTGCAAAATACCTCTCATTGATTATATCATTTGACACCTCCAGGCAAAAGGTGAGCTACATAGAATGTAAGTATTCATAACTATGAAACTATCCTTCATGGAAGAAATAAGACAAGTAGGAGTGCTTGGAGGCAGTATGGCACTATAATATATTGAATATGTAACATGTTTTAGCTTATCTACAATGTATATAAGAGCAATCAAATCCAATTTACAATTTTTGAGAGATGTACTGCAAATGTTGAGTTTTATTTTAAAAATTCTTTATGGCATGTTTCTACTTTGCTGTCATCCTACTTATCAAGAAAAGAAAAATTCAGGAGCTGAGTGAACCTATCTGAAGCCGTGCAACATCCAAGTTAGAATTTATCTCAGTCCTTTAAATAAGAAGTAAAATAGTTATGCTGGGCATTGGTGTCACACGCCTTTAATTCCAGTACTTGGGAGGCAGAGGCAGATGGATCTCTGTGAGTTTGACCCTGGTCTACAGAGCGAGTTCCAGGACAGGCTCCAAAGAAATACAGAGAAACCCTGCCTTGAAAAACCAAAAAAAGGCAAAGAAAAGAAATAAAATAGATCACATATAATGATAGCCACAAGTTTGTGGGGGATATGAGAGTGATAATTTAAATGTGTAAACAGAATGTAATGATCAAGTGAAGGCATACAGCTTTACTATCTCCTGAAACATCCATCTGTTCTTAGTGTGGGGATTCTGGGATAGGAGGATCTTTAGCTGGAGGCCAGTGTCTTCTGTATAGGAAGTGCCTGGATGGCTTGTATCACCCAGTGGAAATTTCTCTCCAGAAAACCGAAATCAGAATAACAACAGCGAAGTATAATGTGAACTCATCACCAGACTTGTTCCTACTCACAACTGCCCCTCAGTCCCCATTATCACCTCTTTTTCTCATGCTCTTCTCAACTTTCATTGCATCGTAGGATCACTATTCTACCCCACCTTCTCCAAAGGCTTGCTTTTCAGCTTCCACCTTGTGTCAATGCATGGTATTTAAGGAATGTTTAATTTCCTCTGCTCAAATGTACAATACTGAGTGTGACTTGGTTCTGGAACCTAAAACACATCTACAAGTGAGGAAAGAAAGTCATTGAAGATGGAGGCATGGTTCATAGGTAGGATGAAGAGGGAGATGAGATGCACTTCTCACTCAACAGTGATTGAACTTTCTGAGACCATTAAGGGATAGACGGCATTGATGCGATGAGGAAAACAGGAGTGTCAATAACTAATAACAATCATAATAAATTGTTAGAAGCTATGGAAATTTGAGTACTCTTTGGAAACATAGCTGTCTTAACTTGAACAATAGTGATGAGTATACTATCTATTGGAATAAGGGACTAAAATGCATGTTTTAGCGAGTTATGGTGAAGATCATGTGAGACATCTGGAGTGCTAATAGACATTAACAGACTGTCTTTCATCTCTTCTACTCTTTTTTGTTGTTATCATCTTTCCCCACCACCATAATTATTCTTTAATTAAAACTACAGTGAGACACACAATAAGCCTGACTATTTGTTGTCTAATAATCTAAGTATTTGTACGCTCCACTGGATTGTCTTTTCTTATCAGCTATCCCCTTTGTCAGGATTGGTTTCTTTGAAAAGAAATAAAACACTAATGAAAAAAAAAGCTTTTTTAGGCTCCCTTATCAAAAGTGAGCAGAACTTTGCTAAGCTGTTCATGCATTCCATAAAACGCTAAGGGTGCTCATTTTAAAACTCTCATTACAATTAGATATGTTCATAGTCATTTCAATTCCTTAGATACCAATTAACAATACAGATTCTTTTTCATTTTAAATGATACCATAGTCATTTTTAGGTTTAATAGTTTTGTGTTCATGTGAACTGGAACAACCACTGTTTATTTATCTGGTCCTACAAGAATACATTATTTTCAAACACTTGTTTTGTTGGGTTGTCTTTTGCCATTGACCTGCCTGACTTCATAATAAAGGGTGAAGGAATGCTGTTGGATATTTTAAATTGGAGAGTCTGAATTCAAAGACATAATGCTAGCATGCAAGTAATTTACAAATATCATAGGAAGATGGCCCTAAATACCATGTACACAGCACAGTGGCTGATTATAGCAACTGTAAATTTAGGGGTCATTGATTGAATGATGGGAGGAAAAATCCACTTAGTGGCTCCAGTCACTAATTGATACCTTTGAAGACAACTTATCGCCAGAAAGGAGCTTATGGCACAGGAAATGCCCCTTTGCAAATACTGTTCCCTGCCTGTTACTTAAGTACATGGGGAGTTCTTTTAACTAGGAAAGGTCTCAAGACCATAATTTTGGTCAGTGGAGCAACTCTTGCTTGGAGGCATTAATTTAATTTTCCAATATCAGCAACTGAACAATGTTATACTCTGTTCCATTCCACTGGTAGATAAGCAGAGGGCAAAACTGTTTAGATACGTGTTTTTGAGTGTTCCGGTGATACTGTCATTTAAAGGCCACATCTACCAGAACATGGGCATTATTGAAGTATATATAATATGATATCACTAGTGACAATCATTGGTCATTTTCCTGTCCTGTTTGCCTTTCTATATCATTTGAGTCTTCTTACCCAGCATTCCTCTTCATTGCCACTCATTGCTTCCCTTATTCCTTCCTTCACAGATTCTCTGAGTATTCTTTACCATCCTTCTTGGCTTCTGATGTGAAGCTTTGCTGCACACACCCCTTAGAAGATTTTTCTATAGGTAATTGATTATCTTTTTTTCCCAATCTGTTTGTTTCTTTATTGTCACTTTGGTGGGATGGCTCCAGGTGAACACCATTGTCCTTCTGCCTGCTGGATCTCAAGGATGTTCAGTTGCTTCATGCACAAAAAACTCTGAGTAGATCCTGTAATTTATACTGTCTCACCCTGTGGTCATGCTCCCTCTAATGCAGTTATGAAAGTGTAGCTATCACACCTCTAATCCTTTTCATATTTTATTCCTGCACCTCGAAATCACTCAGGAAATGCTGTTGGTTATGTATAGAATTGATATTGTGGAATGGATTTGGCAGCTTTTATCTGTTTTCTGAATTCAATTATTTTTTACATCACTGTGGCTTTGGTTTAGAGGCAGTTACTGGGAACACTTAAACCTGACAGTTCTGAGGTCCTTCAAGTCAATAATAGTCTCTTGCAACAAAGTCCAGTCTCTAGACTTAACATATTTGATTTTTCATAAGAAATACTCTCAGAGCAAGAAGGTCACTCTTATAAAATACTTTCAAGATGTTCTTTCAGTAGTTAAGGGTTCCATCTTTTCATTTTGTTCATTAATGTCTACCATTTAAAACATAATTATTTTAAATTAAATATATGCTCATAATTGAATGGGGCAATGGAAAGAAAAGAAAAGAGTGAGCAAAATATAATCCTGCACTGATGTGCTGAGATGGCCCCTGAAGGCAGTCTCTCCTCTCTATCATCTTGGGAATGTTTGAAATCCCTAAGTGGTCCATCAGGCCATTCTCTTGGATGGACTAAGTATATTTGCACTCTTACAAAAAGAAGACTTACATTTGCCATCCTTTTCTCTTAAACTTGGTAAGTTGAACTTGTTCAGAGCATGAACGGAGGTCCTGGGAATAAAAGCTAGGCCTCCCACAGACAGAACCCTGGATTGTGTGTCCCAGTAATTCCACTTACTCTGCATTTTTAGCATGAATATGTGTTCAGGGCTTAAGAGATGGGTCAGAGAGTAAGAACACTTACTGAGCAAGCATGAGGCCCTGAGTTTAAAGCATGAGGCCCATCACTCATGTAAAAGATTATCATTGTTGTATAACTGCCTATAAGCTCAACACTATTGGGGCGGGGGAGACAGGAGAATTGAAGAGGTGCCTATTCATTAGCCTAGCTCTATGTTCACTGAGTTACTTTATCTCAAGGGAATAAGATGGAAAGTGATATGCACTGCTCTTTTATGTCCACTGAAGTGTCATGCATACTCACACACATACAATTTGGAGAGAGAGTGAGAGAGAGAGAAAGAGAGAGAGAGAGAGAGAGAGAGAGAGAGAGAGAGAGAGAGAGAGAGAGAGAGAGAGAGAGAGAGAGAGAGAGAGAGAGAGAGAGAGAGAGAATCTTGTTTGTTTCCCAAAGATCTGCACTATATGCACTATATGGCCATTGACTTGAACATTCTGGTGTTACTACTATAGTAACTGAACTCTACAGTCTACAACCACACTATATGCTGCAATAGTCTACTCATGTGTTAATTTCTCCATGGGCTGTTTCAGATTCTTCATCAGAAACAAATGTCACTTCTTTCTATTCTGTGACCATTTAGTTTCTCTGGGTTTCTATTATGTCATTTCTCTTAACGTATTTCAATATAATTTAAAGCATATATTTTCTTTGTAAGGTTTGGTATCTCAGTTCCAACAAAATGGGGGTGAGGATTCTCATATCAAACTACCAGTGGGGTATTTTACACACTCAGTATACATTGATATATTAGATACTCAATCACTATGAGTCATATCCATCCACATAAATGTTAGAAGTGTAAAAATATCAAACAGTTAAATTTGGATTTATTTGTTATTAGATTTGCATATATTATCCCTAGTACATTGATTGAATCTATGCAATGGAAACCACCTTGCTTGACTTTTTGTATTTCTCAAATGGATACCTTTTATCCCCAGAATATTCCCAGGTAAATTGGAAATACATTTTTTTCTTAATGGAATAAATAGGATGCTCTTATCAAGATATTTAATGATGTCACTTCAGATTTCTAAATAGGGGACTTGGGACATTTAGTCAAAATCTGAGATACTTTTTATTTTTAGCTCTAAAACTGGACCCTTGATAAAGAAGCTAAAAGCAAGTATCTTTTTTATTTTTCAAAACAGAAATGATGTGAAATTCATGTGGCCAGCCAAAACACCCCAACAAAATACAACTGAAGTCCTGGATAGAAGATCGATTTCTAGTTGGAGTTAGGCTTCACAGTGATTTGGTGCATTGTATGAGTCCTATGATAGTGTATTTAATGAACATGAATCATTTATGGGAGACAGTGTCAGTTATTTTTCTAAAATTCCAGTCACCTCTGGGATGCAGCCCAAAGATTTTGCCTTTATCTTTCCATGGGCCAGTCCTAATCCATGTCTTTTCTAAGACATGATAATGATGTTATGTATTATTCATTGTGCCTTAAGGACACTCATCCTAGTGATACAGCCTGTGGCTAACTCTCCCAATTTTGGGATTATTCATAGCAAATCTGACCACCATCTGAGCTGCAGTTAGACCCAGTAAGCCAGGAAAAATAGCTTTTATAAAGCTGGAAATAATGATGCTGTTTGAGGAGACACATGAAGAAATCACCTGCCCTATCAAAGTATTTTTCAAAGCCTCCTTTTCGATGTCCAGTGACTTTCTTAAAAGAATGATTTGTTTCCATCGGGAAAAAAATAAAGTTGCCAACCCTTCTGGTTGCAAAGATAGGTCCTTTTACTCTAAATCAATGTGCTGCTGTCTTGTTTGTTGTGTGGCAAGAAAGATAGACACAGTACTGAACCAATGGTGCTTCGTGCACACCCCATTTATCTTGTGGATCTGTGCTCAGGGCAGCACAGCTTTAACCATTTCACTTCCTACGAGCAGCCCTTGCTACAGGGCTCTGACCCACCTGCTTAGTGTGGAGAATGAAACTAACTTTATTCTTGTCTGATTGTCAAGCCCTGAAGATCAGATTAGTTAATTTCAAGCTTAGGCTTTTCTACATTTACTTCTACCTACTGTGCTCTTCTTGCTAATATTTTATTCACATTTCCACTAGTTTATTTTTCAGTTCCGGTTTTTCATTTTCTTCCTCTTTCTACCTCGATTAGTATCTAGGTACCTGCTACCTAGCTTTCAGGATTTGTGATCTTGTGAAATGTGCACTGTTATTTGTCTTTATGAAATTTATATTTACTCTGATGACACCAGGTAAGCTCTCATCATGTTTCTTATTCCCTGAGTCTTAGATGTTTAAGATCCTTCAATGTTGTTATGAATGCTTTCTTCCATAGCTTCTCATAGTATTTTGGATTCTATTTGGCATCTCTCTTCTGCATTGAAGGATGCATTAATTGACTCCCTGTCTATGCAAGATGTGCTGCAACAAATACTCTGAGAGCTTCTCATTCATGAGAATATATTTAGGACAGATTTCTTAGTACGGGATTCTCAGATTGTAAGACATGCATTGTATGATTGATAAGACTGCTAATTTATCTGTTTTTAATCCTCTTCTATGGTATTGATTACATGATATTTTGTACTTTTTGTCTCTAATCTAAATGGCACATTTGTGTCTGTGTGTCTACATATGACCATGTATGCACACAGGTATGTTTGTGCATGGGGAAGTGTGCCTGCATAAGTGTGCATATGTGTATGTAAGCCAGAAGACAAATTCAAGGATTGTTCTTCCACAGGCATGGTCTCCTGTGATCTTAAATTTACTTCATATCTCTTTGCTTTTATTTGTGTGTGTGAGGTAGTGCATGTGGGGGGTTTATATGCACATGGGTTCATGGGGTGGTCAGAGGTCAACTTTGGTGTTATACCTTATGTATATTATTCAATATTTGGAAACAGGGACTCTCAACTGGGAGCTGGGACTTGCTGATTCAACTCCACTGGTTGGCCAGCAAGCTCAGGTCCTACTATTCCATTTTTCCCAGTATAGGCTTACAAGCATATGTCACCATGCCCGACTCTTTATGAGGGTGTTATATGTCAAACCAAAGTCCTCATACCTGGGCATAAAGGGCTTTACAAACTAAGCTATTTCTCCCCCAATCCTGAATAGTACATCTAGGTTATATTTGTAGAACATACCTTTTTCCTAATGTTCATTTCTATCATAATCATATATATATCCATGTATCTATATCTATCTATTTATCTATCTATATCTTATCTATGATTCATGTATGTATGCATTTACATATCTTTCTATCATATATATATACTATGCACATATGTATCATCTATTCATATATGTATCTAGATATTTTCATTTTCTAGGTATATATACCACACTGAAATATTATTTGCTTGTACTTGAAGAGGGTAAAAGGGGTAAGTTCTAGAATGAAGACCCAACTTCCTAATTTTTAGTTGGGTACCTCATAAAAATCATCAGCATGTAGAAACGGCAATAACTTAGGCTGTAATCAACTATGCATTCGACTGGGGCATCTCAGTTGCCTAGCTTACACTTCTTCCAACATTCTCCAGCCAACGAGGCAGACATTCTATGATTCTGCGTGATGTTCTGAATCGCAGTAAAAGTGACCTAGAGAGTCACCTATAGAATGACTAAGGAAATCTTCTCTGAGAACTTGACATTTGAACTGAGACTAGGTGAAAGGAAGGGTTAACAAGCAAAGATCTTGGGGAAAAGAAAGCACTCCTAGCAGATGTGTAAAGTCCCAGAGGTAGGAGGGAACATTTGCTTACTTCAAGTTGGGTTCTGGATCAGCCAGTGTGCTTGAGACTTGCAGATGAGTTTCTCAAGTGTGCAGGAATGGATCTGGGTAGTTTTAAATGTCAGAACATGAAGTTTCTGTTCTGTTTTATTTGAAATGTAAATGGAGGCCATTTAAGGGTTTTAAGAGGTCCTTGGGAGCAATGGTGATGTCTGGAGTGGAGCGGTTACAGTAAAGACAGGACTTTAAAATACAGTGGAGGAACATAGTTCCCATCATAAAACATTCATTTATCTCATCTCTTGTGATTGCTGGCTTCTTTTCCCAAATCCATTTTTTTTCCTTGAAAATTAAATCATTGTCTTCAACACTTCAGAATTCTGACATAATTGTCTGCCTGACAGACATTATGTTTCTAAAATTTTATGTATCATACATTCCATAATTGTCTGCCTGACAGACATTATGTTTCTAAAATTTTATGTATCATACATTATTTACAAAGAAGCTTCGAATTTCCCCAATTTAATGTTTACTTTCAAGCATAGAGCATAAAATTTTTACTTAAATTCTCTTCCTATAATACATTGTGATCAGACTGCTTTTCCTTCCCTACTCCTCCAGGTTCTTCCTGTATTTTAAACAACAAAGGAATATCTTTATTCTCTTTTCAACATTGAGGCATCCTTCTTTCTTAGCTGTAGAGATACTTAGTTCTTCCACTTACATGATTCTCATTGCTCTCGGTTCTATTCCACCACGCTCTAGTCTACTACCCCTCAAAAATTGACATAGCCTCTTTGTAGAGCCTGAGGCTGAAGATAGACTTCATATCATAAGAGAATTATGATGCCAAAGTGGATAATTAAATAGGCACCAGACATCATTGCTCTTAAAGTCAGTAACCGCAGTCTATAACAGAGAATCCCCTAAGGGTGGCTGCTCAAGAGCTGTGGAGTAGTCAATGATGAGGGTCATTTTCTATAATGAGCAAAATTAAAAGGCCATTCTGGTGTCCTTTTCCAAACAGGGTCATGTTTCATAGAGGTAGTTTGCTGTTTCTCCCATTAGCAGCTAGCAACTTTTCAATGTACTCATTTAAATTTCTTTTCTGGATACCATGGTACATGAAGTTTTTTATAAAACAAAGTACATTATAGATTTTCAATCATCTATTCCTTTTGAAAATATAGCAGGGTATTGTGAACATTTTTTAAACTGTCAATGAATGTATTCTTAAAGCATGATGTTAAATAATAAGAATGATAATAGCTTTTTTCTAGCACACTACATTTATTAATTCATTTAATTACAACAATTTATGATGTAGATACTAATAATATATCAAGAGCTATGTAGTTAAAATAGCCAAGTGTATAAGTCCTAATAGTAATAAGCAAAATTTACAAAATGTTTATAATGAGCTGGTCACAACAATGACTACTTTATATAAATCAGGTTATTTATCTTTTTCCTAATAAATATATGAATTTATCTCATTTGTCAAATGGGAAACCCCCTTTTTAAAGTAAATTAATTTGGGGAGGTTAGTACATAGTAAAGGCATAATTCATATCCAGACAAAAGTATGCTGTTAAAAAGTGTTGTAGTAAGTGTTGCTGGATTTCCCCATCTTCTCAGTGTCTCAGTTCTAGAAGATCTGACCATAAGCAAAAGAAAGAAAGGAATATAATACCTGAAGTTTGTTGAACAGGAAAAATCAATGGCAAGATAAAAATACTAGGATGATTCAAAGGTTGCTTTGAATTTGTCTCTCCCAAGCTGGGACATTCTCCCTCCTTCCCGTGTGTTACCTGGAGGTTACATGCTGGGTTTCACCAATGCAAGAAGTTTTGGCTACTTTTCCCATAACACTGGCAAAGAAGGAAGAAAGGGTTTGTTTTGGCTCCCAGGTTAGGGGAAGTTGAGATGGAAGTGTGTGAAGCATTTGCAGTCACTGGGCAAAGGGTTTAAAGTAGTCAGTTCACTATTCGTTTATTCAGCCTCATAGTGTAGAGTGGTCCTATTCAGGTCAGGTCTTCCCTGCTCAGTTAAATCTCCCTGGAAACGTCTTCATAGACACACCTATATTTCCATGGTGATTCTAAATCTAATAAAGCAGAGAGTGGAGATTATCACCAAGGGGCGAGAAAACCAAAGTCAAAACGCTTCTTCACACCCTCTCCCTTCTTTCATTCTTTGCTACTTCTGGTTGCCAATAGCTGTGTCCTTCCCCCACACAATTCGTGTTCTGGAGACTTCTCCCTAATCTCTCTCTGTCTCTGTCACCTCTGCAACTGCCCTTCTTTCCCCTGTCCTCTCTGCCTGGGGTATGGCAAGGGACATCACTGTTGTTAATATCTGCAAACATCTTCATCCTCTTTATTCTTGCAAGCCTGCTTGCCCTTTATGATACAAACTATTACAGGTGGCTTAAAGGAAATTCCAACAGTTTAGTTCTCTTTCCAATCAGGGTCCTGATTTCAGAACCAAAAACTAGATGGGAAGACAAACGACATAAATGAACAGAGGACATTTTTTCAGTAAGAGAGATGGTGAGGGCAAGGCTTTTGGTAATGCTGATTGGCTGTTTGGATGGCAAACCAAACAATAAATAATCAGTTGTGTAGAGAAAACAAGAGAGAAAAATTTAGCCAGGAATCCCTGGGTTCGCCAATCAGCACTGATATCTGCACTGCAGAGAAGTATTCATAGTGTCTTTACAGGGAGCTGTCAATCAAGGCCAGAGTCTAAAATGACTGGAGGCTAAGAAAATAAAAATGTTGAGTAGTGAGGATACAGCAAGACACTCCACAGAGACATTGCTGCCCTTTTAAAACAGAGGTGTTGGTACATCCAGCATCAGAGGTAGGAAAGAACAAAGATGGACTTACAGACCTTGCCTTACCCCACAGGCTAGCAGTTATGGAAAAGCCTAGGTCATGTTAATGCGGTACTGTAGCATTGCCATGTTATGTGAAGACAGGATTGGTGGCATCACTTAAGCTTTCCGAAGTTATTCCAAAGTTTACTGAGAATTTATAAGATTTTGCTTTGAACACAGCTCCTTTTGATTGACAGTTCATACTAGTGTTTACCTTTCTAACAGAAGAATTTCATCTTCTGTATTCCCTCTAACCTGTACAACAAACTGGTTGCATCTGGCTGTGCCATAAACACTTATAAGTGCTCACATTCCTATGTGATTTTCATAAAGTTGATGGAGATACCTATTTTAACCACACCACACAGGCAATCTGTATAATAGATTCCTACTTTCTTCCAGGATATGACTCAATGCTATGATAGAATGAAGTCTCTCCTGGTAACCCAGAGACAGAGAGAGACAGAGACAGAGAGAGAGACAGAGACAGAGACACAGAGAGAGAGAGACAGAGAGAGAGAGAGACAGACTGGGCCTAGTGTGAACTTCTGAAATCTCAAGGCTTACCCCATGTGACTGATATTCCTCCTCTAAGAAGGCCACACCTAATTCTTCAACTGTCTACAGCTGGAAAACAGGCATGCAAATACATGAGCCTATAGGGGTCAATCTCATTTAGGCAACCACACCTTGTTTAAAAAAACTATAGGTGAGTAATCTGATTCTTTTTTCAGATACCTTATAGTCCTGTCTTATAGGTGATGTTTGGTTTCCCAGCATCAGACAAGGATGGCCTCCAGAGACAAATGATTCTAGCAACAGCCTGCTAGATGGGGAGGGCACAGGCTAGCAGCAAGGAAACTGAAGCACAGATTGTGTCTGGCTTTCTTAATGTCACATGGCTCAACTTAAATAGCCCCATCAGTTCTACAGTATGTCTTCAGTCAATAAGATGGTAGGTACATTAGGCAAATGCAACTGCTCTGCCTTAATTTTGATAGTTATTGTACTTAGCTATAATTCTCCATGAAATAGTATTGATATTTCCATGGGGCCCTGGGCTATTCTAGAAATACATGCTCTGAAAACGCTCCAAGGGAAAAAAACTGCAGCTCCTATTCTCTAGTGTTGAATTTCATGATCTTTGCCAAACAGTTTACTAAACAGCCAACAAACAAAAAAAATCATCCCTTAGGAAGGAATCAATATTCCCCATAAGACTTCCCAACAGGTCACTTCTGGAAAGAAGGAAAGCAAGCTTCTCCTCATTGAGCAAAGTTTGGAAGCAACCAGAAGCCATCACCTCTTTCTACTTAATTTTCAAAGTTAAAATAATAACATTTATAGAATTTGGACATTCAAGTTTCTTAAGGGTGTAACCTAAAATAATTGCTATCTACCCTCTAGAGTGAGTTGGTCAATGTAATTAACAAGTGCAAATTAGGCAAGATTGGTTTAAACATTACATGGAATAGTGTTGATGAATCTTGAGGCACAGGAGCTCCCTCTGCCTCTTAATTGCTTCTAAACTCTCTGAATTTGTATTGTGGAATTCAGCTGTGCTACTCTGAGATATCTGGATGTGATAGCACATGACTAAATTGCCAGTACCCTGGAGGCTTAGGTAAGAGAATGGCTGTGAATGTGAAGTCAGCCTGGGTTGGACAGGGAAATGCTATCAAAGTCAAGAGCTTTGAATTCCTTCATTTATGAGTTCTAGCTTCAGTCTCACTTGGACAAAGATAAGTAGTCAGGTTCCATCTTCCCTGAAATGGTCTTTGAGTCCCTTACTTCTGACAACGATGAAAATGAAATGAACAAATAAAATCTATCTTTGTGATGATCACAAACCTAATAAGGATGCTTTTCATTAAGTGACTTCATTGTCACTGTGATTAGTATGTCAGCATTCATCCATTCACAGAAGTCAGTTGTGTTACCATGCTCAGCCCTGATCCATGAAGTATTCTCAGTTTGGCAGGGAGCAGATTCCTCCTTCTCTCCCATAGACTTGTTAATCTAATGGAGATGACATACCAAAGGACTGCAACAACAAGGCTTGCATTTTTTTAGGTTTCTCAAAATAGACTTAACTCATTTTTATTTTTCAGGATTATCCTAATAATTGAAGCTATTTTTCCATTATTTGAAGTGGGAGCGGACTGTAATTGATAATGTCACTAATCATTTTTCAAAAGTTTCCTTCAGAATAGGGTACAAGGAAATAATCTATATTCTCCTGCCTTTAAGAAAATAAAAGGTGTGCACTTAACATAGTTTTTAACTTCCTATAATGTGCATAATTATGTTGATACTTCACATAAACATATTATATCCTTTTATTATTAATTTTGCAATTGTTCAATTTTACCCCTTTTAAAGTTAGACATGAATTTACGAAATGTGAGGTTGGGTGCATAATAAAAAATTTAAAATTTAAAATAGATTTTCTATACTTTTGTTGATTGCAATTCACATTTATATAATAATATGAATGTGTAAACTTACCTACTTTTGAGAGATAATTCTAAGATATTTTATTTCTCATCTAAATCAATAGTCTCCAGCTCCTTCATAAATAAGGACAGTCTTATATTGAATCCTAAAATATACATGAAATTAAATGTTCTGCTTAAAGATTGGTATCCAGGCCAAGAGTCTCACTCAGTTCCATAACGTACCTACCTACCGACACAACTTCCTTTAATCCTCAGAGAATTCCAGTACTTTTAGAAAATAGTTAAATCATGTGATTTTTTCTTTAATAGAGTGTACTGTGTTCTAACAATTTTAGACCATTATCAAATTCTGTGAGGAAGCTTTCAGTGTTAATTCTAAAATCACTACAGATGATCCTCATACAAGTGTCCTTGTAATGACCATTCAATTCATGTTACTACATAAAGAGAATTTATGCTACTACTAAATACTGTAGTTCAATGAATGTAAAGATATTTGGCTATCAAGCCCTTAAAACATTGATAATTAGTTTTAAGTTGAGTATGCATATGTGTGCTCTAGGCAAGCAAAATATGATTTCAGATCGTACGTTTTTGCCTTATGTTATTTACCTTGTCCCGTGTGCGTGCGCACACGTGTGTGTGTGTATTTGTGTATGTACATACATGTGTGTGTGTTTTCACACAGTAATTTTTTACTGCATTATATGTGGTCTTGGCTGTCCTTTAACTCCCCTATATAGTTGAAGGTGACATTGAACAGTTGGTCTTCCTGATTCTGCCCTCAAAAGGCTGATGTTACAGGGATGTGCCCCTACAAATAATTTATATTGTTTCTTCTTAAGGGCAACACTTTTTGCCCCAAGCTTTATAGTTTACTTTTAAAGACTTTATTTTAATTCAAATGTAGCTATGAGCATACACACGTGTACACACACAGCATACACATGTTGCTGTAAGAACTCCCATATTTGTATATATATAAACACATATGTATGTGTGCATATACATGTGTCTATGTACATATCCATATACATGTAAGGAATGAGCATGCTTGTATTTCCTTAGTGGTTTTTGGCCAGTCTTTAAAACAAAAACCTTCTTCTGAGTTATTTTTGTTAAGGTTTATGGTATAGCTATTTCCTTCTCTGCTAAGCTAAAATAATTTCTTTTGTTGGTTAGTTATATGTATCTTACAACACACACATATACATATATATATACATACATACATATATATATATATTTAAGTCCTGGCATATTGTTTTCTAACTTACTTTTTACTTAACAATACAGTCTGGCTATTTCTTCATGGGAGTATATAACCAAACCTAATTCTTTTTCATAAGCTTTTCCATTGTATGGACTCAGGTGAGTTCTTTCAATTATTCTTCTATTGCACCTTTCCCATACTAATGTACTCTATTATGTTGTAGGCTCTCTTTCTCATTGTTCTTCCTTTGAAATATTTCTGTTTTCCATTGTAATAATTTCTACAATTTTGGGCTTCTGAAAACTGTTAAGGGGTGAGCATGTACTTGATTACCTTGCTCAAGTTTTTGGGTTTGTTCCCCAGCATTGCAAAGACAAAAGTCCTGAATGTTGGATATGTGCATGTCTGTGGGAATTATGTAAATTACACTCTTTGACATTATAGATCGAATTTCTTTGTTTCTTTCAGTGTGTTCATTTTGTCCTATTTCTGTCATAAGACTATAAATGAGCTTAGGGTTTTTTAGTGTATTTGCTTAGTGGTTTTTTTTTTGTCAGTCTTTAAGACAAAAACATTCAACTGAGCTTTTTTTCTTCAGGTTTATGGTTTCATTCTCTGCCAATCTAAAATAAATTTCCTTTCATTTTTATATGTATTTTATATAACATATTTCTTTGTGTGGATTTTTAAAATAGAACGCAATTGCCGAATTGTTTGTATGTAAATACCTATGTGAATGCTTGTGCGCATGTGTGAGTGATAATATATGTAAGCACCTGTTTGGCTCCAGTGCTTGGGCAGAATATAATGGTGGTAAGAACACATAATGGAGAAGCTTCTTCGCCACATGACGTACAGAGAGCCAGGAATGAGATGGTAAAGCCAAGCATGGGACATCCCTGAGAGCCTATTCCCAGCAAACAACATCTTTTTGCTGGACACAGCTTCCCCAGAACAGCTGTGACTTTGTCTGCTTCCTTGCAGTTTCCAGTAGACACAGTATCAGAGCAGACCTGATGGTCCTCTGCTTCTTTCGGGCTCGTCCTATTCAATGTTCCTTGAGCCATAGGTACAGAAGTAGCTTGAGCAATGTAACAGCATGGGGTGGAGATAAAGAAGGCTCAGTGGTAAAGAGCACTGCCTGTTGTGCCCAAGGACCTGGGCTCAATTCTCAACACTTACATGGCAGCTCGCAACTGTCTGTAATCCAGTGCCACATAATCTGACACCTTCATACAGAAACACATGGAGGCAAAACACCTGTAAAAATAAATAAATCTTAAAAAAAGAAATGTAATAATATTGATCAAAATCCCTGACAAATGGAGTTTGGATTCCCATCCCACAATGAGAGATGCACTCGCACCCTGGACTCTTGGGGGAGGGTCTAGGCCCTGCCCTGGATGAAATAACAGACTATGGACACCCTGATGGAGGACCTCACCCTCCCTGGGGTAAGGAGAGAGTATTGGGGGGGTTGGTGGGAGGGTGCAGGAGGAGGGGAGGGAAAGGGAGAGGGACCTGGGATTGACATGTGAAGCAACCTTGTTTCTAATTTAAATTTAAATATAAAAAAGAGAGAGAGAATGTAGGGGAACATGGGAAGGAGGACAGGGAAGGAAGAAGTGTTGTAATTATATTTTAATTTAGAAAAAGTAAAGCTCAATCAGGTCAGATTAGCATATTCAAAGCACATAAAACTGTTTGCTATTCAATGGAATGCACCCCCCTCACCGTGTGTATTTGTGTATGTGAACACACATGGTCCTGTGTGAAGGTTAACATTCAATATCACATGTCTTCCTTGATAATTCTCCTTCTTACGGTTTGAGACAGGCCACTTAGGACGTGGAATTCATGGGTTTAGCTAAATTGGCTGCAATTTAAGCTCCAATAATTAATCAGACTGTCGGTGTCCCACCTAAACCTGAGGTTCCAGGGTTCTAGACTACACTGATCCATCCAGCTTTTATGTGGGCTGAGGATTTGATCTTGGTTCTGTACATTTGTGCAGAAGGCATTTAGTCAACTGAGCAATCTCCCCAGCTTTCCTTATTTTCTACTTTGAATAGACACATTGGCATTTAAGACGTGCATTTTTGGTTTGATGTACACTTTTATCTCAGTATTATTGAGTCGAATCTGTATCTCTCTTTTGTTCCACCACTGTTCAGTATTCTATGATGAGCAGTATCAAGATAACATAATCTTTTATCCTCCATCAACTATCTGAAATCACAGGAGTTTGCGTAATTTATCTTTCTGTAATATTTTGTGTTTTCGCACTGGCTTTATTGTGTCTAATGTTTTGCATTTTGCTTCTTGGAGACAGGTTCTCACTATGTACTCCTAGAACTCATTGTGTTGGTGAGTCTGGCTTCCTGACCTGTGTTATGCTTTACCCACAAGAGCCACGATTCCCATCGTTTTTGACGGTTGTGTTATAATGATGAGTATATAGCAACTGTTCCTTAAAATCAGTGTTAATCTTAGTTCTACAACAGAATACAATCATAAAGCTGTGAGTCTTTAAATTGATGTTTATCTTTTGCTTTGCATTTGGAAATTAGTTCTCTACTAGTGTGACAATACAAATTTTATTAAAATATCTCCTACTTTAAAAGGAAATGAAACTTCTCCTGGATCTCACAATAATACTCCTTGAGGGTTACTTAAAGCAAACTGCTATCCTGCTATGTGCTCAGCCTGTTTCTTTAACCAGGCTTAAAGAGAAAAATGAAACAATGAACCTTACTTGCCTTGGATTTCCTATGTAATCAGCTTATGCAACCTAAATGAATGTATTGCTTTAATCAAGTGATATATTTTTCTCTAATGAAAATCAGGAAGAAGTGTGTGTGTGTGTGTGTGTGTGTGTGTGTGTGTGTGTGTGTGAGTGAGTGATGACAGTCATTTGTCACAAACAGTAAAGGGTCAAATGTGACCTGATACGACACATATCTGTCATAAATGTTGAAGGCAGCATGTGGCGTGGATATTGACTGATGATGCTGTGCTTCAGCACTGAATGCTTGAGGGCCAGTTTGGGTAAATAGCTATATTTGTACTAAAACTCAGTTAAAGATGTAGTTAGAGTATCACCCATTCCTTCCTATTGTGATGCTTTCTGTTTTTGTTTAATAAATACAGAGCAAAGCCCTTTGTTAGGGCCAGTTAGACTTGAGCACGGTGTGGGAACAAGACAGACACACATCAGACAAGACACAGTAAAGGGAGCCCAATCACAATGAGATGTCAGGAAGCCATATAGACACACAACAGATAGACTTTAGTCCAGAAACCAGGAACTATAGACAGTTGAAAGACATGGGGAGAGAAGCAGGGATTGCAAACTTGGGTTTCTTCTTGGTCAAATAATTCCAAGAGGAAGTGCTTTGTGTTCTTTGCCTCTGAGATTGTCATCTCAGTACTTAGGTGATACATACCAGATCCTCTCAATCCAGTTTTAAGAGGTTATTAGGAAAAGCACAGTTATGATTCTCTGTTCTTTATAGATGATGGCCAGTTTGGGTGGATATTAAATAAGTCCTCAACTTCAAGTGCTTTCTCACACTAATTAGTCAAATAATAACTCTAATAGAACACATGATGCTTGAAGATTTACACTGTGCTGTCAGGTTTTCCTGATGAGGTTTTTGGTGAATTATCTCTACAAAGAATGAATGACAGTCTACAGATCCAATGTTAATGGATAGATGCAGACATTATTTTTCAAATAATATATTCTCATCATCTTATTTCCCTTCCCTAGTTCCTCCCAGATCTTGTCTACCCAACTTCATGCTCTCCCATATCAAACAATCAAGCAAACAAACAAAACAAATAACACTCACAGAGACCATGACAACATGCCCGAGACCTGCACAAGTTCAAATCAGACAACGTCCCAGCATAGAGAAAGGGAAGTAGACACAAGGACCCATCCCCAGTCAAGAAGCTCTTTCTAATTGACACCCCTGGGGAAGAGAACAATACATTTGCTACGCTATGGTATCACTATTTATGTCACCCTCACTCCAGGGAAGGGCCCAAGGCCAGGAGCCATTGGACAACACAAAACAAACTCCAATTTTTGTGTGTATGTGTGTGAGTGTGCTCTTCGTTTTGTTTTGTTAGTATTTTCCCTTATTGATTCTTGTTGCTATTTGTTTCTTTGCATACTTTTTTGAGATAAAGAATGATTTGGGTTTTTAAAAGACAATTGGACTATAAGTATCCTATCAAAAAATAGCTTATAATGTAATGTCGAGTTTCTACTAATGTATAAGCAAAAATTGAAAAAAACAATGTATTTTTCTAAATCATATAGACAGTGTTGATATTTATTTCTCAAATTTAAATCAACAAATTGAGATGTATCATTAAGTAATAAATATGCTATGTAGCAAATAGTTGAGCTACAATATAAATTTCCAAGTAGCCAATAAAATGTTTCACAAGCTAGTTACTCAAAATCTACTTCATTTCTTTAATAGCAAATCAAAATGTAAGTTAATCAGAATTTTTATCAATAGCTAATGTTTTGTTATGTTTTTCTGTTTATGTGCATATGTGTAATAAGTGTGTTTGCCTGTAAACACATGTGTTCATGTTTATGTAAATGTATGTGTTCGCATGAATGGAGGCCAGAAGACATGTCTCCTCAAGTACTATCCACCTTTTCTGTTCTTTGAGATCTCAGTGGACTAGTAGACCTTGCCAAACAGATTATAATGACCAGCTAGTGAGCCTGAGGAATCAACCTGTCTAGCTTCTTTAGTGCTGAGATTCCAAGGGCATGCCACCATGCCTAAGATTTTTATGTGGGTTCAGGGAATTGCACAGCAAGCACTTTAATAATTTAGCTATCTCCCTAGACTCCTCCTATCTGTTTTGAACATGAAAAACTGCTAGAGCAGAAAATGATGTCTGTTATCATTGCATGCATAACTGATTGCAAATGCAGAAAAGAGACTTGTTGAACACATAACAATTTGTGAAACAACCAAATAGTACATTTTGCTGCTTGCTCTTCCTGTGTCATTGGTGAGGAAATGTTAAAGGATTCCAGTTTTGGGGGAACTAAGAGAATCTCATCTTAGAACAGCTCTAAGGATGCAGTTGTTCTTTTTGCTGTTAGGAAGGTAGAAATGCCCTTCAAATACTGATGTGCACAGCACATTGGGCAGATTGAAAAGTGACTACACTGAAAGCCAATGGTAAGAATGAAAAACTATTCACAGCACTTCATGAACACAGACTCAGGAGAGCCTCAGAGAGGTGTAATTTAAATCCCATCCCTGAGTAATGCAAACAGGAAGGAACCACATTCCTTCAGCGCCAATTATTGCCAGACATGGTCCTCGACCTTCAATATCTCATTTCACTCTCACAAGACCCCTTGAAGTGGGTATCATTATAGTCCTCATTTTATTGGAAAGGAACTTAAGAGGTCAGAATTTAAATGAAATGTCCAGGGCCACAAGCTAGAAGATAGCAGGCCTGGGATGGATTACAGAATTCTTTCCTTATTGGCTACAACAAATGTAAAGAGCAATACAGAAGTTATTCAATTAAAGTTCCTGCACAAAAGGTATTTTTGCTTTGATGGTAAATGATTTTATTTTAGTCAGAAATCATTGGGTCAAGAAAATAAATTTGTAAGAAACTTCTAAAAACTAGAAAAATGCCATTGTGTATGCCATACAGGGAATACCAAGAGAAAATAACCAACAGACAATTTTAAACCATTGATAAATAACTTTAAAAATGTAAATTCAAACTCTAAAAAAGAAACTAAAAAAATTAAAATAAATATTCAGATAATTTTGCGTCCTTTCGAGCTTTAAAGAAATATGTAGGTCTCATCTTGCATGTCCTGTTCATTATTAAATGAAATTTAGAATGAGCACATGCTTTTAAATCAAATAACAAAAATTTTAAAAGACAACCACATAAATATTTTATGTAATTGAGGCAGTCCTGAACACGAGGAACTGTGTGTTCATCATCTCTGATATCATACACCCATTATGAAACTAAGTATAAAAGCAACAATACTAAATAACAGAATTACACATGGAGTATATACAAAACAAAATGTTTTCCTTTGCTTATCTTGTTTAGGGGGGCTGGGTGCGGTGTGTTGGGGAAGACCTTGCTAGTGTTTGATAGGCAATGACTATGGAAAGGCTGAGCAGTGGAGACCTCAGCTGCGACAGTGAGAACAAACAATATTAAAATACCCCCTCCCTGCTTCTTATTATAAGCAGACAGTGGTAATTCTACATGATGTCAGTAGCCCTCCCAGACAAAACACTTTTGTTACCCAAATTCTAAGCAGTTGCTTATTTCCAGGCCAGAAATCTTCTACTGCCTGCCCTTGACACACTACTGCTCATGAGTAAAATTCAAACAGCAAACCAAAGCACTTGTGAATACCAATTAAAAGACATAAGGTCTTGGGTGAAATTCAAAATATCTCCCTAGGTTTTTATTTTTCTTCAGTAGATGTAAATAGATAACTCAGCATGATAAAATTTTTGAGCATGAATTGATATTGTAATTGATTTAAAATATTAGAAGCATTTCATGAAGAACTTTAATAAAGCAATGATCCTTGTTAATATATTATGCCTTTTATATTGCCATTATAATTCTGAGGAATACAATTAAGTGACATAAAAAGTAGCTGAATATGAAGAGGAAAGAAATAAAATATTTTTAGTAATAGATTATATATACTTGTCAAATTGACAAAAGGAACAGAAACATCACGTAAGCTGAGAGCATAATTTCTAGACTCATAAAGAAGCTGTTTATTTTTGCTTTCTCTATACATTAGGAAGTAAAAATTGTGATGAAAACGCAGAAGAATCAAATCACAAGCAAAAGAAAATGAAAACCAAAATACTTAAACATTTCTTATAGCAGAGAACACACAAGAATTATTTAAGAAAAGGCAGCATAGGGAAGTGTGAAAGCTAATTTTTGAGTAATTATTTATTTTTACTTTCTGTGAATAAGTGTTTAGCCTGAATGTACATGAATGTTGCCTTCAGGAGCCAGAATAGGAACTAATTCCCATGCACTGGAGCCAAGAATGGTTAAGCAACCATATGGGTGCCAGGAAACTGAACCTGAGTCCTCTAGAAGAGCAGCAAGTATTCTTAACTCCAAGCTATCTCTCAGTCCCAGAAATAAAACATTTTAAAATTACATATTATGTCACATTAGGAGATGGAAAAGTTGAATAGCTAAAAATAAAATATAATTATTTTTTACTCTTTCTAGACTTAACTCCATCATTTTAATTTAATGAATACTTATGACATCCAGATAAAAATCCCTTTAGTGATGTCTTGAATTGATTATATCTATTGGCTCTAGATGAAAAATGAACAAGTAAAAATAAGTATCTTTGAAATGATGTTTTAGAAAAGAAGACAATGGATTCTTTACTTGTTGTAGAAAACACTAGAGTATAAGACTTAGAAAGATAAATGGCAGTATTGACACAATTATTAATTAACTCTGTGGGACAAGTAAAGCTCAGTAACGAGAGTGTACAAGTCCCAGGGTTCTTTGCTCAGCCTTATTAAAATGAAAAGTGATTGACAGTGAAAATCAAGGGCCACACATTGCAAAGCATAATCCATAAGCTTGTAGACTGCACCATGAATATTTTAGAAGCAAATGGATGTTGTAATGGACCAGCAAGGCATGAAAATTCTTTTCTTACATCATGTTTACAAAGATCCAGTTCCATGGAGACCCAAAAAGTGAAGAAAGTGGAAATTTTTGAAAAATATCATCCCATGATGTGTTAATGATATAAGGGAAAAGGAAAATCAAATATACAAGGCACAGGCCACAAAACTTAGTTACATGTGAATAAAAGCTCTGTAAAGTAAAATAAACTATATAGAAAATTAAGAAAAAAAACCCTTCATCACAGGTGTGCAATACCAACTATTTGGAAGGGTGCAAAAGGAGGATTCTAAGTTTGAGCCAGTTGAGGCTATCCAGTTAGAATTTTCCCAACCAAACCAAACCAAATCAGGTCAAAACAAGCTACTCTTTTATTTAAATGAAAAACAATCACATTTTACATACTAATCTCAGTTCTCTCTCCCTTCCATCCTTCCATTCTCCCCACTAGCCCCCCCCCATTCCTACCCCTATCTTCTCCCCAGGGATATCAATGTCTATGATATCATTTGGGACAGGGTCTAGGCATTCCCCCATGTGTCTAGGCTGAGAGAGTATCCCTCCATAGGGAATGGGCTCCCAAAGTCCCTGTATGTCAACAAGATGATCATAATATATTGTATGAAATTCTCAACGAATTAATAAAATATTAAAAATGTACATGCACAAGTTAGATAAATGGATCCAAAATATGATTAAATGAATCACAGAAAAAGACATTTATAAGAGAATAATACAGGAAAATCATTAGAAATAGTAAAATTGAGCAAGAACTTGTTCTTAAATTGGATAAACCTCCAATTTAAACCAGTTCACTCCCAAAGTGGAGCTAAAACATGACTGAGTAACATTTACAAGCAAAAGGAAGTTGAGTATAAAATATAGAGTGAGACCTGGAAAGAAGGATCATTCATGACCAAAAGGAAAGAGAGAGAGAGAGAGAGAGAGAGAGAGAGAGAGAGAGAGAGAGAGAGAGAGAGAGAGAGAGAGAGAGCTAGACTGGTTTTCCTGGGTGTCTGAAGAGTGTATGCCTGTAGTTGACACACCCTCTGCATAGCAACTCACTAAGACCTAGACAATTGAGACCAGAGGAAGTTGCAATCTTTTCACAATCGAGTTTGACTATAATTTGTTATGTACAGAAACACTTTTAAGCCATAGTTATAGGTCTAGAGAAGCAGCTTTAGGCCAAACTTAGTTCCATTTCATAGGATAGGGTGAGAGCTTATACTATATGTGCCTGAGGGAGAGCACCCTAAATTTTCACAGATATACAAAGGCAAATTGTGACCAATACCACATCTTTGCTAACATTTCTGAGTCATTCCCCTACCCCTTCATTAGTGAACAAGGGCCAGATGACTCGTCTTACAGATGATCTGTGTTGCCTGTTGGAAAGTGTGGCTTCCATGTACAAAAGCAAGACCACTGGTGCATGGGATACCCCGGTCTTTCACAGTGAGCCCACCAGAGTGCCATCAAGTTGTGGGTATTAGGGACCTATGTAACATCACCACAAGAGAGGAAAGGAGTAGAAGGAGGTACAGCTTGTAGAGAGAACAAGTAAATGATACACCCCAGAGTTCAGGGGCGCTACACTAGAAAAAGAAAGGATCAGGTGCCCAGGACCTTCGTTTCTTTTAGATTTTACTAAAGATCATGACATTGCCTTCCTTCCAGGGTAACAAAGGTCTTAGAGAAGAGATTGGGGCTTCCATCTCTTGGGACTAAGACACAAGGGCATTTTTTATCTTAGTACCATTTGGTTTAGCCTGGTACTGAGCGAATAGTATGTCTGGGTGATGTAGAACTTCAGATGTGCTTAAAGAAGTAACTATTTATGGTCAGTTTGCCTTTCGCTTGTTAGGTTGGGGTCAGTGTAAAGCCCTGGCATTGATTCGTCTTTAACCTTGTAATGACGCACAAGCACTGTGTGGATCTCTATTATTTACTGAATAGCTGGTGCTGTCTTATTTACAATCCAGCGGTACCTGAAAATAGTTCTTTGTAGATTTGAGATTTTCCATCACAGTATTTAAGGTCTGTCCCCTTCTAAAAATATTTAAATTCCTATTTAGTGGAGCATTACTGATCATCCATCAAGCTATTAGTCTCAGAGGAAGTGTCCATGCTGATATACACTTGTCTCCAACGGTGTCGGGAAAGGAGATGCCTGCAGAAGCTTTTAACATCCTTTTTTCCTGCCTACTGTACCTATTGATAAAATTGAAGCATCCATTAAATCTGAGTTCACCACATGGAATACATCTGTCCAACAGCTTCCGAGACTCTGGTGAGTTCAATATGCATAGGGAAATGTGTGTTTATCTACTGGGATATGTAGGAATTGATAATGGCCTGGGTTGGCTTGCATGCATAGTTACAAATGTATTTTCCCACTCTGTAAAAAATACATACACACAAATACATACATAGCTAATCTCAGTATCTATGAGTTCTATATCCATGAATTCAACTAATTCAATTAATTAATTCAATTAACTCTGAAATAGAAGTAGTTGTGAGAAAACTAAAGGTATTAGCATTAAGCCTATATAGACTTTACCTTGTCATTATCACATTATAAGTGAAAAGTATTTTCATTGTAATTTTTACTTGTTAGATAAGCTCAAAGGTGATGCCTGAAGCCTTGGAGGACACATAGTACCTATTGAAAACACCATGCAGTCTTACATAAGCATATTGCACATCTTAGAATTTTAGTGTTACTGAGAGCCCTGAGGATCAACTTTCCTGGATACAGAGGAAAACGTCTATAGCTGACAGATTAAGTATTTAAGAAAAAAACAAATATCTCAAACATTGAAACACAAAAGCATTTCACATCTCATGGGAAGATTGACTTCCTAACACAGTGTAGTAAATTAATCCAGGTGAAAACTAGGACTGACTACTCCAAATAACTTTAACAAAATAAGGGTGGGGCTTGATAATGTTTTGCAAATACGTACCTCATAATTACATTCCAAGAAATAATATTTAAAATATCAAAAATGTCATAACCTAAATGAAAAGGACCGTCTGGAAGAAAGTATAATGATTCAGAATAAGAAATTAATGTCTTAATATTTAAGATCTTATAGTGATTAATCTGAAATGCCAACATTACACACAGTAAAAGGATTATGAGTTCATAACTGGTATAATTCATAGATACTAAAATTATAGATAGCCAAGCTCCGTACATATCAGCAAATGAAACCACAATGAAGAGCATGTGTAGTTCATGGCTTTGTTAACAACCCCATAACATTACCAGAACTGATCTGTTGGGTAAATACACACAGAACGATAGATATGGACATAAAATATTTACAAATAGTTTGAAAATACATAACTTTGGAATTTAATTTTTATCACAGTTTTATTTCTATATGTTCAGCTTTCTGTAATAGTGGCCTACAATTAAAAACACAACTAAAAATTCATATATGTGAATGCATGCATGTCTATGTGAAATCAGTTCTCCTGATTATAAACCAAGATCCTAAGGATGATAACAAAACTCGCATCAAAGTCCCTTTAGGCAGTTTCTGGTTGAAATGTGTGGTGCGATCTACAGTGAGGACTGACCTTTAGGTAGAATGATGTAAGTAATTATCACCTTTTGTGTGAGAAGTCTTGGGAATCACAGCTGAAGTTTTCACAAAAAAGCTATCATGCTCCTAGATAGAAGTTTTTCCACCTCAAAGATGAACACATGTTTGAAGAGGCCTACGTGTATTTCTATCTTGTAATTGTATGTGAGGAATTATTTTGTACAGTGCCACAGGTTAAATGCATATCATGAAACATACTCTCCTCCCGACACCTCTTTTTGTCACTTAATTCAATGAAGGTCCGCAAAAATACAGTATGAGTCAGAATATTGGAGCAGGGGCCAAGGAAGAAAAGTTCATTCAAAATTGATTTTCTTTCAGGCATCCTTGATATTCCTCATTTCAATTGTTCACCTCTACCATGGAGCTCAGTAAACACTCAGGGAAGTTGCCTTGTGCTGCGGTCGGCTGGGGACATGAAGGAATGTAGAGCAGTGTAGTCACAACATCATCAACCCAATTCTCCAAGGTAGCTGGCCAATAATGCTGTTCTAATTGAATAACTTATCCTCAGCGATTTCCCGCGGGAGAGCCAAAGGCTCAGCCTCAGCAAAGAGGCAGATGGTGCGGCATAGACAATGAAACCTGTAATTTTCTCTTGCCATTGGACATGCGAACAGTGGGCTATTCCTGCTTATTCTTTAATATTTTATTGTAATAGTCCCTTCCCAAATTATAATGTGCCGTGAAGCAGCCAAAGATGGGCTCAGTGATACATATCATATTTAATTTATCATACCTCCAGCTCACCGAACAACTTACTTGATAATCAGCAGCTGTATATGTCAGAGTCAGGTGCAAGCTGAAATGAAAACAACGGGAAAGAACCCAATTAAAACCAAAAGGGGAGATGAGTCTTGGGGCGGTGCGGTGCTGCTTTATCTAGCAGCCAAGCATGGGCCAGCAAGAACATTAGAATCCTGACGGTTTTAGCTCTGCGGACCACTCATGCCCAAGGTATTGGGGAAGACAATGGGGAAGTCCCGTTTGCTGCTGTGAGAATGGGGACTGCGTAACTTTTCCTCCCGTGGTGGGGGCCAAAGTTGGAAGCCAGGAAAGCACAGGCTTTAAAGGGCACACTGAGACAGCCCATCAGCAGGCTAACAACACAACAGATGACAGGCCCAGAGGCAAACCCAGGGCCACCAGCCCATAAGCCTGCACAGGCTTGCCAAGGAGCAGCTGCAGCATGGGAAAGGCTCATCCACACCGAGCACTGCGGTCTTGCTTGGGCCAAAGAGCCCGTGTGCCTCAGAAACAGCCTCTGCTGCCGAGAGTCCTTCTTTAAGAGGTGGGTGAAGGAAATAAAGTGGAATAGAAGCAGGGAAAGGAGGCCTCTCTATTGCTCTTGAGCCATGAACATCTTCTAGTTAGTAACCATGACTCACAGTGGTTCACCGGGCAAACCTCTGTCCCTGTGGTCTGACTAGGAGGGGGAAAGCTATCATAGCTGTAGCAAGTTAGTGCATCATTAGATTTATTAGACATGCAGGGGCCCAGAAAGATAAGCTTGGAGGTCGTAGGGCAGCACAGGTCTGCCAGCAGTCATTGAAAACAGGTGATGTGACTGGGTTGATTTTTGTTGGGAAAGGTAAATCAGAGTGGCAGCACACTAGCACACTGCCATGGATAATTCATGAATCCTCTGGTTTGTATTAGACACCCAACAATCCTTTCAGAAAAAAAATGACACAACAATTAATGTGTCACATTATAATGCTCCTCTTGGAGGAAGATAATTGTACCCAGCATCAGATAGTTATTAGGTCAGAGCGAATGCTCATCCTTTCAAAGACAGCAGCCCCTATTCACTTTGGCTTCTTACTGTAAGTACAGTATTGTATCCGTAATCACACAGGCTGCAGCCAGGAACACGGGGCTTTATCTGAGTTTTCTCTATTTGGAGTAACACCCTGATGATTCCCTACACAGGAAACTCAGTCATGTGAAACACAAATGAGCGAGATGAAAGACAGATGGATGGCTACACACGGAGAGGAGGCTTCCTTTGTTTTTCACATAAAATAAAACATGAGGACTGTCCCTCTGAAGGTTGGAGAATATGTAACAAAAAAGATCAGAGCTGAGTTCACTCATGTGTAAAGGAGAGATTTCCCCGCTGTTCGTCTCATTCATGAGGACATCAGCCAGTCGCATCCTGATTTCAGAAGACCTTGTTGAATTCCTGGGACCATAGCTTACAGGATGAGGAGTTTGGACAAGTCATTTAACCTTACTGAGATTGGTTCTCATTTGTAAAACAGAAATAGGTTTTTTTCCATATATTCAGCTTCTAGATGTTTTGAGGAAGTCAAAGAATAAAGGAGACAGAAAGATGTTTTGTAATTATATGGGATTAGATAAATATTAACAATTGCTATGATTAATAATGATGAAGATCAATTTATAGTCAAATGTGTTGTATCTTAAGCAGAGAAACTTTACCTAAAGAGAACATTAGAAATGAATTCCTTGATGAATAAAGAGATGTCAAGACCAGCTGCCTGGAGTGACCTAAAACCTGAGTTCAAATCCCCAGAATCCAATAATACACACCTGTGCTCCTACAGAGAGGTGAGAAACAGTGACAGATAGTTCTCAAGACCTCTCAGGTCAGGAAGACAGACATTCAAGGTTGTCATTTCCATATACATAGTGACAGGCATGTTGACACATATGCATATATGCACACATGTATGAGAAAGACTTCTAAAATCTTGTAATTTTTAGAAGGACAAAAATGACATGTTTCAGGGCTGTTCCTCTACATGGTCCAAAAAACTTGTTAAGATATGTTTAAAGTAAGTACAGTATCACTAAATTCTATATAGAATATTTAAAATGCTCAATAATACTCCACAGACAAGAACAGTTTCTATACTTTCTCTGTTTGTAAAGAGTCGCATTCTCAAGTGACCCAGTAGCAAGTAACAAATTTGAAAGAAATATACTGCAGCATTGACTTTTGGATAGGCCATGACAAGAGCCTGTAAGGAGAATTTGCAGGAGAAATCAAGCTACCACAGAACATATAACAATGGGTAAAATGTTTCGAGCGAGACAGAGACAGAGGAACCTGTTAGAGACAAAGAGAAGTTCAGAATGGAAACTTCAGGAATGTTGGTGAGGAGATTAAGTGTTCATGAAAAGCATCTGTTTTGTGAAGAGAACTTAAAAATGAACAAGACTTACAGGAAAAGTAAGAGGTAGAGCCTAGTGAGAGAAAGTGTTGTGGCTATGTCCTTGTGGGGGATACGGGGACCCTGACCTCTTCCTCTTTCTCTGCTTTTTGGGCATCATAAGTCACCAAAGACAGATATAATCTGATCTGTCCTCCCACAACAATGTACTGTGCCACTACCAACCCCAAGCAAAAGATCACATGACCATGAGTGGAAATATCTGAAACCATGAGAAAAATTAGTTTTTTCTTCTTTTAGGGTTATGTCAGGCATTTGTTGCAGTAATGGAAAACTTGCAAACACATTCTCCTAGTTATTTTACTTTCCTTATTCTTCTAGATAATTATATTGTATCATCATTGTAGCAGATCCAAAGATGTATCTACATCTCTATTGCCTATGAATGTAGCTCTCCTGAAAATAGTCTTCTTGCCAGTGTAATTGAGGATCTCAAGATAAGATGATCCTGGATTTAGAGTAGGCTCTGTGACCAATGATGTATCCTTATAAGAGACAGAAGAAAGAGACACCATGTGAATATTGACAGGAAATAGTCACACTGCCACAAGCCAAGGACACCAGTAGCATCTAGAATGGAAAGGCCAACAAAGCCTCTGCATACACAGTGCTCTAAGGAGTCATAGCTCTGCTCCTTGATTTTGAATGCCTGATTTCTGAAACTGTTAATCAATAAACATATTTTTAATTCTCCAAATTTGTGAAATTATTTCCCACAAAAGAGAAGTATCACACCAGAACACTTACGAACAACTTACCCCAACTCCAGCCCCTTCTTTCTTCTCCTTCCATCCACAGATGACCTTAGTATTTTACTAGCAAAATGTGTACAACCAGATGAAATAGTCTCAATGGCCCTCCAAGTCCATTAAGTGGGAGTCAATCAGAAACACTTGCCCATTTTGTGAATCTGAAGCATAAACCAAATTAGACCCTTCTTTTGCATGTCAAAGGGATCTACTAAGCCCATACTCACTAGCTCAACCACAAATATTCGTTGTCTGAATTCAAAATATGTGAGTGTGCCATGGTCTCCCTTTTTGATTTAATATACCTTTCCAAATCTGCTCATTTTTCCTGCTTCTTCTGAAAATTGTACCCACCACAAATACAGCCAAGACCCACTGTTTCTACTTTCTCTCTTTGCCTTTTCCACTCAACATTATTTAATCAAGTCTTTCTTTCCATCACTCTGCTGGAGTAACCCTTATCAAGCCTTATCTTCTGTTTTGACAAATAATGTAGCCAATTCTCAGTTCCCATTTCCCCCAGACCTGAAGGAGTTGACATAACTTACCACCCCCCTACTGACAGTATTCTGCTTCAGGCATCTGGAAATCCTACTCTTTGTCGCTGCCATGACAGGCTGAAATAATTGAAGAAGGAAACTTGCAAATAGCTACTAATTCTGTCTTTTCTTTGTGCTTGTGAACATGCCTTCTAAATCTCGATAGAGGGTCTGGTGTAGATTATGCTTTGTTTGACTCTCATCACAATCATTTATATGTGCTAAATGGTCCATGAGGACATTTACAGGTGGCATGAAAAGTCACAATCATAAAAAAAATGTTTTCTTAGGAAAAACAGAATTTCTATGAGAAAGGATCATTGATAAGATATAAATACAAATTACAACTATCAAATACTAAAAGAAAACAAGTTGGGAAAATTCCCCCTATGTACTGTGCTTTGCATGTTTTTCTATCTGTGACAGATAGGGAATATGTAACAGAAAACGCTATACATAGTTCTCAGAATCATATCCTAAATTGAGAAAACATACCCAGCATGGGGCTGGGCTGCAATGATTTTGTGATGCCAGATATGAGAGTAGAGACAGAATCTTTTTTAACTTGAGTGTTTGTAAGCATTGTCTAGATGTGATAAATGCTGGGTAGCAGGGATCCAGATTGGAAGTCAGAGAAGCAGAGCTGGAAGGAAGGTGTGGTAATGACTTCTGTCTTTACTCATGAATATTAATTCTCCTAAGGGACACTGTCTCTAGGATTACTGAGGAAATAAGGGAGGAAAGAAGGGATGGAGAGAGAGACACACACACACAGAGAGAGGGAAGGAGGGAGCAAGGGAAGCACAGAGAGAACTGTATTACCAGATAATGATATATAGGTATAATACTCCTGTGGTTTCACCTCCCTGGACTGGTAACTATTCCCAAATCTCTCCTATGGGGTTAGCAATATTTAAATAGTAACAATTGTGATGATGAATTAATCTCTCTTCTCTCTCTCCCTTCCTTCCTCCCTCCCTTCTTTCCTTCCTTCCTTCCTCCTTTCCTTTCTTTCTCTTCTTTTTTATTCTTGTTTTACTTAGCATATATTAAACCTAAAATAATAGATTTCATTATGACATTTGCACTCATACCATAATATAAACTACTGATAAGGTCATTCCTCTAATTGTCTCCTTGGACTTCCCAAATAATTGCTGGCTTTAAAAGTCTTGTCTGGTGCTGACATGAAATCCCTAGACCTCACAAATACTAGACAAGGGTTCTACCACATCCTTCACAAGAACTGCAGTCCTAGTACCCATCATCTTTCTTGGATATAGGGTTATTTGCAGATGTAATTAGTTAAGATAAAAAGGTGCCAACTAATCTACTATTACTAGGATCTTTGTTGAAAGGGGAGTACTTGATGCATAAATAGACACACTAACAGGGAAACACATGCAAACATGCAGGCTGAGATGGGAGTTGTGTTCTCCAAGGAAAATACTTATGTGGAAGCCCTAACTCTGTGTGACTGAACCATGTTAGACAATATAATAAAACAGAGAGCTCTGATCTGATACAACTAATATCTCTAACCCAAGAAACACAAGGGACTGTTGTTCCTATCTTCATTTGCCTTCTTGCCGCTCCCAGGAAATCCTGTGGTGACACCAGTGGAAAGGTAAGCACCATGAGCTTTTTCCCAGAAGTGGAGCAAAACTTGAGCTTGAACTTCCTGGCCTCCAGACCTGAAACAGCTTCCTAAGTGATGGAATCACAGGCCATGTGCCACCACACTCTGTCCTTGAATTCAACCCTGAGGAAAGTATGTGATTCTGTCATAAGGTTTTGGCTTTTGGCCTTCTTGTTACATGTCATCTGCCCCCTATTGAGGCCTGGGACTTCCATTGTTCATTTTTCTCATTACTTCTTTAGCAAAATAGGAGTTGAAATACTTGCCAATTCTAGGAAACTTATATGAGTACAATTTTCTTCCCTCCTTTTTTCTTTTATTTTTAAATAAGAATATAACATAATTACATTATTTCTCTCTTCTCCTTGGTCCCACTGAACATTCTCACATATACTTCCTTACACACTTTCACATTCATTGCCTCCTTTTCATTATTAGTATATCCATATGTGCATGTCTGTACACTCTACTTCCAAGAAGAAATAAGCACAAAGCTGACTTTTGGGAAAACTAAACCCATTAACACAAAACAAACAAATTCATTAAACTTGAAGTCAATAATGAAACAAATGAATAGACAGACAGATAGATATAGATCAATTGCATGTTCCATAGAAGAAAATGGCTTGATGGAGATGAAAGCATTTGGGCTCTAAGCCCAGCTTTACTGCAGTTCACTCGTTAGGTAAATTTCAGAAGACAGTCTCCAGCATCAGGGCCCTGCTGCTCAGCTATGAGATGATGGACTAGGAATCATTTCCCTCTAAAGCACATCGACTGTCACATTCCAGGGTGCCTTTGCCTCCTGTGATTCATCCTCACCTGTGATGGACTCTGCTGTCGGCAGTTTGGGGGCCAGGAAGCAGATGGAACCATGCAGTGGGCCCAGGTTGGGATGAAAGCCTCTGGCTCGCCTACAGGAACTGAATGCCAGCCCAACTTACAGCAATGCGTTGGCTAGAAGTGACCGCATGGAGCACTTTCAAATCTACAGGGTTTTCTCCTTATTATTTTCAGTTTCACTGTCTATTTTGTTTCACTTTACTTATTAACTTGTTCTGGGAGAATCCTTGTTAACTAGAACCATGGCTAGCACTGACCATCCTGGCACCATCCGTCTGCTTGTTTGGCGTTTGCCTCTCTCTAGAGCAATCACCTACTGCTGATTGAGATCTGCTTTGTTGTTGTGTTGTTTGTTTTAATTTTATTCCATGTTCAGTCCCTTTCTCCTTAGATATAATGACCCAAGAACACCATTGGATTTAATCTACCTTCGCTTCTATGGTTCTTTGGCTCTATTATTATCACAATACTATTATTATCCTAATAATAAATTGTGAAATAAAGTATTCTGTTCAATATAATGCTATGAAAGAACCTAGTCTCTGTTATCGTAAGACATCTGGATGTTGGAATTCAGGGTAGGAAGAAGCTCAAATCTGACTCGATGTTCTGTGTAGACACTTGACTGAAGGACAGTTTGGCTTGTACCTTAAATCAATTACCTACTCAAAAGCTATGGCAGAGAGAGGAACTCTTAGACAAGAACAACCTGTGAAAAAGTTGAATAAGAGAAGCACTGGCCAAGTACAAAGACATAGCTGTGGTATGCTTAAGATTAAAAAGGACATAAAAGTAACTCTATTGGACTTTCTTTGGATCCGATGAAAATGTTTGGAACTGGACAGAGGTAGTGTTTGATAAGCGTAAGTGAAAAGACTGCTTTTCCTCTTTTTTATTTTTTAATTTAAATTAGAAACATGCTTGCTTAACATGTCAGTCCTAGCTCCCTCTCCCTCCCCTCCTCTCCTGTCCCCACTAGTCCCCCCAATCTCCTACCCCATGCCCCTTCAATATCCAGGGAGGGTGAGGCCTTCCATGGGGGATCTTCAAAGGGAGTGTTTTGCTGTGTAGGCCTGGAACTGACTTTATAGACAAGGATGACCTTGAACTCAGAGATCTACTTGCCTCTTCCTCCCTATTGCTGGATTAAAGGCCTGAACCACCATGCCCACCTTCAAAGTCTTCATTTTTCTAAGGGTTAATTTTATGTTTAATGATTCTATCTTAATGAAGAAGTGGGGGGAGGAAAGGGGGACAGGAGAGGAGACAAAGATGGTGGAGATCTGGGAGGATGAGTGGACCTGAAATGTGAATTTCTGTGTGATATATCTGTTGCTCTAATGTCAATTGTGGGCAGGGACGTCACAGTCTATGGAAACCAATGGTCCCATGATCAGCAAATGGCCAAACAAGAGAAACATGTGACAACTTGGGCAATGGGTCTTAAAGGAGTATGTAAGAGATTATTAAAGGATGAGTTTATTAAATGGTCTGTCTGTATGTTTAGCAGTTATATTTCTACTGAACTTGTCTTGAGGAAATGTCTAAACATGTGCAAAGTTAGAGAAAAACAGTTTAATGAACTTTAAAAATGTATCATCCAACTTCAATAGCCTATTTCCATTTTATTTCAGCTAACTTCTATACATACTGTATTTCACTCTATATCCTGTGACATTCTATGTCCAATTCTACACTTCATGGCATTCCATCAAAGGCAACTAGAGCAACAAACTTCATTATACACTGAAAATTTGAAATGACATTTTTCCTTTTCCCTTCTTTTCTCCCTAACCTTGTACTGAAGTTGGAACAATGATAGACTCCAAATGCAGATGATGTTTTCCTATGTGTCAAACATAAATCTGATCACTCATTTTAAATAGAACTGAAAGTTTGTAGGTAGCATTTGATTATTGTCTCTTCAATGTCTCTTTCCTACATGGCACCCTGATCCATTTTCCTTATGGCCCCTGAGTTATTGAGAAAATGTGACCATTTGAATGACTGAACATTCTACTTCTGAGTCCATGTGCTTTCTGCCAAATGATACCATTCTGGTCAGTGGGAACCTCTTCCAGATGGACCCAGCTTCTCATTGGCATGAAGACAATGCTAAAAGAGCTCGAGTGCTCATTGTTACACTTATCATTGCTTCTAGGCACCTTCAGAGGACAGAAAAAAAGTGCATATGTCTACAAGAGAAAATGGGCACCTTTGTACTGATATTCAAAATCAGATTTAAGGTAGCATAGTTTAATTTCATTTTTTAGTTAAGGATAGAAACTCTGTCTTCATATGGTGCCCAACATGGGTCAAGAATTTCCATATAAAACAGAGCCACAGTGGGCTTCCTAGTCACAGAGTCTCATGCAGGCCATGGTGCAGAGAAACTATGGCAATTGGACTTGAAACCAGCATGGCAGATTCCTGCCAAGGTACTCCAAGCAGCAGAGCATGCTGCATGGCAGATTTAGCTTTTACTCATACAGACAAAAACAAGGTTTTGGACAATGCTACAAGCTCCTTGATGGTGGCACAGATCAGGGTCAAGGTGGTAGGCACAGCTCCAAAAGCTGGCAGTAAACATACCCCCAAAAAAGTTGGAAAGTTTAACAGGTTGCAGTTAGCAGCCAAAACCTCAGCTTTAATCTAAGCAATTCTGTTTAGTAGATTAAAGACTCATGTGGTCAGAAAAATATAGAAATACACAGTAAAGACAGATTCAGATGAAGAAAAACCTCTAAATGGTATAGAGTATGTTTTAAAATGTATATAGCTTTGGGAGAGAAAAGAAAAAGGATAAAATAAATACAGTACCTGGGTTTGGTAGCAGATGCCTTTAATCCCAGTGCTAGGGAGCCAGAGGCATGCAAATCTCTGTGATTTCAAGAGCAACCTGGTCTACATAGTGAGTTCCAGGAAAACCAAAATATACAGAGAAACAAAACCCTGTGTAAAAAAATGAAAAATAAAAATAAAAGAAATAGAGTAATAAAAAGTCCATGTAAAGATGGAAAATACACAGTCTCCATACTGTATGTTATTGTGTTGTCTTTGTATTGTTTGATTGTTGAGGAAGTAGCAACAGCTGCTAAAAGACATTTGATCATAAATTCTGCTGGATTAATCCAACTTATATATTTTGAAAATGCCTTGATTTCAAAATTTAAGTCTAAGGACATGTTACTTTGGATAGAAGTTCTGCTTTTGTTTCCATGCAAGATGAAAATCTGTGGATTCCTTCCAGACTAATATGGTTTGATCAAGCAAGACCCCCCTGAAGCAGTGGCCCAGGTTATCCAACATTCAAGACAGCTGGAACAATGCAACCTTGCAGACTACTACAAGCAGGAGTTGGCCATGATTCTGGATTTTTTTCAGGATCATCTTGGGATTGACAGCATCCCCAAACAGCAGGAAGCAGTCTAGAGAGAACTGTGCCCATATTTCCAAATATTGTTTATAAATGTTTCTTTTCATTTAAACAGGGTTGGTTATAAATGATTAATGATAACAGTCAATTTCTTTCTAAAGAAAAAAAAGAATGTTAACGAAATGTATATTTTGCATTGGTATGGATTTTGGTTTACTGATATAAGTTTAAGGTCAATTTTGTTATATGTATATTTCTACTCCAGTCCTTCAAGATTCCTGCTTCATGGAAAAGTCTGCCAGACATTCTGCAGGACACAGAAAAATGACAGACAAACTGCCTATGCAGGTGGGACAGTTTCAACATTCCTACTTCACTAAGAAGTCTGCAAGACACTCTAGACCTGTAGGTTGAAGATGGATGCCCCAATATTACAGAGGAACTTTTGGTGACTGTCCAGGCAATAAGATATCTCTGCCAATTCTAGGGTTCATATATTATCCTTCTGAGGTCTTTGGTAGAGTTGAAGACAGATACCTACCGTTAAGTTTTCATTAATTATGACAAAAAATAAGTTACATATAAAGTTTTTGACTAACAAAGATAGGATAGATGGTACAATATTTTTATTAAATTTTCAGCAATGTGAGTGGACTAAATATTGTTAGCTATGGTTCTTGCTTGACAACTGCTTTGATATGTATAATCTTACTACGTTAAAATTAAAAACTTTCTATTGATTTAGACAGAAAGGAGAGGTGTTGGGGCTGTTCTATATTGATTGATGAATAAATGCTAATTGACCAGTAGCCAGGCAGGAAGTATAGGTGGGGCTTCCAGACTAGGAATGCTGGAAAGAGGGAGGCAGTGAAGAGTCACCCAACAGACACCATGTAATTGCCAAGGAAGAAAAGGGACCAGATGTCACAGGTAAGCCCAAGACCATGTGAAAATACATAGATTAATAGATATAATTTAATAACTAAGAAATAACTAGACAATAAGAAGCCTGAGCCAATGGCAAAAAAGTCTGTGATTAATTTAAGCCTCTGTATATTTATTTGAGATTAAAATGCTGTGGGGCCAGGCAGGATAGAAACTCTGTCTTCAGAGGTGACTATAATATATCATAAAATAGGACAGTTGAAAGCTAGCATGTATTTTCATTGCCAGGAACTGTTTTTGATGTCTTGTTTTCCAACCTTACTCAAATTGATGATATGATGACTCCTTTCAACTTTATGTGACCTCTGAAAACTATATTTTTCCCTTTCCCTCATGCCACTGCCTTCATTCAATGTACAAATTCTTCTGAATTAGCTTATTTCAAGTTTGAAAAATCTCCGTCCATTCCACCCTCCCTTTCTAGGACTTTTGCAACATTTCTGTTAAAGGTATGATTCTAAAACACAGATTGATTCAAAAAAATAAAAGTTCAATGACCCTTCATTGCCACATGTGGAATCCATACTCCTTTCCTGCAAGCTCAACTCCTCCTTCATGGAGTAACAGGAGCCACTTTACAGAACTGCTATTAAGAGAAATATTCCTGTGGATACAGAACTTTCATTACTGTGTATTCACTATAGAATGGATTGCACAGAGGAAATGCAGGGAAAAGGACCAACATCATGATCATTCAGAAGCTAATTTGAAATACCGCAATGGAACTTGGAGACAGCTCAGTGGGTCAAGTATTTATCACATACTTGAAAGGACTTGAGCTCACAATCCCAGAACCATGTGAACCTGAACACGGTAGCCTGCATCTGTTCTGTATGTTCCTACAGTAAGGTGGGAAGCAAACATGCAAGAGTCCACAGAAGCCTTTGAACCACCCACCTAGGCAACAAACATGGCCCATCTCAATCTAGGTGGAAAGTGGGGATGGACACCTGTAGTTGTCCTCTGACCTACACAGACAGGTGTGTTGCTACACACACACACGCACACACACGTATGCATGCACCCACACCCCAAGATTACAAAAACAACTTCAGTAGATGTTTTCCTCTTTTTAATCCTTAAGCCCCTCTTTGATTTCCCTTCAGATATATTTTTCCCCTTTGCTCTTCTTGCTAAACACATATCATCTCACTGACTCCTCTGATTCTTTTCTTTTCCTGTTTTATAAAGTAAAAGCTTGAATTCCATTTGCCCCTAACCTAGAACTGCTAATTCTCTCACAGCTCAAACACTGACACTTATAGCTGTAAAACGATGATATCCAATAGTAGACAGTAGTATTTCCCAACAAGAAGATATTATCCTTACAGTCTAAGCACCACTCTTTGTAGCTTAAATATGTTTCTGCTTTTCATCCAGTCTTTAGGACCTTGGGTATACTTTATGAAACTTGTTCCTCAGAGAACAAAAAGCCACTTTAATTTTAGTGAATATAGAATTATCTCAAATTTCCCTATCTGTATTTTTACTTCAAGGCTGCTTTCCACTTCTGTGTGGAAATTTACTTTTTTAAATAAATTTTATTTAAATTAGAAACAATCTTATTTTACATATCAACCCCAGTTCCCTTTCCCTCCCATTCTCCCATGCCCCCCATGGAAATTTATTTACATCTTTGACTTTGATATTGAAACTTCTCTGAATAGGTTCCATTGCATAGTTATTTCTACATACTGATAACTCAACCATCACTCACATTTCTGGTTATATGTGATCTTTTTTTCTCGTGAGTTCAATCTAGCTCTTACTTCTTACTATTACAGGAGTTGGTTTGTCCACATTAGATGTTAATCATTCCTCTTGTGCCTAGAAATATATTTGTATGTGTTCACATAGTATTTGCTATTAAGGTAAATTTTACAATAAGAAAAATCTGTTTTATTGAATTACATCATAGTTAAATGATAACTTAATTATAAAGTGAAACAAACACTGCAACTAACTTATTTTTATTCAAATAATGAAACAGCACCTTCATTTTCATTATGTCACCTGAATTTCAATAGTAAAGACTATAAAAAAGATAAGACACCAGCTTTATTCAGACTGTAATGTATCCTACAGATCTTTCATTTGAGCAAAGCACATTTCTCATATTTTCTGATGAATTGCATCATCACACTGATTTCCTTCTGCTGCCTCAGTGACACTAGAGAATCCATGCTGTCCCCTGTCCTCTCTCATACTTCTGTTTTCATGTCTGGCTGTTTAACTCTTCCCAATGCTCTATTTGATTGTTCCCCCCATTTAAACTAGTGTGACTCGTGATGGTTGCTGCAAATAATTCCATTACAAGAGAAGTTTATGTATTGGAAAAGTGTGTTCAACCCAGCAAACTACAGACATGCATTATGGAACTGAATCTTATTAAATCCTCACTGAAGTGTGTATGTGTGTGTTTTGGAAGGCGTTGTCATTCAAGTCAGGTACTAAGAGACAAGTAAAACAGAACCGCTTGGTACCTGGGAACATGTGGGTGGTGTACAGATGTGCAAAAAAAATTCACGCATAAAAGAAACTGTTAATAAATGCAATTATCCCACTGCTTCCCTGGCAAGTCCTTCCCTTAGGGAGCTCTGAAAAAGCCAGATGCTGATCTGAAAAATGTTCCAAAATTATTATTTTGAAAATTATTAACATTCACATTTAAAAGGTCTTGCATAGAATTTAACTAAAATTCTACTCTTGACAATTAAAAATGTTTACAAGCAGTAACATATTGTAGCAGAAGTTTTTTGAGAGTGAGAATTTTACAATGGATTAGCAGTAATGTGAGGTTACGACTTATCTTTAAATGGAATCCCATTTCCAGTAGCACAGATAGAGCCTTTCCTATGCTTGCTGCTTTTAATCACAACCGAAGGGTTGTTTGCAGAGTTCCTGGTGTGTCCTAACTACCTCTACCTTTTCTGGATCAGCTGACATGGTTTCTACTAAATGCACTGTTACTTCACACTGCAAATCCCATGCCAACGATGACACTGTTTTCTCTATGTGCTGACTGTAATGACCTCATAAATTTGATTTGAATTGAAAGGTAGAGAGACGAGCATACTGTTTCTCCTTTCTCGCTGAATGTAAAACTTTCTATGAGCAGAGATTTATGCTAGTGGAGTGGAGAGAGGCTAATGCTGAAACACACCTGTCACTTTATGGAGATACAACCTTCAATGTTGTTTTCCCACAGCAATTACAACATCTGTGTTACTGCCTTGCCACAGTAAGAACTTACGAATGTTCTTGTAGATTAGAAATTTTATTTTTAGATTTTAAATTTTTGAATAAAGACATGAGCTTACAAAATGGAATGGCTTAGTGACTCTGAATTTCTGTGTTGGTGCTTTGGGACTAAAACTTTAAAAGTACCACAACTTTTCAGAACATTTCTGGTTTCAGTGGCTCTAATCTCACTGAAACAGACCTGTGCTGTACAGTAAAGGAACTTATAATGTGTCTTACATTCACAAGAAAGGATAGAGTCCTGAGGGACAGACATTGTGTTATGTCTACAATATGGGAAATTTTGGTATGTCTAACTCTTTCCATTACATAAAAGAAACATATTAGGGAATTCAATAACCTTGCAAAAACACCAAGAAAACTACAGTAATGCTCCTAACAAAGTGAATCTCCTGGTTCTTATTAAGACATAACCATTCAGTAAATGGTCTTGGTCTACAGGGTGAGTTTTAAGGGCAGAGTAGCTACTTAACTAACTTTAAAAGATGTGCTGTTCAGACAGAGGAAAGTAATGAGGGCTAAATGTAATTTTAATCTGAAGGACACAAAGGGCTTTGCTTTGTTTTGGCTTTTTGAGGGAAGATTAATTTTTGGCTCTTGGTTTCAGAGTGTTCAATACATCGTGGTGAGGGAGGCATGGTGATGTGCCTTCATTCACATCGTGGTGGGCCAGGAATCAGAGAGGAGAATGCTGGATATTCCGGTAGAAGTTTGTTGGGTACATGTCAATTTAAAGGCTATCTTGCTCTGGAACCATGAAACACATGTGTGAATACTTTTAGGAAAGGAGGCCAAATCTGTTTAGTGAATTAGATGGAGGGTAATTATACATACCCAGAAAGAGTTCAAGCTTGCAGGGAGAGGTTATTAACTAGTGTTCAACAACTGCTATGTAGAAAGTAAAAAGAAGGATTCTAAAGCCAGGAGGGCAAGCAGAGGATACCACACAAAACCATGAGCAACTTGGAGGATGGATAAACCACAGTTGGCATTTTATTGATAAGAAATAAATTTCCTCTGGATTATTAGTTCAACTCACTAGATTTTATCAAAATTAAAAATATATTCACACTGTTTAAATGTTAGAAGAGAATTCCCCAGCCTTCCTTTATGCACTTTTATAGTGTCCCATGTGAGAAGTTGCTGTACAATTGCATATAAACTACTTTTTCGAGTTTCCATTCCTTAAAAAAATTCTGTGGTTAAAATCTTGGGTCTCTTTATATCCCCAACACTGTTTGATTACTGGTATTTATGAGATAGACAAGAGTTGGAAGTGGCTTCAATTCCTTGTGTTATCAGGGTTTGGAGGGGTGTGCTAGGACTCAAGGCTAGGGCTCCCAGAGTTCAAGGACTGCTCTAACACCAAACTATATTGCCAGTCTGGCATCAGCATCATAATTGTAACTATGATTTTGAAAAAAAATACTAAAGAAGAGCTTCAGAGCGCTGCGTTCTCTTCCAGAAGACCCAGGTTTGATTCTCAGCACTCATAACAATCTGTAACTTCAGTTGCAGGGACTGGGAAATTCTCTTCTGGTCTCTATGGGCACTAGACAAGGGCACAGACTTACATGCAGGCAAAACACACACGTACATAAAATGAAGATAAAACCAGAACTATGAAGGTCACAGCTTGTTTTCTTTCACTGGAATAGGTGGTGGTGGACATCTGATTAGGCAAACCCAGAGCATGTCAGTGTAGCAGAAACTGAAACCAGCCTACCCAAGCTGCAGTCGCCCAGCCCCTGGTGCTCAGGCCAGCTCACAGGAGCATGCAAATGCATGGCAGGCACTTCCTCCCTGAGCCAAACCACTAAATATGCATAACAAAGAGACACCTGACCCAGAGACACCAATGAGGAAAAGACAATGCAGCAGAGTCAGTTGCCTGAGCCAATAGGACCTTGGGAGAGGGTATAAAGGCAGGCCTAACTTCCTTAATAAATCATTCTGCAGCAAGCTCTACTGCTCACTGACTCCCAGTGTCTGAGTTGTTGTTGGTGCTACTTCTAACCCTCTCTAGCAGCAAGGGGTGTCTAAGCAGCTGGACCCACAACACTTCAGTTAATCACATAATCTACCAAATTCTCATTAATGATCCATCATTTTGAGAAGATTCATTGAAAAATGAATTGATGTTTCCTAACCCACTAAAAGGAGGAAGACGAGTTTGTGTTCATGGGTTGCACAGGCAGTGAGAGTCAGAGCCTTTTCTGTCATTTGATGGGCTCTGCACGGCACAGCAAGAGCTGCTATAGAGAGGCTGGGCATTGGATAATAACACAGCTGTTAGTTAAGTTTATGCAACTGCTTTGAGAGTTTTCTGCCTTGCATCTACAGTCAATAGCAATTGGATGAGTGAGATCTGATAGTGACTAAAAATACATGTGTAGAGATAAGTGAAAAAATGTTCACATAAATATATTAAAGCCCAAGAGACTGGAATTATCCAAAGGAAAACTATACAGACTGAGAGAAAGACTGATTTTAAAAGGCAAATGTCCTTGGTTATTCTTGCTCAAGAGTGATAGTTAGGGTATTAGGTGCAGGAGAGCATGGGATGGGCACAAATAGGTATATAGGATAGTGGTGAGAAAGTACTGCCAATGAGGACGACTAATGAAATGGAGACTGGTGATGTTATCACGGGTGATGAAGATGATGGTTGTGGAAGTACTTGCACTTGGCAGGAACTGTTCTGGCATGCCACTTTCATGAACTCATTCCATCCTAGTAGCAATTTATAAAATAAGCAGGAGTGTTATCTCGGCTCTACAGAAGCAGGGATCGCAATTTGTTCAGTCACGCAGCTGAATAGTGGAGAAGGCAGGAAATTAATCCTGACTCTAGAACCAAGAAAAAGAAGAGTGTGGATTGAGCTGCAGAAAACTGATCCTCTCCCCGTAACACCAAATAGTTGTATAAGGGTGGGGCTGTGGCGTCTTCTTCATCATTGCATTATTCACGAGAGCACAGGAAGGCTGACTTGGCTGCGCTATTAAAAGGCAGTCAGTCAGAAACCACAACCACAAATTTGCAGAAAAGGCCACAAACACTGTTTTAGATTATAGTTGCATTAGATACATAATTGTTTATTTCTGTGGCTTATAGACATACTTCCTTACTTCTTGTTGCTTCTTAACCTCTATCTCTTGTTCTCTGTTTCAGACTGCATGTGTTTGCATGTATGGACTCATGCTGATGTTCATGAGTTGTGTGTGTATGTATTTCTCTGGCTTCATAATGAATGCCAGTCGATTGTAGTAATTACTATTCATACAATTGTTTCCATAGAATATTTTATAGGATGTGTGTGTGGTCAGATGGAATTGTGGTAGCTGGTGCTCTTTGCAGCATCCATATAAAGCTCTCATAGATGACTTAAGGGAAGGCTGCCCATCCCTGACTACACCTTGTACAAAGTGTGGTAATGGGTAATGTGGGGGCTCCTCCCCACCCAAACTAGAGATCACTCTGTCCTTCACCTGCATAATATATATTCAGAACACTTGAAATTGGCATATTATTTCTCTTTTAATCGATAAAGTACATTCTGAAACACTTATATCTATCTAATTATCATCTATCTATCTATCTATTTTTGTCTACTTTAAACACTGAAAAATTGTGAGGGAGTAGATAAAGCTGGAATTTCCTGCTTTCCCCAGCCTCCTTTGTTCAATGAAAGAACATGTAAGACACAGAACTTGCTTTCTTTTTCTCCTTTCCTTTCTCTCTTTTCTTTATTCCTTTCTCCCTTTCAGTCTTTTTCTCCCTTTGGAGACAGGGTTTCTCTGGGTGGCCTTGGCTGTCCTGAAACTTGCACTGTAGACCAGGCTGGCCTGGAACTCAGAGTGTTGGGATTAAAGGAGTGCTTCTCCATAGCCACATGCATAGACATTCCCAATAATAACTGACAATATATTCTCCTTGTTACAAAAGAATGAACTGTGGGTTCTTTGTAAGTTAAGATGCACCATGATGTCCAATTGGTCTGCAGATGACTCTTAATCATTGTACACTGCCTCTAGCTGTGGAAATATCTGTGTTGCACAACACATGATTTCCTCAAGTCATGTCCATCCTGCTTTGAAAGGAAGTGAAAATGTATTTACAAACACCTACAAAACCTACCACTGATTTTAAAAAAGGCATATATTTTATCACTCAGTCTAATTAATTTTTCTGTAAAACATAATAAAAAGGTTTTTAGGAACTATAAATTACAAAATGAGATATTGCGGATCAGGACCCTTTAATTATTTTCGCGATTCCTGCACATTGACTATTTTATTGTTTAGGTGAATGAAAATGGTCTTTGTGGCTGGGGTCATAACTCAGTTGGTAGTGTTTGCCTTACAAGGATGAGGACCTGTGTTTACTTCTCAGAATTCAAGTGACAAAGTCATTGTTGTGATCACACCTGCAATCCCAGCATTGGGAAGACACAGGCAGAGAGATCTCCAAGACTTACTAGAAAGCCTGCCTAGCTTAAATGGTGAGTTCAAGGACAGTGAAATACTGAGTCTCGAAAGACAAGGTGAGTAGAATCTGAGGAATTTTGACCTTAAGATTGATGAATACAAATATATAGGCACCTGTTTACTCAAGAATACATGGACACAGAGGGAAAAACCTGTTCTCTGCTGACCAATACCTGAAAATGCCCTTAAATCATGGAAAGCACAGCAGTAACCATGAAATCTTCTTTGTAGTATTTTATGTCCCTGTACTGGAGAATATTAGATGTCAAAAGCAGACATTCCTATATGTGCAGAGACCAGTAGGTGTCCAGAATGAAGGTAAGATGAGTTTGATCAATTAGGTCCGTAGTCTTTGTTGTGGATGCTATCTTCCTTGCTCTGATTCATATCAGTGCTTAAGATATAATCTCAGCTGCTCTGGCCAAAGGTGTGTGTCTTTTCTATGAAAGGAAGTGAGAGCGCTGCTGAGTTTTTGCAGTTTTGAAATTTTCATTTGTATCTAGAAAGGAGTAATATACTTAGAAATTAACAGAAAAGCTTCGTGAAATTTTTCGTAGGCAGATCATTTGTTCCAAGGAGCTACTCAAAAAGCAATCCACTTATTTTTAAAACAATGTTTTCAAACTAGGTCCTGGTCACAAGTGCGGATCATAGCTGGGGCTCCAACACTTAGCTTCCAGTACCCTTCAGTGTCGTCTTTCTCTGACTTCCTTCTCTTGCATTCTGAGCAGATTTCAAGGCCCGGGTGGACAGATGAACAGCTCTCCTTGTGAAACATAAGCAGACCTCTTTCCGGTCACAGCAGGTGTTGGTAGGAGTATCCAGAGGCCCTTTTGGTAAAAGCCTGTGGAATGCACCCTCCCTGGTGTTCTCTTCAGGGAATGAAAGGGAGACAGAAAGACCAGGACTGTGATGAATTGCTTGGCTATAACTTTCAGCTCAGCTGAGCCAGATTTCTGTTGCCCCAGGCAAGGTGGCCTTCCTTCATCAGTACACTTCAGACTGAGAAGCTCCTGAGAATAGAAAGGGAGTGCATTGAAACACAGCTGCAAAATGCTGAAAGCATAATTACGGTAAACTTAAATCTCCCTTCTCTCTCCACAATATGCTGAGGAAACATTTCCTGCAAGACTGACTCCTCTCAACGGGCAAGTTATTCCAATGACCACCCAATCTCTACTTGAGAAAGCATCTTCTATGGCCAGGGACCCAGAAATACCTAGAGTACTGGGGCTGGTGGGGAAAGATGAGGAAGAAAATGCATCCTGAGCTCTCAGCTGTTGCTGGAAGATGAATGTAGTTTCAAACGTAGCTTCCATGTTTCTTAGTATGAGCCAGTAAGGATGGACCAGCCGGGAGTCACTGGGATTTAGGGGAGGGGAGGGCATCTGCTTATCCTTCCTTGAAAGGAATTTACTTCAATCTTTATGGGACATTTGTTTCTTTTGTTTCAAAAAATAGTGTTTGTTAATATGTTTTTTTAAACCACTTGTCTTGATTTCGCTTCTATGAGATGTTTTTTCTTTGCTTCTTAGGAGATGAGGGAAGTGATGAATATTAGAAGAAAGACTTTTCCTCTCAGGGAAGGTGATGAGTAAAAACACTGCTTCAGTGACAACTTCTCAACATTTCACATTGTAACCAATCTGTCTCCTGGAAGAGGAACCATGTCTATATATCCTGGCAGCTCAATGAACCCCAGAATCCATGGCGAAACTGTCAAAGGAGGCAGGCTGATCAGGCTAGTCAACATGCTCCATTTACCTGGGCTGGAATGAGATCAGGGCTATCACCAGAAGGGGACAGGAGCTGAGGTTTGCAGCGAGGAGGAGTTTGCATCAGTGACAGAGGGCAGCTTTCCTCAGCACTGGGGTCTCCACCTTACTAAGTCCATATCAACGTCTCAGAAGCTTGCCTCTGCTTGTGTTTAAACCCATGACTTGGCTGAAGACTAAGTGCAACAAGTCTTTGTCCTGCTAGCCAGCTCCCAAATAATGACATGGAGACTTATTGTTAATTATGAAAGCTCAGCCTAAAGATTAGGCTTGTTCCCAATTAGCTCTTATAACTAAAATCAACACATTTGTATTAATCTGTGTTCTATCACATGGCATTACCTCTCTTCTACCTTGAATCTCCTGTTTCCTCCCCATGGCTTTTTGGTGTCTCCTGTGCCTAGATTCTTCCTCTTCGTCTCTCTGCCTGGAAGTCCCACCTATAACTCCTGCCTAGCTATTGTCCTTTCAGCTTTTTATTAAACCAGTCACAGCAATATCTTCACATATATCTTCACACAGTGTACAAATATACCACAGCAGCTGAGGAATACAACATTTTGTCTGGTAATTTACTGTCTCTCTTCAAGGAAATAGGGATTTGCTTTTTCTTTCTTTTGCAAGGAAAGTGAGTACAATTCTTAGGCAACAAAATCAGAGACTTGACTTGGTATCTGGTTTGTTTACATCTACTTTTCATCAGCAACCTGACAATCCCATTTCCTATTCATGTACATTAAGAAGATCTACCTTTTGGGACCCTTAACCATGTATATTGGGAAACTGCCATATGTTTTCTGTGTATCTCATGGAATCCTTTGGACATTTTTGATATTTAATTGATATCATGATTTATAGATGAGAAAATTGAGTTGCAGAATTTAAGAAGCTTTGCCAGAACCTCAGAAACAATTTTGCAGAAAATAGGAGAGGATCTCAATATTCCTGGAGGTTTAAATAACACTTTTTATCTTAAATGTCAGATTGAAAATCACCCAGAGTCTTGTTTAAGGGTCTGCATGAAGGTTTCTTCCAGGAAGAAACCATACAGGAATTCTAGCATTGCCTTCCAGCAGGTGCCAGCTTTGACATCAGTTAGAGACCTTTCCAAGTTTGCATTCCTTTCTGTATTGAGTTGGCTTCTCCTTTTTCCTCCATCTGGTACTGATGTAGCATGCTTTTAGGTGTGACCAACTCAAGTGGACACAGTTCGCATGGCCTGAGACAGCCCTAGCTGTGGTAAGACATTCTCCCTAGTATTTATTTATTTATTCTTAGATCCAAGTTGTTGTTTCAATTTTGTCTGTTCAATATCAAAATTGAAGCTACTTTCACAAGACCCCTTGCCTACTTTCAAGGGCTATAGGTCATTAATACTGCAATTCATCTGTTATAGGGGAATATAATCAACCAGTAGCTCCTGCTAAGAGGCATCAGGGCAAGGATGGAAGGATGCTGTTTTTCACAAACAGGATAAGGGTTTTGTTTGTTTCTTTCTTTGTGGCTTTTGTTAATGTTAGTCTATCTTCCTAGTAACTCTGGCCAAGTTCTTTGAAAAAAAACGTTTTCATGACTGCTTTGCCCATTCAGGCTTGTTCTGAGATTTAAACAAGACGATGGGTATCTGAGTACGCAGAAAACTGAAAAGCACTCAAAGCTACCTTATCCATAACACTTATATTTCTATTTTAAAAGCACAGCTCTGTGCCCATCCTTTCACTATCTGCAGACTGTAAAGGCTGGCACAGAACCTCTAAACCATACCGAATAGCGAGGCTCATATTTGGTCACCTGTATCCTCTGTTCCCCTCATCTCAACAGCTTCCTTTCATTTATCCTCAGCACCAGAGGTTCCACATCAATGAGTGTTTTTGTTTTTGTTTGTTTTGCATTCTTTGTTTGTCTTGATTTTGTTTTACTGTTCCCTGAGTTCTGCTACTATGGTGCCTTTCTTCAGAATTCTGCTTCTTGGGTGGGACTGTCTAATAGAACATTCTACAGTGATGACCCTGTGCCATCCAATATGGCAGCTCCTAGCACCATGTGGCTACTGAATATTTTACTTGTGTTTTGGCTAGTGTGACTAAGGACCTGAGTTTTTAATTTGGCTTAGTTGATTTAAGCTTAATCTCAAATGGCCAAAAGTGGCCAGAAAATACTGTGGTATACAACACAGCACTACAATATTTACCGTCTTAATCGTTTTTGGCTAAACCCCCCTGTTCTTATCTAATACACAGGTAACTTCTTTAAAGCCAAACTTTGTGTCCTTATTTACATATTCTCCTATTTAACTCCCAAACCTATCAAGCTGCATTTTGTTTTCCTTCCTTGAATCTTGACTACTAAGGTTCCATCTACTAGTACTTTTGAACATTTGTCTCATTATAACACAATACCATAAGCTGGGAAATTATAAACAACCAGGGTTTATTTTTTTTACTGTACTGGAGACTAGAAGTCGATGCTGCAGGCAATGGACAAGTTTGTTGTCTGGTGTCAAGGCAACAGGCAAAGTTCTAAATCTGGCGAGACTATGTTTTGTTTCTAAGGTGGTACCTTGTTGCAGCATCCTCTAGAGGGGACAAATGTGGAGGCTTCACTTGCCAGAAGGGAAACAGATGATGAAATCATTGCTTCACATGATATTTGTGAAGGCTTTGCTGTCATGATTTAATCACTTGCTAAGGTCTCTCTTAATTGATCACACTGATGATTATGTTTCACAATGTGAATCACAGGGACACACAGCCTTATAGTTAGGGTCCTATCTGGATCAACATTCCTAGAACACCAGTTATTTTATCTGAACATCATTACTGAGAGGTTATTGCTACATTTATGGACAGGCATTTAGATATTCTAAGGAGAGACAGTATGTCCACCTCTTTTGTTATCAGTTGTTGAAATGATGGTCCCTGGGAGTTTCCTTAGGAATCTCATGCTGGGAGCAAGAACTTGTCTTCCAAGAAGAGATGTCACACAGTTATGACAATTGTAGTGCAGATGGGTCAATAGTGGCATTCTCACACCTTGACCTGGACTGCTCAATCATGCATACCTCTTGCCATCTATTTAAACCTAAAACCTACCCCAGAACCTAGAAGATGGACTTTTTTCCTCTTCCCGACATGGCACAATGAATACATTTCCTTTCTCCTTTTTCACTATCACTTTGTGTTTAATTGGCCACCTGAGACTGGTGGTTGAGCTATTCATTAGTGCTGCCAGAGCCCAGACTCTAACCCTTCTAGGATGGAAGTGGCTGCCTCTCTTTCCTGACTACCTGGACGGAGTGCCCAAATCATGCCAGGCTGTGCACCATCGAGATTTAGTTGGACAATTAACACCGGACTTGGGTCTCGTGTAGTGGTGCATAACTTTAGTCCCAGCACTCAAGAGACAGAGGCAGATGGATTGCTGTGAATTTGAGACCAGCATGGTCTACAAAGTGAGAAACCTCTTCTGATAAAGGAAAACAAAGGCCTTGATACCATCCAATTCTTTGCTTAAAGGCACTCTTATTCTTTCCTTTACTTACTTTTTCTTTCTTTTTTTTTTTTTTTGGCACTCAACTCCTCCTCAGTAATGTATGTCATTGCAACAAGCGTTTGTGAGACTATTCTCTTATTTACTATGTATAGAAAGTGTTGTCATAACTAGGAAGTGGATAAGCTCCTACTTGGCTTGCAGATCCCTCCCAGGCTGCAGGGCTAGTGGACAGGGACCACTGCTAACCCATAGGCAGACAAACAAAGGCAGATGGCCTATATTGCACTGTGCGTCCCCTGCCCCTTCTCTGAGCATCTGTACGGAGTCATGCCGAGGAAGAAGAAGATGGAAAGTCATCCTGTGTATGTCCTTTCTTCCTAGCAATATTTGAAAGCCTAGACCTCGGTCAGACTGGACACATTTGGCAGAAGTTCAGGAGTGCAGCATTGCCACTGACAGTCTTTCTTCTCGGAAGTAAGTACCAACGGGTAGGGGCGTTTGAAGGGTGAACAATCAAATGCTGCCTGACCCAAAAAGTCTCTACTGTTGGCTGCCTGCAGCCCTGGATGTCACAGCCTGAGGTACTATCAGTCCCTGTCACTTTCTGAGATTCACTATTAGTCCACAGTCATCCCGGGACTGGAGGGAGAGGCTGTCAGCAGCCGGAAAGGGGGAGGCGCAGGAAGCTTAGCTGAAGCAGGAGTGAGGACAGCACGGCGGAGGGCCGGGAAGCGATGAAGTCAGAGGCAGCAGGGGATGCAGCTGAATCAATTTGGAACTAAAAATAGTGTCTTGCTGCTTCTGCCTCCGCGGTGATTTCCTAAAGGTCTCAGCTGTGCCTTGGAGAAAACCAGCGTGTGTGTCCTCTCCTCTCCTCCCAGCTGGCAAGCTGAACAAAACAGCAAAAGCTAGGGGGAGCAAAAGCGGCTTCCTCATCTTCAGGGTCTATCTGGCCTGCAGCCTCCTTCTCTCCAGCGCCTCCCTAAAGGGCCTCCTGTATCACCTGTCTTCCTCTCGACTTGACTAATTACAGATAAGGTGTTCACAGTCTGAAAAGATGCAAAAATTTCAGTCATTCATGAAGAATCTAGATGGTACAGTCCCCTGACTTTCATGAAGAATCTGGATAGCATCATCCCCTGGCTTTCAACTCGAGGACATCAGACAGAAGGTGAAAGTCCGAACCTTCCAAGATGGACCACTGCAAATCAACCCCGCCCATGCTGTCCATTGGAGAAAACAAAGCCCTGGCTTGCTAATTAGTTTGGCTGTCCCAGGGGACACCGATTTAGGGATCAGTTTCTGTGACTGATGCCAGAACTCTACTCCTCCCCCCACCAACACACACACTGGCTCAGGAAAGGCACCAATAGAGGTTTGGCACTTGCAGAGTGATTATTCCTGCAGTGTGGTGAGGTAACCTTTCTGCAGCTACATCTTGACATTTGCATGGAGGCTAATGCATCATAGGTAATTGCACCTGCGTGTCAAAGCCTCTTGATTTGTCTGTTCCAACCAAGGTATGAATGAGGACTTTAGAGCTGAGGGATTGAAGGCAAAAAAGTGCACACAAATTATGGGAGAACAGATAATGGGAACGGCCGTAAAAAGGAACAGGTTGGATTGATGCTTCTTTCTCATTCCTGCGGAAAGAATCTGTTCCTATTAAACAGCCCAGCTTGGGAAAGTGTCTAAACTAGAGTCTTCGTTTCATAATCACTGTTAATAATCTTCCTCCTGTGCTTTTGAGTTAAGTGTGAATTGTACATCTTTCAGAAGGAAATGGGAAACTAACAAGACTATATCGAACCATCAAATCCCCAAGGGTGTTAAGTATAGGCAGTGTTCAAAGGGGAAACCCAATCTCCTCCTATTTAATCCTCAATTCTTATTTTTAATCAGGCAATATTAAACTATAGACACTCATCAGTGTGGTATCTGGAGCCATATTAAAGGGTCCAAAATCTCAGAAACAATGAGTTTCTGTAGGTGAATCTCAATGCTCATTGTATATATAGCTTTGAAGTATTTTCATTTTCTTGGAAGGAAGAAATAATTTCTGTCAGGGAGGAAAGTAGAACATTGCCAAACTTGCCAATTTAACAAACACAGCGAACTGTTATCAACCACGTTGGGGAATCTGGCTTCCTCAGAAGGACCTATTGTTTACAGAAATATCTCAGCTGAGAAAGAAGCAAACATTGCCCCTGAGCTACTGTGATAAAATTCACATGACTTTCCAAGGATATTTATAACCTTCAAGGGAGATCTGCAGAAAATTTACAATTGCTACAATGGTCCCCTTTGGTGCTTCAAAGATTTTGGGGGGCTATTTCAATATTGCAAGGACTGTTTTCCTACCATCAAACATTGACCTCAACTGAATGTGCCAGGCTTTGTTGACTGCCCATGGGAGGCCTTACCCTTTCTGAGGAATGGATGAGGGTGAGTTGGGGAGAGGTGGGAAGGGGGGACAGTGGTTGATATATAAAATGCATAAAATAAAATAGAATATAAAAACTTGACCTCTGAAATGGAGCCCGTTTCTGCACTGTTGGGTTCCTAATATAAATTAGTGAACATAGAAATACTTAGGATGAATGCAAAAAACAGTAAATCAGTACTTCCAATGTAATAGAATAGCTTATTTTCTTATAAAGACATCTTTGAAAATATGGGGTCTTTTTTTTTAAATATAGCCTAAGAATCTTATTCACAGTAATGTTTAAAGCACACATGACAATTTTGCAGACCGTCTTGGGAACACTTGGCTTTTCAGAAAACAAAAGCTATTTCATTTGTAAAGTGTAGGACTGTTGTCACTAACTACGATATAAAAGGCTGGGACCTTCACAAAAGACACACACAATAGGAGTCTTCGAAGTTGTAGCAGCAGCTGTTGAGTTTAGTCCCATCAAAGTCATGGTCCCTTTCATAGCAAGGGACTATCGTGGCTATGGAGCAATGAATACATCTAGATTTGCTTGACAGATGTTAGGAATGAAGTGAGTCAAGGAAGCCACTGGGGAATAGAAGTCATTCAGGTGTCTGATCAGAATGGTAACCAGATGGGAAAGTGTGAGCTGCCCCATCTCAGACACATAGATAGATCACTGTTCATTCTCTCTGTCTAGGCTTACAAGTAATAATGATGAAGTTCATATTTTAGGGAGAGATCTCACGTATCCACAACACAGACCATGTTGCAGATACGTGGGATCTCTCCCTACATCATATGTCTGAGGCGAACAGTTAAACTCAAAGCCTGTGAGGCTGTGAAGTGAAACTGGGTGGCTTAGGCCAACACAGGGTAGCTTGGGAGATACCAGTCTCTGTCATAGCCTAAGTGCCAAGGTCTGAGATTTCAAGTCTAAGACATAGCAATGGGCCTGAAAAAAGGTGATGGGAATGGTGTGCATATCCAGGAGTTCAGGTCCTTGCCCAAGCTGCCTTCTCAAGAAAGAACTTCAGAGAACTCCTCCATGGACCACAGAAGATATATAAAGTTAGGAGCTGGTCATCATCTCAGCAGAGTAGTCAAAAACAGCTCTTCCTATTTGGTTCGTTTGCCTAAGTCTAGGCACAGCTTTCTGCTCTTACTAGTCCTATGATGTTTCAAAGCTTCTTTCTGTTTCCATTAACTTTCCCCCTGAATTGTGAATAGTCATTCAAGAGTCCCTTAAACTCCCTGCAATCCTTTTGGGAATATCATCCAGTTTGTTTGTTTTTGTTGTTGTTTCACTCACCTCTGACCTATCCAGTGGTTTGCCATTGTATAAATCTACTCATGAGAACTCCTGTTTCATCCTTGCAATAACAGATTTGTTCATCTTTTGACATTTGGATGAGTATGAAATGAAAATTCATGATTATCCTCATTTGTATTCCCTGTTCGTGGGCATCTTTCCACACTGACCTCGGCCACTTTAATTCTTGGCCAAAGAATCTGCACTCCATCTCTATTCATCACACTATCAGACAGTTTAACTTTATAGTTGATGTTAGGAATTTTATATAAATCATTATTAGAAATCAATATTGTATCAGTTATAACTATTGCTAATATCTTTTCATAGTTAGTAGCCTTAAAAAATCATCATGGCACCTTTTGAAATACAGTATTCTTAATGATATATGTCAAAATGTATAGATTTTGTGGTTTTGCCACCTGAGGAAGTATTTCCATACTCCATGTCCTTTTTCCAAATTAAAACTATTTCTCCTGCATATTTCATGTATCTGGGATTTATTTTGCTTGCAATATGATGATATAACATTATCTTCCATGTGAATAGAAATTATATATATATGTATGTATATCTTAGTGAATGGCATTGTATTAGTTATTTTTGTTGTTGTGATAAAACACCAAAGCAACTAAGGAAGAAGTTTATTTTTGCTTATGATTCCAGAGGAACATCTCATTTAAGATGGTAAGGAACAAGTTTGTCAGTTGGAGTAGGGAGCTCAGAGCTCACATCTTCAAACTGCAAGTGCAAAGCAGAAAGAGAAAACAGGAAGTGGATTGAAGCCTGAAACTCTTAAAGTCCACGTCTTGGGACACATTTCCTCCAACAAGGCCACACCTTCTAATCCCTCCACCAAACAGTGCCAATAACTGGTGGATCAAATGTGGGAGATTATGGAGAATATTTCTTATTTAAGTTTCTACAGGCAAGATATGCAGCTGAGTTCAAAGGATGCACTCCTCACTTAATGTTTCCTTTGTGCATGTGTCTATCTCCCTGCTCTAAAATATTTCATTCCATTTTTATATTTGATTGCACCTCTATCAAGTTACTTTTTTTAGAACAAGACTTTCTACTTTGTTCTCATCATCCTTATTAGACACTTATTTTTTCCCATGTGGATTTTAAAGTAATCTGGTTAAATTCTCTAAAAATAAAATTAATGTTGGAGTATTAGTACGCTTGTTGGAAATACACTAAATTTTTAGTTTAAATCAAAGACAATTGACTTCTATTTCAATATTGAGTTTTCCTATTCTCTCATAACTGACTGTTCTCTCTCTCTCTCTCTCTGTGTCTCTCTCTCTCTCTCTCTCTGCTCTCTCTCTCTCTCTCTCTCTCTGTGTGTGTGTGTGTGAACTTACATCGGTTGTTACATGTATGTACCTTCCTTATTTGATTCATGAGTATGAACACTTTTCTACACAAGTTTACATTTGAGTTTTAGTTTGGTTTCTGAGTACTCTGGATTTCTTTTGAGTTTCTATAGAAAATAAAGTTGTTACCATCTCAGACCAGTTCTTGTCAATGTAAGAGCATGCAGACTATAAAATTTCTATTTGGATATATGATTCAGCAAACTTTATTTAGGAATACTGTTATTACTGATTCAAATATGTCGTTAGAGGGATAATGCTATGTGAAACAAGCATACGTTTTATCTTATCTTTTGCCCTCTCCAACCCACCACCTGATGTTAGGTAAGTACTCTACCACTGAGTTACAACCCAGTTCTTTGAAGTTCCCATCTCTGCATTACTCTGCCACTGCCCCTCCTTTTTTCCTTCCTTGTTCCTTCTCTGTCTCTCTCTCCAATAAATGTTGGAAAACAGATTGAAAGCAAACTGCCTCATCTTAGCTGACTTTAAAAATTGATTCTCTAATCAATTGCATATGCATTAGTAGACACTTCTCTGTAAGAGTAGGGATTTAAAAAATCAGATTGACAACAATTTACATCCTGATTCTGGATTTGTTTTTCATATTTAATTATCATTTTATCCATTTAATATCTCTAGGATGAATTACATTATTAGATTACAATTAAACTATTTTATTCATGTATTCATGGAGCAAATGGCTTAGTGTATTCTTTGCTGATGTTACTATTTGTGTACAAATGGTCATAAGTGAGATTAAGACACCATTTCTTTCAAAGTTTGCCCTTATCTTGTTCAATAATGTCAAATTTTAGCTAAGGATTATTGAATTTAACATGTTTTTCTATGTTTGGATCATCTTAACTTTAAAATCTACAGGAGAAAGAAATCTAACAGTGTAAATCTGTCTTCTTAAATGAACCACTGATGCCATGGGGAAACCATTCTGATGTTTTAGTAGTAAAATTCATTAAAATGCAAATCAGACTCCTCCCTTCACCATTGAACTTCTTAATTGTTCTATTCTTTCTGAAACTTACAAAGTCCTGAACTTAAATTCATCAATAAATTAACCACAGGCTAAATAAAATTCTGATCCAGTTAGAGGTTGGCAGTCATTAAGGCACTGTGTGTAAAGTACCATACTGGCCTTCTGAGGTATATTAGAACCAGGAGTGTGATCAGGCTAATTACTTAGACCAACTCCATAGCAACTCATTTCCTCCAGTGAGGCCCCACCTCCTAAAGCTCCCACAGGCTCCCTCCCAAAAAAGCACTGCCAACTGGGGAACAAGTGTTAAACACATGATCTTGAAACTATAGAGGACATTTCACATGTACTATACTACCCGTAATCTCCACAGATTCATGGCAATCATATAATACACACTACATACCTTCCAACTTTGTAAGTCTCTATTGTCTTTACTGGTCTCAAATACCTGTTCAATGGTGTCACCAACATTGAGGGTGACTCTCTTCCAGTCATGATGTCACATGTCAGTTTTATCTGGAAATGCTCCCACAGATATACGAGTGTGTCTTTATCAGTCTAAGACAGCTCTCAATCAAGTTAAATATGTAAGCAAGATCAACCATCGCAACAGTCTACTTGGTAAAAATAATAATAGGGGGATCTCTAACTGTTATGAATAAGAAAGGTATTTGAATGCTATTCAATTTGTCATTTATCATTTTATGTATGAAGTAGAAAGCATGCTGAGCCAGCTGTCTTACTGGGAATAATAGTGTGAACAGCATATACACCAGATCTTTCACCTCTACTCTGAAAGATCTAGCATGCTTTGCCTAGAGGGGAATATAGTTTTCAGGACAACTGACATTTATGAATTTCTTACAACCCAAGACCCCTGGACAGGACCTAAGGAGTCCAAACATCCAAATGTACCATGGTAAGTAAACATTTCTTTTCATCCTTGTTTCTTCAGTGATGACTAGAAGTGTTTCTTGGGTACAGTAAGTGTCATGGCCAACTGATACTGCTTTAGGAGTGTCAGAGACTGGGGAGTTAGGTGACCAGCTTGGGTTCCCATAACAAATATGAGAGAGTGAATTCCTTAAGTACAAGGAAGGCATTTTTTATAGTTTTTAGAGTTAAGAAAATCCAAGTGGAGGGGCCAAGATTCTAGTTTCTTTATGAGGACATTTTTATCTTGCTCATCTCATTCTCCCTAAATCCTAATGGTAGAGAGACAGCTAGGGAACCATCTCCTATTTCTCATTATAAGGATGAAAACCTAATCAGGGCTCCACCCTTCTGAGTGATTTATTCTTATCTCATCATACATATTATTATGCAGCTTATTATTCAGCTTGTTATAAGGCTGTATAACATTTTACAGGCTAATAATAGTGATATCAAAAGATAACGCAATGTATGAATTTGGGGAGAATTCAAGTCTACAGTGAAAATAAAACATTCTTTTAGAAATACATAGTTCTTCTAATAGTGTGCATGTTAAGGCTACCTGATTCTACCCAGAAAACAAACTGTAAGGATGTCTTTTGGCTTCTGAATTAAATGGCTATTTAATCTTCTCTTTTTCATTTAAAGGGAAAAAGAAAAATCTCAATGCCCATTCCCAAGGTATGAATGAGACTCTGTGAAACATAGTGGAATATCTATGAACTTCATAGTCAGAGAACAGAGCTCAAATCCTCTGTCACCAATGAGCTGGTTTGCCTTAGAAAGAGCAATTTTCCTCTTTATGCCTTAGTCTACTGTCCTATAAAAGTGACATCATAACACTGACTTTATAACTCCCCTAAAATTTTTAAGTCTTTGGATATTTTCATCTGAACCATTTGCTGGAAGGAAATGTCTTTGCTGAGAGTGAGTCTGTCTGTCCCAATCACTGTGTTACATATAAATGTTCTTTGGAAATATCCCCACAGACATACAGTTGTGTTTCACCAATATCTTACACATCTTACTCCAGTAAAATTGACAAAAGGCCACTCATCATAACAGGAGATTTTACATGGTGAGAACATTTCTAGATCTTAGCATTCTGCCTCTTTTAGACATGTAAGATTCACCATCAGAAGTGTTATTTCTGTTATTATTATTTAGTAAATGAATGCTTTCTTTTATCTGCTTAAGTCTCTGCTTACTGTTATTTTATAAAATTATGAGTTAATAATTAAAATTGACAGTATCAAACACTCAAAGGACTTGAAGTTATAGTAATTGAGATTAGTTATATCAGAAAGAACAAGTGAGTCAAAGTTAGGAATACTAAAATATTTCTGTTTTATTCATGTGCTTTTAAAAGTGCAGCCTAGGCCAAATGATTTATGATAACACTTTGTAGTACATAAGTAAGTGCCCTGCAGTATATTTTGTAAATACAGTGACATTTTAGTGATAAGAGCTCTCATTACAAGTCTCTGTTATTAAATCATTCCTCCAAGACAGGTTAAACTGCCAGGTTTGGGGTAAGAATTATAGGGTTTATAGATTCATGAAGTGAAAATCAGTATGCTTGAACAGTATAATGCGCATTCACTGAGAGGTGGGACACAGATCAAGGAATGATTAAAACACTAAGAAACCAAAGAATGGAGCAAAAGAATTTTTATGTGTGTGTATGCTTAAGATTTCCTAGAGTGACTTCTAAAAACCACCATTTTTTGCTTTGATAAGAATAACATGTTTCTAGACTTACCGTTTTTACTTGACTTAATAAAAATTATAGCCATCATGGCATTATTTTCATTAAAGACAGTAACTGAGGTTCAGAGTGAAACTCCCTGCTGGCCTAGCTAACAGAGAGGGGACAAATGCTGCATTTGAGCAAGAATTCTGGCAGTTATCAGAAGAAGTGGAAATAAAATCAATCAAGGATACATTTTGATGAAACAGTGCTGATTCTAACACAGCAGTGGCCACATCTCTATTTATTAGAGTTTGGAACAAGAAGAACCCCACAGAATGATAATGGAGTGATCTGAGCTCATTTTCTACATCTGCTACTTAATGAAAATCAAACCTGCCCCTCAAGGAGAAGTGTGGGTCAATTGTACTTCTCAGAAGAGTCACTAAATTGGGTCCATTAAATATGTCCCTATTCATAAAATAAAGTTAATCAAAGTGTAGATCTTTCATAACTAGATAAATATTGATTATTAAAATGTCTACCCAGAATGACAATGACAAAAGACCTCATTTCCTATTATCCTCAAACGGTGCACCCAGATGCCATAGACTGACTACTTGTGCTCCATTAAAACTCACATTTCAGAATGTTAATCCCCAATGTGAATTTAATATCAAGTAGGCACTTTGAAAGACCATTAAATCCTTATGTAAGCGTTCTAGAAAGCTCTTACCATCTTTTTTAAAGTTTATACGTGTCACAAGAACTTGTCACTCTGCAACTCTGAGGAAGAACTCTGATCAAGACCAATGCAAGATGCCATTGTACTTCCAGATCTTGGATGCTCTACTCCAGGAACTGTAAAATGTAAATTTCTTTTGATTACTAACTATCCAGCCTCTAGTAATTTGTTATGTAGCAGCTCATCTTAAAACACCTGCTGATAGAGTTGGGCTATAGAAGCCCAAGACAAGAAAAGTTGAAGGTTGCATATAAGTAGCTAAAGCAAATGGACTCTTAGGGATAAAAATCTAAGTTATCTTGAAAGACAGTTTCAGCTTTCATTTGAATCAAGGTAACTTGAGAAACTTGTTAAGACACCCATTGATTCATCTAAAATTCATGTTTTCCTACTCAGGAAGTTTGGGATTAATCTCATTAATCTGTCTTTCTTACCTGTTCTGTATAGACACTGGTGATCTAATCACTATTCCTGAGGGCCTCTGGTGTATGCTGTAGAAGTCAACAAGCATGTGTGTGTGTGTGTGTGTGTGTGTGTGTGTGTGTGTGTGTGTGTGTGTGTGTAGCTGGAAGAGTCTATCCATCTACTTGACATGTCTAATACTGTATCTTTTATTTATTTATGTGTTCACCATATCCTATGGGATACCTATATGGTCTTAGTAAGCCCTAAACCTGTGATTTCACTAGCACTGGTTTAAGGTACCTAAAAGCTGAATCTGAAATTCTGATGAACTGTCCAGTGATTACAAGCACACTGTGACACAATATAATCACTCCCCAAAGTTATGGGTAATTAGGAAAATCTTCTGAGGAGACACAGTGTCTTACTAACTTTTCTTACTTTCAGCACATAATAAGCAAGGGTCTGCAACTTTTGAAGCTGGAGTCCACAGTTCTGAAACAGCAGGAGGGCATTCTTAGAATGGTCTACCCTCCACCCATTTCAGCTTTCTGAAAACACTTCACTCTGCTGTTCTTACAAGGGCAAAAATATGAGTACATCACCTTCATACAAAAACAGCAACCAAAACTACATTTGCTTCAAGGTAAATGCCGAACTTCTGTTTCTCCAGCCTGCACTTTTAACCTCCCCATGTTCTGTTCTCCACCCCAACATCACTCTCCAATTCTGTGTTCCAGCACTCCACTTGAGCAATGTTTTTCTTATTCATCTATGGCATATGGTGTGCTCCCCATTTTATAGCTAGGTATCCTTGGTCTCAACTGTATGTCTCCACCTAATCTACTTAAGCTTGAAGTTCCTATCATTTGTGGCTCTTCCTAGGCCTGAGTACATCTACAGTGGACGCAGATCTTCAGCAAGTCTGATGGCTAATTATTTATCAACTTTTCCATGTCTTCCAGACTACAATTAGACTTTCAGATGATGAAAACTCTGAATCATGTTCTTATCAATAAGTGACTTTATATAATAGATCCCAATGACTTTACATGGTAGGAAGAATGTCTCCAAATACAGACAAAAATGAATGACAACTAACAATACATTTGAGAACTTAAAAAGTCTGCTAGTTGTTTAGAAAAAAAAGTAGTGAAGGTTTCTAAATAACTTAATAAAAGAGGAATAACAGAAAAGTGGATTTCCGTAGTATATTGCTAACTCTATTTTATACAGTACTTTTACTACTAATAATGTAAACAGCTGGCTACCCACAATGTGTGGTGAATAACTACTGGAGAAGCTCGCATGACAAAAAGTGATGAAGAGCCTGTCTGTCATCTACACCACAACTGAATTCTGGGGTGGATCTTCCCCCTCCTTGCCTATGTAGTGGCTACAGCCCTGATCCATGCTTTGACTATAACCTTATAACACAAGCAAGCATGAAAATGTCCAGTGAAGAAACTTCTGGATTCCTTATTCACAATCACTGGGAAATCATATTTTGCTGTTTCAAGCAGTTTCTTTGCAGTAATTTGTTAGGTGGCAGTGGATAAGTAGCATTCTTGTTGATATGTCACTTCTTTTATGGAGATATTTCAACACAAACAAGGAAGGTAATCTTCAATTGCACCAAATATTTTATTTGGACTATGAGGTTTTTTGTTTTTAAATTTTAGAATTTATTAAGGGCCAGAAAAGAGGTTTTGGTTCATTGACTTTGTGGCTCAGGAAATTGCTAAGAATTCAGAATCAGTCTATGAAAGAAATGTTTCTGCTACCATGCTTCTATACACATATTAGATGAATTCCTTCACAGCAGTGACTCATAATAATTTCCATGCTAAAGGTGTCCAGATGCACTCTACCCTATGATTCTCATGTGAACAAAATCCCAGGTCTGAAGATGTATCACAAAAGCTCACCTTAAGCTCATAAAGGATTAATTGTATAGTGTATCTGACTCCAGTTGATCCAACAAGATCCTTTGTCTCATATATTTAGGATCAGAATACATTGATAGTAGTGTTTTAACTGTGGGTACCTAGAATGGGTGTTTTGTAGACAGACTAAAGTGAAGGCAACGTTGCAAAGGTTTTTCTGACATATAGGACTATTAGAGAGTTTAGAAAGTGATAAACCTAAAGCAATTACATAAAATGAATCATGGTTAACAAATTCAGAAACATGAGAGTTCATATGCATGCATAAATATATGTATGTACACACATGCATATACATGCACATGTATACACATGTATATATAAACACATGCACACATTGACATATGCATACATGCACCTATCCTCTCTTGTACACACACACACACACACACACACATACACAGAGACTTAGGATTCCTTTAAGTAAATTTCACTTTTTTATTGTTTGTAAATTTCATACATGTATACAATATATTTAGATTCTACCAATCAATTTTGTGTCTTCTTTGCAAAAATGTTATAACCACTGAGTCCAATTAGTGGGGACTCTATACACATAGGTTCCAGCCATTCCCTTAGATCAAAGTCATCAACTGCTAATAGCTCCTCACTGAGGGGTGAGACCTTATGAACTCCCATACTCATGCTGGAATGTTGACTAGGTCTGTCTTGTGCAGGTTTTGTGGAGGCAACCACAGATGGTGTGAGTCTATGAGTTGATGACCATCTCATTTACATAAGACACTCTTTTATGGAAAGTCCTCCCCAACTTCTGACCTTTGAAATGTTCCTGAGGTTTGTAGGTAGATGTGAGATGTCCCACTTAGGTCTGAGCATCCCTTGTTCATTTATTCTTTACCTTCTGATCAGTTCTGAGTCTCTGTGTGAACTGTTACCCACTGTATAATGAAGCTTTTTTTTGATGAGGGGTGAGCACGGTGTAACATGTAGGTGTAATGATAAATATTAAGAAGGCATCTTGACACTGTATATCCTTTTAGCAAAATAATTATAGTAGTCTCTTCTGTGGATCCTATGACCTCTCATCTAGGGATTCTTGGTCAGGTCTACAATACCAGGTAGGGGTTCCTTATTAAGGAAGTGGTATTAAGTCCAATTAGAAAATTGTTGGTTGTCCTGTTTACATTATGCAAATCTTGTACCAATGGTCAAATCCTGACAGGTCAGTTACTATATAGCTCCTGGGATTCAGAGCTGGGTAAGTATATCAAGGAACCCCCAAGCCTTCCTTAACATCTCCCAGTGCTTGAAAGATGGCCAGCAGGGAAGAAATTTCTAGATAGGTACAGGCTTGATATCTTCATGTCCTGTGACCAAAGTGTATGGCGTCTTCGGCAGTAGGGTCTTGCCCTCAATTTCTGGTCAGTATACAAGAGTGATGGCAATAGTCTATAGCTTTATTCCTGGTCTGAGACTGGTGTTCTTGTTTCTTTTAAGTGGCTCTGAAAGAATTTCCTGCTAATGTAGTTTAACTTCAGTATGCTTCTAGACCCTGCATATTCAGTATCCCTAAATGGGGTGAAACTCAGAGAGAAACACTAACTGGTTATACGTGGAACATCTTGCGTGGAATATTTTACCCATTGCCTCTTGAAGAGACCAGACACTGTGCCAGTGAGTTGTTCATGGAGCCCACAATTCATATTCAAGCAAAGGACTTGTGTGTTTTTTCCTCTCGAAATATTTCAATATAAATTAAGCCTTGTAAATATCATAATCTTAATGGGAAACATACCCATCTCTTCCAGCAGCTCTGACGTATTTCTGACGTAATAGGCGATGTTGTTACAAGAACTGCCTGTGATAGCAGATTATTTATTCATTATAATCACAAGAATTATAGGTATATATTCTAGATGACCCTATTTTCTTGCTATTTTGGGATGTTACAAAGTATTCTGAGACACTGAATTTGAACTCCTTTAAAATTTTATATTTACTGGATTCATTCATGATACTATATCTCTAAAAGAAAATGTAAACATTTAAATGAAAACCAAAGATATTTTCAGGGCTTCCTTTTCCTAACTTTAAGGTCCCTACTCACTCTTTATGTTGGTAAAACATCTGGTGTTTTGAAACCAGACTGCAGATAACATTTATTTATTAAAGAAGTGTTTGCTGAGGGTGTTCAATTGGCACAGCCCAATACCATTGAGCATGTTCATGCACTTTGGCTTTTCCTGGATTTATTTATGTGTGGTTTTCTATAACATCTCTGGGATGCAGTTTTATGATCTAGAAGATACTGATGAGCAAATGTTCTTATCTTTTTGTATCAGTTGTATGGCTAAATCAATTTATTTCTAGATATAGGAATTCCTAGAAGATACAATAACTAGTTATGATAATTTTACATATGCAGAAACAAATTACTCTCAAATACCAGGTGCTCAGTTTGGGCAATGGAGATACAGTAATTCAGCAGAAGGGTAGTACAATCTCTAGCCGCAGAAGAAAGGGTCTGCAAATTGAGAATGAATAAGCCAAATTCAAAGTCTTCACTGGTGATCACAATGCCATAGGTTTCAATGGCACTCTTTCTCAGGCACAGGCTGTGTCGAGCTTTGACTCTAGGCCCAAAGACAGAGATTTGTTAGCAGTCTTCAAGCCAACAGAACCTACTGCTAAAACTCTGACGTTTAATGCTATATTGGTTTTTTCCCCTTTAAAAATTATGACTTTTGCTTGATGCAGCGTACTTTTAAATAACGAAGTGATTCTTGGCCCACAGTACATTAACAAAGGAAAATTGGCACCAAAGACATTCCTGAAGCACCAGAGTGCAGTCAAGTCCCAGCTGACAATGCAACAAGGGTCAAAAGGTAGAAGCAATCCAAAGGCGGTTTAAGTGCCCTCATGGTAAACAGAGCCCAGTTATTAATACTCAGAATGATGACTACAAATAATTAAGGAAATGGATATTCACATGTGAAATGCTGTGCTTAGTAAGGGAAGGCACTGACACAGAAGACTGAGCCAGCTTTGTTACTTAACACAGAAAAGGCGACTGTTAAAAAACTGGAAGTTTTGATTATTAAATTATCATTTTTATAACCTTTAAACTTCAGATACATGCAACACTCTAGTGCCTGACAGTGGTGAATAATAGAGGCATTATTTTATGTATTCCTTACAATAACATGGAATTGTTCATTATTTTGGAAGTACAAAAATGTATTTAGTAAGGGGCTATAAGAAGATATATCCACAGGCACTTATTTAAATAGTCTTTCACTTAAGTACTTCTGGCTCAGAGGCTAGTATTTGAGACTATAAACACCTTTCAACATTCATTTAAAGCGCCATTAAAAAAAAACACAGCAGGAATCTCTAAAGAGCACATTCATGCTGGGGTATCACAGTACCAGTCTCTAGAGAATGTTCCATAGAGCATGGCCCCTGCAGTCAAGCCAAAGTATGAGAATACACAAAGGTAAGGTCAGAGATCCAAATTTGTAATTAGAGAATGGAGAACGAAAGCAAAACAATTGAAGATCAATGTCTTCTCTTTTTTTATTTTTTGGTTTGTTTGAGTTTTTTGATAGAGGGTTTCTCTGTATTATATTGGAGGCTGTCTTGGAACTCGCTCTGTAGACCAGACTGGCCTCGAACTCACACTTTATTCAATTTTTTACACGAGTTCTGGTGATCCAGCTGGACTCATCAGATTCGCCTGCCTCTGCCTCTCGATTAAGGGCGTGTGCCACCAACGCCCGACCTCATGCAAGGAACACTTGTCTCTGCAGATATATTTGCTAGCATTAATTCAGCTGGCAGTCTAAAATTCTACCCGATTCTAGGCTAGATGTTTAGTTGCTGCATCTTAATTTTTATTCCTGTTTGAAAATATATTTCTGCAAGTGGGTGAGGTTGGTCCTTTATTCGTTTTCTGGTTGTCACATGTTATCCCACCTTGGGAGCAGAACTGGGCTGTGTGATGTTCCTCATTCTTAGAAGCACACCACTATTGGTTTAATGCCATTCTGTCTCAACTTGAAATTATAGTTTAAAGCAGAAGTTCCTACATGTGCACTCTCCCTTGGACGTTACAAGTCATGTAACTGTTCCCATTGATCTACCTTGAAATTCTGCCCAGTCTGTGTCATGATCATGATGCTTCTGGAGTTACAGAAATAGCTACATCTCTGTCATAATCAGCCATGATATTAATTTGAAAGTGTGCTTGTTTTTCAACTTATTTTCCTGTAATGTCTCTTCTTATCTAGTTAAAATGTCATTTAGAGGAATTGAATATTAGAATTAAATTAGCCTAGAAAGAGATTTATAGATACAAGCACACACACACACACACACACACACAGAGGCACATGTGTACATGAGCACATATATACATGAGCACCCTGGTATGCATATGTTCTTTGATAGATTTTTACTGTGGGTAGAAAAGGTCATTGCATTATATGATGTCAGTGCTTCGAAAAGAGAAAATATATTTTTTAAATTACTACCAAGTCAAAAGACCAATTCTAGGTAGATTTTAAAACTAATTGTGTAAATAATAAATTAGTAATATTGTATAGTAAAAACTTTGAGTCTTTAAAGAAACTAAAGAAGACACCAGAAAGTGAAAACACCTTGGATTGGTAGTATCAACACAGTAAAAATTGCCATCTTGCCAAAAGCAATCTATAGATTCAACGCAATCCCCATCAAAATACCAGCACAATTCATCATGGACATTGAAAAAACAATAATCAACTTTATATGGAAAAACAAAAGACCCAGGATAGCCAAAACAACCCTGTACAATAAAGGAACTTCCAGAGGCATCACCATCCCTGACTTCAAGCTCTATTATAAAGCTATAGTCCTGAAAACACTTTGATATTGGCACAAAAATAGACAAGTAAACCAATGGAATAGAATTTAAAACCCTGATATTAACCCACACATCTATGAGCACTTGATTTTTCACAAAGAAACTAAAATTATACAATGGAAAAAAGATAGCATCTTCAACAAATGGTGCTGTCATAACTGGATATTGGCATGCAGAAGACTGCAGATAGATCCATGTCTATCGCCACACTGAACCTCTTAAAAGAGAAAGTGGCAGGTACCCTAGAACGAATTGGTACAGGAGACCATTTCCTGAACACAACACCAGTAGCACAGACACTGAGATTGACAATTAACCAATGGGACCTTCTGAAATTGAGAAGCTTCTGTAAGACAAAGGACACAGTCAACAAGACAAAAAGGCAGGCCACAGAATGGGAAAAGATATTCACTAACCCCACATTTGACAGAGGGCTATTCTCTAAAATTTACAAAGAACTCAAGAAGCAAGTCTCCAAAACACCGAAGGATCCAATTAAAAAGTGGGCTACAAAACTAAATAGAGGAGTCTAAATGGCTGAAAGACACTTGAGAAAGTGCTCAACATCCTAAACCATCAGGTAAAAACAAATCAAAATAACTCTGAGATGTCATCTTCCTCCTGTCAGAATGGCTAAAACATAAAACATCAATGACAATTTATCCTGGAGAGGATGTTGAGAGAGGGGATCACTCCTTCATTGCTGGTGGGTGTGACAATTCATACAGCCACTTTGGAAGTCAGTATGGAGATACCTTAGGAAAATGGGAATCAGTCTACTACAAGATCCAGAATTTCCACGCTTAAGCATATACCCAAAAGAACATCTGTTCCATTATGTTCATAGCAGAACCTGGAAGCAACCTAGACACCCCTCAACTGAAGAGTGAATAGTGAAAATGTGGTACATTTACACAATGGAGTACTACTCAGCAGAAAAAAAATGGAATATTGAAATTTGCCAGCACATTGATGGCACAAGAAGAAGCCAACCTGAGTGAGATAACCAAGTCACAAAAAGATAAGCATGGTATGTACTCATATATGGATTTTAGGCATGAAACAGGGGAACATCAGCTTACAATCTCAGCCAGAGAGTCTGAGAAACAGGAAGGACCCTATGAGAGATATGCATGGTACCCCAAAGAAGGGGAACCGGACAGAATCTTCTGAGGGAGTTGGGAGCACGGGGCGTAGGGGGGTAAGGAAGCTGGGAGAAAGATAGGGGGTGAAAACAAGGGGAGAGGAGGACATGGGGGAGCAGGAAGGTTGAATTGGGGGGAGAACAGAGGAGAGCAGGATGAGAGATACCACAATAGAAGGAGCCATTTTAGGTTTGAAAAGAGATCTGACACTAGTGAGATGTCCAGAGGCCTACAAGGATAACACCAACTGGCAATCTAACCAACAGTGGAGAGGCTACCTTAAATGTCCTTCCCTGATATTGTGATTGATGACTTCTTTGTATGCTACTCTAGAGCCTTCATCCAATGACTGAGGGAAGCAGAGGCAGACACCCACAGCTAAACACTGAACAGAACTCCTGGAATCCAGTTGCAGAGACGGGGGAGTGATGAGCATAGGGGTTAAGACTTGGCAGGTGAAACCCACAGAAACAGCTGACCTGGGGAGCTCATGTACCCTAGACTGATAGCTGAGGAGCCAGCATGTAACAGATCCAGACCCCTTGAAAATGGGTGTCAGTGAGGAGGCCTCAGCATTCTTTGGGGCAATAGATCAGCATTTATCCCTGGCACCCAGATGGACTTTGGGAGCACATTCTATATGGAGGGATGCTGTCTCAGCCTGGACACATGGGGGAGGGCCCATTTCTTGCCCCGGATGATATGACAGACTTTTGAGATCCCCCTGAAGGACCTCACCCTCCTTGGAGAATGGAGTGGGGATTGGGTAAGAGGTCGGCAGAGGGTTGAAGGGGGCCTGGAAGGAGGGGAGGGAGAGGGAGCTGGGAGTGACATGTGAAGGAAGCTTTCTTTTTTCTAATTTAAATTAAAAACTTAAAAATTAAACAAAACATCAGAATTTTAAATCATTGAAAAATGGAGAAAACTGACTTCTAACTCATTTTGTGGATTCATACATAACACTCTTCAAGTTCTTCTGAAGACACACTTTGTCTTCAATGAGGAAAGGGCATTTTCCTAGACAGTGATGCATATTGTCCTCAACTGTACTATATTAGACATTTGATTTAATTATATGTATAATTTAAGACTTATAAATTGAAAAGAAAACACAATATTCTAACCAGGTGCTGTGGCACATTCCTGTAATCCCAGAATTGGGGAAGACGAGAGACAAGGATTGGCTTATGCCAGGAGGCCCATCTCATCAACTGAATTCCATGTCAAAAAAGAAATATTCTAAATAAGTAAAATATGAAAAAATACTCAGGGACTGCAGAAATGACCTACAGTTAACAGCACTTGCTGCTCTTGCAAAGGACCTGGATTTGAGTCCCAGAACACACTTAGTGACTCACAACCACTTGTTATTCTAGTTGTAAGCGATTTCAATGATTTATTCTGGATCTCGTTAGCACCAAGCATGTGGTACACAAACATGCTTGGCAGAGAACATTCATACACATACAATTAAAATACATATTATAAAGAGAACCAGCAGGGGAAAATGAAAAACCCAATTGGTAAGATCATTTCATTTAGATAAGACCTAGGTTATGTTGCCAGCACCCATACAACAGGGGACAACTGTCTGACTCCTTTGCTTGGGGAAATACTGCCTTCCCTGGCCTTCTCAGGTTTAACTTTCATGTGCCAGTTAAAACATTCATTCGTGTAATGTGAAAATAAATGCCCACTCCTGAAAGTATTCTCATAAGGACACCCTAAGGTAAACAACAAACTCAGAGAACATAGTTCTATACCATTCATACTGGAAAGGTTAATATGTACAGGAGAATTGTAAAGAATTCAACAGAAAATTAGAAAGTTTTGGATGATGCATTAAAGAAAAGAAAGATTAAATTAACAATAATAAGTGAAAATAGTTTCAGATACAAACAGAAAATATACAAAGCAATATCATACAATACCCGCCAGACTATATTCTATAGGCTACAAGCATTGGAACACATATAAATTAACAGAAACTTTTATATATTGTGCAAGCTGACAGGCTTCTTCGGGAAATAGTTTGATCATATCTGGATGTGAAATACAAAGGCTTTTAGTAACACCGAATCTATCATTAGACTTTTATGAATTATGAGAAAACCTCTTCATGAGTACCAGAAGACATATTCAAACAAATTCATAGCAGCATAGGTCTTAATAGATTACGTTAGATATGTAAAGTAAAAATATTATCTTTCACTAACATATGCAATGATAAAATGAGTGAACACTGCTGTCAGTAACACCAAAGATGAATGTCACAAACACAGTCATGCAGGAAATATGCATGACTCAAAAATTCATATGATGCAATTATGTTTATATAAATGTCAAAAGCAAGTATAATCAAAGATTCAAGTGCTAAGAGAACATATTTAAGATGTCAAAATTATAAAGGAAAATAAGGTAAGCATGCTCACTCCAGTGAGGAAAGGAGTTATACTTAGTGAAAGGTAGTGGGAGGATGTACTATCAAATACAGTGTCTTCTAAGTTACTGGCAGTGTTACATCTTAATGAGGATTTAGGCTACTTTGGTGTTGCCTCTGTTAGTGTTTAAATATACATGTATGTACAGTTATAGTGTATGGAAAGATTTCATTTTTTCAAATGTGCCTCATATTTAAAGGCATTATATGCCCAATGCCTACTGTACTTAAAGGTAAGCATTTCAGAGTTCTGCATTTTTTTGACAAATCTATAGTGAAAATGGCAAACTAATTCCTAACAGCCACCTTCAAAATCTACAGAGAAACAGTTGTAGTCTTTAATGCATTACAGTGTTTAAAAGAACATTATATTTCCTATTCACTGTTAGTTGCTTTCACTCTAAACATGAACAGAAATGCTGCTATATGATCATTAAAAGGCCACCCTTGCTGCAGAAAGAGACAGCAATAGATTGGCAGGAGGATTCACTTTTATGAGAAGAATAATTTATTGCTTTAAATGCCCAACCTCAGCTAAGCCTTATAGGTATCCAAAAGTTGCTTCACTGGAAGAACAGGTGCCAGTGAAGCTTGTAACCTCTCAGTAGAGTTGGGTTCTTAGAAACAGAGACTTTTCTGGACACAGCCATTCTACATAAGCTACAAAAGCAAAGTTCATCATCCACAAAGGAAAATATCAACTTTCTTAAGCCTGTGAAACTTTTCAAAAGCAGTGCATTATTTGAACATAGCTCAGTAAACATTGTTCTCTTTTATCTCCACTATTGGAATTTTTGAAGATTGCTTTGGTAGACTGGGGTGTGAAAGCTGTTATGTCAAAAGTGGAAACCTTTTGCAAAATGAATAAAAAAGGAATTTGGTATGGTTCCTCTGCCTTTGGCTTCTTGCTACCTAGCACCACACTTCATGACGACAGCTTTGTAGAAATAACTCTTCTCAAGTTTAGCATGAGAATAATGCTTGCAAAACCAGACACCAACATTATATGAAAAGGAGTATTTTCACTTTAAATTTTAAGACAAATGAAAATAAATTTAAAGGAACTTTGTGGTTTGGGAGTTACAAGCCATTTTCACTGTGAGGCATAGCTCTTATGTTTTTTTCCTGTCCTGGAGGAACTTTAGTGGCAGAAGTTAAACTTTAAGTCATGTTAGCCAAATTTCTACCCATGATACAAGTCCTTTAAAGTCTAGGAATTTGTCACAGACTTTTCCTTTCTTAAAAGAGGTACTAATGCTATAAAGACATACCAAGGAAGATTTTTTTCCAGTTTGTCATTTCTAAATTGATGAAATCTTCAGGATCTCTAAGTCGAAAGGGAAAAATAGAAATTATGTTTCCAAAGATGAGACATGTCAATAAAAAAATCCGATTTGTAAAGAGTAACAAAACAAATTCTATGCCACTTTGTATCTCCAAAAGCTACTTGAGGATGAGGGCATCAGAATCAATCCAGCCATTGTTAAAAGTGAGGGTTGTCTGCTCTCACTCCAGATCAGCTCAAAGAGGTCTGCACTTCAGCAAGTCTGTAGGTGCTCAAGTGGCCGCCAGAGAAGCACCTCCAGGTGAATGCAAATTATTTCAAAACTTGGTCAGTTGAATTGCGATTTCATCTAGTGAAGGACCCTGCAAGTGTGAATTCTTAACAGGAACTACTATGATGGTAGCTGTGAAGTGATCAAATCTGAGATCTTCTGGTAAAAATAGCACAGAAGAGTTAAATTATATGTGAGTGGAGATGTAATTTCTATGGTAACCCATGTTTCCTAGGTTTCTAAAATTAGGAAATTGAAAGGTGATCAGTAGTAGTTGCTAGGGTACAGTGATAGTACAGGAAATGGAAGAAATACTTTGCCAAATGGCAAATGAGTGGATAGTTACAATTTGGCACCAAACTGAGAATCCTGCTGCTTTTTCAATGACTGCGATGAAGTGCATGCTATCAATTTTTGAAACTGCTGTGACATGATAAAATATAAAAAGGAATCTCAATGTCTGGGTGAAAAATAGTGTCCCAAATGTCCATCTTTATAGTAGAACCCTAACAGTCTTCTGCCACTTAGGTGATCTTTAATAATCTAAAATTTACAATGAAAATGTACATTTTGAGTGCAACAAAATAATATTCTGCATTGAAAAAATAATTTATTTAAAAGACCACTTAGATCTTAAAGTTTGTGTAATTTTAATATCTATCTGTCATCTTTCATCTATCCATCCATCCATTTATCTATCTATCTATTCTCTCTCTCTGATGTATTTATCTATCCATCCATCCTTCCTCTATGATGTATCTATCTACCATCTGTCATCTATTTATCTATCTATCCATCTATCTATCCTTCTATATATCTCGTGTCTGTCTATCTATCTATCTATCTATCTATCTATCTACCATCTGTCATCTATCTATCTATCTATCTATCTATCTATCTGTCACCTATCTGCCTACTTATCATCTGTTGGTTTGTCATTTATCTTTTATCTAGTCATGGTTTTAAATTTGATAGGATTGAGAATTAGCATAAAGACATACCACTGGGTAGTTTGTAAGAGTATATCCAGAAAAGTTCAAAAGAAGAGGAAGGACACATTTTGATTGTGTTTCCTGATTGTGACACAATGTGATATATGTATTGCCTCACAAAGGGAATCTTCTCTGATAGGAATGACTACTCACTCCAAGTATGACCAGGGATAAAGACTTCCTTCCTTAATTTGGGTTTGTGAGGTATTTTGCCAAGTCAAGGAGGAAGGTAACTGACACACTGTGTGTCTAGCACTGGGAATTAGGATTTAATAGCAAGTAAAATAGATTCCAAATATGCTAGGGCCTAGCCCCCACAGGGTCTCTGAGTTGTTTGTCAGCTGATAGCCACAGGTGCATTCTGTTTTCTAGTCCTGGCTTACTGCCCCGCATTGCCCCACTGACATCAACATCTAGCACAAGGAAAACAACTCTCTTCCACCTGGGGTTTTCTCCTGTGCTGTAAGCCTGTGTATATAAGACTGCTCCCTCCTACAAAAGAGAGACCTCTTAGCACTTGTAGTAAAGACACACACTCTCTCTCTCCTGGCAATAAAGGCAGCACATACATTCTCTTAGTACAAACAGCTGGACATCTTGTTTTTCTTTTCTTGATAACTTGGACTTACTTGTGGCACAATTGGAGGTCCCACCGAGATCCAGAGAGACTTGGAAAGACTGGGAAAGATCGGCCAGAAAGAAGACTCAGGAGAGGAGACACTCAAGAAAGAAAATATTTGAAAACAGGTACCTCAACTTCTAACAGTAAAATTGAATGGTCAAAACTCCAAGCTTTTGTCTGAGAGATCACCCTCAAAGGCCGGCCAGCAAGTAAGGCTATCAGGGTTTATTTGAAAGGGGTACCAAGTTAGGGGTACCAGGTTAAATCTCCAGGCCTTCACCCCACACAAAGGTCAGGAAAGAAAGGGGAACCTGAGAGATCACCCTTGGGTTAAGAGGGTGGATTGGATTAAATATCCAGGCCTTCACCTGACACCAAAGTTGGGAACCTGAGAGATCACCTTCAGTTGGAGGGTAGATTCACTAAATCTTAAGGCTTTTGCCCGAGGGATCATCTTTGGTGGGAGGATGGATTGAAAATGGGTGAACTGAAAATTGGTAACAGTTTTAAACAAGGTACTGGTATTAAGTGAAAGAAAAGGAAAAGGTAAAAGTATATGGAATGAAAAATACACAGAGAGTCTGGATACTGTGTGCTGTTGTGTTGTCATTAAATTGTTTAATTGCTAAGAAAGGAACAAAAAGTGCTAAAAGACATTTGATTATCAATGCTGCTGAAATAATCCAACTTACACATTTTGAAAGTACTTTGACTTCTAAATTTAAATAAGGATAGGTTACTTGGGAAAAGAATTTCTGCGTTTGTTTCCACAGAAAATAAAAAGCTGTGGGTTCCTTCCAGACTAGTATGGTTTGATGAAGCAAGACCACCTGAAGCAGTGGCCCAGGTGATCCAACATCTCAAGCAGCTGAGATGATACCGCCTTGCAGACCACAAAACAAGGACTTCAACAGGTTTCTGTTTTTGTTTTTTTGTTTTGTTTTGTTTGTCATAATCCTCCTGGTATTTCAGCACCCCTTAACAGCAGGAAGTAGTTTGGAAAGAACGATGCCCACATTCCCAAATATTGTTTATAAATGTTTGTTTGAACTTATACAGGGTTGGTTATTGATACAAATTTAAGGTCAATTTTGAAAGTCATCTATAAAAACTTTTTACAAGGAGTGGGTAAGACTGTAGCCCCTGAGTGTAGCTCAGAACTTCTCAAATGGAGGGATGATCAGGGGCATACAGGACTTTTTCAACCTTTTGTTTTAATTCAAGGACTGGCTGGAGTTGTTCTCTCATGGAGATTTCAATTAAGGAAGTTTCATTTCAACAAACTAATCATGACCTAGAAAAAAAGGATGACTGAAAGATACATGTTCTGAATGTCTGGTGTGGCCACAACGGTACATATGAAATGTGATTGTGAATGCATGAATGTGAACTGCTTAAATTGCCTTGGATATGATTAAAAGGATACTTAGGTTGCTTTGGAGATAGTTAAAAAAGCTACCTAAATTGCTTTGGATATAGCCAAAAGGAGCATCCAGCCAGTCAATGTCTTAACAGGAAAGCTTGACGATTTGAGTCCTCAGAGCCAGTCAGTAGAAAAATAGCAAAAGCCTACAACATGGCCTGGGAGCCAAAGAAATCTGCATGGAAGATTCTATAGAGTAGCAAACAGTTCAAACAAATTTTTAAAAATAATAAAAAAGGGGGAGATGTTGGGGCCTAGCCCCCACAGGGTCTCTGAGTTGTTTGTCAGCTGATAGCCCCAGGTGCATCCTGTTTTCTAGTCCTGGATTACTGCCCCTGCTTTGCCCCACTGACATCAACATCTAGCACGAGGAAAACACCATCTCTTCTACCTGGGGTTTTTCTCCTGTGCTGTAAGCCTGTGTATATAAGACTGCTCCCTCCTACAAGAGAGAGACCTCTTTGTACTTGCAATAAAGACACACACTCTCTCTCTCTCTCTCTCTCTCTCTCTCTCTCTCTCTCTTTCCTGGAAATAAAGGCAGCACATGAAATCTCTTAGTAAAAACAGCTGGATATCTTGTCTTTCTTTCCCTGATGACTTGGACTTGCTTGTGGTGTGGGCACTACACAAATAGGTTTGTATTGTTGCACTAACAGTGAGACAATAGCTTGAAGTTGTAAGTAAGACTAAAGCTAGCAACTCTCTCCATGCACTCTAAAGGAAAGAAACAGGAAAGAGTTGTGTTCTTTTCATCACTTTGTAGTTCTTATTCTTTAAAAACCACACTCATGGCCCAACAGGCTGCTGTTTGTAGTGGCTAATGAAGTAAAATTTTGATTATGGTTTCCGAGTATCCACAGGTTTCCAGATCTCTTACTTCCTTTGTCCTGGTCTGTGTTGTGTTCCAGAGACTGGTGACTGATACAGTACTATCTTTCCCTCCAAAGCAGGAACTCAGGATCTGCTGACATATCCTAGTTCCCAACTTATGTTTAAGGATTTCTTCTTAAGTCAGACATGTTACAAATATTTTGGCAATATGAATTCTTAAAAATATGGGTCCTGCCCTTAAATTTTAATTTAACATGTCCTAAGATGTTAGTCTACCCTTACAAAACTCACCTCTTACCCTTGAATAAATCTATCAAAACTATTACTTTTCTCTATTTTATTTTATGCATATCCACACATTTTCTTATTGTACTTTTACATCCCTTTTACATTCATTTACATCCCTCTCTTGTCCCCAACATGCCCTTCTCCCACTTCAGCTGGTCCCATGTCTTTCCCTAGTTAGATGCCCCTTCTGCCTTCCTACTACTTGTAATTTTTTCTTTCCATTCCACATCTTCTTTATGATCTCTTCCTCCTTGTTGCTAATCCTCTTTCTGGTTTCATGACCTAAAAATGCATATAAAATATATATGCATATATATATATAAATGCACTTACACCTATCATTTAAATTTTTTAAAACTTACTTTTCTCTCATACTTTATAACCTCACCACAGTTTCCCCTCTTCACTCCTTCCAGTCTCCCCTCCACCTTTCCTTTCCCACAATTCTAGTCTTCCTCTTTTTCCCTTCAGAAAAAAAGCAGGCCTCTCAGTGATATTAACTCAACACAGCACAACAAGCTGCAACAAGGCTAAACACAAGCCCTTATGGCAAAGCCGAAAGAGGAAACCCACTAGTAGGAAGAGGGTCGCAAGAGCAGGAACATAAAAGACACCCCCACTGTTAGAAGTCCCACAAAAACACCAAGCTATACAACCATAACAAATATGCAGAAGACCTAGTTGAGAACCACATAAGGTCTGTGATTGTTGCCTCAGTCTTTGTGAGCATCTATGAACTCTCCTTAGTTGATTCTGTGTGCCATGTTCTCCTGGTGTCCTCAACTCCTCTGGTTCCTAAAGTCCTTCATCCTCCTTTTTTGTGTGGTTCCCTAAGCTCTGTCTAATGTTTAGCCACGACTCTCTGCATCTCCTCCCATCAGCTTCTGGAAGAAGCCTCTCAGATAATGATTGGACTAGGTGTAATTGTATGAGTATAGCAGAATATCATGAGAAATGATTTCGTTGAATTTTCTTTTTTTTAATTTAGTTTATTTTACTTTATGGCCTGTCATGTTTAGCTTTATTCTAGGTATCCGGCATATTCAGCCTCTAGTTCCTGGCAATTTCTGAGAGTGTCTAACCAATTACTGGTCCCTCTTGAGACCCATGTAACAGAGGGAACCCATGCCTGAGCCAACCTGGATGAAACACTTATCATTTTAGAATCCAGGATATGCATATGAGAAAAAACATGCAGTGCTAATATTTTTTCAATTCATGCTATAGTTTTTAAGTCACATCTATCATTCTGTCAAATATGGTTTAATTTTTTTCTCATAGCTTTATAAAAATATATTGTGTGTATGTACCCCCATTTTCTTAATTTATTCATCTGTTGATGGATATCTGGGGTGATTCCATTTGCTGAATGTTATGAATAGTGCAGCAATAAATATAGATGTGCAGATATCTCTGTGATATGTTGACTTACAGCCTTAGCTATTTTTCAAGGTATGCTTTCAAATGATACATATTTAATGAAATTAATATTTTATTACACAATATAAAGTAGTCATTGATTTAATTACATCCAAAGTGAATTACAGTGGAGACAGAGTAATCTTAGCTTGTGAACAAGTGCCTGTTGAATCATTGACTGAACACTTTCTAAAAGCAAACAATCTGATTAAAAGGAGGGCAAAGTCTTAAGCTGACATTTTGCAGGCAAAGAACAGATCTAACAGATATATGTCAAATATCCAGCATCACTAATTACCAGAAATGTACAAATGAAAACTACAGTGAGATATATCACCTCACTCAAATTTAAATTGTCATCCTCAAAGAGATGTAAGAACAGCCCTGGAGAAGATTTACAATGTTGGTGAGAAAGCCAACTACCATTGTGGAGAACAGTATAGAGGTTTCCCCACCTAAAAAAAAACACAATTGCCATAGAACCCAACCATCCTACTACTAGAAATGCACTCAAAGCAAATGAAGTCAGTGTCTGAGACATCAGCACTATGTTTCTAACTTCACCTATTCCACCGGTTTTTTTCCAACATCTCCAATCTTCAATGTTATCTGTCTTTTAAGTGCACTTGTAATGTGCTTTTTTGTCACCCATTACCTTATTCTTGACTTCAGTGTAAGTCTGCACTAATGTTCATATTTTAATGACAGTGCTAGGTGGTTTGAACATAATATAGACATGAAAAATACTTGTAAAATTAAATTTTATTTTGTCTCTTGGTAACCTGTTTCCTAATTGCTGGGTTGTTGCAAATTCTCAGATATCCAGTGCCTGTCTCTTGATTCCAGATAATTTGGTTCATGACACTGATACTATCCGTCCTAACTCTGATGACCTGCTAAGAAAAGAATTCCTTTACTCTCATCTTCCAAGTAAGATCTTGATCTCTTTCATGTAACTCATGATTTACATTTGAAGTAAGCAGGATGCCAGTGAACTAGAGCTGAACATGAATCAACTTTGGAACACATCTCTACATGCCCTGTATATTGTTTAATTTTCTGAGTGTGACCTTGTTTTTGCCAATGCCCAGGACCTTTATTAACTTCACCTGGCTCCTATCATGCTATGTGGTCCTAAAGCACAGTTTATTAAATTATGGGCCACAATGCTATATAAACTCACAGAACTAAATATGGAGGATGACAAAAATTTGATAACATTAAAACATTTCAGAACACACAAGAATCAAGTATCAATTTAAAGTCTACTGTGTCACAAAACCCAGGCATTTGTGCTCATCCCCATTGAGTCACATGATTCAACTGTAGTCTTGGATTTTAACCTACAACACAAAAGTTTCCACTGAGCATGTCATCAGTCATGCCAGCAATGCCAACAAAAAATAACTGAAATAACTCTTCTCAGACGCAGGAATCTTATTGGTATAAATTGCAATGCTTTTACTGTGCATACAAAGTTTTCTGTTCTCATGAAACCATAATGATTTAATTATAGAAAACAAAAAGTTAATATGATCCTGACTTCATTCTTCAGCTACGATATGAAATAATTATATATCTCAAATGTGCTATGTCACAATGCTTGTTTTTTTTTAAGTGCTACTTGAGTTCAGCAAAAGGTTAATCAAATTTCTCTTGGGATCAGACAGAATTTCTAACAATTTCTGGAGTGGTCTTACACACAATTCTGTTTTATATTATGCCTTTAGTTGAGGTGGTATTTTGGTACTGATTATGAAAATCAAAACATTGATAAAATCAATGGAGACATTTTAGATCCTGCCATATCAAATATTCAGCCAAGGTTTATTTTATTATGTCACACTAACAAGCATATCCATCTTGTTAGTTTTCAAATTTGATTGTCTTTAATAAATGGCAAACTATATGTATGCCATTTTTAAGATAAGAGTCTATGTGATTTATCATCAATAAATGTTTGATTTCTCTTCCTACTTTATTTCTCAGGTTGCAAGGGGCCACCTGTGGGGAAAACATACAAATTCATGCACTAAAGGAACCAAATGCTCTCTCGACCATCACCAGCTGGGCTTATTACTCTCAAGAAATATTTAAAGTAGATAACAAGGGGAAAATTGTAATGCTACAAACAATACATATGTGCTGCATGCATTATTACCAGCCACAGTCCATTTTGCTTGGTCAAGACAACTTCAAAGCGACCATTCTAATGGAGATGTTTGCTGGAGACTGAGGGTGGATGCAGCGGGAAGAGAATGTAGTGTGGTGATATCTTGTTTGAACTCTAACAAACAAAGATTGCCTGAAGGTCAGAGGGTGGAGGTAGCCACTTGCTATTCATAGAAGTCTGGAGGTCTGTACAGCCGGTAAGTAATGTCTGAGTAGAGAGAGGGATATAAGATGGGAAGAGATTAGGAGCTTGCTCTCCTTTGGGCTGAGAATTTGGTGAGATAAGGTGTTGCTGTAGCTTGCTACTTTGTCTCTCTGATCTTTCAGCATTTACTCCTATATCTGACTGTGGGTTTTTATTTTTAAGACCTATTACAACTTGAGCAACAGTGTAGTCCCTGCTCTTAGGAAATTCCTACAAATGTGTAGTTGCATCCTGGTTCTGTCACCTAGTAGCTGTATGATCTTATTGCAGCCAATTTTGGTAATTACCATGCTTTTTTGTTTTTTAAATGATAATAAATATTTCCATGTAGCAGATACATTTTTGAGAGTCTCTAGCACAGTGAATACCTGAATTATATGCTTAAAATGGTATCAATAGTACCAAAAGCTCTTCAGTTCTCCAATATCAATCTTTTATTTTAGTCAGTTTAAAACATATTTTAAAAAACAAATTTTATTTATTCAATTGTGTATTTATGATTGTGTGTGTATGATGTGTATGCATATGTACATGCTACCATACATGTGTATGACATATGCTTGTAGAGTTCTGAGAAGAGCTTTTAGGATTTGATTCTCTCCTTTAACATACTTGAAATATTCCCTCTTGTTCCTGCCATGCTGTGCTAATCCTAGCTAGTTGGCCTTGACCTTATGAGCGATTATCCTGTCTCTACCTTCTACCTCACTTCAAAGTGCTGAAACTACACATATTCAGTTTTTCACACGAGTTCTGGCGATCCAGCTGGACTCATCGGATTTGCACAGCAAGTGCTTTTTAACCCAATGAGGCATCTTGCCTGGGTAGAAGCTCATCCATTCTATCTTGGTTAATCACTGGAGTGAACTGAGAAGTGTCGGAGGTTCTGGATCACAAAGATTCCCACTTAAATATGATATCTGGGAAGGAAATGAAGGAGAACAAAATTTGAGTTTCCAAATGTTTCAAGTGATTGAAATGAGCTAAGTGGAGATTTACCTTGATAAGCAAATTCAGTTTTATGTTCTCCCCTTTGATGACAAAATTCTTATTCATTTGCACTCTGACATCATAGGTTTCTCCTCAAATTATTTTCTTAATGTCAGGGAACTGGCCATGTTGAGGCTAGAAAATCTGGAGAATTGGGTAAATTACAATCAGATCATCTCTGTTTCAGTTGAAGTCTTAGATTTCCTTGAGAAATTAGAACTGAGTTCCCTTGGAGCTTGTATATATAGCAACTTCCCTTCTTATTTCTTATTTTGCTCTATGAGTTTTGCCCCAGATGTGCTGTTTAAAAATGATAAACTGTCTATGGAGCAATGAATGAAGTACTTCACCTAAAACTGAATCCTAACACCTGCTATGAATGACCACCAAACATGAAGAGTCTGCAGGTGGCCAAGCTTTCTTTCATCTCTGAGTCTTTGGTCTTTGGATAAAATCATTTTTCATATTTATCATGTATAATATTTAAATATACCAGAAACTTCCTTTGTGTTTCTTAACATTATGAATTCAAATATTATGAGCTGTAGAGTTGGAGTTATTATGTGGATCAATGGGTAATTTCACCCAAACCCCTAAAGTTTAAAATGAATATACACTAATGGAATCTGAAGAGCCCACAGTTATGAAACTGGTACTATGCCCCAAAACAAACATCTATAGAGATAAAAGAAGAATTGGGTGTTATATAATGCCATGCCCAGTCCAACATCTAGAAATGTCTACAGCTTAAACGAAATTATTTGGAATATCTTTGGAAGGGATGAGGCAGGAAGCATGTACCAATGGATACACCACCCCTATTTACTTGACTTTTAGAGATAAGAGGTTAAGTGGTAGAAGGAATAATATATTAAACAGGAAATAAAGAACATTTTATTATCAAATCAGCATTGTGGCGAATACTAGCCTTTAGATAAAGTAAGCATCCACCTAGAAACGCATCTTGTTCTCACCACTTATTTCTGAAGTTTGGATAGGGCTGATACAGTCTCCAGTTCTGAGCAAGTGGCTTCATGATACAAGCGTAGGTCTTTTCCAGTAAAGTTGTTGAAACTGAAGATTTGAAGAATTTCATTACTGGATGGTTTGGCTATTAGTGATTCCTAAAGACTCACATGCTAATGTTTGGTCTACAGATGTCTTTGGAAGATAGTGGAAGCCTAAAGAATTGGGTCTTGGTCGAAAGAAGGAAGATCATAGGGAACATGTCTTTCAGGAGATAGTAGGACCTAAGCTCTTCCTCTTTCTGCTTCATGGCTGCTATGAGGTGAGCAATTTCTCCTACTACACATCTGCACTGCCGTGATCACAGGCGTAAAAGTATCTGGGTCAATTAAACTGAGCCATTTTTAATTGAGAGCCCCAAATTAAATCAATCCTTCTTATAAATTGTCTCAGATACTTCATTACAAACGAGCTAACTGACACAGTTGTTTTACTTTAGGATGATGAACTTATTTCCATATTGTGTAGAACAGTGTTTCTCAACCTCTAGGTCATGACCCCATGGGGCACATATCAGATATCCTGTATATCAGATATTTATGTCACCATTCATAATAGTATCAAAACTATAGTTATAAAATATCAACTAAGTAATTTTATGGTCACCACAGCATGGAGAACTGTGCTAAAAAGTCACAGAATTAGCAAGGTTGAAAAGTCATGGTAGAGGGGACTGTTAGTGAAGTAATGGACTGTTTTAAGAGAAGTAAATCTCACAACACAAAATTAGTAGTGTTGTGAAGTCGTTTTCTTCTTTTTACATTCTTCTTTAAAAAGACCACAATAATAATATAAAATATTTCTTTATCACATTATAGATAAATGGCCTAGGCACTTTTTAATTGTGAGAGTCTAGGTTTCCGTGATATCTACTCTAGCAGTTTAAACAATTGGTTGGGATCTAAACAAGTATCTATCCCTCACCTACCCCAGAGAGAATTTGAAAAATGTTCATCCCAGTACTAATTCTCAGGGGTCAGTCATGGAAAAGACATATAATTCTTTGTGATTTACCAGTAGTTTAATTCAGTCTCTAGCCTAATTTTAGATGCAGATTGGTAGGTAGGTAAATAAGCAAATGAAAAGAATTCACACCTTTAGATACTGTTTCTCAAAAGCAATCTCAGTCATTTCTCAAAAAAATACAAAACTATCTCTGCAGCAATAATTGGCAGACAGAGAAGTGTCAAGGGAAGTGATGCTGAATAATGAAATAACAGCCATCTGTTTAAAGAGGCCTTGGCAGTCTCATCCCATAAAGGGAGCTCTTATTTCCTGTGCCAAAATGGGTCCAAGCAATGTAGAGAAGACCCAGAGGTGTTGTGACTTTATTTCACACGTTAGGTACAAAAATTCCTTGTGCTCTTAGAGCTGCTCCAGACCCAGCTCCTTTTAGAGCATAAGTTTCCCATAATCTTCATGCTGATTGCCTGGGGTCTTACCTTAAGGGTGACTGGCTTATTGAATTACCTGGACATCATGCAGTGCAGAGGAAAATAACTCCATTCTTTGCCAAAATGGCTCCTTCAAATTTGCTCTTCCCATTTTTATCATGCCTTCATTCCGTAACCTCTCAAGCTAAATCTCAAACAACTGCACAGTTTTCTTCTCAGTTTGAGTCCAGTCTAAAAATCGCATGAGTCCAAAGCATCTTCCCATTCAGTTTTCTGTATATTTAGGACCATGAGACATGATGCAAATTCTTTGTTTTCTTTTTTACCAAATTTTTCTCGTGTATCCATTCTAACCATCAGGATCCACCGAGCTGTGCCAAAGTTAAAGCTAGGAAGAGACAGTGACACATGGGTGTTTACCCGACTGCATGTGTAAACAGGCCCTTAGGCAGTATGCACTGTCCCAAGTGGCAGATATTCCTGGTATTAATGACTTAATGGTTCCTATTGATGGTCTAACAACTGCAAAGATTCAGAACTCTATTGTCGGTTTCTTGTTGTCTCTAGGTTCAATACTGAGGGAATTCCCTTACATTTGCAAGCTTTCCATGTTTGTAGAATTGCTTTCACTAGGAGCAATTGGTGTTTCTTCTGTGCCTACAGTTGGTGTGTGGAATATTCATGCTTCTATCTGGCCACAAAATTCTGCATCAGAATAGCTCCTACTTCTGGACTTTTTATGTTGAGACCAGGTAGCATGCATGGGTGTTCCACATACATTGAAAGAAAACAAATATAACTCAGAAAGGGGTTCCTTCAGTGATTCATTTCCCTACCACTTACAGTTGGCTTCAGTTGTGGGTAAGGGATCCATAATACTCTATGGATGAAGGAGAAATTGTAGAAGTATCATCAACTGAAACAGCAAAGCCAGCCTTACTCTTAAAACTTTTGAACCCTAGTTCTAAATTATTACTTACAATTCATAGTTTAGAAATACATTTCAGACGAGGCTAAAGCTACTAATTTGGAGGTCTCTGTTAGTCTGGTATCACCTGGTATCTTACTTTATAAAATTAGAAAAACTTGGTAGTGATTGTTCCCCAGGTTTTGAATATAACCATTTTGGTTTGTTTGTACAAATGATGTATTAATTATGAACATTTTCACACTTTACTGAAGCACTTCATCCTTACACATTTAATGCAGTTCATTAGCATATTTGAGTTTATAACATCATATTTAAAAGCTATTATTTATGCTACCCTGTTTCTTGTACTTGTGTTCATACTTTAAAACTGATTTTTCAGGTCTAAGTACTTTTTACAGTTGACTGTTAGCCTCTAATTTTAAGTGCTTATCATTTTACTCCTCTTAACAGCTTCTCTAGGGATTAGGATATTCACAGTTTTTTTTCTTCTTTTACACTTTCTATTCATTTTGCATATAATCCAGTTTTCCCTCCCTCCCTTTCCTACAATATCCCAACCCTCCCATTCACTCCTCAGAAAGGTCAAGACCTCTCATAGAAAGTCAATAAAGCCAGGGACGTCAAGTTGGTAGGATAAAAGCCTCTCTCCCATTCCTTACAACTGGGAAGGGATCTCACCATAGGGAATGGGCTCCAAAAATCCAGGTTATGCACCAGGTATAGCTCCTGGTCCCACTGTCAGGGGCCCCACAAACAGAACAAGGCACACAACTGTCATTTACATGCAGAGGACCTTCTTGGGTCCCATGCAGACTCCCCAGCTGTTAGTCAAGAGTCTATGAGCTCCCATGAGTTCAGATCAGCTGTTTCTTTGGTTCACCCCCGACCCCTGTCATAATCCTTGCTCTTTCAATCCTTCCTCTCTCTCTTCAACTGGAATTCTGGAGCTCAGCCCAGTACTTGGCTGGTGCTAGAGAAATTCCCAGGAATCCGCAAAGATGACCTCAGCTAAGACTCCTAACAGTAGTGGAGAGGGTGCCTGAAATGGCCTTTGCTGTATTCAGATTGGTTACTATGCTAATTGTCATCATAGAACCTTCATCCAGTGAATAAACACACTTAACTTACCAAAAATGTCATGCTAGTTTTACCTTTGATTTCTTGCATAGTATGCAAGCCATTTTCAACATTTTTAATTCTCGCTACCAAATTTCCCAGTTAGGCACTGCTGCTTTTGAACAGTCCAGTTCTATATATTTATAAAATTTCGTTCAAAATGTATTTCAGAATTCAGAATTCATTTAATCTTACAATTTAATTTCATAATTTCCATTTGGATTTAAATTTGGACAGGAAGAATAAACTTTAATATTTCTTTGGATGCATTGTTCTTGTTGTAATAGCTTTATTTCATTTAGCTGATGAGGTGTGAAATTTTCTATTATGGGACTGCAATATCTGAAAATAAAATGTATGGGTAAAGTTAAATGGTCAGGACATTACTGAATAAGTGTATTCCACTGAATAGAATCTATGTACTCCATATGATGTTGTAGCAAGATGAACCATTTAAAAAGAAAAGAAATCATTGCTCTGTCAACTACAAGACAACATTGATCCTAACATGCATTACTTTTACAGGTACTTTTTTAACTATGGTGCCATTATGCATGGACTTCATGATTTAAATGGTAGAGCGAATAGAAATATTAAATAATAATCTCCATAACTTTTCAAAATTACATTTATATTTTAACTCTCAAGGAACTATAATGAAGAAAAATACTGATGGAAAAGTGACATGTATATAATGTTAAGTAAGAATATATTTTCTGGCAAATTTCAAGATTCCATTGTTTTTCCTCTGAGTAGTATTCCATTGTGTAAATGCAGCATATTTTCTCTATCCACTCTTCAGTTGAGGGGTATCTAGGTTGTTCCCAGGTTCTGGCTATTACCAATAATGCTGCTATGAATAGGGGTGATGGGGAGGAGGGGCGGAAGAGGGAGCTGGCATTGAAATGTGAGGAAAGCTTATGTCTAATTTAAATAAATAAAAATTTATTCTCTTAAAAGAAATCTAGTTTCCTAAAGTTTATCAGCCAATTTAATTAGATTTAAATCTTATTAGGGTATCTGAAGATCTAACATATTCACATTTATTCCTTGATTTTTCCAGAAACTAGAAAGAGACAGATACTTCTAACCTTCAGAGTTGTTTCTGAGGACTTCAGTTGGATTAATGCTTAGGACCTAAGTAATATTTGCTGCTCTTGCCTTTGGAAGACAGAACTTGTCTCAATACATCTCTTTGTTCTTTTTCAATAAAAATCTCAATCATTCAATTTTACCAACAAAGACTCTGGAGCCAGATTCTGGGGTGAAAGCCTGCTAGCTTAGAAAGCACCCAGCTGACCTTCCTCCCAAAACATCTTTTCATCTCAAACACAAACATCAAAATGAATGACCCAACCATCTACTTTCTTTGCATACCTCTTACTCTCTATGGTTTTTTTTTGTTGTTGTTGTTCACTTCCTGTCAACTCGTTCCTTGCTCTGCCTCTTGACCTATGGCTGACTGTAGGAGAAAGCCTGTATGCCACCATTAAGCATGTGACTTACTAGAGGCGCATACAGATGAGGTAATAAAAGGGCAGTTTACCATACCGTTAACCACACCCACTTTAGGCATGACTAAAGATGTATATGGTGACGTAAAGACGTATACGTACGTAGGCGGTGAACTACGTCACAGGCCAGGCCCACTTTTGGGCATGGCTAGGGGCGTTACGGGGGAAGGCATAAAAGACAGCACACAGGAAGTCTTGGTTTTTTTTCCCCGGAGTTCGGCTTCCGGTTCGGCAGCAGAAAACTACTTGGCTCATCTGGCTTACTTGTTTGGTTATCTTGTGAGTAATTTCTACAATAAATACTTAGTTTTATTTTCAGTAAGTGTGTCGCTTATCGTTACAGTGTCATTTGGAGCCTCATTTGGTGTCGGAAGTGGAATCCAGACCCAGGCGCCCAGAAAAGCGATTGCTCCTCGGCCCGACCAGGCACACATGGACTCTACTTTTGCTAAGGTCCTTACCACTTTGCTCGGCAAGGCACGATTCCTGCCGCCAGGAACCAGCACCTTCTACCTGCCGGAAAGGTTAGGTCTTATTCTGAGATTTCTCTCGCGGCCACATGCTGTTTTACTGGCTGCCTGCTGACTTAGGCCACGTGCTCTTTCACTGGCAGCCTGTTGATTTCTGCCTGAATTACTCCACTGGTAACAAACTTAACTGCTTTATACAATGTCAGCTAACATTATGATGCAGGATGTTAAGAATTTTCTTGTTTTTTTGTATGGATGGGATTTTAGAAAGGGTTGAGGACCTACCTGAAAGGTACTTCCTACCCATGATGGTGATTATTAGTTTCATAATCAATATAATTTTGCTAAAGAAATGGCTCAAAAATAGGACTAAACTTATACAGGTCATACCGTCATCGCAGGATAGTTTTGAAATCTTAATACAAAGAATTCAGGAAATGCAAAATTCCTTGCAGGATAGTAAGAAAGGTTGGTAGAAAATATTCAGGATATTAAAAATGATAATGTAGGTCTGACAAACAGGTTTAAAGAGACAGAACACAAAATTGAATTACTTTCAGGAAAAATGTGTTCAACAGATAGAATTGAAAAATTGGAACATAATGTTGAAACATTTAACCAAAAAAACTGTTCCATGTTTGATGATTTCACTAGCAAATTACAAAGACTGGAACATAAGATTGAAATGCTAACAGAAAAGAATTGTTCCATGTCTGAGAGCAATGATACACTAACTGATAGAATATCATTTGTGGAAGGCAGTTTACATGCCATTGAGGTGCTTTCTAAGGATGAGCATATTAAGTATTTGGAATCACGTGTAAATGATGGATAAAAAAAATGAAAGATTCCATGATGTCCTTAGAAATTATTTGTCCCAAGATCTTCAAGAGCTCAGAGAAACAATGATGAATAGACTGCAGGATTTAGAAGACGTTCAATCTGATACTTCAGAATCAGACATACAGGCAACAGGTCAGGACAGGAGTTTCCCAACACCTCTCAAATGCTGGAAAGATCTCCCTAAGGTTGCTATGCGTTCACCTATGGTTTTTCCAGTAACAGAAAAACCAGCAACGAAAAAACAATCAAATGGTCCCATTGCTTATCACTGGGAACCTATACAGATGAAGGATCTAAAGAAAATCAAGGAGGCCATTGTTTTGTATGGTCTTCATTCTCCCTTTGTCAGAGAGCTCCTAACCTCATGGGCTACTGTAAATAAAGTAACCCCAAAAGACTGGGCCTCCACAGTGCTCGAGAACATTATGAAGGCAAGAAGCAAAAGCCATAGAGATTCAGGAATTAAGGAACGGTCATGAAGTACCCCAAGACAAGATTCTTGGGGAGGGTCCTTATGCTGACACGCAGGTTCAATCTGCATAAGACGAACATATGTTGTCTTTATGCCGTACAGCTACTTTAAATGCCTTGGATAAGGTTTTTGAAACAGGAGAGATAATGCAACCCGATACCAAGGTTTTACAGGGCCCAAGGGAAAGGTTTACTGAATTTTTAGAGAGATTATCCATAGCGGTAGAAGTACAGGTAGCGAATCCAGAATCTAGGCGACTCCTTATAGAATCTTTGGCATATGAGAACGCGAATCCTCAATGCAGGCAGGTAATTTGGCCATTAAAAATAAGATCAACGCCATTGGAGGAATGGGTCCTACATACAGCAAACCTGGAATGTAAAACTCAGGATATGGGAGCTTGGGTAGGTCAAGCTATTTCTACAGGCTTGAGGAGGCACCAGGATGCCAAATACCCTACCTGTGATGATATAGAGGCCTGGGTAGGGAAAGCAATCTCCAAGAATTTTAACAGGCATAAAGATGCAACATGCTTTAACTGTGGTAGAATAGGACATCTTAGTAGGAACTGTAGACAACGCATTCCTAGAAATAATGCTTTTACCAGGAATGCATCAAACAGAAGGCCTCAGGCTCCTGGTCTTTGCAGGAGGTGTGGAAAGGGCTAACATTGGACTAATGAATGCTGGTCCACAACTGATAGACAAGGTAGATCTTTGAGCCCCTGATCCCCGTTTTCCGGCTTTAATCAAGCCCCATAAAGATTATCCGGTCATTCCCAGTGACAGTGGAAGACAGCCTCTCCCAGGACAATTAGAAGATACACTGCCCATTGTAAATAATACAGCACTGGATAATACATTAGCTCCAGAGGATGAATCAATTACATCAGGAGGAGATACAAAACATATATTTTGGCAAACTTCTATACAATATCATAGACCCAAGTTATCAGTTAAGGTAAATAATATTGTGATTAATGGCATTTTAGACAACGGAGGTGAAGTCACTATCATTAATCAGAAGTTCTGGCCCCCCAATTGGGCTTTAAAAGAGTTTAATGTTCAATTCTTAGGGATTGGAACCCTATCTGAAGTTAAACAGAGTGTCAGATGGATTGACTTTATTGGGCCAGAAGGATAGAGAGGAAGGTTAAAGCCATATGTTGCAGATATTGCTATAAACCTCTGGGGTCGTGATCTATTCCAGCAATGGAATATGCAGATTAACATTCCTCCTGTATAAGCTAGGAATTATAGACAAGCTCTTAGTGGTAGAAAGAATATAGTAAGACAGTACAAAAAACAGATGCCAAACGTACAGGCTGTACAGAAGCAAGATGCTAGTGCCAAACCTACAGAGCAACCAAAAGCTCTACCCTTAAAATGGCTGACAGATGAACCCATCTGGGTGGGTCAATGGCCTATGACATCTGAGAAGTTAGAGGCTTTGGAGAAGTTAGTTCAGGAACAGCTAGATGCTGGACATATTGAGGAATCAACTAGTGCATGGAATTCACCTGTTTTTGTTGTCAAGAAGAAGTCTGGTAAGTGGAGAATGGTTACTGATCTTAGAGCCATCAACAAGGTAATTCAGCCTATGGGGTCTCTACAACCTGGGGTGCTGTTACCTTCTCTAATTCCTAAGGATTGGCCAACCATAGTTATAGACTTAAAAGATTGTTTCTTCACCATAGCGTTACAAGAAAACGACAGAGAAAAGTTCGCCTTCACGGTTCCTACCTATAATAATTCCCATCCGGTACACAGATTCCAGTGGAAGGTACTACCTCAAGGTATGTTAAACAGTCCAACTTTGTGTCAATATTTTGTGAATAACCTGTAGAAATAATTCGTAAAAAATTTCCACATTCGTTAATATATCATTATATGGATGACATATTATTGTCTGATTCAAATAATGATACTTTGGAAAAGATGTTTGAAGCAGTAAAGGAAACTTTGCCTCACTGGGGATTACAAATTGCCCCAGAAAAAATACAAAGAGGAGATTCTATTAACTATTTAGGTTATAAAATAGATGCTCAGAAAATTAGACCTCAGAAAGTACAGATCAGAAGAGATCATTACCGGACTCTTAATGATCTTGAAAACCTATTAGGAGAAATCTCTCAATTACAGACAATTATTGGTGTAGAAGGGCGTGATTTAAAACACCTGAAAATGGCTTTAAAATGAGGTAAAGACCTAAACAGCCCATGAGTACTATCAGCTGAGACTGAAAAAGAATTAGAATGGGTAGAAAAGAGAATATTAGAAGCACATGTGGACCGTGTGGATCCAAATCTGGACTCCATTCTGGTTATTTTACCATCTAGAGAATACCCCTCAGGAATATTAATGCAGAGGGAAGACATCATTCTAGAATGGGTATTTCTGCCACATAAACAGAATAAAAAATTGAAAACCTATATAGAAAAGATCTCCGATTTGATATTAAAAGGTAAGTTAAGGCTTCGTCAACTGACTGGGAAAGACCCAGCTAAAATTATTGTGCATTTAACAAATGAGGAAATTTCCTCCTTATGGAAGGATAATGAGTATTGGCAAATAGCTTGCAGTGACTTTTTGGGAAGTATTTGTAATAACTATCCCAAAACAGAGAGAATCAAATTCATAAAGAAAACAATTTGGATTTTTCCACGTATCGTGAGGTAAACACCTATTTCTGGAGTTCTTACCTTCTACACAGATGCAAACAAATCAGGGAAGGCAGGGTATAAATCAGGAAAGATAAGTAAAGTAGTTCAAAGCCCTTACAACTCCGTACAAAGGCAGAGTTATATGCCATTCTCATGGTACTTAAAGACTTTACAGAGCCTCTCAATATAGTCACGGATTCTCAGTATGCAGAAAGAGTTGTCTTGCACATTGAGACTGCAGAATTTGTTCCTGATAATACAGAATCAACCTCATTCTTTTTACAATTACAGGAAATCATCAGAAACAGGACTCATCCTATATATGTAACACACAACAGATCCCATACAGGTCTGCCAGGTCCTCTGGCACAAGGCAATGATGAAATTGATTGTTTATTAGTAGGTAATGTGTTGGAAGCTTCAGAATTTCATAAGAAACACCATGTTAACAACAAAGGCTTAAAGAAGGATTTTTCTATCACCTGGCAACAAGCCAAAGAAATAGTAAGAAATTGTCCCAGTTGCTCATTCTACAATCAAACTCCATTACCAGCAGGTTGTAATCCTAAAGGTATTCACAGAAATGAACTTTTGCAAATGGATGTATTTCACTTCCCAGAATTTGGCAGTTTGAAATATGTACACCATACCATAGACACGTTCTCAGGCTTCTAATGGGCTACTGCCCTCAGCTCTGAAAAAGCTGATTCTGTTATTATACACCTCTTGGAGGTAATGGCTGTTATGGATATACCTAAAACAATAAAAACTGACAATGCTCCAGCATATGTCTCCAGTAAATTGGAACAATTTTTCAAATATTATAATATAAAACATGTAAATGGTATACCTTACAATCCCACAGGACAAGCAGTAATTGAAAGATCTAACCGAACCTTAAAAGAGATGCTTTATAAACAGCCAGGGAAAACAAAGACACCTAAACACAGGTTACATAATTCTTTACTAATGTTGAATTTTCTTAATGCTGATGAAAAAGGACAAACTGCAGCAGAAAGACACTGGACTACAGAGAAGACTTCTGAATTGAACCAACCGGTGTGTTTTAAGGAAGTTATGACCTCAGTCTGGAAACCAGGATATGTGTTATGTTGGGGAATGGGTTATACTTTTGTTTCCACAGGAGAAGAAAAGGTTTGGGTTCCATCAAAATTAATTAAAATTCGATCAGAACAGAAAACATCTCAGGAAGAGGAAGATAACAGCCCATCTACAAATTCATATTCCACCATGCATAAAGTGACCTCCTAAAAGGAAAGAGAAGTGTTTTGTTTTTTGTCTTCACAGGTAAACTCAGCAAAGAATACTGGACATATGGATTCCTGAAGAAGAATGAATAGCTACCCTGAGGACCATCAAACAAACAGTAACTCACTGTGTGGTATCAAAGTCTAAATCTCGCTATATTGTTTTTTCATAGTACCCTTTTATCTTTATTTCTTCACATACCTCAGTCCCCATTCAGTTAACTGAAGCTGGCTTTGGAGTTGGATTGGCTCTCCTACTCTAAACTCAAGCATATTATTTAAATACAATTCAGAATTTCTGTATTATATCAAAGAGCCATTGATATTAGACAGAAGAAAATAAAATTAGGGACTGTTATCTGTGGATTTCTTTTCTGAAAAGTCTAATTTCCTTCAGGTTTACCATCTTCCCTATTGTCACCTCTTCCAGAATGCATACATATAAAAGTTAAAATATTTCTTTGTTAACATTAATGTTTGAGTTTTCCAGAGAACAAGGGATTTCCTGACAGCAATCTTCAACGGCTTCAGAAAGAGAATGAGGATCCACTTCCTTGACTTCACCTGATTCGACTGGAGGCATCTGAACTGCTCCACATCATTGACTCCACCTGACAAGCACTATCCTGAAACTGGCTTGAAACTACATCACTCTACACAAATATGGACCAGGAAACTGAAATAGCACATCTTCTACAATCTGGCCAGAGCTTCAGATGAGAGCTTTAATCAACATTAGAACCCCAGTCAGGAACTTCAATCAAGCATCTCCTGCCATACAGAGACTGTCTGATCTACTGAGATTTTGTTATACTAACATTTTTCTTCTCACAGGTCCCCATGAGATTATGATCGTCCCATCTCAGCAGGAAGTAGTTTTGAGAATTCCACGCCCCCTCTCCCTACTATTGAAAGTATAAGATAGTTTACACCTGTTAGTGTTAGTTTTCAATTATTTTAGAGTTGGGATTGGAAGGAGGTGTTCAGATTTGGGTGTTTCTTTCAGATAAGTTTAGGTTTAGATAGAATAGATGTTTGATACATTTTGTTCATGGACACAAGTTAATTGTCCTTTTTAGACTAAAAGGGGAATTGTAGCAGAAAGCCTGTATTGCGCCATTAACCATGTGACTTACTAGAGGCACATACAGATGAGGTAATAAAAGGGCAGTTTACCACACCGCTAACCACACCCACTTTATGCATGACTAAAGACATATACGGCCGGACGTAAAGACGTATACGTACGTAGGCGGTGAACTACGTCACTATCCAGGCCCACTTTTGGGCATGGCTAGGGGCATTACGGGGGAAGGCATAAAAGACAGCACACAGGAAGTCTTGGGTTTTTTCCCCGGAGTTTGGCTTCCGGTTCGGCAGCGGAAAACTACTTGGCTCATCTGGGTTACTTGTTTGGTATCTTGTGAGTAATTTCTACAATAAATACTTAGTTTTATTTTCAGTAAGTGTGTCGCTTATCGTTCAGAGTCATTTGGAGCCTCAGCTGACTTTATTTAATCCTGTGTAAAATGCTCAAGCAGAAAACTCTCAGATTAAAAGTATGTACTAGGACTGAGCCACACCAGAACTAAAAAGGGGTTTTCCCAGTAAATAACACAATCCTGGGGTTCACAGTGTGGTCAAATATCTAGTAACAGCCCTTTCGTTATCTGGATGTCTCCTAGTTATTAGTAAGTCAGCTGTTGCCCTAGTAATTTAGTGACAGCTTAAGTAAGGCAGTGATGAGTGCTCTGACAAGGCAGGTCTGCTGTCAACAGGTAATATCATAATTTGTATCCTCATAGTCTCTTTTAAAATCTCTATTTCTTGCTCACCTTTGAAGGGTGATTTTACAGGCACCTACTTCTTGGTTGTGGGATTTTTTTCAACAGTTTAAATATTTTATTCTACTCTCTTCAGGCTGGCCCATTTTCTGAGGAGTAATTGAGTGTAATTCTTATTCTGTTCATCTATATGTAAGACAACCAACCACCTATTTCTAATATGTTATGTTTTATTCATTGCATTTTAATATAATATGCCAAGTATAGAATTTTAAAGCATTTAAGATATGTTCTCAAATGAAATCATTAATATAGTTTAGACAAATAAATTCAAATTTGTATGTAATACTGGGTTCTCAAAATGACTAAATCTCAGTGAGGTTTTCTCATCTATTTACCATAACTATTATGTGTTTACTTGAATGATTAAGTGAAATAATTTGTAAGACACACTTAGCATATTAAGAATTCAAGAACATTATAGGACTTAGGCATTTTACATGGCATCCTTTTATTCAGCATCAAGGTTCCAAACTGAAATGCGATAAATGATGCTATTGACGTGTGTGTTACAATTAACAGGCGTCGTGCACTGAATTTTCAAGGTTGTGGAGAGGGATGGCTTTGGCTTCTAATTCATTTACTATCCTCTAGACAGCTACAGCACTTCCTATGATCCTGGCATCTTCAGTGCATCTCTTAAAGCCATGCTAACCCTGCACAATTCTATGGGCAAAGCTCCTCTTAACTGATCTAAGTTCCCCGTCTTTGACCAAGCTCAGATCTGGCCTAGGGGCAGCATAAACTTTCCTTTGTTGCTTATAGCTAACTTAGTGCTGTCTTTAAGGTCTGCAATCACAAGATTTTTCAACAAGCTACTCAAAGACAAGTGCCGATAAACCCCAGCACTTGGGAGACAGAGAAGATGTGATCATCTTTGGCAACATTCTTTCATCAAACATGTCACTTTTCCATTCCCCAGAGCTGGAAGTGGTGTATACTGGACTGAACTCGGCATTACTCTTTAGTGAAATGTGGGTAAACACTTAAGTCCCTTACACATATATAATACATGAGTGAAACACATGCTTTAACCTTAGAGACTCACCCACAACTGGGACACAGGATTGCTCTTACAGTATCATCTGCATATAGAAACCCAATAGAACACTCAGCAAAACTTAGGATCAGAGGTAACAAATTTATTCTTTATAAAAACAATAGCTTAGTACATTGCATTTTATTAAAAATGATTATTATATTATTTCTTGAGGGCATAATGGCCCTTACTTGCAATGTGAGCACTTGGGAGGCTGAGGAAAGAGAATTAAAGCTTGACACTTGGTTAGGTTGTAAAGACCACATTTCAAGAAACAACAATGATAAAACAGCAAAAAGATAGGCTAAGGTTAAAGCAATGAAAGAACTGAAAGAGATCACTCAAGTATAAAGAAAGGCTCCCTATAGAAAGAAAAACCTTTCCCAATACTGGCAAAATGGTTGGGAAAAGGTCTCTCCTGTTTACAATTTCCCTTAGCCCTATTTTTTCTGACATCTAGAAGCATGGACAATATTCCTAGTTATACATAATATATTTTAAAAATTGGTGTTTTAAGACATTCATCTTTTAAATGCCAGTAGGAATAGACCTCATGGGTTCTCTTTAAGAATAAAAACCTCAAAGTTGAATTGCTAATGTTCAAAAACAAGCCTTAGTCTCTTCATTTGCATTATAAAACTTGAACCTAATGAACCACCAGTGGTATAAATGCCTTAGAAGCTAGGTTGCCAATTAACATCTTTTTGGGTGTGCAGAGATAACCAAGCATAGAGAAAGTTAAACAAATTTGATTTTAGTGTAATTATGTTGGAGACTAATTTAATCAGATATTTATCAGAGTTCCCCATGGATTCTCTGCAGCAGCAGCATTCATATTGTTTTCCTAAACATTCACCACAGCAAGTCTTTTAATGGAAATGAGCAAAGATGACATTCGCAGAGCTCTGGAACCTCTCATTCTTTGCAAACGTAAAAGCCCTTGGCTGGTCCTGATATGATCTGAGTTAAATGCCCTGGCTGCTGATGGCATGTTGACTGGCTCTTTTGAGATCACATCACAGTAATTGCTCATGTGCTCATCCAGAGAATTCCCCCTAATAATCCTAGAGATACCAGGGGAATGGAAATGTAGTGGCAGGTGTGCCCAACTACTTCAGAGAAATAAGCTATCAGGCTGAACAGTGCCTGTGGTGTGACCAGTGGAAAGTTTTGTTTCCATTTGTTCTCACTTACTCTTCCAACATACCAGAATGATTTTCATCCTCATGTGGAAATATGAGCAAGCTGGCATCATACAAATTTTCTGACCATTTTGTTACTTAGCATTTCTTGTCTGTTAGCATTCTTAGAGAGTAAACACACCTTCAATGACACAGAAGAAAAGCTTCATACTTAGGACAATTTATTTTGTGGTGCAATTTTCCACCTTCGATGAAGACTGTTCAAATCTCAGAAAGTAGTTATAAGTATATCTTCATGGAGAGACCCACCTGCAGTGGTTCCACAGCACTGCAAGATGATTCTTCCCTTGAGCAATAGTTTTATTCACTTTATGAAATGTTTCCTAAATCTGTTATGGACACCTACCCTCCTTTTACACATCATCAAGGTTTCAAATGGAAATGCGATAAATGATGTTATTGACTTCTGTGTTACAATTCACAAACGTCTTGCACTGAATTGTCAAGGTTGTGGAGAGAGATGGCTTTGGCCTCTCATTCATTTACCATGCTCTAGACAGACATGGTCTTGACTTCACCCTTCTGAAAATACGCAAAGAGAAAAAAAGTGAAGAGAAAGATGGTGAATCCAGTATCTCTTAGGATAACATTTTAGAAGGTGGGAAATGTGAATTTATCTTGCTGATAAACACAAAGTGGTTGTTCAGTAAACAAAGGGTCCTTTTAAAAGGTTCATGAATGAGTTCCTAAACATTTCAGTGGGAACTCCTGTGTGCCTCTGTGTGTGTGTGTGTCAGAGAGAGAGAGAGAGACAGAGAGAGAGAGAGAGAGAGAGAGAGAGAGAGAGAGAGAGAGAAAGGAAGAGACAGACAGACAGACAGACAAACAGATAGACAGAGCCAAAAACAGGGTTTAAGAAATTATGTGTTATCCGGACTGGCTTTTGTGCCATCTACAGGGAAAGGGAAGTGTAGATGTATTATACAAATATAAACTTTAATACATATATAGTCTTCCTATGCTTAAAAGATGCCTGAAAAGAATTTATTTTCCTATTGGGGTTTTATTTATACTTTAAGAGCTGCTGTCTGCTACATAGTAGGTCCCTAAAAGCCCAAGACCCATCAAGTTGAACAGCAGTTATAATCTATTTTCTCTTTATTCCAAGCCCCACCTTTCTTGGGAAAGCATCCTTTTTTACTATTTCCACTCCTTATCCCCACTTTCCTGTGGCATACCAGCTTTGTTTAACTTGACAAATTTAAACACAATGCAACAGATGCTGGAGAGATCTATGTTCATAATAATAAAAAAAGCGAACAATCCAGGATTTCTGTTCCCCAGCCACAGTGTCAATTTTTAACCATTTACAATTCAAAGACTCTAAGTATATACATAATATAAATTCCTCCAAAGAGGGTCTGTGTATTACATGCCAGATATATATAAATACTTTAGGACTCGCTGCTGCTGCTCAGAAAGGGCTTCACTTCCCTTCCAGAAGTGACAATGTGTTGGTTATGGAACTTTAATGGAAATGAATACTCTGTCCTTCAACAAAGCAAACATCTGAGTCAGAAAATATGGATGGAGAAATGGAAATGTGTATTTAAAGAATGCTGGAGTGTGGTATGGAGGTTAGAATCTGGCTTGAGAGCAACTCTTCTTTTTGTTAATGAGCTATAATTGTGTTTCTGGCTAATTCCCTGTGTATTGACGTAAAACAGAGCCAAATGTTCTTTTAGGATCATACCAGTCCCCCACATTTGTTGCCATATTACAGGAGAAAGAGAAGAGCTTTGAAAGAACACCCACTATTCGCTAAGCATTGGATTAGCACAATGAGCTCACACAGGCACATGTTTCAGCAAACACTATATCAGGTACCAGAAGCAGTGTGCTAATCAAATGCTTGGTATCTTAGTCTGGTAGAGGTGTTATGAAAAATACTTAGATGAGGCAATTTATAATTCTCACAGTCCTGGAGTCTGATAAGACCATCATTAAGTAAGTTACAGGTTTACTGTGATGAGATCTTGGCATCTTCTTCATAGATGGTGCTTCGTTCTCTGTCTTCAACATGGCGGAGGTGAGTAAAAAGCTCTCTCCCATCTCTTTTGTAAGGCTGTAAATTCTATTTACAAAGTTCAGTCACTGATTGAAATCTCTCCAGAAAGTACCTACCTTTCAATACTTCCGCACTGGTGACTAACCTTGAACGTGTGATTGGTGGGTGAGGAAAATATTAAGAAAGTAGCCTAGGGTTTCAGAACATTCCTAATTCTTTTGCAGAAAACCAAAATACACAATTTCTAATCTACTCTCCTCTGTTCATTGTAAGGGTGGCTGTGCCTTTGACTTTCAAAGAATGAAACAAGAGAGTAGTTACAGGGTATTACTTACAAGCTGTGTCCAGTCATATTTGAATTTATTTCAATATTGTCTTGAGGCACACAGAGTTTTGTGGAAATATTCCAATATTGTATATTACTATACTTATTCCATTCTTAAAAGAAACAATGACCATATCTATACATTTTGCTATTTTAACTCAGTATTGAGATAATTATCTTGAAATGTTGAATTATACCAATTCCTTCAAAAAGTTAAAGGATTTGGCATCCTTGGTAATTGTAAGATGTGGTCATCTATATAATTATATTTAGGTTGGACAATTATATTTGAAAAAACCTAATATGCATTCAAATGGTCTCCCAACATGCATTTCCTTCAGGTTTTGCATCGTCCAATTGCATAAAATATGCTGTTATTTAACTAGAGGAATTTACAGCAGCTTTATACAGTAATGGATGTGAGAGCTATGTTGAATAAATTCTCATCTTGCATACAAATTAGAAAAAGAAGAGTCAGATTGATGCAACATGCTCACATCTGGAAAGTACACATGCCAAACATTTCCTATCAAACGTTTCTCAGTCCAGATGTTCAGTAACTACAACATTCTTCTCTTTCTGTATCCATTTTCTACTAGGAATAAAGAGATCCTAGGCTCTCTCAGAATCCAAGAGAGTCTCGGGTACTGCTGTGATTTCTTTTGGGGGGGGGCAACATGGTACCATCTAGTATTTCTTCATTGGGAATTTTTATGCTCTAAGATAAAAATGTACCAGCATACCTTATAAAATGTTAAGTAATCTTAGTGAAATTTGCATATCAGCATAGACTTCATATGCACAGAATCACAAAATAAGAAATTCCTCCTGAAGAGTAAAAAGAAATTATTTGTGAAGTTTATTCCCACTTGCTTATTTGAAGGGCTATTACAAGTTAGGGAATCTTAATGTTTTTCTTTGCTTAGTTTTTCTCATTTATTCCCCTTACTTAGGATACTTCTAAATTTCCAATTCAGGTACTTCATTCTTTGAAAATACACTGATCATTTAGAAGCCAGTTTAAATGCCAGCTCCTTGGACACTCTCCCCTAATCCTAGTTCTCTAAAAAGACTTGGATCCCATCCTCTCCTAAGGTACTTCCATGAGTCTTAGTACCTTTAACATTTTCATTGCAGTTTAAAATCTTTTTTGTTCATACCTATTTCTTTCATTAGAATTCATTTTCTTGCAGGTGAGGTTTTAATTTGTCAATTGCTCAGTTCCCATGTACAGAGAATTTTATGAAGTGTTTCCCACAGAGTGCTTGAGTTGTACATTGTTGTTAACATTTTTTAAATTTGGAGAATAAACTCCTTTAAAGTATAGATAACCTGGCAGAAATTTACACAGTTGCCAATCAGACTTGTCCTACTCATGATATCTGTGCCTCCTTCTTCCCAGTAGCAACCAAAGCTTCTTACTTCCTTTTCTGATGCTCCAACTACTATGAGAACAGTAGTAACCATGGGTTCTTCCATCCTCAAAACACACAAATATTTACTAGATTCATGATACAAAAGGGTTAGTATGCAATCCTGTACAAAGCTGGGTTGCTTGTAATTTTTCCTGAGATGAGGTTAAAAAAAAGGAAGGCAGTCACAGCACAGGCACTAGTGGAAACCCACGGTACTGTTCTGTTTCTGTCAAAAGCTTGTGTAGGACAAAAATAGGAAAACCTTCAGTAAAATGTAAAGTTCAGCCCTTAAATATTTGACTCCCACAGTTGCATGTTTTGAGCTACAGATTGAAGCTCATGAATGTGCTGAACTATAGCTTCCTTCTGATTCTTATGCATTTCAAGTACAGTACACACATCTCTCCATGCAGGAGGTCAGATTTCTACTCCCTGTGGAATGTTTAGCCTCCTTCTACCTGGCCACCAAATCACTATTAATTCTACTGGTTTTCTCAAGTACATCTTATTTTGAGACGACACAACTGATCTCAGTTATTTATATGTGTTTACTATATTGACATATGGATCCTGCTTTTATTTTTTAATAGATACCATATAATGTAATCCTCATATTTACATCTGGCATAGTTTAATTCAAAGATGAGAAAATGGAAGCAGAGAAGATCAGTGTACTATAGGTACTACAGGCATACATAGTAAAAGTTGTGTTAAATCCCAACTTGCTTGACAACTAAAATAGGAACATACTAATATCTTCACTAGGGCTATATATTTTTGAGATTAGAGTCCAAACCAAATTAATATTTGTTTTTGTGTTCATTTTTCCTCCAACACTGTGAGCATGTTTAAATGATTAGTATTCAAGATCACTGCATCAACCATTAAGCCTGCACAGCAAAATCATCAAACACCAAAAAGGCTCTTCAGCATCACCTAAGTAAGCTTCCCTCTACCCATGGCTTAGTAGAAAAGTCTTATATTATGAGTGATACGTTAGTCCCCCTTTAAATGCATTATAATTTTGCAAATCCAATTATTCATATTTAGCTGGGGTGTAAAGATATTAAATGAAGTCTTTCCAAAATGATAGTTCCTAAGTTTTAAATCATGTACTGTGATGAGTAGTAGCATTACAAAATTTCACAGTCCAGTTTTGACCTACTCAAGATATAAATCACCCTCTGTCCAGCATTGCTACAATGGATACAACCTGCACTTAACCCTTAGCAGTCTTCTCCATTTTCACAAGTGCTGTACATGGTACACTGTACCCCATTAACAAACAAGTGTTTTTGTAGACACACATCTAGGTAAACATATGTTTAAGTTTTGGTGTTATCTTCAGTCTCAGACATTCACTGAGGGTGAAAATGAAAAGATTTTCCCTTCAGGTAAGAAGGTGCTATTGTGTCTTGAATGAAGAAAAGGACTATAGGATCTAGAGTTCTGGTGCATTCACTTGTAAATTGGAAGCATCATGCTAAATGACAACAATGAGAACTAGGGATGACTTGCTAAGAATTTCTTTAATTCACATTAGCGATAAGTAAATGACTAGGAATTTGTGTAATTTTTCTGCTTCCAGGAAACTGAAATAGGTCTGGTTTCCATAGTTCAAATTGCTTTCTGTACCTTTAAGGACCTGTATATACATCTTTATTTATTTCAACAGTCAACCATGTTTTTTATGTTGTTGTTCTTTTTTTTTTTACTTCAGTCCTCTCCTTCATTAAGTCTGTTCCTTATTCATCTATCCTTCATGGTGCCCCTCCTTTCTTGATAAATCATACATGCTAGAAATGATCCTTGGGTGCCTAATGGCATTCTTGTGTATTTGCTCTATTGCTAGAAGAAATTATAAGTGTTTCCAGAGTAAATATAGCATGCTATTTTTGTAAATAACATGTTCTGTGGAGGTGAATATTAAGTTTCAAATTAACATGGCCAAATGATACCTAGAATAAACTTTTTTTTAATTAGTTGAGACAGGGTCTCTTTATGTAGTCCTGGCTGTTCTGGAGCTTGTTCTGTAGAACAGGCTGCTAAAAACTCCCAGAGATCCCCCTGCCTTTGCCTTCTAAGTGCTGGTGTATGTGAACATTGTTTAATGTATGTCTGAGACGGCATTTCAAATGAGATTGAATTTAGGTTTCATGGAGTACTTGCCATGTGGTGGGGGCATCATCTGCTCCACTGAGAGTCTGACAAAGATAAAAAGTGAAGGAAAGCATACTTGTCTCCAGAGCCTTTTGCCCACACCTCACAGCTTGATGGGGATACCTCATCTCATCTCTTAGACTTCCATTTGATTGAGATTGATGCCATCACTAGTGTTGGACCTTAAGTCTTAAACCTTAGACTGAATCAATATATCTGCTTTCTTCAGTGTCCATTGCAGGTCATAAAAGTCTCAGCACATAAAATCTCAACTCAGTTCTTCACATAAAGTCTCTAATATCTACCTGTCTTTCACAATAAATATGTAGAATATCTGTATATTCAGTGGCTGGCAAAGGATGTGATACAAGAAACATGAATGGAATAAAAAACTAAAAGCATAGATTTAGGGAAAAGTTCAGATTCCTAATAAGAAAACCTCCTGAGAACACTTTTCAAACCAGAGCAGAACTTACAATCTCAAGGTTCAGTTTCCTGGTAAACATGAATATCCAATTAGTAGATATTTATTAAATATCCATGAAGTTAGTTTGAATTTTAGATGCTTCAATAAAAGAGATTATGAGCACAGGAATGTAAGCTTACTATAGAAAGTTAAATCTTTCAATTTTCCTTATGTTCTCTGGGAGTATTTTTATATTTATGTACTTACGTTTGAACACTGACACCTATAGGACCTTAAGATGATTTTGACATAATTTTCAAGATCGTATTGCTCAATTAAAATATTAAATTAATTAAATGATGAAAAACTAAATGACTGTATGGAAAAACATCAGGAAGTTTTTCTTCCTTTCTGTTTATAACTCACAAAAAAATTTATCTCACTGAAGAGTGTGAATTATAAAATACCTAGGACTGGGGATCAAAAGCACCATTTTGGAGAAATTTTCCAACTGTATTCCTTTTGACAAACTTTCAACATTCAAAACTGAGTTCAAGGCATAGAAATGATCACTTGTAAAGATGTGGAAGAAAAGTCTCTACTTATGTATCAGGGAATGAAAAATTATGCCAGCTGGGCTGATGTAGCTATTGCTTCAGTCTGTACATAGGGTTTTGTTTTAATACAGTTATTCTCATTTGTTTACATGTTAACTGTGGCTTCTTTTGCAATAAGTAGAAGAACAGAGACTACATAACCTGTTCCATACATTCACAATCATCTGTATTGGTTCTGCAAATACAATCAATGAGCACATACATATGCTTCCACTGCCACCTCTATAATAAAGTTTGAAAATGTTTTTAAAAGTTGAAACACAAGATCAAATCTTGCACAAAGTCTGCTTCTACTCTTTACCTCCCCACGTGCCAAATGATCAGGAATTGAGTTTGTCTTACAAAAACAAAACCACAAACTCTAAAAGAAATTCACAATTTCTAGACTATCCATGAAAACTGAGATTGTGGGGTAAAGGCGATCTCTCTCATCAGCAAGACAGCTAGCACTTGACTCTAAGAACAACAGCCAAGACATGCAGCTGTGCATATCTATCTGAAGTCAATGGCCAGTTTAGGAAATAATGTTTGTATAATTAAGTTTTATCAAATCTTCTGACAACTGCAAACATATTTGTCAATTCTAACATAGAAAAATGGGCTTGGTATCATAATGTAGAAATACTTTCTTTTTGCTTCCAAATGGAGTTCATTGGTTAAATGGAATAGCTAATTTAGTCTGGATTTCCAGACTATCATCTCCAATCATGAGTTGATCATTGGGCCTTATCCTAAGGATTCTTCTCTCAATTTTATTACATATGTCCTCAATTTTATTTGGACAATAGGTTTTTGAGAAGCATGTTTGAGAAACTGAGAATGTAATTGAGTTGTCATATCCAGCCCATGTCTCAACCTATGTCAAGGCATGTGAAACAGTTCCTTGATTTGGCATCTGTGGTTGAAAGTCAAAAGCCTGTGCCTCTGATTATTTATGAAGCAGAGGGAATCATGAGGCTTTGCCAGTCATGGTAGAGACGATAGCTGGTTTTGCCCTATAATTAGATCTTTCAGAAGTAGCATAATTATCCATTCCACTACATATTTCTCCAGGCTGTTGCACACAGAGGAAACTCTGTGAATTTAGAAATAACTGTAATAACCCAAATTTTAATGATTGACAGATGAGCCGAAATTTAATCATGAGATCATGGCTACAATTTCATATAAAACATTTTATTGACTTGAAAATATATTTCTTGGATCAAACATTTCTATGCTAAATGAATACATAAACCTTTTAAAATAAACAGAAACAAAAAGTAAAGGAAAAATGCAAGCTTTCTTCCAGGTAAGTAGTCCTATTTTACTGATCACTTAATATCAAGGTTATTTTTTCTTTTAATTTTGTGATTTTATATCTACAACTTGAATTAAAGATTACTTATTTTCCTTTACCTCATTTTCAGGTAGCCTAGAAGTAGTAATTTGAAGATTATATTATAAAGAAAGTAAATTGAACTAAGTTAGAACTATTCAGGGGACATCAATGAGCCTTTCTAAATGTAATGATCTTATTTGTCTTGTGACATAAAAGTCACACATTCATATGGTCTGTAATTGACAGTCTTTTTAAGTAATCTAGATGCAACAGTCTATAATGAAACACAAGAATTTTAAATCAATACTGATAAGTTTGCTTACTTAATTAATTCTAAAAGGTCAATGTTAATTAGGCTAAAGCAAGGCTTTCATGGCTGCAGTGTAATTTCTTTTGCAAGGTCAGAAAGACTAACTTAAAAGTTTGGTTCATAATATAGTTTACAGCAATGTTTATCAACTGTCTAAAGTAGGCCACAAAATTGCCACCACTAGTGTTCTTCATGGGAACCTTGTCCTCAACTCTTGTCTTTCCATGTTCACATTGGCAGGACAATTTCCATTCTTTTCAAAATCACAGCCCTCCCTTGTCCCTGTCTTCTATCCTCCCTACCTGCTCTCCTGCCTTAGATGATGGTCCCATTATTATAGACTGGTCTAGAACTTGTGAACTCAAGGTATCTTCTTACCTAACCTCTTTAGTAGTTGGGATTAGAGGTTTATAACATTGTGCCTACCTCATATAAAACAGTTTTCCCTACTGTATATATTCCTTTCTGGCTGGCCTAAGATGATCAAATACTATGAGATAAAAGCATCAAGTTATACCTGTATGGAGTAGTGAATATCTGTATGATGGAAATTCTATGGAAAAACTTTTTTAAAAAGCTTTAGTAATTGTATTATTTGTGGATGAAGAAGATCCGGGCATCACTCTAGAGTTCATAATTATTTGATAAGAATGAAAGCTTGATATTAAACAACACTCATCAAAACAAAAACTTTAGTTTGGGAGATACTTTCCTTTGTTAGGCATCTTTCTGTTGGACTCTCTTAAGCCTTTAGGCAAAGAGGCCTTATTTTCTTTGATTTGTACTGGTATGTTTCATAAACAAGATTTGCAAAATTAAATAGTTACAGTGCTGCTTCAAACTATGTAGTTAGGTCATTTTATATCATCTACTTTGAATTTCATTTAAAGTAGACAATTACCAACATTTGTATTTTAGTCAACTTTTACCATTATATGAGAGTTTGAAATATATTCAAAGAATATATAAAATATAGTTTATCAATACATGTACATCTCTATATTAAAATGGAAAGACTAAGAGTTGCTAACATAAGCATGAAAATTAATTTATTAACCATTAGGATAAGCATATATTGTATTGGCTTCTTGACATTAGATAAATTACAACTATTGGGGTTTTGTGTTGCTATCAAAGTTTTAGCCGAGTCCAATCTAAAGTATTCAACTTCAAGTTTCAGTAGTTTTGGCTACACTAATGATTAAGAGAAATGCAAGGGGGAAGTTAAAGAAGGAAAGTGTCCCAGAGAGAAACTCATTGAGTCTTTGCAGAGGTGGTGGCTTTTGAGGGGGTAAGTTGTGTGTATTGAAAATTGTTGGGTGCAAGCTCCAGTAAAGTGTCTTTATTCTGTTAGTAACAATATTATGGATCAAATGAGGGCAAGTGCACATAGTTCCATGCAGTTCTTATGTAAAATACACTTGTAAGAATTGCCCTTACAGTGCTTTCAGGCTGACTGTTTCTTACCTGTGCTCTGGTCTTCATTTCTCAACAAATCATGTTGCTTGCCACCACATGACTGAAAATAATGAGCAGCAGCAGATATTGAACTTTATATAACATTTATTAGTATAAACCAGGACCCTGAATGAAAGCAATAATTACAGCAGTGCCACTAATGAGGAAATATTTTAAGTGTTATAGATTTAATAGCACACAGACCTTGGCTGACACAATTTAAAATGACAGATAAAATTTAAAGAGTAATATTTTACATTTATGATCAATAAATTATCAGTATTTGTGTCATGTAGAGTTTAATCACTAATATAATTTCAAAACCTTGGTCCTAACATAGCACACTTAATATTTTATACCTAAAACTAATTTTCCTTGAAATGTGCTGATCTTTGTTTTATCCCGGTACCCAACTCCAGCAGGTTCTCCAGGGGAACCCACAGGCCACTCAGACCGGGGAATCATGTAAACTAACTGCAAATCTTCAATTCTCTCCATTACCCTAAGCACATTCCCCAAGCCTCATACGCAGCTCTGTAGTAGATCTTGTGTTGTGGGCTCTACTCATCCTCTGTCCCTAATCCTAGGGGACTAAGCAGATCCTGGGGGAACATCTTCCTCCTCTTGATCCCCTTGGTTCTACCACTATCAGATGCCTATTCCTACTTGTAAGCTCCTAATACCTAGAATCATATTTTACCTAGAACCCTCAGTGGCCACAGCAGTCTGGATCACAGAAGAATTTCCTACCAGACAACACAGAGTCACCACACTCCACTAAAAACCAAAGAGGGCAATAGAAACCAAGGGAAAAACACCCATCCCCCAAAGATAAGACCAGATATCAGAACCTAGAATTACTCTCTCCCAGTCCCTGATGCTACAATTCATAGAAGCACAGAGGTTAGGCATAGAGTACATTACTAGGAGTTCCAGGTAGCTCCAGTTAGGAAATGTGACTAGAATATTTATTTATAGATCGATGATGGGGTGACTGGAATAGGAGGATCAAATGGGGAGGTATAGTGACGAGGAAGGAAAGGGAAGGAATATGAGGAGTGATAGCTAAAATTAAGGGCTATGGATACTTAATACAGTAGAAGTTTGCTAAAATATATATGCATATGAAGGCAATCTAAATGAAATTGCTAAATAATGGGTAAAATAGAACGCAAACTGCCCATTCTCTCGCCACCAAATGAATATTCTAGAAGTGAGATTGGGTTATACCTAATTGAGTTATTGGCAAAAGGGTTCCTATGGAAATCCCCAGACAACCCACACTTCCACCAAGACTATAGCTTTCTCTTAACAAACTGACAGCACATCCTCAATGCTGAAGACAATACCTACAGAACTCATTGACTAGGGAGTAATATAGCTGGCAACTACATAGAGCTTTCATCCCTCCTTGTCCACATCTTTGGTACAGTGAGGTACTCTGAAGGCTACAAAGAGAAACACAAACACCAACCTAGATATAAAACCTTTGATTATCATGGTATTCAGCCTGTGAGATATGCTAGGGCATTGGTGGCACATAGTTTGTGGGGGTAACCAACCAATATCTTATTTGATTGAAGGCCCATGCTATGAGATGGAACCCATACACAACACTGTTTGTGCAAGTACCTGTGACTGTATGTATAGCCTAGGAACCTCATATAAAATCAAATACTACTGGTCTAACGAAATAGCAATACAATCATTATTTGATTAAAGGCCCATGCTATGAGATGGAACCCATACACAACACTGTTTGTGCAAGTACCTGTGACTGTATGTATAGCCTAGGAACCTCATATAAAATCAAATACTACTGGTCTAACGAAATAGCAATACAATCATTTCCAGTGATGTTCTGCTATATTCATAGAGCATTGTCTTGCTCAGCCATCATCATAGAAGCTTTCTCCTGAAATGGATGGAAACATATAGAGAGATCCATAGCCAGACATGCAGAGTTAGAGACCTGTGAACACTGAGCCCTAAATGGGACATCTCCACAAAATTCCTTCCCTCAAGGATCAGAGCCATCTCCAGAAGAGGAGACAGAAAGACTATTGTTGTTTCTATTGCTATTACAAACAGTAGCAGCAGTAATAATAGTATTTTGTAGAAGGAAAAACTGAATCTTAGAATGTAATTTGCTTATTGTTACAATTTGATAACATATATTATTAATTATTACATTAACTGCTACAAATGCTATGCCTACAATTTGTATAATGAGCATTCTCATTGTTTTAAATTTTCAGCAAAATTATACCATAGTCCCCATGAGTAGGTTTTAGAAATTTGAAATTTCTTTATGAGAGAAAGAATGAAAATATTTTTCTTACATTTCAAAATTTCAGCCTCTATAAGTGGAAGACTTGTATAGCTTCTTCACTTAAGGAAATATTCCAGAATAAGGCCTGAAATTGTCACTGTAGAGCATTAGTTTGGGGGATGACTATAAAAATCACCATAAACCTGAGTGCAAATATAAATAGTGTACTTTGAAAAAGAGTACTGACCATGTATGACAGTGTTAGACATCTCTAAAGCATATATTACTTCCTTGTAGAATTGGGGTGAAGAATGGGGGAAATCCTAGAGCTTGCCTAAGAAATGCCTTTGTTATAGTTACAAAGCTGCTTGCTTTATTCTATCTCTCTGTTTCTGAAGGAGCAAGATCACACAAGGATGCAAACAAAAAGAAATCAACATTTCATGAGCAAGAAAGTCATTCTTTCTTGGATGTCAACTTGTTGTGTTTTAGGAAAAACATCAGTTGCAAAAAATCTGTGGATGTATTAAATAATCTTTGCAGAGATCCAGAGTCACATAGGACAGGTTAACATAAATTTCAGGACATAGATGCTGCATGTAACAAAGCATTGTGATTTGGGAAATCTCTCCATGATTTTGAAGCGAGGCAACAGATGCGTGGATAATGAAAACACAGTATGTTTTCACCATGGTGTACTACTTAGCCTTAAAAACAGACATTTTCATTTGCAACAATATACAAATTCCTGCAGGTCGTTCTGCAATGAGAAATAAGCCAGACTCAGAAAGATAAATATCATGTGTTCTCATTTCTATAAGGAAGCTAACACAATTGCTCCCAAAGACAAAAAAAAAAAGGAGAATAGTGGTTGCCGATTGCTGCCAGGGTGGGATTTGTGGAAGATGATTCAACAGTTGAAAGCTTTTAACTGCTTGATGCAGACACCTTGAGAACAAATTTCATATGAATGCAAATTAGGTGCCCAGAAGAGCTTCAGTCCACTTTTTTTATGATGCAGGCTGAGTATGCTCAGAACTATTCCTGTTTGGCATACTATTGTAATATGGGCTACATGGCCTTAGGCTAACCATACTCCTAAATGTGTCTCTAACACACTGAAAAGGACTCCTGCACTCTCCTTCTTTTCTGCAGGTAACATATCTTTCTCAATTCTTTGTGATCATGGCTATTTGGGGCTTTGCACACACTGAGCTATGAATCCATTGAGTTTGGTTATAAAACATAGCTATTATACATGAGGAAGAAGGTTGTAATGTATATTCTTTTAGCCAACCTAGTCCCAGAGCCATGTCAGTCCCAAATGAACATGCAAGATGCTATATTAATTATGAACCTGTTGGCCATTTCTTATGGTTTCTCCTTGGCTGTCTCTGAATTAATTGTTAATCTACAATTACTAATCTATATATTTTTACAAGTACTTATCTCACCGAGGACGCAGCCTCACGTGTACTCTCTTACTGAGATCACATGGCAACTCCCCCCTTTTGACTACATTTCCAAGAATCCTCCTTGACTCCTAGTCCCACCTATCTTGCTTCCCTATTGGCCAACAGTGCTTTATTCATCAACTGATAAGACAGACATATTTACAGAATGACATCTCCCATCAGACGGTTTTTTGGTTTGTGATCTATTGAACAGCATGGAAAACATAGTAAATCATAGGTTCATTTCAATACCTAGAAGATAACATTCTCAATGTTTATACTTTAAAACTTAAGTAATTAAGATTATGGAAATGCTTTTGGCTCATTATAATTATTCCATACAATATTTACGAATCAGAGCTTCACATTGAAACCATAATGTGACAATAAAATTTCTTTTAATGAGACTTTATGTAACAAAAGATAGATATTTGTAAAATTTGTAAATGCCTATTGAAATCACCTGTGTTGATTGATATTAGAAGCCATGCAAATACCTATGGGACCAGAAAAAAATGCCTCTACGTTGCTTTCATTCTATGATTCTCTTGAGCACAGTTGTGGCTCCATACGCACTGTGTTTATGTTCTTCTGCATCTATTCCCTAATGACTGCCACTGCTTCTAAATTAACCTCATTTTTATTTAATATTTAATATTTTTGTAGAAAATCAAAACTCCATCTTCTTCTAATGCCTATCACTGCATCTAAATTAACTTCATTTTTCTTTGATTTTTTAAAAATAAATTGCTTTCATAGAAAGATTTCACAGTGGCTGTCATATGGCTTGCAAAGTTTTATGTATTTACTAGTACATTGTATTTATTATACTGCAGTAACCCAATTCTATCTAGTTGCATTGCCTGGAGGATAGACATTTGTATGCGTCTCATCCAGCATAAACTGAGAATTCCCATGAGCTCCATACAGTATACAGACTCTTATACTGAGACAAACAAATAAGGAGAGATGTATTATTCAGAATCAAATAATGTGTCAGTGTGCAAAGGAGAAAACTTGAATCAACAGAATGAGGTTTCAAACAGAGCCTATCAACCGACAATTCAAGCAGAAGCTGACAAAAATGCTGAGTGGGATATTGCCTGATCTACAGAACTTCTGTTGGCTTTGCCTACTCACACATAAATGCTTGCTGTGGTACATGATTTACACATACACAATATAACTCTAAAAGATGTTCCACTCTGAGTGCTGCTACATTAAAACAAACATATTACATTAATATCTTAATATTACTCATTTTATATTGATCATGACATGTGAATAATATCAGTGTGTCATAATAAATATATATTGTATGTGCATATAAGCTATACTGATGAATAATATGATAGTAACTTTTTAAAGAACTGCAAAATTACACAGAGAAGGCCTTTGGATGACATTAATAGTTTAGATAGTAGTTTATTTTTAAGTAAAGTTTTGAATAATGGCTTCTATAGAAACAAACATAAATGAAAAATATATAGCAGTATTTGAGTGTATTAGCTCCCAGTTGTGTCATTTCTGAAGATTAAGCCATCTAAAGCCGATACTTTAACAGAATAAGCAAATCATCCCAGGTAATGGTATGTAATCACTCCCTCTGAAATAATCATTACTTGAGGTTAGTTACAACAATTTCTTAATGGACCAAGATGCCATGTGGGGCTAATGTGATGTTATCTTTTCAGCATACTGTTGCTAATTTTTATATCTTTTGTCTGTCCTAGCTATTCTTGGAGCTTAGGTTAACTAACTGTTAGGCTTTTTCAGGAGTTGGGGTCTATTGGCTTAAAGCACTAGAGGGAAATCATCTTTGGAGACAGAGCTGCAAGCTGTAAGTTGGTCATGTATTCAGTACACACAGAGTTAGATATGCCCTGAGGCACAGACACATACAGGGGGATTTATTTGGCTTGACTGTCCTGACACTGGAACAAGTTACATTGGGCTGGAGAAATGGAAGTCTGAGGAATAGACATGATAGTGGACAACTGGGAGTGGACCAAAAGTATCAGAATATTCATATTTTGGGTTAACATATATCAGAGACTGTTTTCCAGAGAAGAATGTTAACACTCAAACAGGGGGTGTTCAGTCATCCCAGCAGTTAAGAGTGACTGCTTGATGTTCAATCATGGGGACTAGAATTCATATTCCAGAAGTCAAGGCTAAAGGCTCATGATCACCAGTAACTCTATCTCCAAAGGATCTGACACCCATTCTTCTTTATGTCTAGTGGACCACAGACACACACACACACACACACACACACACACACACACACACACACACATACACGAGAACACACATCAATTCAGATATGTAAATCTTGGTGAACATAGATACACACATAAATAAACTATTTTTTATGAAAAAATCAACTAAACCAGAAGATGGGTGGAAAGATTATGAGGGCTGAAGGCTCATAGAGTTTGCTGTCAGATTTTGTCTTGTAATAATGTCAGAATCTGTACTCATGAAGCCTCATGTAAATGACTGTTCAGATGTGAGCTGAACAAGGAGGATACCAATGGACATGACTTAGTGAACAAGGTAAATCCCACGAGGCTTCAATACTAGAAAATGAACTATAAACAACTAGCAAATGCCAGCAACAAAACAGGTGGTCTTCTCCAGAGAAGAGCACACTAATTGTTGTCCACTGGCAGATGATCATCCCTGAAAACACACCTACAAGTAACATTGCATTTGGCTGAGAAGGATATATATATATATATATATGCAATAACCATTAATGAAAAAGAGGCCATGAGTTTGAATGAGAGAAGGGAAGGGCATATGGGTAGGTTTGTAGGGAGAAAGGGACGTAAGAAAGAATGCAATTTTTAAAAAAGTCATCTGACTCCTTTATTCATATTTTCGCTCCTCCCTCACTTTGATTGTACTCCAGGAGTTTGGCTCATTGCTTAGTTGTAGATTTCTGCATCTGCTTCTGTTTCTGGCAGAAGGTTCAAGCTTCTCTGGGGTTATGGATTGTAGGATGGGTATCTTTTGCTTTATGTCTGGTATCCACTTATGAGTGAGTACATACTATATTTGTCTTTCTAGTTTGGGTTACCTCACTCAGGATGTTTTTTTTTCTAGTTCTGTCCTTTTGCCTGTGAATTTTAGGATGTCATTGTTTCTTACCACTGAACAGTGCTTCATTGTGTATATACCACATTTTCTTTATCCATTCTTCAGTTGAGGGGCATCTAAACCCACAGAACCAGCTGACCTACACTTGCTGACTCAGGTCTAACAAATGTGGAACCTCACAAGTCCGAACTAGACTCCCTTAATCTAAATGACAATGGTGTGATTGGGACAATATATGAGGCCAATGGCAGGGGTCCAAGATCTAACACTAACGCACAAACTGACTTAGTGGAGCCCATTCTATAAGGAGAAATATCTTGCCCAGCCTAGACACCTAGAGGTGCCTTAGTCCTGCCTCAACTAGATGATGGGACAGACTTAGTAGACTTCCTGGGGGAGGCCTTACATTTTCTGTGGAGCAGATGGGAGGAGGGGAGAGTGGAGGGAGTGGGAAGAAAGAAGAGTGGGGGAACTGGGATTTGAATGTAAAAAGTAAAAAAAAAAAAGACATGCAATCAAAAATAATTAATTTAAAAAATAGGTATCTGACATAGATAACTTTGCAATTATTGGAAGCCTCCTATGAACTAAGACCAAATTTACATAGTAAAAATAAATCAAACTAAATGTTTACAGGGAGATTTGTTCTAAAAATGTCTGCTTGATTTTCTCCTTTGGTATCAGTGTAATGATACCAAAGTGTAACCATGTATCCTTGCTATTTCCTTTGAGCTCCAAATTCAACTTTTTGCACTTGTGCAAATAAGTACAACGTCTTTAAGTATTTCCCATTTGCCAATTTACATCACTTTGTTAGGTAGATCAGGAAGGAGATGCAAGGCAGGAGAAAGAATGGTTCCCTCTTGTTCCCAATGTACATGATCAGCAGACTCCTACAGCTTAGTGGCTTTTCCCCCTTGGGCCTCGGAATTACAGGAACATTTTTCTTGCGGTTCTGTAGCCACCAGTGCCTTCATGGTGTACCTCTCCATGAAGTACATTCTTTAGAGTCTAGAAAGGCTATTTTGGCCTCCAAAGGCAGATCTTCAGCAATTCTGCCAACATGATCTCTTACCGTCACTCAGTGAGCTACAGACATGTTGTCACTAGAAAGATCATGATCTCATATCTGGAGTTGCAAGACCTCTTCTTGACAATTCCATCTCATCCTAGAGGTAGCATCTATTCCTTATACCTGTGATGACTGAATTTCAGGGATTCTCTTTATTTATCAGTACTCAAATACTCACTAAAAGTTGATAATTCCTTACATCAAACTTTTCTTGTTAGAATCACAATTGGAGCCAGAGCAAGGATCCCTCTGTAAAACCAAAGTGATCTGTCTTCTCCTGGTGGTTTTCTTGCTACTGTTTTTTTTTAGAGCTAAATCTATCAGAAAAATCTAAAATGAGGCCTTTTTTTACTCTTCCATTCCTGGTGATCTTCATCTAGCCACTTACTGAGAAGTTGGTAACCATCAAAACAGGAAAAGTACCCCTATGAGCCTGTGTGATGGTAACTACACATGCACAATTACAGCAGTCACAGTGCAACAGAGTTTAATCTGCTCTCTGCTTCATCTCCTGATGGGTGAAGTCAGTCTATCAGGAATAGTGCAGTCAAACCTGCTGAAGTCCTGACTGGGAATGAAAGCAATATCAAATGGATGGCAAAAAACAGATACATTGAATATTAGTGCAGAAAGACAACAGTGTGATGATAACTTGGACTGTAGCTCATTGTATATATCCCTGAACACCGAGTGTTGTTTTAGAGAGTGTGACTCCTGTAAAATTGAATGATGTGAATGAAAAAGATTCGATTCAAAAAGAAAGTCTATATGATACATTTGTGGACACTAACATTCTCTTCTGGAATCTCCTTGGAATTCCAGCTCTGACTGTGACCATTTGCTCTGTCAACTTGTAAACAGAAATCATCTCCATTCAAATAAGGTTTTCTATTTCTTTCATAGGGTTTCCCTAACACAACCACCTACAATATACAATTCGTTTACAAGTAAGCATTAATATGTTTTATATTAATTTTTACTAAAATCTCTGTGTGAATTTTTGTGCATCATGGACATGCTCATGTTGATGGATACCATAAGAAGATATATATCCCTTAGAAGTAGAGTTACAGGCCGTTGCTAACTGCGTACTATGAACCAAACCAGAGCAATCAGTGTTCTTAACTACTGATATATCTCTTCATCTCTACCACAAATGTAAAATATTGAAATCCAAGAGAATTAACAACTGAGGTTATGCCAGGCTTACTGCGGATGGACAGCTATGATTAAATGGTCTCTCATGTGTCCCAGATAATTGGCTATTTTTATTAAAGCATATTTTTTATTTAGAAACAACATTATTTTACATATCAATCCCTCATTTACTCAACCTCCCATCTTCCCATGCTCCCACTTACCCTCCCAACCTACCCCCCAACCACTCCCCAAAGATACTGAGGCCCTCCATGGGGACCATCAAAGTACTTCACATCATTTGAGGGAGGGCTTTGGCCCTTTTTTGTGAATCTGGGTTACAATAGTACCCCTCCTTAGGGAATGGGCTTCCAAAGTACATTTGTGCACTAGGGATAAACACTGGATCCACTGTTAGTGATCCCATAGACTGCCAAGACTTCCTAGTTGACACTCACATTCAGAGGGCTTGGTTCAGTTCAGTGCTGGATCCCAACTCTACGACTAGGATCTCCATGCTCTCATTAGATAAGGTCAACTGTTTCTGTCGGTTTCTCCAGCATGGTCTTGGGTCCTTTGCTCATCCTTCCTCCCTCTGAACAACTGGATTCCAGGACTATGGTCCAGTGTTTAGCTGTGGGTGTGTGCTTCTGCCTCAATCAGCTACTGAATGAAGGCTCTCACTCAGGATATTTTCTTCCAGTTCCATCCATTTGCCTGAGAATTTCAAGATTTCATTGTTTTTTTCCACTGACTAATACTCCATTGTATAAATGTACCACATTTTCTCCACCTATTCTTTGGTTGAGGAGCATCTAGGTTGCTTCCAGGTTCTGGCTATTATAAGCAATGCTGCTATGAACATGGTTGAACAGATGTCCCTTTTGTATGAATGTACATTTTTTGAGTACATACCCAAGACTAGAATTGCTGGATCTTGAGGTACACTGATTCCCATTTTCCTGAGAAACTGCCATATTGATTTCCAAGGTGGTTGTACTATTTGGCACTCCCACAAACAGTGGGGAAGTGTTTTTTTTCTGCACATCCTCTCCAGCATAGACTGTTAGTGGTGTTTTTTATTTTAGCCATTCTGTCTGGGTAAGATGGTATCTCAGAGTTAAGTTTTGAGTTGCATTTCCCTGATGGTTAAGGATGTTGAACACTTTCTTAAGTATCTTTCAGCTATTTTAGATTCCTCTATTGAGAATTTTCTATTTAGTTCTGTACCCCAGTTTTTAATTGGATTGTTTGGTGTTTTGGTGGCTAGCTTCTTGAGTTAGTTGTATATTTTGGAAATCAGCTCCCTGTCAGACATGGGGTTGGTGAATATCTTTTCCCATTTTGTGAGCTGCAGTTTTGTCTTTCTGACTGTGTCCTTTGTATTATACAAGCTTCTCAGTTTCAGGAGGTCCCATGTATTAATTGTTAATCTCAGTGTCTGTGCTACTGCTGTTATATTCAGGAAGTCGTCTCCTGTACCAATTCATTCAAGGATACCTCCCACTTTCTCTTCTAAGAGGTTCAGTGTGGATGGATTTATGTTGAGGTCTTTGATCCACTTGGACTTAAGTTTTGTGCATGGCGATAGACATGGATCTGTCTGCAGTCTTCTACACGCCAATATCCAGTTATGGCAGCACCATTTGTGGAAGATACTTTATGTTTTCTATCGTATAGTTTTAGCTTCTTTGTCAAAAATCAGGTATTCATAAGTGTGTGGGTTAATATTCGGTGTTCAGTTTGATTCTATTAGTCTACCTGTCTATTTTTGTGCCAGTACTAAGCTGTTTTCAGGACTATAGCTCTATAATAGAGCTTGATGTCAGGGATGGTGATGCTTCTGGAAGTTCCTTTATTGTACAGGGTTGTTTTGGCTATCCTGGGCTTTTTTCTTTTTCATGAATATTTTAACTGTTTATTTTTATTCTATGTGTGAGGGATTTTTCCTTCACATTTTTTTCTGTATATAATGTGTGTGTTGGATGCTTGCAGAGACTAGAAGAGGATGTCTGTTCCCTGGAACTGGAGTTACAGACAGTTGAGATTTCATGTGGGGGTAGGCATCAAATCCTAGGTCCTCAAGAAGAGCAATCTTTACTTTGAACCTCTGAGTCCACTCTCCAGTCCCATCATGGACTATTTCAATGTGTGTTGTATATGCAGTTCCTCAGAGACCCTCAGAGGTATTGAATCCTTATTCTCTATAAAATTGATAAGATGACACATAGAATTGGCTTTCCTTTCTACGTGTATTGTTCTTGTCCTCTACATTTGGAACCACCAAAATAAAATGCATGTATCAAGGCATCATTGTGGGATTTTATTATAGAAGTCTATTTGTCCTATTAATAAATTAAATAATATTATTTGTTACTATATTAATTACTCTTCATGTTGCTGTGACAAATCTCTGTTAAGTAGCAACTTAAGTAAGAGAAACTGCTGCTGCAGGTGTGAAGACATACATTTATGTTGAGGAATGGATGGTGACAGATGTTTGCTGGAGTCAATTTTCCACATCTCTATAGATCAAGAAGCTGGGTCAGGACTGGAAGAGGGAAATAGTTACAATTCACAAGGCTCATCTGCAAGTGACTTACTTTCTATGACTAGGCCCAATCTCCCAAAGTTTCCACAATTTACTGAAACAGAGCCACCGGATAGGGGCCAACTATCCAAACACATGAACCTGTGTGAGACATATTATATCAAACCCATTTATTGGGGTAAGAAAAAAATCCCTTTACCTTTTATTGTCTTCTTCACACACGTTTCTCTTCTTTTAGTGTTATTTTGAATGCAAATGGCAGCATGAGTCTAGCCTTAGTCTATTTGGTCTTTTCCATTCACTTTTCTGTTCATACGCTTTTACATTTCAAATGATAATCTGTTCACCAAAACCCCCTCATCTGTTCTTCCTTTCCACTTTACTCATCTGTCTTGTGTAATGTACACACCATGCTCTTATCTTACACGAGGCTGTTATAGAGACCAAGTCTTACTCTATAGTCCACGTAATTCTTAGGACTGAAGAGATGGTGGTCAACAATTATGGTATTTATCTCTCATAGACACACATTCCTGGATATTTCTAGTGTTTATTGATATGAATACAGTGATTTAGTACACTTGTTCATTTGTTACTGAGAAGATGTCATAGAATAGAGGGAGAATATGAAACTAGGGAAAGAGAAAAAATATGAGCTATCAGTTCTGAAACCCAACACGTACACATCCATTGCAAGCCCTCCCACCCTCTCCCCCACCCCACCCCCACTCATCTCCAATCTAGTACATATTTCCACATATGTCTTTATGTAAGTTTTGCAATAGTGTAGGGAGAGGTACTCTTTGCCTTTTTATTTAAAAAATAATTGTACTAGGGGACGTCATTTTATTGCAGAAAATAAGTAATTTATACTCACAAGTTTGGTAATAGTAATGATTTTCTGTTAAGAGCACCATAGTTCATATATAATTAGTTAACTTAGTAACATGGAAATTATAGTTAGAAAGCTGCTTAATTATTCTCAGGTAATGCTGGATTGCATTGAAATTATCCATTCTTCAAGTGTGAAACTATCTGCAACAGTTTATTGCTTTATAGGTCCGTTTCTTTCATTGCCATTATCATTGTCATCTTCATTGACATAAAGAAAGATGAATTCTAAATGCCACCAGGTTTTAGGGAAGAATGACAAGACATTAACAGAACAATGGGGTATAATTACTGTTATTACTAAAACTATTTACTACATTTTTTTGGTCATGAGGATTCAAAAGACAACTCTTTCCTGAAAAATCTTATTATTTATATGAAATTTTCTGAATCAACTGGACTACAGTTATAGGGACTAAAGTTATCATGTTCTTTATTTCTACTCTGGAAAGAAGCCAAACCACAGTAATTGCTTCTGAGTCTTGCCTAGAAGCAGGTGACTTGCCATCTGGACTTGTGTCCTCCACTTCAGTGAGCCGGGCTGCTGATAAAACTCTGTACTCCTGGCCTTCAGGCAAAGACTAGTAGAGGAGAATACAGTCTTATAGATCCCGATAATAACTCCCCTTTCCCTTAGGGATTTAGTGTTCTCTTGTATTTGGTGACAATTTTAAAGAAAAGATCTTGGACAGGAGATTGAAAGGACATTTTTGTCACAGCCAATTCAAACTTTGATTGTTGTTGAATATTTCCTGATTTTTTCTGACTGGAATACAAAGTGTTATCATAGTTATAGCCTCATAAAAATTGTTGGGTAGCAGGTTAAACCTACCAGTGTGGATCAGGAATGGAAAAGCTGTGTTCTCCACTGAGAGAGCTTTTTTCCATCCAATGTAATTTTGTAGGCACAATCAGCAAACTCAAAGTTTCACTTCAACAAGCCATCCATCTTTTTCTATGTTTGTTGTAACAAGCTATTTCCTGAAATCTCTACCTTTTCTCTTCTCAAATCAAGGTACATTACATACCTGGTTGTCTCTCTGTCTCTCTGTGACTTATATGCTTTCCCCTTACATGCAATTTCTTAATCCAATTGGTTGGACTCACCTGAAATTCACTATCAGGACAGTCACTGCTTGCCTTGCAGCCATTACTTGACAAGGCTGTAATTAGTTAGGCAATTTTACACCTGCTTTCCCAGCTGGGGACTGTTCTCTGATATACAGTGATTTGTATCAGAACTGAAAGGGCCTTATTTCTAAAGGTAGTCCACTATGTCCAGAAATAATGTAAAATTGTACACATTCTATGTGTTAGAGATCTGACAGCAAGAAAAATTCATTCTTCCTTCCTTCTATTCATTGTTTTCTTACAAATGTACTTCTCATCTGCCATTTGATTCTCTTGATAGACTTAGTGAATGGCATCTAATAGAGGAACCCAAATTTAATCTTCCTGTGTTGATATCTTCTTGTTTAATAAACAAACTTGTTATTGCAGAGTTGCTTCAGGTAAGGTGGGCATTCATAATACTTATCATGACAAGTGGAACTAACCAAAAAGAATATGCCTTTCAAATAAGTCACCAGATAATTTCAATAATCCTACTTGCATAAATTAATTAGCATGTCAAGTTAATCCCCTTCAAATATGGAAGATGCAAATTTTTGGTTTGTTTTTAATGCCTGATATACCTGATGTTTCTAGTAATTTTCACAAAGTACTGGCTGCTATGAAGCGATGTGGTCCTGAAAAAGAAGGTAAGTTCTTCCCAGTGAATTCTTGTTGCCAAATCATTTGTATCATAACTTTCCTGATCTACAATACACTCTATTACAAATAATGTATCTTTAATTAGAAGCATATGTGGGAGTGTGCGCGTGCGCGCGCGTGTGTGTGTGCGTGTGTGTGTGTGTGTGTGTATGAATGTTTTGCTGCATGTATGTCTATGAACCAACCACTTGTGTACAGAACCTGAGGAGGTCTGAAGAGGACAGTGAATCTCTGGATTCCTGGGAGCTGGAGTTATAGACAGTTATGTACCACAGTGTGAATGTTGAGAATTAAACCTGCATCTTCTGGAAGAGTAGTTATTAATGAAACTATTTTGGTATAGATTTAAACACAGGGGTAAAGAGAAGAAAAGAGACACATGAAGAAACATACCTGAGCACATGAATGTGGGTTACTCTAAGAGTCTTCTGTTTCTTTTCCTAATGGTTTATTGTAGGCTGGTTTACTGAGATTAGTTCATGTTAAACTGATATTTGTTTGTAAGAAATATAGAAAAATCAGAACTAACAGTAAGTTCCAACAAATATTATATGAACATATAGTTACTGATCAGGCTAACTAAGGCCATCCTGAGAACCAGTATTGGGGCAGTGTTTTAGGTAAACATCGTGTAGCAATCAGTTACCTCTCTTTCAATGAATTTGTACCAACAACACCATTTGTAGGTCCAGGTACTGATTCAGAACTCTTAACTTCAGACTTACTAATGCCTGAAAGTACTTCTAAGTTAGGTTTTATTTAAAAGATAAGATGATATTTATCACAGGAAAATAATAGGCAGAATTATCATTTACAATTTTTAATATTTCTCCCATTGTGAACTTGATATGAAAAATAAAAATTCTGTCTCTGTCTCCCTGTCTCTTTCTCCATATTTATTGTTTTCTTTTTCATCAGTAATGAAAAGCATCTCACCACCTTTACAGTGGTATCATTTGTTTGCTCCTAAAGAGTCCCACTCACTATCTTCTCTCTAGTCTGTCCTTACAACTATCAGTCTAGTTTAGACTTGCAGTACATCAAGCCTAGCTTCCTATAAAATTCTCATCCATCCAGCTTGTCTCCTTTTCTCCAGATTGTCCCATTCATACTGCCAGACTCCTTTCAGCATTTGACTGTCCTGCTCCGATTGCACTTCCTTACCCCAACTCTTTGTCTGTCATTCAACAACATGCACAATATGTTACCAAATTGCCCTTTCTGTTTCTGTTAGTCCACTCTGACTATCTTCCACTTATATCTACAGATGATTTTGGATGTATTTGATCATTGGCTTCCTACACCCTGAATATCACAACTATTCCTCTATACCAACTCTATTCAACTCCTGTAATCTTCCCACCTTGTAATTAATTTTTATTTATCTGTGCAGAGCAATCTCATATCTCTAAGTAGTGAGCTACTGCCTACAAAACCACATGTGTAAACAAATATCACTCATATATGATATAACAATGTATCTTCTATTTTTATTTTTTATTTCTTTTCATGTCAACTATTCACTTGGCAGTCTATGTGTAATTTGCCTTGACAATTAAACTAAAATCTTCGAAACAAATGTCTCACCCTAAACTGTATCCTCATAGCACCTGCAAAATGGCCATTGTGGAATGAAGGCTCAATAAATCTATGCTGAATGTACTGTTTCTTTTGAATTTTAAGAATTACATGCTTGTTGCAATTCCAGATAATGGAACTTCTATTATACTATTAAATAATCATAAAGAGTGTTCCCTTCTGTGAAGCACTTGGTTATATCAAAAGAACGATGTTCTTTCATTTCAATGCTCTTTGGAAAGAATGTCTTACATGTTCCCTTTTGAAAATCTTTTATAATAACGACTTGTTAAAATGTAACACTTTCACAGAAAAATGAATTGCACATAAATTGAACTCCATTTTGCCAAATTCAGGTTGCCATAGATATGCATGCTGTATGTACACAAGGATGCATTTTCTATGACCACTTTTGGACAGGTTACTTGGATTTCACTTTGGAAACCAGTTGTTTTGATGAGTTTTTGTTTTTCAATATTTGCTCAAGTCCTTCTTTATCATACAAATGTTAAATAAGAATAAGCAACTGGATGCCAAATTATTTACCAAAAATAACATTTAACACAATCATAAGAATTTTTATTTATGTTATGGCTTGCCGCTGTTTCTGTTTCAAGAGGGACTTTGTTTAGAAAGATTAATTGTATTTCATTTACTTTGTTCAAGGTCCTTTATAGATGGTCTTTCTTCTATGGTGATAATTAACCTGATCAGATTAATAATCTTGGTTTGGTCTAAATGCCTGATGCCACAGTGTTCAATTTTCTAAGACATTAGGAAAGAATTAGAAATCTGAACTGAGTGAAGCACAATATGTTTAAGATTAAAGTTCTAGATCATTTACATTTAATTGTGTGTGTTTATATACCACTAAGGCAAGAACAGTACGATTATATTTCTCAGAATCTTTACAGATATACCTCTAGATCTAAGTTAGAGTACACAAGGTGCATGTATTTTTGTGAAACTTGATTATAGAAGTGAGTTTCTCTGGGAAACAGGCAGAGTTCAAAACACTGGTTTAATTGTTTGCAGAATATAGCATCAGAAGTGACACCTTTCTGATTCTCTAGCTTCCTAATCAAAGCAATACTTAAACAATGGTCTATTGTGTCTGTGTTTTTCTTGGAAACGATAAATTCTGCTTCTTCAACACTTTTAATAATTGTTTTTCTACTTAGTACACAGCTACAGGTTCCTTCTATTAGGTTGGTAATATGACTTTTGTTCTCTGCAAGTGAATCCAGTTACTGCGACATCTGTCTCCATGATATCCTGTGAGTTCAGAGATATTAACTATAATAATAACATCAAGATCTATTGGTATGTCTTGGATGGGGAACTGGCAAATATTTGTTTTACAAAAAGATATTTTGACCAATAGATATTTATTAGGAAAGTAATTCTTTTCCCACAGTCCTAAAACTTGCCAGAACTCATCCCTCTAAGCTAATTATTACTTTGTTAATGAAGTCTGTCATCTGACCAAATTAATGACAACTGACCATTTCTTCAATGTGGTTCTAATGGTTGTAGACATCAGTCTCTGATTTCTTTTCATTGACATATACTATATATATTTTAATAAGGAACGCCCTATGCCATCTTATAATAAAAACATACCAGATTCATTCTTGTTTATGATCAAATCTGTTTCTCAAGGACTGGGTTATTCCTCACCTGTAGCCTTAACCACAAATGGTTCTGTACTGTTTGTTCCAAGAAATGACAAACATGCCTCTGTTTCAAAAGTGATTATAGCCATGCTGTTGCAAGTATCTCATTATGACCACCTTATTATGAGTACCTTGTTATGAACACCTTTTTATGACTACCTGGTAATGACCAAATTGTAATCATGTCTTTATTTCAGGAAGTATTTATGATCAGCTTGTTATGCTTATGTTCTGCTCCTGTAACCCTTCCTATTTTCCTGCCAAATACCCCATTTGAAGACTCCTTTTCCTGAACTATGAAAACCCTTATGTTATCCGTTCCCAGTACTGATCTCTTGTACCCATTCTTTAGAGAGTGACAGTCCATGTACACAAATAAAAAAATAACAAACTTAAATTTGGCCTTGATGATTTGGGTCAGTGGTTCTTCTCCTCTCATCTGTCATCTGTGTCATTAATACTATCTCTTTCTCTTTATCTCTGCCTCTCACAACAAGAAGAAAAACAAACTATGGAATTCAGTTTGTATTGACCAACTACTACTGGTCTTGGGTCTGTCCTGGAGTATGACGAATATACCAAATGTCATTCCATGGTAGAAACTGACTCCCTTGCCCAGAAACAATCAAATTCAAAGAAGTCATTGGCTAGAAAAGGAACTTTCTCCACTTCCCAGCCTTTGTGTTGGGATTTTGCCTGGCTTGAGCTTGTCTGGGTCTTATGTAATCTGCTACAATATCTGTGTATTCTTGTGTGCATTTACCCTACTGTGACTAGAAACAGTTTCCCTAAAATTATCCACCACCTCTCACTTATTTTACATTCTTTCTCTATCCTCTTCTTAATAGATCCCTAGGCCTTGAGGGAGAGGTGTCACATAGATATCCGATTTAGGACTGAGCATTCCAAAGTTTCTTATTCTTTGATTTTTGGTGAGTTGTGGATTCTGTGCTAGGTTACTATCTAGTACAAGAAGCTCCTCTGGTGAGGGCTATGTGATATACTGATCTATGTATAAGGTCTTAAAATAGTGTCATTAGGAATTACTTTCTTAACATTGTCAGGCGCTCAGACATCTACTGAGTACCTATTTTGTGCCAGCAACAGGTTCTAGTGATCAGGACAGACACTGTAATGGGAAAAGCAATGTCTCTAGGCACAAGCAAATTAGTCTTCCCTCATTGACTCATAGGCTGTATTAATTCCACATGCCATTAGGCCACTGTATCATGAATAATAAAACCTAGAGACAGATATTGGGGTTCAAGCTGAAGATCAAAAAGGCAAACCAGCCAAGCTACCCGAGAGTTCTTATCCCTATCAAGGCTGGGGCAATCCTTTCCTCAAAGTGACTGGAGACTAATTACCTGACTGCATCCCAGCTCTGAGACACGGCTCCTTTCTTATATACCTCTCTAGTGTTGGAATTAAAGGTATGTGCTGTTTCTTCTTTAGACTGGGTTACTCTGATGTCATCCTGGGCAGACTTAAACTCATAGATTCATCTGCGTCTCTCTCCTGAGCACTGTAATTAAAGGTGAGACCACCACTGCCTGCCCTCTATGGCTGTGGTTAGCTTTGCATTCTGATCTCCAAGCAAGCTTTATTAGATCATAAACAATATATCACCAGGGGCCACCAAATCAAGTAGAGACACATCAGAAGCTTAGGATATTCACAACTCTGCATTATGGAGGGTGCTTATTTTGAAGCTGACATTACAAATTTATAGGGTAGCCTGTAACTAATTCACAAAATGGGGGATTATATTTATTTACTGTAATAAGAATCGAAAAATAGTACTGAGATGAATTTACTTACACATGGATAAATCAATTTTAAAAATCTATTTGGATAGTGATAGGAATTGTAATCATTTTTAACTTTCAGTACTAGTACTAATATGGAGAATCTGATGGAAAACAATAATATGTCCTTCAACAGCTTATATTAAAATGAAGTTTAGGTTATTATTAGGACAACCTGTATGCTACTTAAATCATCTCACATGTTGGAAAGCCCTATGATGATGGTCTATCATTTATCTACATTATGGTCATATCTAAAAAAAAAAGAACGTAAAGCAATTTTTCCAAAATGTAATAAACTAGTTTCTGTTTCAAAGGCAATAATTTCAAAATATACTGTTCTTACAATTTTGTATATTAAACTAGAAAAATATGTGTAGATAGTATTAAAACATTTATAGTTACAAATCACTTATACATCAGAATGTTTTCTGTAGAAGTTGTCAAGCTTCACATTATTTGTTTCAATGTGAATACAGGTCATTATGTAATATCTAGTCACCAAAATTAGAATATGCCTTTTATACTGATTTTTGTAAAGTAGAAATAGAGAACTGTGACTCTAGTTCTTACGTAGGGAATGACTGTTAGCAAGGGATGAATGTTAACATAAGAGAAGTCAGTATAAAAGAAAGTCATATGAAAGAGAATATATTTGTATTTGTAAATAAAGTTACAATTATGTGCCTATGCATATTTTCCTGCATTTTCTGAGACACATAAGGTACAAAGAATCCAAAAAATATTAACAAATTCTCAGCACAGTAGCTGGAAGTTACAAGATGAAGACTCTATAAACCACAAGAAAATGGCAATGGAGACTGGCACACAAAATTGAAGTATTAAAATTAAAGTATTATTTTCATGGAACTTCTATTTCAACCAAAGTAAAATTCAATGTACAAGAAACCAGTGATGTTTAGAATGTAAAGCAAATCTAAGATATAGAATGAAGGAGTTAGCAGTTGGTTCATGTCTACTCATCATCTTCCATCTTCTTTCAAATGATATTGAGGTTTTTGAAAGTTTGTCCATATTGATACTTAGTCTTGGCATACAACTTGTATTTGCAATGAATTAGAAATGACTGAGAATGCATGAGAATGCTGTCTTATTTGTATAGAAACCAGGTAGACTTGGTATTATGTGATCCAGAGGAAAGCAAGGTGAACTACATGCAAATTTTTGTGAAAGTTGTTATTGGAAAGTTTAAATGATCTGTATTCAAAGATTACATACAAAATATGTGGTTTGGTACACAGCTTATCAATTGTGACTATAATGATTAAAAAGCATAGACTTACCCCCCTCTTTCATATCTGAGTTAGTGTCAAAGTACACTCAGACAAAGTTGAGTCATCCTCAGCACAGTTCTGCCATGTTTTCCAGAATTCATCACCAAGTACTTGCCTTGTTATATCATGTTGGAACTCTTGTTATCAACTCACTTTCATCAAACAACCCTTTTTATCCTCTTAATTTTTTCTTATATTAAATTATAGATCAGCTCTAAGACAGGGTACTACGATCAGCTTTAGCAGATTCTTTCTTCGATGATTACAAGATTACAAGATGTCTGTTTCCAAAATCTCCAAACCCTGCGTGAGCACCTAGACACTAGCTCTTCGACTTTTCCAAGGACTTCTTGTTCAAAATGAGTAAGTATTTACATTTGTTATTCTTCAGGTGTGCATGTTGTCCAAGCCACAGTGATTCAAATAGCTGAGCTTCCTCCATGCCAAGAGATTATCTGAATAAAAAGCAGTGGAGAAATTTATAAACAAGGAAAACACTAGGAACAGGAAGAGAGGCTTGCTGTTTGTCTCCTGGGTATTTAATCAGATAAAAAACCTGTTCAAAATCAGAATATAAGCCACAGAGTGAAAATAAGTTATATTCTTACAGCTCTATCCCATTAACTAATTCAAATTAACATCCCTTTTGATAACATTCACCATCTCTGAGCTTTCTAATTTCTGTTATGTCAACAGGAGTTTGATAGTTTCACTCTATTCTCCAATAGCCAAAAGAAAAGCTTTTCGAACGAAGAGCTTGTCTATCTCTGTGATGACCCTATCACTTTTATAAAACTGGATGTGTTTTAAAGCCTGGTGTCCAAGCAGAAATAAAGAAATGCAATGTGACATGCAAAAAAGAAATAGAATTTTGTTACCTACATTATCTAGAAAGTAAGTCTGATGAATTATTAAACTTAGCTGACTACTTGATTTCTCATTTATATTGTACAATAATACATAAAGTTCTAATCTAATTTATAAATCATATGTTATATTGCATAAACTCAGTATAATGTCCTCAAGCAAAGACCTTAGACCTACCAACTAGATAATGCGTACTAAAAAGATCATCAGATTACTAAGTTATTCTTATTCTCTTTCTTACTGGTTATCTAATTATTTTTGTATACTAAAATTGTTTTAAACGTAAAATTAGTGTATGTTCCTGCAGATAATAAACATGGGAAAAAATCTTTAAACTCAGTGCCAAGCGATAGGCAGTGTAAACAAATACTACGAGTGATGTCATTGAACAGAAAAATTCTATTTGAAGGTTATCAAGAATAGATTTTGCATTGACTTTCATTTCTCCTAAGGCTTATTGACTTTTCTCGTAACCTTGCCTTTGAATGGGTAATTGTTTCTAATGAGAATACCAAACATCAGTAAAATAAACTATTTAGCTATGTGAGTTCAACCTGCTACCTTAGTGAATAACAATGGACTTTGATGAAACATACATGCAATATAATAAGTCTACATAGAAGATTTCTCAGAAGTTAAAAACCTACAAACTTACCCACATTCTACTTTGACTTCATTCTATTTTTGTCTACTATTTATTATATCATATCATTTATCTTCCTAGTTTTGTCCTCATTTGTATTTTAGACACCTGTTCATCAATTTGTAGCTCTAAGCTCACCTCTTCACTTCAAGTGGAAGAAATTAAGGTGTCATAAAGTTAAGTAGTTTCTGAATGGGTAGAATTCAAAGAAACAAACTTTATTCTATTCATTCTCTCTGTTTTGTATCATGGCCTCTTGACTACACTATCCACTGGAAACTTAACTACACTTTGTTTCATTTGTAACTGAATATATTGAAAGGTTTCCCCTTCCTATGGATTTTAATTAGATGGATGAACATGAGGGTAAGTAAATGTAGACATGATTCTTCTTTGAAAACCCAGAGAGGTTTCAGGGAAAAGAGTTCAATAAGAATAAGTTTACCCTCAGAAAAATGGGAATAAACCTACCACAAGACCCAGCAGCTCCACTCTTAGGCATATATCCAAAAGATGCCCATTCATACAACAAAGATGTCTGTTCCACTATGTTCACAGCAGCTTTATTTGTAATAGCCAGAACTTGGAAGCAACCTAGATGTCCCTCAACCGAAGAGTGAATAGAGAAAATGTACATCTACACAATGGAGTACTATTCAGCAGAAAAAAATAATGGAATCATGAGATTCGCAGGCAAATGGATGACACTAGAAGAAACCATCCTGAGTGAGGTAACCCAGTCACAAAAAGAGAAACATGGCATGTACTCTCTCATATATGGATTTTAGACCTAGATCTGGGGAGTGCCAGCCTACAATCCTATGGCCAGAGAGTCTGGGAAACAGAAACTTCATTTAGTGGCTGATCGAAGAAGAGGCAGACTCCCTCGGTTAAGTACTGAGCTGAACTCAAGAAAGCCAGTAACAGAGAGGGAGGACTGATGATCAAAGAGTTTAAGACTGGGCTGGTTTAACCCCCAGAAACAGCTGACCAGACAAAGGTTAACTCTTGAATCCCAGGCATCAGCCTGGGAATCCAGCATGGGACTGATCAAGACCCCATGATTCTGGGTGTCAGTGAGGAGGCCTAGGGAATCTATTGAGCCTTGGGCAGCAGATCAGTACCCATCCCAAGTATACACACGGACTTTGGACTCCCATAGAACAATGTGAGGTGCAGTCTCACCCTGAACTCTTGGGGAAGGGTCTAGGCCCTGCCCTATATGAAATGACAGACTATGGACACCCCCATGGAGGGCCTCATCCTCCCTGGGGGAATGAGGGGATAACGGGGGGGTGGGGGGAGGGCACGGTAGGAGGGGAGGGAAAGGGAGAGGGACCTGGAACTGACTTGTGAAGCAACCTTGTTTCTTATCTAAATTTAAGCTGGAAAATAAAATTAAAAAAAAGAATAAGTTTACCATGAGTAAATCTTGGGCAAACGTAAAACAAGCTTGCTTGAATACCTTCTTCTCACTTTCACCAACTCACTGCTTTTACTTGTAATTGTTAACCTTAATTGTCAACCTGGAGGGACTTAGAGTCACCATGGAAATGATGCTCTGGGTAGTTCTGTGATCCATCATTATTACAGTGCTTCTCAACCTTCCTGATGCTGAAACACTTTAATACAGTTCCTCATGTTGTGGTGAACCCCAACCGTAAAATTATTTCATTGCTACTTTATAGCTGTAATTCTGCTACTGTTATGAATCTTACTATAAATTACTTGATGTCAGGATATCTAACATGCTGCCCCTGTGAGGGCCATGACCCACAGATTAAGAAATATTGATCTATAATAAGTTAACTGAGTTTGGGTGGGCCCACACTAATGTGGCTCATTCTAGGAGTGCTAAACTGAATAAAAAGTAAACAGTGAACTCTAGCACAAGGGTTCCTTTCTCTGCACCCCGAGTATGGGTGCAATTGAAGCTTCTTTCTCCAGGCCTTTCTGCTATGACTCTTCTGCCATGATGAAACACATCCTCAAACTATGAGCAGACTTCTCCTTTAAGTCACTTTGTCAATGTATTTTGTCACATCAATGAGTAAAGTAAATAATATAATACTCTTATCTCATGTACATGTGCCAACTTCATTGAACTAGAACTAATATCAGAGTGGGTACACAGCACATTAGTGGTTCACATTGCTTGATACATGATGTTTTCTTAACCCCACCTCTACTCCAATATGCCATCTATTTTTCCAGGGTTCTTCATAGTGCCAGTTTGTGATCCAGCAACTAAAGGGCTAATGCCTAGTGGGAGAAAAATTCCAAGGCTTTATCCCAATGTATGTGTTCTTTGCATTACTAGGATATGCACCATGCCACACAGCTTTAGGTAAAATAATTGTGTACACACCAATATCTATAAATCATCAATTACCTGCATAGGGGCACTTAGAAAAAGAGAAAGACAATATAGAAAATGGAAAAGATGAATAGTGTCTTCTATTTCATTTTCTATTTGTACAGTTGACTACCAATAAAAATAGAGTGAATAATCTATAAAAATGATTAGTTGTATTTTGGCTTATAGGACTAGGAACCCAAGGTCATTTAACCAGATCTGACTGGCTTCTGATGAAGGCATCATGCTTATTCTTCCCATAGCAGAAAAAGGAAGCACAAGTGAGTCCATACAAATCGACAAAACAGAATGTGTAGCTTTGCTTTATAATGACCCTGAGTTAACTAGCTGGTCCCTTGAAAGTGAGATCACATTCCCAAGTATAGATTTTTCTAATATGAACTAAAACCTTTCTGGTAGGTCTGCTTCCAGCACTGCCCAATTGAGGACTAAGGTCTCAATATAATGTTCGACAAAGCCAGTCAGATTCAACAATATCAGAAGAAAAGGGTGAATATTGTCTACCAGGAAGAGAGAAGCAAGACACAGTTTAACTGTATGCTACAGAGACTTAGCATGTTTGTGAGCAACAGCCAGTATTCAAGAGCCTACTCATACCTGTTCACAGAACTGCCTACCACTTAAGTCACTGGGAGATTAGAAAGTAAGGGATCATGAACAGTAATGCACTAAATAATAGTAGCTGACCACTGTACTATTAGAATACTGGTATTCCAAGGAAAAGTTTAACCTTATTTACCTCCCTCTCCCAACCCATCAAAAGTCTGGGGAGATGAGGGCAGATGGCTTAGCCATTAACGTGCTTGTTGTTTAAGAATAAGGTGTAGAGCCTAGGCAATCTATTGGGCCTTGGGTAGTAGATCAGAATTTATCCCTGGCATACAAATGGACTTTGGGTGTCCATCCAACAATGAGAGATGCACTCTCACCCTGGACTCTTGGGGGAGAGTCTAGGCCCTGCCCTGGATGAAATGACAGACTATGGACATCCCCATGGAGGGCTTCACCCTCCCTGGGGAAAAGAGGAGGTATTCGGGGGTGGTTGGAGGGAGGAGGGGAGGGAAAGGGAAAGGGACCTGGGAATGACATTTGAAGCAACCTTGTTTCTAATTTAAATTTAAATTTAAAAATAAAAAGTAAAAAAATAAAATAAACTTAAAAAATAAAAAAGAATAAGGTGTGGAGAACAGATCACAAAACATACATAAAAACCTAGTAGGGATGCATGGCAGCTCTCCTATAAGCTCAGCATATGGGGAGCAAACCGGCTAGTCTAACCTAAATGGGAATCTCTTAGTTTGATGAGAGACACTGCCTTAATTAATAAGATGGAGAATGATAGAAACTGATATATCAATTTCAAGCCTCAACAAAGAATAACATACCCCAACACACTCATCCCTACATATGGAATACATATACACAACACACACACACACACACAAACACACACACACTCAGCACTAAATCCCTCTTCTAACATACCTAATACTTTATCAACCTAGAGAAGGAGAGAAAATTAATGTTACCTATTGTATGCTTGCTGTGATTCTAGGCATGATGCTATGTGCTTTACAAATATCACTGAGACATAGATATTATGATGATTCCCAGTGATAGATTCTGGGACAGTAGGTCCCAGAAAGTCAATGTGTGTTAACAAGAATATATCAGCAATAACTTGTAAGGGTCAGCATTTGAGCTCCGCTGGACTGGGGGAATGGATCAGCGGGTGAAGGTACTGGCTGCACAATCTTGGCAACACAAATTGAATCCCTGGAACCCACACAAAGGTGGAAGGGGATAATAAACTGCACAAGTCATCTTCTAACACACACACACACACACACACACACACACACACACACACACACACACACAACGCATTCTGTGGTGCTGGTGACCATGTCAGAGTAGCAGCAAGTGGCAATTGAAACTCAATTTGACTCACCAAACTCAGTAACTCAGTAATCTGTTTTTTTTTTTTTTTTTAATTTTGGCAATGGTCGAACTTCAGCATATTTAAACAGCTATGATGGAAATGTCCTGATCTATGGGAAGTCTACAAGATAAATGTTTAACTGTTTGTGGATTCTTGGGGATAATTTGTTTTCACCTGTAATACATAAAATCTAGAATTCTCCCAAAAATATTCTTTACACTTCACCGTAGGGCATATATAATACCTGGACAAACTATATTCATTTTCTCTGCTATATTTATGAAATAGACCATTTCCATCTTTGGTCTTTCCTTGTCACCATAATAGGATCAGATGTTTGTTGCAGAAAGATTTTTCTTAGTGACACCACAGGCTACTGACTTGCAAAGCACCTCTACTCAAACTGCATCAAGATTGGTTTTCTTGTTACTTTTGACTGAGTGACATGAATCCAAGCTGAACTACTGATTACTTTCCCAAGATGACCAGCCTAGCATGAAGTAAATCAATGAGGATAACTCTGCTCTAGGAAAAGTTAAATTCTCTGAGGTGTTAAAGAGTTACTTCATATTCAGCCATCATTATCCATTCATAGTCACACACTTACTTCTGTGATAAGGTTTAGATGGACAACCTCCTTAGATAAGAGCCAAGCTTTCTTAGTCAAATTAAAATTTCTCTTCTTATGCCTTCCACTGGTTGGTTCTATTTAGCTCCTTGGGTTTCTTCACAGAAAGCCTAATTTTTCCATGCGGCAATTCCCCAGATGATTAAAGATTCCACTGATTCATCACATGTAAGTAGATACTGTCAATATTTCTAGTTATTTCATAAATATCACAGTTTCCACAGTCACATTCATCTTGTAAGTAGACTTTGATTTCTTTAAAATGCCTCTTACAATATAGCACACATGTCACATAAAGTTGTCAGTTCAAAACAGAAACACTAGCTTCTACATTCTAATCATTGAGTAGAGTTTAAAATTACATATATGTACTCTATACTTAGTAATATATTACTGTTTCACTACATAGTACCAAATATCACTTGATATTTGCAGTGTTTAAAAATAGTTTTGCTAAGTGTGCTGTCTCCTTGCACACTTTTCCTTACTTCATTTGTTTTTTGGTTTTTGTTTGTTTGTTTGTTTTGTTGGTTTTGGGTTTTTTTAATAGTCACATTTCACTTGCACTAGAAGGATACGATAGAGCAAGGTATGTATGTGAATTTACTTAGACCCCTTTAAATAAAAGTATCATAAATTCTTGTGTAGTCTTTACTCACTTGTCTCCAATGACAACAACTTGTAATATTATTTTACAGTGAAAATAAAGAATATATCTATCCCCATGGAACTCTCAATATCAATTCATGGTTTTGGAGGGGTAAACTGGACCCATCACTTTATGCTGACGTGAAGATTAATGAGCTGAATTGTCATGATGGAGCAAAGCAGTTCATGTCACGACTGCTGGATGGCAGGAAGGTAGAAGATTTAGGTAAAGATAGTCCTCCAAAGACACCACAGTCACCGAATGTCTCCAACTAGGCCACAATCTTAACTACTCTATCACCTCCCAATCAGAATTCAAAAAGATGTTCCATTGATTAGATTCTCTGGGGGAAACTTTGCATCCAAACTGTATTTGCTATACCTGAGTCTACTATCCAACTGCCATTTTTTTCTCTAAGTCTCTAGTGGAAGACTCATAGCAAAGAGCACAAAAGTGAGGGCAAACTTCTCTCTTTCCAGAGTCTCTTATACTCTCAAGTGAGCTGTGCCCTGTACTTGACCTTCAGATTATCTTCCCCCTTGAGGTGAATTCCTTTTGATTGCTTCTACCTGCTTTGTTCTGCTTAGAAGGAGTTGGCACTTTCCCATCTATTTCTCATTCTTCATACAACTTGGACCTCAGGAGCACTCAAAGAAATTCCCTTTAAATTATTTAACTTTATTATTTTTGCTAGAATAGATGTGATATTATCTTGCAGCCTGCTAGTGACTGAGTAGAACAGAACTTCTTCAGACACATGTCATAAACAATTCACAAGTAACACTATCCAGGAAAAAAGGGTAAATGTGAAGCTAAACTCTATTATTACAGATGTTTGTTGGAAAACAGCATAAAGAACATGAATAATTAGCCATGAAACAGAAGACATCAAATGTGAAATCTGTAAACAAATATTTTAAATTAATAATAAAAAGACAGACAATTCAGAAGGAAAATAGAAAAGAATACATAATGGGCAGAGGGATGGCTCAGAGGTTAAGAACATTGGTTGTTCTTGCAGAGGTCCTGAGTTCAAATCCTAGCAACCACATGGTGGTTCACAACCATCTACGATGGGGTCTGATGCTCTCTTCTATCAAGCAGGTGTACACACAGCATATACAAAAAAATTAATAAATCTTTACAGAGCTGCAGTGATAACTCAGAGGTTAAGAAAAGAATACATAAGTTAAAAATAACAAAATATCTAATAAGCATTAAAGCTGGATAATCTACTGTCATCAGAGAAACAAAACAGGAAACTACAATGAGCTATCATTACACAGAGAAGAGTTGCTGAAATCAGGAAGACCAACAGCATGAAGTTCATGCAGGCATTGCTACTGGTACAGCCACTTTGGGAGGAAGTTTGATATCACCTATTCCCACAATTGCTATAATTCACAATTTATACCCTAGGCATTGAAATTTTAATAGAGTGTTTGAGGGTGTAGACGTATGTGTGGATTTGGGGTAGACATTTGTAGTAGCAGACTTTTAAGTCACATTCTGGAAAATGCGCAAATGTTTCTTAAAAAAAAGAAAATGTAGAAAGTTTATACAATAGAATTCTAAGCAACAGTGAGAATAAACTATTATTTGACTATAGGTTGTTGAGCAAAAATGGCATGCAGGAATGAATTCCGTCATACATTTGTACAGTCATGGGAACAACAGAAAACCAAAGCAACATATTCAAAATCAGGAGAGACAGACCTAGGAAAGGAAAGTAGGGCATGGGGGCTCAGAGGCTTGGAGAGGCCTCTGTGAAGCAAGCAGTGTCTCATTTATTGATTTGGGAGTTTGCTAATTGGCTGTAACTATGAAATCAATTGAACTTGTAATTAAATGTAAATAATTAAATGAATCGAATACTTATCATTTGACTAATATCTATTTATGATCTCAATTGAAGTTACACTTCATTAGTAGGATCCATTCATTTAACTTTCCCAAACTTCTCCCTCTTCATTTTCACCTAACCAGGGATGGGTGATTGGTGAATTAAGGAAGGGATTTTCCTGGGCATCCCTTTTGGCATACATGCCTGAGGGTATTTTTGGCATACCTTAGTGACTTCCTGCCTGGGTTATGTCTAAGGAGTTCTCTGTGACAGCTTTAGTTTTGTATCCCCTTACGTTGCTATAAAAAATCACACCGCAAATCTGCAATGCTTTTACAATATCTTAAGGCTTATCTTTCCAAATACAGATTCTCAATTTTGTGTTTCCATCAGTATATCTCTTCAGATTTTAAAACACATTCAGTTTGCTATGGTATGGCAGCCTGGTGAAATCATGACTTGCAAGTAGGCATGTGAAACATTCGTCAAGAACCACCTGCTAGTGTACAGATCTGGATTTCCTTCTTGTAAATGATGGACTTGGCTGTGAAATATGTTTGCCATCAGAACTCTGATGCCTTGAAAGGCTCTGTCAGGAATTTACATAGGCAAGTATCAAGCAAGCTCTCTGCCAGGTCTGCACAGGCCTATGTCTCAATGGTCAAATGTATTCTGCACTTGAAGGAAGTTCTTGATCTCTCTTACAGTCCAGCTTCCAGGCTTTTCCCTACTTGTGCATTGAGGATAGAGCTTTTAAATGACTGTTTCCCTTCATGTTTCACCCTCACCTGCAATCATGAGTAAATGATAAAAAAAAGATGCTGCTAAGACAATTGAAGTAAGTGATCAAAACCAATGTTATTTGGGTTGGATAACTGAGCATGTGGACCCTGTAAATAATTTTCTTCAAATGACTACAGGGTATAATCTAAGCATTAGAAGCCAGTGAATCATTGCTGGCTTTCGGGGACATGTGTAAAGGATGAGAAAATGGCAAGTGGTTCCTGATAGCAACAGCTGGCTGAGAGCCTGGATGGGAAGAAACCCCTACCCTACAACTGCAATAAACTGTGCTCTGTTGGAAATTTGAAATAATTTCAAGGTAGTTTTCTAGCATCTTCAGTCAAGAATCCAACCCTAATGATAACCTGCTCCTGGCCTTGGCGGTCTTTATGGTTGTTGCAATGCACTGCAAAGTCCACATGTTGACATTGACCTCCAAGGAAACAGTACTAAGAGGTGTAAATCTTAGGGGGTGCTGGGCCCTCAAAGCCTCTGCTCTCATGATGGATTACTTCCATAGACAGGGTTAGCATCTTGGAAATGGGCTGTTATCAAAGGATGAGTTCATGCCCCTTTCCCCTTTGCACTGCTGTCTTCTTACCTTTCAACCTCCTTTTATCGGTGGATGCAGCCAGATGTGGGGCCCTGAACTGGCACTTTGCAGCTGTCAGAACTGTAAGAAGTTAATTTCTATTCTTTGTCCAGTTTCAGTTACTCCATTACAGTGGCAGAAATGGAGTAAAACTGTAAGTCGAGAACTGAGTCAAACCTACCCAGACTTCCAGTGTGCAAAACTATGGAAGAGTAAATTGATACTCACTGTCTGACCCGGTCATGATAAATAGGATGGTGAATTTATAATATGCTTCAAACTTATACTCCTAAGTTTTCCATAATCTTCCATGCATCAATGGATGTACCCTCCCAGAATTGGAATCCATGTTTTAGTCAATTTCCATAATACAACAAACAAATAGGTTGAAGGACAGTTTGACTTCTCACACTGTTTTAATGAAATTTTAAAAGTTAGTTATTAGGGACATGTTATAGATCTCTTTTAAAACTCTAAACAAAACTTAGAAGTGAAGACTCTGTTCTTTCAAAGCCATGGAGCCTATTATTATCCTAAGTTCAAAGTACCTTTTAAAATATTCCTTGAGATTGTATTCATTAGCCAAGAATAGGTGTCACTTTAAAATGCTAACTGCAGAGCCCTCTTCCTGCATAATCACTTTCCATGCAGTATCTGATGTATCTTTATGACAGCCCTGCTAGGTACTGATTGTTATGCTTAATGTAAAGATGAGGAACCTGAGATCCAAGACACCTATAATTTATGTTCAAGGTCACCTAGCTAATAAAAACCAGAAATGGGATTGGAAACCAGTCACTCCAACACTGTTTCACTCTTAATTGCCACTCTTTGCTCTTGCTTGGTTCAGTGATGATAACTACCTAGTGGGTCTTATATCTTCTCTCACAAATCTTTAAATAAAATTGCCATTGACAGAGTGATTACTCTGGAACACTGTGTCATACTGAATAATGTTATTCTAAAAACCCCTTGAGAACATCTCCACACTGGGTCTATTACAAGGGTTTTGAGGGTTATTTATTTAGCAAATGAATTTTCTAGTCCGATGGTATTGAAGATACAACACTAGTCGGATTCAGTTGTTCACAGTGAAGAATCCCACCCTTGTAGTTGTGGATCCCTATGCTGTATTTTGAAAACTACGCACCTTTATATCTGTGTTGAGTAGATTATCACTGTCCTCAAATACCTACCCCCCTACCCAAAAGAAACTGAAAGAGGGAAATTTTGATTTTGACTCATAGTTTCATAGTGGGGAAGGGATGGTGGTTTGGGCTTTGGACTGTGGAAGCAGGAGACTGTGGCACAATTTGTTCTGTGTCCATAGTTCAAGAAGTAGTGATATGCAAGATGAGACAAGTCCAGGCTCTAATGCATAAGCGTCCACCAGTGACTTGACCCATCCACACCCTTACCTCTTAAATACCCCCCAAACAATGGCTGGGAACCAAGCGATCAAACATCTGTGCCTATGTGAATAATTCACATTTAGTCCCTGCCCTCCACAGGCCTCGACTGTCTCAAGTGCAACAAGGTTTTTGGTACAACTTCAAAAGTCTGTCTTCTTATGATCCCAACATTCTTAAAAAGTTCAAACTCAAACGTTGAGGATGAAAGAGAATCTCTTTACTGTAAAAAAAATACATACATACATACATTTCCAACATAATGTGCCACGGTGCAAACATCCTCCCTCAGCCCAATGCAGAGCAATGGGATTCAATAACAGAAGATCTGAACAAAACAAGACTGGAATCCATCAGGACAAACACCAAACCCTGTTGCTCTAAGTACGGATTCCAGGACCAATGATGCCATCACCAAAGCTCTAGTAGACATAGCTATCCTTACCATCCAGCTGTTACCTCTGCTATGCAAGGCCACCTCAACTCAGTGCCTTCATATATCCCACAATTCTGGCAATGCTAATATCCTGCAGTCTCTACTGAAACTGGGGCTTTGTTTTCCAAGCTTGACAAAGAGCCCACTCAGGAACTCCATGCAGGGACTCCAACTTTGCTCAACTGTGTACCACATCTGGTTTGCTTGCCACAAGCCTCCATCTCGCTTTGCTTCCTGCTTAATCGGAAACCCACACTTACATGGCTTTCAGCCATTAAAATCTACTGCCAGCTTGAAATGCAGTGAAGCTAGGTTAAGCCACAGATGCAGCCATCTCTGAGTACCTGCCTGTCTGAATCTGGGAAGGCAGGGTGCCAGGGAAGTCTGTCATTTGAAATTTTCAAGTGAGCTTTCACTGAGATGCCCTGAAGCTGTCCCTAGCAGAGGGCTTGCCCCCAGGGTACCTCTCCTGGTTTCCCAGGGCTAAGGCACTGATCTCTTTAACATTTACTGCCACTTCACTAGCGAATGACTCTGACCACATTTCTTCCCACCCATGTTCCTTTCCTTGCCAAATACATTTTTCATCTCTTTCTGCACTCCTTTCCATTGTAAATCTAGAGCAGTGAGCAGGAATCCTGCTGCTGCTTAAATACTATGCCATCTTGAATTTCTTCCATCAACAAATCAGTCTGTTTGACTTAGCCTCACTCAAAATTTAAAAATGGGGCCAGAGCAGGATCGGATTCTTTGCCAGGACGTGATATGAATGGACCAATTCCAGCTACAGTCATATTCCCCTTTGAATCTTTATGAGCCCAGCCTTTACTATCCCCATTTCCTTCTACAGTGCTCACATGAAGTCTTCTCAGAATGGCCTAGGATGTACTGATTACAACATTCTAGGCTTTCCTAGCACGCAGCCCCAAACTCTTCCATATTTTCCACCTAAATCTGCTCCAAATGCTTAAGACCCATTTTGTAAAATGCATCATGACCCCACTTCTGGCATCAATATTCTGCATTTTTCTTGTCACAGCAGCCATGTATAACATGACCAGAAGCGACTTAGAGGGAAAGAGGTTTAACTCACAGTTTCAAGGCAGGGGAGACAGGGTGGTTGGGACTCCAACTGCAGCAACAGAAGATCGCATCTCAGCTTCTTATACTTCTGCAGATAAAGAAGCAAGCAAGAATGAATTCAGCAAGAAATAATCTGTCTCTATCCCATGAGCTCACTCTCCACCTATTCCAACCTGGCCTCATCACTTAGAGTCTACAAAGGCCTAAAACAGTACCACTCATAGGAAACTAAGAACTTAACACGTGGGTCTATGTGGACAATTCACAATCAAGCCATGACACCTTCCCAAATACAAAAGGGTACACATTAAACAGAGGTGCTGCAAGTATCTTTAGTGAGTACTAACTTTTTAAAATGTTTCTTCAGGCTGGATGGTGGCAGCAAATGCCTTTAATCCTATCACTCGGGAGGCAGATCAGCAGATCTCTGAGAGTTAGAAACCAGCCTGATCTACAAGAGCGAGTTCCAGGACATCTTCCAAAGCCACAGAGAAACCCTGTGTCTAAAAACCCAAAAAATAATAAATAAACAAACAAATAAATAAATAAAGATAAAATGTTTCTGCATTATAAAAGTTAAGACCACTCCTGGACATATACCCAAAGGATACATAATCATACCACAAGGACATTTGCTCAAGTAATTTTCATAGCAACATTATTTGTAATATCCAGAATCTGGAAACAACTTAGATGCCCATCAACTGAAGAATGAATAAAGAAAATGTGGCACATTTACACAATGCAGTATTACTCAATCGAAAATAAAATGACATCTTGAAGCTGCAGGCAAATGAGTGAAACTAGAAAAAAACATCCTTAGTGAGGTAACCCAGACTCAGAAAGATAAAAATATGTATTCACCCATAAGTGGATACTATGTGTAAAGGAAAGGATAACCAGGCTACAATCTACAACCTCAGAGAAGCTAGGTAAAAAAGGGGACCATAAAAGGGACACATGGAGGGCTCCAGGAATGGAAAATATTAAGATCCCCTGGGTAAACTGGAATGGGGGAATGGGAACATGAGAGATCAATAAGACAGAGGAGGGACAGAGGGGGAGAGCAATGAAAGAGATAATTTGATATAGGGAGTCATTATGGGGTTAGGGAGAATCCTGGTGCTAGAGAAATTCTCAGGAATCCACAAGAATGACCCCTGCTAATACATATAGCAATAGTGGACAGGGTAACTGAACTGTCCTTCCCCTTTAATTGGATTAGTGGTTAGCCTAATTGTCATCATAGAACCTACACCCAGAGTGTTTTAAGGAGGTGGTAAAAATAAGGATTCAGAGTGAGAACGGCCTTACCTAAGGAGCCTCACTGTCCACCATTCACCGTATTACATCTTGTAAAATTGTTATCACGTTTACCTTCTGAGATATGGAACAACCCTTAATGGGGCATTAAACATGTATGAACGTGTGTGTGTGTGTGTGTGTGTGTGTGTGTGTGTGTCTGAGTGTGTGTCTGTGTTTGTGGGTGCCTAACAGCATGCATGATATCATTTACAGGGAAAATACTTTAGAGTTTCATTTGTTAAGTGGGGAAATGTGGAATGATTAGAAGTAATAATTGTGAGTGAAGTAATTAAGTGAAAATTTCTCCTTCTAGTCTATTTCATTGTTAGGGAATGAATATTGCAAGAATCTATAGAAAGCTGTTCAAAAGTGGATGTTAATGGCTTTTAAAAGCATTTTAAATGATTTATTTATTTTCATTTTACATGCATTGGTGTTACGTTTGCACAGTTGTCTTTGTGAGGGTGTTGGACACCCCAGAACTGGAGTTTCAGACAGTAGTAAGCTGCCATGTGGGTGTTGCGAATTGACCCTGGGCCTCCTCACTGACACCACATTCAAGGGGTCTGGATCAGCCAGTGTTCTTATCTGCTGAACCATTTCTCCAGTCCCCAATGCTAATGATTCTTTACCTTCAATTTAACACTATTATTATTTCTATGACTAGTACAAAATATCAATTAGATTCATGGCAATGCAGCATAATTCTAGAGTTGTGAAATACATTATGGAATACAAAATTTTGACTTGGTAGTAATGAGCAGTTAAGGAGATATTGGAGTCAGAATCTAAATATATTAGGTGAATATTAAGAGAAAATCCCCATATCTAAATTGCCAAATTCTTCTCTTTGCTTCTATTATCTGGTTTTAAATAAAAAATAAAACATTAACCATGAGCATGCAAACATCAACTGTTCTTAAGTTCTACCAAATTGCGGATGAGTCAAATATTGTTTGTAATTATTTATTTCTTGATTCTTAAGAGATTGCTCTAACATTTCCTCAGTAACTCCATTCATTTGCCAGAAGAACATTCAGTGCTCTGGAGAATGTACATGCCACTGAACAGTTAGTGTCCTATAAAAAATGCCCTTCATTATAAAATGGCCTGTTTCTCATAAGAATCCATTTGCAAAAAAAAAAGAAAAAATAAAAGAAAAGAAAAAAGAATCCATTTGCTATTGCTTCTTTACCAGACCATTATTTGTTGACCTTCCTGTACTCTACAATAAAAGGGAGAGTTTGGTTTTAGAAGTATGTGTTTAAACTCTTATATCCTTCAAGCAGTAATTGAGAATGGTTTTTTTACTTACAAGAGAAAATATTTATGGAAAAGAATAGTTGACTGTTGAACTCCTTCACAGCCCAGGCCTAATAAACACCAGTTTCAGTAGAAGAAGGAGTTATATGGTACTCAAACCACAAAATGGTGTTCACTGTTTCCTGCACAGCACTAATTCTTATTGAAATTGAAGCCACTCTTGAACAGTTAACATGAGTTACAAAAATGAAAAGTAATACTACTGTCATTCTTCATCACTTTTACTTAATTTAATATAGATGATGAACTGCTCTGATTTCACCTTTTGGGAACCACTGTGCAATGTAAATTTAAGCACATATGATATATAGTACTATATATACAGACATTTTGGGTATTTAGATATAATATTTCCAAAATAGGGCAGTAAGGATTAAAATGGATTAATAAACAAATTCATTGTGTCAGCACATTGAAAATATTAACATTTGACAAAGGTCTTTCATTGATATAAGTTGCAAAACACTAGAGAATTGAGAACCCAAACACAAGTTGGCTTCTTTCTAGGGATGGACTCCAAGTTCCACTTTTAGCTATACAGCTGAAGTTCTAATGTCTTTAACCCAGAGTCCTATATTCTATTTCCAACTTTATAAATAAATGCAGTGTTTTTTTCTATTTATAATCACTCTGCAGCCATCCATTCTCTATGAATATCATTTAAACAAATGACTCCAAATAAACATGTCTTATTGGTAATATTTGTTCTCATTTCCAAATTATACCACAGTACATAGTTTAAGAAAAGGCCGGAGGGAAGGTCATATTTGCATACAAGCATTTCAATTAAATTATATTCATACTCCCACCTCTTTTTCCATCCACCATACTCTGTTTCAAGACAAACAGTAAAATGGGGACAAAGTGATCTTTTTGATATTTTTCCACCTCTTTTCCATCCTCTATCCATGCCCATAAGATTTTTCTCCATCCCATTACACCATCAAACATTTCACTATTGTGATAAAGTAATTTTTTCTCTACAAAGTCCTTGCTTGGCATCTAGCTGTATTCTTTTATTTGAACTCATATTCTAGAAATATTCATATACTTTGTTCTCCAGAGTATAACTCTTCTAGATTTCCTCTTGCCATCATCTGATCCTTCACAGTGACCTTGTTTGATACCTTCTTCTCTATACACAAAGTATAGACATACTTTCCTCCTGAGGACATCAAGTCTTCAAATGTACATGCCTTACAAACATGTACATCTTTCTCTATCACTGTGCCACACCAACAAGTGCTAACATACCAACTATCCCTCTGGGGCAGGCAAACTTACTGCATGTAATGTCAACTTGACTAGATCTTAGGAGGTATAACCATCCTGAATGAAAACTGCTTTGATAGGTTTTAGAGTTGCTTAGAATGTTTCATCCCTCTAATTTCTACTTTTAAAGTAGAAATACAAATCCAATTTCTGTTCTGCCATTTGCATATTGGAGGCACATAACTTTACTGTTCACAACAAGAAGAAATTTCTGCCTTTATTTAACCAGTAAATACCTGCTTTATTTTATGTTGGGTGAGACCTTGTACTTTAGACTTTAGAGATAATGACTTAATTTGGGGGTGGGCTAAGTAGTTAAATGAGCCTATAGGGGTAGCCATAATCACATATCCTTATAAGAATAAACTCTCTCTTCCTTTCCCCTTGCTCTCCTTCTGTCCCTTTTCCAATCAATGAAGAAATGATTCAATCCTGGAACCTGACCATTTTAGCAAGTTAAATCTAAGAAAATGAGTCCCAGCCTTTAAGTAACTCAGTCTATAGCAGTGTGCTGTGGTAGCCTGAGATGACTATTGTGAGCATGAACGTGGAGGTAAATACTGTTTTCATGCCATAGATAAATAATGCGACGTCGTAATAAAACCTCCATAGTTTTGAGCATCTAAATTTGAATGTGCATACAGAATTCATAAATTAATGCAACTTATCCAATGAGCTGTCACATGACAAATACTGTTAAGCAAGGTACTCAAGATGCCCTTTAAAGGATGTGCTTATGAAAATACTGCTATTGAAATCTTTATGTAATTTGCTGTAAAAATTAATTAGAATTTCAAATATGCTGATGATACTCTACCAACACAGTTCACATGAAAATAATAATACTTTCAAACCTTTCATTAATGATAAAACTTTAATGATCACCAGCAATTTAGAAAAATATCTAACAATAAAACAGAAACAAGAAACATTGTGAGCACAATGCTTACTTTGGTTATTAGTTACTGCTCTAACTAAAACACTTACTAAGGTTCTTGACTCTCTAGTAACATGGCCAGTATGTTAAGCCATCACTACATTCCAGGAATATGTGGTTATGGAATAAAATACAAAATAACAACTAAACAGTGAAAATGTCAAGAAAAATCACTTTCTTTCTTCCTTTGTTCACTCAGTCTGTGGTTATATCTGTTTCCACTGTGCACTAACGGATCTGGAGTCTGGGAACTTGGTACCTTTAGGAAGACAAGGTTATTTCTGATGTAACACTTCCATTTATTATGATGGAGACAAAAAATGAGGCAAATAGACTCATTTAATAAATCAAAAAATAATTCCCCCAAGTGATAAGAACTACATGCATGAGGAGAATGTGGTGTGATGGGTTGTTACTGGGACTAATAGGCTGTTTTAGATGGAATTGCAGGTGACTTCTCTGAGAAAATGGCATTGAACTGACACTGTGACAGCAGGAGGTCATCCATTCCAAGAGCAGCAGTCACTTCTTATTGGAAAAGATTGTGCATGAAACATAGACTAACCAGCTTACTTCTAAAATGCTTTGAGAGAAAAGCCACGAGAGTGTTGTCATCACCAAAGATGAGGAACATCTTTAAATGTGTACAAAATGCTTTAAACTTACTTAGATTGTCTATCTAGATTATGATGATGATAATGATTCTTACAGTACTACTTTCATTCAGTTGCTGATACTTGGTGAAGACAAATATGCTTGACTGATTTACTCACTATGCACTTTGTCAACTTAAGCCACCTTTGGGTATTTAATATGCTAATGCATGCAACTGGTAGTATCATAGCTCATAAGACTATAGTAGAAATCCTCATATTTTAAGTCTGATAAATTAGAAACTTTCTCCTCTTCATCAAAGTTATTCTGATACATTTAGACTGCTCAAGTAATGAGATTCTGAAATGAAAATACAGACTGGCCAGATTTAATTTAGGCTATATACTTAAGGTGGTAATTTTGATACACATTTTCCTTTCACTACTGGATACAGTGAATTTATAAGCACATTCTGATATGGATTTTTTTTGCCAAAATGAGCCAAAAACTAAAATTTCAGATTCCTGAATATACAATGGGATTTACATATATTTATTTTTAAAATGTATTTGTATTTTCCGAGTCATAAAAATGAAGTATTTGGATAGATTAGATTATGAATATGTTGGACTTCATTATTCTAAGGCATTTGTTATTTATCTCTCTATACAAGTCTATATGAGACATGGATGGTTAACTTTCACTATTAAATCAACTCAAAGACACAATTAGGAGATCCACATCTGAGTGTCTGAGAGTTTTAACTAAGGCAGGAAGACTCTACCTAAATACGCATAGAACTAACTCCTAGATTATCACCTTGAACTAAATTAAAAAGGAAGGAGCCAGCAGACCATCAACATGGATATGCCTTTATCTCCTGTCTGTAAACATGACTAGCCACCTCACAATCCCATCATACCTAAAATATGAACCCACATAAATCATTTATTCCTTAAATTATTTTTGTCAAGTATTTGGTCCAAGTGATGAGAAAGATAACCAACACAGATATTGGTTCTAATAGGTGGGCCTGCTACTGGGAGAAACCTGCTCAGCTGATTCTCAGCTTTTCTGAATTTGTTAACAGAAGGAAAGTTGAGAAATTGAAGCTTTAGTCTAGAAGATCCCCCATGCTCTATAAGTAAAGATCAATAGGCCATTCTGAAGGGAACTTAAAATATTACAATGTCAATGATTTGTAGTGAGTGGAGAAAAGGTTGATGAGGTTTTAAAATGGAGCAAAGACACTATTAGGACCTGGACTACAGACTATTCACATTACATTCTAGAAAAGAATTCCAAATATTGCCTAGAAAACTTGTGTGAGGTCAAATTCAAAAGCAATAGACTACATTGTTTGGTAGAGGGGTTTAAGGACGGCCTGACATTTAGGCTGTTTCCATTGTTAGCCACTATTATCTACATCACAATAAGAGGGAACAGAAAAATTTGGAAAATGTACAGTTTGGGCAGAAACATGAGTTTAAGGTTATGAACAAAGGTACAGATTTCAAGGTCATGATCAGAGATTAGCACAACTTAGGAGAACTTTTTATTTTACCCTGAGATAGAAAGAATGACTTCAATCAGTACCCTGCCCATCACAAGTATATCTTCAGAAAGTACATGTCATTAGGAGACTGAATTGAGAATGAACTGAAAGGTTCACTGCTCCAACAACCACCTGGGGAAGAATAGTGTCAGATTTAGTTGCCAGATTGTTCTGGGCTACAATAGCTGTTGGAGGAGGACAGACTACATCATTAGGTAGTAGCAGAACTTGATAGTATTGTCTGTATAGCACTAATTTTGTTTACATAAAAAATTCTAGAGTCATGGAGTCACAAAGGCCTTCACCAAAATTCCAGAACGCCATGTACAACAAGGTCAGGTTCTGTGCAAGGGAGCCCAGAAATTCTAAAAGTGTATTTATACTGTGAATCACTTCACTTCACTTAATCTATAGGAGAATCAGGTCTTCAAGAGTCAGGTTTTCTTAAACCATACACAACGCATTACACTCCTTGGTCACAGATGCTTTTGTATTTGTAGTGCACATGAATAGCTCAAGTCTTAGGTATGGGTTCTATAATCACGCGGTCTATTTTAGAAATCAACAAAGATGATGGAAAACAGGCTTCATCTGAGTTACTTTCAAAATAATGCCCGCAATATTACTCTCTGGCCTCTGACCTTTCAAATTGGTTTTGTATCTGGAGAGCTTCATTGGTACATAAAGAGACAGTCCCACTAAGTTATGTTTGTAATTATTTAGATGCTTTTGAAATTGGACTTTAAAGTGTCCTTTGAAAATCATCTTTTCATCCCACTTTTGGTATTTTAGTTCTATTTGACATAAAGCAGACAGTTTACACAATTGTAAGATGAATATGGATTTTAGATGCAAAAATGTCTGTGTCTTAAATATTTCTGTTCCTTGTATATTGTGTGGTCTTCAGTAGCATAATTTCATTCTCTGCAATGCCCTCATCTAGAAGTCAGACAACAACAGCTCATGAAAAGCTAGCATTGATTAGAGGAATTCCATGGCAAATATTAATGACTTTACCAAATGATAGAACTTCATGGGAATTATAAAATGTTCACTTATAAATTCTTCCTTTTAAAGACTAATAAGTCTGGGTGGGAATACAACTGAGTAGACAGATTGCACAGTATTCACAAAGGCCCACGTTCATACCCAGTATCTTTTCCTCTCTCTCTCTCTCTCTCTCTCTCTCTCTCTCTCTCTCTCTCTCTCTCTATCTCTCTCTCTCTCTCACACACACACACACACACTAAATAAAGAAAGAAAGAAATAAAAGTCCAATTTGAGTGATCTTTGAAACTGAATACAATCTAGTATAGATGTAGTCTATGTAGGAAATTGCTAGCATTAATAATACAATAACTTTGTCTATGGAAATTGCAGTTATAGATATTACAAAATCATGGTATGAATAAAACATCAGTTTTGTCTTGATCAGTTTCATAAAAGCTTGTTACTGTATAAATTTTTGTGTAAAATGTATATGATAAAACACAAATAGAGCAAGATTCAAAAAAGCATAGCTCCACCCATGGGGCAAGGCAAACCAGGGCCTTTTTCTGGGCCCTCAATGAAGTGCCTCAGGACTGACACTGAGCTTCCCCTCCCTATGGGAGCCTATGCATCACAGCTACTTGGTCTTCTTCCCTAGGCATAGTCCAGGCAAACCAGGGCCTGTTTCCAGCCCGTGTTCCAGTGTCTGGGAACTAGCATTGAGTCTCCCCTTCCCAGCGGGAGCCAATGCATCCCATCATACTAATCTCCTTCTCCACCCATGGGACCAGGACTAGAACCAGGAAGAGGAGAACTACCAGACTATTGGACTTGTTAGCACCCACCGAAAGGGAACCCTGGTCCCCTAACTGCCAGGCCAGGAAGAGGCTTTTTCTGCACTCACTAGAAGAAGGGATGGGAAAGAGACAATACACAAACACACTGAGAAACAGAAAAACAAATATGATACTGCCAGAGTCTAGAGAATCTACACCAGCAAGACTAGAACATTCCAACACAAATGAAGCAGAAGAGAATGACCTTAAAAGCAACATCATGAAAAAGATAGAGGCCCTCAAAGAGGATATGTGAAGATCCTTTAAATACTTATGAGAAAAAACAAATCAAAATGTGCAAATAAAGGAAAAAGAAACAAACCAAAAAAATTTCAAAAAATGCAAGAAATGGAGGAAAAGACAAATCAAAAATTTCAAGAAACAATTCAAACAGTACAAGGGTTTAAAGCTGAAATAGAGACAATAAAAAACACACACAGAAGGAATGCTGGAAATAGAAAAGCTGGGCAAACAGGCAGGTGCTACAGATACAAGCATAACAAACAGAATGCAAGAGACAGAAGACAGACTCTCAAGTGTTGAAGATACACTAGGAGAAATAGATTCATCAACCAAAGAAATTCTTAAGTCCAACTAATCCCTTACAGAAAACTATCCAGGAAATATGGGACACCGTGAAAAGACCAAACCTAAGAATAATAGATATAGAAGAAGGTGAAGAAAGAACAGAAGGGACAGAAAACATATTCAACAAAATCATAGAAGAAAACTTTCCCAACCTAAAGAAAGACATACCAATGAAAATACAAGAAGCTTGCAGAACATGAAATAGAGTGGACCCACACCCCAAAAACCCTCTCCACATAATAATCAAGACCCCAAACACAAAATATCCAGAAAATAAGGGACACAATGAAAAGACTAAACCTAAGAATAGTAAGTATAGAAGAAGGTGAAGAAAACCACCTCAAAGGTGCAGAAAACATATTCAACATAATCATAGAAGAAAACTTTCCCAACCTGAAGAAGGACATGGCAACAAAAGTACAAGAAGCTTACCAAACACCCAATAGACTGGACCACAAAGAAGTTCCCTTGCCACATAATAATCAAAACTCCAAACATACAGAATAAAGAGAGAATATTAAGAGCAGCTAAGGAAAAAGTCCAATTAACATATAAAGGCAAACCTATCAGAATTACACCTGACTTCTCCATGGAAGCTCTGAAAGCCAGAAAGTCCTTGATAGATATTCTACCAACAATGAGAGACCCCGGCGGCTAGCACAGACTACTATACCCAGTTAAGCTTACTATCAATATAGATGGAGAAAACAAGATATTCCATGACAAAACCAGATTTAAACAATACATATCCACTAACCCAGCCCAACAGAAAGTTCTGGAAGGAAACTCCAAGCCAAGGAAGTTAACTACAACAAGAAAAACATAAGCAATAGATAATCCCACTTTACCAACACTCAAAATAAAACAGGGCTGGAAATTCATATACAATTACACTACCAAAAACCATTCCAAAACAAACAAGAATGAGCAGTCGATGGTCATTAATGTCCCTCAATATTAATAGTCCATAAAAAGACACAGGCTAGCAGAATGGATTAGAAGACAGAAGCTATCCTTCTGCTGCATACAAGAAACACACCTCAGCCTCAAAGACCAACATTACCTCAGAGTTAAGGCTTGGGAAAAGGTTTTCCAATCAAATGGACCCAAGAAACAAGTGGGGTGGCAATCTTAATATCTAACCATTTAGACTATAAAATAAAATCAATCAAAAGAGATGAAGGAGGTCATTTCATACTAATCTGTTAAGGGAAGCTTTTCCTTTGCTAGCCGCTTTGGTTTATCCCCCCACCAGCCGCCTGGGCTCTGCTGCATTGTAGTCCCCAAATAAACACACAAGACGCTGTATTAATTATGAAGCTGTTGGCTTTGCTTGTTTCTTACTGGCTAGCTATGACTTAAGTAATTACCCCATAATTGTTAATCTAAGTATGTCTCTTACCGGAGAGGTTTCCGGGCTTCCTACCCCAATGGCGTTACATCTCGACTCTCTTGTGTTTCTCCTTCCCAGCATCATCCTGGAATCCTAGTCTCTCCTATCTAGATTCCCTATTGGCCAGACAGTGCTTTATTGGCATAAGACTTCCACCAGGATAAAGTCTCAATTCTGAACCCCTATACCCAAATACAAAGGCATCCATGTTTGTAAAAGAAACATTACTAAAACTCCAATCACTTAGAAAGCCTCACACAATTATAGTGGGAGATTTCAACACCCCACTCTCACCACTGGACAAGACTACCAGACAGAAACTTAACAAAGAAGCAAAGGAACTAATAGAAGTTATGACCCAATTGGTCTTAACAGACATCTATCGAACATTTCATCCAAATACAAAAGAACACACCTTCTTCTCAGAGCCACATGGAACCTCCTCAAAAATTGACCACATACTTGGCAACATATCAAACCTCCACAGGTACAAAAAATTGGAATAACTCGATGTATCTTATCAGATCACCATTTGTTAAAATTAGAATACAACAACACAAATTACAGAAACCCTACAAAATCATGGAAATTGAATAATGCACAACTGCACCATTCCTGGGTAAAAGAAGAAATAAAAAAGAAATTAAAGACTTCCTAGAATTCAACAAAAATGAAGACACAATATACCCAAACCTATGGGACACTTTCAAAGCAGTATTAAGAGGAAAGTTCATACCACTAATTGCCCACAAAGAAAACCTAGAATAGTCACACTAGAGAATTAACAGCACAGCTGAAAGCTCTAGAACACAAAGGAGCAAACTCATCCCAGAGGAGTAGACACCAGGAAATAATCAAATTGAGGTCTGAAATAAATGAAGTAGAAACTAGGAAAACAATACAAAGTATCAATATAACAAAGAATTGGTTCTTTGAGAAAATCAACAAGATACACAAACCTTTATCCAAACTTATGAAATGGCAGACTATGAACAGGCAAATTAACAAAATCAGAATGAAAAGGGGGACATAACAATGGATACAGAGGAAATCCAGAGAATAATCAGGCCAGACTTATAAAATCTTTACTTCACAAAATTCAAAACTTAAAAGGAAATGGTCAATTTACTGGATAGCTATCACTTGCCAAAATTAAATCAAGAACAGATAAGCAATTTAAATAGACCTATAACACCTAAGGAAATGGAAGCAGTCATCAAAAGTCTCCAAACCAAAAAATAGCACAGATCTAGATTGACTCAGTGTAGAATTCTACCAGAAATTCAAAGAACAGCTTATACCAATTCTTCTCAAAGCATTCCATGCAATAGAAGCAGAAGGGTGTTTGCCAAACTCTTTTCATGAAGCTTCAATAAACTTTGGTACCAGAGTCACATAAAGACACAACAAAGAAAGAGAACTTCAGGCCAATATCCCTCATGAGCATTGATGCAAAAGTACTCAATAAAATACTGGCAAATTGGATCCAAGAACACATCAAAACAATCACCCACCATGATCAAATAGATTTCATCCCAGGGATGCAGGGATGGTTCAACATATGAAAATCCATCAATGTAATCCACCATATAAACAAGCTGAGATACAAAAAAAACCCAGAGCTAAACAATGAACTGAACTCCTGGAACCCAGTGACAGAGAGCAAAGAGGTCAAGACTGGACTTGTTTAACCCACAGAGGCAGCTGACCTGAACATGGGGGAGCTCCTGGACCCCAGACTGATGACAGGTAGATCAGCATTGAACTGATTCAGACACCCTAATTATGGGTGTCAGTGAGGTGGCCTAGGTCATTTATGGGGCCTTGAGTAATAGATCAGTATTTATCCCTGGCATACAAATGAAGTTTGGGTGCCCATCCCACAATTCTCTCTCAGCCTGGACTAGGTCCTGCCCTGAATGAAAGGACAGACTCTGGATATCCCCCATTGAGCGCCTTACCCCTCCTGGAGAACAGAGTGAGGATTGGGGAGGCTGGGGGCTGGGAGTACATGGGAGGAAGGGAGGGAGAGGGAGCTGGGATTGACATATGAAGCAACCTTATTTGTAATTTAGATAAAAAAATTTTAAAGGTATATAGATACCAAAACTATTGATTTAATAATTGTAGGGTTTTCTTTACTGAAATTATAGTGTGATTAAAAAACTGGCTTATAAGGAAATTTGTAAGAAATTTTAAGTGAGTTACTACTATCATAAAGCAAGTCTAAATCTCTGTCACAAAACAGTGGACATAATTAAAACATCCTAATTTAAATTAAATAATGGAAACAACTACTATTATTTTTATCAACATTTTTCCTCATCAACAGTATTACTCTTTTATTCTGACCTTTCCATTTTATTTTAATAGCTTAATTGTAAATAAAAGTTCAAGAAAATCTACTTGTGTATATTACACCATTGTTTTTCTCTTCATGATATTCATTTATAGTAATCAACAAATGGAGAGGCATTAAAATTGTTCATTGCATCTGTGAAATATATGAATAACATACCAAGCATTTGGAGAGACTACTAATGGTTACTTTTAAAGAGCTGCAGTGGCTATTTATATTTTAAAAATGGTAGATTGTCATAAGATGTTTGTGACATGTGCTCTGATAAGTGCCTACAACTATTATAGTGTCATAGAAGTCCACTAGCAATCCTAAACACAAGTTAATATTAAAGCACTAGATTTCACAGGCACTCATTTTTATATGTGAGTGAGTGCAAATGACACTCACATTGTGCATCCAGGGAGTATTGCCGAAATTAAAATAATCCACTTCTGAGGAACCATGACATGCAGAACTGACATAGCCACTTGGGAAAATGGCTAAACTTGATGTTATACATTTTCTACAAATAACATTCAGGCATCTTACAATCAAAGCAACCAACAAAAGAATTAGGAAACTAAATGTATGTAAAAGGTTCTTTTCATAAACACATGTTAAATTAAGCTTAACTCCAAGAGATTTCCTATGTAGGTAGTGTTTTAAGTGGAGGAAACAAGGGGAACTGACTGCTAAAAATACATTTCTCTGAAACGGGAAGGAGAATGGGCTCTGGAGATCAATTTGTTGTAATGTGTGTTAGAGAAAATTAATGAAGATCCTTTTTTTTCTCCAGATGTTTTCTGTATTTAATTTCACATTTTACTATAATTAACAACTTATTTTTGTAAAAAGATGTATGGCTGATATTTTGGGCTTTCATTTCTTGGTATTTTTCTTTGTAGTGCTGACTGAAAGGCAGCCATGACTGGCTGTCAAGGCAATGGAGATGTTTAAAAAAATTCAATTATCAGTCCAGAAAACACAAAATCCACAGTTTCTGTAAGGACATAAACAGACATATCAGCTACCTAGCTTCTGCCTCCTGATGGATAGGTATTGTAGTTTTTGATGAGTAGATACAAAGGGTTCACCTCCAAGCATCCTACCGCCAAGCTGAAAGAGTGTGATGGAATGATGTGTGATGAGGACCTTTGCCTGAGTTGCAGAGGTAGGTCACTGCAAGATTCAGTGATGTAGTGTGAAGCTGTCTGGTCATCAAGCACTGTTAGCCAGTGGTCCAAGTTTCTCTACAGGCCTGAACACACCTTGAAAGCATCATGGCTTCAGGCACTCATTTGCAAAGACACCACTATCACTATGAATGCACAAAGTCATATACTTCACAATAGGCTTTGCCTTGTTCTAGACCCCAGTAGCCTTGTTAGCAGACAATGAAGCATTTGCTGTGGTTGAAAGAGAAATCCCAGAATATGTTTAAATCCTTTCATAATCAGAAACAAATTCTAAAATTTGGCAAGATGTTATGGCTATATGTGTTGAAAACTTAAAACTCAGTACTGGTTATGACACTAAAAGTTTCAGTTGAAAGCTTAGATGCTAAGTTACTGTTTTGGCATGGGGTCTTATGCTGCAGTTCAGGCTCACCTAGAACTCATGGCAACCTTCTGCCTCACTCCCCCAATGCACTGAGTCTAAATGACTTCTAATTCATTAACAATAAACTTATTAAACATAAAAGAGGTCCACTTAATTAAAACAATATCAGTCATGCAGGAATATTAACAAAAATATGACTATGTTTTACAAACAAGTGAAAATTACTTTTCTGTTTTCTCCTTGCTAGCAGTCCAACATTGTAAGAAACAGTGTGTAAATTAAGTCTAAAAAATGAAACATAATTTTGGAAGAGGGAAAATTTTTGTGCCCCTAACAAAAAAGAAAGCCATTTGCTGACAGATTGAATACTACATCTCTCCTAGAAATCGTGACAGAGCTTAATCTTGCTTTAGTGTTTAAAAATGTAAATTTTGGTTCTGCTATGGAAGGAAAAATATCATTTGCTAAGCATCAGCTTTGTCAGTAGTTCTGATCCAGTCAGGTTCAATATCCGATCTCACATGTGGCAGGGGAAGATGGTGATACTTGTGGGATCTATCTCCTAGTGGGTGCTGAATCTTTGACCCACCTCACTCTTTTGTGCTTCGTAGAAACACAACCTAACACCTGCAGCATTTTTGTGGTTTCCAAATTGAAAAGTGGTTAGCAAGAAAGGAGAAGACTCTATTTTCTTTTACCTTTGTTCAGTGTAAAAGGCACATTAAATATTTATGTTCTTTTCATTATAAATGATCTCACTCATAAAAATCAACATGGTTATATTATTCTTTCTGCCTGGAAGGCCCTGGCCAATATTTCTAACCTGATAGCTTCCCCATTTTCAGCGTGGGTAATGTGTTATCACTCAACCTAAGAGTATTACTAACCCAGTCATCTTTGAGTCTCATATTTAAGTGACTATTAGGATGTACTTCATGAAGTTTGAAGTGACCCTCAATTCCTTTTCACATAAAATATCTAAAAGATATCAGTGACAGACAGATACCATTTCTTGGGAGAAAGCTACTATCTTTTCTCCAAGGTCATTACTGTGCAAAAGCATCCAAGGGCAATGCTATCAGACTGAATTCTATTTTTTCCAAAGACATATAAAAGAGGATTGATAAACCTAAAATCCAGAATACACTTACAGACTTAGAGGGAAATCATGTCCTTATAATGCTCCTGAAGAAAGAGTACCAGTCAAAGGCAAAGGGAATAAGGGTCAATGAAAGTTCAAAAAAATCTGTGAAGCTTTTTTGAGTATTGGATAATTTTCTTGGAATGCAAAAGAATACTTTGAAAGATATAGTTTACTTTGGTTCATGTGTACCTATGTGAATGTATTCTATGTTTGTCCGTATCTGCAGAGGCCAGAAGAGGGCAACAGATTGCCTGAAATGGACGTTAGAAGTGGTGATGAGTCACCTAATGTTGTGCTGGAAACAGAACCGAATTCATCTGGAGAAGGAAAGCTCTGTGAAGGCAGTTTAGTGGATCTAAGTCATCAGACTTAGAGATGTTTTCTGAACCTGGTAGATTTGGGTATCTAGATATTGCATATGTTCATGGAGATGTTGTGTGCATATAGACTTCACATTCCAAATAATTAGAAACCTAAGTATTTGAATACTCTGTTGTTTAAGAGAAACGAATCCTGGCAAACCTTTATCATCTTCATCTTGCAGTGGGTATGTTTAATGAGGAATGTTAACCCTTCAAGTGTGACCTCTATCCACTTTCAATTCCTTGTTTTAATCCCTATCCGTCTCCTTCATTTCTCTACTCAACTCAGTTCCTGTCTCCAAGACCATGGGATGGTTAGCCCTTTTCCTTGCCAAGCCAGCCCCTTCATCTTTGTCTTTGGCAGCATCCATTCTTACCCACTACCCAATGCTTTTCTTCTTGTACTTCTTTTCCAAATCACTTTGCACCTCTCTTTGCATCTATGGCTCCCCAAGGCTTCTCTGTCTTAATGTTCTTATTGGCATGCATGTATACTTCATCAATAAAAATGCCTTCTACTTCATCTTCTGATCTATACTCTTGAAAATATGGAACTTTTATTTTCAAATTGCTTTGACCAGTTCTATATTCTTAAAAAAGTGTAAGTGAGCTGGGCATTGGTGGCACACACCTTTAATTCCAGCACTCAGGAGGCAGAGACATGCAGATCTCTGTAAATTCAAGGCCAGCCTGGTCTACAGATCGAGTTCCAGGACAGCCTCTGAAACAATACAGAGAAACCCTGTCCAGAAAAACCAAAAGAAAGGCGTGTCTTCTAATTACCCAATCTAGTAGACCCTCTTAAATCCTACTTTTAAATTAGTCTATTAATGAAATATTTAGCCGACCTCTTAAACCCTTCTACTCTTTGCTTGTATGTTATATTGCAGTATCAAACTTCACTCTTTTTATTTTAGCTCTGTAAGTCCTTACCTTAGAAAGATATATTTAGGTAACTATCTCCCATTCTCAACTGATTTGACGTATTTATGAAAGAATGACAATTTCTAAGATATGGAGAAGAATCCTTTAGGAGGGAGAATCATCACACAGAACAATTATGCTTATTTTACAAGTTAAAGCCCACCACCAGAGGTATTCATTATAGTTACCAACTACATGTACTCTTTTTTGCTTTGAATTATATAACTGCTGCATTTTTTTAATATTTTTATTTTATGCATATGGGTACTTTGCCTTTATATATGTTGGTGTATCACATACATGCCTGGTGCCCAAGAATGCTAGAAGAGGGAGGTGAATTCCCAGGAACTAGAACTAAAGATGGTTATTCCCTGTGTACTTTTAGAAGAGCAACCAGTGTTTTTAATCATTGAACTGTATAGTTCTAAGTGTTGAATTATTTTAAAATATCATTTATTTTAATCTTGTACTTTTTCCCATTGAAGTTTAAAATGAATCTTATTTCCTAGTAACAAATTTGGGAAATATTTTAATTGCTTTTGAGAATGCTAATAGGATGGGTGAGAAATATTTGTTGTTCACAGTAAAAGAATAATGTTCATCAACTGAGATTATAGCAATGCCTATATCTGCTTCCTTAAGCCATTGCCTCAGTGAACACAGTGGACCTAATACTAACTGAAGTGAGACACAGCATTATCATCGTACCTAAATGTCAGTCATTCTTGTGACCTGCTCTAGAAATTACCCGTTGCATTTGTTCAAAAACTGGAGGCGGTCAGAGAGCCACACGTGGTGGAGATGTTCACTCACGGCACCTGTAACAGTTTCGCTCGCTCCAGACTGTGCCACTGTTGTGTTTCCCACTGGCATCACAGCCGGCTCACTTGAGAAAGCCAAGAAAAGTGCCAACTTCAAGTTTCAAACTTTGTAGATATTGCTACTTTCTAATGGTCTACATTTACAAAAAAGCAAAAAGTCGTATAAATCTTACCAGCCATATCCAAACCATGACATGTAACTAGTGACAGATCTGTTTGTGTGATGGTGGTCCCAGTTAAATAACTTTCCTAAGTCAGTCAGCTAGCAAGTGATTATATGTTAATAAACTATTGTATTTAATATATAAAGAAGTATATTTTATACATATAAATGTATTTAAATATACTTTAAATATGTTTAGTATGTATCTATATGCATACCTATTTATATTAATATATTTCAATAAATATAAATTATTATGGTAGAAAATCCCTAGACATTTCCTTTTTTCTTGAAATACACAGTTTCCAAGAAATTTATGTTTCAACAACCCTTAAGATCATAAATAAAAACCCAAGGACTAGAATGTGATTCAGAGATATGCAGAGTCTACAATTATTCCTGAACAGAAGGAGTCAATGTAAATCTTGGGAATTTCATAGTTGGCTGCCAGAAAACATGCTTAATTATGAATGAAAAACACTGGGAGACATTTTCTTCTTTGGCACACAGAGCTTGCAAATCCTCTCTAAACCACCGTTCATGAGGGCCACAGTCTCATCTTAGTTGTCACCCTCTGCTCAAGAATAACACCAAGTACGTACTTCTTTGTGTTTCTGAAGTTTTAGTGACTTTACCCACTTTTACTTCAGTTGTTTCTCTTGAGTCAGTTTGGTGTAATTTCAATATCCTAAATTGAATCCAGTTGTTCAAATAATAACTTAGATGTACACCTTAACAGCTTTTTACTCTTAAAATGTGGCCTGTAATCATGTTGGCTTACCATAGCATGCCAGATACATGAATTTACATACCTTATCATTTTTGAGGCCGACTTTCCCATATATATTTCAGAAGAACCAAGCCGTTGCTAATCCCTGCCCAAGCTGGGTCATTGGAGTAGCAGTGCATTGTAAGGCTTTGTTAAACTAAATACCATGTTGGTAGGACAGCTCTGTAACACAAATAAATAAATGATCCAGTTACTGATATTTGGGTTCAAGCTTCAAGATGAGTATCAGATAAGCAATGTAGATGGCCACTCACTAGCCTTCACCTGTAGCTTAGGCTGAAAGGGCTGATACATGTACAAGCTCTTCGCCAAGTCTCAAACTGTTGCCTCTCCTCACCATGGCTGGAGAATGAATGCCTCTCTGAGACCTTGCTTCTGTCTTCTATACTTCCCTATTGTTGGGATTAAATGTGTGAGCTATAAATCTCTTTTAGATGGATTCACTCTTACATAGATCTGGGTAGCCTTAGACTTACAGATATCCTTCCATCTCTTAACCCTGAGTCCTAGGATTAAAGGTGTGTAGCACCTCCTCCTAGCTTCTGGCTGATGGGATTAAAGGTGTGTGTCACCACTGCTGATCTCTATATCTTGAAGCTGACTTTGCTTTCTGAATCCTCGGGCAAGCTTTAATAAATCATAAACAATATATCACCACACAGCTCCCTGGTCTTTATAAGAAAAAAATACTCAGCATTGGATAAGACTGCCATTGGAGCACTTCTCCTCTAAGGCATGTTTGGAGCCAACTACAAAGTATGTCTGAAAGCAGGACTTCTCTGCTGGCTGCAGTATACTATGAGGTGCAACAGATAAGATGTAACTAATATTTCTTCCCCTTGTGATGAAGAAGGCTAAGTGAGAAAATTAACAAATCCTATCGATTTGTTTCTGTAAGAACTCTGGCTTGTTTATTCCAGCGTATCACCATAACACAATTCATGAACACTTGGGGTATAAGGATCAAACCGCGCTGCCTTGATAGTGAGCCATTTTCCCTAAAGCAAGGTTAGGATTCCATAGTTGGGGTCGTTTGTGTTACCTCTCCAAGGGAGAAGCACAAAGATGTATACCTCATCTGATAGGACACCAACAGATCAAAGAAACAATTCCAAGCCTATACAGCTTGATGTGCCACTGGGTACTGGAATTTACTTATGGGAAAATCAGAGTCTTGGGCAGTTACATCATGGGAAAGCCCACACCAGCAGGGATGACCACTCCTGAACCCCACAGAATTAAACTTCCCTGTGTAGCACCAGACACTTAAGCCTCTGAAGAATAACTGTAGGAAATTGTGTGTTGCTTATATAACCTTAATGGAGGTCCTTCAAAACCCTAGAAGTTTGGAGGTTCTTGTGAGTTTTAGTGAGTTTCACCCATCCCTCCATGAGTAATGTGGAACCTAACCACAAATGTTAGAAGGTGATCTGTCAGACACATCATTACTCCCACCAAAGCTCTAGGACTCTGCCTATCAGTATGGCACCAAAACCCTGCACTCTAACAAGAAGCCTCCAGTTGCCCTTTGTGGTCCGCTCATGCAGGCAAACGTGGCTACCTTATTAGGCGAGGAGGTGGGACGGCTTTCTCTTTCACTGCAGTGGGCAGTGGAAACCTCCCTATTGTCTACCTCTTTAGTGAGAGTTATCATTCAGATTTTGAAGACTTTTCAAGGCCTATAAACACAACAGTCATTTTATTTTTCTGGTATTCCCCCTCCCCCATGGAAACCTCACATTTGCTTTTGAATGATCTATACCATCTCTATTTTGCATTTTGTTCATATGTTTGCTTTTGCTTGGTTGTTTTGTTACCATTTTTTGAGTGCTTTAGTACCATATAAAAGCAACATACATCCTGGTCTAGATCATTCCCCTACTTCATAAATATCATGTCCCACCACATGGATCAGTAAAACCACTAAAGCTCCATAGACAGAGCGGCATCGCTGCCGCATCAACTTCTTTTTATACTCTCTTATAAATAACGTTCTGTTTGACTTGGTGAACTGGACATCAAATATTGCCTTCTCATATCCAGAACCCTCCTAAATACCAGTCCTTTGTCTATTGGCTTGTGGTGTTCATATATACCTAAGCCAGCAATAACCAAGACTTCTCAATTGTTTGTATTGTTCAGTTTATAACTGACGTTCCTTTTATCCTGGTTCACTCTTATTGTCTGCTTGAGAAAACTTGAAGTCACTTGGGAAGAGGAAACCTCAACTCAAAGTTTGTGTCAGGGCCTGGAGAGACTGCTCAACATTTAAGAACACCTAGCTACTCTTCCAGAGGACCAAGTTTCCATACCCAGCAACTACATGGTGCCTATATCACAAGCTGTATCTCCAGTCTCATGGGATCCAATGCCCTCTTCTGGTCTCCACAAGCATGGCATACATGTTTGGCACAGGCATAGACGCAAGCAAAACAAAAACAAATACAAACCTATATACCCAAAATTAATAAATTTAAAAATGCAAAAGCAATTGTGTTAATAAATGTGTCCTGTAGCTAAATTTGTCGTTCTTCATTGATGATTGATAAGGGTGGACTCAGTCCACTCTGAGCAGCACCATCCATAGGAATGTGGATCTTTTCTGTATGAGAAAGCTAGGTAAGCATGGCCTAGCAAGTTATCCCGTAAACAGTGTTCTTTCCTAGTCCTGGTGTGAGTTCCTCTTTGAGTTATTTTTCTGACCTTGGTGACATATTGTGACCTGTAGTGTAAGCTTATAGTTGATTGATTGATTAGTTGTTGTTATTCATTTTAATTTTTATGGGTACCCATGGCCCATTTCTCAAATAAACACATTCTTACTTGGGAATGTCCAGTCTTACATTGGTTTGTTTTTAGTCAGCTTTTATAACTTAAACTATCCCATTTCTCTTTAATTCTTTTTTGCCTCTGGGCCTTTTACCCTTCTTTATTCTGTGTATCATTCTTTCCTTCTTACCCCATGCCTGGTTGTGTGGCTGGGTGGCTGGCCCCTGTTGCCATTCTCTCCTCTTTTCTTGCTTCTCCCTCTTCTAGTCTTCTATTTATTTATTCTCTCTGCCTGGCAGTCCCTCCTTTCCATTCTCCTGCCTTGCTATTGGCCACTCAGCTGTTTAATAGATCAGTCAGGTGTTTTAGGAAGGGAAAGCAACACAGCTTTACAGAATTAAACAAAGGCAACATAAACACATACAGCACATCTTTGCATTACTAAACAAATATCCCACAGTATAAACAAATCCAGCACACCTTTTTTGAGGGAGCAAGGGCTGAATTTTCAAGACAGGGTTTCTCTGTGTAACAGTCCTGCCTGTTCTGGAACTAGCTCTGTTGACCAGGCTGACCTCAAACTTACAGAAATGTGCCTTTGCCTCCCAAGGGTTGGAATTAGAGGTATGCACCACCACTGCCATGAAAATATAACACATCTTAAACTAATATTCTACAATATAAGCTTTTCATCCCCAGGTTGCTTGTGGTGATGGTGTTTATTACAGCAACAGAAAGAAAGCTAAGCTGAGTTGTGCCTCAGATTCACTGAAGCAAATCACAAGAAAGACAGAGTAGTTATATTGCTAATTTTCTCTGCTTCCATGGTATGCAGACTGGTCCCATCCACCCTATGAAGCCTAGCCTTGCAAGCTAGGCTAACAGAGGCTTTTCCATCTCTTGTATGAAAGTCTTCCTAATTAAAGCAATTCAGAGGTATTGTATTCCCTAACTACCACTTCCCTGCCTTGAATTATTGTTAAGCCCCTGTATGCATGCTGATCCATGCTTCTATTTCCCATCTACTGTGACTTCTTGGGTCAAACCCAAGTAGAGTCTTCTGTCATTTCTATCTCATTCTCCTGCATACCATGCAATTCTTCCTGTTGGGCTCAAGTGTTGGCATCCCAGGAAGGACCTAAGTACAGATCTGATTTGCATTCTCATGTAGACTGTGCCAGCTATTAGAAATGTCAGCCCAGGAGCCAGCCTGGTCTACACAGTGAGTTCCAGGACAGGGTTAACTCCAAAGCAATACAGAGAAACCCTGCTTCCACAGCTGGAACCCAGTTGCTAAGAGGAGTGATGACCAAAGGAATCATGATCGGGCTGGTGAAACCCACAGAGGCAGCTGACCTAAACAAGGTGGAACACATGGATCCCAGACTGATGACTGAGGGGCCAGCAAGGGACTGATCCAGACATCCTTCCCACTGAATCTGGGTGACAGAGAGGAGGCCTTGGCAATCTGTGGGACCTTGGAGAGTAGAGCAGTATTTATTCCTGGCATACAGAGGGACTCTGGGAACCCATACTATGTGGAGAATGTTCTCTCAGCCTGGACACATGGGGAAGAACCTAGGCCCCTCCCGGGATGATGTGACAGACTCTGAAAGTCCCTCATGGAAGCCCTTGCTCTCCCTGGGGAGCAGAGGGGGCATGGAGTGAGGGTGAGGGGTTGGGGGGGAGGGGAGGGAGAGGGAACTGAAAGTGACATGCATAAAAAGTTAAATAAAAATATGAAAAACATAAACAAAAAAGAAAGAAAGAAAGCAAGAAAGAAAGAGAGAAAGAAAGAAAGAAATGTCAGCCCAATATTTCCATTTCTTCCTCCTCTTTGCCTACTTTCTCAGCCACATTGGAAGCCAGAATGGGAGATACTATAATCATGACTCTTTGCTTTATAATTTCTCCCTTACAGGGCAAGTACTTTCTGGGAAGACTGATCAGAGCGTCTGTTGCATGTTGTATCATCCACAGCAGGGGACACACAAATTCCACTATAATCTGTGTATACTCCTATCGTATTGTGCTGCTTTTAGGGATTGTTATATATTCATTGGCTCTCAGCTGTTTTGAAGGTACCCATAATAGACCCCATATCATCCTGGACATGTGCAACCTCATACAACATAAAAATTTGGCTGCCATGGAATCTTCCTCCATCCCTCACAAGGATACTTTGCCATCAGACAGCTTAGTTTTACATGGATATGTTATCACTGGTAGCAACAGCCACACAAATGCCAGTCATAAGAAAGGGGTACACCATGCCCTAGGACATAGGAAAGAATAGCTGTGGCAAGATCATCTCAGCAGATGCTCTATGATTAGATAAATCAGGCTCAATTACACAACTTATTAGCTATCCCAGAGGCCTTACAACTGTTTTTCCAGTATTCATCTTTGGTTTGATTGAGTCCCTGTTTGAACAACAACTGTGCTATACTTTTCTGGGGGGATATTTATTTCACTGAGAGAGGCTGGCAACAGACCAAAGAAAAGAATTCCTCCACGTCCAGCTTGGTGGATTAATGAGTTTGCTGAGATTACTTAAAGGAGCATGTGTGACTCATAATCAGCATTTCTGGAAAGCACACCACAGCATGAGGGAGGTCTCATGAAGACTACATAGAGTTCCCCGTGCAACCTGCAGGCAGCTATAACGTGAGTCCCCCCACCACACACTTATTTTATGTTGTTTAGATAACTTTCAAAAAGGATCTACTGATTCTAGCCTAACTTTCTAGTGAATTTAGTGAGAATCCTATCAATGTTTAAAGTCTTTAAATTTGTTCTTGTGTTAAATACCTACAACATAGGGGCAACATGAGTATATCTTATTCCTATTAAATTATTTGTGCATTTGAATATAATATCTTGTTTAAAATAATGTCACTTCCCTAAATAAAAAAGATCAGGTTTGTCTTCTTTCATAAAAGACCCTCATGGGATAGATAGGATGGACATATTTCATGACCCTGTCCCTTTAAATTTGAAAAAACTATGCTCCCTGTAGACTGCAAAGCCATTGTTGAAGTAGATGCAAAAGGAGGGAGACCAAGCAGATAGCAGCTGGAATGAATACTTCCAGCTCCTAATCCTATTCTTTTCATAACATAACTAGCAGTTTCACCTTCAGCATGTATTATTCATCCCACTTTTTGCTCAGAAAAAAATGAAGAGTTGGATAAGATGACATATTAAACTAATGAAGCTGAACACCACTGTGTGCCTGCCCCCTTCCTGTGAATAGCAAGCACTAGGGTCAGGCATTGTGCATTTGGGCTGGCTGAGCTGGTCCCTGACCTCTGCGCTAAACAGCTTGCCTTATGTAGCCATTTGGAGAGGCCATGGCCTGCACCGGGAGAAGCGGAAATAGTCCAAGGGCAATTGTTTCCATATGCATTTCCAGAACTGAGACACTGAGCACTTTGGAGCCAGCAGGAAAGGGAAGCAATTTATCCTCTCACATCCTTCAGAAGCTTCATGGGGAGTTCATGACCTGAGTCTCCCAAACACCTTCGCATATTGATTCTCAAAAGGAGTTTGAGGCAACTGTAAGAGTTAAGGATATTTATAAAACATACCTATAGGCTTAATAAATTCTGTGAAACATGATTTGAAATTCTCCAATGACATTACTAAGCAATGCATATTAGACAATAGAGTGTATGATCACTGCCTTTTGTTTTGAAACAAGTCATACTCAAACTGGCAGTAAATTTTCCAATTATGTCACTTGGTCCAGTTGCAAATCAGCAAGTGAAAGATTAGTAATGTCTTCTTTTCTTCAATTAAATCAAATAAGGATTTAAGATTATATTTAATAGACACGGGGAACATTTGCTTTCTATTTCCATTTATTTGTTTTCTAGACAGATGTTTAAATCAAAGTAGTCCCCGTCAAAACAAAGGGAGAAAATTGAATTTCCACAATATGCTATATATGTATACTGAAAAAGAATAAGGCACCGATGGCCATGGATATCCCATGACTCACTAATACTTTCTTCCTTTCTACCACACTGACTTTTGATTGCCATTTGGGAAATTCACTTTCAGCGATGCCTGAAGCCAGCAATTATGTGTCTTAAACTATATACGTTAAGTGCGTAGTTCATCCCTCTGGCTGTCACCAAGAATTCTGGACATTGCTTTTACCAGGTTGGCCTCATCAGAAAAAAACAAAAGCAAAGGACAAACACTATCTTATTCACTTCTGGAGAACATGGAAATAGCCCACCTTGTAGTTATAACTAAGATGTCCACTTTTATAGCTCAGTGAGTGAATAATGTATTCATGTGCCAGTGGCTCCTAATGTTGGAAGCAATAAACTGTGATTGTATGGGCATAACTACAAGTGTGTCTTGACCATTCCCAAACTAAATGTCAGCAGAGAACATAGAAACCAGCATGACAGAAGACTGACTAACATGTGTCACACTACAGGAAAACACATTTCATTATCTGCAGATAGGAGATTTCAATGTTGTCTCATTGATGTCATAAACACCTTTAAGTATAATTCCTGGATTACTTAATTACTCTAAAATCAGCCTGTATAACTTATTTGGAAGGTCCTATAAACTTTGCCTTGAGCAAGTGTTATTAGGAGCAGAGTGTCACAGAAAACAGAACACTTGGGTGATAGAGACCTTATTGATCATGTGTGAGGAACTAGATTCAGTTTACAGCACCACCAAAAAATAAAGGGAGGGATACTATGAAATTAAAATGCACAAGGCTATACTATCTAATGCTTGCTGTACAAAAATATTTTCATTCTTTTTATCTAGGAAAGCTCATCTTTTGACAGGGTTTCTGGGCTAAATCCCAAGAAGCATAGCATCACTGAGAAGGATCTGAGGCTACACCAGTTCCTGCCAATCTCAGATTCACTGAGGAGGGTCCTGTCAACCCCTGGGATTAAGACAGGAGGTATAGCCAGGAGTAGCATTTGACAGGAAAACCCAAGTCTCTTGATATATTTAAATAGGATATTGCTTCCATGCATTGAGCGTGTCATGAAGTTCACAAGCTTCTGTTCTCTGCTGAAGACTGATTTTGCAAATCAGAGCTGCTAAGAAAAGAGATAATGGGCCCTGACATCTAGAGAGTTGGAACCCCTTAGTTACCTAGATATCTTTCTTATTTCTTTTTTTAAAAAATAATTTTGTTTTTCACACAATCAGAATCATATCCACAAACTGGATTGGAAGTATGTAAATAGCGACCACTTGCTTGTGTTGGAATTTTTCTCACTGAGTTGTTACCTGGAGTTTGGGACGTTAATAACAAGGAAATATAATTATACAAAGTAGCATTACTTCCAAGAGGGCCTTGGATCAAATCTGTTGTTACTTACTCCAGGAATATATTCTTTATCATCTCCCTCCAAAATACATATATGATGGCACCACCTGAGTATCATTTCACTAAATACTCTCTCCCTCTTCCCTCCCTCTCTCTGTCCTTATCTACTTCCCACATCAACATATTGTCTCCCCTCCCTCCTTCCCTTTCTTTCTCCCTCTCCTCATTCCCTCCCTCTCTCTGTCATCATCTTCTTCACACTTCTACTTATGCATGCACCAAACATATCTACACACAAACTCACACACATACCTGACAAGTGCCTTATAAAATAAAATAATTTGAAAGCTAACCTCAGTTCATACTTTTCTAAAGGAATCCAGAAAATCTATTCCTATGAAGTAAGGACAACGTGTACCTATGTTTTGTGGATAGAGACCCTGTAAATCAAAACAGCATTGAGTTTGTCATAATTATCTTTATTTTCTTGAGATACAAAATTATCTGCTGCATTCATTAATGTATTAGCTTATAAGTACCTATATGCAAACATTATGCAATACTATTTCCATTACTTTGTAAAATACAATTGATAAACAAGTGAAAGTTGTTTCCGGATTTCATTTACAATAAAATGTAATGACTTAATGAGAAGTATCTGGGGAATGTCATGGATGAACTAACCATCCTCTAAGTGGCATCACTTTAGAACATCTTTCCAGGGTGTACAGGCTAAGTTACCCAACTAGGTCCTTAAGACAAGTTGCAGAGAGGATGATTAAAACAGTGAAATTAATGTGATACTTGTTGGTTAGTGAGCCTGGTCTCCAAAGAGTTTCCTGGAGCTTTTAATATAGCAAACTGCTTATGAAACTCACGAGTAGTAGAAATTGTATTGTGGAGCCATTGTCAACATTAATTTCCTGCAGAATTGTTTCCTTTTGCCTTTATTGAGGAAGATCTCCCGGTCCACTCTAGAATGAGAGAAAAATAAGCACAGAAGTTCAGGATGAATGACTAAGCTGGGATATCTGATTTTTAGTCCTTGACTCCATTTCTTAGTAGTTTTCCTTATTCTTGGAGGGCAGGTTAGCTTGAGGTGACCACTGAGTCACTTGGAGGGAAGCAACAAAATTAGAAAATTAGGCACCACAGGAAGGAAAGGATCCCTTATCTGGGATTCTGGTTGAAGTCACTTGTCATCTGAGAGCCAAGAATTCCAGTACTGTTACGGAAACTCACTCTAAAGGGTTCTTACATAGAGACAATAATTCTTTTACACAGAGACAGCTAGAATATGAATGTTTAAATAGCAGCAAGCCCTCCCTTCCTATGATGTAAGAGTACAAGACCAAGTCCACTGCAGCCCTTCTCCCTTCCCAACTGTAAGTCAAAGTTTCTAGGAATCTCACAGCAAATTTTCATGTCACAAGAATGAAAACAACATTGGGCAGAAAAAAATCCCAGTATAAAAAAAATGAGATTTTTCCCTCATCATATAAATAATTCACTAAACAATTTCATAGGCATAAAGGTTCAAAGTATATTATTGATAAAAGAGAAGCTAAGAACTCATTTATCTGTTTTTTCCCATGATATCTTTCAGTGAGATCAATGGTACTTTTCCAATTATTTCTTACAAATTATTTTAACCATTGTAGTCCATTTGAAGAACTTATATTATAATCTGTAGCAAGTTCAAAGCTATTTTAGCTTTGTACATTTATAAGCAATCTTCACCTAATAGAATTTATATGCCTTGAAACATGGGATAAGATATATTAAGCCAAGGCTGTAGAAGGGAGCATTGAATTTCAGAACACAACTCAAGGTTCAAGGCCATGGCCCAGTCAGTACAGTGATTGCCTTGCAAGCATTAGGAACAAACTTTGACCCCTTGAACCAATATAATAATTCTGAGTGCAGTGAGATTCACTTTTAAACCCAGTATTTGGGAAGGCAGAAGCAACAGTTCCTGGGGCTTCCTTGTGAGTCAGCCTGGCCTAATTGTTGAGCTCCAGGTCAATGGGATACTCTGCCTTGAAGAAGGTGGAAAATGTCTGAGGAATGACACCCAAGCTTGTTCTTTGGCTTCTACACACATGCATCCTCATCTGCATATACATCGCCCTCTGTGCAACTGTTTCTACATGAACAGGCAGACACACACACACACACACACACACACACACACACGTGAGTTAAAATGAAAAGAAACAATATTAAATTAAATTACAGCATGCTTCCAGTTTGGTCAATGGGGTTCAGATTCTAATCATACGTTCTTTTCTATTTATTTATTTTCTGGTTGCTATGTTACCTAGTCTGGATTTGAACTCATTATGTAACTCCTGGCTGACCTCAAATTTGGAGACTTCCTGCCTTGGTCTCTTGGGTGCTGTTGTAGCAGGTGTGTGCCCCTGTGCCCAGATTCACATGAGTTCTTTCCTCTCCTCTCCTTTTCCTATTTTGTGTTGTGTCATGCTTCACATAAACAGATATATCACCAAATACAAACATTTTGGGGGAGAGCATTTGTTTACACACATCTCCACACATTCCTGATTCCTGGAAACAAAAGGGCAATTCACACATCTAGGAAGTATGGGCTCTTAAAGAAATATAATTATGTGCAAAAAAAAAAAGAAGGAAGTATGGACTCAGAGGCTCTAGTTGACTGCACAATGACCATAGTTATAATGTATTTTTTAGCAAATGAGTGAAACATTAAATCTATGCTTATCTACTAATATTTTGTGATATGCTTAATTCAGAGTAAGAGTTCAATGCACCTTTTTTTTTATCTGTGTGCTTACTACAAAAATTTGCTGATCAAAACAGGCATTTTAGCTGTGGTCTGCCCTCACATTCCAAACTTATCTACCAACACTTACAGAAAACCTTTTGTAATATACATCCTGATATTCGCTTAGTGCATTTATAGATAAGATCATTAATATTCTCTTTTCCAGGAATTTCTCTTTATGTAAAGTTTGTGTTTATTTCTGCTGTTTCTTATTCCCTTCAGACACCCCTGAAGTTTCACTATTTACCTCTATTATTGTATACACCACTCAACTTTGACCTGTCACTTGGTAAAGCATTAGTAAAACATGTTTTTGTAAGACTGAATATTGCTATTGGGAAATGCCACCATATTCCCTTGTAGATAGAATACAGTCCTGGGACCAGCAGCCTATACATTACTTGAATGTTAATTAGTATATTATAAATTAAGACAGGCATGGTAACATAAGCCTATAGTCCCAGCAATCAGAAAACTGAAAAAGGATATCTTTAAAATGGTGACTAGCCATAGCTATTTTGAGATAACCCTGAGGGCAAACCATGACTCTATCCCAAATTAACCTAAAATAGAATGCAAGCTGCTAGGCACTGCCATGAACATACTGAACCAGCACTGCTATTTCAAGGTTATCAGTGTCAATTGCATACCCATTAAAGTTTATAGAGCTCTATTTGGGAGATACTTGAGGATTTTTTGTAGTTGTTTTTTTATCTTTTTATTGAAATTAGAAAGAAACTTCTTTTACATGTCAATCCCAGTTCCCTCTCCCTTCCCTCCTTGCCTGCCCCCCACCAGCACTCTATTCCATCCCCTTTCTGCTACCCAGGGAGGGTAAGGCCTTCCATGGGGCATCTGCAAAGTCTGTCATATCATTTGGAACATGACCTAGACCCTCCCCCATGTGTCTAGGCTGAGAGAGTATCCCTCTATGTGGAATGAGCTCCCAAAGTCCATTTGTGTACTAGGGATAAATACCAGAGTCCCCATAGATTAACCAGACCTCCAAACTCACATCCTCATTCAGGGGTAGGCTGGTTTCCCAGCTGTCAGTCTGGGGTTCATGAGCAACTCCTTGTTTAGGTCAGCTTCTTTTGTGTGTTTCTCCAGCCTGGTCTTGACCCCTTTGCTTATCACTCTTTCATCTCTACAACTGGATTCCAGAGTTCAGCTCAGTGTTTAGCTGTGGGTATCTGCCTATGGATGAAGACTCTAGGATTGAATTTTGGGTAGTCATCATTTAATTATCGGAGAAGGGCTTTTAAGGTAGTCTCTCAGACTATTGCTTAGATTGTTAGTTGGGGTCAACCATGTAGTTCTCTGGACATTTCCCAAGTGCCAGATAACTCTTTAAACCTACAATGGCTCCCTCTGTTATGGTATTTCTTTTCTTCCTTTACTCTATTCTCCTGTCTCAATCTTCCTGCTCTCTCCTGTCCTGTTCTTCCTTCCTCTTCTCCCCTTCTCTTTCTTCTAACTTCCTCTCCCATCCCCCATACTCCCAATTAGCTCACATCTTATCCCTTTCCCCTTCTCCGGGGGACCATGTATGTCTGTCTCTCTTAGGATCCTCCTTGTTTACTAGCTTCTCTGGCGGTGTGGATTATAGGTTAATATTCCTTTGCTCTAGGTCAAAAATCCATATATGAGTGAGTACATATCATTTTTGTCTTTTTGTGACTGTGTTACCTCACTCAGGATGGTTTCTTCTAGGTCCATCCATTTGCCTATGAATTTCAAGATCCCATTGCTTTTTTTCTCTGATGAGTAGTACTTCATTGTATAAATGTACCACATTTTCTTCATCCATTTTTCAGTTGAGGGGCATCTAGGTGGCTTCCAGGTTCTGGCGCTTACAAATAATGCTTTTATGAACATGGTTGAACAGATGTCCTTATTGTATGAATGTCCATCTTTTGGGCATATACCTAAGAGTGGAATTGCTGGATCTTGTGGCAGATTGATTCCCATTTTCCTGAGGAATCTCCATACTGATTTCCAAAGTGATTGTACCAGTTTGCACTCCCACCAGCAATGGAGGAGTATTTACCTTTCTCCACATCCTCTCCAGCGTAAACTGTCATTGGTGTTTTTGATTTTAGTCATTCTGAGAGGAGTAAGACAGTATCTCAGAGTTGTATTGATACTTGAGGTTTTAAAATCACTAGCCTACCACCTTGTGGTGGTTTGAAAGAAAATGTCCCCCAAAGGGAGAGGCATTATTAAGAGGTGTGGCCTTGTGAAGTGGGTTTGATCTTTTTGGAAGAAGTGTGTCATTGTGGAGGTGGGCTTTGAGGTCTCATATATGCTCAAGGTACTCCCTAGCATCTCATACTACTTCCTGTTGCTCTCAACATATAGGACTCTCAACCCTTTCCCCAGCACCATGTAACCCTGTATGCCACCATGGCCCACCATGATAATAAATTATCTGAACCTCTGAACTGTAAGTGAGTCACACGAATTCAATGCTTTCTTTGATAAGAGTTGGCATGATCATGGGATCTCTTCACAGAAATAATAATCCTAACTAAGACACATCCACTCCATACTTCAGAAAGGCATTTCATTTAGTACATAGTTAAATGCTGTTGGTTTTCTACTGTTTATGCCCCCTTAAAAAGAGCAAAAACAGCGTAGAACAGACCAGTAAATCCATCCTGTCTCTGTTTGCCTCTGTCATGTCAAACTACATGATGCTCAGGTGTCACTGTTTATTTTGAGACTTCTCCAAGTGACCAGGGCCATTCTGCAATCTCCAGTCTGCCTTCTCTTTCCTTTTTAATTGAGTATTACTCTACTTTTAAACCTTCAGCCTATATTCAGCTCAACAACATTTTATCTATGGTTGAAATAAGGTCCTATTCTTAGAACTAATCTTTCTCCATTTCTTATAGTCTGCTGGCATGCAATATGCAGACATAAATGTTGACAGGATCTGCATAGCATAAAGTAACAGGAGCTGGACTGTAACTGATGGTTTTATCCTACAAAATGTAGCCTTAAAATTTCCTGTGTATGGCTGGTTGTGTGGGTGTGTAGGAAGGTGGGTAGAGGTGGAGAGTTAAGATGCATGCGCAGGAGAGTACTGTATGTATGCCTTCTGTCTATTGTTTTTCTCTTTGTTGCCTTGAGACAACATCTCCCCCTGATTTGGAAGCTTGTTCCTCCAACAAGGCTGGTTGACCAGGGAGTCTCGGGATATGCCAGTCCACATGTCTCAATGCCTGCCATTTGCATGGCTACTGGGATTATTTTTAAAATTTTTAAATTTTATTTTATGTGTCTTTTACATTATGTATATTGATCCCTCATTCCCTGTCCCACTGCATGAACACTCTGCCCCTACACACCCTCAAATAAAACAAAATTCCAGAGAAAAAAGGAAGAAAATAAATAGAAAAAAATGAGAATTAAAAATCTCATCATGGAAGCTGCAGTGTGACCCAACAATTCATGCCATACATCCCTTTCTCCATACATCTCTGCTTACAAGTGATCATTGCAAAGAGTCATTGGTCTGGTTTGAGGCCCCAGGTAAACACTACACAATTGATATTGTGCCTCTCTGGACATCCTGCTCTCATTTTGTATTGTGATCTTGCCACTTTGGTCTGCAGGTCAGGTCCCTTCATGTGCTAGAGCAGATTGTAGATGGGGTGGATGTTGGGGCAGGCCAAGTCATAACTCTGGGTCTGGGCCTCACCAGCTGTAAGGTTGGTCTGCCACCTAGGAAATGAAAACAGCTCTCCCATGCTCACAATTTCTGAGCTGGCTCACCCACACCTGTGCTAACAGGGTTGGCTGTATTTTGCTGCCCTGGTGAGGTGCAGGACCTGCTCTCCCAAGTGTTTCAGTTGTTGAGGGGTCACGGACAACCCTCTGGCTGTCATCACAGTCCAACTCTTTCATCTGGGTAGGGGGAAAGGGCATCCCTGCCTAACCCACGCTGTCTCATAACAAATGAGCAAAGGGGACAGCTCTCCTCCTCTTGTGACCTCAGGGCCAACCCTCCCAACTGCCTCATGCATTGATGGGGGATCATCTTTCCCTTGCCCATGTTGCCACAAATTGCTGGTCTTCTTAACCCAGGTTATCATGCTTGTGGAGGAACTGCCCCTGTCCACTAAGCCACCTCTCCAGCTTATTTGACTTCTCTCTTAAATGGCCAACATTACATATTGTTATTTACACACACACCCTAATTATAGTCTCTATGATTTAAAGAATCTCATCTACATGAGCACAGTCCTCAGTACAAGGCAAACTCTCAGAAAGTATGGCAAATGATATTATCCCCTTTATGCTAAACCACAAAGGATTAAGCTGTGTAAAGTAAAACAAAGATAATAGTTATTCTGAAGTTTACAACACGTGGGACCATAACAAACCCAGAGATCATTTGGTGACATGATTTTATACTGAAAACAATATCTGAGGGCAAAAATAAATGTGAAAATAAGGAGTGAGAAAACGGTGTGCTCCTAATTGCTTTCCTTGGCATTTGCACACTGATAAGTTGCAGCCAGGTAGTGGGCTAAATTAAGCTCCTGGAAATACCAGTTCCCTCTCCTTCTGGAAACTCATATTGGAGATTTGACAGAATGTACCTGGAAACACAAGTGAGTCAGCAGACATCAAATAAAAACGCCCACCAGCACACAGAGCTCCCAATACCCAGTTAATAAACAAGGTTTCAAGGCCTTGGTGGCCTCCAGCAGCTGGGAGATCAGAAACGGTGGAAGAAAGATGCTGCTGTCTTCCCCATAGCTCTGTTCTCCTGTCCTTTCTAACACTGACCACCCACTCAGTTAATTTACCAAGAGCTGACTAGCTGGAGGATGAGAATAAGAGCTCCCTAGTGCAAAGCAACACAGGCAGTGGTGCAATTAGAAGAATATGCAGACCTTCATCTAGAGGTAGTGCCATTTCACACTCCGGCAAATCTTCCACCAGGTGAAGGTACCACACTGCCTCTTCCATTAGCCTTGATAGCAAGCAGCTGGAGCTTAGCTGAGGTCACACATCACTGAGTGACAATGCTGGCTTTGGGCTGCCTAGCCTGAGCTTTTCACAGCTGGAAAGAGTACAAAGCAAGGATAAAATATATCTACCTTTCTTAAAAACCCTCTTGCTTTTATTCATTTTATCTCCCAAGCATGCCCTGTCTCCATAACAGATTATTAGAGTTGCCCAGCTAATCACCTTCAAGCATCCATGAAAATCCCAAAGATGTCAGTATGTGTTTTATTATCTGCATTTCTACTGGAAACCCTGCATAGGTAGCAGTATATAAAAATGTTCAAAAACACTGCGGCCTTTTTTTCCTGAAGAGTAATTTTGACAAGCACTTCTGTGTGGTGGAATTCCAGAAGGACTGTTGTGCATATTCTGTTCATTGAAGTAAATTAGTTTTATGGTTGCCATTGCTCAGCCTTTGTATGTGTGTGTTTCAGCTCACTATGGAAAAGATGGGACAGGAGGAATAGCTTGTATCCACACAGGCTTTACTTCTCCATTGATAGCAATGTGATTAAACACAATAATCTAACTCCATATTCTAGAGTCCCTGAAAAGTTAAAATAAGGGACTATCTAGGTGTCCCTTTCCCCTATGTGAATCATCCATTACACCAGTACTTCAGTATTTCACTATAAAGACCATCTGTCCCAAATCCCTTTTACCCTTTGATTTGACTCCTTGCACTTTCTTAACATAGTTTTCCATCCCCCCTTCTTTTCATCTACCTCCAACACTCACGCCCCCCAATTCTTTTCTGGATGTTTATTATGAGTGTCTGAGAACATCCAGGCTTTGGCACCTTTGCCCTTTGACTCAATGCTGCTTATCTAAGACCACTTAGAGATCAGACATGAAAATTCAACACATGTGGCTAATTAGAAAAACCTGTTGCATAGACAGGATGAAGAGATTAACGAGCTTCCTAAAATGAGTTGTGCAGCCTGCAGAGCCCATGCTATTGTTAAAGTGAGACATGCCCTGGTTTCTTCTCTCAAGAATTAAGATTGTTATTAGTCTTGCAAGGGAATTATTGCTGTTAAGAGAAGCCATTATAAGATAAAAGCATTTCATTTAAACCAGAGATAAGATCAACTAAACTTTTACCCTCAGTCTCTATTTAGTCTCAGGAAATACCATCTGCCATGCAAAGAATAGCTTATGCCTTGCAATCTTCGTTTTCGAGGTGTAAACCTTATCAGTTCATCATGCTGAATGAACTCATGCAATCATCACAGCAGTGTCTGTTTCAGCTTAGTTAAGAGCACTGATTACCAACAATATGCAAAGACCTCACATTGAAGTACCAGTTAGACATGGTTACAAACATTTCCAGGTCCACGAGGGTGGCACATGAGCCCACAGAAGTGGGGTGAACATGAGTGAGAGTTTCTCTCCAGAGTATGGTTCTGTACTAATAACTTTGCAATTGAAAATTAATAATAATTAAACTTTTATTTACTACTCCGCACACCAGAGCCTAAGAGGATGAAAATCTGTTACTGGATGGTAATCTTTAATTTAGAAGCATAGTTGTCTATCTTATGTGAGATAGGGAAAATTAAATAAGCATATATTAAACAATATTTTGAAGTAGTCATTGGTGTTTCTTAAATTGAGAAGATAGAACATGCAAGTGACTTTTAATCTGGAAAGTTTGGGAGTATAGCAAAGACAAACAATGTTATGGATCATTAGTGTTTTTTTCTGTGTCAGTATTTGTGGGGTGTTTAGAATTTTAGCTCGGTGTGATAAAGACAACATGAAGTATATATTTTTAAAACCTACATGAGGAATGGAAGTTTTAAGTGGACCAAAATTCTAGTCTAGGTTTTAAATAACCATGCCAACTCCAAGCAAAGAGACTGAGGCAACAGCTATATGAAGTAAATGTATCTTATCAAGTCTATCTCATTCAAATATAGTGGGTGTTCAGATATCCTAAGTTCTTCTTAAGATTTATTTATTTATGTGTACAGTGTTTTGCCTGAATGTCTGCCTGCAGACCAGAAGAAGGCACCAGATCTCATTACAGATGGTTGTGAACCACCATATGCTTGCTGGGAACTGAAATCAGGACTTCTGGAAGAGAAGCCAATGCACTTAGCTGCTGATTCATATCTCCAGCCCAAGTTCAGATATCTTAATATTTATTCTTCTATTAGCACATCATGGACCACAACTGATGAACTTATGTTTTATAATTGTGGATCAAAAATATTTCAGTCACATTGCCATCAGTAAATCTTTTTGAAATAAAAATATACAACAAAAATATAAAGCTATGTAGAGACCTAAAGAGATGGCTGGGCCGTTAAGAGCACTTGCTTCTCTTGAAGATGACCTGGGTTTGGTTTCACACCCACATGAAGCCTCCCAACTTCCAACAACTCCAGTAGGAATATGATGTCCAATTTGAATCTCCATGGGTACTAGGCATACATGTGTTGTACTGATACACACAGGCAAAACATGCACATAAAATAAAAGTAAATTCTGAAAAAATGTAGTTATATGAAATATAATGACAGTTTTGTCAACAAGTGACTACATGTATGACTTTGTTCCAGAAACTAGGTGTTGATGTAGCCATTTTTGTTTGTATATAGATAGGTACCCTGTGATTTTCTCAAAATGACAAAAATCACCTAATGACCCAGTTCTCAGAACATATCCTACCATGAATTGCTATAGAAGTTTATTTTAATAATAATATATGTATATATATATATATTGCTTTTAGTCTCTTAACTAAATGCTATGAAATTTTAATTTTGTTATTTTTAGAAAAGAATATAAGTAGAGGTTATGTTTTTACCTAAGTGCTTTATAATATACAATGCTTGATGAAGGTTAAGTGAAGCTTCCACCTTCTTATAGAACCCTAAGCCAGATATTTGAAGTCTCTTCACTTAGAATTTCTTATCTGCAATTGTGTTTCATAACATATATTTCAGTTTATAGGGACAATTTAATTAAATATTACATCTAGAGCAATGAATATAACATTTTATTTACTAGAAGATATGTAGAGTGATACATATATATATTTATGGTGTGGGTGTGTGTACATGGGTTTGCGGTGATGTGTATATGTGTTTGTGGAAGCTGGGAAGATCAATGCTAGACTCTTTTTTAAATTTATTTATTTATTTTAATTTTAATTTTAAATAGCTTGTTTTACATGTCAACCCCAGTTCCCTTTCCCACCTCTCCTCCCGCACCCCTCTACCATCCCCCCATCCTCCCACCCTATTGCCAATTCCTTCCACATAGAGGATATCTAGAGTCTATCATTTCACTCAGGGTAGGGTCCAGGCACTTCCCTAAGAGTCCAACCACCCTTTTTTGAGACAGAGTCTCTCATTGATTTGTTTAGACTGCCCAACCAATGAGCTCCTGGTTTTAACTTGTCTCTGTACCCCTAGGGCTGTGATTGTAGACATATACCAGTCCACTGGGTTTTTATGTGATCCAAACTCAGATCATCTTGCTTGTGTAACAAACACTTTATCAATCAACTCCATTAAAACATATCTTAATGTGTTTATTTAGGTTTTTCAAGACATGGTTTCTCTGTGACTGTGGAGGCTGTCCTGGAACTAGCTCTTGTAGACCAGGCTTGCCTTGAACTCACAGAGATCCATCTGCCTCTGCCTTCCTAGTGCTAGGATTAAAGGCATGTGCCACCATTACCTGGGACAAAAATATATTTAACAAAGAAAATATTTTGTGTAATGCATGAATTTTGGATTAATAAATGAATACATTACTTTTTGTGAGGATCACACTGAAATACAACTTTAGTCAATTGCTAACAGAAGTATCAGGGGCCTGATTCCCAATTAATATCTATTGACCATTGAAGAAGAGAAGTAAATGTAGACATCTCAAATGTGTGCATTTGTAAAGTGAAGTTTAGAAGAGAGAATTAATAACTCTTTCTTTTCCACAGACTGTTTATTTACACCAAAATATTATGAAAAGGTAAAACACTGTCATTTAACTTCTTTAAAGCTTAGTAGTCACCACGTGAAAACATCCAGACACAAATAAGATAAGGTAAATTAAGGATATATATAGTGATAACCCAATGACCCATTCAAATAAATTAAAAGTAAAGTTACATATTATTTTAACTAAGTAGTTTCCTAAAACAGTAAAAGGTTGTATTACCATTGCTTTTAAAATAGGTATTAAAGGGTCACCTTCAAATATATGCTCATTTTTTATCCTTTTTTTTCTTTGCACACACACACACACAACTACATTTTTATATTTCAAAGCCTATAGAAAATCTACTTAAATAGCTCTCATGTTATGGAGAATCTACAAGTGATTTATTTCTTGATACAGAGAATTTTGTTTTATCATTCAGAAATGCAACCTGTGAAATGACACATTGTTGCCAGGTAGAGAGGTAGCATTTCTCAATTGGTATTGGCAGCAGCCCTGTTTTTATTGACCCTCTCACTGGTAAATCTAAACGCTAGCTCTATGGAATCAGACGGGAAATAATAACTTTCTTTAGTGCCATTCAGGCAATGGAGAATGATTTTCCATTTGTGGAAATATCATCTAGGAAATAACCTGCAATAGCAATTTGTCAGCAAAAGAAATCCATCACTACACTTGATAAGACGGGTAGAGAGAGATGCATGTATGTGCAGATCCACACTTGACCATTTGACCCTAGGAGTCCCAGAAAGTATCAATCATCCTATGCCTTGCCCCCTTCATTCTTTCGGGCTCCTCTCATGCTTTTCAAAGAGACTAGCAGGTATATTGCTCCATTCAGGATTATGCATGCAATAGCTCCAAAAACACTTTCCCAAATACTATCTACAATCTAATCATCCCAGCAGACTGACAATGTACTATTAATAATGAGTAATATCTCAGTTCCCTGAATGAGGAAACTGAAAATGGAATTGAGTGGCTTGCTAAGATCACGCATCTAGAAAAAGGTAAGTGCATCAACAACGGTGTTTTCTGAGTCACTGCCTTACAGAATATGTTTACAGGGGAGATGTAAATAGGGTCACCAAAAAACAAGAAATGTTTTTCTTGAGCCTTTGAAGAGTAAACGTTTCTACTTCCCTAATTAAATAAGTTGTTAGTTATTTTATTGATTTTGATCAATTAAAAAGATGAGTTAAGAGTCTGTATCAGATACACATTTGTACAGTAATGCCATTCATGGTGAAAGAGTGATGCTGAATTCTTAGACAGTGAGCAGAAATGAAGAAAATCTCTTTTGATTAAGGCTCCTTAACTAAGGATTAAATGTTGTAGACTTCATTGTACTGTTTGGAGAAAATAGCTCAAAAGTCTAGTCCAGGTTCAAGAGGTCAGGTGGAGAATGGACAGACTCCATCTGTCCCTGGATAGATCTATAAAGCCACACAGCAGGAATGATGGGTAGAGAGGGTGGAGTCACTGGAAATAATTTTGCCATCTGTGGAGCATGCAAACAACTCATCATTCCCAATGTGCTAGGAGATTTGGAAATACACAAATCTGAATTCAGCTATATAGGAGTTATGAGCTGATGAGAGAAACAGAGAAGAGTATCACTGCAAGGTAGAGCTATTCAAGGAGAATCCATGAGGATGATGCTTCTCTGATTTCTTTCTCAGTCCTTTTATTGTCTATATATAGTAGGGCTACTGATTTTCTTGAGTTGATGTTGTATCTTTGACTTTGCTGAAGGTGTTATTCAGCTGTAAGAGTTCCCTGGTAAAGTTTTTTGGGTCACTTATGTAAACTATCATATCATCTGAAAATACTGAAAGTTTGATCTCTTCCTTTCCAATTTGTATCACCTTGATCCCCTTTTGTTGTCTTATTGCTCTAATTAGAACTACAATTTTGAAGAGGTATGCAGAGAGTAGACACCCTTGTCTTGTTCCTGATTTTAGAGGAATTGCCTTGAGTTTCTCTCCATTTAGTTTGATGTTGGCTATTGGTTTGCTGTATATAGCTTTTATTATGTTTAGGTATGTTCTTGTTATCCTGGATATTTCCAAGACCTTTATCATGAAGGGGTATTGGATTTTGTCAAAGGCTTTTTTAGCATCTAGTGTGATGATCATGTGATTTTTGTTTCTCAGCTTGTTTATATGGTGGATTACATTGATGGATTTTCAAATATGTTTAACCATCCCTGCATCCCTGGAATGAAACCTACTTGATCTTGATCACGGTTGATGATTTTGCAAGGGGAGGACAGGGAGAGGGAGCTAGGATTGACACGTGAAGCAAGCTTGTTTCTAATTTAAATAAATTAAAAAATTCATGAGAAGACAAGCACCTCAATCTACAAAGTTCAATAGCATAAGGCAAACAATATTTTTTCTGTACCTTGTGTCTTGAATTTCATATTAACCCATAGCAACATTTAATCAGATCTAGATTACAAATTTTGAATTTCTAACTAAGTTTAGTACTTAGTTTTCTATTGTTGTGATAAAATATCACGACCAAGGTAACTTATAGAAGAAAGAGTTTATCTGTACTTACAGTTCTAGAGAGTTCCACATGGCAGGGGAAGCAAGACAGCTAGCAACCAGAGCTGAGAGTTGGTTCTTTCAGCCATAAATATGAAGCATGAAAACATAAATGAATGGGATGAGGTCTGGAATTATCAGAGCCCACCCACTGCAATGGACTTCCACCAACAAGGCTACCCCACTTCCACAAACAGCACCACCAACTGGGGTCCAAGTGGTCAAATACATGAGCTTATGGGGAACATCTCTTACTCAAACAACCATAATCAGTAAGACCAAACATGCCCTTACTCTACCTTGTCATGGAATCAGAGATGTAGAACTCATCTGAAACTGACATAGGTATTTGTGGAGACACAGTATTCTGAGTATTATTCATTCTGAACACATAATCCTTCCCCTCTTTTTTGCTAATACAATCATTCATAATCAGGAAATAATACATGTGATTTTATCACACGTATTAGAATATACAATCTAGTAACCTTGACATCAAAGAAGAAATAGTAATGACTGATAGAATAAACTTCATTTTGCACAAGGAATCAATAAATAAACATGCATGGGGATCACTCACAGTATCATATATTACCAAGCATCATTTCAGAATGAAACTATTGAAATAGAAACTGAAAGACTCTGAATGTTAGATCATATGTCATCACTATCCATGTGATCTTAACACAAGTCATTTCACTTGCCTCGTTGTGATTTCTCCATTTATAGAGTGTTAAATTAGTGAAATACTCCAGTGCATCTAAGACTTCAGATCTCATGGAGCTTGGGAAATTGAGAATAGTTATCAATGGCAGTAAGGAGTGACAGAAAATGAAAGGCAGAGAGAAAGAGAAGAAAAGAAAGGGAGAGGGAGAGTGAGAATGTCAACTAAAGGTAAGCTCATAAGCTTACAAGACAAATAAGGTTGACTTATAAACCCGGCCACCCTGGTAATCATGATTTAGTAATAATGTTTGATAATAATGTATATATATACATATATATGTAAATGAAATTATATAAGATTCTTCCTTGCATGAAGTCATTTAATAGTTAAAATGGGTCTGCCTCATCATACTAGTCTCAGTTAGTAATATACATGTGCTCTGCTTCTAAATGCAAATAGCTAAATCACAGAAGGAACAAAAGTAACTTTTACATTTCTTAATAAGAAACATAAGTTACAACCTGAAATATTACCTATAACACTTTTTATTTAAATAGTTAGCCATGCATCACTTCTAACGAATTCACAGTGACTGAATGACCTATTTAGTAATTATGAATGCTTCTTCAATACCAATGTTTATTGGTTGTATCATTGGCTTACAAATTTTAGTATTACAAAATACAAAAGTTTTAGTTTTTGAGAATAGTAAAATTTAAACTTGTTTTTGTGAATATGTGACAGCTGCAATTGAAAAAATTAATCCAATATCAATGAAGTGTGACTTAAGATAAATATCAACAAATAAAATTGCTAGCTGAATTTGGCATAGAAGGCATTAGACAAGGGGCAGCCAATATTGTTGAAATGGATGGGCATACTCACCCTCTTGTTACGAGATACACAACCATCTTCTGTTGAAAAGAACTGTGGGGAGTGGCCATTTCACTGCCACAAGCAGGATGTGAGATCCTTTGGTAGCCATAATTAACACAGATCAAAATGAATACATCATCGATTAATGGCCTCTTTCCTTTAAATATAAGCAATGTAAACATAATTCTCTCTCTTTGCAAATCCACAGTGACATTGTGGCAGGAAACTGGTACGGTTATTCATTTGGGGTGGGGTTGAATTAAATATTGATAGGCAATATCACAAAATTATTCACATCTGTCAGTAAAACTTAACTTACTTTTACTTTGATAAGAGTCTTTGCTCTGACTAAGGAGACATATTTAGGTAATAATGCCATTTGCATTTTGTTTTCTTTTTCTTTCCTCTCCCTCTTGTTTCCCTAAGTCATCCACACTGCTCTGTAATCTTTGGTATTCTGGACCCTTACCCACTGTAAAATTGCTATGACATAAATCAAGCACAAACACATTTTTCTAGATGTGAGAATGGTCGGTTATCTGTTTTTAAACGTATTCAGCAAGGCTCAGAGGTTAAGAGCATTTATTCTTAGAGAGGCCCACGGTTCAGTTCCCAGGGACCGCATCCTGTGGTTCACAAACACCTGTAACTCCAGTGCCCGAGTCTGCTCTCCTCAGGCACTGAAGGAAAGTGGTATACACACAGATATGCAGGCACACACATACACATGCATAAAAATAAATAACCTGGTTTTTAGTACACCATCCCCTTCTATAAAATTCACCTTGGTTCATTAGAATGATAGTCTCATGAGTCAACCAATAAAAGCATAGTTATACTAGGGTGGGGCTCAGAAAAGAAAGCAGGCTGGCGTCCAACAGTCTGGGAGCTCCGGTCCTTGTTTTAAGAGGTCAGAGGAACACTACCATTTTGCCCCCTCAGACCTTGAACTTGACTTTGAGGTGACCACTGGCTGTGTTTAAGCAACTTGTTAGACCACTGTAGTCAGTAGTCTGGACCAACTGTCAAATGCAGGGAGGTGCTGCCTCTGTTGCTGACACTGTCAAAAAAAGAATGTGACCTTCAAGAACCATTGGTTCGGGACAAACTGACAGCATCTAAAAACAGTGCTGGACGACTAGAACACAGATCCAACTGTGGCACTGTTCTAGGATCCACCTATAGGACAACAATCTCATTTAGGCCATTGGGTAGGCGAATGTTTATTAGCATAAGGATTAGTTACTGATAAATTGTTAGGACTGCAATGTGATAAAATATTTTTGTACAAATTCCAACAGACCTGAAGAGTCCATAGTTTTTCTTAGCAAAAGCATATCATAAAGTAGTTTTCTATGTTGATGCTAAGAAAAATTCTATTAAGAAAATATTAACGCCGGGCGGTGGTGGCACATGCCTTTAATCCCAGCACTCGGGAGGCAGAGGCAGGCAGATCTCTGTGAGTTCGAGGCCAGGCTGGTCCAAAACAATACAGAGAAACCCTGTCTCGAAAAACCAAAAAAAAAAAAAAAAAGAAAATATTAAACTGGTTGTGAGCCTAGTCTTTAAGGGCTGCCTATTGTATGAATGGACTTTGGGAGCCCATTCCCCATAGAGGGATATTCTCTCAGTCTAGAAACATGGGGGAGGGCCTAGGCACTGACCCAAATGATGTGACAGACTTTGATGATTCCCTATGGAAGGCCTCACCATTTCTGTGGAGCAGAAGATGGATGAGATGGGGGTCAGTAGAGGGTATGGAAGGATGGGGGGGGAGAGGGAACTGGGATTGATATATAAAATAAGATTCTAATTTAAATAAAAAGGAAAAAATAAAATATTAAAGTGAAGTTAATGAACATGTTAGAAGCAAGGTAGCAACATCAGCTATATCCTGCATGTGTAATGATGAATGACATTCATTACTACATAGTGTGTAACAAATTGTCTATCATACATATTAAATAATATGATTATATTTTATGTTTTCTTTTACATCACATGAATATATCTTACATTTTAGTAAAGACTGTAATTAAATGATATTGTCTTTTTACTTAATCTGTGATTTTTGAATTAATTGCAATTCAGTAACATTATTTTTAAAATCTTAAATTAAGTGTTATTAGAACTTGAAATAAAATGAACTGAAGGCCTTTGGCATATCAGGAGAGCCTGGGGTGCTACCTGTAGAGGGTCCATCCAAGAAATTAAAAGTGAATGCATTGTCATATTTGGGGCAAATGAAACTAACACAATGGCCTAAATGAGATTGTTGCCCTATAGGTGGATCCTAGAACAGTGCCACAGTTGGGTCTGTGTTCGAGTCGTCCAGCACTGTTATTAGGTGCTGTCAGTTTATCCCGAACCAATGGTTCTTGAAGGTCACATTCTTTTTTTGACAGTGTCAGCAACAGAGGCAGCACCTCCCTGCATTTGACAGTTGGTCCAGACTGCTGACTACAGTGGTCTAACAAGTTGCTAAAACACAGCCAGTGGTCACCTCAAAATCAAGTTCAAGGTCTGAGGGGGCAAAATGGTAGTGTTCCTCTGACCTCTTAAAACAAGGACCGGAGCTCCCAGACTGTTGGACGCCAGCCTGCTTTCTTTTCTGAGCCCCACCCTAGTATGACTATGCTTTTATTGGTTGACCCATGAGACTGCCATTCTAATGAACCAAGGTGAATTTTATAGAAGGGGATGGAATCAATGGTCTTTGGAGAAGGAGAAGTGACTCAGATGTGGTCTTGAGCATGCATATAATCCCAGGATTGGGACTGTAAGGCATAAATTGGCTTGACTTGCACAGCACTTTGCTCATCAAAATTATTATTCCAAGAATTCTTTTTTTTTTTTTTTTATATTAATATTTTTTTTATTTTCCATTTTAAATTTAGATAAGAAACAAGGTTGCTTCACAAGTCAGTACGAGGTCCCTCTCCCTTTCCCTCCCCTCCTCCTGTGCCCTCCCCCCATCCCCCCCCCCGTTATCCCCTCATTCCCCCAGGGAGGGTGAGGCCCTCCATGGGGGTGTCCATAGTCTGTCATTTCATATAGGGCAGGGCCTAGACCCTTCCCCAAGAGTTCAGGGTGAGAGTGCACCTCACATTGTTCTATGGGAGTCCAGAGACCGTGTGTATACTTGGGATGGGTACTGATCTGCTGTCCAAGGCTCAATAGATTACCTAGGCCTCCTCACTGACACCCAGATTCAGGGGGTCTTGATCAGTCCCATGCTGGATTCCCAGGCTGATGCCTGGGATTCAAGAGTTAACCTTTGTCTGGTCAGCTGTTTCTGGGGGTTCAACCAGCCCAGTCTTAATCCCTTTGATCATCAGTCCTCCCTCTCTGATACTGGCTTTCTTGAGTTCAGCTCAGTACTTAACCAGCCAGTAAATGAAGTTTCTGTTTCCCAGACTCTCTGGCAATAGGATTGTAGGCTGGCACTCCCCAGATCTATGTCTAAAATCCATATATGAGAGAGTACATGCCATGTTTCTCTTTTTGTGACTGGGTTACCTCACTCAGGATGGTTTCTTCTAGTGTCATCCATTTGCCTGCGAATCTCATGATTCCATTATTTTTTCTGCTGAATAGTACTCCATTGTGTAGATGTACCACATTTTCTCTATCCATTCTTCGGGTGAGGGACATCTAGGTTGCTTCCAAGTTCTGGCTATTACAAATAAAGCTGCTATGAACATAGTGGAACAGACATCTTTGTTATATGAATGGGCATCTTTTGGATATATGCCTAAGAGTGCAGTTGCTGGGTCTTGTGGTAGGTTTATTCCCATTTTTCTGAGGAATCTCCATACTGCTTTCCAAAGTGGCTGAACCAGTTGGCACTCCCACCAGCAATGGAGGAGTGTCCCCCTTTCACCACATCCTCTCCAGCATAAATTGTCATTGGTGTTTTTGATTTTAGCCATTCTGACAGGAGTGAGATGGTATCTCAGAGTTGCTTTGATTTGCATTTCCCGGATGGCTAAGGATGTTGAGCACTTTCTCAAGTGCCTCTCAGCCATTTTAGACTCCTCTATTGAAAACTCTCTATTTAGTTCTGCAGCCCACTTCTTAATTGGGTCCTTTGCTGTTTTGGAGACTTGCTTCTTGAGTTCTTTGTAAATTTTGGAGATCAACCCTCTGTCAGATGTGGGATTAGTGAATATTTTTTCCCATTCTGTGGGCTGCCTTTTTGTCTTGCTGACTGTGTCCTTTGCCTTACAGAAGCTTCTCAGTTTCAGTAGGTCCCATTTATTAATTGTTGATCTCACTGTCTGTGCTACTGGTGTTATGTTCAGGAAGCTGTCTCCTGTACCAATTCTTTCAAGGGTACCACCCACTTTCTCTTCTAAGAGGTTCAGTGTGGCTGGATTTATGTTGAGGTCTTTGATCCATTTGGACTTAAGTTTTGTGCATGGCGATAAACATGGATCGATCCGCATTTTTCTACATGCCAGTCTCCAATTATGCCAGCACCATTTGTTGAAGATGCTTTCTTTATTCCATTGTATATTTTTAGCTTCTTTGTCGAAGATCAGATGTTCGTACGTGTGTGGGTTAATACCCGGATTTTCAATTCGATTCCATTGGTCTGCCTGTCTATTTTTGTGCCAATACCAAGCTGTTTTCAGGACTATAGCTCTATAATAGAGCTTGAGGTCAGGGATAGTGATGCCTCCGGACGTTGCCTTGTTGAACAGGGTTGTTTTGGCTATCCTGGGTCTTTTGTTTTTCCATACAAAATTGATTATTGTTCTTTCAAGGTCTGTGAAGAATTGTGCTGGGATTTTAATGGGGATAGCATTGAATCTGTAGATTGCTTTTGGCAGGATTGCCATTTTTACTACATTGATCCTACCTATCCAAGAGCATGGGAGATCTTTCCATTTTCTGAGGGCTTCTTTAATTTCTTTCTTTAAAGATTCAAAGTTCTTACGATACAGGTCTTTCACTTGTTTGGTTAGCGTTACCCCAAGGTATTTTATGTTGTTTGTGGCAATTGTAAAGGGTGATGTTTCTCTGATTTCTCTTTCAGCCCTTTTATCATCTGTATATAGTAGGGCTACTGACTTTCTTGAGTTGATCTTGTAACCTGCCACTTTGCTGAAGGTGTTAATCAGCTGTAAGAGTTCCCTGGTAGAGTTCTTTGGGTCACTGATATAAACTATCATATCGTCTGCAAACAGTGAAAGTTTGACTTCTTCCTTCCCAATTTGTATCCCCTTGATCCCCCTTTGTTGTCGTATGGCTATAGCTAGAACTTCAAGTACCATGTTGAAAAGGTATGGAGAGAGTGGACAGCCTTGTTTTGTTCCTGATTTTAGAGGAATTGCGTTGAGTTTCTGTCCATTTAGTTTGATGTTGGCTGTTGGTTTACTGTATATGGCTTTTATTATGTTTAAGTATGTCCCTGTTATCCCAGATCTCTCCAAGACCTTTATCATGAAGGGATGTTGGATTTTGTCAAAGGCTTTTTCAGCATCTAGTGAGATGATCATGTGATTTTTGTTTTTCAGCTTGTTTATATGGTGGATTACGTTGATGGATTTTCGTATGTTGAACCATCCCTGCATCCCTGGGATGAAACCTACTTGATCGTGGTGAATGATTGTTTTGATGTGTTCTTGGATCCGATTTGCCAGTATTTTATTGAGTATTTTTGCATCAATGTTCATGAGGGATATTGGTCTGAAGTTCTCTTTCTTGGTTGTATCTTTGGAAATGGAAGAAGCAACAAAGCAAAAAATGCAAGAAATGGTAGAAAAAACAAAGCAAAAAATAAAAAAAATGGAGGAAGAAACAAACCAAAAAAGGCAGGAAAGGGAAGAAGAAACAAAGCACAAAATCCAAGAAATGGAACAAAAAGCAAACCAAAAAATGCAAGAAATGGAAGAAAGAACAAACCAAAAAATTCATAAAAGGCAACAAACGGACGAACAGATAAACAGAAAATTGCAAGAAGCAATGCAAATGCTGCAAGGGTTGAAAACTGAAATAGAGACACTAAAAAAAACACAATCTGAAGAAAGGCAGAAAATAGAAAAGCTGGACAAACAGTCAGGCACTACCAATACAAGCATTACCAACAGAATAGAAGAGATGGAAGAGAGAATCTCAAGTGTTGAAGATACATTAGGAGAAATGGATTTATCAACCAAAGAAAACCTTAAATCCAACAAATCCTTAACACAAAACATCCAGGAATTATGGGACACCATGAAAAGACCAAACCTAAGAATAATAGGTATAGAAGAAGGAGAAGAAATCCACCTCAAAGGGGCAGAAGGCATATTCAACAAAATCATAGAAGAAAACTTTCCCAACCTTAAGAAAGACATGCCAATGAAGGTACAAGAAGCCTACAGAACACCAAATAGAGTGGACCACAAAAAAATCCCTCGCCACATAATAATCAAGACCCCAAACATACAGAATAAAGAAAGAATATTAAGAGCAGCTAAGGAAAAAGGTCAAGTAACATATAAAGGCAGACCTATCAGAATTACACCTGATTTCTCCATGGAAACTCTGAAAGCCAGAAGGTCCTGGATAGATATTCTACCTACACTAAGAGACCATGGATGCCAGCCCAGACTACTATACCCGGCAAAGCTCTCAATCACTATAGACGGAGAAAACAAGATATTCTATGACAAAACTAGATTCAACCAATATGTGTCCACTAACCCAGCCCTACAGAAAATTTTGGAAGGAAAACTCCAACCCAAGGAAGCTAACTACAACCAGAAAAACATAAGCATTAGAGAATCCCTCTCTACCAACAGCCAAAAGAACAAAGGGGCGAAATTCCACCCATAATTCCACCAACAACAACCATCGCAAATCGAAGAAGGATGAGCAATCAATGGTCATTAATATCCCTCAATATTAATGGCCTTAACTCACCCATAAAAAGACACAGACTAGCAGAATGGATTCGAAGACAGAACTATTCCAAGAATTCTAATGAAAATTTTATTGATACGATGAAAAAAGCAGTTAAGGAGTGTGGTTGCTAGTGTTGGACAGAACAGAAAGAGTGGAGGTGTCTAGGGAAGAAGAAAGAAGTGTGCATGTCCAGCATGAGAGGCAGGAGAAGGGGGATGTTCAAGTAAAGAGAGAGAAGCACGTGCTAATCACGCAAAGAACTGTGACACCTGCAAGTTCAGTCAATGGCAGAGGTACAAGACTGACAAGAATGCCTGTGTGTGTACAAATCAAACAAATTGGAGCAGCTGCCATAAGACTGGATAGCAGAAGAAAACTAAGCACAAAGTAACTGCCCAGGGCATTGTGTGTGTGTGTGTGTGTGTGTGTGTGTGTGTGTGTGTGTGTGACTATTAGAATGTAGAAATAAAGTTATCAAATAGAGCTGGAACTAGAAATGTAGCATAATAGTGGAGTTCTGATCTTGCACATACAGGAACTGTGTTCAATCTATGGTCTCTCTCTCTCTCTCTCTCTCTCTCTCTCTCTCTCTCTCTCTCTCTCTCTCTCTCACACACACACACACACACACACACACGCCAGAAAAACAAACAGAACAGCAGAAAGCTATATCTTTTTCATCTGCCTTAATACTTCCATTTTGAGTGTAGGAGGAAGCTTTCAGAATAATCAAAGAACAGGAAAACAAAGTGTCATAAATAGGAATGGAAAGAAGACTTTGGTTAAGAGTTACTGGTCAGTCTTGCAGAGGATCTTGGCTCCACAGAATAGTTCATAATAATCTGTAACTCCAGTTTCAGGATTCCGAAGCCACCTTTTTGCCTATGAAGACGCTAGCCACACAGTGGCTTCACAGACATATGTGAAGACAAAACACCCATAAGAAATGTCACATTTGCATGAACTTCTTCAATTCTCAGATGGTCTGGGAAAGGCTACACCATGAGCTCTGGCAAAGGCAAACCAAACCTTTAATTTGCCCATCCCTCAACAACAGGTAGAGTAAAAACAATGTACAGAGCATAATTTGAGATATGTACATGATTATGTACATGATATTGACTTCTATGTGAAGTTACCAGTTGTGTTTGCTGTTTTACTTTGAATACCATATTTCAGAAATTTTGTTAAATTTTTGTCTATCTCAGTTATCCTAGTAATGCTGAGTTGTTCACAGGTATGGATTAGGGTAAGAGTACAAATTCTTAAACTAGGTCAAAATCTGTTCTGGTTGCAATATTTTTAAATGATGATTAAATTACCATAGTTAATGATATTGTGCATGAGTTCCTTCATAGCAATAAAAAACCCATGTACCTTAAGTGTATATAGAAACTATACAAATTTCATGGAAGAACTATAATACAGAAGTAGGATGTGAACAAATGTAAGGAAAGAGTAAGAATCTAATATTCAAGTTCTATCAGTTACAATTATATATTCAGATGTGTACTCTATGTTAGGACACTACTGAGTGCCAGTCATAAAGCATCGAGGAAATGGTGTCTTTGTACCCATTGACTTTAGAGTTTGTAGAGAAACTTGTAAAGGAAAATGAAAGTTAGGTATCATCCATTGTGGAAGACTATCTTTCAAATTAAGTGTATAAACTAGCACCAGGGAATAAGTACTTCACTTAGCTGCTTCCTATACTTTGAACATTGATTATAAAAAGTAATAGGTTTTTGAGAGCAGAAGAAATCAAACGGCCTTGTTCATATTCGCATTGAAATCTGTTATCGTGAACACAGCTCTGACATTTACAGCAGCATAGTGAATAGGCATTGTTGGCCTTGCCCATACAACTTATTTATGATGACTGCAGCAGAAGGAAAACTCAAGTACATTTTTCGCCTTTGTAGTCATGGAAATGTTTGTCAGACAACTTGGCAAGCGATTTAATAGTTTTAAATGGTTTAAAACAATGTTCCATAATTTATGCTTCAGACTATCATTTCCCCAACCATTCCCTACCCTCAAAGAACTTGACACAAATATTTCCTGACTCCATTAGATTTTTTTAAAATATTGTAAATGGGGACTGAGAGATAGCTCGGTGCTAAGAGCACTTGCTGCTTTTCCAAAGGACCTGAGTGCAGAATCCTTTCATGTCAGTTAATACATAACTGTAACACCAAAGGATCTGAAACTCTCATTTGGCATTTATGGATGCTTGAATTCACTTGCACATACACATATTACTACACACACACAGTCACTCATGTAACAGAAATGCAAAGTAAATCCTACATATAGGATACATGTATTTTATGATTTTATTCATAGTGGCTTGTTACTCAAGAAACTGAGTTCTTGTTATTATTATAATATGGACTTAAATAAAGCCAATTTCATGCCAATACGGAGTGTGCTCTGTGGATCTCTTCGACTGCTCAGCTGGCGGAGTAGAGAACTAGAGCCATTATATTCCCTGACAGCTTAATTGTTTTAAGCAGGAAAAGAATTGATGTCCTAACCTTTGGTGCAGGTTAGCCTTGAACCCTAGTTCATACCTGACCTTGTATGATTAGCAGAACATTTTCAAAGCAATCACTTCTTGCCAAAACGTTCATGAAGATGAATGGCTTAGTGCCCAGTAATTGAATCCATGGCTTGCTTTAACTATTTTTCAGAGCTTATCTCTTTCTGTTGATTTTTCTCCATAAACACAAAACTTCCATCAAAACATGACTTTCATCCTGGATAATACCCACTAAAATTTTAGAGCAATTTTTATTTTTGTGTAATATTCACAATTATCAAACTCATTTAATAACTTTATGTTAAAAGATAAGCATGTTATTCTAAAAAGACCTTGCTCTTAAAATTGTGTCATAAGATGCTAGGACCAGTCCTGTCCTGGGAATCAAAGATGCATTACAATACCACAGCATAAAAATGAGATATTACTGTGAATTTTTCTTGTATTTGAACAGAAAATTCATAGATCAACGTTTATTTCCATTAGTTTATTTCTATCCTTTATTTTTTAATATTAGCTCATCTGCTTGTTCAACAATTGGTTTTACTGATTTTTGTTTACATTTGAGATTTTTTCTTCATAATTTTGCATTTCAGTAAATAATGACAGTAATGGATAAAATGCTCTAAAATGAATTGATATGGGCATATGTTGTAATGACAGAATACTTGCCTACTCCTCATATGGCCCTAGCTTCAATCCATAGTGGTTCAAAAAATAAGGAAAAAATCCATAAGTTCATGCCGACACAAATGATGCATAAAGAAATTGAGAGAATGAGAGAACTCTACTATAGACCTCTAATAAACATAGAAGAGGTGACTTATGGAAAATTACCATTTAAATTCAGTGGGGGAATAATTAGGACAAGCAGGAAGTACCACTTTCTGTGAACATATTCTTGACACTGTACTGTATTGTTGAGTATGAAATTTGTTCAGTCTCTCCACCAGATTGCTCATTAATGTGAACACAAGAGGATAAAAGGTCTCTTCAAAGACTGTAACTTTGATGGACCTCACTTCAATCAAATGACCAAACATAATGATAGAAAGTTCTACCTCTGATGTGCTGTTTTCAGAAAGATGAAATATCAGACATCATCTGTTCCTGACGAACAAACAAGAACTGATTCTTATTCATGAGAAAGCCCATGAAAACTCAGACTAAGATATGTTTGACAGAAATTCTTGATTGTATTTTCAAACATGCCAATGTCAGGAAAACAATGAACATCTTAGGAACTGTTTCAAATTAAAAAACAACTAGATGCAACATATGATCTTGAACCAACTGTTGTGGTAATTAGAAATATATAAACATGGGTTTTTATATGATGTGCTAATAATGCATCAATGTTCAGATACTGTGTTGTGGATATATTACATAATGTCATCTGATGAATTTTTGAGTGGAGGTAGATCGAATCATAAACAACTACCCATGAAATAGTTTTCAAAGAATGATTATAATAATGATATACATACAGCATTCTAAAATATGCAAGGAGAGATAAAAACAAAATTGAAAGAATGTTAAAAATTTGATGAATCTATGAAAATAGAATCTTAAATAAAAGAGGAAAGGAAACCTTAGTGAGATACAGAGACAAACTGCCACTCTGCAAAACGAACAAGAGATCTTCATGGAGTTCTTCCATTCCCAGTCTGCTCACTGATGCCATTGTGGGATACTATCTTAAGGATGATCCTCCTTTCTAGTGTCATAGCTGATATTATTGTGGACCTCTCAATTCTTACATCTTCAAGACCCAATACCCTCTTTTATTCACTAGCCAATTGACTGGATACCTCCAAAATATGATGTGGGTCCAGGGAACTGATGTGGCTGAAATTCACATTCACAGACACTGGTCTATATGAAGTTAAGTCTGGGCTGCACTGCAGAGAGAAGTAGAAGCTGTCTCCGTTTGGGACCTGCAGCCTGAACTCATAGCCAAAGAGTGAGACTTCATGTATGGGTGGTATACATGGGGCTGGTACACAGACGAGTATGGACACAGTAGTGAGAACCACCAGTGTTCTGTGGCACACCTACCAAGTGAGGTTGAAGTAGAGACCCAGGGACATTAGCTGGAAATAAAGTCACAATTCAGGCAATTCCCTAAGACTTGAATAATGCCTCTGACATGGGCAATAAAGGATTACCACATAGGCTCAGAAATAGGGAGAACCTACAGGTCAGCTCCTGCACTCGATGCCTGGCTCTCCTTGACTAAGGAGATCAAAGACATAAATTCAGCCCAGCAGAGACAACTAACTTATCTGGAAGACACTGGTGGGCAGGCAGGCCATAGAGAAGTTCAGCCAGCCCCCACACACCCTTTTTCTTACTTTTTTCTGTTTGGACATGAGAAAGAAACACCTAATCCTACCGAGTGTACTTCAGAAGGATATTCCTGGGAGAAGGCAGAGTCTCCCCATTCTCTATTTTCCAGGAAGGAACTAGTGTCTCCTTTGGTGTCTTTGTTTTGTCTTGTATTTGTTTTCTCAACCTGCATCACTTTTCATACCTGCGTTCCTTAAGTATTGCCACTCCTTCATGCCTTGCTTCTTCACTTTCTACTTTCCTTGCCCCCTTTATTCTTTGAATTTTTTTGTTAAAAGTTCAGTTTGCTAACACTTAATTTCCTAATTTATGCTATATTAACTCCTCTCCTTTCTACTGTCTTTGGTGCTGTTGCTGTTTTCATTTTGCTTTACTCTATTTAAATATCTGCTATGGTTGGTCATCATTACTGCAGTCTGCTTTAACTCTGCTCTGTGCTACTGGGAGTTAAATCTCAAAAGGAAGCTACTCAGGAAGAACAAATTAGGAAAAAAAGATCTCCATCCAAAAACATGAACAAACCTTAGCACAGAAACGTAAGACATGTTCAAAGGTTCCTTCTGAGATGGCAGATGCCATTTAAAAAATGTTGGAGAAGGGCTTTGGTGGTGCACACCTTTAATCCCAGCACTCAGAAGGCAGAAACAGGTGAATCTCTGTGAGTTCTAGGTCAGCCTGGTCTACAGAATGAGTTCCAGGACAGCCTCCAAAACAGAGAAACCCTGTCTCGAAAAACAAAACCAACAAACACAAAAAATGTTGGAGAAGATGAGGTCAGTCTGGGCTTTATTTTTGTCTGGGCATTTGAGACATGCTTCTAATCCTACTCAGTACTGTGAAGGTGGAGCCAGAAGGATCAGGAGTTCAAGTTACCCTTGACTCTATAAGCAAGTTCAAAACCAGCCTCAATAATACTCTGTGTTAAAAAAAAGAATTACTGAGTTTGGGGGCAGGCAACAGCAATACTCTGAAAGTTCACAATTTTTCAATAATTGAATCCAAAGACTCCAAAATGACCAAAATGCTGGGGAAAAGGATCATGCATGAGGACTATATGGAGGCAATAAAGGATATTATATACAGATGAAACCATTCAACTTCCATTTTGGTTGTTGATAATCATGCACACTGTGGACATATACTGTGAAACTTATGAAACTTATCTTACATAAATTATGTATAACTTAAAATTAAAGTCAATTTTTTACCATGTGCTGAAATGAAAGAAAATTCAGAGTTTAAATTTTGGAAAGCAAAGAAGCTGAGATTTAGCTAAATCTTGGGGGAAGGAACAGCAGTGGGCGTTCAGTAATCACATGGATACATGTTGTGGGAGTTGGCAGACCACGGTGGAATATTGTTAGCTCTGAATGAGTGCCTCTGAACTGGACAAAGACACACTGTAAAGCAGATAGGGCAAGGTTCAATGAAGTGCCTCCTCTCTACTACCAAGCTTCTGCTAGTGAGAGCCTGTGCTCAGATTGGGGCTCAAATAACAAGACCTGCTTTTCTTCCCTTAAGACAACTCCAAAAGGAGGAACAAGGAAGCCATCAGACAAGGAAAGAAAAGTTGTGGGTAACATCTACCTTCTATGGAGCCATAATCTTTAGCTATCAACAAGACTTTTATCCAGAGGAAAAACTGCTTATGACAGCCCAAGATATTTGTGGGAGATCTGGAACAAAATTTGTCTTTACAACAGCAAAGATTTTGTTTTAGTCTCACACAACATGAATATCTGTGTTGAAATAGACACCACTACCATTTGTTGGTTATATAAGTCATTTTATGATCTATCCCATAAAAAGTCTATGAGTAAATTCATGGTGAATTGGAGAAACATTACAAAATTCTATAATACAGGACTCAGGGCTCAGTGATTTTCCATATTTCTATCACAGAATGTTCTGGGTGAATAAGTAAGCTTGAACACATGCCTCATCATTTCATAAGCTAGAGGAATTAATCAGGTAAACTAAAGAATTAATAGAAAAAATTTATATAGGATAGTTTATACATTGTATACCCCCAAACAGAGCTCTTACACTAGTTTAAATATGTGAGGATTGACAAAATATGGATTGAATTAGCAGGTGAAGGATATTCTTGCTTCAAGGCTTCAGTCAAGTTCTATCTGCAGTGTAGGAAGAAAACATCACAGTGAATGAATCTTTACAAAAATTGTGAAGTACTCCAACCATGATCTTGAGGTACCATCATTCAGTCAAAACATTACTGACATTTATTTATAAAATTAATGGAGGAGGTAGAGAATGGAAAGAAAATGCAAATGAACTGCAAGGGCTAATTGAATATACCATCTACATAAAATGCCAAAAGGACAAGTCTTATTCTTTTGGGACAAGACAATTAAACCAAAGAAAAACTTAACCATACATTGGAAATGGAGAAAGCTAAAGAATGACAACAGATAGCTCTGTAAGCCACATAGTTGACCAAAAATGTCAAAGAAAATTGGCTTAAACTGGAACAACCTGAAAAGTATTTATAATTGCCATACCTCCTAACCCAGATAAAGTTGAAAAAGAGTCAGTTTCTATTATGAAGTTCAGTTAACTCAGTCATATGTATATATATATACATGTATATATTACTTATGCATACATAGTAAAATGCATATATATGAGTATATCTATCTAGCATATATATTATATATTTATAGTCTTTAAGCCTTTTTTGAAGTACAAGTCCTGTCATATTCATAATTAATACACTACTACATGCAATTGAGCCATTAATACATCTTCTGGGTAGCATAGCAAACAATAGAGTTTATGTTGTATTGAAGCCTGGTGAATATTGTCTAGATATAGCCAGTTGCTACATTTCACCTGAAATTCACTGTTTTTCTCTTGAGAAGCTTTAGGCTTTCTTGGATATTGATATGTCGATGAAAATCAAACGGAAAATTAGCTCCCCAGTGACTATGCTTGTTTTTATGACCAAGTGTTCTGGACTAGTCATAATTGTCAGTGTTAAGTGGTCATAGTTCATTTTGCAAATTGCTCTTTCTGATTATAAATTACTCCAAAGTGTTACATTCTGTGGACAATAGACATTAATTACTATTTATGGCATTTCTGTTCTGAGTATAATATTATTAATTTACAGTGTTATATATATTGCCAAGTTAAAAATGGTATTTAAATATTTTTTGTGTAAGGACTCTTAACAAATTCATAATCTGGACAAGATACTTTCTTGGTTATCGTGAAGGAAGGATGGAGTTTTACGAACTTCAGCAAAGCTTAAGAAAAAGGTATCAGATGTGTGCTGCAACATGGAATTTTCTTTTGGGCTCTATAACATTTCTCAAGTATTACTAAATGCTGATCTCATTACTTGAAAAATATGTGGTAGTAGAGATGATCTTCGGATTCAGTGTGCATGGCAGGGGATCGGTAGATAATAAGAGATAGGGAGATTTGTAGACACTTTCCTACCCAAGTTCCTTGGTTTAGTGACAAGTAAGGGCAGAAGAATCCACTGCTAGCTTAGTCACAACTTCAGAATTGCCTACTCTTGACTAATTTACCATCACATATATTTGGACTCTAAGCAATGTAAGAAACAGATTTATTACATTCTCTATATCCGTGTGTCTTTTAAATATGGTAAATAGTTTCTTTAAAATAGTAATATAATTCTAATGTAGCATTTACTACTAAATTTAATCCAGAAAAAAGACAACTTTCGAAAATCATAGGAGAAATTTTAACAGTTTTAACTTATTATTTACTATAAGGGATAACTATACAACTACATATGCAAAGAACACGGTTATCCTCAGGAATCTCAACGTTGGCTGTAAAGAAATCTTTCTAACAGTTAACAAGATGAAAGCTACAGCAGGCATGCTTTACTTGTAGCATATATGACACAATCATGAACACTGCAGGTCATCAAAAGCCAACACTTTATATCTCTATAATTTGTTAAATCATTTTCACTTGTGAAAAGATGCCAATATGATTTTTTTCATCATATTGATGTACGTAGAATACAATGAGTCCACCAGTTTTCACCTCCTAAAATATTTATTGTAACCAACAGTAATTTATTAAGCAATAAACCAGGAAGCTCATTAATGCAAAACCATTAATTTTCTTCTTCTAATATTATTATGAGAATGATTCCATTTTAATTTCAAATGTGAGTGGTTGATATAAGACTGCAGTTTTTATACCAGTAATTAAAGCATGATTACATTTTGTTTCTGTCAAATAGTTCTCAAGGCCTAATAATTTTTTGGCATGTTACTTTGCATTCTATTAACAATGATAATAATGCGGGAACAAATCACTGGTGCTTGTACGGCATCTGATGTGTGGTGGTTGTAGTGTAGGCTGTGCCGAGGAGCAAAGCACACAGCCATCCTTCAAGGGGCTTGCAGTCTAACTATTGACAAGTTCAAGTGTACTATCACACCGATGTCTTATAGCTACAGTGATTAAATCAGACCGCTTGTTATGTATGGCATTTGTAGTTCCACAATGGCATCAGTCCACCCTATCTCTTGAATACTAGTAAGGTATTCTTCAGATTTTACCTTTTGTGTTCCTCTAAGAAATAGTTCTTGTTCTTCAGCTTAACCTTAGTGCTCCTGTCATATGAAACTAGGTACTTTAATACTACCTAGTTAGTGCTGCATATATGTCTAGCAGGCTTAGAGAACTTAACAAATATTGATACTGTGATGAATCTTAACTCACTGTCACTCAGTACGTTCTCAAACTTATGATTGTAAATTTGAAGAATTCTTGGTTGAAAAGTGTTTCCTGAACATGCATGCTTACTAGAAAATGAATTACTGATGAATAATGACCCCCCTACACTCATCTATAGGAAGAAAGTTTGGAAAAACAACTATACTTTAATTATTCAACTTCTGGATTTCAAAGAAACATCCTCTCCTGTTAGTCCAGCTACAACAAAGCATAGACAAAGTTAATTTATTATATTTTACCAATCCTATACCTTATACTACTACCATTCCATAATGAATACATAAACACACACACACACACACACACACAGAGCTATTAAGTTGGTATAAATGATGCCTGAAAATTAAAAAAGAAAAATGAGATGCTGACATATGCAATATGTCTGACTCCTTCTTTGGGAAACTGGATTACAGAATGAGTTGGATGGATTTCCTCCCAAGCATTTTGAACACAGACTGACTCTTTCCTGGTGTCTATGTTTAGCAAGAACACTATCCACTCAAAATTGCTAGTCAATACCGAAAGAAACAATATGTACAGAAGGCAGAATATTGACTAGGGTTGGAAAAAGACAGACTATCTCATATATACAATGTAGAAATCTTCATCAGCAGGAGACAGAGCAAGTGTCAGAAAAAAATGTAATCTGATTGTAAATGTGTCGTCAACAAGAAAACCCTGTCCAGGAAAGGCAAATTGCTTATTAAAGCTATGATGAGTAGAAAGTAACGCAGGTGGAGAATGCTGGAGAGAGACAAATGAAGTTCAATCTGTGAATACCACAAAAATCACAGCTGCCCTTCACTCACGCAGTGGCTCCATCCACTCTGAGAGGGTAATCATCAAGACCATAGCAGCTGGCAGTGTCAGAGTCCTAAAACAGTGTTGGGCTTTGACTTACACGTCCGGTCAAAGCTCTTCCTTACATCTGCGAGCAGTTATACAAGGACAGCATGAATCCTAGAGGGCGCAGCTTGCAGAGTGCCGTCTCCCATCTTCATGCCTAGCGTTGAGTCGGGGATTCTTGAATCACACTGAGCTTCTTGAAACAGAAGCGGCAAATCAGAGTGTTCCAAGCAGAAGGGGCCCATAAGAGTGAGCAGAAGCAAGGCAGGTGCAAAGGAAAGCAAAGCTCTTGTTTGTAAACAACAGATCCATGAAAGCAAAGTTTGCACTTCACGTTGTATAACGCAGAAGGAATATTTCATTGCTACATTATTGGAGCAAGTGGCTATTATCTAGTTGGAAGACAAAATGCAGAATGAGTTAGAGACCTTCAAAACCTGGGCAGAAATCACCAAGACAAAAAGATTAAACAAGGATTGGTGCATAGTGTATGAAATTATAAAATATTGGTTTCTGTTGTAGACTGCCACACTAAATCGTCTCTCCAGCTCACTGAATTCTCTGGAATGAATCCCAAAGGCCAATTTTCCCGCCCTGCCAGATGCCCCTGTCTTCTGCAACCGTGTCACAAAAACCATTGTGGATAATCATAATGGAGATTAACAAAAGCAGGCAAATACCTCCCAAGATTTTAAGCACATGTGTACGGCAAGTGTTTCTGTCAGAAGAGTGAGAAATGGTGATGATGGCCAGGTGATAATAAGAAAAAGTCTACAGAAGGTGACAGATATGTGTTTTACAGTCTGGAAAATGAGGAACTTTGAATGTTGTCAAGGGCTGACTCTCTTTACCCCTGGAGAACCAGTAGGTGGCAAAGATACTTTGACTTTAGATTATTATTTAGGACACTGATTCTGAAAATGTGATGCCTAGAACAGAAGCAGCACTCCTATCTAGCATCCTGTTAGAAATGCACTTATGTTGAACCTCACACCAGCACTCTGAAGTGGAATTTCTAGATGATAGTTCAGCACTTTGTGACACACCACTACTCTGTGATCCTGATGATGCTGGTGACAAGGCCTGTCAAATACTTTTCTCCCATCTCTGGTATATTCCTCTAACCTGATGCTTCGGTCTTCAGATTTCGCTATTGGCACTTGCATAAGATCACTAGGAAATTCCATAATCTTGTCTCATGGTGTTCAGAAATGAGTTAAGATTCAAGCAAGTAGGGATATGTAACTTATTGTGAAACATATGCCATCATGCTCAAGGCCCTGGGTTCATCCCTAACCCCAAACCAAAGTAAACAATAGCTAGGACTCAGCTCAATTTTAAATGATCCTATATAAATTATTAACTGTAATTTCAAGGAATTGCAGTTATATATAGTCTTGACCCCATGAATGTTATCCAAGTATAAATAACAATAACCATGTCATAAATGCCACATATGGCCTATATGACCTAGAGATATCATTGATTTTGACTGGAAGTATAATAGAAATGATAAAATAGTTAAAAATGGTAAAATGTAAGAGCAGTGTACTATTTTGTTTTGTTGGGGTTTTTTTGACGCAGGGTTTTTCTGTATAACAGTCCTGGTTGTTCTGGAACTCCTTTTATAGAATAGGCTGACCTTGAATTCACTGCTATTCATCTGACTCTGCCTCACAAGTGCTGGGATTAAAGAAACACACCACTACCACCTGACTAGCAGTGTACTGTTTTTCAACTATAATTAAAATAATCAAACCATTCTTTTAAAAGTAGACAAGTGTGTATAGGTTCTAATTTCTGGGTGGAAATAAGGACAATAAATTAACTCAATAGCAATATTCAAATTGAATGGGTAATGGCTACCATAGCTTAAATTTCCCATACAAAGACTTCTGTACTTCAGCTGGGGTCATGACCAAAATCATGTGTGCTCGGAGTTAAGATAGCACTTTATAATGCTGGACTTTTCAAACTGAATGTCAAAAGTGCCGATTAAAATCAACTTTGAATCTATGACCTAAGAATGAAACGTATCTTTCCCAGACATATTATTTCGGCCTGTTGACAATATCTGCCCATTTACCCTTTCATGGGTAACATCATACAAGGCACACAGGAGTTAAATTTCTACCTGATCTCTTGTAGGGAATTTTTAGAAAGGCTTATCACAAGTCTATATCTGATTGTTAGCTTTTGAGAAAGTTTAAAAGTTTTAATTTGAAGATCAGACAAAACACCATGAAAAAATACTCTTGCATATTTAGCTAACCTTGCATGTAAAAACGGAGGCAAATAATCCCCCATTTGGTGATCCAGTGGGGATCATTGACAGGACTGTGGATCAGTGGTTACTTACAGGAGTACTGGAGACACTCGAGGACAGCTACACCACCAAAATGTTTACCACAGCTGCATGACAACTCACAGAAGCAGGAACCCTGGAGCTATCTTCAGGCCTTGCAGACAGTTTAATAGAGACTTTCTTGTAGAGATTTTACGAGAACTTTACAATATATGCCAAGTTTTTATTGAACAACTTTTAATTTCTAAACATGATACAAAATTATTTCAGTTGAACAAACAAAACCAGTGAAAGCCTGTGGTAAATGTCTACTACTAATGTCTGATACCCTTCATACTTTGTTAAGAGTCAGTCCTGTATGAGAAGAGGGTGATGTAAGGACAACTGTGCTGAGAAGGCAAAACTGAGCCCATATGGAACATATTAGAACATTAAGCAAATGATCCTAAATGGAAACCCTTAATGACTAGCTATGTTTGGCATCAACATTTTCCTGTAGAACAAAAAGCTATGATTCTTAATTGGTTGTTCATGATTAACCAATTAATCTTTTAGGCCAACTTTGCAGTTCTGGCCCTGAGTCAGGACACAAGCTATAAACTTTAGTCACAGGGTATTTTTGAAAGGATAGGGTGACAGATGCTAGCTGTTTCCACTTTATTCTCAGGGATGCTTGACCTTCCAGAGGGGGGTGGTCTCTCAAGTCTTCTTGTCCTACAACATCAGCATTCTCCCTCTGCTCCTCCAGTTTTAGATTATACATATGTACTCAGGTAAATTTTCATTCCAACCAATTTGAACAAATTTTCTTTACTTTTCTTGAAAGAGACCATTCTCATATAAATATCATCTAAGTAAAAATATGCTTATATAAAGGGAGAAGCCATCTTCAGAGAAGATGCTCACACAAATACTGTCATCCTAGAAGGAGAAAGAACATGAATTTCAGAGTTAAAGACACCAAGGCATGAAGCATGATCCTGCCATCCATGACCTAAGCACATTGCTTAGTCATTCTTGGCATCTGTGGCTTCATTTGTTTGATGAAATTTTGTAGTTCACAAGTTGTCAGACCAAATGAGGTCACAAATAATCTTGATGCAATATTTGGCATAACATTTTCAAATTCCAGATGTCATGGTAGCTAGGACAATGGTATAACTTAGATTTCTTCTTAAAGTGGTGGACTTTGTATATGCTTAGATGCAATAGTCTATAGCCTGTCAAGGATTTGTGCCAACCTTCCTGTTACACAAATGCAGTCAAAAGTAAATTTCAAGCTTCTCTTATATATACATGAACCACTTGAGTAATTATTATCAATAAAATGAAATAAGCTATATTGTTAAAAATCAACAACTTAAAATTGTGTGGATCCTTTTCCAGCCTTGTCATTAAACACCAGTAAGTTTCTTCAACCTTTTTTTTTCTATCACTGAGGTGTAATGTTCAGGTAACAATAGGAATGTGGAAGATGGCAGAGGTAAGGGGTGGGGGACTCAAAATTGCCATCTTGAAGTAATGAGCATTATTTACATTATTTCCACTGTAGAAACATGTATGTGGAATTTAGTGGCTACCCAATTAATTTAGGCTGAATTTATGTTTCTGTGCATGTATTTATGTGTATAATGTTGTAAGTGTGCAAGATTTATGTCATATGAAGCAATAAAGCTAGGAACATGTTTTATATTTCAGTCTAACTATGTATAAAAATGAACTATAATAAATTCAGTAAAAGTTTTAATGGAGATAATAAGATAGATCATATAAACACATAGTAGAAAATAATCGGTGACAACTCATCAGCAATATGTCTTACTGTGGTATAGTTTTCAGAATGTGATCTCTGTGCCAGCATCATCTGAGAACTTTTAGAAATACGAATTATTCGAGGTCTTCAGGGTTGGCTGTTGGTTAAGAGTCTGGCTGCTTCTTCCAAAGGACCAGGGTTCAATTCCCAACACCTATTGTGTGACTCTTAGCTGTCTGTAACTCCAGTTCCAGGGGATCTGGTGCCCCCTTCTGGCCTCAGTGGACAGTGCATCATGTGGTGAACAGGCATATGTGCAAACAAAACACGCATATATAAATTGAGTTCTTAATTGATCTAAACAATAAAAACCTGGAGTCAGATATAGAGGTAATTGCTGAGAGGATCAGAGAGAAGAAGGAACAAGTAAAAGCCAACTTTACCTCATTAGTTCCCCCCAACAGAAAGGAGAGCAAGTTCCTGTTTTTTTCCCACTTACATCCTCTCTCTGGCCAGCCATCTCACTTCCTGTTTCTGCCCAGCCATCTCACTTCCTGTTTCCGCCCAGCCATCTCACTTCCTGTTTCTCCCCCAGCCATCTCATTTCTTGTCCATCTGTACAGACCTCCTGACCTCTATGGTTAGCCAAGGCGCAAACTCCATCCTCTGACATTCAGATAAGCTTTATTTGTACAAGCAAGATATCATCACTACACACCACACACATACACATAAAATAAAAAAGGGGAAAAAGAATTTTGTTATTGTGAGCCTAGCCTTCATCAGATGAGCCATCTCCAGGACAGGCTCCAAAGCTGTGGAGAAACCCTGTCTTGAAAAACTAAATCATAAACAAAAACAAAACAGGAAATACAAATTCTGGATACTTTCTCCAGAAAATATGAAGTAGGATCAGAACATCTTGTGTTTTGTCAAATTATGCAGGGAATTCAAGACACACCAAAGCTTGGTAAGCAGAATATTTGCTTATCATTTTTTTTTCTTAGAGTCCCTAAGTTGATAAAACTTTCTTCCTGAAGAAGCCATAAGTGTAAATTTTTCTACAGTAAAGAATTTGATAAGTAACTTCCTTCAATATTTAAAAAGCTATTTTTATCCAGGGACCATATGTAAAGAATGCATGGGCTTATAAAGAATGTGTTTTGAATAGTTCTTCACAGAGCCTTGAGGTCTGTAAGTTTTTCAGAAATATCCTGCCTTTGTTTCACATACTGGAATCCACTGGTTTGGGGTCAAGTTCAAAGAGTAAGTCAAAGACAGGATGCAGCCTCAGATACAGGGTGAGGTCCTCAACACCTTTCCTACCCTTGTGTTATTCAGTGCACCAGCCTTCAGTGTGTGCTGCGTTCCTGATTTCTTCATGGACAAGTCCACACTCAAGCAAGTGCTCATTCTGCGTCCTTACCACAATATTCATGTTCCAGTCACTTTTTATCACTATTTGAAGAGAGAATTTTCTATCAGAAAAGATAACTCAGATAAGATTGCAGGAGATAATGTTAAATTTAATCTATTGAAGAAATAAATTAACTGTTTACTTAGTTTGTTAGATAAAATAGAAAATAAAAGTACAGTTATCTTTTCTTTTTTGTGTGTTTATTTTTATTTAAATTAGAGACAAGCCTGCTTTACATGTCAATTCCAGCTCCATCTCCCTCCCCTCCTCCACTGTCCCCCTCCCAAACAGGCTCCCCATCCCCCCACTGGATCCCCACTCCAATCCCCAGGTAGGGTGAAGCCCTACATGAAGGATCTCCAGAGTCTATCATTTCCTCCAAGAAGTCAGGATCGGAGATTATCACTCATTGTGGGATGGGTACCCAAATCCATTTGTATGCCAGGGACCCATAGATTGCCTAGGCCTCCTCACTGACGCTTCCATCCAGGGGTTCTGGATCAGTCCCATGCTGGCAACCCAGTCATCAGTCTGGGGACCAAGAGCTTACCCTTTTTCAGGTCAGCTGTCTCTGTGGGTTAAACAAGCCCAGTCTTGACTACTTTGCTCATCAGTCCTCCCTCTCTGTCACTGGATTCCAGAAGTTCAGTTCAGTGTTAGCTATGGGTGTCTGCCTTTGCTTCCATCAGTCATTGAATGAAGGTTCTAGGATGGCATACAAGGAAATAGTCAAACTCATTTTGAGGGATGGGCATTTAAGGCTGTCTCTCCACTATTGCTTAGTTTGCCAGTTGGTGTCATCCTTGTAGATCTCTAGAAATCTCACTAGTGCCGGATCTCTCCTCAAACCTATATTGACTCCCTCTATTATGGTATCTCTCATCCTGCTCTCCCCTATTCTTTCCCCTACTTGACCTTTCTTACAGTGACACATTCTCACATTTATGGAGAGGATAGAATAAAGAGTATCATGTTAGTACTTCCTTTATATTACAGAAGCAAAGGTGAGCAGAAGATGAGGCAGTCAGGAAGCTCGTAATCAAGCCTGTGAGTGTAAGCAATGGACGTGCTTGGTGCTCTAGATTGCAATTCTTGTAAGAAGTTAAAGAGAAGTCCCTTGTTAGGAAGAACAGAAGACTGTTTTAGTTCACAAACATTCTATATGTTCTCTCCACTCATGTTTTGCTCATAACCATGAAACTGTGCTGACAAAAGAAAAATTTGTTGGACGCAGCTTTGAGCTAATTTCACTCAGCCTTCCAGTGACTAACTATTATTTAAAAGTGCTAACAGCAAAGCCATTTCTTACCACCATTGTCACCCACATCACCCTGCTCTCATCCTTTTATGAATCCTTGATTATCTAAGGGGACACAGAACCTGGCTGTGAGAGTACTCTTTTATTTTTATAACAACCCCTTTTCTGAACTTGAAAGACCCAGACAACTGCTGATTACCAGGCAGAACACACAGTTTCTCATAGTGTACCTCTTAATGCCATATGCATTCTGAGAAATATGCTGAAAATCAAAATTTGGCATGGGGTCAATTTGAACTCCAGGCTTCACTGATAGCCCATATTCACTGGTTATCTGGTGTCAGGAGTGGATGTGCCACCATCTCAAAGAGGATGCTGCAGCGCTCTCTCTCTCTCTCTCTCTCTCTCTCTCTCTCTCTCTCTCTCTCTCTCACATACACACACACACACACACACTTATACACACACAATCTACATACTCTCTCCTTGGAATACAAGCAAAAGTAAGGAAATTGGCTGTTTATCACAGTGCCATAAGCTGTATGGTTGGTGCCTTGGATACATTTGAAAGAACATATAGGCACCTAAGAACACTCAGTCCTAAATGGGTTGTCTCCCTCAAATCCCTCCCATCATGACTGAGGGAACCCTTTAGAAGAGGAGGCAGAAAGAGTAAGAGCAAAAGGGAATTAAGGAAAACAAGACCCTCTACATTAACTTGAATAAAGTTCTTATGAACATACAGCAATGGAGGCAGCATGTACACGGGCTGGATGAATATGCACCAGACCCTTTGTGTATATATTATATTATATTTTCCAGTTTAATGTTTTTATTGGATTCTTTAACATCCAAATGACTGGGTCTCTCTCTCCCTCTCTCATGATTTATCTTGGGCTCTTTTCCTAGTGTTTGTTTGTTTTGTACAATTCCAATGTGTTAAATTTTGTTTTATCTTATTATATTTATTATATTATTTTGCTTCAAAGCCTGTTTGTTTGCTAATGAGAGACAGAAAGGAAGCTGATCTAGGTGGGAGGGGAGGTAGGGAAGAGTAGAGGGGAAGGAACATTAATCATGATATTTTATGTGAGAAAAAAATCTATTATTATTAAAGAAGCAAAAGAAACACCTGTTTTCTCAAACTACAAAATAACAAAAGAAGGCACCACATTGCTACTGTGGAAACACAGAAAGTAAATATGAGTATTATTGAATGGAAGAGGTCACCAGTGTCTCTGTGCTGTACACATCCTTACAACAGAAGCATCTCCCCTCTTTTGACTTTTAAGCAGATACAAAGGCATGCTATGTATTTAGATTATGGGAATGAGGAATTTTAAAAGTTGACATAGTGACTTTATGTTGAGGTCTTTGATCCATTTGAACTTAAGTTTTGTGCATGGTGATAGACATGGATCTATCTGCAGTCTTCTACATGCCAGCATCCAGTTATGGCAACACCATTTGTTGAAGATGCTTTCTTTTTTCCATTGTATAATTGTAGCTTCTTTGTCAAAATCCAAGTGTTCATATGTATCTTGGTTAATATCAGGGTTTTCAGTTTAATTCCATTGGTTTACCTGTCTGTTTTTATGCCAACACCAAACTGTTTTCAGGACTATAGCTCTATAATAGAGCTTGAAGTCATGGCTGAGAGGCCAGCATGGGAATGATCCGGAGCCCCTGATTGTGGGTGTCAGGGAGGAGACCTAGGGCTTTGGGTAGTAGATTAGTATGTATCCCTAGCACAAAAATGGACTTTGGGTGCCCATCTCACAATGAGGGATGTGCTTTCTCAATCTGGACATTTTGGGGAGGGCCTGGGCCTTTCCTGGAACAAAATGACAGAAAGAGATTCCCCAGGGAGGGCCTTACCCTCCCTGGGGAATGGAGAGGGGCTGGAAGGGCTGGTGGGGGGGAGTGGTTGTGGAGAGGAGGGAGAGGGAGCTGGAACTGACATTGGAAGCAAACTTGTTTCTAATTTAAATATAAAATAAAAAAGTGTTTCAAAACAAAAAGTTGACAGAGAAGCAAGTTCCAAACTTGTATCTACAGAATATGAGAGTAAGACAGAGAGCAGGGAAGAGAGAATGTGGTTTTATTTTTAATTTTAAAGCCCGATATTTAAATTTGAACAATATAGTCAAAATTTGCAAGAGCATCCTTGTGCTTGCTTCCAATTTTTGAATATTTTTAATTTCTGTGATTGCTTTCACAAATTAAAGTCTAGTATCTAGAAACTGAATTCTAGCAGGTGGATGCTATCGCAATTTTTTAAAGTGTATTTTACAATATTTACTAGCTGGCCTGCTACAGAATGTGAGCACACTTGAAAATGACATGAAACAAAACACTATGGGAAACACAAGTCACATTCCACCACGATCAGAGGTGAAGATCAAAAGAGTGCATTAATTCACTGTTACCTTTATGTTTTGTGGTAACAAATGGAGGGCATGTTCTATATCTTGTCATTTAACATCTCAGAAAATCCTCTGTTATGCACTTGGTCCAGCAAGAAGACTGCAAAGCCAATGAAACTCAGTTTGAGTCCAACAAATATGCATATTTTGGTGCATATGCAAATTCATTTCAACAAAATGTGCTTTTGGGAAACTTGCTCAGAGTTCTTTAAAAAAGCCTCACAGCATTCCCAGATCATGGAAGTGCTCCTAGTACAGAAATCCCTTCATACCCTTGAAATTAGTTGCAATTAAACTCAGACTGTGCATGGTCAAATAACAATATGTATTCTTGCTCTGCTTAAAGGTGATTGCAAAGACTGGGCCTGATAGTGATGTCTTTTGGGATTCAATTTCAAAGCTCAAGCATTTAAAGTTTCTGTTTCTCTCTATCAAGCATTTTTTTTTACTTTTTTCAGTTTCTTCATGTATATAAAGAAATAACTATGTTTTAGCAATACCAAATATTTACCTAAAATATACCCATGCTGTCAAGAAATACTGCCATCTCTGTAAGTCTAGAGCAGACAGGTAAAAGGAAGTAAATCAAAAATTGCCTCACAAATTCAAATTCAACAAGTGCACACCAGACACCTGTGTGGAGTCTCAGTCAAGAGATCAGTTCATAACACAGATGAGCTTCCTTTCCAATTCACTCTGGGTCTTAAACTCAGCATTCCTTTCAGGTACCTTTGATACCATCCTGAAAGATCAGGATTCCTTATGCTTTCTTCCTCTTATCACAGCTTTCCTTTTGTCACAATTATGTTCTTATCAAATATGAGATATTCCCCAAACCTGCAAAGAGGAAGGTTTAGTGCCAATGCTTAGTCCTCAATTGCATGTATTATCTGATAACTGCTGCAAAAAATACCCCCAAAAAACCCAAAAAACAAAAAAAAATTAGCCCTGAGCTAAACAGCTGAAAACCTTTGAAGATTGTGGCAGGAATTATAGGAAAACTCCAACAAAAATTTATGGGGATATTGCAAAAGGGTGCTTATGGTTTTAAACATTGAGTGAGGCATAGACAAAAATTACTGCACACATTCTAACAAATATTTTTCTGAAGAAATCTCTAACATTGTTTGTATTTTATAAGAGTTGGAAAGAATCAATGACTTTCTGAAAGTCTATATTCATAAAATATAGAACAGTTGCTCAAAGTCAGGGTTCTGCAATTGCACTCTCTCTGTTTAACTGACTGTCTCACTGTAAGCCATCTGGACACCCCTTTTGAACTTCTGTGGTCAGTTCAATTTTCTTTCCTTTTGTTATAAGAACACCTTTTAATCATGGGAAACTCTTTAAATAAGGCCAACTGGGGCTAGAGATGATAACTTGGAGGATCTTAGACACAAAAATATAAATTAGGTAAATTTTTATATTTTCCTGATGTTGAAAGATTGGGTAGAAGAGAGAGGGCATGGTATACAAAATCTTTACCCTTAAATTCTTGATATGTAGAAACAATTATTTTCCAAGGAGTTTGCATTTTTTATTCCTGGATGAAGAGCATAGTGAATTTACCTGGGGAAACTGTTTAAATGTAGATTTAGTGGGATGTAACTATATTCCTAGGGAAATCATGCAATCTATGCATTGATCTCAACAATTCCTTAAGATTATGGGGGTTACCCTCTGCTCAATGGGAGTAAATAAGTCCCCTTAGGAGTTGGAAGTTTTACCACTCTTTCATCTTTATTTTATTCTGTTTTTTTATTTTTAGGTTGGACTACAAATAAAATGTTTCACCACAGTGTCATTATATGCATAATTTTCTCCGTTCCTAATGTAATAACCCACACTAGCTAGCTATGTGTATAAACAGTGGAATATTTGATGGCAATAACTTTTGACCCACCCACTTACTTCTCCTGAAGTTACACAACAAAATAGAAAAGGACAGAAATATGACTAAATTTGGTATTGCACAAATTGGATTGGACAAGTAGAATAAAACTCATTAGAGGTTAATGTACACTTCTATTATTAAGGTTGTTTGTTAAGGTCATGAAGCCAGATAAAATATGCATACCAGAAGTAAAATTTATCTATACAAATGATCTCATCTCAATTGTTCTGGAGAATGTGTAATGATCTGGTGTTCCTTGTTTTTGAAATAAACTATTTCTCTCTGGAGCTACATGCACCTTAGTATTAGAAAGTGAGGCAGCACATTATTGGTAGCAGGGTCATGGAGGTAGGCATGTGCTTCCCCTGGTACAGGCAAACACTGTGGCAGCTGACCATGGTGTTAGACCTGTAAGAAACTGCACTGTTTGTTTTCGACTATAAGGGAAGCCATGTCTACTCGGGGTTGTTTAGCTTTGAGTCAGAAATGTTCCAAAGAGGCTCATATGCTAAGTTTGGTTGGGTAGCTGATAGGGCTTGAAGGAAGTAGTTAGGTCATGAGGTGTTCAACTTCATCCATGGATTAGTCTGTTGATGCATTAATAATCTGATACCATCATCAGGTGTCAGAACTTTCAGAGTTGACTCACAGTTAGAGTTAGTAGATGACAGTGTATTCATAAGAGCTATGTCTCATCACAGTCCTTTCCTTGTGGCTCCTCCTCTCCACTTCCTGCTGCCATGGGGTGTTCTCTCTGCCATGACTATCACCATAACCCCACGGTGATGGGGCCAGAGAAGATGGAAAAGTAGGAAACTCAGGATTCGTGGAGCAATGAAATGGGGCCTTGACTTAATATGGAAACAAAGTCAAAATTGTCACCAAGTGTTAGTTAAGTAGAGGAGAAAAAACAGACCGATGTGATACTAAGCATATGTAAGAGAATAATATCGTGTGGACTCCTCAATAAACCTTTCTCTTAACTCCTCTTCATAATGAATCTTATGAAACATTTACTTAAGCCAGATCCTGATTATACAACCATAGACAAATACAGAGGTGTGGGGTGGGACATATAACTGAAACTCTGTAAAAATTAGAAGGAAATGTTACTAACTTCAGGGGGAAAGCAGATATTTACCCAGACATCAAATTTCATTCTACAAGTCTATAAAGGATAGGGAACGCTCACATATCACATACATATTTGAATATGGCTTTTAATCTAAGGTGAAATGGAAATTTTCTTATAAATCTTTGTATAAGAAATCCTGAAAATTACATCAAACATTATTTTATAATACGGTTTTGTAAAGTACAGTGGAATTGCGGCAATAAATAGTTTGTCTCTTCCCTCTTCTGTTGACTTAAGAAGATATGTTCCTATGAATTATCTCAGGTCATACACTTCAGAGCAATTAAAATGTCAGAGTAATTAACTATCCTGTTAGAACTCCTGTTTCAAATATGAACTGTTCACATATTTTTCTACCTAACTGCCTACCATACACCTTCAATGATCTTGGGATAAAAACACACAAAGTTGCCACCCAAACTATAAACATTGGAAACAGTACTTATTTGTTTAAAAGACTCCTAGAGTTCAACCTGTACTTTCTACACTTGTGTGACATGTACTTGAATCTAATTTCAAGGGGAAGAAGACCCTAGTCTTTTACTTAATACTTAAAAATTCTATTAAAATTCTGTTGGGACAGTATAACGTTTGCTGATTGTTTTAGCTATTGAAAACAAATGCACATGTAAAGCTGAACCCAAATCTATCTGTGATGCTTGCAGAACATTTAAATGTATCTTTCAGTGTGTATATGCGGGTCCATAGATATATGTGCTACATGTGTGGGTATTCTCAGAGGCCAGAAGAGAGAATCAGACACATAGGAGCTCTAGTTAGAGATGATTGGAGCTGCTCAGCATGGGTGCCAATAAGTGAGCTCAGGCCCTCTGGACAAATGGAAAGATGTGTATTTTTCGCCCTCTGTATTTGCCTGTGTGGACAAATTTCCAAATATCTGCTCCTTGCTGTCTTAGTACCTGGACAAACATTGATTTGCCATTTTTGTTTTTGTTTGGTTTGGTTTATTTGTTTTAAACTTTTGAATAATTACAAAATAAAATAATAGCTGCTTATGGTGTGTGGTTAGAAAAAATCAACTCAGAAAATGTGTTATGCTGTGTTTCTAACATTTCCACAGCTGCTAGTTTCTAAAAATAAAGGATCCTTTTTGTTTCTTCTTTCTTTTTTACATTTTTACTGTATCCCCAATGTTGTGATGCTGGGCATGAAATGATTAGGGAACTCACACTCTGCCTCTAAAGAATATAAAATTACCCTGAGCACCTTTCTGTTTGCTTCTACTTGATCTTTGCCTAATGTTGAACAGAGGTGAGCCCCAGATACTCAAACTCTCCACTCCTAATGGCCACAAATGGATTTTTTGAAGTTGGTAGCAGAAAAGTACTACCAGCAAATCACAGAATAAATGGCATTCTAGGTTATTAGCTATGACTGAGTTCATTCCTAATGTGTATGAGGTTTCTTCTCACAGGATCACCTCTTCCCCTCTGCTCCGCTCTGCTCTGCTTCCCTCCCCTCCCTTCTCCTCAGCTCCCCTCCCCCTCCCCTCTCCTAGCTCCCCTCTCTTCCACTCCATTCTGCTCTGTTCTCCTCTGCTCTCCTCTCCTCTCTTCTCCTCTGCTCTGCTCTCCTCTGCTCTGCTGTCCTCTCCTCTGTATTGCTCTCCCTATTCCCCTCCATTCTCCTCTTTCCTCCTTTCTTGGTCTAGCCGGACTCTCCCTTCCATCTTTACACTAAAGGGAACCTGCTTTACCCACTGTAAAACTCATCTCCCTTCTTGGACTAAAGTGCTCTTCTGTGTAGTTCTTGGAACATTGCTTTGCCCTTTTTGGTCTGAGGCCTGCAAACAATCCATACCTCACTGACCTGATTCAATTTTTCAGTCTGCTGCCCTTCAGCTTCTGCCCTTCTTAACTCAATCTGTTGCATATTATTTAAACTTCTTTAAAAGACCTCCTCATTCTATTTATCAAAACACACAGAGACACACACACACATACACACACCATGCACACTCACACACACACACACACACAGGAACACTGTCTTATAACTCTAGGAAGCCTCTCAAAATGAACAATAAATATGTACTTATATGATACATGAGAGTTAAATAATGATTCTCATGACACTCATTAGTTCTCTTACCGAATACCCTGCATTTATTGTGTGTGAGATAGGCATAAAATGATATTTCATTTCCCATGAACATTAAAGATAACAACATATTAGTATTCTTTGCTTAATCAGAAAAATTACACATTTAATCATGAAAATGGAAATTATGTTTTACAAGTATGATGATTACATAAGAAATCAGTAAAGGTGTGCATGTCTATATGAGCATATGTGTACTAGAAAGGAAGACAACACAGAAAGACAAGTACAGATTATGAAGGAACTGGGTGATAAAAGATGCCAGAGAAGAGAAATATTTGATTTATAAAGAACTTCATATCATAATAATCCCCTTTCATACTCTGATCTGCCCACCCTTCCCTGAGAACATTCCATCTCTTGTGCAATCATTAGTCCTTCTATCAAAGTGTGCTTTGTATAAATATTAACTCATGTTCAAAGAAGCAAGCAAGCATGCACGACATTGAAATCTATTTTGCTCTGCTAGGCAGGTGATACATTAGATCTCTCTGTTTGGCTCTCTCTCTGCCTCCCTACAATGTTCATAGCGATGCCATTTGCACTGCAGTTTCAGATAAATTCCCGTCTAATTATAAGCTGACACTCTGGGACTTTCATGGATCTGCAAACTAACAAGTCTCTTCTCTGTTCAGCACTGCTAAATTGCCTAAAGTCTGGCTCTGATTGCAGAATCCATTGAAGAATTATACTTCATAGTTTATTTCTTTCTTTCTCCCATTTCACTAAATGATCTCCACTGTTTTCTAATTCCTTATATAATACAGTAAGGCCCAACCTCTGCTATGTAGGTGACTGAAGTCTCCTGCCTGCACTTCCCACACACCACTCATTGCCATGCATGTGACTCCATCCTGTCCTCTTTCATGTTCCGCATGTTCCTGAGAAGTTTTTGCCTTCTCAATGAGCTTGTCTGTATCTCTGGCTGAGCACTCCTCCTGGAATCATCTAATCACCCATTTTTGCCACACAAGAGTTGATGTATAGACATTTTTATGATTAGACATACTCAAGATGTGGAAGGTCTCTGAGGCATCAAGTTTCCCAACTCTCATCACAATGAATGGAATATTTAGAGTGGACTAAGCTCAGTACATGGTCAAGTTGATTTAAGAGGGAGTTTTGCTTAGATGAAAGAAGAGTCAATGGTAGTGATTGAAATCTATGTCAAATATCCTACTGCCATTGATGACCTGGGATACATGGTCTCTCAGAGGAACTCATGAATGTAAATAGTGCTCTGCTCTTCTGTCTAGACTTTATTTTTCCCATTCTAAGTAAGTAGACATGAGGCCAACAGCAGTGGTCATACTTTGTGCATACTTTGATAAGAGTATGCAGGATGTACAAGACAATCACAGTAACAATTTGAAAGATGTTAGTTGGTGTCTACATTCATCAGTTTCATAGCTTATAACTCAATTGCAGAATCTCCAAATATTGGGGATTTGCTTGAGGGATTAATTATACTTGTGTTATTGTGTTTAAGACTAAAAGGTTTGAGTTAATTCTGTTTCCATAAACTTGATAGTTCTGGACCTGAGATGGATCCCAGTGCCATGGAGAGGGTTTTAGTTCATAGTGTCTTTAGCCTTTATAGTTAAAACTGTTCCTTATACTGAAATTAATTGCCCTTTGGAGAAGTTAAGCCCAGCGTTGGGTCTTAGATTTCCCACATTAAACTATGACTCTTACTTCCTACTTGTTAAGAGAAGCTTTTTCTTTGAGAGGAGCCTTCCCGCACGCATGGTTCTAGATCCGCATGAGTCCCAAATAAACACACAGGAGGCTATATTAATTATGAAGCTGTTGGCCTTGCTTGTCTCTTACTGGCTAGCTCTGCCTTAAGTAATTACCCCATAATTGTTAATCTAAGTATGTCTCTTACCGGAGAATAGTTCCAGGCTTCCTACCCCCAATGGCGTTACATGTTGACTCTCTTGTGTTTCCCCTTCCCAGAATCCTCCTCGACTCCCAGTCCCTCCTATCTAGGTTTTCTATTGGCCAGACAGTACTTTATTGACAAATGCACAGGCAAATAACAGGACTTCCCCAACATCTCCTCTTTTCTGTTTAAACAAAAGAAAGGTCTTAATTTTAACATAGTCAAATTGTATATGACAGAACAGTTATCAAGTAAGAACATAGTTACAATATTTTAGCAAGATTTAAAGAAAATATCATCCATCCTATCCTTGTGAGTCCAAAGTCCTATATGTAGCTTATCTTTTATCATAACTAAGGAAAACTATAATTATAACTATCTGTCTTCAACTCCATCAAAGACCACAGAAGGATAATATATAAACACTAGGATTGACAGAGACATCTTACTGCCTGGACAGTCACCCGAAGTTCCTCTGTAACGTTGGGGCATCCATCTTCAGCCCATAGGCCACAATGTGTCTGGAACACTTCTCAGCAAAGCAGGAAATTTCAAACTGTCCATCTGCATTGGCAGTCTGTCAGTCATTTTTCTGTGTCCTGCAGAAAGTCTGGTAGACTCTTCCATGAAGCAGGAACCCTGTAAGACTGAGTTCAGCAGTCACTTTCCTGTGGGTCCTGCATGTCCAGTTTATACAGCAACAGTCAAACAGTCTAGGCAAGAGCAGTTTCTTGCCCAAATGGCTAATCTTGCCATGTTGAAAGCAAACTCCATAACAAGTTTCTTCGATGCCCATCTTCCTCTCAGACGTAATTGGTGCTGCCAGGAGCAGACATTTCTCATTGTCAAGAAAAACCCTAAACCATTTTAAATGCCATGTTCTGAAGGTCTTTGAGAGGTTTGAAGACTGTCCATCTCAAATATATTTTTGTATATCTAGAAAACCTAACTTACCTAACTATAAATTCTAACTATTATAAGTAACTATCTATAGTCTGTATTTAATTATGCATTACATTTTAAAAGAACAGTATAAGTACAATACTTAGTCAAGAGGAGAAATATACTCATCACAAAATTGACTTTGAATTTGTATCAATAAATGAAAAACAATACCTATATCATAATTCCCTTTTTTACCATTAAAAAGGATTGGCTGTGATCATTAGCCAATTATAAACAATCCCATTTAAATGAAAACAAAGATTTATAAACAAGATGGGAATTGGGACGTCGCTCATTCCAAACTGCTTCCTGCTGGAAGGGGGCGCTGTTTATACCATGGGGACAATGACAAAACTCAGAAACCTGTATAAGTCCATATTTTCGGGTCTGTAAAGCTGTATCATCTTAGCTGTCTCAGTCGTTGGAACACCTGGTCCACTGCTTCCGGGGGTCTTGGTTCGTGAAACCACAGAAGCCTGGAAGGAATTCTCAGCTTTTCATTTTCTGTAGAAACATAAGCAAATCCTCCTTTTCCAAGTAACATATCCTTATACTTAAATTTTGAGGTCAAGGCATTTTCAAAAGATAGAAGTTGTATTAATTTAGCAGCATTTATAAGCAAGTGTACTTTAGTAGCAGTTCCTTCCTGAGCAAGCAAAAAACTGAAAAACACAATAGCGTACAGTATCCAGACTCTCTGTGTATTTTCCATCTTTACGTGGCTTATTTATTTATCTATTATTACTTTATTTATTTTACTTTTATTTATTTTTCTTTGAGACAGGATTTCTCTTTGGAAATCTGCCTGCCTCTGCCTCTGGAGTAAATCCTACTGGCGTGCGCCACCACAACGGCGGCTTTTGTATTTATATACCACTTTGTCGTTTCATTTTCTCTCTCAATCTCACGTATATTTTTAAACACACTGTAAACCTTTAGAGATTTTTCTTTATCCAAGTCTGACTTTACTGTAAATCTTTATGTTTTTCTGGCCAAGTGTCTTATCTGTAAAACTGTGGCTGTTTTAAACTGCCGTTTCAAGATGGCGGGCGTAAGCGTGATTCCAGCTTACCGCCTCAGTCCATGCTGACATCCAGCAAAAGCTGCCACTTCCAGCTGTACGTACACACTTTTCAATCGTTAGCAGAGTCTCTTAAAACAACCTTGCTAGTTTTTTTTCTTTTTATGCCGAGTCAGGAAGACTCCGGTAAGCGAGCCACGTGAATCTCGGCTTGTCGCTAGCAAAACAGAGCACACCTGAGAAAATGCTGCTACCAAAATCTATGCTTCTCTCCGTTCTTCTGTTTCTAAAATTCCTTTAAAGCTTTTGTTGTTTTGCGTGGAAATTCAATCCCACTCCTGACAACCATTATGTTAAGAGAAGCTTTTTCTTTGAGAGGAGCCTTCCCGCCCGCCTGGTTCTAGATCCGCATGAGTCCCAAATAAACACACAGGAGGCTATATTAATTATGAAGCTGTTGGCTTTGCTTGTCTCTTACTGGCTAGCTCTGCCTTAAGTAATTACCCCATAATTGTTAATCTAAGTATGTCTCTTACCGGAGAATAGTTCCAGGCTTCCTACCCTCAATGGCATTACATGTTGACTCTCTTGTGTTTCCCCTTCCCAGAATCCTCCTCGACTCCTAGTCCCTCCTATCTAGGTTTTCTATTGGCCAGACAGTACTTTATTGACAAATGCACAGGCAAATAACAGGACTTCCCCAACACCTACTTTTCAACAATTTCTCCTGAAACAGAGCACTTTATGACTAACACTCTGACAAAGGTCCTAAAACTACTGGTTTGAGAGTAACAGAGCCTTTCCTTTCCATCATCAGTCTCCACTCCTAATAAATCCCTCTGTTGCAACTCCTCCATTGGGTTCTTTCTGTAAACCCCAGGGGACCCAGACATAGGTCAGGCTCTGTGTTTCTATCTGTAGTCATAGCTTGTCTTTGTTCTGATTGCCTCTTTGAAAGAGTTGCATGCTGTTGAAAATTCTGCTTCTTGAGACACAGCTATAATGGGCTGACAACAGGTTCCTGCTTCCCCAGAAGAAGTGTCAACCCACACACTGACTGCAGGAAAGCAAGAGGAGGTAGGGCTTAACATCTCATAGTGTGATTTCTTCAAATCTTTGTGAAGCTTTTTTGATCATTAGTTGGCAAAATGTTAGAAAATTTGTTAATTGTCATATTCTCTTGCCTCTGGGGATAGTTTTATGATCCAATATTAAATACAAGTTCAGGAGGAAACATTAAGAACAAGGTTTAGGGTCTGGGGAAATGGTCAGTTAGTAAAGTGCCAGACCCTCCCACAAGCAGGAGAACTTAATTGTTGAAACCATGTAAAAGAATCCAGACATGGTAGCCTTGTGCCTAAAATCCCAGGCCTGGGGTGTGTATCTACAAGTGAGTCCCTGAAGTTCGTGGTCTGTCTAGCTCAAGTCAATTGACGAGATTCAGGTTCAGTGAGAAAGTTTTAATCACAAATAAAAGTGAAGAGCCATCAAGAAAAGACACTGGCATTAATCTGGTTCGCATACATGCACACGCACATGCACACACACACTCACAGAAGCACATATACACATATCTAATTTTTAAAAATTGTGTTTCTAGAAAGATGTATTTGATACTTAGTACAGTTTCAGGCACCAAACGTTTGAAAGTGTGAATTTCTGACGTGTGTGTGTGTGTGTGTGTGTGTGTGTGTGTGTTTGGTATATACTTGTATACATATTCATGGTTTTGATGTGTGTGTGAACATATGTTATCAAGTTGTGCAGTAGCAACTAGCCATCAAGCTCCTGGTTTCCTTCTTTCTCACCCTCTGCAACACCAGGATTATAGGGATGCCCAATTGTGCTGTAAGTAAATACCCCAGAACCAAATGTAGGTCTTCATGCTCATGTGGCAACCATTTTACCAACAGAGCCATTACTTAACCCTTGGTTTAATTGATTTTTAATTTTCTTTCATTTGATTTGTATGGTGGAGAAAAGACAAGCGTGGACTTTCCAAAAAGAACAAATATTAACAGTATCTTCTTGGACTTATATACATAACTGTATTTTTGTATTGTAAAAAGGAGTATTTTGAAGTTTTACAAAATTATTAGCTTGAATCAAGTATTTCCTTTACAATAAACTAAGTTTCACTTTATATCAGTTACTTTTAAAAGAAAAATGTTGCTTTTGAATTTGAATAAGCCAGTCTTCTTAAATACAATGCTAAGACTATCTTTTAAGCTTTCTATATCATGTGAGCCTTTGGGTATTAGCCAAAGAAAGGGAATTAGTTTGATTTAGAAGGTTTAAGCCAAATCCAATTTTTAGATTTGTCTGTAAACATAGACTCAGTAGTGTTTTCTTTTAAATTGCTATGTTTCTACAGTTGCTGTTATGCCACAACAAAATGACATGAGATAACAAGACAGGGAAAAATAAATCTCACATATAAAATTGATCTTGGTATTTATTGTAGGTTTGAAACTGAAAAATCCTCTTGTCAACTTTAAATCCCATTTCCAGGTTCATCTGACTTTGTTACTGTATACCTGAAAGTGGGGCATGGCATTGTAAAGAGAGTGCAGAAGTAATAGCTCCATTCTATTCCTTTAACTCAAGACATAGTTACTCTCTTTGGATTACAGAATCATACTATTTACAATGCACAATTATTTATGTTAGTACAACATACCATGATAGTCCCTGAAATCATGGTACAGTAATTGTAATAATACTACTTAGAAACCTCACTATTAATACTCAAAAATACAGCTCAGGTGCCCATTTAAGGGCTAAGATGGGAAAGCTTCCTGTGGCCTCAGGGTAGGAACCCCCTTCCATGGCTCCTATCACTAGCTGCACTCAGGGTTATGATATGGAACAACTTCAAAAACAGTATTTACACCTGGTCATTCAGAATGGCAATTCTGGAATACACAGCCTGAAAACTCCAAAAATAATGACCCAGCAGGACCCACGGATGTATGCCTGTGATTCATAACTAAGCCATTGGACTCTCTGATAGGGCAAACTCTCAAATGTTCACTATGTCAGGGCACAAATGGAGAAGTAGGGAAATAGAGCAATTGACACAGTGATAATGCATCTTCACTCACTGTTGGCATCTTTGGGTGTCGCCTGTCTTTTCCAGGAAGCACATCTCAATCTTTGTGACTTTCCTATAAGTTCACACATTACCATAAGGCAGATTTTGTTTTCTCAATAGAGAAAACAGAGGTGAGCAGGAATGAGCTCGCTCAGACTTTTACTCCTTGATTTTAGTTATCTGTAGGGGACCTCAAGCTTGAGGAAGAGCTTCATCTTCTCCAGACCAAAGACGTGGGACTAGACCTTTAATTCCATCCCCCCTCTCCTAGTCCAGCACTCATTCAGCAATATTTTGCTTCTGCTTCAAGTTCTGATGAATTCCAAACTAAAATTATCTTTCCAAACAAAGCGTTTATCACACAAATTCTTCCTGGATAAACATGTCATTCAAAACTCTTCACAATTTTTCTAAGTAACAGTTGTCTCATACCCCTCTGTGTATTATTATTCAGTTACTCACATTATGATCAAGCTACCACTCAAGGGCATATGTGACAGAATGCCAGCAGAAGGCTGTGCCTCCTATGTCATTGTGGGAGTGGGCACCATATTTTTTCTTTTGACCTCTGAGGCCTGGGACACTCTCAGGAGGATGTTTAGGCAACCAACAAGTATTTACTTAAAAAGTTTTATTCTACTCCACAAACTTATCTCCTCCCAGTTTCTTCCATCTTCCATCATTTATAGTATTATTCTGCCTTTTCTCTACTTACAAATCTGCAATGAGTTTCATTACATATAAAATAACTATGAATCTCTCTTTCTGATATCTGAGGTAGCTATGGGTCATCCCTTCATCTGTATGTCCAGGTTGTTACAGTCATTTGTGTCATCCTGGTCACACACATTCTAATGTATAATTTCACAAATAACCTGAACATTTAAAACATTCCACTTCTATCATTATATAGATCTACCACTTGACTATATCAATCCATATCTATATGCTACAGTCCTGAAACTTCTTTGAGGATTAAAACTACCACTTTTGCCAAGAAGTTGACCCAGATTTTCATAGGCAAACAAATCTCTCTGAATCCATGCTGTTTGCCACATCACTTATACGTTTTTCTATTGAGCACGTTTTACCTTGAATTGTAATCTATTATTTATGTCTGCTTTCCACACAAGAATAGAAATTACTAGTTTGCATAACTGGTATCTTGTCTATATATACCTTAAAACATTTGCAAGAGACATGTGAATATAATTGTTTCTGAGCAGGTATTTGTTACTTTGAATGTAAAACAATACATTAAGCATATTAATATCAAACAAGAATTTTTGATGAAAAGAATATTACATATTTTACTAATTTAATAAACTGTTTAGGTTTTCCAAAGAATGATGTTTAATAATACAAGAGCTAATTTTGATTTGTAAAATCTTTTGTCATAAGTACTTGAACCTGCTTAAATTTGAATGTTTCAAGGACTCTATAATTTGGTTAGTATTGCTGGCAACTGTGGAAATGATATTGCATATTTGCGGCATGATTTTTTATTGTTTAGGTAACATGACTCAGGACTCTGTTATCCAAATTGGAGAACACACTGACATGACTCCTTTATACATGGATTTATACAATACAGAACAGAGAATAATGACTTAATATATATACTTCTGTATTTTAAGATTTATTTCTTTGTTTACCTACACTTTTACTCATTCAAAAGGTATCAATATTAAGATGGCTAAAAACAAATTTCCATTATTCTGTTCATTACCATTACACAAACTATAAACATTTTTATGCCTCGTGTTCTTCTGTACGTTATAGAAATATGGACATCCTTCTGTGTATAACCATCCATTCTTCTAGGTCAGGAAGTTCCTAAAGGTCTTCAGGCAATTTTTTCTGTATTCCTTCATCTATGCTCCCTTCTTCCTTTCACTTTCAGCTTTTCAGATTATGGTAGGCAATTATTGTATTTTGTTTCTTTAATTTTGAGATTATAGTAGAGTAACATATTTTCTCATTTCCCTTTACTCCTTCCAAACATTATCATATGCTACCCTTTGCTCTCTTTCAAATTCATGGATTTTTCATTGATGTATATATACATATATATGTATATATATATATATATATATATATGTGCACACATGTGTGTGTGCAGGCATGTGTGTAAGTATGTACGTATGTGTGTATATATTCCTAAGTATAAACTGATCTATTTGAACATCACTTGTGTTACTTGTAGATTGTTTTTATGACTGACTGTTTGGTACTGAACAAGCAATCGTGCTCTTCCCTGGAAAGACTGTTTTCCCAGTTGCCTGTAGTTCACTCTGTAGGGCTTGGGCTTTGTCGTTGTCCTCTGTCCAGTTTGCCATATCTATTGTCGCAGCGATTCAGCTCATGGTTACTTAGTCATAAGTGAGACTTATGGGTGGAGTTTTGGACAGTGCTCGTAAAGAACAAGTTTCTCACAACTTGCTCTTACAATATTTTTCCTCCTCTTCCTCAGTGTACCATTAACTTTCTTTGTGGGATTTATTTTGTAGATGTAACCATTGAACCTGAACTCCATAAATCTGCATTCTTATTGGTTGTAGTTTTTGATTATGGTCAGTTCCCTTGATGAGGGCTTAAGACTACACTGATCTGTGGATATAAATGAAAATATTTAGAATGTAGTTAGGAATTGCGCTGGTTTAGTAAAGTCATAATTGTAGGTTCTTACCCAAAATCCATGCTTAATAGCCCTGGGTATTTGTCTAGGTTTCTAGTATCAAGTATGATTTTCCTTTTGTTGAGTGGGTCTCAAGTCTTATTAGAGAATTGTTATTACCACTAAGGTTATGTGTGCTACTCCTGCACCCTTAGGACCATCCTTCCACTAGGCACATTTTTAAGGCAATTTTGAAGAAAAATTTCTCTGGTTCATATGCCCTCTATAATATTCACCACTATTCAAAAGACCAGTAAACATGAAGGAAGAATCAAACTTTCTATGTCAATGATTTATATAAGTCTAGTGGTAGATAAGTGAAAGATTGTCCAACTAGCTATATAGACCCTATATGTTTATGTGAATTATGTGATCAGACAGTGTAGCTAGGACTTTGTGGGGGGTTCTCTAGGAGTGGACAATAGTCTCCTGATGACAAACAGCAAGAGCACATGAAATGTAGTGCTATATCCACAAGGAATTGACCCCGTCAACAAGCAAATAACCTTTCATTTTAAGGACAGTGTACATGGTAGTTTCATTTATGTCTGCTGAAATTCAGAACAGAAAAACATGGTGCATTGCTTTCGATCTTTAAACACACTGAGATGGCGAATGCTCTTGCTTTATTGGGCTGCTTATTTATAATGATCTATTATACACTAGGAAAAATGTGGACAATAGTGCAAGGTATTATCACTTTTCAGGCACATCACCTCATATTAACCTCACAACCACCTTCTAGAGTAGATCCTACTAACTGGGTCCTATGCAGTAGATAGATAAATAGGAATTTCTTATTTTGTAAATGAGGAAGCCAAGACTGAGAGGTGCTGAATAATGAGAAAGTGGCCCACAGATAGGAACTGGAGAGGTTACACAAAGCATGTTTTCTATAATCTCCCTCCACTGTTATTTCTGCTATTACCCAATCACATAAAACTGTCATAACTCAGCAGTGTAAGTAGTACCAGATGCATCAATCCATCACAGTTAAAGGGAAGGGTGAGAAACAGTAAAAAGACACTTCAAGACAGATAATTTGGGAAACCTGTATCACCAAAGGCGAACTTTAAAATGAGACTTAACATAGGTTCGAATCTCATCCCACAAGGGAGGAGACAATGAGTTGAATGGCTCAAACAGCTTTGGCAAAATGAGAATGCAAACAGGAATACATTTGCAGAATTAGATGCTAATCAATTTCTCAACGATAGAAAATACATGAACAGTGGAATGTGCAGATAAACAGAAAATATCAGCTTGCAACATGCTGTACACACAGCTGACAGCTGGAGGGTTTGTAAGAATTTTGGCTCCAAGAAGAAGTCACTTACCAGGAGTGGGCATATATGATGAGGAGTGGCTGGGAAACATGCATGCTGACAGCCCTGTACTTGATGACAGTCAGAAGCACCATGAACCCTGTCTGCTGATAGGGCAAGCAAGAGCTGAGAACTCTTGGGGAGGTAGAAATGCTGACAGCTCTGCCTCTGATAATCAGACCTGAATAAGCCCTGCTTGTACTGAGAAAGAGGAAGCTGGGGGTAAAGTAGATAACCCAATCCTGACAATTTCTTATGGAAAATCAGACTACCCCAAACAAAAGACTCCGCTAAAAGGCAGAAAACTAGGCCCCATGTAAAGAACAAACAACTAGATATGCTTTACCCAGAATTTTATCAACCATATTTAGTACCAGAAGGGAGGGAAGCAATCAGTCAAGACCTGAAAGTGGGTTTGAACTTCTGTTTCTATACCACTCAAACCATGTACATGGGTAGTTTTGAATATGGCTGAAATGTTACTTATGGCCTGTTGGGTTTTATTATAGATGACAGCTACCTACACTCATAGAGGTTACTCAAAGTCTTAGCTTTGTCTTCTGAGAAGATCCTGCATGGTACCCTCTGCAAAGAATGTAGATCAGCATCACTAATAGAAGGACCCTCAAGTTTCACACTCTTCAAACTACTTTCTTCCACAGGAAAATGTTGGGAACTGACTGCTATTTAGACCGCATAATCTCAAGCAGATGTGCATGTGCTCTCTCTCTCCCTCTCTAATTTACACACACACACACACACACACACACACACACACACACACCTGTTACGTTTATTCATACATCTGTATGTTATTTAGCATCATCTCTGGACTGTATTACCTAAATGCCAATAGCATTCTCTGTGTTATAATAAGCAAAACAATCTTCAGGTTTTCAAATTTTCCCCAGGAAGGTAAACCTCGTAGTTGAAAACCACTGTATTTACAGCTAATAGCTGTAACACTACAGTGTTAATGAAGCGTTTGTCTAAAAATAAAACTACTTAAAAGAAATGTGATTTTTGATAGCATCAGTTATTTCCAGACCCCTTTAACCACACCCAACCTTTACTCCTGCATATAATCTTCAAGTGTGAACTGTGGGACCCTTGATTTCTTTTATACTGTATAAATAATATTATATATAACCCATAACAATATATATTTTAAGTATAGTTTATACAAATATATATCCTCTATAGCCTAAGTAAATATATAATATAGAGCCTACATAAATAAATATTATGTATGTATATACATGTATACACTTATGTGTGTATGTAAGTATATACAACTGAGTGGGGAAGTGACACTTGTAGGGTAGCAAGCCATAGCAAGGCAAAAAGCTCCATTCTTCTCTTCTTTCATGTCGGTTGCATTCTGGAAAACAACTGGGTTTTCTGTATCTTCAGAGCATTAAATTCATGGGTTCAATTTCTTTCTATTTCTGTTTTCAAATCGGCCAATTCTTACCCTAAATTCACCCATCCCACTTTTATTGTACCCTAGTTGATGGTAACCAAAATACTCTGACTCTCCCCAGCCATGTTCTGCAAGGTTTAGGCTGAGGTACCATATGGTCACTTCAAAATAATCCTAAGTAACAACTGTCACAGCCTCGACCAGGGCCTGAGGGGTCTGCACAGGCATCAGATCTTACGTATGAGTTCTTACAATCATCCACTGAACCACTTTGGCATAAATTCTCAAATTTGCATTTCTTTAAGTGCTCACTTTAACATACCAATTTATATAATGACAGGAGAAGGGAAAATGGTTCCCAAATCCCAGTGACTCAGCACAGCATATACTTAACTATATGTGCATATACTTAACATATGTATACATATGTATATATTTACATGTGTGTATATATGAATAAATACATGTATTCATAAGCACTGTGTGTGTGTGTGTGTGTGTGTGTGTGTGTGATATTTGCTCCAGTCTGGCATAGAGAGTCCCAGTTATCATCTCTCTTGAAACTTTGCTATCTTGAGTCTTCAGAGTCTCAGTTATTTATCAGGCAATAGAGTGAGGAAAGATTACACATAGGAGAATTTCAAGCAGCCAGCTGAGAAATAAACTCATCTCTTCTTCCACTTTTATTAGCCACACCTCTCTTACCATGTTCATCTAACTTCAAGGACGTTTGCAGATGTATTCATGTGCACCAAAGAGGAGGAGAACATGGATATTGGCCAGCACTAACCGTTTCTGACACTAAGTCTAAAGCAAAATAGATTGAGAGGCCTTCTCAAAGAATTAATTTTAAGCAAATAGATTATATAACACCACAAAAAGTAAAAGACATAGAACAGGAAACCTGCTAATTTTGTTAACATATCTGAAAGCATGAATTTCTGTCCCCAATAAGAATAAATAGTATAACACATGATACAGAATAAATGACAAAGTTACAAACTTAAGAAAAAAGAAAACTGTACTAATTATCTATTTTCCACAAATAATAAATATACAATCTGCATGGTTTTTAAGTGTTCACAGGGTGAACAAAAGTGAAAATGTGACCTTGCAGTGTAAAACATGTCCTTCCTATGGATCAAGTTAAAGTCATTGTGAAAGGCATTTCTCCCTTAAAACACCTAAATATTGTCACTTGGTGAATAACACTTACATGAAAGCAAGATGGAAGACATAATCAATCGCTTTGAAAAATATTTAAGTATGATCTACAGGGGAAAAATCAAAGATGATTTAACGATGTTATGGAATAGAGTCTAAAGGTTTTTACATGGTGACAATGAGAATAGTTATTCACACCAGGACATAGGATCCTGGGCAGAGGTACGTAAGTGCTAAACATGACAAGCATTCTGATAATTGGGATGCAGGAGCTATGACTGCAGTTCAGCAAAGAATGGGGCCGTGGTACCTGCACCAAACACGGCCATTTCCAATAGTTGCTATTCTTCTGTTACTATTATTGTCTCCAGAAAAGTTCCCCAAACACACTTCCCCTCAGTGTTTTGTTTATCAATAATTATCTGCTATTACCTGAATTTAGCCGATCGAGGACTGTTGTGAAGAGTAAGCGATTTTTCCACCAATTACAGCTTTGTGTGAAAATGGAGCTAGTAACTGGGAGATAGTAATAGCGTTGGATTAAAACTACGTTCATGAAAGCTTCCCTCAGTAGGGCTCCTTTCCTGGTTCACATAATGTATCCAAGTTATTTGGGGTCCGAGGTTTATCAAAAGGGACAGAATGAATCGTGCTGGGTTGTGCGATATGTTTTAGAGGATTGAACTGATTCCTCTGAAATGAGAAGGGCAAAACAATTTTCTGTGAACTTTTGAATCCTAAGGTTACCCTCCTATTCCCCCTACCGCCCATCTCCAGATTAAAGAGTGGAAAAAACGACCAGAGTTTAACGTGGAGGGGGAGGGAGAGGGCTAGTCTGCACCTGGAAGCCATTTTCTTGATTTGTGCTGGCTGTATGTAGTCTTGGAGATAGAAGAGCAAGAATGCCTCTCTGGGGTTTCTTTGAAATCTGGGGAGAATGATTTGTGTGAGGAGGGGGGAAGGGGGGTAGGGCTCTCATTCCTTCTTGCCACATTCTATGCTGCAGGGGAAGAGCCTGGCCTGCCTTAGGATGGAGTTGAAAGGAAATCAACAAGGCAGCTTCAAGTATGCAGGAATTTCTAATGGACTTGCCAACTTTTGAAACATAACTGGGCATTGTGTCTGCAGTAGGAGGCTGCCAACGTTGAGCTCACATGGTTCAGTTTTGAAGATCTGTCCAATAGCTGTGCAAATCACAATGTGTTTGAACCTTCAATGTGCTCAAGAGTCAATAGTGTAAGGTCCCTTTGTTTACATTACCTGGCAATGCACAATAATAATTTTGCTTTATAAACTGCTTAATTGTTATTAAGCACTCATATGCTTTATTATTGTGTTTGTGAAAAGTATCGAGTTCCAAAATGTAGTATACTCAAAAGGAAAAAATGGACAACTGTGTAACAAAATAAACTGATATTCTTTCTTTTTTAAAATTTATTCTTCTTTCAAAGTGGCTGTACACGTTGGCACCCCCACCAGCAGTGGAGATTACTCAGGAAAATGGGAATCAGTCTGCCACAAGATCCAGCAATTCCACTCTTAGGCATATACCAAAAGATACTCATTCATACAACAAAGGCATCTGTTCCACTATTCTCATAGCAGCATTATTTGTAATAGCCGGAACCTGGAAGCAACCTAGATGCCCCTCAACTGAAGAGTGAATAGAGAAAATGTGGCCCATTTGCACAATGGAGTACTACTCAGCAGAAAAAAAAACAATATATTCTTCAAATTCACAGGTGAATTGATGGCACTAGAAGAAACCATCCTGAGTGAGGTAACCCAGTCACAAAAAGAGAAATATGGTATGTATTCTCTCACATATGGATTTTAAACATAGCCTCCACTCCCATCACACTTTTAAGAAAATCCGACTCTCCATTCCCCAGAAGCAATCCATTATCAAATGCTTCTCATTTAGGGATGGGCTCTTCAATTCATGCTAAACTGTTGACTTACTTGATCTAGTGCACGTCTTGTGCAGATAACCACAGCTTGCTGGAGTGCTGCTGTCTCCGGGAACAATGTTTGCAGAAGGAATGCTGCCAGACTCGGAATGCTGTGGTCAAGCAGTTGTTTCCCTGGATTGCACCAAGAGGCGAGTGGGGTAGGGGGGACGGACACAACACACAGACACACCGCTGTGTAAAGCTTAGTGTTATGAGAAGCCGAGAACCTGAACTCAGTGCCCTGCTGGTCTCTGAACCTTGACTGGAACTCCAAGAGAGAGGGAATGACCCCTTCCTACTCCCCTTTATCCCTGCCTTCCCCCAAGTACCTGTGACCCACGCCCAAACGGGTGTGGTCAGTGCTAAATGCACATGAGATCTCTATCTACAGCCATGCAATCCTATCTTGCTTAGAAGATATTGCTTTGCTCCAGTCCTCTCCAACCTCTGGCTCTTATAATGTTTCTGTCCCCTGTTTTAAAACAGTCCCTAGGCTTTTTGTTGGGGAGAGATATGATAGAGATGTATCATATGTGACTAAGTATCCTACTGATGTTCATTCTCCATGCTTTGGCCAATTTTGAGTTTCTATATAACTTCTGTCTACTTCACCAAGAAGGGTCTCTGATGGAGAACTACTAATCTCTGAGTACAGAGATATGAGTTTAGAGGTGTAGTTTCATAATCTGTCCAGTTAGTAAAATGTCAGTAGGTCTCCCCTTAGGGCCTGTGAACTCCCAGGCTATGAGTTCTTGGTCAGATTTGAAAGAGTATGTCTATATTTCCTCTATGGAACAAATCTTAAATCCAATCATAAAGCAGGTAGTTCTCCATAAAATTTATGCCACTACTGTACCTGTGAACATATGTTGCTATACTGGTCATTATTGAACACTTGCATATTTTTATGTAATATTGGACATTTATAAGCTCCTCTCTGTGTGTTCATATACTTCTATAGTATGAATATCAGTATATCTTTTTTTGAGAATTCTGAATACATGAATAGTTACAAATTTTGTTTTGAGACTTCTGACAAGTTTATTTAATCCAGTGTTGTAGAAAAAGGCTCAACTCCAGGACATGTGCCATAGAGAATTATATCATTAACCTGGCTTTGTCTTCGTTCTTTGGAAGAAATAACTCTTTTAAAGAGCCTCATTGGCTTCAAAAACACTTTTACACAATTAAAACTTAGGAAGAATTTTGGGTTTTGTTACAATGAAAATGCATGTATCTTTGCATATACATGCCTCCTCTCCCCATTAAAAATAAACACATTTCATGAAATACTGCCACATCATGAGAGACACTCAGAAGCTGGATGTGAGGGCCTTCCAGAGGCTACTTAGAAGATGACAGAAAGTTAGAGACTAGAAAAAAAAACAAAGACCAGTATATACATGGAAAGACTAAGTATATAAAAAATACTCAAAGTCGGAGGCCTTTCAGTATAAAGTACATAGACATTGATATTTAAAAATATTGTGAGATGCACTCTCACCGTGAATTCTTGGGGGAGGGTCTAGGCCCTGCCCTGGATGAAATGACAGACTATGGACACCCCTAAGTAGGGCCTCACCCTCTTGGGGAAATGAGGGGATATTGGGGGAGGGGGGTTAGGAAGAGGGCAAGGGAGGAGGGGAGGGAAACGGAGAGGGACCTGGAACTGACTTGTGAAGCAACCTTGTTTCTAATTTAAATAAATAATAAAAAAGAAAAAATTATTGTGATAGGATTTATGTAAAAATAGAATTTTATTTCTGTCAAAAGTTGGGGCTGAAAGCAGTGGCTTTCTCAATTAAATTGTGTCTGTTTCAGGCAAGGGCAGGCTGTTGACCTGTGCAGGTAATGATAGTGTCACTGAGCTGCCTGTCACTGAGAAAGTCAGGTGGCAAATTAGAAGCCCTGTTTTGCTTTATCTGAACCTTCTGGGGGTAGTTCTTTACTCTGGGAAGATAGTCAACTCTTATCCGCAAATGACTCTCACTTATGGAGAAATCAGGAAACATGGACAGCTTGGTTAAAGCCAGGGTGTCAGGTGGGTGCTCCAAGGTTATTTACACCCTTGGAATTAGAAAAACAGTAAAGATGGGCCATACAGCAGAAACTACATCAGTACTACTGCCTTCTGCCTCAAAAGGCCTAGATCCCTTCCTGGGGTCAGTTCACTTAAGAATATAAATACTTACGGGTGTTGCATTTACAAAAGCTTCTATTTAGAAACCCTAAGGTTTATTTAATACAGCAGAAGCTTAATACAAAAGCTTATTAAATGTGTCTTCAGGTGGTGCTAAAAATTAGAATATAATCATTCCTGCATTTCAGTTTGACACTGTTCAACATCATTAAATCTATGATTCAATGATATAAAAAGTGATTCTTGGGCTAGCTAAAGAACTACCCAAGGTAAAATAGCTCATTTTTGCTTCTGGGTTTATACTGTGGTCATAGAGAAATCAGAATTCAAAGTCTGTATGTAGGGCTGTACTCTTTGCCTTCCTCATTTTCAAGCTCTATCTTTTCTTTGATAGATCATGTTTGATCCCAAATATTGTTATTGTTCTCATATGAAAAAAACCTCTCATGTACCTCATTCCCAAGCATTCACTAGTGTTTTTATTGATTAAAAATATGTACCTGACAAAGCAACTTAAGGAGAGGAGTAATTTTTTAAATAAAATCACTTTATTCTAATGACCTAAAATTAAAATATCATACAACTAGATTAAGGCAGCTATTCAAGTATTTGGATATTTTTAAACTCTGTATAGCTTAGTAAAGTTCTGTACAGTTAGAATGAGCATTCTTAATCTTCAGTGATTCACTCTGGGTTTTACACTCTCAGTATCAATTACATTTTTATGCACTAATTCCCTACCAAAAAAATACTATGACAGAGTTGAAATCAATTAGCTTTATATCCTCTTTTACAACCCACATGTTCTTTGTCTGAGGGAAGGATGTATTTTGGCTCACATTTTGAGAGGATAGTCCATCATGGTAGGAAAATCATGGCAGGAGGGGTTACACTGCATCCAGTCAGGAGTAATAAGCTATAAATGCTGGTTCTCACCTCACTTTCTCCTTTTTATTGAGTGGAGTCTCCAGACCATAAAATTGTTAGAATGGGCCTTCTTGCCTGAACCAAAGATAGAAACCCTCACAGGTACACTCAGAGCTTTGTCTTCTAGGTGATTCTAGACACTGTCAAGTTGATAACCACATTAACCATCAACCTTCTTTTTAATTTTGACTCTTCCACTTACAACTTTGTGACTTTATAGGGTCTTCAATTTCTACATTTGAAAAAGAAATATAACGAATATGCCTGATTTACTGGAAATACAGTAGGGAAAAAGTCAACTAGTCTTCAAATGTTAGTAATTTTTTATCAATCAAGATTGAAAAGTTCACCCCCAAGGGTATACAATAGTAAGCATGAATCAGGCCTTCTCTTCATAATATCTACCTATATATGACAATAGTGATGCATTATCACAGTCCTCTCAAGGCTTAAATATCCAATGTTTAGTAATTAGGAAACTCTAATTATTACCTGACTTTAGACTGATGAGTGAGAAGCCAGCATGGGACTGATCCAGAACCCACCCCCATCTCCCCAGTCCCTTCCCTTCCCCCCCCTCCCTGAACCTGGGTGTCAGAGAAGAGGCCTCAGCAATATATGGGACCTTGGAGAGTAGATCAGTATTTATTCCTGGCATACAAATAGACACTGGGAGCCCATTCCACATGGAAGGATGCTCTCTCAGCCTGGACACATGGGAGAGGACCTGGGCCCTTCCCAGGATGGTGTGACAGACTCTGAAAATCCCTCATGGAAGCCTTTATCCTCCCAGGGGAGTGGAGGGGGGATGGAGTGGGATGGAGGCTTGGGGAGGAGGAGAGGGAGAGGGAACTAGGAGTAACATGTGTAAAAAGATAAATAAAAATTATTGTTAAAAATATAAAATAAAATTCTCTTTGTACTATAGCCAAAGAAGCAGATAGGCTAACTCTACCTTCTCCTTGGTTCCTCCAAATCCAATCCCCCAGTCTCAGCCCCAGCTTTACATCAAACCACCTACTGTGGCCTTTCATTTATCCCCCCTCCTCTCTGCCCCATTTCCTTGAATCCAATAGATCTCCACTCCCAAATTTTCTTCTCCCCACTCACTGCTTGATCCCATTCCCCAACCCCATCAGTGTCTCACTGTGAACCCTCAGGTCATTCTAGCCAGCAAAGCAGGTAGACTGCCTGCAGATCTTCACCTCTCCCTCCATTCCTCCAGCTCCAATCCCCCAATCCTCTGGCTCTGTAGCAAACCACATGCTCTGGCCTCTCCTCAGTCTCTGCACCCATTCCCAGGGGGATAAACGGATCCCTCCTGTGTTACTGTGTTCCTGTGTTCCTGTCTGAGTCCATTTTCATTCCTAAGTGTCAGCTCCCAATATAGACTCTAAGAGACAACAAATGTTAGCCCAGACTACCATAACCATGAAAACTCCCAATCACAATAGATGGAGAAAATAAAACATTCCAAGATACAACCAAGTTTAAGCAACATCTATTAACACATCCATTCCTACAGCAAGTGCCAGAAGGAAAACTCCAGCCTAAAGAGGTCAACCAAACACGAGATAACAAGAGGAATAAACCAAACAATCAAAGGTGGAGAAGTGTGAACACACATGGCATACACACACTAACATACACGACACCAACAATATAACAGAAATCAAGCAATACTTTTGATTGATATTTCTCAATATCTATGATCTTAATTTCCCCCAAAAAAGAAAAAACAAAAACAACACAAACAAACAAAACCTCAGACTATTGAATGGATGTAAAAACAGGATCTATCCTTTTGCTGCATCCAATAAACACAAAATCGCATCAAGAATAGATATCACCTCATGGGAAAATGGTAGAAAGAGATACTTGAAGCAAATGAACCTAGAAACAAGCTGATGTAGTCATTTTAGTATCTTCAAACCAAAACTAATCAGAAGCATAGATAGGGGAAAAACACTGCATATACATCAAATGAAAAATCCACCAATATGGCATTTGAAGTATTAATATCTCTGCACCAAACACAAAGGCACCTAAGTTTGTAAAAGAAACACTATTACAGCTTAAATCACATAGTAACCCTCACACACTATAGTGGGAGACTTCAATATCCCACCCTTGACAAAAGACAGGTCATCCAAACAAAAACTAAAAAGAAATTTTTCCACTGCTACCCACCACTAACCTCCAGATCCCTAGACTACTATTTCTACAGCTTGGGAAAGCCTAAATTAATCACTTCTTTTAATGTCATAGTTCTGTATACAAATATACATACACTATATGTATGTATATAATATATGTCTGTACATATTTATTGTTTTTTCTTCATGTCAATCTGTAAGGAAGCAAATTTTCTTTGCTCATACCATGCATTCATTTATTCAAACTTCATTGAGCAACCTCTATTTACTAAATCTAATGTTGGTCACTAGGGTATAGATATAAGAGATCCTGTTTCTGTTCTTAAATTTACATCGAAGAAAGGAAAGCAATTGCTTATAAGGCAGGGTATCATGCACTGTGATTGGCTTAGCAAAGTGCGCTGAGTCCAGTCCAAACACAGACTGACTGACTCTGAAAAGCTGAGGTTGAAAATGAGATTCAGTGCATGAGTGGAAGTAAATGAGGCAAAAGAAGGTGAAGGAGAGGCAAAGGACATAGCATTAGGAGAGTGATAGCTGCTGAGGAGGGACTCTGTTAAAATGCAAGACCCTCTCCATGAGATGCATGTCCTTCAAGCTGGCACAAGTACACAAAGCAAAGGTAAGTGACAGGAAGCCTAAAGAAGTGATCTTGAGAACCAAGGAGCCTGAATTATTACAGGGACATTTGTATATTCAAAGGTACATGCCATGTGTGATAGCTAACCTTTGAAGAGAGCATGCTTCAAAGAAGGTAAGGGGGGACATTTGGGCACTGCTGAGTATGTCAATGAGGGAAACTCTGTTCTCTTTTGGTAGAGCGAATCATGGCTAATCTAACCCCTGCCTTGGGTTGAAGCAGTTGAATTCCTATATCTTGACTTGCAACACCTGTAGCTCTTGAAAAAAAAAAAAGAAACCAAACAGGATTACACATAGGACAAAGCATGTTTCATGTTTGGTGATTGACAGTGCATGAAAACATTCCTCAGCACACAGACATTGCTGTAGATTAGGCTAGCTATCAGAACAGAGCTTTGATGAACTGTTGGTGCAATTTTTATGAGACACACTCTCTTTTATTTTCCAAAAGTTTTTTTTTGTTTTTGCTCAATATATGTTTTTATTTAAATTAGAAACTTGAATGTTTCACATGTCAGTCCCAGCTCCCTCTCCCACCCCTCCTCCCTTGTCCCTCCACCAGCCCTCCAGCCCCCCACCCAATCCCCACATCATTCCCCAGGGAGGATGAGGCCCTCCTTGGGGGGGACCTCCAGAGTCTGTCATTTCATCCAGGGCAGGACCTTCCCCATGTGTCTAGGCTGAGAGAACATCCCTCTATTTGGAATGGGCTCCCAAAGCTCATTCATATTCCATGATATACACTGATCTACTACCCAAGGCCCCAGTGATTTCTGTGGCCTCCTCCCTGGCACTACATTCATGGTATTTGGATCATTCCCTGTTGGCCTCTCATCCATCAGTCTGGGATTCAAGAGCTCCCCCTTACAAAGACAGCTTTCCTAGATTTTTAAAAAATTTAAATTAGAAACAATCTTATTTTACATATCAATCCCAGTTCCCTCTCCCTCCCAACCTCCCATGCTCCCCACCAACCCCCATCCCATCCCCCTTCTGCTCCACCAAACCTGACTGCTGTTACCTTAGCTTACACAAGCCACACAATAAATACTACAGAAAGGGAGGGAGTGAAAGATCTGGCCAGAATCTGCTAGTCACAAAATAGTAATACTCTATCATACCTGCTGACTTGAAACAAACTGGATACACAGGACTTCTGCTTATCTGAAGAAACAAAAGGTTTATTGGGGAAGGCTATTGGAAGTTTATTGGCGAACATCTATCCCGCTATAAGAAACAGTCCCACAGGAGCAAGGCTAGGAAGCCTCTGCTGAGGCTGTATCACCAGACTATGACTTTGTACTTCCATTAATTCTGTTGACTTTCTGCACACCAAATAACCCTAATGTGGGGAAGTGAGTAGCTTTTTGAAGAGAATGAAGCCAAATGGGATACTCTACCCATGTTGAACTTCAGTGTCACAGATGTCAGTCCAAGGGCAGCATAAAGATGCTTCTCACCCATGTGGTGACACTCTAGGTTTTGTAGACTTATAAGAGAAAAGGAAGTTTTAATGAAATATGGGTGACTAAAAGTAAGATTTCAGGAACTGATTTTGCCCTTTTCAAGGCTTTAGAAACAGAGGTACACTCATTTGACACTTTATAGACAGTCAAGTTGGCATTTAAAGTACTTAAAATACATAGTATTATTCCAGGTAGATTTTAAACTACTGAACCTTTACCATGATCCTGTGAGATGGACATTGTTTTCCTTGTTTAACATTAAGGTACAGTTCACATCAACAGGTGACAGTGTTCTGTAAGGCCTTACAAGCAATGAAAAGGTGGTGAGAAAGGGCTCTTCCAAGGCACTTCCTTCTAAACACCTGTGAGCATGACTTCAGCAGGCACCGACTTGCACTGAGGCAGCAACACTAAGATGGAAAGCTGGGGGAACTGAAGACCAAAAAGCATTCATCACAATCGACAATCAAAGGAACTAGAGAAGGACCCAAATAAAAAGGAAGCAGACCACGCAGTGGTTGGAAGTAGAATGATACTCATGAGCCCACATGTGATTTTCTCCAGTCAGTTCACCCTAAGGAAGATACAGAATGGGGAGTAGGCAGGCTCTCCAGGAGATAGGACAGGAGACACTACTCATGAAAGAAAAGTATCACAGTCTCTGATAAAGCTTGAGAAAGTTAGACTCTATTTGTAGCCATTGACTACAATTATTAAAAGTGCCTAGAAGTCCAAATGATTTCCCAGGGCTATCAACTAGAAAACAGTGGGAAGCATTATAATGATGAGCTGAGACAATCCAACAGAATCATGTTGGTAGAAGCCAGCAAAGGAAATGATTTTTAAAATACGTAACTTAACCATTATCAGAAGCTCTCAGGAGTCCCAGACTTCTTTGACTCCCATGTTGCTTACTGAGAAGTGAGAATAAAACAGTCATTCTCTAACAGGTAAAGATGAATGTTATGATTAGAGCCACAGGAGTAACAGAAATAGTAATAGCCCAGCTAATGACTTAGACCTATGTATACCATTTATTTTTCTAAACATAGATGTAGCATATCATCCTTTAAGCATTGCTTTTCAAATGTAGTGTGACTAAGAGAGCTGTATGCCAAAGGAAATCATAAATGGGAATATAAACATTCTCTCTCTCTATATATATATATATGTGTGTGTGTGTGTGTATGTGTGTGTGTGTGTGTGTGTGTGTGTGTGTGTATACATGAGAGTGATTCTATTTCACTAAACAGAACACATCAGTACATGATGCCATAAAACTGACCTAATGGAACAAACCAAGCATGGCAAATCATCCCCCAAATAATGGAATTTAAATACATAATCTTTGGTTTAAAAATACAACTAACATGAACACGCTCTAAGTGGTGCTTTTACACAAAACATTAAAGATTGTTGGAAAATATAATGATGGTACATGACATCTGAGAAAGCATAAATTTACAAAGCATTTTCCTAAGCCAAAAAAAGAATTAATAACTAGAAAGCGCTTCAAGAATTTTTCTCATTCAGCCTTAAAAGATAACTACCACATAAAGTTTTACTTACCATGTTTCTGGTATCAGAAATGTAATGTGTTACATCAGTAAGGTTGAGGAGTGGAACAGTTTATTTGGACTCGAATTTTCTAGCTGGCTATCTTTGAATTTGTGTACAAAGTGGCAGTACTGTTGCAATCATAACTGAATCTGTATTTTTTTAAATTAGTATTCCCACAATTCAAAAATAAGTCTACTTTGCATTGTAACTTGTTATTTGAAATTGTAAAATATATCTCAATGATTCCACAGTGCCTCCTTCCATACTCTATTATGGGATACTAATGAAAAGGAATGTCAGAGTCCTCATGGATCTGGACACCAAAGGGAACACAACAGAACAATCAGTCAATGGTCCCTCACAGTTGATTTGTGGTACTTAACACGTAAAATATGGCATCAGACATACAGCTGGGATTTTCCTAGTCTACCAAGAAGTTGATATACATAACAATAAGTATAGCCATAACAATAAAAGCCCAATCTGTTGATAAAAGAATCTGTCTACCTGCCTTTATTTCTCCCTGGCTCCTCCGTATAAAAAGACAATCACAGAACCCATAAAACCACATCTGTTGGCTGAGTAGTGTCCCTCAGTATACAGCCACTAGAAAGTATGCTACAAGTGAACTTCACAGGTTGTTGGTGGAAGAAACTGAACCGTGTTCAAAATAGTGGTCATTAGCATCATTTTCAAAAAGCACTGATATGTTTTAGGATTAGATTCCTCACTTAGGCACCCAGATCCATGAACAACCACACATCAATGAGTCCTGCAAGTCAACAGGTATATGTTTAGGGCTGTTTTGGGTACCTCTGGACTGAAGTTATTCCATATTCATCTTGCGTTTCTTCCAGTCACAGCCAAACCATCTTTGATGGCCTGGCATTCTATGGGAAATAGTCTCATTGGGAACCTAAAGAATGGGACTCAGTGGGGAACATTTGCTCTGGCTGCTTTAGAAAATAAATACTTCAACAGAACAATTTGCATAATGAAATTGTAGCATCCATGAGAGATTAAGGAAATTGTATCAAATGCTGCTAACAGACAGTTTGAGAATATGTTTTAGTGATAGATAAGGGCTTCTTAATCCATGTTATTTTTCTGGGAGACAATTTCTCACTCAGTCATGCAGTAGAGAATGCTGCTTGGAAAACCAATGTTGCTTGCTCTAGATGAGTGAAACAAGTTTCATTATTTATCAAAGGCAGTTTTGAAAATGTTCAGAGATATATTTTTTAATTTTTTTTAACCTTGTGGTTTGTGAATTTTGTTAGCACTTTGGTCTTGAGATACTCACTGGTGTATCAAGGACTCACCTTGAAGTTCTCTTACAAATGAACTGTTTTTCCTAGAGACTTGTATTTTCTCACACTCATGATGCCTTCCAGGAAGTGGTACTCTGTTATGTATGCGGTCTCCTCTGGAATGTCTGAGCGATTATATTCAGCTTGTTACTTTCTCATGGACTGTCAGGAGAAATTTTTGACAGAATTCAAGAAAGGTGGTCAGAACTTCATATCCTTTTTGCATGTGCCATTTTGTCTACGCTTCTAGATCTCTAGGATCACACTCTTGGTTTTTAAGCATAATTCCCTCGGTAAATGGGACAACGTCTTGCCAAGTTACTCCAGGTTAAAATCTTTAAAAATAATAGAAATTTGTAAATTTTATCAAATAACACTATGAATGCTCAAATGCCCAATAAGAGTTTTAATTGATTTCTTTTACTAATGATAAATGAGTTGTTCTGCCATTTCCTGAATCTTGAGTGATTTGGGATCCTGTTCCCCTAAAGTCATTGCTGTCACCATTAAACATGTACTAGCACTACTGTGTGCAGGCACTATAATTACTAGAGCTTTGAAACTAATCAGAGACTATTTCATAGAGCTGAATACCCATTTCTAATTCGTGCACAGCCTCTTCTGCCTTCTCCCAAGTTGAGCCACCTGCTTCTGGCTGCTAAAAGATCTCAGGGATTCTTTAATCTTTGCTTTCTGGGTAATGAGATGATTACAGGAAACTGGCTCTTTAAAAATTATCACTGATACCCCATTACTAACTCCATCTGATTTTACAGGCAACAGTTTCAATAGACCATCAGTGGGGGGGGGCAGTGTCAAACAGAAAGACCAGCAAAAGGAAAAGTAACTTTCCCTGCTCTTTTCAATAAATCTAATAATTGTAATGCAGTAACAAATGATGCTTCTGTTATTCCAAAACTACAAAATGACTGGTTCAAGGTCAAACATATGCAACCTCAACCTAGTCCACAAGCTAATCATTAGAGCAGACAATTGTACAGTGTTACAATAGTTCTGTGTGGCATTTGGCAAATCATTTGGCTTTTCTTAGCTTCCTCAAATGTAAACTAAATGTGATGCCTTTTTCATTACAAATGGAAACATATAGTCACGTGTATATATATATATATATATATATAAGATCATAGCCTCATATATTATTTTACATGTGAAAATTCTTACCATCCAGTTTTTTACTACACATGTTCTATATTTCCATATATTAAGATATGCAAATATTTACTAATGTGTTATAAGTGAAACATGATTCAGTACAGTGATTCAGATATTGGTTTGTAAGCTAGAAGCAAAAGGCTATTCCTAAAGTAAGGCTATAAAGTAGGCAATAGCATCAAGGTTTATGTGAGCACATTCTATGATCTTCACTCAACAGTGAGATCATTTCATGATATATTTCTCAGAATAAATCCCTAAAGGTAAACAATCATAAATTGTGATAATAGACTATTTATGATTTTTTCAACACCACTAACTGCTTACTCTACTACTATATACCCATGAAGTCTCAATGATGAAGACTAAGGGAGTAACAAGGATGACACCTGCCATTTATTGAGGGTTTAGTACAAAACAGACGTCATAAGTCATACCATTTAAATCCACCATAACCTTATGATCATGAAAAGTGTATCTTCCCACTCAAAAAGAAATGTGATGTTTAAAATGTCTACAATCATATCAGCAAGGCCCACTGAGCTAGAACTCAAACCCTCAACTACATGACTGTCCTGAACAAATGAGTTGTTGAATATTGTGTCAGCTGACATTATTATTACTAAACGTGTAGAAACATGTGGTAAAAGTTCCATTTATCATTATACCAATATTTTCCCTCTTATAACAGCATTGTGTACTATGTTTAGTTCATCTATGTAATAAAGAAGTGACAGACAAAAAAGTTGAAGATAATCTCTTTTCTTTTTTCTTACATTGGGTTTTTGAGACAAACTTTCAGGGTCTCACCAACTCCCTAGGACTAGTGAGGTCATTGGTATTAAAGGGAAACTCTCTACAACTGCTTTACAAACTGCATTTAAATACTCATCCTTAAGCCATGGGTAAGTCTCATCTCTCACCAAAGATACACTTTTGGTTTTGGCTTTGTGTTTTGCTTGATTTACCACAGACAGAAACTATTACAGAAAAAAAATCCTGCAACTGGTCAAATACAGAGAATGAGTAAATAATGGGGTGCCCAGTCCCAGTTGTTACACCTGTAATGCAGTTCCTGCTCTCAAGACTCAGGGAACATAGAGGAAGAGGGAGTGAAAAGATTGTAAGTCAGAGGACCAAGAAATCCGCAGTGAGACTGTGTCTCCTAGAAAGACAGTGAAGCCTCATTCACAATACCTGGATGATGTGGCTGCCTAAACTTGAATGAGGACACAACCAACAGAAATGATTACGTGGAAAGGGGAAATCATTCACAATACCTGGATGATGTGGCTGCCTAAACTTGAATGAGGACACAACCAACAGAAATGCTTACGTGGAAAGGGGAAATCTCACAGGCCCCCACCCATAAACAAAGAACTATATTCAAATAGGAGATTCTGAGAGGAGGAGAAGTAGTCTTCCTCACAGGCAGAAGTCTCCTGATTGTGTATTTACTACCAAGTGGTTTTTCCTGAAACCATGTACACACAGGCAATGCTAACTAGAGACCCAGCCAGTTGTATTTATATATCTATGTGCATATACACATATGTATACACACACATACAGGTGTGTGTGTGTTGTGTGTGTGTGTGTGTGTGTGTGTGTGTGTGTAGGTACAACAATTAAAGAAAAGGAGCCAGGCATTTGAGAGGAAGCAAGGGGATCATGGGAAAAATTCGAGGAAGGAAAGGAAATGGAAGGAAATTATGTAACCTTATTTTCACAGAAATAATAAACTTCAAAATCTCATCTTTAAAACACTGACTGCTACGTTTGTTTCCCATCAGCTCTTGTCTCATGAATCCATTCTCAAAGGGAGAAGGGAACATAAAGTACAAGATGAAGGTGACTGGAGAGATGCTGACGAGATACTTATATATGAAGTTCTGAAAATAATTAATTAATAAATTAATTCTATTTTTACAAAGTTTCATTACTTGTGTGGCATAATGCTGACTTCTAAGTGTTTATAGACTTTAAAAGGCACCTGTGAAAACATTTTCATCTGAGCAAATGTATTAGCAGAATTTCTTGTATTTATGCATTTAACCTCCATAAACCTTAACCTCAACTCAGGACACTGTTGACCACACCTTGATGATGTGGTCACCAGACCTCTTTGTCTGTCTTCCCAATATGGTAGAATTGATTATATTTTATATTTTTCTTTTCATGGAAAAAAGAGATACAATAACAAATCCAACTATTGTATAAGTCCCTAGCACTATTCTTTTGTGACTGTATCATGTTTTCTGTTAAGTATATTATCTTTGTGCTCCTAAGATATACATTTCACTGTCATCTTGCATTTTGTTTTATATACAATGACAGTGTTCATGACTAGAGCACAGTCATCTGTCACTGAGCAGTGATTGGTTTTGTTGCTTATATTGGCAGAAGCAGATGTTAGTAGAAAGTACAATGCCAATGCTATTGGCTTTGGTTTTCATGGTTTGAGATCTTAAGTGGCCTGATTGTTCTATGAGTTCTTCCTGTATTCACGATTCTAACTGTGGAAATGAAATCACAATAATTAATAGAAGCAAATAGCACAACTGAAGACCAATTAACACCATTAAGGCCAGAGTCTATTCCTTGTCTTGACTCAATCCTTGCTTTCTCCCAGAGACTCATGTACCCAGTTGATGCTGCGCAGCTACCTCAGGGTTCTACAAGATCTGATTGAAAGGGCTCTGAGCAGGGTATCACAGTAGTGAAGAAGTTACCTGTGTCCACAGCTACTTCTCCTACTCAGTTCCTTCTCATTTTTGTGTTTCTGACATTCTTATACCAATCACAGAACCTACTTTTGTACAAGTTGAAACTGAATTTTAACTATTTAATGTCCCATTTGGGTCCTGAGTATTTTCTACTCTGCTCTAGGTTCTGCTTTATATACACATAAAAATATCCCTCCTTACTTCCCATCGATAAAATTGTGTATATCTGATTCCTATCCCACAGAGTGAGCACCTCATTGGCTTTGTGCCTGCTTGTGTCAAGTTTTATATTTCTCTTGTCTTTAGGATATTAAATAACACATTACAAACTTGTATCTGAATCTCCAATGCTAAGCTTAGGTTCTGTCTCTCTCCTCTCTCTGTCTATATTCCCCTCTCTCACTATCTCTGTCTCTGTCTCACACACATACATTGCATACTCATACACAGGCACACACACAGGCATGAACACACACATACATGCACATGTACACATATGCACACATTTGTATGCATTTTGGCTGTTTTAAGGATTAAGCTAAAGGCCTTGTGCATGCCAGGAAAATTTTCTTACATCAAGCTACATCTTCTACCCTGTTTTTCTTCATGAACATAAGAAAGATAGGAATAAGAATTCTGTGGAAAAGATTTAAAGGAAGAAATCAGACTATGAGGAAACATACACATGAAAAACAATATTAAAATATACATCATGAAATATCTGTAATTGCTTCTAATGGAGACAGGAGTATAGATTTGTTCAAACATTTGCCCTTCTATCCTAAGTACGGTCTAAGCATGGTCTACTGCTTGCCTTGCATTTAATTCTGTCCTTTCTTGGTTCATCAGGGCACATTTTGCATTTTGAGAATCCTTTATAATGGAACTTCTGTCACATGATGATAACAGTAGATTTACATCTTAGCTAACTTCCATAAATGCAACTAACCAACACAAGGAAAACTTTTATTCCTAATATATGCTATGCTTGAATTAGCAAAACTTAAGACTGGAAACTTCATGAGACTTAATTTCTACAGTAAAAGCAATTCAACTCCTCTTACCTTTCTTATCGTAACTAAACTATAGTTTACCTAAGCTTACTCTCCTCTCCTTTTCTCACTCCCTTCTCCATTGTCCAGGAAAATGGCATTCCATGCCTGGTGTGACTCTACCTGGAACAAATAAATGTCCTTGACAAGCTTTATCTGGACATGTACTAAACCTGGGAAAAATACCCAATCTAAAATTGTCCAATTAAAGCAAGCCTTATTTTGGGGTATACCCAGGAGTGGTCAGTTGGCTGCCTTACCCTAAATTGGAATTTGAGAGGGCAACTCCTGCTGGTCTCTTGAAGTCACTTTTATAGGCAAGAGAAGGTGTTCACAGGGGTTAGGGAGTTGGCTTTTTTCTTAGAAAAATATAATGAAAAGGAAGGAAGGAAAAAGGCAGAGACATACATCAAGTGAAAGGGTTTCGACATATTTTATATCAGACCTAAGAAACAGGAACTTCTTCTTAATCACAAATTGAAACCTTAAAGGATAGCATAGTGCAAATAGTAACTTATTCTTAACATCAAACAGAACTCTTAACCTCCAAATTCTACTTTTGCTATTTTTATCTCCCATTAACTTTCAAGATATATTGTTTCTGTTTGATGTCACACATGCTCTCATCAGAGAACACACCTATTCATTGCTACATTGTCTTAACAAATTTATGTTTAAAACCTGCTGTCGGCCAGACAAGGCCACAGACACTGGCAATATCAATCATCCCTCTCTCCTTGGAACTTAGTAAAAGAAACAGACAATAAGAATATAGGTAATAATATGATATGACAATATAAAGCCATTATGTGTTGTAGAATAAAGCAAAATGGGGTAAAAGGTCGATAACATACATACACACACAAGAAGAGGCATTGACCACATGGACCAAAGAAGAGCTATTACAATAGTCCTATTTAACATTCTCTAATTCACATCAAAATTAAAAGACTTGATGGGAGATGACAAAGATATCTTCCTATATGAACATATAAAATGTGATCATATTTAAATTTCAAGCTTTCTCTGCAAGCTCATGGCCTTATGGACATTTAAATAGCATCATTTTGACTACTGAAAGGACTCTGTCTTCATAAATATATGTCTCTTGGTATGTCTGCCTATCTGTTGAGGCACCCATAAGTCTATTAACTTATCCACTCATCCATCTATCCATTCATGTGTTTTCCCTTTTCTTTAACTAATTGTAGACAGTATGAGTCAAGAGAATCATGGCCGAGATTAAGCTCAAAGACCAGTAAAATAGGAGGGACATTTTTTTCTGAACAGTACCTGGAATCAATAACAAACTATTTTGTAGACAGAGTTACTGTCCTGCCTGGTCCCACAGTCGTTTAGACCCAAAATAAACACATAGAGGCTTATATTAATTATAAACTGTTTGGCCAATGGCTCAGGCTTCTCATTGGCTAGCTATTTCTCAATTATTAACTAATTTCTACTAAACTATGTATTGCCATGAGACTGTGACTTACCCGTAACGCTCCGGCATTGGTGGCTAGATGGTGTCTCCCTGGCTACTATCAGCATTCCTCTTCCCAGCCTTCTCCTAGTCTGGTAGGCCTGCCTATACTTCCTGCCTGGCTACATACTCCCTGTCCACTGGCTGAAACTGCTTTATTCATCAAACAATAAGGACATGCCTTATCACTATTTTACTGATTATTTGAATAGTCCAACTTTTGTTTCTAATTCTCTTTGTTCTGACTTAGTATCCAGAGATTTTAATGTCTGGGCTCCACATTACTTATATCCTGTACTTTCAAGTTAGAAACCATGGTCCTCCACAGTAAAAGTTCAGTAATCCTGTGAGTTTCTCTAGGCTCTACTTGTTGCAATTAAGGTTTAAAAAATCGTTTCTAGCTTAATTTTAACAATATATTTCATTTCACCCCATATGACTAAGATATCATTTTCAGCATATGACCAATATATAAATAATAAAGGTAGATTTTATATTTTTACATATAAAGTCTTCAAATTCTGTTGTATATTTTTTATTTATGATGCATTTCAACTCATATTGGCCTAACTCAAGCATTATCACCATATTGAACAACACAACCTATAGAAAATAGTGTTAGCCAGGGTGGAAATATAGGGCTGGTGAATTCATCAGACAATGGATTTGACAAATCTATTACAGGATTTGGATGTAGTAACAGAATTCCCTAGTTAATAGTTGTTTTCCTATACTATTTTAGCATTAATGATAACTTTTTTTAGAAATATTAAATTTAGTAAATTGAAGTTTATGGATAAAGACCTTAAATTCTCTCTAGTCTTTCCCCTCTTTCCATCTCTGCTGCCTTTCTCATGATGACCATGGTAGTCTGCTATAATTCTTGCAAGGCCTCTAAAAGGAGCATGCTACTCATATTAGTTTGTAGGTGGTCTCTTTGTGAAAGAATAGAGAATTAGGCAACGTATTGCTGCTGTGGGTCTCTGTGTGTTAAAGGGGGTCAAAGGTGGGAATCTCTGACAGTTGTGCACAAGATTTACCCTCTATGTTATTAGCAGGAAATCATATCAGACCTACTTATGACTGGGGCAGGGGGAGGGATGGGGTAGTGTTCACTTGGGTACATGGATTTGGGATGGCTTAGGGTAGCATCTGACCAATTAGAACAGGCATAACATCAGCAGAAGAGCAAGTCAAGAATCTGACTTCTTCATCAATCAATTAACCATGGTCTGAGGGATAAGGGAAAATGAAGCTATCCCAGGTGACAGGACTAATTTGAGGGAACGTGGATCATTAAGCCAAGATGTTTTTCTTTTCTTTTTGTATAAACAGTAAAGACCTACAAAGAGTGTTTAAGTAAACAGCGACAATAAGAAATTTTACCATTAGAGATGTACAGTCTGAATTTAATCAACTCTTATCCACTGAGGACTCTGCCTATGCACAATGTTTTCCTGAACACCTCAAACAATTAGAACACTTCTCTGTTGCAGGCTAAATTATCCATAGACCAATACTGGGAAAACCCTACACTGTCTGGAGAGGGTGTGGGGAATAAAGCAAGCTAGAACTTCCAGACGAGAGATGTTCTAGCTCATTTGATTGAAGAATCCTATTTTCCAGGGTTGCCTGGTTCTTGAGAGGCACTAACTTCATAGATAAAAGAATGGATTATGCTTCAGTTCTACAAAGGGTTCGACCCTGTGGAGCACACAAGAATTCATGGAAACGGTGAAGTTCTGGAATTTAGGTAAAATCAAACAACTGAAATTACTACCATAAAGATAAAATCTAGTGAAACTAAGATGACACTCCTGAAATCTTTTTATCTCAGTTTTAAATTGAATAGCTCTTAATTATCAAGATCAGTCACCAGAGAAAGGTCATAAAGGCATAGCCAGTGACCATTTTCATGGTTCTGTCCTCTCTCTATAGGTAGACAAAAGATGAGCTTAATTAATCTATAATCATTACAATTTTCTCAGGCCCATTGCTCTTTGACCTTATAGCAGATTCTCTCTGGACAGTTTAATACTCTACCATTTTAAAATTTAATCTAATACATTGCTTTTATTTAAGGTCAGCTGCCCATAGATATAATCACCTGATTAAGAAGCTTGCAGCTTCAGAGTTAAATGTATCAAGCTGTCATCTTCTAATGGGATGGGTTTAGATGGTCCCAAGCAACAATTTTAAATTGTCACTTAATCCCTTGTATCTAATAAGTTTTCCCGAAAGATCTTGGTGATTATCTAGAATATTGTGTAATTTATCTTGGAAACTGTTGGTTCACTGTATAAATGCTGTAATCAATAAAAGTAGGATAAGTTCATGCCTCACTTCATTAAAAATATAATGCAAATCCAACTTTAAATATTAATTTCCAGTCTGTTCCTAAATAAAGTAAAAATAGTATTCTCAAGTCTAAATGTCTATTTATTCCATTTATGCTAGCTGTACAAGTTTTATTACTTTATTATCTTGTTTCCTTTAACAATCTAATACAGTGTGAAATTCAGAAAAATATTTCATATCGTTTTTTGGTTTTAGGTAATTTTTGCCTTTTTCTCAGTCATGAGAACTAAACCCAGTGCCTTGAACTTTCTAGGCAGTCATCCTACCAATGATCAAAGATCCAAGCTTAGAACAGTGATTTTTTTTAACATGAAAGTATTTTGCATTGTAAAGCTAATAACGTCCTAGGAAGTATTACAATATAGTAGTGCCTCTTTGCAATGACTTATATTTAACTTTAATTTTAAATACTAGAAAAAATACACAGATGATAAGTTTTGCAGACATATATTTTTTATCTTTACTAAAGGATGAGTGACATCTTTCCCAGAATACACCTCCATAATTAATGCATTTCCTTGATTGCTCTAACAAAGGGCTGAAATGGAATTTGAACTTGGAAAGCAGTAAGTTTCAAGAATATAGATTCCTCCTGCTTTTTCTCTTTATTTTCCAATGTACTAATAAAAATGTTTGTCTTTTCAATCAAAACTATCATGTAGCATAATTTGTTTGATTTTCTTCTTTCTGTTAATGTATATGAATCGTGGCAAAAACCCCCCCCCAACACACACACATTGAGATGGAGCGCACACACAGTCTTATTTGGTCCAGGACTTCTATTCATCCTGGCTTCACATATCCAGGGTAAATGAGAAGCTTGGCAGAGAAGGCACCTCTTAATCTCTACTCAAAGGCTGAGTCTTGGTAGTAGGTTTTCTTCTAAGATTAATGACCTCACTAACTGTGGGTAGTAGGGAAGATTTGTAGTACAGCCATAACTTCTCTCCTGCTCAGGCCTTAAATCCAAATACAGAGATGTTGGTTACTGAAAAGATATGAGTGCCACGACTGCATTCTTAGGGTTATCATGACTATGTTAGTTGAAATTGTGATTCATAGACCTACAGGTAGGTAGGACTATTGGTTTCTTCCTTCCCATGTATGCTATAAAAGCTAGTCCTCAGAAAGGATGCTTTCAAGTCAGTTTCAGCTGGGGTCCTCTGGATCTTGTATCTGATGCACATGGTGTCTTTAGCAATAGGAAGTTACATTCAACCTCTGGAAGGCATTCAAAAGCAACAAACAGCAATAGCCTATATTACTTGGAGAGTATCTTGTTTTTCTGATCAGGAGTTTTCTCATGTCTGGTATTGGAGTTTTGGGTTAGATGGCTTAAGGATCTTTTAGAGATCATTGTTATCCTAGGCAGTAAAATGTCATTTAAACTATACACGAACTTACACACTACACATATGCATGTTATATATAAAATCTTAAATAAATATTAATATGATTCTTTATGTCTGTTTACAACATCCTTGGTGTTATTTTACCTTCTGTCATCACTATTCTTAGATAATGACCACTTTCTACCCTCCCCAGTTAAAGCCCTTCCCATTTTTATATTCAGCAAAGAACATAAAGGAGAATACACAAAGCGGCCCAGACTTTAGTCTTCTGATTCCTGGAGCCCTCTAGTTTTACATAACTGTTCCTGGCTTCCTAGCATACCACTACTGTTAAGTTACCATTTAATAATGCCGTGTAGGTTATTGTTTGGCTTAATGTAAATAACACACAAATTTAAGTATTTTATATATCCCCAGATGTTGTTCACTGGAGCAGCATAGACACTGCAGTTTTGTCTATGCTGGCAGAGGAGATCAAGTGGTAGTTGGGAGAGCAGTACCTCCTAAGCCACTATGGCAGACTTTAGAGCAGAGCAACCTCCAAATGATGTGCCCATCATTCTCACCTTCCGAAGAGAAGACAGAATGATGAAAAGCTAAGGGTATTGCACACATTTTACAACATATATACATATATATATATATATGTGTGTGTGTGTGTGTGATATATTACAAAACAAAATTCAGAAACCCACACTATTGAAGAATCTAGAATTTCTCAATTCAATCACTAACTAAATTATATTTGTAACAGAATCCATTACTGAAACAGTTTGAGTTCTGTTGCATAATCTCTTTCAACCCCTTGCTCATGTATCATTGGGGAACCTTGAAATACACAATTCACTGCTGCTCCTTTGTATGTGGAGAGATATGTGGTACCCAGATGTCCATATTTTTATAGTCTCTTTAAAACAAAAGAACAACCTCTTTTTTCTTATTCTGAAAGATGAAATTGTTATACATCACCATCACAAGAACTAGCAAGAATTTAACCTTGAGGACAGCTGAACATACAGATTCAAAAGTTTCTCCATCTCTAAATGTTTACCTCTCTTTTCTCTTTGTGAATTGGTTCTGGCTATATTTTTCTCTGCTGCTCTCTGACAGTGTCTTAATCTATTCTACCCAGAAACATTTGTACATGCATCTCTGATCTACACAGACAATCTTGCAAGTACTCAAACCTTGTCATTTGACTCCACAGGAAAAATCAATAAATATTACATATGTCATGGCAGAAGTTGTGACATAGTCATTTGCCATAAGTCTAAAGTCTACAATTACTAGAATTAGTCAAAGCAGCATAGAAATGAACACTTTTGGAATCCTAAGGATATTTATTTGTATTATATAAAGTGTCATTGCTGGGACAAAATATCTGACAAAAAGCAATTTAAGAAAGGAACAGTTTAATTTGCCTTATTTTGCCTCATGGTTTGAGAGGATGCAATTCATGGTTGACAGGAAGCAAAGACATAGCAGCAGGAGCTTCAGGCAGCTGGTCACACTGCATCCAGAGTCAGGAAGCAAGAGCAGGATGAGTGCTCCCTTTCCCCTTTTTCCTTGTAATTCAGTCTCTGACCTCAGCCCATAGCACAGCGTTTTGTTACAGTTACATCTTGGAAGAAGTTTTTCTGGTTTCCTCACTGGTGGACACAGAGGTGTGTCTCCCAGGAAATGCCAAATCCAGTCATGTCAACAAGGAAGGACATTAACCTCACATCATTTGCAGCTACAAATTCAAGGTTTCTCCCATCAGCTAATAGTCAATGGTTATGTATACTTGGTAAGTTTACCAGAAGTAGTCCAAATGCTTTACATTTATTAAAATTTTAATTTTCAATATCTTATATAGCAGTCTGTATTACCTCTATATTATGAAAAAAACCCTGAAGCTTACTGGGATTAAAAATGTCTGTAGGTCACATAATTAGGAGTGGCAATATCACAGCAGAATACCTCTAGGATGCAGAGTATTAATTATAATAAAGTTGACTGCATTGCCTTTGGAATAATGGCATGTTTTACATCCTTCAGGGCCAAGAGCAAATTTTCTGGCTTTATCTATTAATGCAGAGTCCCTTCCTTCTAAAAGAGCAGAAGTAGTAGTGTGTGTGCTTTGTTTTGTTTTGGGTTGGTTGTATTTTTTTGAGGAAGAGAGAGAGAACATGGGGTTGGGTAGGAAGGAGGATGGGGAGGTATCTTAGAGGAATTGGAGTAGATAGAATAATGTGATTAAAATACAATGTGTTAAATTATCAAAAATTGGAGAGACAGAAGCAGGCACCATGTAGGCCACCAAAATAAGAGGTCCAGACCATTTTCTCTGAAAATCGAAAGCTGTAGATTCCTTCCAGGCTTCTGTGGTTTGATGAAGTAAGGCACCCTGAAGCAATATCCAGGCAGTCCAGCATTTGAAACAGTTGGGACGATACAGCCATGCAGATCACAAAATCAAGGACTTATACAGTTTTCTCTGTTTTATCATGATCCCCATGGTATGGACAGTGCCCCCTTCCAGTAGGAAGCAGCTTGGAATGAGAAACGTCCAAATTCCCAAATATTGTTTATAAATCTTTGTTATCATTTGAATGGGGTTGCTTATAATTGGTTAATGATCACAACCAATCTCTTTTTTAAAGGTAAAAGGGGATTATGATATGGAAATTAATACTTTGTATTGGTATGGTTTTTCATTTATTGATACAAATTCAAGGTCAATTTTGTGATATGTATATTTCTAGTCTTGATTAAATATTGTGCTTATATTGCTCTTTTAAAATATAAGGCATAATTAAATACAGACTATCGATAGTTACTTATAATAGTCAGAATTTAAAGTTAGGTAAGTTAGGTTTTCTGGATATACAGAAATATATTTGAGATAGACAGTCTTCAAACCTTTCAAAGACCTTCAGAAAATGGCATTTAAAATGGTTTAGGGTTTTTCTTGACAATGAGAAATGTCTATTCCTGGGCATAAAAAAAACTTGTTATGGAATTTGCTTTTAACATGGCAATATTAGGCATTTGGGCAAGAAACTGTTCTTGCCTGGACTGCTTGACTGTTGTGTATAAATAGGAAATAGAGGACCCACAGGAAAGTGACTGCTGAACTCAGTCCTTCAGGGTTCCTGCTTCATGGAAGAGTCTACCACACTTTCTGCAGGACACAGAAAAATGAATAACAGACTGCCAATGCAGATGGACAACTTGAAACTTCCTGCTTTGCTGACAAGTCTTTCAAACACACTGTGGCCTATGGGCTGAAGATGGATGCTCCAACATTACAGAGGAACATTGGGTAACTGTCTAGGTAGCGAGATGTCTCTGTCAATTTTAGTGTTTATGTATTATCCTTCTGTGGTCTTTGATGGAGCTGAAGACAGATAGTTGAAGTTACAGTTTTGCTTAGTTATGATAAAAGATATAAGACATTAGACTCACAAAGATAGGATAGATCATTTTCTTTAAATCTTACTAAATGTTAATGGACTAAATATTGTAACTATAGTTCTTACTTGATAACTGTTCTGTTATATATATAATTTGACTATGTTAAAGTTGAAACATTTCTTTTTATTCAGACAGAAAGAGGAGCTGAGGAGTAAGTCCTGTGTATATGTCAATAACAACTAGGAGTTGAGGAGGATTCTGGGAAAGAGAGACAGAGGCAGGCACCATGTAGTCCACCAGAGTAAGAGGTCTGCACCCCTTTCTCCGGTAAGAGAAATACTTAGATTAACAATTATGGGTTAAATACTTAAGTCAAAGCTAGCCAGTAAGAAACAAGCAAACGGCCAAAACTTCATAATTAATATAGTGTCTTGTGTGTTATTTGGGGACTGCAACTGTGGCAGTGTCCAAGCAGATGTTGGGGAAGGCAACATGTTACAGTAACTATATATATATATATATATATATATATATATATATATATATCCTTCTATTCATGTTTATTTTTAATTCATCTTCCTCTACTACGCAGTAAGTCTCATGATAGCAGGATCCCTGACAGTTTAGAAAATGACTGCCTGAAGCTAGCGCAATACCTGTAACGTCAAAGAAATCCAATTATGAATACATGGGTGAATGAATAACTAACTTCCTTTTTTTAAAAAAAGGATATCACTACATATCCCTAACTGACCCAGAACTTGCTATATAGACCAGGCTACCCTTGAGTTCACCTGTGTCTGCCTGCTAAGTGTTGGTATTAAAGGTGTGTGCTACCATACCAGACTATAAGCAATTTTAAACCAATAAAATAAGGTATTAGAATTGTCTATAGAATTTCAGTTTTATCTGAGAAATTGTAATGTTTTGTTGATAAGTATTGATCTTAAGAAGTCATAAAAAGAAATTTACTAGAGTTCATAATTTCTTGGTATGATCCACTTTGAGTGCCTTTTCTTCTTTTTATTGCTTAATATAGATCCCTGAATGCCCAGACATGGGTTTTGATCTTCAAATTAATATATTCAACAAAAAAATGGAGATACCACAAAAATTATAAAAAATCAAGGTAAACAAAAATACTTAAAGAGTTCAAGTAAAAAAGACAAATGAGATATTTCCTGGATCAAAATGAGAAAAATTGGATTATTTTATGTGGGTTTGAGGTAGTGAATGCCCAAGAAGGCTTGTGGGTTTCTTACATAGAGATTTTGTTGAATGACTCAAAGGATTATGATAAAAGGGGGAAAAACAAATTCTGAGAGGAAAATCAATAAACCTACCTTTAAAACTGTTGAGTCTTCCCTCCCCTCTCTTTTTAGTTTTAATTTACTCTTAGAACAAGATATTAGTCGGTTATAGCCAAATTCTGATGCCTTAGTAAGAAACTATCATTGTATATATTCTCTGAAGGTGACCCTGTTTACAGTGTAATGTAAGAGAAAATAAACAGGACTTTAACAGCATAATTCAGCTGTTCTATGGTGTATCTTTGACTCAAGGGGGAAAACTGTCCTCAGGAGTTTTATAAAATGGTCTTGAACCATTGTTGCTCATTTACTAGGTTAGAAGTAAATAAGGTTATGCTAGTTGCTTTCTCTGCACAACAGAGATTATACAATAACCTTGGCAAGAAGAAAGTGGTTTAAGGTGGTAACAGTAGGAAAAAATACAAAATATTCTAGAGTAATTGTCTGGATTCAAGAAGTCATCCAGCACAAAAGACATGGCCTTCCTATTTATGAGTTGCTGAGATGGGTGTTTCTGACAGAAAACTTCAGATCATCCAAAACTCTGGATGGACTTTGCTAGTGACTCTTTTTTTTTTTTTCTGCTTATTATCTACACTTTTGTTTTAGCGTTTGCAAACAATGAGTCACTCACTATCTCTTAATTCTGACACAGGTACAGCATAGAAAGCCAGAAAAAAAACAGCAACACAAAGTCAGTCTTAATTCTACATAAAATGCAGCCCCCTAGGGCATCGCTACCAAGGACAACCACCTATGAACACTCCCTGCACCCAATTTCCTTGTTTTCTACAAGGAACTGTCACAGTGAGAGCTTTTCTTTTTGGGCACAGTGTTTGGGGACCTGACAATAAACTGATAACAGTGAGTTGAAAAGGCGGAAGACAAGGTTAGTTTATATAGCATTTGGTGATGAGTAATTCACTGATATCCAGGGTTTTCTTTATACACCGAGCTTAATGAACTGTGGTGGTGTGAGATATGCAATGGGGAATTGTTGAAGGTTTTATAGGACATTTTGTGCTAATTGAAATGGGCATTCTGTCTTCATGCCGGTTGAATTTGTAGAAACTCTCCTGGAAGTCAGCTAATGCATCTGTATTCCTTGTAAATTCTGCTCCAGTTAGATAAAAGACATTCAAATATGACATTTTCTCACTGTATTTAACTTTATTGTTTTTCTTTAACATAAGCACTGTCTCCCCTTTGTGTGTCTGAATGTGTCCCCAGGTGATTGATCTACTCTCAGAGCAGTGCAGAGTGGGTAATGAACATGCACTGACCTTTGTGAGCCTACTCATCATAAGCACAGATTTGTTCTTGGTTTAAGACCCACCATGAGATGAAGGGGAGAGAGTAGAGGCATTGTAGAAGACTAGCAAGCCTGTAAGTGAATATGATGTCATTCACAACTGCAAACACCACATATGAGAGTCAGTATTAAATTTTATATTTATCTCTCCATAAATTTGATTGATAGACCCTTGCGATGCCATCTATCATGCCTGAATTCTGCCAGTTTTGGCTTCTCCCCTTCAAGGACATTTTAATTTGATATAAATTTAATAGAAATATTGGCGAGTTGAAGGTGAATACAAATGTTCTGCCCAGCATTTTATACCTTTCAGTAGAACTGAACTATAATTTAGTGTTTTTCAAAAGAATGAACTATAAAGTATTTTATGTAAACTTTTTGTGATATCTCAGGAAAAAAAGGAAATTAATTTCCTGAATAAAATACTTTAAAAATTCCTTCTGGAAAATTGTTTGTGAACTGATTATAATTACCTCCTATAATTACAATTTTATTTTAATAAAAGAAGTGATTTTAAATTTCAGGCTTTTCATGGTGGTAATAATTCACATCTTTAGTTCATATATATATAAATATATATATATATACATACATACACACACACACACACACACATATATATACATACATATATATATATATATATATATATATATATATATATATGAAGACTCTGTCTCCAAATTTTCCATGCAACATCTTTGGAGTATAAAGTAAAGCACATCTGGCCGCAATTCACAGCTCATTTATTTTGAAAATTCCCATTAAAGCCACACCCATCAAAAGTATTAGTAGGAATTCCACAGCTCCCAAGAACACCTCTAAGACTGTTTGAATGATTTATAATGCCCTGAGAGATTGGGGGTCTACATATGAAATCTTTAATTCCCATTCAGAGCCTTACAGATTTTATCCAAGAACTAATGGTGTTAGTGTAAACTTACCCTAAAGGGTCAGACTTGCTAATACACATTTACACATTTAATTCTTTCCAAGAAAGATCATCTCCCTTGAGAAAGCTACCCAATCATGAAAAGTAGCAAAGATTTGCAGCAAGGGTCTGACACTGAATACAGAATAAGTGGAGAATGATGTCTTTAAGTTTTGAGCACAGGCCGTAACAAAACCCCTGTCGTGCCACTGGGAGTTTGGGTTAACTAAAGCTCACCACTTGTAATCTAGAGAAATGCAGGTGGCCCTGAGGCCCAAATAAGAGAAAACTCATGCAACCACATGGCAAACGTATCTGAAAGAAGAAGAGACCTCCTATAGGGAATGAGCTATTAGGAATTTCAGCAAAATTTTGGTGCCTTAATAACAAACATCCTTATGTATATTCTCTGAAGGAGATTTCTTTTTACTGCTAGGCTTAATGCAACAGAAAATATAAATTCATTCAACAGCATAATGAAACAATTCTGCACTGTGATCTTTTAATAGTAGAAAATAAAAAGAAACCTTGGAGAGTTTTGTAATACAGTCTTGAAATATTGTCATTCACTTATTAGACTAGAAGTAGACAGCAATTCTGTTTTAAAACATCATAAAATATTAAAGCTTCTTGAAAATTAGGGTGACTGACAGTGACACTGTCTTGAAGCTGATAAGGAATATAGTGTAGACTTTTGGCTTTAAAACAGGGCTCTATATTAATCTTAATAAATTTCTCATGCAACTTTGAATACCTTGACCTTTTGATCAGAAGATAGGATAAAAATCGTTTCACTTAAGGATGCTTTTTCTCTTACATAAATGATATGGCATAGTCACAAACTTGGATTTTCATGATTGAGGTTATCCTCTAGTTACGTTGCATAAATGAATTCATTTAGAAAGTCTAGCATTTTCTTCTCCAGTTCCTGAAAGGACTGGGTGATCATCAGTCACATGATAAAGGAGGTTCCAAACTAATTATTTTAACTTGAGTTTCATTCTGACTGAGTTGTTATTTAATGCGCCTCCCACTTGTCCACGACAACCATGTCTACCAGTATGATAGCCACTTACATAACACAGCACTATGGAAATAACCATTACAAGAAAAGCATAAACCTTAAACCTTTCAACTTGATAATTAACTTTGTTTTCTTAACTACTGACAAACTGGAGAGCTAGTTTTTGGGAAGGTGTTAAGTTCAAGAAACAAATGTCGTCCTTGTCATAACCCAAACATTGCTAGAATACTCTTTTCTAAGGCAGTTATGTGTGAAGAAGTTCATTATTTCATGAAAGTTAGTAAGTTACTTTTGGGAATTATATCAATGTTTTAATTACAATGAAAATGGCTATATATGTCTTCAACTCCTATCTAAGTATAGGAAAGCCTGTTTTGCCCCAAAGCTACTATGTTGTTTTATGGGCTTAATGTATACAACCCTAAACTAAAATAACTACATTATAACCAATCATCTCTGCTCTACCACAGATGCCTCCAAACCAAAAGACAAACTCATAACTGATTACCCCTAGAGACAATGTATTCTTCTACACTCTTAGGATATTGTCTTCTCACGCCTCAGTAGCAGACATTGACATTTTATTTGTTCATTTAGTCAACTGGTTCAGCCAGTAAATATCACTTAATTATTTTTAAGTAAGTGCATGTTTTCATCCATGAGTCTGACTGAATTTAGAATTGTAGAGGTGACACACTTCCATGGGTGGTCTGTGTGGACTTTCGCAGAGATATTTAAATGAGGAATGAAGGTCTACTTTAGATATGGATAACATGCTCCCTTGGGCTGTGAGCTCATACTAACAAAAAGAGAGGGAGAAAGCATGATGAGTACCAGGAGTCATCACTCTCAGCTTGAATGTGGATGCAATATGACCATTGTCTAGGCCTTCCAATCATCTTGCCTTTTCTATCACCATGGGCTGTCCAGGCAAAAAAGTCAAACATCCAGTGAACAGTTAATCTGCTGTAATCTGAGATGTGAAGCAAATTCCAAATGCATAATTCTCTGTGGTTTAAGAGAACTAAAAGTTACTGGTGTGTTTATTCCTCAGAGTGCACTTTGTTTCTGTCAGAGGTAATGCATTTTTAATATACAATTAAATGCTATGATAAAAAATACATAAGCATGTTATTCTGAACTTTCCTACTGCGGAGTGAATCCGAGTATTTTTCTCTTGCTATTTCACAGACTATAACTGTAATATTAAAAGAGTCCAATGGAAATTCCCAAATAATCTATCTGTTCTTCATGATACAGGAGCCACATGAAGTATACATTTTGATTTTAATTATTTATGTAACTAACACTAGAAATTAATACAAATTAAAAATAATGACTAAGGAAAACTATAACTATCTGCTGTAAGACAACAGAGAAAAAAAGGGGTTTTCTTGGTTTGCATATGAGTTTGGGGTGTTCCATATCCACTGAAATTGCACCTTTCAGAAGAGAATGAGTCTACACATAGAAATCAGGTATAATACATTTCCTTAGAACTTACCCAAGATGGAGGAAGATAGATGCCCTCATCCTGCAGTAATTGAGTCCACAGGGATCATGAAAGCAGGCCTATCTGGGCCAGTAATTGGCCTTTAGTCTCAATGGGTGCTCTGTTTAGCTCCCTTATAGAAGAAAGTTGCAGGGCCATGTTTTGACCTTGAAGAGTAAAACACCATGGCCCCTTCAATGAGGAGAGGACTGCAGCAAACTTCTGTCTTTTCTTAAAACTCAGTCTTCTAAAAATAGAGGAGATCCAGGTGTGATGACTTCCTGTAATCCCAGGGAGTCTGCTAATGCAAAGTCACTGTGAATTCAGGATCAGCCTAAGAGAATAAGGCTAGCCTGAGATAAACAGTAAAATTCTGCCTCAAACTCTGACCCCTCAAAATTAACAATAAGAACAGTACTGAGTAAATGAAAACCATAAAATGATAACTTACGGATACAAAAGAGAATAACATATATCTTAGATTTTAAGTTTGTTGTTGTCCTAACATCTGTCCAGAACAAAGTTACAGAAACACAACATATTAGCATATAATAAAGACCAAGGCAATTTAATTAAAAGAAATGCTGACAAATACTCATGTAAAATGTATGCATTTTCAGTCTAAAGATGAGCAGAACACAAAGGAAAAGAAGCAATTTTGTATCAAATACCACCTGGTAAGAGACTCTCATTAATTCTCCTTCTAAGAAAATATAACCTTTCCTAATTTTCAAAGGACTCTTTGTTTAATCTCTCTTTAATTTTTAAAAATCTCATCTCTCAGTTTCTACTGGACAAAAGTGTCTCTGTCATTGACTGCATGCATTTTAAAATATATTTTTATTGTTTAATCAATTGTTTTTTCTCAACCTGATCAAGTTTTCCCTTCCTCCCTTCTCTCCTCCCAACCCCCCCAGCCATCTGTTTCTTCTCCATCACTCTTCCTCCTTTCTCTCTAAAAAGGTCAATTCTACCATGTATATAAAGCAGCCATAGCAAATCCAGTTGTTTTAAGACTAGGCACCTCCTCTCCTTTTAAGGCTGGATAAGGCAATCCAGCTGGAGGAAAGAGTTCCAAAAGCAGGTAACAGATTTGGAGACAGCCCCTGTTCCCACTGTTAAAAGTCCCAGAAGAAGACCAAACTACACAATTGTAACATATGTGTAGAGGGCCTACGTCAGCCCCTTACAAGCTCTCTGATTGGCTGTTCAGTCTCTGTGAGCCCTTATGAGTCCAGGTTAGTCAATTCTGTGGATTTTCTTGTGGTGTCCTTGGCCCCTCTGGTTCCCATAATCCTTCTTAGGCCTCTTCCACAGGATTCCCTGATCTCTACCTAATGTTTGGCTGTGGGTCTCTGATCTGTTTCCATCACTTTCTGGATGATGTCTTTCTGATGACAATCGGGCTAGGCACAAATCCATGAGTATAGCAAGATATTATTAGGAGCATTTCATTGACTTTTTTTTTGCCAGTTATGTTTGTTTCTATCCTAGGTCTCTGAGCTGTTTAGGTGAATTTTCACTTGAATGGGACCCATCTTCTACTTTAAGAACTCAAAGGTCACCACTAGGAAAAGTCATGGTTCATTGCAGAAAACTTAAACATTTTAAATATCATATGTAGGAGATTTCTGAGAGGTTAAAGGACCACAATAAGTTAAATATCTTCCGAGTGCACAAACTTAGTTTCTAGTTAACTACTTTAGACTCAAGCTCAAATATCCATACAGGAAGCTAGATGAAACTTATTTCTAGAATTAGTTAGTACACTATATGAACAGTAATATTACAACATAAAGTTTATATATATATAATAATCTTATACATTCATAATATTTATACTTTAAGAAAATGTAAAAACTCAGCCGGGCGTTGGTGGGGCACGCCTTTAATCCCAGCACTTGGGAGGCAGAGGCAAGCGGATCTCTGTGAGTTCGAGGCTGGGCTGGACCGACAGCCTCCAAAACAATACAGAGAAACCCTGTCTCGTAAAAAACCAAAAAAAAAAAAAAAAGAAAAGAAAATGTAAAAACTCAAATGAAAACCAAAGGATTATGAGATTAATGGCAATAGAATAACCCCATATTTTTTCCTTTTGTCTCATACAAGGTATCTCTTCTGACAAGAGACAAAGATTTGGATTTTCTTTTAACAGTTAAAGTGGAGTTTAGAGAAGGAGAGAGCCACACTCCAACCCAAAGCCAGCTTTAATTTTTAATTGAATTGGGACCACAAAAGAACCATTTGCCTTATATGTGTGTTAAGAATAGCAGAAACAAACATTTGTGAAGATTTATGAAATTTTACCGTGTTGGAGATGTACTATAACATTAAGCCAATTTATGCTTTTTCTTAGGACATTTTCTCTTGTTCATCTTTCTTCAGAAGTCTCATATGTCCAGTGGTCTTTAAATTCCTTAATTAAATACTTTTATTCTCCTGGAAATACAAAAACAAAACCCTGCCCAACCCTAAATTTGGCAAGTTACAGCTTTTTAAAAACAAAACATTTTTTGGCAACAAATAGTCTTATCTTTTAATTATATATATGTATATATATATATGTATGTATTTATATATGCATGTATGTATATTTCAATCTGTCAAACACAAGGAATTTGTTAGTCTTATAAGTCAGTTTAGACAGATTAGCAAGTTGTTTAATGAGCTATCGCCTCTCTTAATTAAAAGATTTCTCCTGTATGTATCTAATCTTTATCAATCTGGATGGTATCCATAACTTTTCTTCTTCTGTGGAAACAAAAGCAAAACATCTTAGCCAACTTAATACATAGCCTAGTTTCCATTCAGAGGCCAAAAAGTCCCTGCCCTATATGAAATGACAGACTATGGACATCCCCATGGAGGGCCTCACCCTCCCTGGGGGAATGAGTGGATAAAGGGGGGAAATTGTGGGGAGGGCACGGGAGGAGGGGAGGGAATGGAAGAGGGACCTGGAACTGACTTGTGAAGCAACCTCGTTTCTTATCTAAATTTAAACTGGAAAATAAAAAAAAAAAAAAAAGAAAGAAAATATAAGCAGATTTTATTCAGAAGGTTTTTTCTATTATTCAATGTCATTCCTTTACCATGAGCTTTTTTTTTTAAAACAATTAAACTTAATAAAGTATGTAGTCTATCTCTGGGTGTTATTTATTACTCCTGTCTGCTTATTAAACATGTTTTCTAAAGTGACAATGTGGTTGCATGTGTGTTCCTCTCTCTCTCTCTCTCTCTCTCTCTCTCTCTCTCTCTCTCTCTCTCTCTCTCTCTCGTGTGTGTGTGTGTGTGTGTGTGTGTGTGTGTGTGTAAGTAGAAGTGCATGTGTATCCACAGACATATCTATCTAATGTATGAGAAAGACAAGCAAAAATATTACCAGCAGAAGAGGGATGTCCCAAGTAGACTTCAAAGTGAGTTATTGGCATAATTGCAACTCTTGAAAAGTTCACCTCTATGTCTTTGTTATTACTGTCTTTTTTCAATTGTTCCTTTTTCATCCATAACACTCTTTCTTAAACCTGTATTAAAATTGTTTGCAATACAGTCCAGCTGCCTCATGTAAAAATCTAAATAATCTCTTCAGAATGTACTTCTATTGAATTGCAGCATGAAAATGGCTTCAGATATTAAAATTATAAAGCATTTATTTAAATGTAAATATATATAAGTAACACTTTTTAGGTTTGATAAAATATATACTTTTATATACATATATTGCATAGATCACATAAACATATATTGTATGGGTCATATAAAAACACTGCAAACAATATATATGTTAGCTGGCACCTGGGACTTGGAATTCTGCTAGGAATACATCATAACTTGTTTTCCTTTCCATATATAAAAATTCTTAAATGCTTACTGTCAGAGAAAAAAAATTTAGTCACTACATCAAATGCTCGATTTCCTGTGGTTCACAGTTCTATGGTTTTCAGTCTCTGGTCCCTGGGTTCCATTGCTTCTAGACTGGTGCACTGTGAAGTACAATATCAGAGCAGGGAGCACAGGGTGGAGGAGAGGGGATCACGTGAAGGAGGAGGGAGGCACAAAAAATGACGAGATGCAGGACCAGATGTAATTTTAAGGGCATGCTCCAGCTTCTCCCAGTAAGCACCAGTTCTGAGTTTCCATGGTTTCTCAGTAATGTCTTCATATCATGTATCTATTAGTATATTAATCCACTGATAAAGTCAGAGCCTTTATGAGCCAGTCACCTTCAATGAGGACCACATCTTCCGCACTGGAGCCCTTTGAAGGGATACTTACAGACCAGTGATTTTGTTTCAATATTTACCAACAAGGAATATATATATGGGCATCTAATATTTTATTATGATATCACTGGAGGATTCTAGAATTGCTTTTATAATTGTGAACATTCAACACCGTCCCTTTCTGATAGACTTGGCACATTTCCTGCCACACAGTCTAGTTTTCCTTTTGTATTCCTGATGTCACATATACCTCCAGAGCATGCTATCTTACTTTGCACAGAAAGCAGAAAGTTGCAGAGATAGCTACTCCATCTTTTCATACATATTTTAGATTGTTATGGAATAATAGTCATTGCAAATACACTGATCTCCTTTCTTCCCAATAGTTTTGTTTGATGGAAATGTTACTTAAATGTGTGAATTATTTATATATTCTTGAGAAAATAAAAATGCTTTTGTAAATATGTACATCACAAAATTTTCCCTACTTTTTGGTTTTGTCTTGTTTGAAAGGTTGGGGGTGCACCCCATGACCCCACGTCTGTTACAGGAACACATTATCAGGCACTTCATTATGGATCGCTTGTCCTTCCCTGTCATGGTGCTTTCCTCAGGACCACGTTTGTTTTTGTTTTGGAGACAGGGTTTTTCTGTGTGAACTTGACTCTTGTGGAACTCACTCTATAGGCCAGGTTGACCTTGAACTCATGGGGATCCACCTGCCTCTGCCTCCTTAGCACTGGGATTAAAGGCGTGTGCCACAACTGCCCTGTGCTGACTTCTCTTTTATAAATCCATTCCTTCTGCTTGCTTTTATTCCTGTTCTAGTCGTCTGTAAAACAGTAGCGAGTTATTTTGGTTGTTCTGAGGTTTAGGCTGTGTTTTTGTTTTTGCTTTGTTTTGTTGTTTGCTTGCTTGCTTGCTTGCTTTTAGTTTTTAGCCAATCTATACTTGTTAGTAGGCTGACTCCAGTTCACTTTGTCTCCCCATTACTGAAACTTTTCCTTACACAGTCAATCTCTTCATCCCAGGGAAACTTGAGAAATGCCACTAGATGATTTCCCTAACACCTGCCAATAGTTTCTCAGTTACATGTCATGCTCTGAGATATACACCCAAAACCAGGCTTCAGGGGGTGAGTTCTTTGAGATACATGAGAAAATTTAGATACTAATACTAAGTATTAAGTAAAAGACTAAACAAATTTCTTACAGAGTACACAGAATAGCCAATGCACCTCCCCCCAAAAGCAGTTTTTCCATTTATTACATAAGGTACATCCATGAGCATTTATTTTTATGGCTTAGTAATATGGACTTTTTTACTTTGCAATAAACCTTTTTATAGCAAAAGGATAAAAAAGTGTGTGTCTAATGAAAAATAAGTAGTGAATTTCCACTCTAGTTGATGAAAAGCAACTCATTTGTCTAGATTTATCATACAATGTAGCAGCCAATCTTCATAGCTATTGTGGAATTAATATACAAATCAAGCCAGGCGTGGGTGGCTCACGCCTTTAATCCCAGCAGTCAGATCTATGTGAGTTCGAGGCCAGCATGGTCTATGAGCAAGTTCCAGGACAGCCTCCAAAACAATACAGAGAAACCCTGTCTCAAAAAGCAAAACAAAACAAACAAACAAACAAAAAGAATATACAAATCTTCTGAGGAATTATCTGCATTTACTTTAAAAGTTCCTAATCCCATTGACCAATGAACTTATCCATCTGAAGACAAAGGCAGCGCTCCTGAAGAAAAGCACCTACCTCTTGTTTTATGAAGCATGGCTGCTCATTTAGGGCAAATTATTGTTTTGCATTAATTTAATTTCAGATTTTCTTATGCATATATAAATAAAACAATGGGTATTGATGTATTGTCCCAAATGTATTATTTTTATAGTTTTAGCTTTTTTTTTCAAGACAGAGTTCTCTCCAAGTAGCCCTGGCTGTCTTAGAACTTGCTCTGTAGACCAGTTTGGCCTTGAACTCAGAGATCCTTCTGCCTCTGCCTCCCAAGTGCTGAAATTAAAGGCATGGGCCACCATTGCCTGGCTGGCTCCAATAGATTAAATCAAGCTTGGAAAATAATTGAGTGCAATTAGTTTATATCATTCTTATGAAATGCCTCTGAAAGACAACCCATATGGCTTGTCCTTTTCAACCAGTTTTTAAAATTAAAGTTCTTACACAGATTTTTTTTCATATTTTGAGATAGACTCTCACATTTTAGCTGGAATTGATTGGAAATCACTTTGTAGTACAAGTTAACCTTGAACTCCTGTTAATCTTCCTGCCTCAGTCCCCACTACCTGCAAATGCTTGGATTACAGGTATGAGCTGTCTTTCCTATTTTGTAATGCTTCTTCTGTTAAGTTTATTTTTTCACTTGAAGTTCCATATACTCTGAAAGTTGTTACATATTTAAGTATAAAATTGTGAGGCTTTAAGGATATTTCAAATAACAATTATAAATGAAGCTGGTAGTATGATAAAATGTGATTTATTAAGTAAAGATATTTATGGAATAAAATCCACTTGGAATAGGTAATGATACACATAACACAAATTGCCTTTAGTATTTTTAATGTCTGGCCAATTGAAATAGAAGATGTAATTATACAAATTCATCAGTATTTTATACATACAGAATACTTGAACTACACTGTTTTGTTGCTATGATATTCTTAAAGGTAAGATAAATTCTTTATCATGACATTATGTACTTTCTTTTATGCCTGTCAATCAAATTTTATTGTATATGAGAATCCAAGATCTACTTGTGTGTTGCGCATCTTAAAATGCAATCAAGTCCTTTGCAGGCAAATCCTCTAAATTCCAGCAGTATTTCATGTTTCACCCAAACATTGCTCAGTAGTAAGGAAGCAATTAATGAGGTTAAATAATGGTATCTGAAATGACATTTGTATTGGTCATGGTTATTTAGAGGAAAGAAACAATAGGAAGTAAATGATAGACAGACAGACAGACAGATAGATTTTCTTAAGCCTGTTTATGTTGAAATAGTAACAGCAGTTGTCTCACACCCAAGATGCTTGTAACTCACTAGCTTCTCAGTCCTTGAGGCTGGATAATTCAGCCATCTTAATAGTTCCATAGTGACTGTCTCTTGCTGGAGAGGCCTACAATCCCATAAATGCTAAGGACATGAACCTTGGAACTTCATAAGACCTAATAAGGAGCCCACAACACAGAAGATTTTTGATGTGATAACAGTTATGTTTTGTTCCTGATTGCTTTGTTGTCAAATATAGGTGAAGTTGACAAAAATTCTATTCATGAGAGATGTTACATACCTAATTTAACAACTCATAATTAGAATGGAATAAGAAGTTAAGATAAACAAGGTCAAGTTATTATTTTTATAATTCATACTTCAATGAATAATGCTGCAATTTCAAATTTCTTACCTCAGCCTTTTTGTGATAGAGAATAGAATTCAAACATATTTGTTAGGGATTTGGTAAAAAACTTCTGTAGGCATACAGTATCAAGGCCATTACCTTCTTTTCATATAACTTTCACCTAATTATAGTCATTTTATAGTCTACATAAGCTCTCCCTTTCAATTTTCTAACTTCAACCCTTGCCCACCAGTTTTATCTGGAATTAAAAAATGGGTTTATTCCTTCAATACATTCATGCTACAGGTAGTTTAAAAACTCCCAAATGATCAAATACACAAATATAACATTTTGTTCACAACTTTGAAAGATATGGTCAGATTCTTTTATTTTGTAGAAACACATTCTTGATAGACTGTGTTTCCCTCTCAATAATAGTCATACCACAGCAATCAGTATTTTTCATATACGGTTATGAGAAAGAACATTTTCAGATTTAACATTGGAATAACAACATAGAATGAAATCCACTGACTTTGTCTCTGAAATCACTTTGAGCGCCACCATCGCCACTATGTTTACTGCTACTGCCCTATTAAAAAGTAGCATGTCTTTTCTAGAATTAAAACGTTTATTTTCTCATCATGAAACTAGAAACAAACTAAATAATTCACACTTGTAAGCAGAGCTCTGGAAGAACTGTTGGTTCTGCAATTTATTAATTAAATGAGGACTACAAGAAACTAACTAGAACCAAACACCAGCAAATGGCAATCTGTCAAAAGAGGAGTGATTCACAGCTGTGGCATACCTAACTAAAATAGGAAGTTGGAAAAATATTAGCCATTTTGTGATGAAAATGCTACATAAAATTGGGCAGAGAAGGATAGTTGAGAAAAATTAGCACTCAACAAAGCTACAGAGGATATGGAAAGTGCAGAAGACTCTCAGGGATGTCTTCCTAAGCATGGACTAGGTACACCCATAATCTAGGTGGGAAAGAGGACTGTAGCAGGAAATTAAGTAGGCTACTCAAAGTTCAAAAAGGAGGGGACAAGACAAAGGATATCTCAGAACATCCTTCCCATCTTCCTATCCTTCCCATGCACCTCACCCTGCATTCCCCAGCACAGGTACCCAGCAAGTAAGGTAGAGAAGATAAACCTCAGCTCAGCTGAGAAGGCGTAACACTAAGCTGATAAATGTAGCAGATTTTTGAAATGTGCTAGGGTTGTAATCCCAGACCCCATTGAAAGGATAGGGTAGCAGTTCACATACATCATAATGTACCATTTTATTGACTCAATAACCCTTTAGATTTACTGGTCTTCTTCTAATCAAATGCTTGAATTTCTTTTAAACCCATTGAATTTCCTTTTGAAATTATTGTTCTCTACTTGGAAAAAAACCACCAGCACCTCTGCCCATGGATTTCTGTTATTATCATTCCTAGATTTTATTTCATTTTGCTTTGTTATATTTTGATTTGTTCTTGTGTAGCACAAGCTTGTCTCAACTCGCTATGTAACCACAGATGAACTTCAATATACAGAAAACAATTATGGTAATGTAACTCAGGCCTCAAAGGACAAATACTGTCTGTCTATTCCCTCTCATATGAATACCCTTGCTTTAATCTTTTAATTTTTGTGTGTGATTAGCATTCAATTTATAATCCTCCTGCCTCCACTTCCCTGAGTTCTGGAATCACAGGTATATACCACCACAACCAGATCACAAATCACTATTTAATTTGTCCCTTAGAAAAGCCAAAATATCTTGCGATTTTTTGTGATTTAAAGGATTTAGTTTGTAAATGGTACTATGAATTTAAATGTTCAGTAGAATATCTATAGCTTGAAATTATAGATTTCCTTTTCCATAATTCAGCCGTAACTCATTTGGACACTGTCTTACAAGGAAGAGTATAATTAAAACGTATAACTTGAATGCCTTTGCAGGATATCAGCCTCCTTGCCTATCCACAAAGCAATATTTGGGGAACTAGGGCTATCAATATTCATAGTGACACATTTATCCAAGTATGTACAACACTCCTCGAAACCAAAATGAAAGAAGAAACTAAAGCTGATAGAATAATAAAACTAATATTGACAGGAATTCAATAGGCCCTTAAGATACAGAAAATGGGAATAAGACATCAAAGGGAACTTCAGAACCCTCCTTCCTGTCACCCACCCACATCACCCCCTTCCCTAGCCTAGGCACCCAGAACACAATGTAGAGAAGTTGAGCCTTAGTTCAGGCAAGAAGCCATACAGTTCAGCAGTGAAACATAATGCCCCTACTTACCTTCCAGAAGACCCTATGATATTGGAAATACTGTGTTGATTATATCCTACTCCCAGTTATGTGTCAATGAACTTCTGGATGAAATTTGAATATTTATTATCTTACACTAGTCAATCATTGCTTTGGGAGTGGTTTCTATGAAATAGCTCCATATTGTTAACCCTAAATTCTAGTTATGAAAAAAATTGATTCTGCCCTAGAAATGCAAAGAGTTTCCACAAAATATTATAGAGTAATTTACAGACTCAAGGAATGCAATAGGGTAAAAGAAAAAATAAAGCTATAGTATCCTCTGTAGTTCACATGCTCACTTTGGTAATGTAGAGGAGTGATTCTACTCCAAAGAATCTGCCCTTCCCCAAACAGAGTACTGATGCATGTATCATATTAATTGAGTCTCACACAACCAAATACTCTATGGCTGGCCTCTGGAATACTGTTTAATTATGGAACCAGTTCTGGGCTACTTTCTTATAGGTAGATCAGATGTCTATATCATGTGAATATAATTTATTTTCCTATGTCATCCTTATGAAACAAATATTCTTACATCAAGGTTTACAAAATGATGCCACATGTTATTGCAGAGAATTATCCAGAAGAGCTACTAGTATATTTTTATATGTACAGCATCTATGAATTAAGTGATGACTAAAATCTCAACTACTCAAAGGGTGATAATACCTCAGTTAAAACTTACAATGTAAATAAGTCTTCATAGATCTTTAAATTCATTGAATTTCTAACCCATTTGGGGCAAATAACAATGGCCAAAATAATAACTATTGATTTTCTATTAATCTGACAATATAGTATGTGTGTCACATGTAATACTTGAGTTGTACCTGAATGAACTCTACTGTTCAAAGAGAAGAAAACTCACTAAAGCACACTGAAAGGGACTCTGTGATGTGATTCTCTGGTAAGAACTTTAATTGTTATTCTGCTGTTTTTACTAATGGTAAGCTTAACACAAGTATGTTCTTGAAATGTAAAATATCCTTGTACACATACATTTTTTATCACATGAGTAAAAAAAAGAAAAAAATCACCATTTGACAAAGAACAAAAATGGACAGACCCTGCTATGACTTGCTACTATTGTTTCTGAGATGTGCATCATGAGATTGTAGGAACAAGGAAGAGCAGAGATGATGGGGGAAGTCCTGTGTATATGTCAATAAAGCACTGTTGGCCAATAGGGAAGTAAGATAGGTGGGACTAGGAGTCAAGGAGGACTCTGGGTAGGAGAAACACAGGGAGTCAAGATGTAACTGCCATAGGGATAAGAAGCCCAGAAAGTTCTCCGGTAAGAGAAATACTTAGATTAACAATTATGGGATAAATACTTAAGTCAGAGCTAGCCAATAAGAAACAAGCAAGGCCAACAACTTCATAATTAATATAGCCTCCTGTGTGTTTATTTGGGACTGATGTGGCTCTGGAACCAGGCTGGCGGGAAGGCTTTTCTTTACACAGAGACTTGGCAGAAAAAGAAGTGTTCCAGTGTAACAAAACAGTCAGTACCATCAGGTACATTGGGTGTGAAAGACTAAAGGCAGTCACTTCCACACACTTAAGATTATATCATAAATCATGAGTTGTCAAGCACAGCCCTCAACCTCATAGCCTGGGGGGTGTGGGGACCACGGTGGCTGGGGAAGAATGACAGCCAAGCTTTGGTGGGCAACAAATGTGTGATGGAGAGATGGGAAACAGAAAAAGGGTGCATTGTATGCTCTATGGAAAGAGGCAGAATTGGAGATGCTATGGTGGTGAAAGGTGAGAAAGATGGCTAAGATCTACTTGCTGTCATTGTCCAGTAAGGTCGTTGGGATGGTGTACAACAGCCTGGAGCTTAAGTAGACATGGACTCAGCCCCCTAGCCTGTCACATTGAGCCTATTGTGGGATACCCCTGGGCTTTGGGCAATGAGGAAGTCTGAGTTGAGTAAAAGTTTATTTTCATCCTCAAAGGACCACCAGTGCCTGCAATGCCACCAGGTGCCATGTTAGTGTCAGTGGTTCATGTTGCTGCCCCAGGGCACAATCAATTCTGAGATCCATGTGGATGGATGCACTCTGTGACACTGCCTGATGTCCTCAGGTTTTGTTGCCTTGGGGAAGCCATGCTGATGTGAGTGGCATGTGTAATCACCTTAAACAAGGGTGAAGATTGTGACCCATGCAGTTGCCAAGAGTGGGTCAGTGGTGTTGATACAGACAAGTGCCATCTTTACCCTTGTTTTTACCGCTGAAGCCCATGAGGATTTCTATGGTCTGGACTTTTCCACCTGAAGACATGTTAACATTCCCGTGGGCAGGAGAGCTAGTACTGCCCCTCAGTGGCAGCCACGTGGTGGTACTGATGGTGCTGTGAGTGCAGGACAGCTGGCTCCACCCACTTCTTAGTTGATGACTTCTGATGCTGAGGCAGACTGAGAAAGACTCATTTCATTCTTCCTTGTTTTTAGAGGACTGAGGACTGGCCCCTAGGAATCTGATCATGTTCCAGTGAATACATGGATAACACAGAATGCACTTTTGTCCCTTGAGGGAGGAGGCCATCAGGAAGAGGGGATGGACATGGAAAGCCTGGGAGTTGAGCACAATTGGGGTGCATGATGTGAGATCCCCAAATAATCAATAAAAATTTTTAAAAGTCTTCATTAGTTGTGTAATACTTATGCACTCATGGTATCATATAATTCATATTAACCATCTCCATATGAAATTAATCAAGTCAAAAGCAATGGCTTACTCTTCTTCTGATACTTTACCCTAGTCATTCCTTAGACCAGTCTATGATTATTAAATATCTCCTGTTTTGTTTTTAACTATGGTTCAGATAATTTTCACATTTTCTTCATCTTATCCCTTGTGATGGCATATTAATAAAACCGGCTACTCATGGCACCTTTATGTATTTCAGTAAAAGGCTTTGCACACAGAGCCCAGAACACAGAACTACAGAAGCATCAAACAGTTACAAAATATATCTAATTGGATTACAAATTAATATGCATGCTTACAAAGGAATCAAGTAATCAAACTGACCCTGGAAACCTCACAGCAGCAAAGTGGTGCTCTCCACACAAAGCCTCAAGAGTCTCTATTGTTTGATAATCGTACTCTTTTCTAAAAAGCTCCAGGCTTAGACACACTTTGAAAGATGGTGATTTAAGTCATTTGAATACTCATTAACAGTTCACAATCATCTTCCTATAAAAATTTAAAAGAACATTCCATACTGACATCGTGTCATGAGGTTTTGTGTGGACTAATGCTACAGAATACCCCTGGATTGAGGACAACTGCTCAATCTGTAGCAGTCCATGAAAGGTAAATCACTCATGCTATCAGACGTCAGTGTTCTCATATATAAGGCAGAATAATTACACCTGTCTTGCTTAACTGAACACATTACTGAAGATTAAAATTAATAATAACCATGGGTACAATAGTATGAGAGTAACAATCCCTTTCTGATTGGATGTAAGGCTTGCCCCACAAATAAAAATGCAAACCTGTACTTTAAATATGGCCACAAGCCCATGGTTGGGAGTTCACAGGTCCCAGAGATGAATCTAATAAACCAACTAAATGGACACGGTCTCAAAATGCCCTCTAATTTTATGTTTGTATATACACAAAGATTAATGAAGCTCTCAGAACTCATCAGAGACATATCTTTGGACAGTTAATGTTGGTTAACACAGACACAACTAATCAAAGTATAAAGAGTAAGATTCAGTGGGTTGCCAGTCACAAATGTAACATCTGTAACAATCTCACCTCTTGGACCAATGACTATTGCAGAACAGGGAAGAAAAATCATAAAAATCGTATAGTGGGGAGAACTGGGAGTACAGCAGTATCTTCAGGACCTGACAGGATTGGTAATGAACTTACAGCAACTTTAACTTGTACAAGGTCTGTGCAGGATCAAGCCAGACGATATTCTAGTGAGAACAGTTAGCTCCTTAGCAGAGGATCTATTGACAGTTGATGTCTTGTAATGGGGAAGAGATCAGGACTTTTATGGGTGTGGCCTCAGATAGGTCCACCTTGCTTCAGTGGATAGCCTCAAACTCTTAAGTACATGACAAACAACAAATTGGACTCAGTGAAATAAATAAGAGAAAATGAGAATACAATGTTGACAGGGAAGAGAGAGGTAGGGGTGGGTCAGGAAGGGGTGAAGGATAAATATGAGCAAAATACATTGTATGAAATTCTCAAAAACTAATTAAATATTATTTTTAATTACACAATAAATATGAAAATAACTGTGATACTTCTAAAAGCATCACAACATCAGACAACTGAGAGTCTATATCCACTTTCTTCCTGTACTTTGATTCTTCTTTGTTGTCCCCAGCTCCTCCCATTCAAGTTACACATGCAAAAACATTAAAACACTACAGTCTCTAGATACTGGAATCAACATGTTTTAAACTGAATAGCATATCCACCTTGAGCTGCTAGGTTGCAACAAGCAGTTGGAAATGAGTTTGAGTAATTAAGACAGGGGTTCAGCATAGCAAACCAATTTTAATAAATGTCCACATCAAAAAATAACCTCTCCCAAAGCTTTAGGGTAGCTATATGATTCAAAGCATTTCATTTGAAAATTTAATTTTGCTTGTGATTAATCTATCATCTAGTCTGATTGCCTGTGGTACATTTTTGTAATTATGAATCAAAGAATAAAGATAATTCAGATAATCTTATTGGCTAAAGCACAAGGCACTAACTCAGTTTATAATAGCAATAATGACCTCAGCCCAGGACATTTTCAGACAATTAATGACTGGCTGGAGTTAATGACCCAAGTTTTAGCCAAGGACCATCAACTCTTTCTAACTGGTTATTAATCCTCAGAAAATGCCCTGTGCTGAGAACATAGTCAGACCCATTCTGAGTTTGATACCAACCCAACTTTAGCTTTCAAATAAGTTTCTTGTTTTACTTTTTTTTCTATTTCACCTCAGCATGGGCCAAAATGGTGTTGAACATCAAATCAATTTGTTCATGAACCATAAGAATTACTGAGTATCATACAGGCATTACACTTAAACCTGACAACACGGTGTGTACCCAAAGTATGGTACACAATGTCACACCTAACTTTAGAACTACCTCAAAATCAACGTTTCTCAATAGAACCTGTGATAGTTTTTAGTTCATCTCTCTCAGAAAATGAGATTTATTGTGCAAAGTACAATGCACAGATCTGCTTTCTACATAATAATCCATTTACTTGACATTGCACCTTTCCCCTGGGCTAGTAAGAGACACAGCACAGTCCAACATGGTGGCTGACAAGCAAACTCATGGGACGTCTCTAGACTGCTTCACATATCTTTTCCAACTTACAGGAGATATATGAAGTTGATACTCTGGATCAGTAGATAACAGTGTAGATTTTTCATGGGCGGTTCAATCAGAGAAACAGGATACAGCTAATTCAAGTGGGGTGGGGAAGGATACATCCAGGGAGCCACCATGTCTCCAGGATGCCTCCAAGATGCTGCTTTTGGTGGGAATGAAAGCCTTTAGGGAAAATATGCAACATCTCACATCTCACGTAGTTTGACTCCCAGCAGCCATTTTTCTTTCCCACTTTTTCTGATTCCCTGTTATTTGAATCCTTTGTGCATAAGACAAGAGTCAGAATTGACTCTGTGCTGAATTAAAAGGACTTGCATAGCCAGAATCCCAGGGAGAAGGCATAAATTTCAACCACCTATGGTTGTTAATCAAGAAGATGTCTCATTTGAAGATCACAGACATCAAAAGACTTCTAACTAACTTTGTTGCCTTCTATTTATCATCCATTCAAAAGGCAAACCCTTAAAAATTGTTGAGGGAATTCAAATGGCACCTCATTCTTTTAGAGCTACTGTCCACAACAGGCCTCATGCAGGTTTTGCTGAGACACGACAATGGAAGCAGAATACACATCAGTAGTGGAGCTTCCCAGAGGGATTTTTTTTCAACAATGAATGGAAGATTCTGTGTCAAAGAACTAAGTCTGTTCATCAAAGATGATGGATGATAAGAACTGTCAAAATAATGCTAATGATGACAAATAATAATTCACTCTCACAGAGGATAATATTGTGTTCTGGGGTTTCTCACCAGGGAGATGAGTATCATTAAAACTATTATTCCTGCTGTCAAAATGTAGACTCAGACTAACTCAAAAGTTGTCAAAAAAAACACACTTACATGATGCGGTTTTGATGTCTGATAGAGCCAGAAAACCTAAGAAGTCGGTATGGTATTGGGTGAGGAAATTGTTAATGATTTTGAAGTGAGAACTAAAGAGTGTTTTTCAGATTGTGTGTCATGACCTTTTTGGGGGTCTAATGACTCTTTCACAGGGGTCACTTCAGACCATTGGAAAACACAGATATTTACATTTTGACTCATAAAAGTAGAAAATTAAAGTTATGAAGTAGCAATAAAATAATTTTATGTTTGGGGGTCACCACAACATGGGACTATTATATTAAAGGGTCACAGCACTAGGAAAGTTAAGAACCACTTTACAGGGATGGTGTACATCTTTTGCTTAGGTAGATTTGCTGCACTAGAATGGTACATGTTTTAGTTTCTTGAGACCATGCAAATATTTACTAATTTGGGGACAAGTCAATAAAATATATAGGCTAAAAAGAAAGCTACAATTTGTGATATAAAGGCAGTAATTTTTATATTAAGTTATGAAAGGCAAATACAATGTCAAAACCTTTAATGTTACTTGAAGTAGACAAATAGCAAGGATCTGTACTCTGCATTTAATGATGTAAGCAGATGGATGTGGCTATAGCCATGGGATAAGGCACTTGACTACCATGTGTGAGACCAAGGTTTCAATTGCCAATCTCACAAACACAAAGAGAGAAGAATACTGATCCTCAACCAGATTTTCTATCTTGATCCTTATTTAGCAGAACTAAGAAGTAAATTTGCATGATAGTTAACACAAAGCCTACATGCTTTGTCTTGAGTCCAAATAATTGGCTTTTCACGTGGTGGGTGAAATTTATTCTTTGAGAAATCCACACATGTATAAAATATAACCTTGTCATACCTAATACCCATACAACTCCTTCATGATCTTACCAACATATCTTCCTTCCAACTTAATGTGCTTTGAAAATAAATTCAAAGAGAAGAAACAGGAAAAATAAAGCAATCAAACAACAACAAAAACCCAGATGAATCCATTTAGTTCTACCAATATACTCATGGATATGGTACCATTATTCACTATGGTATGGGCAAACTAACAGGGCTATACCCAAGACAGTAGTCATCTACTGCCAATACATCCTCAGCTCCTCAGCTGATATGAGAGGTTCTAACAGGAAACTCATAGTATGAAATCCAAAAGTTCTTCACTAAGGCTAATGGAATTGACACCTAATCACTTGACTTCCAATATTCAGAACTGTGAGAAATGCACTTCTGCTGTTAATGCAACATCTCATACTTAGTGTTTTGCTGAATAATCCAAATTAAGAACCTTAACATCTACCTTACATATATGTAGCAATAAACCAAGTAAATAAATGCCATCAAAACACATGGAAAATAAGTTACACCAATGTCCAGAGTGAAAACCATGTTTGAAGAACATTCCTGGAGTAACAATAATAATTAAAGAATAAAAGACCATGAATTTGAGAGGTAGTTAGGAGAGTTGTATGAATTATTTATACATAGTACAAATGTATTAAATTCTCAGAAAAATGTTAAATTTATAAAACCCTCCTAACAAAACTCACTTGTGAAAACAAAACCTCTATACAATAGAATATTATTCTAGCATTAGGAATAGAATGAAGTGATATTTATCATTTACAACAATGTGGATAGAGTTAAATGTTGCTGTACTAGACGAAATTTAAAGGACAAAGAAAGACAAGTACTATGAGCTATTTCCCATTTGAAAAAATCTAACAAAATGTATACCATAATGAATGAAAATAGATGAGTGATTGCTAGCGAAGTGGGAGGTTGGAAAAATGGATGAGGAAATGATGGCCAATGAACACCAAGTCGTGTTGGGGTAGAAGAAACAAATTCTTCGGTACAAAGGCAAAGGGGGTGACCTCTGACAATGTTACTCTATACTTTAAAAGCTATGTACAAAATGTGGCCAGAGCCAAGCATAGAACCAGGGATACATGTGGGTAAGTGAATTGATGCAAAATTAAAAATAAAACTAATACCAATTGTGGTAATTAAAGATAGTGTACAGTACAGTATACTTTAAAAAATAAATTTACAGAATTTAAACTACTTTGCTACAAAATAATGAATAATTCAGGGTAGAGATATGTTACTCTTGTTTAGAAATTACAAAGTGTATATGTGTATCAAATCACACAAATATATACAAAATTTGCTTCAGAAATCAGTGTATATCTCTCTAGATAAAAGTTCGAAGTCTCAGTCTTCTTCTTATGCCCTTTTACTAAATGTTTTAAAATGTGTTCATTTTGTGAACTACATTTAACTTCCACTTAGCTTGTACACTGAGCAGTAATTGATTGCCTCCATTTTCAAGACAGTTTTACATTTTAAAAGCAGAATCAAGAAACATGAATTACACTTATCAAAAGAATTGCTCTTCAACTCTTTTCAAAGCTAAGCATTGCTCGATTTTGTTAAAAATCTTGTCAGTCTATGCCCAGTTTAACATGAAACTAATATGATGTCCTTCCTGAAATAAGCCTAATTTTAAAGATGTGATGTCCTCACTGGACATTGGCAGCACACGCCTTTAATTCTAGCACTTAGGAAGCAGAGGCATTTGGATCTCAGTGAGTTCAAGGCCAGATTGCTCTACAAAACAAGTTCAAGGACATTCAGGACTATTACATAGAGCAACCCTGTCTCAAAAAACAAGGTTAAAAAAAAGATCTCTTCTCTTTAGAAAGAGTTATGACCATGCAATACAGGTAGGGAAATCTCCACTTTAAAATGGTCTTTACTACAGTAAACTTAAAAGTTCTTGTTCTAACCTACTGATTATGCAAAAATGATTATGAAGCTTAGATTTTGGACCAAGTGTCCCAGCTATTAGTGTAGTTGAAATGTGACCTAGGATTTACATTCTGAGACCATATCCAACCATGAAAAATAAGGAAGAGGAAAGAACAACAGAGAAGACCTCTTTCTTGTAGCTAAGCAAGGGAACAGTTTGAAACCTTTTAAAATTTGTATATATTTTTAATGATTTGGATGCTCTCACTTCCCTTATTGTGAAGGGCCCTCAGTACACAGTTCTGTGTTTCACTGATGAGTATTGCAAGGCAGAAGGCTGGGAAGAACTACTATATTCTGTCTCTCTATTTTCCTGTCCATGCCTATCTTTCTCAGGTACATTCACATCATCTTCCTCTTAGACCTGAGGGCTTCCAAATACCCTCTTCTTTTAATTCCACCAATCACAGTGGGTTAAAAACCTCTTCATTTTTAAAATATAAACTATTTTTAAGCAGGGTTGCATAAGGCTATTTGTATGAATGTGTGAATTTCAAACATACTGTCCCATGGCCCTTTTCCCTTCTCTTCCTTCCCACTCGATTTGTTCCCTTTGTTCTCCAGACAATTTTGTTTCTGTTTCCATGACACTAGTTCAGACAATGACCTAATGTCTTAACTTGGTTACTTCTCAAAAGATCCTTTCTCTTAATAAGGTCTTATTCTGTTACTGGGATGGAGACATCAACATATGAACTTACAGACACTAGGGACACAATTCAACCTGCAGCAATGCCCCTTTAAGAAAAAGTCTACTAGTCACCTGCCCTCTCTGGGATCTCCTGGCCTGGGGACAACAGCCAGGTCTACTCACCCCCAGAGGACCAAGAAACCAGGAGCCCTTAGAGAGTTCCGGTCTACTTCTACCCCACTCAAAGCAGAGGGCAAAGGTGAGCTCTGCCCCACCTTGTACTGACTTCCTTCCACTTGCCACTCTGGGATATCCTGGCCTGTGGATTGAAGACAGGTCAACTCTCCCCTCCCCCACTTGGCTCACCAAGCAACCTGAAGTCTGCTGATAGCACTGTGCTAATCCAGCTCCCACCCACTGGAAGAGGGAGTACCTCAGACCTGCCTGCACCAACCATGAGACCCATCAGAGTATTGGTCCTGCTTGCACCCAATGGAAGAAAACCTTTGACCTGTACCCACTAGGAAAGAAAGAGACCCCATCTTTACCCACTGGAAGAAGGAATGGGAAAATGACAATGTAAGAACACATACAACAATAGAAAAAACAATATGATGCTACCAGAGTCTAGGGACTGTACACCAGCAAGACCTGAACATCCCAACACAGATGAAGCAGAAGAGAATCACCTTAAAAACAACTTCATGAAGGTGATAGAGACCCTAAAAGAGGAAATGAGAAAATTCTTTAAAGAAATGGAAGAAAAAACAAACCAAAAATTGCAAGAAACAATTCAAACAGTGCAAGGTTTGAAAGTTGAAATAGAGACAATAAAAAAATAAACACAGTCTGAAGGAATGCTGGAATTAGAAAAGGTATGTAAATGATCAGGAACTACAGATGCAAGCATAACCAACAGAATACAAGAGATGGAAGAGAGAATCTCAGGCATTGAAGATTCACTAGGAGAAATAGATTCATCAACCAAAGAAAATCTTAAGTCCAACAAATCCCTAACACAAAATATCCAGGAAATATGGGACACTGTGTGTGAAAAGATCAAATCTAAGAATAATAGGGACAGAAGAAGGTGAAGAAACCCATCTCAAAGGTGCAGAAAACATAGTCAACAAAATCATAGAAGAAAACTTTCCCAACCTAAAGAAAGACATGCCAATGAAAGAATAAGAAGCCTACAGGACACCAAATAGAGTGGACCACAGAAAAGCCCACTTACCACATAATAATCAAAACCCCAAACATACAGAATAAAGAAAGAATATTGAGAGCAGCAAAGGAAAAAGACCAAGTATCATAATGACAAACCTATCAGAATCACAGCTGACTTTTCCATGGATACTCAGAAAAACCAGAATATTCTATAAACACTAAGAGACCAAGGATGCCAGCCCAGACTACTATACCTAGCAAAGCTTTCATTCACTATACATGGAGAAAACAAGATATTCCACAACAAAGCCAGATTTAAACAATATATATCCAGCCCTACAGAAAGCACTGCAAGGAAAACTTCAACCTAAGGAACATAACTGCGATCACAAAAATATAGGCAACAGATAATCCAAATTTGGCAAAAGACATAAGAAAAAGTGGGGACAATATACAAACAATAACACCAACAACAAATCAAGAACAAACAAGGATTAACACTCAATGGTCCTTAATCTCCCTCAGTAGTAATGGCTTTTTTTGCCTATAAAAAAAAACCCACAAGGATCCCAGCAGAGGTGGCAGGAGCCCTCATTTCCTGCTCCACCCACAGAACTAGGACTAGACCAACTGCCTGTGCTTGGGGTTCCATCCCAGTGGCAGGAATCAATCCACCATAGTCTCCTGCTCCACCCACAGGACCAGGTAGTTCAGGTCCCATTTCCGGACCACCTGCCTGGACCTGGGCTCTGCCATTGAGGCTTCCATCTCTGCAGAGGTGGCAGGAGCCAAGGTACTGTTGTTTCCTACTCTACCCACATAACTAGGACTAGACTGGCTGCCAGTGCTTGGGGACCGCCACAGCTGCTTCATTCCCAGAAGCAGGAACAAACTCACCCTAGCATCCTAGTCTCCTGCTCCACCCACCTGACTAAGACTACCAGGGCCTGTCTCCAGACCACACTCCCATGCCTGGGGTATACCACTGGGGCTCCCATCTATCCCACTGGGATCCAAAGTACCCCAGAATCCTAGTCCATTTCTCCACCCACAAGACCAGGAAGTGGAGAGCTAACAGAACAGTGGACTTGCCTACACACACCAGAAGGGAACCCTGCTCCCACACCCATAAGGAGGGGGAGACAATATAAAAACACAAGAAGGAACAGAAAAACAAATATGACATTGCCAGAGTCCAGAGACCCTACACCAACAATACTGGAACACCCCAACACAAATGAACTAGAAGAGAATGACATAATAAACACCTTCATTCAAATGATCAAGGCCCTCAAAGAGGATATGAGAAAATCCCTTAAAGAGATGGAAGAAAAAACAATCAAAAAATTCAAGAAATGGAGCAAAAGACAAAGCAAAAAATTGCAAGAAACAATTCAAACAGTGCAAGGGCTGAAATCGAAAATTGAAACATTAAAAAAAATCGTCATAGGAATGCTGGAAATAGAAAAGCTGGGAAAACAGTCAGGCACTACAGATGCAAGCATAACCAAGAGAATACAAGAGATGAAAGAGAGAATCTCAGGTGTTGAAGATACACTAGGAGAATTAGATTTACCAACCAAAGAAAATTTTAAGTTCAACAAATCCCCAACACAAAATATCCAGGAAATATGGGACACTGTGAAAAGACCAGATGTAAGAATAATAGGCATAGAAGAAGGTGAAGAAACCCACCTCAAAGGGCCAGAAAACATATTCAACAAAATAATAGATGAAAACTTTCCCAACCTGAAGAAAGACATGCCAATGAAGGTGCAAGAAGCTTACAGAACACCAAATAGAGTGGACCCCTCAGAAAATTCTCTCTTCTCAACAAATAATAATCAAGACCCCAAACATACAGAAAAAAGAGAGACTATTAAGAACAGCTAGGGAAAAAGGCCAAGTTAAATATGAAGGCAAACCTATCAGAATTACACCTGACTTCTCCATGGAAACTATGAAAGCCAGAACGTCCTGGACAGATATTCTACCAACATTAAGAGACCATGGATACTAGCCAAGACTGCTATACCCAGCAAAGCTTTCAATCATTATAGATGTATAAAACAAGATATTTCATGACAAAACCAGATTTAAACAATAAATATCCACTAGCCCAACCCTACAGAAAATGCTGGAAGGAAAACTCCAACCCAAGGAATTTAACTACAACTAGAAAAACATAGGCAATAGGTAATCTCACTTTACCAACAGGCAAAAGAAAAAGTGGTGGAAATCCACATATTATTCCAACAACAACAACCATCCCCAAACAAACAAGAATGAAAACTCAATGGTCATTAATTTCTCTCAATATTAATGGTCTTAACTCACCAATAAAAAGACACAGGTTAACAGAATGGATTCGAAGACAGAATCCATCCTTCTGCTGCATACAGGAAACACACCTCAGCTTCAAAGACAGACATTATTTCAGAGTTAAGGGTTGGGAAAAATTTTCCAAAGATGGGGTAGCAATCCTAATATCTAACAAATTAGATTTTAAACTAAAATCAATCAAAAGAGATGAAGGAGGCCACTTCATACTCATCACAGGAGAAATCAACCAAGGTGAAGTCTCAATTCTGAACATCTATGCCCCAAATACAAGGCCATCCACATTCATAAAAGAAACATTACTAAAACTCAAAGCACATATAAAACCTCAAACACTTGTAGTGGGAGACTTCAACACCCAACTCTCACCACTAGACAGGACCAAAGACAGAAACTTAAGGATACGAAGGACCTAATAGATGTTATGACCCAATTGGGTTTAACAGACATCTATAGAATACTCTATCCAAATAAAAAAGAACATACCTTCTTCTCAGCTCCACACAGAACCTTCTCAAAAGTTGACCACATACTTGGCAACATAGTAAACCTCAACAGGAAGAAAAAAATGGGAATAACTCCATGTATCTTGACCATCATGCCTTAAAGTTGGAATTCAACAATAACACAAATCATAGAAAACCTGCAAACTCATGGAAATTGAATAATAGACAATTGCACCACTCTTGGGTCAAAGGAGAAATAAAAAAGAAATTAAAGACTTCCTAGAATTCAATGAGAATGAAGACACAACATAACCAAACTTATGGGACACTTTGATAGCAGTGCTAAGAGGGAAGTTCATAGCACTAAGTGCCCACATGAAGAAACTGGAGAATAGTCACACTAGAGAATTAACAGTGCAACTGAAGGCTCTAGAACAAAATGAAGCAAACTCAGCCCAGAGGAGCAGACACCAAGAAATAATTAAACTGAGGGCTGAAATCAATAAAGTAGAAACTAGGAAAACCATACAAAGAATCAATGCAATGAAGAGTTGCTTCTTTGAGAAAATCAACAAGATAGACAGACTTTTATCCAAACTTACCAAATGGCGGAGTATGAACATGCTAATTAACAAAAATCAGAAATGAAAATGGAGACATAACAACGGACAGTGAGGAAATACAGAGAATCATCAAGTCATATTTTGAAAAGCTGTACTTCAAAAAATTTGAAAATGTAAAAGAAATGGAAAATTTTCTGGTTAAATATCATTTACCAAAATTAAATCAAGAACAGATAAGCAATCTAAATAGTCCTATAACACCTAAGGCAATAGAAGCAGTCATCAAAATTCTCCCAGATGGCTTCAGTGCAGAATTTTACCAGAAATTCAAAGAACAGGTTATACCAATTCTCCTCAAAGTATTCCATGCAATAGAAGCAGAAGGGTCTTTGCCAAAAGTGAGGGGGAGAAGAAAAGAGGAGAGGAGGATGTAGGGGAGCAGGAACATTTAGTTGGAGGAGGAATAGAGGAGATCAGCATGAAATATACCAAAGTATAGGGAGTCATTATAGGTTTCAGGAGAGATCTGGCATTAGTGAGATTTCCAGAGATCTCCAAGTATGATGCCACCTGGCAATCTAAGAAATAGTGGAGAGGCTACCTTAAATGCCCTTCCCTGATAATGAAATTGACGACTACCTTATATGCCATCCTATAGCCTTCATCCAGTATCTGATGGATGCATAGTCAGATATGCACAGTAAACACTGAAATGAACTCCTGGAACCCAGTTGCAGAGAGGGAGGAATTATGAGCAAAGGGGTCAAGAATGGGTGGATGAAACCCACAGAAACAGCTGACCTGAACAAGTGGGAACTCCTGTACACCAGACTGATGACTGAGAGGCCAGCATGACACTCATCCAGACCCCCTGAATGTGGGTGTCAGTAAGAAGACCTCTGCAATCTTTGGGACCTCAGGTACTATATCAGTATTTATCTCTGGCATCCTAATGAACTTTGGGAGACCATTCCATATGGAGGTATATTCTCTCAACCTGGACACATGGGGGAGGACCTAGGACCTGCCCTGGATGAAATGACAGATTTTGGAGGTGCCCCATGAAGGACCTCACCATCCCTGGAGAATGGAGTGGGGTCTGGGTTGGGGTAGGAGGGGTTAGTGGGGAGTGGGGTAGGGGAGAAGGGAGAGGAAGCTGGAAATGACATATGAAGAAAGCTTGTTTCTAATTTAAATAATAAATAAATGAAAGAAAGGAAGGAACGAAGGAAGGAAGGAAGAGAAAGAAACAGAGAAAGGAAGAAAGAAAGACAGAGCCTACTGGCTCTGGGGTAGAATAAAGAAGGTGGACCCAGCTGTTACAAATCTCTTGAGTCTCCATTTAAGTCTGCCCCAAGGAAAGCGTCCTAAATGCTTGGAGTCTCTTTTGGACTGCATCACAAGAAAGCAACATGAATAATTTATGAGAATTTCATTCTAGGCTTTGTCTATTTGAACCTGAGATTGGCCTTAGTGGGAAATTCAGTGGCAGTATCTTCATGGCTGGGGGAAACTAGCCTATGAACCCATGTTTATTTATTAGTTTTTAGTCATGATGCTTAATAGCTATTGACCTGTATTTTTCCTTCAGTTGCTTTTCACTTACAACCTTGCATGTCTAACACCTGTCTATTTAGCTTGAAAATCACCTTATATTATCCTTAGTTCCTTGTATGAGATCTGTGGCCCCAATCTCTTCTATGTGATTTGCTACTAAGTAGCATAGGTATACTTAGACTACTCACTTGTGTCTCAAACAATTCTAAAATAAAACTCTTTCCAAACCCTGGGTCTATCTATTGTGGATCTCTACTTCCATTTTGGTCGTTTACTTCCTTTTTCTTAAATAAGAAACCAGGAACATATTTTCCATAAAGACACTAAATTGCATATATGAGATCACTTTAATTTGAAGCACAATTTTGTAAGTCTCCTCTCCATGTTAGACTTCGTAAGCTGTGTTAAATAAAGAGTCTCTGAACTGCTGTCAACTGGGATCAATAAGTAGAGAACATTAAGATCAAGATGCTCTTTGGTGTTTGGAAAGGGACGTCTCACAATAGGAGGCATCTTCTGTATCCTCCAAGAAACACAAGCATCCCTTCATCCTGTTTCATAAGGGTGTTAAATTAAGTTACATGATTCTCATACCTCCCAAAGTTCTCAACTACAAACCATCAAACTAAAGTATGGGAATGGACATACTAATTTTAGAAACACAGAAGCACTCAGCTGTAGCAGGAGGAAATAAGACTAAATGATATCTTAAGATGAGCACCACTGTTAGTATGCCCAAACTCTGGGTAATTGGTTTCTTCCTACTTTGTAGGTTTCCACTCACAACTAACATGGAAAGCCTTAGAGGATATAGATGTGCTTCTACAAAAGCCAGAAAAAAGTAGTTTGTGTTAAATGGTGCTAATGGATCCAAGACTCACCCACCTCAAGCCTCAGAGGGCACCTAACTCACATGCACACACAATTACACAGGCAATTTAAATTAAAAACTAAATCTTTTAAAATTATCTATTCAGCTAGGCAGTGGTGGCACATGCCTTTAATCCCAGCATTCAGGGGGTGAGACAGAAGTCTCTGTGAGTTCGTGACCTGCCTTGTCTACAAAGCCAGGGCTGTTACACAGAGAAACCCTGCCTTGAAAACCCAATATAGATATAGATATAGATATAGATATAGATATAGATATAGATACCATTTTAAAAATAAAGGAAAAGCTTCTCAAAAGAACAAAACTTATCCTTAGAAAAATTATGAGGTTTGAGCAACTATATAAACAGCAGACATTTCCACTGAGCAGAACCATCAGAGAATTCATAGTGAAATTAGGAAATTCAGTTTCCCTTGATCTTACATCTTGATAAATTATGAAATGTTGCCAGTATCTCGGAGTGTTCTCTCTCTCTCTCTCTCTCTCTCTCTCTCTCTCTCTCTCTCTCTCTCTCTCTCTCTCTCTCTCTCTCTCTCTCTCTGTCTCTCTCTGTCTCTCTCCCTCACTCCCTCCCTTCCTCCCTCCCTCCCCTTTGCAAATGAATAACTCACACAGCATAGTGAAGTCAATTTACTGAAATGCATATATTTCATTGTCACTCTAGGAAACTACAATCTATACACTACCCAAAGTCACTTATTCATGGCATCCCACCACTCTCCAGGAAAGAGCAAAAGAATGTAGGCCAACAGATCCTGAAATCCTCAATAGACAAGAGTATAATCTCCTTAGCTGTTTCTGCTTGATTTTGACACATTTGCAGTAAAGGTACATTAATTCAGTTTTATTAGGGGTATTAGTCACTCAAATATGACCTTCTTCAGCTAAATTTCACATCAACTGAAAGGAAATGTTTAAGTTTAAAAAAACTAGTTTCTTTGACTTCTAGATTAATTTTAGCCAATTCATTAAGTTTTAACTTGGCACTGCATCTGTGTTTTCTTGAATTGAAATTTATGAAAGAGATTTAGCCGAAGACAAGCATGAAATTAAAAAGTGTAAAATGAGCTGAAGTGTCTACTCTGTCATTTGAAAAAAATATAGGATGTCTCCAATTATCCAATAGAATAAAATTAATAAAATTATATATAATATCATATTAGATTGTATTCCAGTAGAACAACATTATTACATCTGATTATAAATCACATGAATAGGTTGTGGCAACCCAAAGGAAAAAAATCATACCGTTGGTAATCGTGTATCATCCCATATACAGAATGTATGAGGAGTATATATACTTGTATCATTAAATTCTTATTATATTATAATGTACTAATCTAATTTCCCTAAGTGCTTCATTATTTTTCATTTCAACTGCCAAGTGCACATATATTTTATGTTGTTAGTGAATTAAGTGGAGGCATGCTAAACAGATTGATAGTCCAGACTCTCCTTCTGATTTAAACACACTGATTACAGAATAAGATGAGGGAAAAATGTGCTATTTTCTGCAGGCACACCCTGTGGTTTTTCACAAAGGCAATACATATTGTGCATATTGTATTCAAACAAATGATACAATATATAGTATCATTTCAAATAAATGTGTGGTTGCTTACTTGAGTCGGTATCTCTCAAAAGTCAATGAAATTTGAGCTTTTTAAAAATACTTAATAAAAAATAAAACAGCAGTGGTGAAAATGCCTGTGACTAAATTGTGTTGGAAAGTGCCCAAAGCAATGTAATAAGAGCACAGTGACATAATAACCAACTGCCACCAGCATCAGCAACATCCTTTGAGTATGACAGAGATGACAAGCACAGAGGGATGGAGCACGGAAGCATAACAGTTAGGAGTGAGCAATAAATCATATTAAAACTTGATCACTAAAATTTAAAATAACCACTCATTGGCTTCATAATGCCAAATGTGAGAAATATTGGCTGAGCCTTTCATCTGACTGTGACATGAAACCTTTATGCATTGTGTTCAGATGTAAGCTATAAATGGGTTTACGTGGTTCTCATGGTGTCTCAAAATCCAGTTTGCTCAGTGGAGATGTCATAATCAATCAAACAAAACATTGAAGACCTGAGTGGCCAGTATATGTCATTGAAATACTATCAACAGCACCGAATTATTTTGGTTAAACAAACCTTGGCCTAACGTAGAATAGGTCCAACACCACACAGTAAATCTGAAAGGTCACAGATGAGGGTACAGCCATTACTACAATCAATGTCCTAAAAATGGTGACTCACTAAGATGATAGTTTAAACCAACATGGAGAGAATCCTCTATCATTGTTGTTATGAGGAGTAAGGGAAGCTGGAAGGAAGCATTATATAAGAGATGTCTGCCACCTCCCGGAGTTACATAACAATCCAGTAAGCATATGGACTTCATTGGTTATTTTTACTGAAAGCTTCTGTCAGGCCTGATTATATGTGGCAGGAGAATGCAGGAAGGACCTTGGTGAGAACTGATTAGTAGGACTCTCTGACCTGTCTATAATCAAGGCACCCATGCATATCACCAGCTCTGGCCATCCCTCCTTACAAATAAATTACTTGATATGCTTAAGGTTTTACCGTCTTTGATAAGCTAACACACACACACACACACACACATGCACACGCAAACACACACACACAATACTCTACAACTTCACAGTAACTTTACCAGCTGCAACAGGAATTGGTGCTGTAGAATGATGCTTTTCTTTATCCTAATCCAAGCTTACAATTTAATAAAAATAAAGAGGTAAAATAATCAGACTCCTGAAATTAAAGGTTAATCAATCCCTTCTTAGGATTCAGCAACTTTGTGACTTGAAGGAAAACTAAGATAACAGTACCTTACTCTCTATTTCCTCTTATCAACACTTGCATATGTTTAAGTGCTTTTCAATTTAGAAAAAAAATATAATGAAATGAAACAGAATTTAAAACACCATCTAACCTCTCCATTCAAACTCACTGATCTCTCTCTGTTAGTTCTTCCACAGTCTAATTTCACCTTAATTCCCTCCATCGCCTCACTGAATTCCATTAGTAATATCCCACTGCATGTATCTGGCTTCAGTCGCTATACTGCCTTCACAATTATATTAAGACCATAGTTGACTTTCATGGTATTAACCTCAGCAGAAAACCTTCAATTTTCATGAGTTTGTTGGAATTAAATAGTTGACACATTGAAGTATTAGATAGAGCCTTTGTCAGAGTACCCACCCTTTGCGGTTAGTGCTCTATCTTTCCTGGATCATCCCACCTGCATTCCTGGCTCTTAGTTCACACTCTGTCCTCTACATCATCATGCCCTCATTTCATCAGCTTGGTATATTGCAATGTCAGCTACACATTCATGCTTCTCCCATTCTGGAGTAATTACTAATATTATTCTATTATTAAATAAAAATCAGAAGTCAGATATCAGGGTAAAAACCATATTGATCAGAGAAGAAACCAGTGACTTCTTCTGTCTCTGTTCCTCAATCAAAAAGGGCCCATGAATCTTTCTAAGGCCCTCTCTGTTACTTCCAATGTATTTATGTCATGGGTCCTCCAAAACCTCTATGGCTAATTCTTATTTGCTACTAGCTATCTCTGCCCTCTCATTCAAGGTAAACTTTATTGACAGACTTGTCAGAGTGTGCTCAAATATCCCACAACATTTTCCCTCTTTGTCTGAACAAAAAGGGAAGTTTCTAATTCTACCATAGTAAACTGATATGCAATAAGAACAATTATCAGGTGGGAATTACATTCCCAATATCCAGTCCATTTGCATTTGACAAATTCAGAGAAAATTTTGTGAATCCAAAGTTTTATACCCAATTTACTTTCTCTTCTAACTTGTATTACCATCACAAAAGTATCTTTTTAGACCTCAAAAGCACTTTCTTAGATTAACAACTTATGCTTTTATGTCTCTCAACTTTATATACATTACACCTCTTTTGTGAGTTTCTTTTCTGAATTTGGTAACAAGGAAACTGTAACTATAACTAACTAATTTTCAGCCACATCAGAGACCTGAGAAGGATATTATATTATCTGAGTAAACAGGAAGAACAGAGTAAGCAATTTCCAAAACTACAGAAATGACAGACAGCTGGCTGCCTGAACAGTCACCCAAGGTTCCTCTGCAATGTTGGGGCATCCATCTTTAATCTATTATAGGTCTAAAATATTTAACTGACTCTTTTTGAAGCAGGAATTTTCAAGGACTGTCCGTCTTTGTCTTGGTAAAGCTCATCAGTCACCATCTTTAGTGTCCTGATTGTCCAATTTGGACAACATATTGTCAGCAGTTCATGCAAAAGCAGTTCATGCAAAAGCAGTTTCATGCCCAGTGGTTGACTTTGCCACAATAAAAGCAAGCCCATCACCCTCTTTTTAAGTAGATTGGTGCTGCCAGGAAGAGAAGTGTCTCACTGTCCTGAAAAGCTTTAGGTTATTAAAATATCATAAATACCATATTATATAGGGCTTTGTAGTGTTTGAAGACCATCTTATCTAAACAATATCTCTGTTTGACCTTGAATACATATGTAACATGACCACAAATTTCATTGTTAGATGACTACTATCCTGTATTTCTTAATTATCCTAAATAGTTCATAATAATAACTATTAAGGACTAGAAATTTACATTACATTGTTAAATGAGCTGCAAAAGGTACAATAACATAAAAATAGTAGAAACATATATATAGTATAAAAATAACCTTAAATTTATATCAATGTACAAAATATCCATACAATGTAAAATATTTAAGACTAGTAGTTGCTTTTTTAGTTTAAAAGTAGACTCAATAACCTACCCCTTTATCCTATCATACATAATATCCTCCTTTCTCTTTTCAGAACAAGTTTGCTGAATCTAGTATTTTTTTAGTTTCCTCTCTATGACCAATAACAACTTGTAACCAACCCACTTGGATTATGATAAATATGCATAATCCACCAAACAACCAAAAACCAACCACCTCATCTCTTGTGAATGCGGGTGTTGTGTTTTTAAAATTTCCTGTCATCTGGGGGTGATGGCATCTTTAGGAGAAACTGAGAAAATTGAGATAATGGTCAAGTCTTGGACGAGCTAGATGTTGTTCAGTCTCAGTGTGAAAATGCAGAGCTCATCTGAAGTTCTGACTGGAGTAGTCTATGTGGTGGGACCATCTTAGTTAACTTCTTTGAAGATGTTCGGAGCATTTTGCAGTCTGAAGGTGATCTATGGGTAGTGTTTGTCAGCTGAGTGCCATTACCACAATCCAGGAGGATTATCATTGTGGGGCCCCATCATTTTCTTAGAGATCTCAAAGGTCATTGTCAGGAATGACCATGGTTCACTGCAGAAAACTTTTTTTATATTTTTCTAGACAGGGTTTCTTTGTATTGTTTTGGAGGCTGTCCTAGAACTTGCTCTGTAGACCAGGCTCACTCTGTAGACCAGGCTGACCTTGAACTCATAGAGATTCAACTGCCTCTGCCTCCCGAGTGCTGGGATTAAAGGTGTGCGCCACCAACACCCAGCTCCAGAAAACATTTTAAATGTATATGCAGTAGATCTCTAAGAGGTTAAAGGATCCCAATTTGTTTAGTATATACAGGGTATGAACTCTTAATTTCTGATTACCTGCCTCAGACTTAAGCCCCAAATCACATACAGGAAGGTAGATGAACCCTATTTATAGAATAAGATGGTGCTTTAAGATAGAAAGTTTAAATATATGTATATTAATCTTAAAAATTTGAGAAGACTTTTATATGTTAAGAAAAGACTTAAAGAGCCAACATAAAACCAAAGAGTTATGAGAATGGTTGCAGTAGAATAGTGCCATAATTTTGTTTTCTTCTGTACCATACCAGGTGGATCTTCTGACATGAGACAGAGATTTTATATTTTCCTTTATCAAAGATGCTTGGGTTTAGAAATGGAGAGAGCCACACTCCAATTCCAAAGCCACCTTTAAGTTTTAATTGGGACTACAAGAAGACCATTTGCTTCAAATGTCTGTAAATAATAACAATACTAAACATTTTGGGAGACTTTTGAAATGTTATCCTGTTGGAAATGTGGTCTGCCATTTAAACAACTGTTCTTGGGATGTTTCTCCATATTATTTGTCCTTCTTCAGATGTGTCATTGGCCTTTAGATCCCCTAGTTAGATGTTTTCTTTCTTCTGGAAACGCATAAACAAAACAGTGCCCTAACCATATCTTTGGGGAGTTTTCCTCTTGGCAAGTTATATCTGATCAAAGGAAATGACATTTGATAGTCTTATAAGTTAGTTAGATTGGATGGTCATGCTGTTTGAAGAACTATCCTCTTTTCTATTAGGAGTCTCTCTTGTTTGAATGCAATTTTTATCAATCTTGATGATATCAATAGCTTTTCTTCTCCCATGGAAGCAAAACCAAAACCTCTTTCCCACTGTAACACATATCTGTGCTAGAGGGCCTGGTAGACCTATATGAGATGTGACATGTGTTATATAAAAGGGATTATTTCTATTTCTGATTATTTCCTATAAATCAATAACAAAGATAATCTTGCATCATCTAGAATATGATTAGCAGTTTTAATATGTAAAACAACTCTTCATCTGTATTGAGAGTCAGTATTAGGTATCTTTGGAAAATTTAATAATATCATGAGAATAGAATATAATTCTGATTTCTGTATTGAATCATAAAGCCTTTGACCGCTTTAGCAAAACTTTCATGACTTATAACATTCCTTACCTGATTTATTTGAATCAGTTTAGAATGTAGGGACTCCAAAAATTGGCGTTCCTCATACAATATGAAGAAGAATCCATTAGTGATATTTGTTGCAAATCTCTCCCTGAACATTACCGCAAACTCTTAGCCAATGTTCATTTTTTCCCACAATGAGGCAATTTCAGCATTATTGAAAGGTATTACAAATTTTCTTGAGTCTATTTCTGCTAATTGGTAAAGTAATAATTTTCCTTTTAGAATCAATTCAAAACCTTTTCTGCAGAGGTCTTGAATTCCTTTACTCTGTGTTGCAAAAACGGCTATCCTAAAATACTATCTTCTTTCTATATAAGAATCCCTTAAAGAAAATAGAAGGTAAAATGACCAGAATACAATCAAGCTCTGAATCCATGTGCATCCATACAATAATTTATTTTCTACCAGAGCCAATGTTCTCTCATACTCAGCTTATAATTTTCTTGGACTATTTAAACTTTATCACCTTGAAGTTTTTAAATAAATTACTTGCTTCTGTGGGTCATAGACAATATCTCCCAGCAATTCTTGAAAATCGTTAAGAATTCATAATTTATCTCATTTGATTTATACTTTCTGTAATTGAATTATTGTAAACCTGTTTTATATCCTAGGGAATTGGTAGAATCTCCTCTTTGTAGTTTTTCAGGAACAATTTGTAATCCCCAAGAATACAAAATTTTCTTGTTCAAATATTTTGAGAAGGTATATGTATCTGAATAAGCTAGTAAGATGTCATATATACAGTGCTAAATTATAAATTGAGGATACTCTTTGCTAATTATTTCCATGGTTGTTGTACAAAATACTTTGAAACTAGGTGGAATTGTTTAACATATCTTATGAAATAACTTTCCACCGATGCCTTTTAACAAGCTGCAAATCATTAGATGTAGGCATTGTGAAGGAAAACTTTTCTCTATCTTGTTCTTGTAAAGGTATAGTAAAAGAAGCAACCTTTTAAATCAATCACCATTATAGACCATCACTTAGGTAATGAGGAACGCAAGGGAATTTCAGGCTGTAAATAGCCCATTGGCTGGATCAACTTATTAATAGATCTGTTTTCATTCTCAATTTACCAGTTTTCTTTTTATAGACAAATATAGAAGTCCAAAGACTGGTTGACCTTTTAGTGTTGAGAACTTAGCTTCCCCTGTACAAGCTGTTCTAATGCCTGTAATTTTTCTGATGTCACAGACCATTGTTCCACCCAAACAGGTTTGTCTTAAAAGTATGGCTGATGGGTACTTTTGAAATATCAACAGCCATTATGCATTATTTATGTAAAACCTGAGTGGTTGGTGAATGTTCTTGATACATTTATCTCAGAAGCATTCTGTATTTTAGGTTTTATTTCTGAGAATGGAGGAATGCCAATATTGGTTACCCATTGTTGTAACAAATCCCATTCCCATAAATTGATTGCTAGTTAGCCACACACTACCTGTCTTAATTTCCCTGTGCTTCTTGTCCTATACATTTGACCTACACTGTACTTTGTTTTACCTGAGATAAAGTTCCGGTTCCTAGAAGCTTAATATTTACCCTTGAGAGGCTTAACTGGATGCCAAGATGTTTGTGAAATTATTTTTATATCTGCATCTGTTCCAAGCAAACCTTCAATTATAATGCCATTTGTCTGTATTTTTAGCTTTGGCCTTTGTTCATTTATATTTGTTTGCAAAACACTTGTTTTATGGATTCTCCTAAAATTTTTGTTTTATCTACTAAAGCTATTCTGTCATACAGAGCATGATAATTTTTAACAACTGGAGTTGAATCTTTTAATTGCTCTGTGGATGAGTTTCCCCTATGCTGATAGAGAATGATTGAACCAAATTTGATATTAATGCCTGTGAGAAGCCCTCTAATGCATTTTCTGATGGCAAGGAGTTACCTTGTCTGTATCTTGTTGATCTGCATTCAGTAATCCAGTGATGGTCTATGACACACTTTCTACTCTATATATTCCAGAAGCCTGGGATCTTCTGTTTTGATTGTCTCTAGAAAAACAGCAACAACAACAATAAAAAATTGTTTCAAAGAATGCCTTGCCTGTAATAATTTTTCAGATGATCTTATTCACCATAATAAAAGCTTCCAGCATGTTGATTTTTCTTAAAAATTTTGGAGATCACTTCTCCTATCCGAGTATCATCATAAGTGTGAAATCCAATATTAGCTGTATTTCTAATTCATTCACCAGTGAGTACTGATCTTGCGTTTAAAGGACTAATCTCTCTTTTACATTCTGAATTAACATCTCAACACCCAAAAGAGTCAAATAATATTTGTCTAGTTTCTGGGTCTTATATCATTCTACATACAGATAAAGTCAATGTTTGTAAAAAATTCTTTTTGGGGGCCTTGTATAATTTTTGTAAATGACTCAGTCTTCTTACCTGATTCATCAACACTGTTTCAAGATTTCAAAGCTGGTTTATGACACAAGGCCAAGGTTTTGCCTTTAAATCTAAACTGTCTTCACAAGTCAGCATACTGGCTTTCACCAAGAAGCTTATCTAAAAAAATCAGTACTTCTAGCCATATTTCTATAACCCTGACTTCCTCTCTCCCCTATGTTTTCCATTATAACTGAGTACTGGTTTGCAATATTACTGTAGCTAAATCATTCCAGTCTTGTGAGATAATTCAGTTCTGAATGGCACATTAATTTAATATCAGCTTCACAAAGAGTATATGCATAATCTATGAAATGACTGCATTCACAAATCTGTTCAAATCTAACAATTCTACAGAATCCCAGACAACTTCTGCATAGCCTTGATGGTATCTATCATATGACAGTGGTTTCTGTATGTTGCGGCGCCTGTGCCACAAGCAACTCCAAGGTATCAGGAAAAAAAAGACCAGATGTCCAGCTGTTTGTACTAAGGAGTGTCTTTATGTCCAGGAGAGAGAGAGGGGGGGGAGAGTGTCTTTATTGCAAGTGCTAAGAGATCTCACTCTTGTAGGAGGGAGCAGTCTTATATATAGTCTTACAACACAGTAGAAAAACCACAGGTGGAAGAGAGCGTGTTTTCCTTGTGCTAGATGTTGATGTTAGTGGGGCAATGCCGGGGCAGTAAGCCAGGACTAGCAAACAGGATGCGCCTGTGGCTATCAGCTGACAAACAATTCAGAGACCCTGTGGGGGCTAGGCCCCAACAGTATGTGAATTAGATAAATTAAGGTTGGTTTTCTAATAATTTTGAACCTCTCTTCTTCCGTTTCATAAACCAATGATGTATTAGTTTCTGCTCTAAATTCTTCTGTCTCTGTGTGAATATTTTTTCTTAGTTTCATTACTAGATCTTTCTAAAAATGCATCTTATCTGCCATTTTTTCATATTTGGCGTTGATATCAAACCCCTTTTTTCTTTTTTTCCTTTTTCTTTAAATTAGAAACAAGCTAGCTTCACATGTCAATCCCGGCACCAAACTGATTATGATTATATTGGCATTATGTCAATCCTAGCTAAGTTAATTATCCCTTCGTTTAATTTTTCCATTTTCAAACCTTCCAATGTGGAACCATACAGACACCTAACCCCTGCATTGCAATATTTTCCCCATTCTTCAAATGATGGAAACTTTAAAAACACATATTATTGCCTCCTTCGGAATTCCCAGGTGTGCTGACAACAGCATCAAAGGTGACCCTGTGTGAGGGCAGCCAGTTAGGATGGTGGTGCCTGGTTGTGTGGGATGGCCAGCAGAGTGCCTAGGAAGCCAGGGTACCATGGAAGGCGCTGTGGTCACAGTGGACTGCCTCTGTGATGCACCTGCGTTGAAGGCATCTGCAGGTATTCAATGTAGCTGGGGACTGGGGATCACTCTATTGACAGAAGCAGTAGACAGCTGAGCGGGCCTGGCTGATGCTGTGGTGGCCCTGGGAAGAGATCCAGGGAAAGCCCACAACCCACGGGAAAGGGAGCAAGCTGAAGGACAGAGCAGACCACGAGTGGTGATTCCAGTGACTTTAAAGCCAGTGACTAATGGCTGCCTTGTGATCTTATTCCACTTTGGATGCCAGATAAAGTGATTATTTCTTTTTAAATTAATTTTTATTTAAGTTAAAAACAATATTATTTTACATATCAATCCCATTTCCCTCTCCTTCCTGTCCTCCCTATCTCCCCCACCAATTCCCCCATCCCACCCTCCATCCACTGCTAAGGGAGGGTGAAGCCTCCTATGGGGATCATTAAAGTCTGTCACATCATTGGGGGCAGGACCTAGGCCGTTCCCTGTGTGCCTAAGCTGATATTGTTTATATTGTTCTATTATTAAATTAAATTCAGGAGTCAGATATCCGGATAAAAACCTGGTTGATCAGAGATGCTGCAGAAAAGTGACCAGTGACTTGCGAGTCTGATATGGGGTAAAACCATAATTGATTAGAGAAGCAACCAGTGACCTCCTTTCTCTCTCCTCCCTTAATCCAAAAGGGCCCACAGTCTTTCTGAGCCCCTTCCTACTATGTCCTGTGTCTCTCTATATTTCCTGGGTCCCCCAAAATCTCTATGGCTAATCCTGGTCAGCTAATAGCTATCTCTGCACTCTAATTCAAGGTAGATTTTATTGGAAGTCTTGGGATTGTCAAAGTACAATCAAAATATTCCATAACTCCATCTAGTTACCTCTCTGTTCAAATCAGTTAGAGGCAGTTCAAATGAAGCCATCTTCAATATAGACTATTCTTTTGTTGTCGTTGTTGTTCATTTTGGAAAGAATTTTTGAATAAAAATATTAAATTAAAATAGAAATACATTTTTCTAGGCTTCCCTTTTCTCCCTACAATGTTTCCTATGTACCCCCTTTCATCCTCTCTCTCAAAATTATGGCCTCTTTTTCTTTGCTATTGTTACATATGCATACACACACACACGTAAATAAATAAAACCTGGACAGTCCATTAGTGTTGCGTATATGTATATGATTTTAGGATTTGTCACTTAGAATTGCAAAACCAAAGAGGTGTCTCCTCCTTATGGAAAACTGTATCTCCTGCTCCCAGCATTCCCCAGTTACCTGTAGTTCCTTGCCTATGGGTGGGTTCCTTGAGATTTCCCCATCCATATTAACATGATTGATTCCTAGTGCTGTGTTTCTTCCGTTCTTATTATGAGGCCATAATGTAATATTTTCAATGAATCTTCCCTGTCATTCTAGGAGACTAAATCTCACAGCAGCATAATTCCTAACAGCATTTAAAATGTTTATCCTTATATCCATAGATAAATGCAGCTCTTACCCCTCATCAAAGAAATTTTTCTTTGCAACATATAGAAACAATAAAAAACCATAGCTTGTCAAAATGCAGATAACAAGTGATCATGGGTTCCTAGCTCTAACTGATTCATCTACAACATGAATCCTGCACCTAAGGCTCAGAGAGCATTCTGGAAGGATCGTTGAAAGACTATAAAAGCCGGTGAAAGAGGATACAATCATTTCATCCCTACCACTACCTCTATATCAGTATTCTTAGCCCAAAATGTAAGTGTTAATACTAGATGCCTCCCCTCCTGCATCATGAGATTTCCCAAAGTATCTCTAGCCCTTAAAACCATACACTTCTGTTCATTGTTCCTTTCTCACCCCAACCATAGCTAATTCTCTGTCTCCCTGTGTCTCTGTCTTTGTCTTTATTTGTGTCTGTCTGCCCCTGTCTCTGTCTCTCTCTGTCTCTGTCTCTCTGTCCCTCTCGTGTGTGTGTGTGTGTGTGTGTGTGTGTGTGTGTTTCAAGTAGTGTTCCCCATTACTCTTTGCCACCTATTCTTTCCAGTCCAGGAGATGCAAATCTGACCAAATCACTTCCCATCATCAAACCAGTTCTAGGACCCCAGATGCTCAGCCCCTAGGTACCACCCTAGTGATACTTCTTGACACTCCTACTTATCATTTAACCTGGGTTTCTCCAGCCTTCTGCATCATCCTTTGTTTCTATTTGTTTCACCTAACCATTGCCCATTTTTTACAATTCCTTAATTGGGAGCCTTTTTCATCCCATCATCGAAGTTCAAGGAACTGAAAGCCCTGACAACTGAGTAGGTCCATAATAAATGCAATTGTTTCTTCATTAGCTTATGTGTGCATGATTTTTTGAACATGAAAGAGTACTAATGAGAATGTCATTCTAAATTGAAATCAAAGCTTTGACTATTAACAACAGAGTCAGGTTTTATTTTACCCTCCAAGTTAGTAGAACATAACACAGTGTTGTTATTATATTTGGTACAGGAAAAGGTACACTGTGGTGTACATACAACTTAGTGAAACTATTGAAGCAGTTCTTAAAATAATTCTGTAAATTCTCTCTAGAAATTAAAAACATGGTAATTCATTGGCACATATAGTTACTTTCCCAGAATTCTTTTCTAGTTAAAAGGTCCTTATAACAGCTTTATAGCAGGAAACGTACCAAGATTACAAATGTTCAATGATGAATGATTAATTGACTATTCTTCTGACTCTTCCAGAATATTATTCAATAATTATGATATAGGAAGTTAGCAGAGTAACTATAACTGGGGTAGACTTTAGAATAAATAGTTGTTTTCTAGAAATACTTTGACCTTGAGGAATTATTGTGGTGAACAGAAAAGAATATTTGTGGAAAACAGTTATTGTGTTATGTGATTTGTAGAATTGTTTTTCTGAATGGGTGGTAAAACCTTTGCATGACTTTGGTCACAAAATGCCTCTGGCACACCTGAGGCTCTTGGATTTTCGTGTATCACAAATGATACACAGTAAAGAACTAAATTCATGAGGGTGTATGATGCTTTTCTTTAGAGAGACATATAGATTAAATGGGATGTTGCTATGAGGAAATACTTTACCCAAAAATAACACTTTGTGTAACAATCAATAAATACACCTGTGTACAGCTGTTTGAAGTTCGGTCCATCACAGAAGCTGCATCTTCCTGTTGCCATGCAAGTCTTAGAATTGCATCTTGGACTGATGCAATACAGAACACCCAACACATGGCACACATAAAAACATGATAATACATTGAAACATACAGGTACTTTTCCAGGATTTTCTAATTTCCATATCTTTATCATGGTTTTATGCTGGGAAAAGTACAAAGAATATAAATGTTCAATGAGAAATGATTAATTAACTACCTTTCTGGATCTCTCAAAATATGATGCAACAATTAAATATAATTTGTGAAAATGTATAATAACACAGTAAGGTGCTGCTATATAATATTAATGAGACATACAGTTTTAAAATACATATATACTATTAAATCTCAATTTAGTAATATGTAATTATTAAATAAAGTGTTAAAATATTAATAACAATGGTATCAGAGAAGATGTATTTTAAAGAATGTAGTTTGGGGGAATGATATTTGCAAGGTGTGTTAAATTACCTGAGTTTGATTTATAGCCCAGAACCATTCTAGCTTTCAACCTCACAATAGCAGGCATCTAACCATATGCCATAAGATTGTTCCCTCTGTTTTGATTATATTTAGGCTATTTAATCAGATTACTCCCTTCTGATGCTATTTTATATTCGTTGAACCTTAGCTGAGGGCTTAACTGTAACATTTCACATTCATGAACAAAATATTTTAATTTTATTGTGGTAATTAGTTCAACAGGGTATTTTTATAACACAGACACTCCAAAACAGAAACATTACTCACTATTATGCATTCATCTAAAATTATAGACTTTTTTCTCTGTGTCCTTTTCTCTAGTCCCCATTTTTGGGTCTTTCTTTGTAATGTTATATGACAGTATTTGTTTTTCTTTCAACACTTCAATTTCATATAAAAAAGCAGGAGATGAGGTCTTGTAATTCTCCTTCCAATTATACTTCTTGTGGTTTCCTCCAAGTATGTTCTGATTTTATTTGACACTTTAAGAAGATCCCCATGTCCCGCTCTTTACTTTTGGTTTTATTATTTTCAGTTATCATAGTTATTATGATATCAGTTATCATATCATATCATAGTTATTATGATATCAGTTATCATATCATATCATAGTTATTATGATTTCAGTTATCATAGTTACCAACCGGAAGAAGTGACCCTGTCTCCCACTTCCAACCAGCCCTTGTAATTTCCTTCAAATAATGTCTTCTGTTGGATGCACCGCGTGTTCCCACCTGTTTAACAGAAATGGAATCTCCAGAAATGTAAGAAAGTTGCCAAACTTCACTCATACTTTTAAAAATAAAGGGGTGAAGGTGTTGCAATGGGACTAGACAGAGCTGCCAGCAAACAGCTCTAAGACCTTTTTGCATGGACGAATCAACGATCTGCATGACCTCAATGCTGATAGTAAGGTCACCTGAGCTTTCTGGACCTTCTTGCCTGAGTCCTTCCATGGTTAAGAGGAAAGCTACTTTATTTTAAAAGTCCAAAGATAATGAGGTTCTTTTCTTAGTTTTTCTTTATTATCTGAATATTTCATTTATCTCTGGGAATATCTTTATGATTATACTTAGAATTTGATTTTCATAAGGAATCCTTCTATCCAAAGATTCTTTAATGAGGTGAAAGACAGTGTGCATAAGAATCACTTGGAACTCTGTTAATGAATTCAGGTTCTTGGTTATATCTTCTGAAATTTGTTTCTGCAAATCCATTGGTAATAAGGACTAAGCACTACATACAAACTTGCACTTGCTTCTGAGAGAGAGTGCTTCTCTCGGGACACATTAGGAAAGGCTTCAGCAATAAGACTTCACCACCTAGTTATGGTAGACAACAGAGAGAGCAATGGCAGTAACCTGTGTAGTTTGGGGTGTGCCAGATCCTCTATAAGAGATACATCATAGGAGTTAACCAGAAAACTCCTCTTAGTTGGACAAATTCCATTGTGCTAGAAGGTACTATAAGGGTAACTGAGGCAGAAAGCACATCAGTATCCTTATCCAAGGATAGAGCCTTCACTACAATATCAACTTGCAGGTTACTATGTGCTCACTGGTGCAATACCAGCAATGTGTTGGTGGGTTAATATAATGACTCTTTTTCTCTGCACACTTAGCTAGCTCCAAAATAAAGGCAAGGAAAATTTCATTAATTATGAAATCTTGGCCTAAAATTTAGACTTGTTTCTAATTGGCACTTAAAACTTAAATTAGCCCATTCATATTAATCATCTATCATCATGTGGCATTGCCTCTCTTTTGTGTGTACCTCCTGTTTTCTCCTCTTGTCTCCTGGTGTCTCTCAAGCACCTTTATATTTTTCCCCTATTTCCTCTTACTCTGTCTGGAAGTTCTAACTATACCTATTGTCTAGTGATTGGCCATTCAGGTCTTTATTAAACCAATCACTGCAATATATCTTCAATAAGAATACAAGTATCTCACAACATTTCCTTCATTTTGTATAAATAAATAGAAAGGGCTTTAGCTCTGACATAGTAAATATACATATAATAAGAACAATTATCAGGTAATAATTACATTTACAATGTTCAGTCTATTTGTATTTGACAAACTTTGAAAAAACTATTTCATTATCTATCCTATTTTTGATGAGTCTAAATTTGTTACCTAATTTATTCTCTATCCTAACTTGCATTCTTTACACAAAACTATCTTTTTAAACCTCAAAACATTTTCTTAGATAAACAACTAAGGTTTTAAGTCTTTCAACCTTATATATTTTATACCTCTTTCGTGAGTATTTTTTTCTGAAATTGGTAACTAGGAAAACTGCAACAAAATCAATATAGTCTTTAATCCCATCAAAGACATAGGAAGGATATAATATTACCTGATTGAACAGGAAGACTGCAGAGCAAGCAACTTCCAAAACTAATTAACAACAGAGACATCTGATTGCCTGGACAGTCTCCCAAGGTTTACAACTTTGGTCAGAAACACGTTTTATTTCAGTGGACAGACGTTTGTGCAGAGAGCCTCGACTCTTCAAAGTGTTAGGAGAAGGTGACAAGAAATGTTCAACCACAGATGGACATCTTTGTCCAACCCCACCTCCAAGCTCAGGGGACATTGTGGAAGAGGAGAGAGAAAATGTAATAACTGGAGGATGAAAAGGTGTGTTTAGAAATGGTGTCCTCTGGACATGACATGGCTGTTTTACAAATGAACTCACAACAACTATGGTTACCTACACAGGACCTACATAAATGCAAGCCAATTAAGTATTTCCAGCATGGGGTTGGGGAGGGCCCAATCCTAGCTGAGCCTCTGTTAGAAGTTGATGGCTGCTGAGGCATAGGAACCTATTTTTCAGGAGTGTGACCACTGGTAGGTTTCTCATGCTCCAGTGGATTATCACATATTCACATATGGGTTGTAATAACTGGACTCAGTAGGTTAAATAATTAAGTGATAAGTAAAAGTTATAAAAGGAAGACATGAAACTGGGTGAACTGGAAAGGAGGAGTGGGGGCTTAATATAATCAAGATGTATTGTGTATATGTACAAAAATTTCAATATGTACTGTGTGTGTGTGTGTGTGTGTGTGTGTGTGTGTAAACTGAAAATAGACATGCTAATTTCCAATGTAGTTTAAACATTCCTTAAGCTCCTTTACCGTCTGCTGTAGCAGGTTCCACATTTGGCAACAGTCTGACTAGCAGCCTGCTTCCCAGGGCTCTGGTGATTGGCTTGTCAGACCAATTCTGTATGAGTTCTGTCTTTTCATTAGATGGCTGCTGTATGTTAACAGAGGAGGACTCCAGTGGTCCTTCCTAGACAGCTTACACTTACTACTTATCAAAGAACTTCCTCCAGACTGTGGGTGCCCTGTTTCAGCAGGCTACTCTTTGATACTGACCTGCCTCTTCCTATTTGCTCCTGGGCTTCTCCTGTGCTCCAATCATAGGTCCCGGACATTATCTGCTGCATTCTTAACTCATCAGCAGCTTTTTCCAATTTGAACATTTTCATGGCACATTATGACATATAATGAGTAGTTATTTCTAATTCCTTGAATAAATTTAAATTGAGGCTCTTCCGCTCCATTTAGCTTAAACATCTGTTCATGTGCTGCATTTGATTCAGACTCTTTCTTGCCCCTTGGTGTCTTTTTTATAATTTTGTGTCTACTTTCCCCCTTAATCATCAAACCTACATGAACTCTTGATGCATCTTCAAGCCTTTTTCGAATTAGCTCAACGGTTACACAAACCCTATAATGGTGTTTAATATTAATATTTGAAGGAGAATATGCTGTCTATTAATATTTAGGGCCTTTCCAATCATGGATTTGATTTCTATTATGTAATCAAACCATAACACAATGCTGAACTGTAAGCTTTCCTTCTCATCAGTCATCTCTCTTAAAAAATAAATGGTCTGAAACAAACAATGGTAAATTCTGTTTTCAGTTGCAAGACAGCATTTTGATATCGAAATATTCTCTTATAGGAGTCTTTTTTCTGTTTTCTATATAAAGTGACTGATAGCTTCTAAAGAAGGAAAAGTCTACTGGTTAGTAAAAGAGTGATAAGCATACTTGGCTCTCTCTATCGTCATCAAAACCTGAAATGCAATTATTTCTCACAAGTACATATTTAGTACAGTTAAACATTATGCATAAAATATTCATAGAATCAGCTCACCAATATCATCTTATAAGCTAATGTACTCAGACATCCTTGGAAGAAAAATGGCTTCTGTGATGAATTTTAAATAAAATAACAAAAATACATTTCACTTCCAGAGAATATGGCATTTTACTTAAATGTATCCCCACTTACAAATATTATAAACACTTAGTGACTGTAAATACAATGAATATAAAGTAAGCAAGAAGTGCTTCCCCTTGCAGTACAACTGAAAGCAGGGATTACCTCAATATTCTAATTCATGAAAGGCATCGCTGAAATGCCTAGAGAACATGAGTGAGATATGGTTCTGTGGGGAGGAGGCTAAGCATCATTTCCCTGCAACTCAAAAGTCTGAGTTTACTCTACATTCATATTCATCACCATATCCTGGAGGAATGATTTAATCTAGTGATACATTTATCCCCATATGTATACAATGTACACCAGGAGAGTTCCTAACCTATAGGCTTCTTCAGAGGAATAGGTTAAAAATATAATGTGACATATTTTATATGAATATATGCATATTTTTATAAATAAGAGTGTATGAATGTGAAAAACACTCAGCAAGTTGTGATGGTGCATAAATATAATCCCAGCTACTAGAGAGGTTGGGACAGGAGGATTGTGTAAAGTCAGTAATATGAGCCAACCTGAATAACATAGCAAGATTCTATTAGAGAGGAGGGGGATAGAAAGGGAGAGAGAGAAGAAAATAGAGAAAGAAAAAGAAGATGTAGGAAAGTTTATACTAACTATACATATATTTATAATGCTTGTAATCATCATTATATGATCTTTTATCACTCAAACTTTCATATGCGATTGAATTGAGGTATTTTTATTATTAGACTTGTTTCTAGTAAAAGAAGAAAGTTTTGACTATATTCTGTAGACAGATTTTTTCAATCAGTTAAAAAAATTGTACCTGGTAGAACAATTTTTGAACTAAACTGCACTGGAAGCTCTCACAGAATTATCATTAGTGATGATGGTGGTGACAATGATGTTTGATACATTTTTACAGTTCAAATTATCAGCCTTTTGCTTCCTTTTCCTCCAGGTAACTGTAATTTAAATTCCCCATTCTGTATTATATTGTTCTTATGCCACTGAAGACTTGTTGAGGAACGTCGGTACATGACATGTTGTCCTTTCTGGTTTGTTTTATTTCAATTATGTTTATAGCCTGCCTGTAGATATCCCAAAAGTGACAATGACCCAGAGAGGCCATAAGCAAGGGGAAGATATTTGTGATAAAAGGACTTTCCATGTATTCATGGGAATAATATTTGTAGTCTTTAAACTCCTTGGCTTACCTTAGCTTTAATCAACATACTACAGATTTTGGCCTTCATCTCTTTCAAATTAAGTCTCACTATACTAAGGCTCTCCTGTTCTCTTCAATCTAGGTTAATTTCAGCGCAAAACAGGTATACTGTTTGCTTACCCGAATGATAGTCAAGAGTTGGGGTACCCAGGAAAGGAACTATCATAATAGACATCAGTAAATTTCTAAAATGTAGAAATTACCATTTGGATAGTCACAATCATTTCCTCTTGTCCACTTTGCTTTTCTGTTGCTGTGATACACACCATAACTAAAAGCAGCATGAGTAGAAAAGGATTTATATTGGCTTACAGTTTCTAAAAGAGAGTTCATGATGCCAGGAGAAGTGTGGATACAAGCAATAGGGACAGAAAGCTGACTGATCATATTTCTATTCACACAGGAAGCAGAGAAAAAGAACATGTGAAGTAGGAAAACAATCTACAAACCCTTGGAAACCACCCCAATACCCTGCTTCCTCCAGAAAGGCTCTACTTCCAAAGGTTCCATAGCCTTCCTAAAGAATGTCACCAACTAGGAAAAATATGTGCAAATATAAGAGTCGCTGGTATGATATTTCAAACCGTATTACCTCTATATACCTATTTTTTTATTTTAAGGGAAAGTTTTCCCATCTTACCAATCTCCTCATTATCAGGGAACAAATATGGAGGAAAGGAGATAGGAAAAAATCCCTACCTATCAGTGGTAGACATTCGTTTTCTGTAGGAGTATAACCAATAGCTATATTGAGGGGCAGTATATGACTCAAAATTCTAATAAATATTAGTTCATTTAACACTACAGTCTAGTGGGTCTTTACATTTGAATAAATTTTATGGCCTATTTTCCCAAGTAGCATGAATTAATAAATTATATCTGCTTGATTTTAAAAATGGCCACATTCAAACAAGAGAGCTTTAAAAACCATTTACTCTCTCCCAAATGTCATTTTTCCATCTTTAATTATTTTAATATCTGGGCACTCAACTTTGTAAATATGAATATGGTTTTATATCTAACTAACTGTATTTACAAGATGCAATTCTAGAAACTGTTGTTTGGAAAGGGATACAAGAAACAGACACATGCAACTCATGAGAGGCTTTTCTAGTAGAATTTTAATAAGATATCAGATTATTGATCTGGGAGTTTTAACTCAAGAGGGGGATTACAAATAGCACACTCACTCTCCTCTCAAATCCCACCATGTAACTCACCCCTCAGATGAATTAAAAGATGATTTCAAAAAAATTTAGAACATATTTGTTCTTCTAATTCTTGATGGAAAAAAATCACATTATCTTATTAGACAGTTCAGCCTTCTTATAAAAAATGAACTGTGTTTAAGAATTATCCATTCTGTAATTTTAAACCACAAAATAGCAAGACTTTGAGAGATAAAATAAAATTTATTTTGAAAACATGTAGTTATATTTAGATATATTCTCAATATAAGTGGCATTACAAAGGAGAGATACTTAAAAAATAAGGCATACCCAAGCAAAAGAACTGTGTCTCTTTAGAAGTATCATTCCTTTAAGTCTTAGAGTTTCTCTTGCTGTGAAGAGACACCATAATCACAGCAAATCTTATAAAAGAAAACATTGGGATCACTCACTTACAGTTCAGTGATTTAATCCATTACCACTATGGTGAGACATGACAGAGTATAGGCAGACATGGTGCTGGAGAAGTATCTGAGAGTCCTACATCTTGCAGACGACAGGAAGTAGTCTGTAACACTGGGGCATAGCTTGAGCATATGTATGAGAACTCAAAGCCCACCTGAACAGTGACACATTTCCCCCCAACAAGACTACGCCTATTCCACAAGTCATACCCCCTAATGGCATCACTCTCTATGATATTATGGGGACCAATTACATCCAAGCTACCACACTCCATCAGTAAATATAGTGTTTAAATGGTATGTTTTTAGATGCCATGGAACCCCATAACAAAGAAGCCAGTTATGGTAGGTGGATGAATGCCCAGAATGTCTTTCTAGGAAGTAAAATAAAAGCACTGCTTTAAATATTGTAAGTCAAGCAGACATGAATATGGATATGTAGTATCTCCATTGTCGGCAATAGATTCCTTGGTGTGTATACACAGGTGACATATAGCTGGGTCATATATTAGTTTTACCTTAAGTTTTTTTGAAAAGTTTTCACACAGATTTCCATAATGCATGCACCATTTCCATAGTAAATATTGGTTCTCCTTTCCCAAGATCTTCAATTGTGTGTGTGTGTGTGTGTGTGTGTGTGTGTGTGTGTGTTTGCTTGAAATGGGGTCTCAAAGACATTTTAATTTGCATTTTCCTTAAGTCTATTGAGGCCAAATATTTTTTTAAAAGATTTATTAGCCATTTGAATTTTTTCTTCTGTGGATTCTATCCAGATACATAATCCATGTTTACATTGGGTTCCCTGATTTCTTGCTGCTTCTTTTATTGTGTGTATTTGTACATTATTTATATAGTCTTCTGTGGTCACAATAGCTAGGGAATGGAATCAGCATAAGTGTCTGTACATAAACAAACAAATAATGAAAATCTTTTATTTATTCAATGGAGTTCTATTTGGAATTATAGAAATTGAAATTTTGAAAATTCAGATATTTTTCCCATAGATGGAACTAGAAAATGTTGTACTAAGTCATATGTTCAATTTGTATGCAAACTCTAGCTTTGAATTCTTGGATTTCTGCCTAGAAACCAGGAAACAAGAAATGACTCATGGGGGTGGCTATTGTGGGATATTTGATTGTATTGTGAAACCCAAGATTATGTTAATAAAATCAACCCTTGGATTGGGGAGCAAAGCTAACAACTAATTCACAGGAATTAGCCATAGAGAGTATGGAGGAGATAGGAACATGGATACAGTGACACACAGATCTAAGAACCATAAATAAGGTGATTCAGCCAATGCACACTTTACGGCCTGGAATTCCCTTGCCTTCTTTATTTCCTATAGAATGGTCTATTAGAATGATTTATTTAAAATACTGCTTTTTAAAACTATACCTTTACAAGAACAGGATAGAGAAAGTAGGGAAGAAGTAGGGAGGTCTTGGAGTTTTATGGGTGTTGCTTTGGGACAGCTGGAGAAATGCTCTCTTGCTGGGTTTTGGACAAAAGGTAAGGTCAGCTGGTTACTTCTGAGAATAGTATTAAAGAACAGTCAATGAGCATTCAGGTTTTACATAAGCAGTACATAAGAGCTGATGGTCTTTCGATGATAGTACAAAAAGTTCTACCTTTAAAATGGTTACTGACAAACTATCTGTGTAGAATGAGAAATATTAAAAGCAGAACAGCTGGTAGAGGAACAGCTAAATGTTCAACATATTGAAGAATTGACCAGTCCTTAGAGTTCTATTGTATTTGTTATTCAAAAGAATAAAATGAGAATGGTAAAATGAGAATGGTAAAAGATATTAGAGCAAAACATGAGGTGATTCAGCCAACACACTCTTGATAGACTTTAATTCCCTTGCCTTCTTTATTTCAAAGTGGTTGATTTAAAAGACTGCTTTTTTACTATACCTTTAAAGAACATGATAGAGAAAAGTGTTCCTTCACAGTGTTCACTTACAATAATTTTCAACCTGTTAGAAGATGTTGATTGTGAGTCTTGCCATAAGGAATGTTTAACAGCATCACATTGTGTCAGTATTATGTACTTGAGCCAATAGAAATAATTCATAAAGGCCAGGCGGGCGATGGTGGCGCACGCCTTTAATCCCAGCACTCGGGAGGCAGAGGCAGGTGGATATCTGTGAGTTCGAGGCTGGGCTGGACCGATAGCCTCCAAAACAATACAGAAAAACCCTGTCTCGTAAAAAAAATAATTCATAATCAGTTTCCACAATCTATAACTTGCCATTATATGGATGATATCTTACTTGCTGATTTAGATATAGATACCTAAAAGAAAAATGTGTTTGATGAAGTGGAAGAGAATTTTGCCTATTTGGGGATTTAAAATTGCTCCTGAAAAAAAGGAATTCTTAATTTAATGCCATTTAGAAGCTTGATATAAGTATGCATTTATTTAGAAGCATATCAAAGGTTTATTTCTCCTTGATTCTCAAATTTGCATAGTAAGATAGGAGACTCTGAACTAAGAGGGTGTATGACTTTACTGGCATCTACACTCTTAATCTTTATGGGCATGCTTTCTGGGTATGAATGCTTCCATCAAAGGTGATACAAACGCATTATGTGGGTTATATTTAAGAGCTCTCAGCTCTGTTTAGCTCTCTCTGGGTCAATTAACACATTGTTCACTATCTCTTGCAGAAGAAGGTCTTGGGTTTTGCTAATTGATTGCATTTTTTATTATGTTAAATAATACTACTTTAAAGCTGGCAGGCAATAAATACCTTTTATTATTTCTTAAGCAATGATATTCTCTCACTAATGGTTTATTTTTATAATTCCAAGAATTAGGCTTCTTCTATCATTTGATGACTATACACTGGGTTTGATTTCCTAAGGGTTGCCTTAAAATTCTTTTATAAGAAGTAGACCCTGCTATTCTTTATGCATTTGTGGAAAAGTTAACCACTGGGCTCTTGCCTTGACTGATGACAATATACTGTTCCATTTGGACAAGCAAAAGAAAGCAACTGCTAAACTTTGCCACACCACGATAGGACAGTCCTTCAAAATTCCTGCTTCACGGAAAAGTCTGTCAGATATTCTTAGCCTGTTGGCCAAAGGTGGATGCCCCAACATTGTAGAGGAGCCTTGAGGGACTGCTCAGGGAGCCAATTGTTTTTGTCATTTCTACAGTTTGGAAGTTGTTTGCTCTGCACTTGCAGGTAATATTACATTCTTCTCAGGCCTATGATGTCAGTTGAAGACTAAATATTTATACTGTTTTCTTTGTTACCAAATTCAAACAAAGAAACTAAAGAGATGTAAAGTTTATAAGGTTGAGAGACATAAAAGATTAAGTTGTTTATCTAAGAAAAAATTTAATGTCTAAAAAGATTTATTTTTAGAATGATAATAAAAGATGATAGAAAATGGTTTAGGTAGAAAACTTTGTACTCAACAAAACAAGATGGGTAATAGATACTTTCTCTGAATTTGCCAAATACTGATGAACTGGACATTGTAAACGTAATTCTTCCCTGAAAATTGTTCTTATTGTATATGCTTTTACTGCATTAGTGTTAAAACCATGCTTTTTATTTAGACAATACCTGATAATTGTTCTTATTGTATTGCAGGCACACTTTTATTTGCTGCCTGCTAGTTCCCAAATAACTGATATGGAGATTCAATATTAATTAAAAATGTATCACTAACAGCTCAATTACTAGCTCTTACAACTTAAATTAACCAATATTTCTTATCTAAGTTCTATCACATGGCTCATGTTGCCTCATTTCATATCCATCCTACTTCCTCAGTGTCTGGCTGATGACTCTCATGACTCTACATTTGTACCCAGAATTCTCAACTTGGCTATCCTACCTAACCTTATCCTGTTCAGCTATTGGCCAGTCAGCTTTTATATTAAGCCAATCAAGGTGTCATATGTTCACACAGGGTAAAGGATGTAAATAGTTTTATAATGTTACAATTAAAACCTTTCCTTTTTATTTTGTCAAAAGGGGAAATGATATGGAATATTTGCTCACTGTATATAAGATTCATTGCTGCGATTGGTGTAATAAAAAGGTAATGTCAAACAGTTAATCAGGAGAATTAGATAGGATTTCTGGGGAGAGAGAAAACCCTGAGAAGAAGTCTGGGAGATCCCAGTGAGACTCTGAAGAAGAAAGACATAGAGTACAGAGCAGAGGTAACCAAGACATGTGGTAGAGCATAGATTAATAAAACAGGTTAATTTGAGTTATAAGAGCTACCTGGAGACAAGCCTAGGCTAAGAGCAAATATTCATAATTAATAATAAATCTCTGGGTCATTATATGTGGGCTGGTGGTCCTGCCAAAATAGTAATGTTGCCTATATTTCATTGGGAGTATTTGTATGAAGGCTTGAGAGATGGCTCAGAAGCTAAGAGCATGCGTTACTTTTCCAAAGTACCTGAATTCAATTCCCAGCACCCACATGGAAGCTCACAATAGTCTGCAACTCCAGTTCCAGGGGATTCTACACCTTCACAGGCAAAACACAAGTACACATATTGTTTTTCATGGACACTCACCCCCCCACCCCGAGAAAGGGAAAGAGACAAGATTTCCTGAGTAAATTGGGAGCATAGGGGAGGGGAGAGGGAGGTAGGAGAAAGAGGAGGAAAAAAGGGGACCAGGAAGGGAATAAGAAAGGCTGAGTTGGGGGAAGAACAGAGAACGGAGCCTTTCTTCAGTAGTTAAACACTGAACAGAGTTCCTGGAATCCAACTGTAGACAGGAAGGAGTGATGAGAAAAGGGGTCAAGACCATGCTGGGGAAACCCACAGAAACAGCTGACACAGGCAAGTGGGAGCTCATGAACCCAAGACTGACATCTGGGGAACCTGCCTAGGACCAAACCAGGCCTCCTGAATGTGGGTGTCTGATGGGAGATGTCATTCTGTAAACCTGTCTCTGTTAATATTTGTTGAATAAAGCACCATTGGCCAATTGGGAAGCAAGATAGGTGGGACTAGGAGTCTAGGAGGATTCTGTGAAAGACTGCTTGCCATGTGATCTCCAGGGAGCAATGGGCACTCAGGAGTGCATCCTCAAAAAGATAAGTTCTTATGAAATATATATTAGTAATTGTGGGTTAATAATCAAATCAGAGCTAGCTGATAAGAAACCAAACAAATGACCAACAGCTTCATAATTATAATAGTGCCCTGTATGTTATTTGGGGGCTGAAAGTACCAACAAGAACTGGGCAGCGGCAGGCAGGAAGATTAAACATTACAGGTGTCATTTGGGGACTTGGGCCTATGCGGCCTCTGGAAGTGGAACCAGTATTTATCCCTAGTACATGAACGGGCTTTTGGAGCCCATTTCTTGTGGAGGGACACTCTCTCAGCCTAAATACACAGGGGAAGGGCCTCAGTCCTGCCCCAAATCTTATGACCGACTTTGATGATCCCCCATGTAAGGCCTCACCCTCCCTGGGAGTAGATGGGGGTGTGGGATGGGGAGATGGAGGAGGGTAATGGAGGGATGGGAGGGAGAAAGAACTGGGATTGGTATGGAAAATAAGAATGTTTTTTCTTTACATGAAAAATTGATGAAAATTATAAAAAAGAGAATGATTATGTAAGAATTTCTAGAAATCATGTTTCTAATCCTAGCTTCAATGATGCCGTGATTTGTATACAATTAGCAGACATATTTTGCACCTCTCACCTTTGAACAAATTTATAGTGTTAGGCCAAAACTGTTATATAGAATATATTTGTGCAAGTATCAATGATAAAAAGAGAAGAATTACAAAATTTTACATGGCAAAAACTGTACATCTCAGTGGGGAGAAAAGAGGAAAACTCTTAGATGGATAGGGGGGAGAAGGAGAAAATGGGTAGTTCTGAGAGAAGTTCTGGTAGGGGTATGAATATGTGCAAAACACATTGTGTGAAATTTTCAAAGAGTTTACAAATAAATTATGTAAGAATCAATATATGGATCTGTCTCTTTCCTGAAGTATTGTGGTGATATTTCACTGGTACTTCATTATAGAAGAGGATGCTTTCTGACTCTTGATATCCTATCCATAGGATAGAAAGGGAAGATAATCATGTACATCTGTAAAACAATTATTCCATTAAAACTTGCTATGGGCTACATGTTTAGATACCCGCAAAATTCACATGCTACAATCTTAATCTACAAGGTGATGGTTTGAACAAGTAGAGATTTGAGCAGGTCATTAAATCATGAAAGCAGAGTCCTCATGATTTGTATAATAACTTTTAAAAAGATATATGTACTACATGGAGACTTGGCAAACCCAATAGCTATTTGCAAATAAGTGATTTATGGCCCCAAATTATACTAGCTATTGTATAATCATGAATTTTGAATTATTTTAAGAGTACTGATCACATACGGTATTTACAAGGGATATGTATTTGGAAATGTTTCTATAAAGAAATCACTAAGTACTATTAGTTGGTGAAATTACAACTGATACCAGGAGAAATACATGTAACAGAGCTAAACCAAAATCTGTTTTATCAACATGAGATTCTGTGGATAATTAAATATAGAAATAAGTGGCAGTAGACAAAAACGACTCCTGTTTCTAGATTCGGTCAATGCCAGGATTTTGGCCATTCATCTAGAGAGAGAATTCAGTTGAAAAATACATTTTACATGAAATGACTGGAACACTTTTAGAATATGTGGAGCTCAATTTCTTGTAGGAAATCTAAGTAACATTTCCAAGAAGTGGCTAGACTATGGTTCTTGAGTTTGTGGACAGAAAAACAAGCATGTAAGTGGATACTGAATCCATGAACGTCATTGAAGTAACTTCATGAGGATGCAAAAGTAATGGAGAGATCATGCAGTCACATATAAAATGTAAATGCTTAAGGAATGGGTAGGAAAAATACACCCACAATGGAAATTCAGAACAGTAAAGAGGAATAGGAAGAGAACCGGGGGAAAGGAAAGTCACAGAAAATATAGTAATGTTTCCTGTTTACAAGACAGAAATGGTCAAAATAAATCAGAACACAACAAAAGGTTTCACCTTATGGTCATTGAAATATAGGAAAAATATGAAATGAATGTGTTCTGAAATGGTGCTGTAAGTTTTTACTGTTCTGTAAACAACCTTGAGTTTCACAATAAGCTCAGAATAGGATACACAAACAGGAGCAAAGACATCAGGGACAACATGTTAAAGGTGACCGGAGTCTTCCTGATGCATCATTTTTCTGTGACTTTTATTTGTGAAATAATAAGGGCTCAGAATTGTTGAGTCAATCCAAAGTAATTGTACATGCTAGACAGCAGTTGTGGACAGAAGGGCATAGCAATAAGTAAGACTGAAAGAGTGAACAAAATGTCAGGCTTTGGGATGTGGGTTAGGAAGAGAAAATCTTAGCTGGGTGAGGTGCCACATGACTGCAATTACAGCACTCAAGAGACTGGTCAATGCTAGGGAATCATTAGTTAGATGCTGGGCTACATGGCAAGAACTCGCCTCAAAATAATGGTAGAGGAACAGGGGGGAGAGGCAAAGAAGAGAAGGGGGAGAAGGAGAATAGCAAAGGAAAAGAAGAGAAAAGAAAAATCCATAAGGAAGCAGCCAGAGTACTTTAATGACTAGTTTCCTGTGTGCAAAGAATAAGTTTATTTGTGTTGCAGAACTGCAAGGATAAAAGGTAAAAAGAGAAAGTAATGAAGTTTTATATTTTATGTTCAATGAGGTCTTATGCTTTGGTCGTTTGTGCACTTGTGTGTTATGCTTTATTTAAGATGTGGCTATTAAGTTTTGGATAGGTGGGTGAGTGCAGAAGTAAAGATCACTAGAATTAAACTCAAAGAGCGGGCTTAGATTGAGTTGTCCACAAAGATCTTCTGGTGTCTTAAAACTTATTAAGTTTAAATTAGATAAGAATATATTAATTTGAATAGGAAAGTAAATTTAAAAACATTATTAGGAGGTAAAAAATGGAGACTTCAAGGACTGAAAAGTAACGGCACAAGATTCTGAAGGACTGACGAGTTATGATAGCTGCTTTCCAAAGTTGATTGAAGAACCACATCAACACATGTTGTGTAGAATCCCTCCTATTACATAGAATAAGACAACTGATACCATGTGATTTCATGACTTCTTATTTGACTGTTCAAAGGCACTTTTCATTGGGTGACTTAGACTTCTTGGCTTTGGAGAATCTACTACTATGTAAGAAAACTATGTGCTATCAGGACATTAACCATATAAAGAGAGATGCCGAATCAAGACAACGTCAACCTGCCTGTTACCATATGAGAAAACCATACAGCCAAACCCAGGCAACTGACCAACTTGGAGGAAAATAGTTATACTGTTTTAGTAAATTCATTTTCAATATTGTTTTTTTTAAAAATATGTACTAATGAAAATAGTCAGGAATTAAGCAAATGCAAAGCCCAGAAGTGATAGCTTTTATTTTGTAAAGCAGAAAATGAAAATGAGTTATTTGCATAGGATAATGTGAACTGATGAAAATTAGGGGAATTTGGATGACATGAAAGGATAGAGCACAGTGATGTGGTCTGAAATTGGTTAGCATACGAGTCTACAAATGAAAATGAAAAGGATCTAAGGAGGCTATTATAGATCAACTTAGGTATAAGTTCATCATTTTGCATTGTGTCATCTATCAGTTAACAGTTACCATAATGGTTGTTGCTAAATTCATCATGAGAAATAAATTTAAAATCTTTGAATATTGATTCTAAATGAAAAGATAAATATGTGGCTAGTGAAATAAAGACAACATCTGTGATGGAAAGGCATAATGTGGGCTAGAAAGAAAAGTAAAGCACAAAGAAGAAGAGTAAATGCACTAGAAACGGAAATGATGAAGGGTGGTAGAGTCGCATTATGCAGATGCTCAATTTTCCCTAGGAGAGAAGTATTTCCTAGTTAACAGCATCTGTACTGATGACCTTTTCCCCATCATTTTTCTGTGCATGACCGTATCTTTGTGAATGTATAGCACATGTAGGTGGGTGTTAGATCCTTTTGGAGACGTAATTACAAACAGTTGTGAGCCATCCTGTGTGGATGCTGGAAACTGAACCCAGGTCCTCTATAAGAAGCTGAACCCAGATCTTCTTCATTGCTGAGCCAGCTGTCCAGAACTGGCAGTTGTCTTGTAGTGGAAAAAGTCCTAAGTGAGCTTATCTTATGTCTCTGAAGGGAAGACATATATATACATATAATGTATGTATATATATATATAATTTTATTTTCAATCCCAGCTCCTCTTCTCCCTCCTCTCCTCCCCTGACCCCTCACCATTCCCCCAGCCCTCTACCCAATCCCCATTCCGTTCCCCAGAGAGGGTGAGGCCCTCCATGGGGGATATCCAGAGTCTGTCATTTCATTCAGGGCAGAACCTAGACCCTCCTTTGATATGTAATATCAAATTAGTTCCTAATAGTTTTGTGTTTGAGTGATTTCTTTATTTTGAGTTTTGGTACAGTTGTATGGCATTCCATCTCATGGGGGCAAAGCCACAGTATAAGAAATCGGACATCTGCCCTCAGATGTATATAAGGTCAAGCAGCAGGTTTCCTAAGTGTCTCCTCCTCACACTTCCCACAGGTTCTTTTTCATTATTTTACTTGTCACAACTTTATTTAAGCCCTTTAACATAGAGAAGTCTCAAAAAATGTATGTTTGACTTTCTTAGGGGAACCATGACGAAGAAAATACTTCAGATTCCAAATAAGCTTGCACTTGAATGCTATAGAGACCTTTGAGGAAGAGAAATGCACCACTTTCATGTCATAAGGCACATTCAACATTGAAACAGGATTTATTGTAAGAACTTGTAGAAGTTTGCTAATAATTTGGACAGTAACAATGTATGTTAATCAGTGTTGGGGAGGTTGCCTACCATGCAAAAGGACCCGAGTCAGATCCCCATATCTGAAAGAAGAATACAATAAGTTTAAGGAAATATTATATAAATAGAATAATAGCAATGATTATAAGTTACATTACTTATAAATGAAATGGTTTCCTTTTCATTGCTTAACTCATATATGTAGAATTTTGGGTTGGTTTATAGAAAAAAAATTAAAATTCCTGAGAGTGCTTAACTCCCTCTACTAGAGAATATAGAATACTTAATTATAGAGCAAAAGAAGAGTTAAAAGAACTGATTGAATTACTCAATAAAGAAGTGTTTCATATTCACTGAAATTAGATAAGTTGACTACGAGTTCCAATTTTCTAACTGCTTACGTAGTATTTTCTCCATTCTGGGCAATTGGTAATACAAACAGTGTGGTTTTATCAGCTTCAGTCGTAAGTGATTATAACTAAGAACTTAATTTTCTCAAAGCAAACATCAAGTAAATGAGTCCACTTCAACTTTGACAAAATGCTAATTTTGCTCTCAAAACATTCATTTCCAGGATGCAAATGTTTCACTAAATATTCAGAGTGTTAGTCATGGAAAAATGCACTTAAGGCAAAATTTGGTTCATATAACTTTGATTTTGCTTTTCAAAGTAGAGGTTTTTAAGTGTAAAAGGTGAAAATACAAGCCACAAGTTAGACAAAATTTTTCACATCAAAAATGTCACAATTTCCTATTTCTTCACAGACGTACCTTTTCTTTCCCCTTGGTTTTTGATTTTTCTGTGTAGCCCTGGCTGTTCTGGAACCCACTTTGTAGACTAGGCTTGCCTCAGACTCATAGAGAGCTTCTGCCTTTGCCTCCCAATTGAACAGTGGCTAGTGATAAAGAGCACATAGTTCAATGTGTCAATGTGTTAGACATAGAGAATACAACAATAGAAACCATTACCACTATGTCCCCAAACCTACCCTATGGCAGCACATAGTGTCCCCTCCCTTACACTCTCAGTGACTTGCAGGTGGTCAAAGATCTGTTTTCTTCATTTTCAATAATTTTTATACAGGTTAATTCTCATTTTTACTGTATTTTGAGTAGCTTATTTCATTCAATATCGTTATTTTGGGTTTCATTTACATTGTAGTATGCACCCATTGCTCATCTGATTTATTATCAAATATTATTCAGTAAAATGGAAATATCAAGTTTATATTGTTTTTTGGATAGTCTTTTGGGTGGTTACCAGTTTTGAGTTATTATAAATAAATCTATAATAAGTATTTATATATAAATATTTAAATGGATATATTAGTTTTCAAAGACAGATATTTAGGGGTGGAATGACTGGAACTTAAGCTAAATATATGCTCAGCTCTTTTATAAAAACTCTGAACATACAACCATGAGATTTCATAATTCTATATGCTCATTAGCGAGTAACAAATGGTATTACCTCACCATATCCTTGGTAACTCTGATTAGGATTTCATTATTTCATCTCATTCTGTTTTATGGTATCTCACTATGGTTTTAAGTTGTATTTGTCTAATGGCTACTACTATTGAACATCTTTAACTTTGTCTGCAACAGGATGGGAAGGGTGGGTTTGACTTTCACACAGAGAAGCCAGGGTTTTGATAACCCTGGTCTCTTCAGTCTAAAGCTTTCCCAACTGAGCTTTACCTGCCATTAGAGGATCAAACAGGTAGGGGAGGGAAGAGGAGGGCAAGTGAGGGAATACAGGGAGGACAGGTAAAACTAGGGGCCATATGGAAACCAAGCTTCCTATAATACATATACATTCAAAAGAGAAATACATAAAATCACCAAATAACAGGGGAGACAGAGCCCTAACTGAATACCTCTCATCAACAAATAAAGCTTCCAGTACCCAGAGTAGGTTACATCTAATTGAGTGGTTGGCTAAAATGATCCCATGGGTACCCCACAACAACCCAGGCTATTGCAAAACCTGTTAGGCAGCTTCCTATGAACTGTTGATAAGGCCCTATTGCTGAAGACCACACCTATATATAACTCATTGAACACAGAGAGTCAAGCTAGTACCTACCTAGAGCTTCCAGTACTACTGAGTGGAAATGGAATGTACTCTGCACTCTAGAAAAGGGCAAAGGTAAACATCAACCCAGTCACAGACCCTTTGATCTACAAGGGTGACCCGCCTGCAACATACACAGGTGCTATAGTGACATAATGTTTGTGGGAGTAACCAACCAATATCTGATTTGCTTTAAGTCCCACTTCATGAGATGGAACCCATACCTGACACTGTTTGGTGGTCAATAACCTGAAACTAGATACCTCAGGTACCTAGGGGTAAGTCAAATGCTACTGTTACAAAAATCATAACCAAAATTAAAACACAGCAGTGAAATGATTCCAAATGACATCATGCTATACTCATAGATCAGTGCCTTGCTCAGTCATCATCGGAGAAGCCTCTTCCTATGGGCAGATGTGGAAAATACAGAGACCCACAGCTGGACAATGTGCAGAGAGTGAGAGACCTTGGAACACTCAGCTATAAACAGGATGTCTCCATCAAATTCCTCCCCTCAGGGCTCAAGGAACCATACAGAAGAGGAGGTGAAGAGTAAGAGGCATAGGAAAAGAGGACACTGTGGAATCAAGGCCTTCTAAACACAGCAGGGCTGGCACACATGTGAACTCACCAGAGACTGAGGCATCATATAGAGGGACTGCAGGGATCTGCACCAGATGAGATCTTAGCTCTGAAAGGAGAAGTGGACACATGTCACCATCCCTAACCCAGAAGCTATGTTTAGTTGACAGCTACAGACAAATGAAAAGTTAATTTTCTCCATGGGAGCCACTCTTAAGGGTAGGCCTCATTACCCACAGTAGATGGCCAACAGAACACAAGCTCAATGGCATCTTTAGAGGTTCTTTGTCTTATAATGTTAAGTAAGACGTTTGTTTGTTTATCTTACAAGTCCTTTACATATATATATATCATGGCTTCCAGTTTGGTGTTTTTAGGTGATTCCTGTGTGTGAGAACATGTGTGTCTCTGCATCTATATTCATTTCTTGTGCTTTTTCTTTGGCTCTCTTTCTTCTTTGATTCTTTTGTCCTATTCTGGTTTGTTTGTATTTTATTTATCTTAGTGTATTTTATTTTACCTTGTTAGTATCCTTTAGAAGCCAGAAGCCTGATTGTTTTCTAAAAAGAGACAGAAAGAGTGTGGAATTGGATTGGTCAGGAGGTGAGGAACTGGATGAAGTAGGGGTAAACTGTAATTAGAATATATTTTATGAATAAAATTTATTTTCAATAAAAGAAACAAAAGCAAAAGCCAAACAAAACAATGGTGTCTACCTACAAAGGTCTGGACTGACAGAACACATCTAACATGAAATACCTGAGCACACTAATGTCTCCTCCAGCAAGACAGTACAAGACAGTGGAAACCTGATAGTACAAATGAAAGGAACCTCTGCCTGTGTCAAACACTCAAAGTGAGAGCGTTCTGTAAAATTATTCATTGTAGCCACCAGAGCATTTTTCCAGAAAGTTTTTTGATGGCTTATGATATATACAACGAAATGATCAGAATAAAACAAACACAGAAAACCACAAGAGAGACTACATGCTGAGATTAAAGAGCATCTGATAAAATGTCAGAGGGGGTGACAGCTCTAAAGGTTTGAAGAGAAAGGTTTGTCATGTCAGAATTTTATGCCAACCAATTAGCTTTCCCCTGTGAACGCAACAAAAAGATAAAAGACATTTCAGATAAGTGGGATCTACCAAAGTGGGCAAATCATATACTGTTTTTTCTTAAGCCCAAAAGAGAAAACTTCACGAAAATAAGGAATACATTTATTTAGCTACATACACACTTATTAATTCAATACATATGTATTGAATGGTTGCTGTATTCTAGGCAATGTGCTCTGGTTCCTAGGAAACTTCCATTGATACCCAAGTACAAAATGAGTCATAAACTAGCAGAAAATAACGCACATTGGTCCCTAAAAACTAGTCATGAGTTTCTGAAATATTCAATGGCATTTCTTTCCTAAAGGGTAGGAATTTGCCCACTACTAACATGTTTTTAGGTAACCACTTTATTTCCTATGGTCACTGAGTGCTCTGCCAAATCCAGTTAATAGAAACTTTCTGGTAATTTACTACTTACACTAACTAGCATTTACCAACTACTAAAAAGCAAATAAAAGCATTTGATTATAAGGTTATTTGTTACATTCACTATATCATTCAAAGGTGACTGCAGAGCAATACAATATCTGATATCAAAATATTGTCCTTTTATTGTACAGTGGGAAGTAACAGTATCCATTTCTATATTCCTGACTAAGTCATTGTTTGCTACATGTGGATGATAAATTTCAGCTTCTCTGTTTGTGCTCTAAATGATTAGGTGAAAAGTAAGGGGGAAGAATATTTTATCTTTATGATTCTTCCATCCCATTGTCTCTGGCTAGACATATTCTTGATAATCTACCAGGACAATTATGGACAGTTCTCCTTTTACTTTTTAATATTTTTGGTAAGAATGTCAAGCATTATGATTTTTTTCTGAACACTGGCAACTGAAAAAGGTTCTGACCATAAGTTGGAGAGTGAATTGGCTGCAGAACAAGTGTAAAGAATGTTAAGAAGCCCTCTCATGAAAGCCCTGGAAATGGAGTGGAAAGTCTGCCCCCTTTACAAACTCATGTTGTTTTGAACATTTACTTCATACAATGGAAGGATTTTGTTGGAAGCACAAGGCAGGGAAGACAATACTCCAAGAGAATATTCTAAAAAAAGAAAACCCATAAATTTCTTCACTATTATTTTCACATTCCTTGTTGACTTACATTCCTCTCTTGTAATAAATAATTTACTGTAATAAAAAATTTACTAGACTAAAACTATCATTAAGGTCACTGAAATAATAAATCATCCCATTTTTACAGAGTATGCCTCACTAACAAACTTTGTTGCTTGGAGTTTTATTTGCTGGGAGATAGTAAGAGCAAGACACTTAGAGGAAGTAGGGATTTCTAAATGAAAATTAAAACATTTCCACAGGATTCAACTTGACCTGTGGGAAACAAATCAAAGACCCCCATAAAGCTGGACTTCTGGCCACATCAGGATTATTTTTATGGACAAAATTTCTAGTTCTATCTCTGTCAATGTGCACATTCTTGACTCTCAAAGGAAAGGGCAATGCATGATGCAGTTTGTTAGTTAGCATCCCTCAAAAACAATATGGACACTCTCAAGCTATTTTGTATCCTGGAATACTCACAAACACCAAGATGAAACAGCTGACTTTAGCCTGTGTCCCTATGCATGTGGATGGGCATGTGTGTGTTTGTATGTGTACATGCACATGTATAACTTATATAATGTGCTAAGTCTATTGAAACAGCTTTGTATAATACTTTAACAAATGTGATTTATCTAATATGTAAATAAATTGTTATTTAATTCTATGATTTAATTACAAAAATGAAATCTTAGACACAATCTAAATTACATTTCAAACTTAATGTCTTTTCAAGGGATAATGGATGAAATAGCATTCAAATGTTAAATGGTATTTTAAAAGATTCCTAGAACGTTATTAATATAAACTGGTGCATGCTGCAATTAGAATATGTGTAATTCATAATGTTTGTTTATTTATTTATATTTACCACACATGAAAAGGGCAAGTACTATTTGAATTTAAATGGCAATTCCAGAAAGTGTCTTCTTGATCATAACTTTTAGTAACTATTCCTGAAATAGAATCTCACTCCAGCTTCACTTAGCATCCCTGACTTCATAACTGCTCTGTTCAAAAATTTACTGATTCATCTACTCAACAAAAACTAATAGTATTCACTTAAACATGGCACTGTGCATGGATTAAGTGTCAGATGAATAAAGCATCTCATCCTTCTGCTGGCCAGGATCAAGTTTTTACACAGTGAACCCTGAAGACCAGTGGGAAGCAGGTATCATGGATGGTGATGATTTAAGTTAGGAAAGCCAGATTATTGGTACAGTTACTAGTAATGATGCTGAAATCATGGGGAATGTTTCTATGAGTTAGATAAAAGATTGTGGAGCCAGGCTTTAAAATGTCAGGAAAAGCCAGAAAAATGACACAGGCTCTGCCTTCGCTTTTTCTTTTGACATTGTTTCTTTTACTGAAAATTTGATTAAATTCTCTTTCTGTAGAAAAGCTTGTAATTTCTTTGGTATAAGGATTTTGCTATTTCCTGAGGGTGATCTAGACACAGCAAGAATGATTAAGTCTTTACTCAGTTGTCACCAGGACTGGCATACCGGTGATCAAAAGGAGCATTCAGAGAAGGGGAGATGGCACTGAAGAATAGTAGGAGAGCCATGTACAATGCTCAAGAGACCAATGACCAAAGCTACCTATGTGTTGAAGAGCCATAGATAAAGTGCCTCAATATTGGAAGCAGCAGACAGCATTACCCATCCCTGAGCATCTTAACCAGAACATACCCAGGCTGAGAAAACAGGAAAAGACTGGGTGGAAGAGGTGACTCACAAAAGTAAGGGAGGAATAACATTTCCCTCACAAAGAAGAAGCATGGGCCACAATAATAGGCTGGATAATGAGGTATAATCTACAATCAAAAAATAAGACATTATCCTACAACCTACAAGCCAAAGAATATGCAGTCTCAGATGCTGTATTTTCCAACCAAAGTTACAAAGTGCTGTTAACTGAGTTGTCTCTCAGGTACAAAGAGGTCAGTAACCTTTGAGGGCAGGTAAGAAGAAAAATAAGTCAGGTATGGTGGCATACACTTTAATCCCAGGACTCAGACAGTTAAGTTAGGTAGATCTATATATGTTGGAAGCCAGCCTAATCTATAAAGAGAGTCCCAGAACAGCTAGGGCTACATAGAGAGGCATTGTTTCAAAAATAAATAAAGGAATAAATAAATAAATGCAAATAAAGGAGCTAATATATAAATAGAAGTAGACAAGTAGGAGGAATAAGACTTAAAAGGGTACACATAAAAATTCAGTAATTGCACTAGAAACACCTGTTTCTAAACAAAAATATTGAAACTAAAACGTTATTTACATTTTGTCCTACCTTAATAAGACAAAGCATTATGTGGAAACCCGGATCACAGATATTTCCTCAGAAAACATGAAAAATATCAAATGAAGAAAGTGAGGTAGTTAATTTATTAAAAGATGATTTTGTTTGTACAAATCAACAGAAAACATCTATTTCCCTTGACAGATTTCCAAAGAAGGGTTTGTATTTCAGAAAATAAGACTACTTGGATATAAGTATCATATACGTACAAAATTATATAGAGCGACATTATATTATGTGTCAGACTAGAATAGTAGCGTGCAAAGTTTGGTGATATGTTTAATTATTTTAAAAAATGACTAACATTACAGAAAAATGAAACAAGAAAGGCTAGCTTCAACACTAGTACATCCACTGGGGCTCAGATGCATTGCTCTCAGGGTTAAAATCATGCACAGTTGCTTATGAAATCTCCATTGTCCTTTGAAAAGACGGAAATCTTACTGAATGTTAAAATGGATCTCTATTACATTAACTAACTTTGAAACTGTGTCCTTCCTGCACTAAAAGTAGTGAAGCCGCACTTCTTGCGTTAGCTATCATTTTCAGCCTTGCTACTAACTGCTTAGAAATGGCTAATGCAGCCCTCAATTTCATTAATGGAATCATAATGCCCAGAACATGAGTGTTAATAGCCCCTCTCTACCCTGGGCCAGACAGACCACATGTAGATCACCATGTTCCTGTTCAGAAACAAATTTTGAAAGGGTCATTGACAAGTGGTATTACATTCATTTATAGGAGGATCATCAGGATGCTGAATGCCAAATGAGGGACATTAAAGAAATTGAGGGTGTTTAACCTTGAGAAGAAAAGCTCTGGAATAAAATGGAGGACATGATGGATCTCATCAGTTCCCTGAAATTTTGGTGTGTGGAAGAGGCATTTGGCTTGTTTCATGGGGTGGAAGTGACTGGGAATCAAATTACTGCTTAGTCTCAAAGAACTAACAAGACATGCTCTCTGCTCTCTGCTCGCCATTCTGGAGAAGGGTCAAATAGAGATTAAAGAATCCCATGGCAGATGTCCTTAACTGAAAGGTAAATTGAACTGGGCAAAATTATAGTCCAGGCATCTTCAAAGGCCAAGGCTGGTGGATAAGAGTGTCTTAGTCACTCTTCTATCACTGAGAAGAAACACTATAACTAAGGCAACTATTATACAAGGGGCTGGCTTACAGTTTCACAGATGAGTCCCTTAGCATCACAGCAGGAAGCATGGCAGCATGCATGCAGGCATGGTGCTTCAGAAGAAGCTGAGAGTTACATCCTCATCTGCAGGCAGAAAGAGAGAGGGAGACTGGGAGGGGAAGAGAGAGAAAGAGAGGGGAGCTGCTGATGTAGGCTTTGGCTCTTGAAACTTCAAAGCCCCCCCACTGACATGCCTACTCCAACAAGGTCTCACTTCCTAATCTTTCCCTGATAGCTCATCAAGTAGGGAAGCATGCAAGTGCATGGGCCTATGGGAGCCAATCTGATCAAACCACCACAAAGAGGAAGCTGATGAGTAAATGAGGAGCATGTGACATGCTACAGAATGCTGAGCAGTGCACCACTGGGCTGATAGCATTACATTCGTATCTGAAGCATTCACACACACACGCATCCACACAATATTAACACACACCATATTCAGCCGATTGATACAATGTCGTAAATCTTTGCTATTCCTGAGGCTTCTTCCAAAGTTTAAATTCTTCTATTACAAGATAACCTCCTACAGATTATGTAATATTTTATAGTAATGATAATCATTAATTTATCATTTAATTTACATTATACCAGAGCTGAAAAATTCTGTTGATAGTTTACATTTTACAAGAAAATTTGATTTTTTATAATAGAAAGTATCTCAGTGTCTACTCACAAATCTCTAAAAACTCAAGTTTAATAAAGTTTAATAGCAGTGTCCTCATTACTGATACCATCTGTCATTATAGAGGTAAGTAAACAGAATCCTTAAAGAGCCTAAGCATTTGACTGAAATTTTATCATTACACTACCAGGGTCTACCCATTCCTTTCCTTAGTATTTCACAGCAAGTGCCATATGGAAAATTAATATGGAAAAATCAGTACTAACACCTAGTATTTGAAGAACTGCTCTCACACGTAAACAGAGGAGTCATGCTTTTATCATTGTTTGAAATACAGTTATCCATTATGTACTGATGGGGATGGGTTCTGAGAAATGCATGGAATATGTTTACTAAAGTCTAGATGACATTGCCTACTACATATCTGGGCTACATGGTGTGGGTGACAGTGTCACAAAACCCAATAGCCCAATAGACATTATAATATTAATCTACTGGTCCTAGTACCTGATAAACAAACACAAGATTAAATGGCAAACAAGAGAATAAGACTAAGTCAAAAGTTTATAACATATGAGACGGAAGACACTCTTTCAGCCTAGTATAGCACAGCATACTGTTTTGCAATGAAGCTTCTAATAAGAAGAATTACATTCTAAAATTATGGTAGAATAATATAAATATGTAAAGCAAAGCATAGTTGCTTATTATATATATATATCTTGTATATTATTGGGTGAGATATATTTTATGCAATTGGAAGTGCAGGGAGATTGTTTACAGTAGCAATATCCTGACCCAAATGATGCATGTTCATGAGAATATTACAGCTATGGCACCAGTTTTTGATCATTTTGGCTTCACTATATTCATATGCAAACACCATTGTACATTCAATTGTAATTGCACATGAATACAATTAAATGTAAAGTCTTTCCTGACGCAAACTTGTGAAATATTAAGGATATGTATACCACATGTAAGTAGTCAAATTATTGACAATAAAATACATACTTAATGTCACAAAACAATTTTTATTTGAAACAATCATAAATATATAACAAGTTTGAGTTTACTTAAAAGATATATGCTATTTTCATCATTACTAAAATACTATTATGGATCTCTGATATTTGAAGTGCCTAGTACATGATCCTATTTGTGGGATTTGGGGAAGTAGTGAGAAACATAGTTCAAGCTATCATACTCTTTTTACTGTGTGCATGGTTCTCTCCCAATAAAATTCAAAAGTCCATTTTTACTCTACTTCAGAACTGTCATTACTTACTGTAAAGTACTAGAAAAATCAAAAGAATTAACTCATCCCCTGGATTCCCCCCTTCTTATCAATAGATGGAAATATTACACATTATACCCAAAATCAAAGAACAAAGAAACACTCCTTAAATACACCTTCACTATGTCTTCATTCTTCTAGTTCCTTTTCCTTAAGATATTGTGGTAAGACTTTATAGTGCTTAGGGTACAAACTCTGCAGCCAAAATTCTTAGGTTCAAAATTTAGCAGTGTATGTTTTTAGGAGAGTCATTTCCCATCCCTCTGTCCCAGTTTATTGATCTCCAGAGTAAAGACACCAAAAAGCTCAGAGTATTGCTGTGTTCAAATGACTACATTGAACTTATTCCTTATCTGCTTATGGACTATGGGACTAGCAGCAAGTGGCTTAAGTTCTTATCAGATAAGTGACTTCCTAATAAGAATTAAGACTGTGACACTATCATATCTAGCATGCAAAAATAAATTTAGGACAAAAATTTAAACTAAATGAATAAAGTTATTGAAATTGTGGAAAGAATGTGATTGTTTATATTCTCACAAAGAAGGAGTTCCTAAGTGACTCATAGCACGTGAAAGACATGCTGGAATGTATTAGTGAATATCACTATAAATCAATTCAAAATTTGATATTAACCAAGAGAAAAGAAAGGAAGAAGACAAACAATGCTTTTTCCACTGATTAAGAACTCTTGCAAAACAAACACAATATTATCCAAAAGAAATGACAGTTCATAAACATGGAGAAACAACTTATAGAGTATATACACATTTTTCTCATTTTTTTAATTTTTATTTTTAATTTAAATATAAATTAGAGCGCCGGGTGGTGGTGGCCCACGCCTTTAATCCCAGTACTCGGGAGGCAGAGGCAGGCGGATCTCTGTGAGTTCGAGGCCAGGCTGGACCAACAGCCTCCAAAATAATACAGAGAAACCCTGTCTCGTAAAACCAAAAAAAAATTTAAATTAGAAATGAGGTTGCTTCACCCATTCCCAGGTCCATCTCCCTTTCCCTCCCCTCCTGCCACGCCCTCCCACCAGCCCCCCAATATCCCCTTATTTCCCCAGGGAGGGTGAGGCCCAACATGGGGGGGCCATAGTCTGTCATTTCATCCAGGGCAGGGCTTAGAACCTCCCCAAAGAGTCCAGGCTGAGAGTGCATCTCTCATTGTTGGATGGGCACCCAAGTCCATTTGTATGCCAAAGATAAATACTGATCTACTACCCAAGGCCTAGGCCTCCTCAATGACAATAGATTGCCTAGGCCTCTTCACTGACACCCACATTCAGGGGGTCTTGATCAGTTCTATGTTGGATTTCCAGCCATACATCTGGGATTCAACTGTTTCTGCGGGTTAAATCAGCCCAGTCTTAACCCCATTGCTAATCAGTCCTCCCTCTCTGTCACTGGGTTCTTTGAGTTCAGCTCAGTGGTTAACTGTGGGAGTCTGACTCTGCCACCATCAGCCATAGGATGAAGGTTCTGTTTTCCCAGACTGTCTGGCCATGGGAGTGTAGGCTGGCATTCCTCAGATCTATGTCTAAAATCCATATATGAGAGAGTGCATACCATGTTTCTCTTTTTGTGACTGGGTTACCTCACTCAGGATGGTTTCTTCTAGAGCCATCCATTTGCCTGTAAATTTCAGGATTCCTTTGTTTTTTTTTTCCTGCTGAATACTATTCCATTGTGTAAATGCACCACATTTTCTCTATCCACTGCTCAGGTGAGGACCATCTAGGTTGCTTCTAAGTTCTGGCTATTACAAATAATGCTGCTATGAAAATAGTGAAACAGTTGTCCTTGTTGTATGAATGTGCATCTTTTGGAAATATGCCTAAGAGTGGAGTTGCTGTGTATTGTGGTAGTCTTAATCCCAGTTTTCTGAGGAATCTCCATACTGATTTCCAAAGTGGCTGCACCAGTTGGCATTCCCACCAGCAGTAGAGGAGTGTTCCCCTTTCTCCACAACCTCTCCAACATAAACTGTCATTGGGTTTTTGGTTTTAGCCATTCTGACAGGAGTAACATGGTATCTCAGAGTTGTTTTGATTTGCATTTCCTGGATGGCTAGGGATTTTGAGCACTTTCTTAAGTGTCTCTCAGCCATTTTATACTCCTCTATTGAGAATTCTCTAGTTCTTTAGCTCACTTTTTAATTGAATCCTTTGGTGTTTTGGAGACATGCTTCTTGAGTTCTTAGTAAATTTTGGAGATCAGCCCTCTGTCAGATGTGGGGTTGGTGAATATCTTTTTCCATTCTGTGGGCTGCCTTTTTGTCTTGTTGACCGTCCTTTGCCTTACAAAAGCTTCCCAGTTTCAGGAGGTCCCAGGTATTAATTGTTGACCTCAGAGTCTGTGCTACTGGTGTTATGTTTAGGAAGCTGTCTCCTGTACCAATTCATTCAAGGCCACCATCCACTTTCTCTTGTAAGAGGTTCAGTGTGGCTGGATTTATGTTGAGGTCTTTGATCCATTTGGATTTAAGTTTTGTGCATGGTGATAGACATGTATCTATCCGCCTTTTACTAGCATCCAGTTATGCCAGCACCATTTGTTGAAGATCCTTTCTTTTTTCCATTGTACAATTTTAGCTTCTTTGTTGAAGATCAGATATTCGTACATGTATGGGTTAATATCAGGTTGCTCAATTCCATTCTTTTGGTCTACCTGTTTATTTTTGTAATGATACCAAGCGGTTTCCAGGTAAACAGATCTATAATAGAGCTTGAAGCAAGGGATAGTGATACCTCCAGATATTGCTTTGTTGAATAGGGTTGTTTTGGCTATCCTGGGTCTTTTGTTTTGCCATACAAAATTGATTATTGTACTTTCAAGGTCTGTGAAGAATTGTGCTAGTATTTTAATGGGGACTGCATTGAATCTGTAGATTGCTTTTGGCAGGATTGCCATTTTTACTACATTGATCCTACCTATTCAAGAGCATGGGAGATCTTTCCATTTACTGATGTCTTCTTTAATTTCTTTCTTTAAATACTCAAAGTTCTTGTGATATAGGTCTTTCACTTGTTTAGTTAGTGTTACCCCAAGGTATTTTATGTTGTTTGTGGCAACTGTAAAGGGTTATGTTTCTCTAATTTCTTTCTCAACCCTTTTATCATCTGTATATAGTAGGGATACTGATTTTCTTGAGTTGATCTTGTATCCTGCCACTTTGCCGAAAATGTTTGTCAGCTGTAGGAGTTCCCTGGTAGAGTTTTGGGGTCACTTATGTAAACTATAATATCATTTGCAAACTGTGAAAGTTTGACCTCTTCCTTTCCTTTTGTTGTCGTATTGCTATAGCTAGAACTTCAAGTACAATATTGAAAAGGTATGGAGAGAGTGGACAGCCTTGTCTTGTTCCTGATTTTAGTGGACTCGGGACGTTGAGTTTATTTCCATTTAGTTTGATGTTGTCTGTTGGTTTGCTGTATATAGCTTTTATTATGTTGAGGTATGTTCCTCTTTTCCCAGATCTCTCCAAGACCTTTATCATGAATGGGTGTTGGATTTTGTCAAAGGCTTTTTTCTGCATCTGGTGAGATGATCATGTGATTTCTGTTTCTCAGCTTGTTTATATGGTGGGTTATATTGATGGAGTTTCGTATGTTGAAACATCCCTGAATCCCTGGGATGAAACCTACTTGGTCGTGATGAATAATTGTTTTGATGTGTTCTTGGATCTGATTTGCCAGTATTTTATTGAGTATTTTTTCATCAATGTTCATGAGGGATATTGGTCTGAAGTTCTCTTTCTTAGTTGTGTCTTTGCGTGGCTTGGGGATTAAGGTTATTGAAGCCTTGTAGAAAGAGTTTGGCAAAGACACTTCTGCTTCTATTGCATGGAATATTTGAGAAGAATTGTTGTAAGCTGTTCTTTGAATTTCTGCTAAAATTCTGCAATGAGGACATCTGGCCCTGGGCTTTTTTGGTTGGCAGACTTTTGATGACTGCTTCTATTTCCATAGGTGTTATTGGTCTTTTTACATTGTTTATCTGTTCTTCATTTAATTTTGGCATATGATAGCTATCCAGAAAACTGCCCATTTCCTTTAAATTTAAAAATTTTGTGGAGTATAGGTTTTCAAAATTGAACTGATGATTCTCTGAATTTCCTCAGAGTCCATTGTTATGTCCCCCTTTTCATTTCTGATTTTGTTAACTTGCATGTTCACACTTTGCTGTTTGGTTAGTTTGGACAAAGGTTTGTTTATCTTGCTGATTTTCTCAAAGAACCAACTCTTCATTGCTTTGATTCTTTGTATCGTTTGCCTAGATTCTACTTTATTGATTTCAGCCCTCAGTTTGATTATTTCTTGGCATCTACTCCTCCTGGGTGAGTTTGCTTCTTTGTGTTCTAGAACTTTCAGCTGTTATGTTAATTCTCTAGTGTAACTATTCTCTAGTTTCTTCATGTGGACACTTAGTGCTCTGAACTTCCCTCATAACACTGATTTCAAAGTATCCCATAGGTTTGGGCATGTTGTGTCTTCATTCTCAGTGAACTCTCGGAAGTCTTTAATTTCTTTTTTTATTTTTTCTTTGACCCAGGAATGGTGCAATTGTACATTATTCAATTTCCATGAGTTTGTAGGGTTTCTGATATTTGTGTTGTTGTTAAATTCTATTTTTAATGCATGGTGGTCTGATAAGCTGCATGGAGTTATTCCAAATTTTTTGTACCTGTTTAGGTTTGGTATGTTGCCAAGTATGTGGTAAATATTTGAGAATGTTTCATGTGCTGCTGAGAAGAATGTATATTCTTTTTTATTTGGATGAAATGTTCTATAGATGTCTGTAAATACCAATTGGTCCATAACTTCTATTAGCCCCTTTGCTTCTTTGTTAATTTTCTGTCTGGTATTCCTGTCTAGTTTTGAGAGTGGGGTGTAAAAGTCTCCCACTGTAAGTGTGTGAGACTTTATATGTGATTTGAATTTTAGTAATGATTCTTTACCAACGTGGATGCCTTTGTATTTGGGGCATAGCTGTTCAGAATTGAAACTTCATCTTGGTAGATTTCTCCTATGATGAGGATGTAATGTCTCCTTCATCTCTTTTGATTGATGTTATTTTAAAGTCTAAGTTGTTAGATATTAGGATTTCTATCCCCACTTGCTTCTTGGGTCCATTTGATTGGAAAATCTTTTCCCAAACTTTAATTCTGAGGTAATGTCTGTCTTTGAGGCTGAGGTGTGTTTCTTGTATGCAGCAGAATGATGGGTTCTATCTTTGAATCATTCTGTTAGCCTGTGCCTTTCTATGGGCAAGTTAAGACCATTAATATTGAGGGATATTAATGACCATTGATTGCTCATTCTTCTTTGATTTGGAATGGTTGTTGTTGGTAGAATTATGTGTGGAATTCTACCCCTTTTTCTTTTTGCTGTTGGCAAGGTGGGATTATCTAATGCCTATTTTTTTTCTGGTTGTAGTTAAATTCATGGGTTGAAGTTTTCCTTCCAGAACTTTCTGTGGCCTGGGTTAGTGGAAGTGTTTTGCTTGAATCTAGTTTTGTCATGGAATATCTTGTTTTCTCCATCTATAGTGATTGAAAGCTTTGCTGGGTATGGTAGTCTGGGCTTGCATCCATGGTCTCTTAATGTTGGTAGAATATCTATCCAGTAGATATCACTTGCCAAAACTAAATCAAGAGCAGATAAACAATCTAAACAGACATATAACCCTTAATGAAATAGAAGTAGTCATCAAAAGTCTCCCAAACAAAAAAAAACCCAGGCCCAGATTGCTTCAGTGCAGAATTCTACAAGAAATTCAAAGAAGAGTTAATTACAATACTCCTCAAAGTATTCCACACAATAGAAGCAGGAGGCTCACTGCCAAACTCTTTTTACGAGTCTACAAGTACCTTGATACCCAAGCCACACAAAGACACAACTAAGAAAGAAAACTATAGACCAATTTCCCTCATGAACATCAGAAAAATCATCCACCATGATCAAGCAGGCTTCATGCAGGAATGCAGGGATGGATCAACATTAGAAAATCTATCAATGTAATCCACCATATAAACAAACTGCGAAAGAAAGACCACATGATCATCTCACTAGATGCTGAAAAAGCCTTTGACAAAATCCAGCACCGCTTCATGATAAAGGTCCTAGAGAGATCAGGGATAACAGGAACATACCTGAATATAATAAAAGCAATATACAATAAACCAACAGCTAACATCAAACTAAATGGAGATAAACTCAAAGCAATTCCTCTAAAATCAGAAACAAGACAAGGCTGTCCACTCTTTCCATGTCTCTTCAATATTGTTCTTGAAGTCCTAGCTATAGCAATAAGAAAACAAAAGGAGATAAAGGGGATAAAAATAGGAAAAGAAGAAGTCAAACTTTCACTATTTGCAGATGATATGATAGTTTACATAAGTGACAAGTTGGTACAGGAGCCCACTTCCTGAACATAACTCCAGTGGCACAGACAATGACATCAACAATTAACAAATGGGACCTCATGAAACTAAAAACCTTCTGTAAGGCAAAGGACACAGTCAACAAGACAAAAAGTCAGTCCACAGAATGGGAAAAGATATTCACTAACCCCACATCTGACAGAGGGCTAATCTCCAAAATTTACAAAGAACTCAAGAAGCAACTCTCCAAAACACCAAAGGATCCAATTAAAAGGTGGGGTACAGAACTAAACAGAGAATTCTCAATAGAGGAGGCTAAAATGGCCAAGAGACACTCAAGAAAGTGCTCAACATCCTTAGCCATCAGGGAAATGCAAATCAAAACAACTTTGAGATACCATCTTACTCCTGTCAGAATGGCTAATATCAAAAACACCAAAGACAATTTATGCTGGAGAGGATGTGGAGAGAGGGGAACACTCCTCCACTGCTGGTGGGAGTACCAACTCGTACAGCCACTTTGGAAAGCAGTATGGAGATTCCTCAGGAATATGGGAATCAATCTACCACAAGACCCAGCAATTCCACTCTTAGGCAAATATCCAAAGGAGGCAAATTCATACAACAAGGGCATCTGCTCCACTATGTTCATAGCAGCATTATTTGTAATAGCCAGAACCTGGAAGCAACCTAGATGCCCCTCAACTGAACAGTGGACAGAGAAAATGTGGTACATTTACGCAATGGAGTACTACTCAGCAGAAAAAAACAATGGAATCTTGAAATTCGCAGGTAAATGGATAGCACTGGAAGAAAACCATCCTGAGTGAGGTAACCCAGTCACAAAAAGACAAACATGGTATGTACTCACTCATATACTGATTTTAGACATGGATCAGGGAAGTGCCAGTCTGCACTTCCACTGACAGAGAGTCTGGGAAACAGGAAAGAACCTAAAAGATATGCAGGGTACCCAAGAGAAGAGAAATGAGGCAAGATCCTCTGAACAGATGGGGAACATGGCGAGGGGTCAGGGGAGGGGGACCTGGGAAATAGAGAGGGGGAGAAGTGGAAGAGAGAGTAGGTCGTGGAGGAACAGGAAGGTTGACTGGGGGCGTAGGATAGGGGGAAGAGGGAATCATAGGTTCGAAGACAGATCAGGCACCAGTGTGACTTTTAGTGATCTAAAGGGATGACACCAATTGGCAAGCTAAGCAATAGTGTAGAGACCACCTCAAATGCCTATTCCTGATAGTGAACTTGATGTCTATAACCATCTTGGAGCCTTCATCCAGTGACTGATGGAAGCAGAAGCAAACACCCACAGTTAAATACTGAACAAAACCCAAGGAACCCAGCGACACAGAGAGAGAAGCAGTCAGCAAATTGGCAAAGAATGGGCTGGCAAAACCAGCAGAGACAGCTGATCTGAACAGGGGAGAGCTCTTGGACCCCAGACCGACAGCTGGGAGGCCAGCATGGGACCGATCCAGACCCCCTGAATGTGAGAGTCAGTAAGGATTCCTGGGCTACCTATGGGGTCCTGAGCAGTGGATCAGTGTTTATCCCTCGAATACTAACAGACATCGTGTGTCCATAACACAAAAAGGGTTGCTCTCTCTGCCTGGACTCTTAGAGAAGTGCCTGGACCCTACCCTGAGTGAAATGATAGACTCTAGATATCCCCTATGTGGAAGAAATTGGCAATAGGGTGGGAGGATGGGGGAGATGGAACTGGAATTGACATGTAAAGCAATCGATTTAAAATCAAAATTAAAAAAATTTTAAAAAAGAATATCTATCCAGTACCTTCTGGCTTTCAGAGTTCCCATGGAGAAGTCAGGTGTAATTCTGATAGGTTTGCCTTTATATGTTACTTGACGATTTTTCTTAGCTGCTCTTAATATTCTTTCTTTTTTCTGTATGTTTGGACTCTTGATTATTATGTGGCGAGGGGACTTCTTTTGGTGTACACTCTATTTGGTGTTCTGTAAGCTTCTTGTGCCTTCTTTGGCATGTCTTTCTTTAGGTTGGGAAAGTTTTCTTCTATGATTTGTTGAATATATTTTCTGCCCCTTTGAGTTGGTTTTCTTCACCTTCTTCTATACCTATTATTCATAGGTTTGGCCTTTTCATGGCGACTCATATTTCCTGGATGTTTTGTGTTAGGGGTTTGTTGGACTTAAGATTTATTTGGTCGATGAATCAATTCTCCTAGTGTGTCTTCAACACCTGAGATTCTCTCTTCTGTCTCTTGTATTCTGTTGGTTATGCTTGCAACTATAGTACCTGACAGTTTCCCCAGCTTTGCTATTTCCAGCCTTCCTTCAGACTGTGTTTTTTTTTCAATTGTCTCTATTTCAGTTTTCAACCCTTGCACTGTTTGTATTGTTTCTTGCAACTTTTGATTTGTCTTTTAATCCATTTGTTGCCTTTTTTTAAATTTTTTGTTTTGTTTTTTCTTCCATTTCTTGCATTTTTGGTTTGCTTTTTCTTCCACTTCTTGTATTTTTTGGGTTGTTTTTTCTTTCATTTCGTTGAGGGATTTTCCTATATCCTCTTTTAGGGCCTCTATCGTTTTCATGAAAGTGGTGTTTAGGTCATTCTCTTCTGCTTCGTTCGCATTGGAATGTTGGAGTCTTTCTGGTGTGGAGTCCCTAGAATCTGGTGGTGTCATATTTGTTTTTCTGTTGCTGAGTATGTTTTTGTATTGTCTATTTCCCATCCCTTCTTCTAGAGGGTGCAGAAAGAGCCCCTTACTGGTCTGGTGGTTAGAGGACCAGAGTTCCCTTTCAGGGGTGCAAGTAAGTCCAATACTCTGGTAGTTCTCCTCTTCCTAGTCCTAGTCCTGGTCCCGTGGGTGGAGAAGAAAACCAGGAATCTGAGGTGTGTAGGCTCCCATTTGTGGTCTGCAGGCACTGGTCCAGTGGGTGGAGAAAAAGACCAGGAAACTGGGGTGCTAAACTCCCGCTGAAAGGGGAGGCTCTGTGGCAGTTCCCAGGCAGTCCCCAGGCACTGGAAGGTAGACCCATATCATATATACCCATTTTTATTTTTGGGAAAACATCAAACTAAATGGACAGAAACTCAACGCAATTCCTCTAAAATCAGGAACAAAACAAGGCTGTCCACTCTCTCCATACCTTTTCAACATGGTACTTGAAGTTCTAGCTGTAGCCATATGACAACAAAGGGGGATCAAGGGGATACAAATTGGGAAAGAAGAAGTCAAACTTTCACTGTTTGCAGACGATATGATAGTTTACATCAGTGACCCAAAGAACTCTACCAGGGAACTCTTACAGCTGATTAACACCTTCAGCAAAGTGGCAGGTTACAAGATCAACTCAAGAAAGTCAGTAGCCCTACTATATACAGATGATAAAAGGGCTGAAAGAGAAATCAGAGAAACATCACCCTTTACAATTGCCACAAACAACATAAAATACTTTGGGGTAACGCTAACCAAACAAGTGAAAGACCTGTATCGTAAGAACTTTGAATCTTTAAAGAAAGGAATTAAAGAAGCCCTCAGAAAATGGAAAGATCTCCCATGCTTTTGGATAGGTAGGATCAATGTAGTAAAAATGGCAATCCTGCCAAAAGCAATCTACAGATTCAATGCTATCCCCATTAAAATCCCAGCACAATTCTTCACAGACCTTGAAAGAACAATAATCAATTTTGTATGGAAAAACAAAAGACCCAGGATAGCCAAAACAACCCTGTTCAACAAGGCAACGTCCGGAGGCATCACTATCCCTGACCTCAAGCTCTATTATAGAGCTATAGTCCTGAAAACAGCTTGGTATTGGCACAAAAATAGACAGGCAGACCAATGGAATCGAATTGAAAATCCGGGTATTAACCCACACACGTACGAACATCTGATCTTTGACAAAGAAGCTAAAAATATACAATGGAATAAAGAAAGCATCTTCAACAAATGGTGCTGGCATAATTGGAGACTGGCATGTAGAAAAATGCGGATCGATCCATGTTTATCGCCATGCACAAAACTTAAGTCCAAATGGATCAAAGACCTCAACATAAATCCAGCCACACTGAACCTCTTAGAAGAGAAAGTGGGTGGTACCCTTGAACGAATTGGTACAGGAGACAGCTTGCTGAACATAACATCAGTAGCACAGACAGTGAGATCAACAATTAATAAATGGGACCTACTGAAACTGAGAAGCTTCTGTAAGGCAAAGGACACAGTCAGCAAGACAAAAAGGCAGCCCACAGAATGGGAAAAAATATTCACTAATCCCACATCTGACAGAGGGTTGATCTCCAAAATTTACAAAGAACTCAAGAAGCAAGTCTCCAAAACAGCAAAGGACCCAATTAAGAAGTGGGCTGCAGAACTAAATAGAGAGTTTTCAATAGAGGAGTCTAAAATGGCTGAGAGGCACTTGAGAAAGTGCTCAACATCCTTAGCCATCCGGGAAATGCAAATCAAAGCAACTCTGAGATACCATCTCACTCCTGTCAGAATGGCTAAAATCAAAAACACCAATGACAATTTATGCTGGAGAGGATGTGGTGAAAGGGGGACACTCCTCCATTGCTGGTGGGAGTGCCAACTGGTTCAGCCACTTTGGAAAGCAGCATGGAGATTCCTCAGAAAAATGGGAATAAACCTACCACAAGACCCAGCAACTGCACTCTTAGGCATATATCCAAAAGATGCCCATTTATATAACAAAGATGTCTGTTCCACTATGTTCATAGCAGCTTTATTTGTAATAGCCAGAACTTGGAAGCAACCTAGATGTCCCTCACCCGAAGAATGGATAGAGAAAATGTGGTACATCTACACAATGGAGTACTATTCAGCAGAAAAAAATAATGGAATCATGAGATTTGCAGGCAAATGGATGACACTAGAAGAAACCATCCTGAGTGAGGTAACCCAGTCACAAAAAGAGAAACATGGCATGTACTCTCTCATATATGGATTTTAGACATAGATCTGGGGAGTGCCAGCCTACAATCCTATTGCCAGAGAGTCTGGGAAACAGAAACTTCATTTACTGGCTGGTTAAGTACTGAGCTGAACTCAAGAAAGCCAGTATCAGAGAGGGAGGACTGATGATCAAAGGGATTAAGACTGGGCTGGTTGAACCCCAGAAACAGCTGACCAGACAAAGGTTAACTCTTGAATCCCAGGCATCAGCCTGGGAATCCAGCATGGGACTGATCAAGACCCCCTGAATCTGGGTGTCAGTGAGGAGGCCTAGGTAATCTATTGAGCCTTGGACAGCAGATCAGTACCCATCCCAAGTATACACACGGTCTCTGGACTCCCATAGAACAATGTGAGGTGCACTCTCACCCTGAACTCTTGGGGAAGGGTCTAGGCCCTGCCCTATATGAAATGACAGACTTTGGACACCCCCATGGAGGGCCTCACCCTCCCTGGGGGAAAGAGGGGATAACGGGGGGGGGATGGGTGGGAGGGCACGGGAGGAGGGGAGGGAAAGGGAGAGGGACCTCATACTGACTTGTGAAGCAACCTTGTTTCTTATCTAAATTTAAAATGGAAAATAAAAAATATTAATAAAAAAAAGAAATAAATGTCCTGGAAGGAAAAAAAAAGTAATCACAAGTGTAGTCACATAAGACAACATCTACCCACTCCTTCTGTAGATCAAAAGTCCAAGCATAGTGCAGCTTAGCTGGTACCTCATCCTGGTTTCTAGCCTGCCTATGTCTTCTCTGCAGATATCACTGGGGCACTCAGGGACCAGTTCCTTTTCATGAGGTCGTTACCTTACATCTGTCCACTGGAAGTTATAGCTTAAGTCCAAGAAGTCACTCATAATTCCCAGGGGCTCTTCAGAGTTCCTTCCACATGTGTTTCTCCAACATGACTGTGCATTTTATCACTCCCAACAGGAGAGTCTTTCACCCCAGGAAAACCTAATCTGTACTCTGAGGACTTTTTTTATGTCAGAACAAACAGCAGGTCTGCTCTGAGAAACTCTAACTTCTTTGTAATATCCATTGTCTAATGTAACCATAGATTCTATCACATATAAGGAAAGGGAAGTATGTAGGTGTGAGCAGCAGACATGGGAACAATGGACTTCCCTGAAGTCTCCCCTTCACAGAGAAGTGAATTCTTGGTAAGATTCTCAATGATAAAGTAAATTACTGCCAAGCATTTATAGCAGCATGATCATAAACTATTGTTGGATATATCCATAGATGGTTTGAATATGAAGAGTGTTTGACAGCATCTATCAAATTTCAATACACACATGCTGTGTAAGTGACTAATTCTATTTCTTAATGTCCATATAGAAGTATGAAGACTAGGTGCATCAAAATGTTTAAAGTAGCATCATTATAACAACAAAGCATCCTAAACGCAATGAGATTTAAATAACATACAGAGTGTTTGCCCTAAAATTATGCAAATGTTAAAAATGAATGAGGTAGCGCTGCCTAGACTAATATAGAAGATTAGTAATACATGGTTGATAAAAGTTTAAAAGCAAGTTTCAGAATAATAGCATCATGTAATACTGTTGTTAAAAATGCATGCATGCATATCTACTCACCTATGCATCTATTCATCTATATTCTCATGTTTTAGTGAGAAAGCAGATACAGAATGATATCCAGCAGATTGCTAAACATTTCTTATTAGTTGAATATTTAGAGCACATAAGCGCTATTTGTATATTTTATAGAATTTTCAGTTTTACAACACAATGATTTTTGCATAGTTTACATAAGAATGATGATTATGTATCCATGAATATATTTCATAGAATGTACTTTTCTCCCATTCTTCCATGCCCATCTTACCATTTTATCAAGTGGGTGAAGATTTTCATTCAGGTGCCTTCTTGAATGTTAATTATATGTTGCAATATCATTTAAGGAGAGATATGTATATTAGAATATAAGTGTAAAAGTGACAAATTCTGTACTACTGGAACAGTCAAAATAAGAGGATACTCAGATAAAGAACTACAGAAGCTGCGTCGCAGCATACAGAGTCAGTAGAGACTGCAGTCATGGTAAAGGAAGACTCAGTCACCAAGTTCTTTTTAGCAAAAGCAATATTAGCAAACATTTATTTTGTAATTTTACAGCTTACACTTAAGAAAAATTACTGTGTGTGGAACCTTTAGCTATCTAGTTTGGCAGGAGGCAGCCTTTCTACTTCTTTCTATGGTTCTATGCAGCTGCACGCTGCAAGGGTCAACTTTTCCTTTAAAGTCATTAAAAACCATGTAAACTTGGTCGAAAAGCCATGTAAACTTGGATGGTTTTGCTACCTCTGATTTGCTTTCAGATTTCTTCTGTAGTAGCGGTGAACAAAGGACACACTGAAGAAAGTGAGAGCACAGTTCCGATTAGAAAGAAATGCATTTTGGAAAAATGTCCTAGAAGTGCAAGGCACAGTAAAAGGCAGACTTAAGTCTGCAAGCTTGCAGGGAATACTATGGGAGGGATGAGCCATAATGGTCCATGAAACCTCAGGACAACGCCCCAGGAGGCATAGACAGAGGAAACTCAACCCAATTGTCCTGAATTTAAACCAGTTCTTTAGTACTACAATTAGATGAGGCGTCATCTATGAAAATTCTTAGTCAATAGAACGGTGGAGGAAGGGTGATTGGGAGAAAACAGGCCTCGTGGTTTAAAGAAAGCAGTTAAGAGACCCTCAGCTCCCTTCCAACTTCAAGAACTTTTAGCAAATGCCTCACTAAAGCAATCCCCACTTATTACACTGATTTTTTGTTCCCCTCAATACTAGGAACTCATAGTTGCACATATCTGTGCAATGGATCCAACATATTATATTTATAAATATATGTGTATACAAATACATATATGCACGTAATAACAATTAATAAAAAGACATGAATTTGAAGAAGAATTGGAGAAGGATATATAGTAGGGTCTGGGGGGAGAAAAGAGAAAGGAGAAATGTTATAATTTAATAATGATCTCAAAAACAGCAAAGAAAGAAAAATAATTTTTAATACATGTTTTAGTTTGGAATAAAATTTTATTTGAGAGAAACTTGTAGAAAAAAACTTGGAGAATGTTTCCCTCAGTTGCTCCAGTATTCATAAGACATGGAAAGCTTTAAACCCATTATGTGGTTTAGTCACAGGTTTTGTCCAGGGTTGTGTAAAGAAGCTAGCTGAGCATGAATAGCCTCTGATTGTGCCAGACCCAACCATCCAGAAATGGAAGGCAAAGACTGTGTGTGTGGTACACACCTGTAAGTGAAATGCTTAGAAAGTATATACAAGAATATTGCTAGCTCAAACATATAAATTGAATTAAGTTTAAAGGAGTAAGTCATGGTTACATAACTGTAATCACAATACTGAAGAGGTCAAGGCATGAGGATTGGGAATTCAGGACCAGTTTAAGCAAAATAGCTGAGTTAACCTCAGCTACATGACAGTCTATTAAAAGAGAAGGGAGGGAGGGACGGAGGGAGGAAGGGAGGAAGGAAGGAAGGAAGGAAGGAAGGAAGGAAGGAAGGAAGAAAGGAAGGAAGGAAGGAGAATATGCAGTCCAGAAAAAGGAAAGACATTATCAAGAAAACGCTCAGAGGGATAGGGGTGTTTATATCAAAGCTGATTTCCCACTAACATAAGCTTTGATTTTCCTCGTTTTACATTGTCACAGCTCTGACACTATGCCTTTCCCATAGAACTGCCTCTTTCAGAGCCACAGGTTTTAGAAAACCAAGGACCCAAAAGATTCATTTTAAATTAACTTACATTAAAAAATAACATTTACACAACATAAAAAGGAAACCCTGCAAATTTTAATTACCCTAATTTTTTACAAAAAGGTTATTATTACAATAATCAATTCCAAAGCTGCATATATTAATGAGATAAACACACTGTTCTGGTACTCGGGAGCTCTTGACCCTAATGTAGTAGAGATGTGAGATTGTCTAATTAGGATTCACACCGTCGTGTGCTGGTACATTTATCAGCCAAGGGATGTGTTTGTTAATTCTTTCCTGTGAGAGAAATGCCAAGTGCTCAAAGGCCAAGTGTAAACAGTCAAAATGAAACAGAATATTAAGTAATTACATAACAAATTCAGACAGTGTAGACAATAATTACCAAGACCAAAGCACTGGTGGCTGGCTCTTGGACATCTAAGCTATCTATTAAAGCACTGGCCCAAGTCCATATATAAATGGCACTGGGTTAAATGCATTTATTAAGATAAATTTGAACAGGCATGCTTGCTGTTTATTATAATTAGGAAAACAAAAGCAAACTGTAAAGTAGATCATCATCTTATAATTGGGATCAGATAAGAGCGTCTCCCACAAGCTTTAATGTGCTTTTGCCATATAGTTGGGAGAAAATATGCATTTGTTGGGGTAGAGAGAACACCCATGAAGAAAGTTTAAAAAAAAATAATATCTGAAGTCACTGGATTTTGCAAGGCACTAGACTCAGAAATCTTAATTTTCTAATACATCTTGAAATATAGTCAATGCTGTTTGCACGCAGGGTCAAAGCTGAAGGATATATATATATATCTTGCTGACAGCTTCTACGGACACTGCCAATATAGCACCCTTCAGGAACCACACCACCTGATCCCCAATTAACACAGTGATTCATGTAGAATGAAAGCCCCAGCCTAGTTTCACCAACATCCATCTGTAGTATTCTCAGACAGGGTACACCGATGGCATCTCACAAATATAATGGTGAAAACCCCACTTCCACAGTGAGCAGAAAACCCTTGTTCTCTTTGCAAAAAAATGTTCAGGTATTCAGAATAGAGAGGTGAGAAAAACAAAACACACAAAAACAACTCCCCCTTCTGACAGGTCCAGAACTGACACTGCTTTCCCTGCTTCTTGCAGCTATTTCAAAGCAGAGTTTCATCCAGCAACTGGGGGACATCAGAAAAGAGTCCTCAGTCACGTCAGGAGTACTGGCCCTTTGCCTCAGCAAAGCCTCAGGGATGAAAGAGGTCTTGTTCACCACTGTTCGAAATTTCAGTTTGTCTCAGTGAGGAGAAAGAAAAGTGTTTGTTTGAGGAGCCAGGGGTGATCACAGCAACTTCCCCAATCATGTGGCTTTGGGCCAATTACCCAGTTCCCCTGGACTCTTGTAAAAAAGCACCTAGAGAGAGCCTTCTCCTTGCGGGACCAGGCCTATGCCCCATTCCATCACTTCTGAAGGCCTCTGTTTCAAAGGGCTTCTTAGAGAGGTGAAGAAAGTAATCTAATTATAGCTATTTAGGAATCTTGGGTTGGTGCATTTTCCTCTGAAAATGACAGGATAAAATGTTCTCAGTAAGAATTAATTTATTATCATAATGTCCATTAGGCAAAGCTGGATGTGTTTTCTTTGTGGTTTTTTTTCTAGTGATAAATCGACTAAATGGGAACACTTGGAGACCTGAGCATTGCATTCCTTTTCATATTTCTAGTCGCCCTTTACTATGAATCAGTGTTTTCTTCAGTGTGCCACTCTACTGCTGTCTATAATTAACACATAACTATTGTGAGCAAACAATTTACCTTGTAGTTCTTAACACTGTGGTTTAAATGGAAATAAAATTATCTTTTGGCACAAGGGCACACAATGTGAGCTAAGATTATAACTGCAACCTTTCAAATGAAGCATGCTTTAGTCCTGAATTTGAAATTCTGAAGCTGTTGGAAGGATAATTTTGAAATTAAATCTTTATATTTGTTATTTGATTATGAAAAACTAGAAATAAGTATAATATATATTTCCATTAGAAAGATGTGGACTTCCTTAAATGGAAACTACACAGTAATACTCTGGAAAATTTTTACAATTATAAGGAAACATACTACAGAGACCAAATATACGGGGTCTGACACAGGAGTCTTAAGACAAATTCAACATCAAGATTTGATTTAGCCGGGCGGTGGTGCCGCATGCCTTTAATTCCAGTCCTCGGGAGGCAGAGGCAGGCGGGTCTCTGTGAGTTCGAGGCCGGGCTGGACCGACAGCCTCCAAAACAATATAGATAAACCCTGTCTCATAAAAACCAAAAAAAACCTTGATTTAATGAGAACAAAAGAAAGTATAAAATAAAGAGTATAATAAACTGCATCTGAAATTTAAGTTCCAGAAGAACAGCAAGGAATTCATCCTTTGGGGAAGGATCAGGACCAAAAGCAAGAGGGAAACACTAGCAACTGGGGTTCCATGAAAAGCCTCAGAGAGGAGGTCCTTGAAATACTTATCCCAGCTCAACCTTAGTCACATTCAGTTTTCTAGACAAGATTGACACCTACATTGTCGTGAAAGAATTTGGTTTCTTTAAACAATTTATATTATTTTCCTTCCCCCAAAAGCCCGAGCAAAATGAGCAAAGATTGGAGTAAGCCCCTAAAGACTATTTTTTGTCTTAGATTTAAAGTGATTTCAGAGGTGTGAAAAGTCCTTAATGCTGGTAGATAATGGATCAACTGTCATTCATTGAATACACTGACATGGCAGTTCAGGGAGATCAGCGGTGCAACCTTCAAGGATGCTTGACTTAAAATTACTGCATAATTCTCTTAACCTCTGAGCCATCTCTCCAGCCCTCTGAGCCATCTCTCCAGCCCAAAATTACTGCATAATTCTCAATGAAGCTCAGTATCTTCATTACAATAAATGAGTTTTGATTTTATAATAGTGTCTATGATGATGATAGAATCTGTTTTTAGGAACCCTTTTGTTTTCCATGAAAGTGTCATATGTGGGTGTTTGTCAGGAATTGCCAAAGAAAGGAACCAGGATGAGAAAAATCAGGTATCCAGTATAAACCTATTCTATGTATGATAAGGCCAATAGCTCTTTAAAGTCTATGAAGCAGAAAGCCCAGTATCAGGTATAAGAAGATTGCTGGCTGTTGCAATTACTCTTTATAACCTAGAACTTGATGATGAGAACATACTCCTGAAGACACAATATCATAGGTCATGGAGAAATCAAACCAGTACTCTCACCTGGAAGCTTGGTTCCTACTCATGGGATCTTGAAGTAGATAGTATTACTTCTCAAAATGTACAAACAAAAAAAACTGGGACACAGAAACGCTGTTACTTTCTCAAGTCACTGAACTAGAGATTTTGCCATTTTATCAATAGCCCTAGTGCCCTTAACTACCATGTTACAGTAGCTGACAGCAGTCATAGAGATGTGATGTGAGAATAAGATATAACAATGTAGACATAGAACCTGGCTTCAAGGATATTAGCTCTATATGAAATAAATGCAGCACTGTGGTAATTGCCCCAGAAACATTTATCCAGTTGCATTAAACAAGCATAAAACATTAGGACCTCCCATTAAAAAGCAACTGAATTTTGATTAAATAAATGCCATAAGCTGTGATATTCAATATACTCTTCAAGTGTCAGAGAAAGGCAGGGAGGTAATGACTATAAAAGGTAACAATGGCCATATTCCCACACTATATTCATAAATTGTATGGGCCCAGTGTAAATTTTTAAAGAGGTATTACACTGTGTATAAAAGCACTCTAGCCAGCACCTGGAAATTACTGAACTGTAAGAAAGAATGATGCTCTGACAGAATAATGCTTGCCTCTAGGGAGAAAAATGTGCTAGATTTGTTTTTTTAAAATTTTCCTTTGTATATTTCAAGGTTTATAACTCCCAGAGAGGCGTGTGCACATCTCTGCCTGAACGCAGGCTCATTATGTTCAGAACAAACACAGGAGCAATGTGTCCTGCAGGTGCAATGTTTTTTTCCAGCAAAACCATTAGTCCACCAGGAGTAGCCCATTAAACGTGTGTCTTTTTACAACCAGCTGGATCACTTCCTATTACTCATAACAGGGTTATTTACAAATGAGATGCTGAAAGGGTAACATTGTCTGCCTCTGCCAAGGCACCTTCTGTTCTATTACGAATATAAAATAGTAAGAAACAGAAGGGAAACACATCTTGCCAGTTAACGAGATGCTGGTTAAGGGCCGGAGGCAAAGCCCAAGGCCCTTAAGCTTGCCAGTCATTAACTACCAGGCAATGCCTACAAAGAGGTCACCTTTGGGGCTAGAGGGGAGAGTAGAGACATACAGGGTAAATATTTGCCTGTACATAGTACAGGAAAGCTAAAGAGCTTAAGAAGACAGATGAGAAAAACCCAAGATACACTTTCCTTTATCTTCATCTAAAATCAACTCATGACATGTAACAGCAATGTCTAGAATGAAAACGATGCCATGTCTTGTCTCTACCTGTTTTCTTATTAACATTTTCTTTCTCATCCTTCATGAAATGGAAAACTTGCACGTAGGACTTAGTTATAGATCTAAAGTGTTTCTTCTCAGCTCTAAGTTGAGAACAGTATTACATTGACCAAGGATCCAAAGGAAATGAACTCTCAACAAAATACCTAGGTTATTCTAAGTTTGTAGTAACATCATTGTCTAGCAGTAGTCACTATATGCCACTCTTGCTTGGCTAAATATTAAAACACAAGTTTGGGTTTGGAAACAGGCTTCGGCCTTGAGCTGCTACTTGGATGAATTTCTTTTGGCTTTGATTTCTAAAATGTCAGCAGATATATAAACCAAAAGAAAACAGAAGGATCTTCAAGGCATATGGAAAAAGGGATTTGATGTTTCTTACTTCTGTGTGCCTAGCTTCTTAACACCTACATCCAAACTCATTTCTCTTATTTCTATAATATAGTCCTGTGCCTTGAAATAATGCATACATGGACTAGGAAGCTTGCTGTAGTGCAATCATCCTAAATGTGCTTACTGGAGCCCAAAGATTTTGGTCAATCACTAGAGATAGCACCCTGATTCAGTCAAGAGATACAGTACACTCAAGATGAATGAGGTTGCCGGCAACAAAGCATGGTACAATGTCTCACAGTAAGTTTGCATTTTCTAACTAGAAGAAGTAGATTTTGAAGTGATGATAAAAAAGTGTAGTAAATCCACAAGCTAGTAACAGTTATCTCTATCAGCTCCTGTGTACTTGTACAAGATTGCATGTACTGTGCATTTGAGAGTAGAATCATAGTGGATTTGTATCAGATTCTCCAGGAACATGTGAGTGATGAGTTTCAGGCCATCATGATAGGATAGTTATGACTCTATTAGGCAATGGAAATTCCTCAGCTCTGTCATAATCTTATGAGTTCAGCACTGTGTATATGGTCTGTCACTGATGGAAAAGTTGCAATGCAGCATGTGAATGAATATTCTCACATATCTTTCTGTGGGTTTTTCTCCATATATTGTGTCTTTGCCTCTCATGGACCACAAATACATAGAGCTCTGAAGTTCTTGAAAAGTCCCAGAAATAGGTAACTGACAACAAATGGAACAGAAAGAAATGTAGACACATCCCCTAAGTTAAAATCAAAGAAAGGTTTATTGCATACCCAGTAGACCCTGATTTTTTTCTTTTTAAAAAATGCATTCTTCTCTCATACAAAAAAATATTGACCAAAGCCTTCCCTCCCTCTACTCCTCCCAGTTCTGTCCTCTACCTCCCCTCTCCCCAAGATCCACCTCTCTTCTGTCTGTCTGTCTCCATTCAGGTAACAGGGATGTCTACCAACACAGTATAACAGAATGCAATAGGACCAAGCACAAACATTTAGATCAAGGATAAAAGGGGCAGTTCAGTAGGAAGAAAAGGATCCCAAGAGCAGGCAAAGGAATCAGACACATGCTCATTCCCACTGTAGGAGTCCCACAAAAACCCCAAGGTAAACAACCTCAGATTATATGCAGAAGACATAGGGCAAATCCATGCAGGCTTCACGATTGCTACTTTAGTCTTTGCAATCCCCTATGAATCTTACTTAATTTATTGTGCAGGCCGTATAGTTGACCCCTCTGGCTTCTACCATCCTTCTTCCCCCTCTTCTGAGGGCTTCTCTGAGCTCTACCTAATGATCACCTATGGGTGTTTACATCTGCTCCCATCAGATATTGGAGGGGTCTTTTCTGGTGATGATTGGGCTGGGCACTGGTCTATGAGTATATCAGAATACCATTAGACATTATTCCATTTGCTTCTTTGCTAGTCCTGTTTGATTCTACCCTAGGTCTCTGGGATCAGGTTGGAGAGGAAGAGAGTACTGAGATAGACGGCTTAATTGGGAGACATTTGGGATGCAATGTGGAAGTCTTGTGCTGTGGAAACTTCCTGGAACCTAAGAGGGTAACTCATGGCTACACTGGCCATCTTCTATAACCAGTCATGACCTCTAGCGGTAGGTCTGAGACACCAAATCACCCACAAAACCTTTGATCTACAACCTGTCCTACCTGCAAAATATGCTGGGGCAACAGGGACTCCAAGATTGTGGGAGTGGCCAACCAATAACTTGTCTAACTTAAGGCCTATGGCTAGAGGGAGTCCATGACTGACAGTGCCTGAAACCTAAATCTTAGTTTCAGTGTTTCTTTGCCATGATATTCTTCCTTTGCTATTACTCAAGGAGCATATTTTTATGATCTTTCCCACTTCAAAGGTTGTCACAAGCAATTATGTATTGCCCTAAACTAATATGAACACCTCTGTTAGTAGTATCTTCTCCACAAATAACAGTTTTTAACAGGGTCACTTAATTGCATGCCCCCCTCCATTTTGTTCTCAAGCTGATTATTAAAACTCCTCTCCCTAGTCACATGAATCTCTCAATGTGAGGCATCTGGTAAATGAAATTATTCCATCTTCATCACATAGCTATTTCAAGCATGTGGACTCCACTGATATGAACAATTAATTTGACTTACATTGATGACTCATACCAAGTAAATAAGGAAGCCAAAATGTCCCCACTTAATTTAATACAGAATATATCTTACCTCTGTGAAAGGCCAAATGTCATAAAGAGAAATCCAGAAGACTCCATTAGACACTACTCTCAGTGGAGGTTCTGCCAGGTTGGATGATCTACTTAGGGACCCATATTATTGATGTCTACATATCTGAGACAAAAATGCATGAGAAACAACATATAGGAGGCAAGACTCAGTGTATTATTCAGTCATGATCAAAGAAGCTTCCACTTGCAGCTGATAGGAACTGATGTAAAAACCCACAGCAGAGATTACACATATACACTTACACACACACACACAGACACACACACACACACACCACATCACACACCACACAAATACAAAGTACACACATGCACACAAAGAGAGATAGACAGAGACACAGAGAGACAGAGACAGAGAGATCTTGGAACACACAATTCTACATGGGACATCTCCATCAAAGCCCTCCTCTCAGAGCTTAGAGAACCCCTTGGGAAAGGAAGCAGAAAGAATGTAGGAAGGAATAGGGAGCATCAGGAGAACAAGTCTCTCTGAACAAACTGAGGATCATAGGAATTCACAGAGATTGAAGGAGCAAACATAGGGACAACAAGGGCCTACATGAGGTCTACTGCATATAAATTATAGCTTTCAGCTTATTGACTTATGGAACTCCCAAATGTGTGGGAAAATGGGTCTCTGATTTTTGTGCCTTCTCTTAGAGCTCCTTTCCTTTTGTTGGGTTGCCTGGTCTAGCCTCAATGTGATGGTTTATGTTTTATCTTGTTATATTTTATTTTATATGGTTGTAATCTCTTAAACGATATCTCCTGTACTTTTTCAATGAGAGACAGGAAAAAAGTAGATCAGGATAGGAGAGGATTAAAAGATGAGGTGGAAAAAAACTGAGAGGACCAAAGGGAAGGAAACCAGAATATATTATATTGACAAAAAATCCATTTTGAATTAAAATATAAATTAATTAATTAATTTTTAAAGGCAAGATATATTTTGGATCCTGTTTTAGAGCACTCAAGCCAGCATACACTGGTCCCATGTTCTTGGGTTCATGGCAATGGGAACACGTAGCAGAAGAATTTTTTTTTCATTCATGGCAGACAAGAAACAGGAAAAGGAATAAGACATCTCAAAGTCTTACCCATAGTGATGTACTACTTCCAACTAGATCCTACGTCCTAAAGTTTGCAGAATTGACCAAAATAATAGGAGTATGTACAAAGTATTCAACACTTGCAATCATAGGGGTAGATTTTACTCAGGATCATAACAGATCTTGATCTGGATCCCGAATTTTAGGTATGTTAGAAAATGTGATTGCCAATACCTTTTTGCCATTGTTTTTTCATTTTCATTGAAAATATAATTTTTTTCTTACATTATATGCCCTAATTACAGTTTCTCTCCCTCAACTCCTCCAGTTCTTTGCCACTTCTCCTCCTATCTGGATAATGCCATTTCTGTTTTTAAGAAATAATAATAATATATTAATAATTAACAACTATGAGCTGGGTGTTGGTGGTGCACGCCTTTAATCCCAGCACTCGGGAGGCAGAGGCAGGCGGACCTCTGTGAGTTCGAGGCCAGGCTGGACCGACAGCCTCCAAAACAGAGAAACCCTGTCTCGTAAAACCAAAATAAATAAATAATTAATTAACAACTATTAGTATAATATTATAAGAGAAAACAAAAAACTAGCCTAGCAGAATTGGAAAAATGGAAGGAAAAGAGATAAGGTAAAAAGAAATAGAGACTCACTTGTTCACATACTAAGGAATCCCATAATAAGTAAACTGAAACCCATAGTATGTGTGCAAAGGAAACTCTTTCTGCCTCCTCTTCTATGGGGATCCCTGAGCTAGAAGGTGGACTTTATGAAGACATCCCATTTAGGGGTGAGTTTTTCCCCCATCTACTGCACAAAAAAGCCTCTGTGATGACAGCTGAACATGGCTTGGATCTATGAGTAGAGCAGAATGTCATTGGAGTCATTTCATTGTTATGTTTCTGCTGTTTGGTTGGTTGATTGTTTGTTTAGAACCATGGCATTCAGTTTACCTAGGTCCCTGCGATATCTAGACTGAGGTTCTTGGTCACTAAGCAGTGTAGTTCAATGTCAGTTCAGTTCTTCCATCATGCGGAGTCTCCTATTTGAAATTAGGTCATCAGGCTTTATGATGGATGCATTAACCCACTGAATCATTTTGCAGGTTCCTAAAATGTTTAAAGGCATATTTTTATGATATTTTATCATTTGTGCCTCAATGTTAAACAGCTAAGAATTGAAAGAAAGTGGTTTCAAGTAACCAGTTTGTGACAGCCAGAAAAAATGAAACATAACTGGGCATAATTTATTTTCTCCAATTGTTTTGGGTTTTGTGGAACTTTACAAGCTAGCATGAACCCTGGAGAGTTCACATTTTATGTGAGTTATTCTATGTTTCTTCTCTCAAATTACCATGCTGCAGAAATTGTTTCCTCCTAGTCTGTCTACATTAGGTATTGAAAACAAAGAGCTTGTCAGTAGCAATGAACAGAACTCTATATTTATCAGATAGTTAAATAATGATTAAATATTTAGCATCTATGTATGGGTACAGTTAGAAAATATTATAACTCCAGTTTTACAAGAAGCTATACAGTTTTATAGTGTGATTGCGGAAAATGCCAAGTTAGTAATAGAGAAAGCATTACCTTTCAACTACTGTTACCTAATTCTGTGCTTACTAAACTCACATCCCACAGTAAGACATTTCCTCATCACACCATATGTCTTTGGTCTTTTTATAGCAAGTTCAGCTTAGAATTAGAGACCTGCTTTCTATGCATAATGGAGGTGAGTTCTTCCATCGAAAAATCAATTCTGTGGGACAGGCTGACATCAATTTATCAGTCACTAACTGCTCTGGCACTGTGACAATTAGTTGATATCTTGTCATTACACACTTCAAGAAATGCCTTTCCTACAAACTGTGATGCATTTGTCACTTACCAAAGGATGTAGATCTTAGTATTATGTCACTACAAAATGCTTTTGTGCAATACCTACAGAAAATAACTATCATACTTTTCCTGAGGGAACTGAATGAGGAACACACCACAGACTATTTTCCCTAAATCTTAACCAAGTTTAATTCAATATATCCAAATTTTAAAGGATACTTTAGTGAATTTCAAGTTCCCATAATCATCTATCAATATCCCCCTCAGGAAAAGCATCCAAAATCATTTAATGTTTCTGTGTTTCATATGAAAGAAGCCATAAATTGCTGTGTGTCCCTTGAGTATCTCTCTGTAAATCTTCAGGGAATTACGGTGATTTGATTTGGAAGTATGAAGATTGGAACACTAGTAGAGCATGGAGGCTCTCATGTATAGTTGCAGTCCTTGAGAGTTCGAAGCATTAGGTTTGCTCTGAATTCAAGGATATCCTAAAAGATAGTTCAGAAACCACCACCACCAATAACAACAGCAGCAACAAGAAAATCCACAGGAACAAACAAAGAGATGATGGGACTGTAAGTCTCTTGTATGAGATGAGGCAAACTCATAACAAGAGTGACCTACAGAATATCTCATTGTCAGGTATTAAAAAGTGTCAGAGGAGTTGATGTCTCAGTGGGCAAAGGGCATGCTTCGTGAAACCTGAGTGAGGATGTCTAGTACCTAGTCAGTGTGAAGCTGTGCTGCAGGAGCCTGTAATCCAAGCTCTGGAAGGCACGAGGAAGATCCTGGGGGCTTGCCTAGGCAGACAGATTAGGGAAAACTTCGATCTCCATCTTCAGGAAGACCTGCTCAAACAATAAGGTACCAAGTGTTTGTAGAAGACCCTGATATCAACCCCTAGATTCTGCAGCGAAGCAGGTATGAAGTACAACTGCATGTATGCACACATATAGCTTTCTCATGTATACTCACAAAAAAGTAGAGAGCTATTGAATAGTTGGTACAACTTGAATCCCATATAAGCATCCATGTGACCATGTTAAGACACCACCCCTCACTTTAGACATCAAAGGGCATTCACTACAGGAATTACAGGGAAACTGCTTGTGGTCTGATTCCCTTTTAATCTGCCTTCTTCAGTATTCAAAATTTTCTCTAACAGACATTAACAATCCAACCAGAAAATACTTTGAAACATCATAAAATAGAACTATAATCAGTCACAAAATAACAAAATTAGAAAAGACATATCTTTTAAATTCTTCAAAAAGGGAAATGTCAAGTTTAAAGTGTGCTAGGAGAGCAGTATTGACAGACTGAAAATAAGCGACAGACCACATAACAAATAAATAATAATCACACTCTGAAATAAGTGACAGACAAGATAGCTAACAAATAAATAATAATAACACTCTGAAATAAGTGACAGACCACATAACTAATAAATAACACTCTGAAATAAGCGACAGACCACATAACAGATAGATAATAATAACACCCTGAAATAAATGACAGACCACATAGATAACAAATAAATAATAACACTGAAATAAGTGACAGACCACATAACTAATAAATAAATAACACTCTGAAATAAGCGACATACCACATAACAGATAATAATAACACCCTGAAATAAATGACAGACCACATAGATAACAAATAATAACACTGAAATAAGTGACAGACCACATAACTAATAAATAAATAAATATCATTCTGAAATAAGTGACAGACCACATAACCAATAATAATAATAATACCCTGAAATAAGTGACAGACCACACAGCTAGTAAATAAATAAATAACATTCTGAAATACATGGCAGACCACATAAAGGAGATTGCGTATTTTCTATTAAAAGGTGGTCACTATCAGGGTTAGGTAGCTGCTATGGACAAAACATAGGGTAGAGGGCCCCCTTATTTTGTTGAATCTTGGTCTTTTTTTTGGTTTTATTGTTTATTTGCTTTAGTTTTTAAGGTTTTGGTTTAGTTTGTTGAGGCAGGGTCTCACTCCAGAGTACTGGCTGTTCTGGAACTCACGTGTAGACCAGGCTGGCCTAGACATCAAAGGGATCTGTCTGCCTCTGTCTCTTAAGTGCTTGGATCAAATCCAGCTTATTCATAGACACAATAACCATCCAATATCTCCAAATGAGCTAGCAAATATTTGGAACAGATGGGAGCGTGTGTGTGTGTTTGTGTGTGTGTGTGTGTGTTAGAATTTTTCCTTGCTTTTTTTCACAAAATATCGAACACGTTTTCCCCTCCTCCAACTTCTCCTAGATCCTTTTCCTTCACACCTACCCACTTTCAAGCTCCCCCTGTCTCTCTCACACATACACTTGCTCTCTTTTTCTCAAAAAGAATAAAAACAAACTAAAAAGTAAACAAAGAGCCAATAAGATAACAAAACAACCTAAAGTAAAACAAAAGCCCCCCACAAAAACACGAAGTCCTGGACACTGTGACCTCCCCAGGAGTGTCAGTGGTACAATCTATGACACTTTGTTGAGGAGGAAACTGATACCCCCTTTCACAGCAGGTATCAATTACAAATAGACTCTTGTTTTAGAAGTGGGACTTTGTGTTGACTGCCCATTCTCAGTGCTGGATTTTTGACTCTATGCAGGTCTTGTGCACGCTGTCAGTCTGTACAAGTTCATATGCACATCAATACTGGTATGTCTGGAAGATGCTGTTTCCTTGGAGTCATTCATCACTCCTGGCTCTAACAATCTTGCCACTTCCTCTTCTTCCTGAGCCTTGAGGGGAGGGGCTTGATCCTAACATCCCATTTAGCACTGAGTGTCTCAAAATTTTTCATTCTCTTCACATTGTCTAACTGTAGGCCTCTGTGCTGATTCCTATCTATTGCATAAAGAAGTTGTTCTAAAAATGATTGGGCAGAGCACTGATCTATGGATATAGCAATGTCACTACGAGTCACTTAATGTCTATGATCCTTTAGCAGAATAATAGTGACAAGTTTTCTCCCTAGGCCTATGGCCTATCTAGTTTCATTTTCTTTGTCACTTTTTGGTGTATACTCATACTATCCTGTAACTTGAGGTCTTCCTACAACAAAACTCTGATTCCTACAACCCGAAATGCAAGGCACTGACCACAACTGGCTGGAGTAGAGAACTTTTAGAAGCCTAAAGTGTCAACAGAAATATTTTCACTTTCACTTCTGTTTTACTGTACTGCAACTAAGTCCGGTTTATTAAACTCAGTAAAGTGAGTTCACAATTTCATAAGTTTAATGAAATTAGACAGGTTCTCTTGCAAAGGAACCATAGAGAGTTCCTGATTTTTTCAAGCTCAAGCAAATTGCAAAATAACTGAGCAGCCAACTAACACTCCTCATGCCAAATCTCAATAATAATAATAGTGATAATAATAAAAAACATATTATGACTTAGATGCAATAACCATCTGATATTTCAAATAAGATAGCAGATATGTGAAACATGTGAGAACATATATACATATTTTTTTTTGGTTTTTCGAGAAAGGGTTTCTCTGTAGCTTTGGAGGCTGTCCTGGACATATATACATATTTGATAACATTAATTTCACACTCCATGCATTCTGCTCCTTAAGACACTACAAAGCCACCACTTAAGCAAGACGTAAAAACTGAATACACAGGACAGAAGCAGAGAATGTGGTGACTATAAATGACTTTTGGGTCACGTCCTATTCAAATTTTACTATCAGACCTTACAGAAACTGCTTAGGAGTGTCTTTTAAAGTCTGTTTTTTTCATTAGGGAAATCAAGTGCAGCAGTACATACCAATGAGAAAAGGCCTCCTGAGAGCAGTGAAACAGACCGAAATACCACAAACACCAGAGAATTTGAAACTTCACTTTTTTAACAACGCTGCTGGAAACAACATTGTCAAAAGATGTAAGAGCAAATCCCAAATGCCAGTCTGAGGATATGAAGCCCTGGATTATGCTGTGTCAGCTTGTGATGTTTGGGACCCGCTGTTTCCGTAGTACAGGCTGTTACTCTCTGTAGCTAATTTAAAAATAGTCTGTTTAGTTATAACCATTGACATATTGGATGTCTGGGATGGCAATAGAGAAGGAAGTCTGCACTTAGAGCTCAGAGATGGCCCCACCTGTGGAATTCATTCATTGTATCATTCAGAGGGATGCTAAGGTAACAAAGAGAGGAAGCCAGAAGTAACTAAAGTGAATAAATCACCACGAAGTGCCAATCTGGGCTTGTGCAGTGAAGCTCTAGTCAACTGTATCTCAATATGAGCAACACACTTCAGGACTAGACAGGGGGTGCACCCTTCACTAAGATGGTGGCCTAAGAACAAGGAGGATTAAAAAAGAAAAAGACAGCCTTGTTTATGAGACTTTTATGGAAGAGAAAATAAACTAGCTATCTAGTATCATATGGTGAGCCCTGCAAAAAATGCATGCAAGGAACACAATAAACACTGAGCAGATTGCAAACCAGGAGAGCGAGAGAGAGAGAGAGAGAGAGAGAGAGAGAGAGAGAGAGAGAGACAGAGACAGAGTCAGAGACAGAGACAGAGACAGAGAGAGAAAGAGAGAGAAAATACACATTAAATCTATGTGTGTAACAACTATTAATAGAAAAAGAGGCCATGAGTTTGAAAAAGGTCAAGGAGAGGTGTATGAGAGATTTTGGAGGGAGAAAGGGGAAAGAGGAGAATGATTTAAGTACAATCTCAAAAGACAAAACAAGAGAAAATAAACAGGAAAAGTAAACCATGTAAGGCTATTGACCAGCATTAGGAGGGAACATAGAAGGCTTTTGAAGCTTGCAGGGGTTCAGGGGCTATCTCATCTCTAAGTACTTAAAAGCAATTTTAAAGGATGAGTTGTGTGCTTTGCTTCTATAAAGATAAATGTAAGGTCTAGAGACCTTTAATCTGGTGAAAAACAGCTAACTGCAATATGTTTCTCAGGTAACAGATTTTCACATTTGCATACCCAATCTTTATTTTTAGCATAAAGTTTCAAGGTTACTTCCCTAAAAAGAAGCACATGCTATGAAAAGAATATCTTTTAATGTGAAAAATTCCCTCTTTTATAAGGTTTTTGTCCTTGAAAACAGGTATTGCCAGACCTGTGTATATGTATAATACTGACCCTGTGCAGTTGAGGCAAGAGAATTCCAAAACCAAATCTAACCTAGACTATATAGCTAGTTCCAATCTTAAAAAGTGAGCCAAAACAAGGTACAAGTAACTCACTAATCGAAAGTTCATGCAGGTACACATGTTCACAAACCTGCAAATGGGTTTTCTGCTGCTTTCTCTCTTTCTCTGTGCACATCAGCTGTACTATCATGACCTTGTCATTCCCTGTGTTCTTCCTTTCTCTCTCTCTTTTACTTTAAATTTTCTCTAGAATTTCGTATGTGAATATGCTTTTATATCACTTCCACACCTTCCTTATACCTCCAGATCTTTCCATGTTCCACACTCACTCTTTTTTAATTATTCTAGTGTACACGTATGTGCATACACATGTATATATGCATTCATAAAACCTGCTGTGTCTATTTAATGCTGCTCATATGTACATGTACTTAGGGATTACCACTTGGGACTGGATAACTATCTAAGAAATATTAAGCTACACAAAATAGGGATGTCCTGTGATATTTTATTGAGGGAGAAATCACTTACATGAGAATCCAAGAAAGCTGAGATCCAAAGATCCCTATGCTACTCTCTGGGATGCAACCAGAACCCATCTATTTTAACCTCTGTAAGTTCTACATACCTGTGATGACACCTATCTGGGCATGGTCAGCGCTATATGCTATAGATCTCTCCTTACAGATAAACTATCAGGGAACTTGTCTCTGAAGATAACTGATTCTCCCACTCTCAGAAGCCACTAGTTGCACATAGATCTTCTAGGGATAAGACCAGGCGAAATGCTCATCATCCACATAGCCATTTCGCTAGAATTGTAGTTATACAGGTCTTGTTTAGGTAAACATATCTTTGAAATTTCATGTGTGTAGCATCCCTTTCATGTAGAGAAGACACTAACAACAGCCCTGTTCCTCTGCCACTTATAGTCTTTCCATGCTATCTTCCATGACTGTCCCTGAGCCTTAGGTGTAGGGGCTGTGCTACAGTTACATCAGTTTTGGTTGGGTTCCTCATTTTCTGCATTTTGACCAGTTGTAGATCACTGTATTCATCTCCATCCATTGCATAAAGGAGCCTCTGTGATGAGGTGTGAGAGTTATATTTACATATGCATATAAAGACCAGTATGCAGAACACAGAAATAGAGTTTATTTCATAAAATGGAAGTATTGGGGTCTCCTCTAGGATCTATATCCCTTCCAACCAGTAACATTTGGCTATTGTAAATCGAGGTTTCTGTCCCATAGCCCATTAGTCCCAAATAAACAGACAGAGGCTTGTATTAATTATAAACCATTTGGTTGATGGCTAAGGCTTCTTATTTGGCTATATCTCTCTTAATTTATTAACCCATTTCTACTAATCTATGTATCTCCAAAGCACCCTCCTTGTCCCCCAACTATACTTCCTGCCTTGATACTGGCCAGTCAGCATTTAGTAATCAAACAATAAAAGAAGCATATATTCACAGCATACAGAAGGGCATGCCCCATGAGACTATGTTTACTGTACCATGAGTTCCCTACTATTAGGCAAGCCTTAAGTCCAGTTAGACAACTGAGGGTTAACCCTAACATAGGAGCAATGCTGTTGTGCCCACTGGGGTATCCTGGAAGGCCAGTTACTGTTGACATCTATGGGTTTACTATTGATTGTTTTCTTCACTTGGAAGCTTGGATAACATCTTCTGACATTCTGTGAGATGGTCCTCAGGGAGGAGGCTTTGGCGTGGTGTTCAGCTTGTGTTCTGCAAGTTCTGTGCATGTGGAGAATTCGTCAGGAGCATCCTAACTTCTGGTTCTGAGAGTAAACCAAGATCAAGAGCAATAGCCCATATTATTTGGGAAGTCTATTGGATGCCACTGACCAACAACTCAAAAGGGAGATTTTCCATGCCTGGTTCTGGAGTTTTTATAGTTCATCTAGCATAACTCCGTAACACCACTATACATATGCATGTGTGTATAATTGTTTACATTTAATATATTTAATATTTATACACAATGTATATAGTAGCAGACCAAAAATTTCATAGCCAGTGCATGTACCACATACATTTAGTGATATCTGGTAGGTCGGTCATAGATAATCCTGAACTGCGTTATAGCTTTCAGATACTATCTGCCAACATTTTTTGCCCTTTGAATAGTGGAAGCTAGGCATGTTAAGCTTAGCTATACAGTTACAAGAATTTTATCTAAAACCCAAGGGAAGTTAAGTCAGATGTAGGCATGGGTGAGAATTGGCTATTAAGTGACCAAAGGTAGCACAAGAAAATTTTGACTCCCAGTGTACAAAACCCTATTGTCACAATCCTAAAGTGGAACCAATTTGTAGACTCTGAAAAACAGGTGTGCCCTTTGAGGGGGAAACTCTGTTCATAATATTCATACATACATATAAATCTCTGTGTGTCCATTTATGTACTGAGAACCCATAAAGTTTAGCTGATAGAGCACGATGACATTTTAATGTAGTTTACTGGTCTGCAAGGGTAATCATGTGTAAAAGAAGCTTTAAAACCCTTGAAAACAAGAGAGCACTAGAAGTTCCATTTAACAATCTAGGAAAGCAAATTTGGGCCAGTGTGTCTGTAGACTAGAGAAGTATGGGAGAAATATTTTTCTAATCAAAATATTGTGCTTCCTAATTTAACTGTGCCTGTTTGAAGCAAATTATTTTTCTTTGCTGCTGTGTGGGCTCTAAGGACCACTGAGCCTCACAGTTCACCGGGACATGAAGAAGCATCACACATTTCAGAAATAGATAATTTATTTCCAGGAGGAACTGGGGCTCTCCAGAGAGCAAAAGACCTTTATTTTCTAGAGCCTTGCTTCTGTTTAAATATCAACACTCCATACAAATCACAGCCATTCATCTTACAATTCAAGAATTCTCTGCAGTCACCATACAGTTTTATTACAGAAAAGGGGGGAATTAAATTTCTTTACTATCCCAAAATCAGATAATGGAATTCACATCTTCCTCACCATCTTAGTTATTTATTTGGAACTTCTTGGTAAATAGTTTATAATGTGAGCATCATATCAAATACAGAAAGTAATCATTTAACCTTGGAATGGGGACATTAGTTGTTTTGGGTTTGTTTTTCTGATAGCTGTAAGTACTCTTAAAGTCACAAGTAATCATCATCAAAACCAATCATTTTCTCAATGAGTAAAAAAATACATCCTGTGTATCTGTTTAAAAGACAATATAATACTATAAGAAGAGACATTCCCCAAAATTAATAAATACCTTCTCTGGGATAAATATGATGTGTACTGTTTGTAAAAATGTAAATATGGAAGACTAACGGAAAGTAATGTGAAGTAATGAAGTTCTCACATAAAATAGGTAAATCAATATCCACATAGGAGACTGCTAGGCATTCTCTACTAAAATCACACCTACAGCTTCCTGCTGTGTGATGATTCTATATCTAAGTGTGTGAACTTGAGACTTTTCTGCACGATGAACATTAGAAGAAATATACATTCTTTATAGCACTGAACTAGCAATAAATCAAATGTTCTTTGAAAGAATTGTTGAAGATTCACAGAATCCTGTGTCCCAAACACATGAAAGGCAGATAGAGATACATGCTTCATGGATATAAACGTGTATTTATCATGATATACAAGTATATCGTTGGAAATACATGAACTATAGGATGAGCTATTTTATAGAAATGAGTCAAATATAGCTACATGATACTGAAGATACTTGGCCACATTACAGAAATCTGCAGCTATCCCCCACATTTACATTCAAGTCTGCAAATATTTTTTACTTAATTAGATCTATCTCACTAAGACAATGTTGAAGAAAAAGTATAAGTCAGGAAAAGACTCCAACTTATGAGATTCAATATAGGAGATTAGTAAATTATGATGTACTTGAAGACATGTACTTGAATTTTATAGTAAAAAGTAGCTATACATTCAGTTTAAAAGAAAGAAACTTGAATAACAAAAGGCACCTGAGGTCATTTCTAACTCAAAAAGAGAAACTACTGAACTTGCATGCCATAAGCAACAAAAACCCTTGAGTTAGCAGTCAAGACTGTGTTGGAATTTCAATCTAAACAACATAGATGCAAGAAAACAAACAGTATCTAGGCAATAGCAGTGGATGCCTAGCAGTGGTGTGGGTATGCTAGCCTTTGTTGCCATATAGGCAAAAGTCACACACTGAAGACAACAGAGGAAGCAAAATGATATTTGCATCATCTCTTTAAGAAAAAGTGTTAGGAAACTTTTAGAAGGAAATAAAGCATTTTGTTTGTATGAATGCCAGAACAATGCATGGAAATCATTCTTTGGATACGAGGAAATTGGGAACAATAACTGTTATTTTGTAAATGAAACAAATAGGGATTAGGTATTTTTATGACTGCAACACACACACACACACACACACACACATATATATATATATGTATATATATATATATATATATGTAGAGAGAGAAATTATCCCAATACTGAATAGATTGAGGAGTTTTACATGACATAAAAATATGTGACTCAGTGTTTAAAGGAACTTAGCAAATGTCCATCTCTGCTTTCATTTCAGCATCTCATAGTAAATAGTTTACAGGTAGGCTGTACTTTGGAACACAAGAATCCATTCTTCCTGGCCCCACTCCATGGATCAAGTAAATTTTGCACTGAGGAGGCTACAAGATGCTGTCCCTTTTGTCCCTCCCTCCCTCCCTCCTTCCCTCCCTCCCTCCCTCCCTCCCTTCCTCCACATCTCTCTCTCTTTTTCCAGTTCTATGCCTTGTGGTTTTAGAAAAATAAAAATAGGTCTAGAATCATTGGAAAATTTCAGTTTAGGTTAAAAAAAAGAATGACAAAGAAGCAGAGGGAAATCCAGGGTCTTTGGATACAACGCTGTGTGTTCCAGAACTTGCTTGCAGAAAACTAGCTCCTGCTGCATCACCTCAACTGCACAATCCCAGAACATAAATCTATGAATGATCTCTTCCATGTCTTCAAAAAGTGCTTCAGAAATCAGTCATCTTCATATATCCTGATTTCTTCTCAACGGAGAAAGTGTTTGAATTCCCTCACTTATCGTATCTTCTCACCAGTATACTGGTAAGTACTGACACTAGAAGTCTTCTGCAGTGAAGACTCTGTAATTCTCTGGACTCTTCCTTGTTTCATGAAGCTTTATAGGCATTATGACATGGAAGGCAAACATTTGTTAGTACAAAGAGCTGGTCCTTGATTTATATGAGTTCATGGAGCTCTTTATCCCTCAGCTGCCAAAGTGGATATTAATAACTATCACATGGGATAAAAAAAGAATTCATGATCCTCAGAGTTCCTAGGAGAACTGTGCCTTCAGCCATGGAAAATCATGGTATATCCTCCTGAAAATGAATTTCAGTCCAGGCTTCTGGAGGGAAGTTAAAGTAATTTTACTCATAAATAATGCAAAGCATTGATTAGCTATTAAAACAAGCACATATCACAGAGTTCAAAATTTGCATGAACATCTAATTCAAAATAAAATACTTCAAGGAGATATGTTTTTTTCTGCAAGGTGTCTCAGATACCATATTGCTCTTCCATTCAGTATACCTTGGAAAACTATTCCAGAAGCAATGTATGCCTTTGGCATTGTCAAACACTTAACATATTCTCTGTAGCAGTAAAGAGAAACCTCCCTCCTGTAGGTAAAATTCCTTTTAAGTAGATAATCCTCATGATTTCAGAGTACTGCCTGTCACACCAACTATGACAAATCCACATGGAAGGACAGGTAACTGATAGTGCAACTGAGACCAAGAACAATATGCCTGTGACAGAATCAATAACCCCTTGACCCCAGTAGACTAAAACAGAAAATTCTTTATGAGGATTAAGAATTTTGGTTAGAGTTCATAGCTTGAGGCAAAGCCTAAGGCTATTTTGTCAATGAAATCATTAGTTTTCTGAAATATCTACCTTAGATCCTACCAAAGCACTGTATATCCATGTAGGAAAGAGGATAGAGATGGAAGGCTTGCTAATATAAACTCTTAATGAGACCATGTGGTGGGGTTTAAGGAAAAGGGGACATGTGGACCTTTCCTTTGCATCAATCTTCACAAATTGAGCAAACAATTCTCATTGACTTGGCAGTTTGGGACCATGATATAGTATCTTCCATGCTTTCAAAATTATGGAGCCCACTAGAAAGAAATTAAGGAGCTTGCCTGGACCAATTTATCTTTGTTAAGTAGGTAAGTTTCTGTTGTTGTTGTTTGCTGGTTGCTTTTTTTTGCAAAATAGAGTAGAATGACAAGGAATATTTAGAGAGGCTTATAAATTGGAATAGTACTTCCTAGTTTTGGGAACTTGGGTTGTCTGTGAAGTGATTCCATGTATTTATGTAGTCAAATGGTATCCATAGAAAATGAACTTTTATTATGGATTGATGTCAAAGAAGTTTGTATGCTCCTAGTAGGTAGTACCCTTGGATTATACATGCAATGCAACTGATGCATGAAGAGAGTATGGGCTTTGCACAGACAAAAATTCATGATTGTCTCCAAATGTACTTTTCTACTTCAATTTTTTCTGTGTTAGCAAGTGACTCAATCCCTAGGAAACCTACTTTCTGTAAGAAATATTCTAATTATATTTTAACAAAGACCAAAATGTTAGTGTTAAATTACTTGCATGTATAAAAGTACAACTTTGTTTGTCCACAAGTCTTTCTCCTTCTACATAGAACTATTATTAGAGGCACCATTAAAGCTCAGAAACAAAGATCTCCATCTCCCAGTCTTCATGTTGTCATATAATATCTTTCCTTTGAGTGTGGCTTGGATGGGGCATTGCCCATCTTAGAAACAGAATACGACAAAAGTGATGATATGTTGATTCTATGGTGACACTACAAGGCAATGCTCACTTATGCCATGCTTACCCATTTCTCTTGCTCATTCTTAGGAAGGAACTGCTGTATCATTAACTGTCCTACAGAGAATTCCACAAGGTAAGGAATGAAGGAGCCTCTAGCAAGAACCAGTGATGAATGGGTCCTACCTTCCATCAACAGTGAGAAACTAAACCTGCTAACGGTCATTTAAGAATCCTCATCATCATACGTCCCAGTGAAGCCTGAGTGGAGACAATGTTTCTGCCCATACTTTGATGTGACTTGATAGAGTGAAAGGGAAGTATGCATTCTGCATCCACAGAAACTAGATGAATGGTTGTTCAATTAAGCTGCTAAGTTTGGGCATAATTTGTCATACAGCAATAGATAAATGCTACATCAATTATTTACCATTGGCAGATGAGAAATACTGAGAAAAGATGATTTTTTCCTCATTAAAAAACAGATAAATTAGCTTTTAAAACAGGCAATTTAATGTGACTGGAAGAAGAAAAATGTGATAAAATAACAGCAAAATATAATGATTCTGAGTTGGAAGATGGGATTAAAATTTAAAAAAGGTCATATGATACTTCTATATTTCGTTAGGAATTCCATACATGACTGTAATGTAATTTGATGGGATCCACTCCTCATTTCCTCCCCTCCACCTGCTCCCCTTCCACTGGTTTTCCTTCCCAACTCCATGTGTTCTCCTTTTTCTTAAACCTACAAACTCTACTTAGAGTCACCTATATGTGCATGAGTGGAAGACTCTTCAGGATACCTCCCTGAAAAGAGCTTACTCTCCATGCCAAACATCCATCAATTGTCAATAGGTCCTTGGTTATTATAGGACTTTGTGACTCTCCTGACCATGCTGGGGCTTACTTAGTCCTGTGCAGGTCTTGTGCACGCAGGTATAGCCACAGTGAGCTCATCCGGGCAATGCCTTTTTATGTCTGGCTAATGATATTTTACTGCAGATATGCACTCCCTCTGAATCTCACAACCTTTCTACTCTTTCTTCGGTGATGATCCCTGGAGGTGGGTAGTAGATGCGGGAGGATACCGATAATCCCATTTAGAGCCCAAAATTCCACAGTCTGTTATTCTCTGCCTGTAATTTTTTCAAGTTTTGAACAACCACAGGGGAAGTGAAAAGAAAATAAAACTCATACATGGCGAATGGGAATGTGAAATGGCCCAACCGTTTAGAACTTAGGAATTTCTAAAGAATCTCCCTCTGATCCGAGCAATGCCCCCCCCAGTGTATATGCAAGAGAGTTAAAGCATGGTTCCACAGAAATACTGGTACAGGCATGCTCATACGGCATTATTTATAATACTGGAAAAGCAGAAATAACTCAAGAAGTTGCCTACTGATGAAAGGACCATGGGCCATCTCATGCAATGTAAGGCTACTCAGCTGATGACAGAAATGAAGTACTACTCACGCTGCAATGTGACGGAACTGGGAAGATTATATGCTAAGTGAAAGACACTGATACAAACAGATGCAGCCATAGGATTCACCTAATTCAAAATGTCCACAGTAGGAAAATCTTTACAGAGAAAAGTAGACTGTGATTTGTAAGACCAGAGGAGCAGGATATAGAGACATGATTGCTTTATGGGTTACGGTTTCATTTGTGGGTGACAAAAATATTTGGGGATTAGAGGTTATTTGTCACTTCAAACACACTAAAAAGACTTATCAGATTTTATGTGTTCAGATAGTTAGAACTTGAAAAGGTTTTGTTACAGAAAATTTAATTTATTTTCTAAAGACAAGTTAGAGAAGATGGAAAGCAAGAAACAAAACTGACAGGAAAAACTTTTGATTTATAGCTCTGACTATCTTTGGTTTCAACTGGAAGCAGCCTTGTTTCTATGGGATTTTCCCATCACTCTACACTCAGCTACAAAACAGTGCAAACAGTAACCAGTCCTCAGAAAAGAGAAACCACGTTTTCTACAATCCATCTGAACAGCATTTCAACTTTAAACTACATTAAAGCCAAAGTCCTTTTCATATAAATTCTTTCCTCTCCACATAAAATTTGATAGGGGTCAAAGATTTTATTCTTTTTAAATAATCCCCTAATAGGATTTTATTCATCACCTCTTAGAAAAGTATTCTTTTTAAGTGCTTAAAGAAAAATTAAAAGACTGTCATTAGGATGTGAAAGACAAAAGGAACCTTCTTTTGATCAGGATCATTAATCAAGGACCCTGGAAGAAGGAAATGTGACATGGAAGGGATGGGTCATTCTGATGCTATGGTGGGAGGAGTTCTCTGGAGCATGGGGGAAGTTTATTATACTTTCAAAATCGTACTGCTGATTCATGCACACAGCAATTGTTTCCACATTTACTTCTCCCTGCTCTCCCAAACACAACGCAAGTATATAAACTTCCTCAATGTGAAGCCAGTTCTGCTGTCAAAATCAACGGAAGCCCTTCCAGTTCCCCTTCTAGCCTTTTAAAATCACCCGTCACTGGCCTTGTATCTGAGGTTTAGCTACCAGGATCAACTTGCCTTAATCCATATTTTACAGTATACTAGGTTTTCTACATGCAAACATGGTGGTCCACTTCAAATTCTCTCCTTCGAGGTAGAAAATGAACTCATCTTGGGCCATTAAAACAAGTGTGTAGGGCTAGGAGATAGGTAAGTCAATAAAGTGGCTGCTCTGAAAGCTTGGGGACTTGACTTCAAGTCATGGAAAAGAGGCTGAATATGGAAACGTCTCAATACTGCCAAAGGAAAGATAGTAGACAATTTGTCAATTAGCCCATCCTACTTAGTGAACTCCAGATCCATGACTCTGGCTCAAAAAAAAACAAAACAAAAAACAACAACAACAACAAAAAACAAGTGAACAATACTTAGGAACCACAGCTAAGGTTGCATCCCAGTCAGTTTATACACACACACACACACACACACACACACACACACACACACACACACACCAACACCACCCCACAAAAACACACCTACATTTATGGATCTTGAAACCAATTTTTTTTTCTGCAGTAAACCATACTTGTAGAAGATGGAAAGAAAAAGGAGGAGAATGAAAGAAGAGAGTTTATTAATGAGGAGGTCTTGCTTTAGGAAACTTGGAATCTAATTATACTCAAGCAAATATGTAACCATAGTTTGTTTAGAATTTCTTTGAGTTAAGGGTCCAGAGAGTTGGAAAGCTGCTAGGAGACAGACTAGACTAGAGTTTTAGCATAGTTACAAAACCCATTTCATTAGGATTTTGCTAGCCTGGCTTCTCCATCCCTGTGGACTCTCCATCCCTGTGGGTTTGATATTCTAAGAGAGTTTTCTCCTACCTTGGATGCACATGTGTGCTGCCCACAAGAGAAAACTCCAGTGATGGTTCCACAGAGAGTTGCCCAGCTCCTGGGCAAGCAGCGGCACTTCCTGTCCTCACTATGCTACTCCATTTGCTGCTCTGCTTGCTTTGCTATGATTCTGAAACAAAGGATTCTGAGCAGCGCCAATATCTGATTTGTAGTGAGTATTTAATAAATTAATATAAAACATATGAATAAGCAGAGGCTAAATGCCTTTCATATGTTTGTATATCATTATGCTGCCTCTTGATTAAATTATTCCTTCAGAATCTCTGCCATTTATGCCATGAGCATTAGCAATTACCAGGGAACATTATTATTCATCACTAATTATACAGATCACCGCTGCTTTACACCCTGTGGCTTACTCCATAGATTTTTACCGTCCATCTAAGAAACAAAACTCTGAGGTAAGTTCAAAGCTTAACTGTGAGACATCCTACCTGGAACTTGAAGAACACTTCAGCAGCTCTTTCTGGAAATGCTTCTTGTGATAATAGGCAGAGTAAGGTTTCAATTATTTACAACCTATAAAGCTCAGAAAACTGTCCCAGCACATGGTAAATGGCTAGTAAATATTAACTATAGTTATTGTTCAAGTAAGAAACATAAAACCAATGCTTATAAGTAAGAGCTTACCCCTAACAACAATTTATTTTAAAAGCACCATTTAAATTATCTGAGAACCATATTTACCCTCTCTTGTTCTCAATTCTTTAGTTAACAGGGTGTCTTTTTCTGCCTATACTCAGGGGCCTCTTGTCACTCAAATTCAGCAACTCTGTGTATTAACTGATAGGGACTATAAATTGACATTTCAAACCTAACCTTGTCAAATGTAGCTTGAGATTGTTAAGAGGGAAATTCAACGCATTCATTGGTCAAGTGATAAGGTGAAATAGTCAAATGTTTTATTAAGTGGAGAAGGTTGCAAGGGTGGTGAACAGATGGGAAGAGACAGCAAGACAAGTGGAATTGGAATGCATTCTGTGAAATCCACAGAGTCAAAAAAGTTTTAAAAAATGTTTTATCAAAATTCCATTCCTATTTTTCAAAGACAGAATATAAATATGTAGCCTGCCCATCCCTGCTTCTTCTCAGGCACTGTTATTAAAGGTGTGTGCCACCACACCTGACTTTAAAATTGTATTCCTTTGGAAGGTGGATAGGTATCCAAATTGTCATATTCTGCTCCCAACAGCGGCAGAAGCTTACACAGCACGATCATTTCGTTTGTGTCCCTTGCACCAGGCTTTTATGCTATACCTTAGTAGAAGTTTATTGAAAACATTGGTCCTAGTAAGGGCTTGAGATACAGATCAGTGAGTAAAGCTTGCAACCCAACAATGGGGATCTGAGTTTGGCCAATAGAACCTATGTAAAAGAAGCCAGGCACAGGAGGATGGACACTTGATCCCAGGAGTGGGGAAGCAGAGGAAGGCAGAACCCTGGGTCTTGCTGGCTATCAAGTCTAGCCAACTTGCTGACCCCCAGTGAAAGACCTGTCTCAAAAACAAAGTCAGAAGCTTACACCATCAGGTCTCGTCAGCATGACTGCTCACATGTGAGCAGAGCAAGGGCAAATATGGAGAAGGGGAAGTTCAAAAGGCCTCAGCACAACATAAGAATCTGGAAAGAGTTGAGGTATAAGAAGAATATGATCAAAATATATAGTCTGAAAATTTTAAATACAAATTGAAGAAGAGACAACTGTAGGCAACTAACAAAGGCTGGGAGCAAGAGAAATCGTTTTCTCAGGAAAGAACTCAACAATTGGTTATCCAGTACTAAATGGTCAGTCCTGAAAACACACACACAGAATGAACAGTTACATGGGTTATACTTATGTATTTACGAATACACATACATGTGCATACATAACAATTAATGAAAAAGAGGTCATGAAAAGATAGCAAGGAGAGTACATAGGAGGGTTTGGAAAAGGGAAAAGAGAGAATGATATAAATATATTGCAATCTAAAATAAGTTTTAATTAAAAAACAAGGTGAATGATTCCTGACAGTCATTGCCAATGATGAACTGTGTTCTCCACAAACACTCACACCCATTTTCAACTATATTCATGCGTACATATAAAAGGCTTGTCTCATTCTTTAACGGAATAGCAATGTTTATCTTTCTTGCAGTTTTTCAAATGAGAGAGAGCATCTCTAATCTCACCAAGACCTCTTCCTCTTCACTAGCTACATGCTAAAACATCTACCCATTTCCTCCAACAAGAAACCTGAGGGTACAAACTGGTCATACACCCTCTTTCATTATTGTAACACATCAATCAATTGTCATCTCATTAATTCTATCTCTCTAACACATTTCTCATTACCAAAAAGTGTGTTTTCATTCCCAGTGCTCTTATTCTTCCCTTATATTGTGTCCTTGGATTCCTCACAGTGATAAATTAAATCCAGGGGTCTGGCATGCCCTGGCCCACCTTCCACATGGCTTCCATTTGTCCTTTCTGAGAATCACATCTAATAATACAGTTTACACATTTAAATTCTGTTCCTGCTTACCCACTATATGCAAGATTATAGGTATACTCCTTAGAAGAATGTATTCCCCAAATGACTCCATCATATTTCAGTGGTCATCTCCATCTACCCATTATACATGGCTGAGTCCTGTTATTTGAATATTTCTCATTCACCAAAACTCCAATAGTAGATCAGAAGTTTTCCCAGTCTATTCATCTGCTTGGCAAAATTCTGTTCATCCTTCAAGATTAAGTTCAAGTATGTCCTCAAAAATTTTCCCTGGCCTTCCCTACACCCTGAAATTTCCTCTATATCTTTACTGTAGCATTATGACACAATACTACACTTAGATGCTTACATATTCATTTATACAAAAAAGAGTTTTTTGCATCAGTTGCTGATTTGCTGATTCTTCAGAATTCAATCATGAACAAGATATGTAGAGAGTCTGCACTGTTTTGCCTTTGAGATTGAGCAAGTTGAGTCTAGCAAATATGTCTTAGTCATCATTGCATCCTTAGGTTAGATTTGAGACTTACATCTAATTAGTAAAATTCCAGTCGAAGGATGCTCTCACAGGAATAGCATTTCACATCATCAGTGCCTAGTATAAAGCGTGGCATGTTGTAATTTCTGATTATTCAAGCATTTGTAAATATTTATTGAATAACTCACCCAATTAATCAGTTTTCTTTTTATCTCGGCATCAACACATTAATCTAGATCCCAGATTTTTTTCTAAATATCAAAGCTATTTTTCTAAATGAATCCAATTTTCAGTAACTCTCTGCCATCAAATGAAATCAGTGTGCTAAGAAAATTAAGAAAAGTACTTCACATATTTCTGAATTATATACATCTTCCAGAGTTTAAATATGAATTCTTAAGTTCTGGAAAGAAATCATCTCTTACTGACCTGAATTTTTATTGGCAATCCCTAATTTTGCCTTCCCACAAATATCACCAATGCCTTGTGCATAGACCTAGACAAGCTCAGTTTTCTAATCAGTCCATACTACACTGAAGCAAACAAGACTTAAATGAAATCTGATTTTTCTGTTTGACCACTGGGTCATGGTTCTTACTTTCTTAGGCAACCCTGCCTCCCTGGTAAATCACTTTTCAATCATGGCTGAAACATCAATTTGAACCATTCTTCGGGCCTAAAACACAGCCATTTTCTTATAATCAGACTTTTGGTAAGGGCTAATTCTGTACCCAAAGAAATTCAACTCATCATACTATAAGAACAGACATGAGCTTGATCCTCATATCTGTTCTAAGCAACTTATATATACATCAAAGATCTGATTCTTCTTGTGATCATAGTAAGACAACAGGCCATAGCATATTGCATTAGTCCAGAATCGCTTTGCCACAGTCACCACTCATGCCCGTGTTTTTTTTTTAACACAAATGAAACCATGACATTTCTCAGAATTTAGATACTCACTTGCTTTGTGTGATATTTCCCATAAGTCTAAGTAGAAGTAAATGCAAATGCCTCAAAAACAATTAAAGTAATTTTATTCCCCCTGGAGGCAAGCTTGCATATGATAGGTTCCTAACCAATTAGACATGAGGGATAATCAACTGGAGGTCTTCAAGGAAAATGCCCATTTGACAAGAACTATACACCTGTATTTGTCTAATTTTAGATGATGTTAAACATTAGCTAATTTCCTGTACTGCCATAGCTATTCATAATATATTAAATGTAATGTATGATAGTTAATATGCATGATATAATGTATAGGTTATCATATTATCAGTATAACAGCTATAAGAAGGAAGAACTTGTCTTTTTTCAAAGAACAAAGATGGTAAGGATTTCTGAGGAATTCAGCTGGAGCCACTGAATTAGACAAATATTTAGTACCTTATAGTTCTAGTCTTCTGTTATCATTCTCATATCTTAAGTTAGTTTTAGTTTGGTATGTTGTATTTATAGGCAAAAATATCCTGACCCAGCTATTTTAACACAGTCCTGAGATGAGCCAAGAGGGATTGAATTTCATTCAAAATCACAACAAAATAAAGTAAATGTGTGAACTTGTATTCAACAAGAGGAAGGATGTAGTCGCAGGGAACAGCAATAAGGAGATGGAAAAACAGAAGACAGACTATTTCTCTATTCACAACTGTACAAATGCAATTCTGCCTGCATTTCCTGACTAAACGTGGCTATGAGTCCAAGAAGTAAAGCAAAATATGATGATAGTATATGTCCAAAAGCTGGTTTGGGACACCAAAAGAGGAGGGACAACAGAGGCACCAGGTATGTTACTTCTCCACACCCAAAAGAAGGCTCTCCAAAGCCATCACTTCTGAGCTCCAATATGACATAAAGGCAGCTCAGGTGTGCCATTCTTCTCAGAGATTCCTCTCAGGAACCCTAAGGGAAGTACAAGGTAAGTCTATATCATCTATAAAAGATTCATCATGATCCCTTCCATCACTTAACAACCAGGGAAACAGCTTAGACCAATCTCCAGTGAACTGCACTTTACGGAGGGAAATTCCAAAATTTGCTTAACTTATATGCCCTTTGTAACATTTTCAAAACAAGAAAATTGTATACATTGTTGAGTAATAGTTGCCCAGAGTTGGGAGGATAATATAAAGGAAGGGAAGCATATTTGTGTAAACAGATGCTTGTTGTGACAAAAGTGCTTTGTATCTGGATGATGATGAAGGTGAATGTAACAACACATGTAATTAAGTTGGGTAGGGCTTATCATAGGCAGACACAGGCAAATGAATACAAGAGAAACTAGAGCTATCCGAATGAGATCAGTAAAGTGAATGGAACTCACCATCCTGACTGCGGCATTCTTCTACCAGTGTGTGTGTGTGTGTGTGTGTGTGTGTGTGTGTGTGTGTGTGTGTGTGTGATGCTATGAGGGATCTCTTGCTACCATGTTTACAACTGCATGCAAATCTGAAAGCTTACTGTATTCAAGCAGTAAGCTTTGTAATTCAGAAAAATTGCCAGACCAAAGACAATCCCACCCCTCAGTCTGTGCTGATTTCCCTACTTTACCCATCTCAGAACAGTCAGAATAGTTCTAGAAATGCCTACAAATGTGGGACCTCCCTGCTAAGGCCTTGGGGAACTCTATAAACCTGTTAACTTTTTTAAAAACGTCTAGAATGTTACATCAAATTCTGAGAAACAGTTCTCCCACTCTCCCTGCATTCTCTTCACCCCCTCTCTATCTTCCTATCTCCCCTCTGTCTCCCTTTAACCTTCTGCTTTCATCATAGACCAACCTTGCCATCTAAGAGGAGCAGGGCTACATTTGACCATGTATTAACTCCTGGGTATTTCAGTTAGTTTAATTTACTCCTCGTAGGGAATAAAAATCCATAAGTATAGAGATAATGAAGAAATCTTGCAGTGAATATTATAGCTGCAAACAAAACTGTGAAGTGTTGTGCTAATTAGGTGAATGAGAAACTAAGAAGTCGTTACAAAGACACTACAGAGGATTCCAGTCCAACCATTGCTATTTATTGCATCTTTCATTGCAAGTATATTAGTCATACTCTGTAAATCAAGACTTACATGCAAATCACCAATGCAAGGAGCTGGAGACTAAGACAAATACCTTACCCTTTTGAAGGGCACGAGGATCCCCCTGTCCTTTTGTCAGATTTTTCTGTCTGCTTTTACATTAAATACAGCATGACCTCTGGCCTTATCCTGTAGAAACAGAAGGGAGCAGAATGCATCCTGAATAATTAGCTCAGGATAGGCCAGCTCTAGATCTCCAGTGTGAATCCGTTTCCTAATCATCTTTCCTGGGAGGTTTCAGAAGAGACATGACCAACAAACACACCATTCAGGAGAGGAATGAGGCAAGTTGAGATAGTTTTTCCCTGAACTTCACATACTGAAGGGAAGCTATTGCAGAGGGAAGCTATTTTAAATCCTGATATTTCAAACCGATGACAATGAATTTATACATGGCTGTTTTTCTTTATGAGAACAATAAACTCAGGTCTAATGTGTATTCTTTATCCAAAATATATTATTGCCTTCTGAGCAGGTTATTTGATTCATTTTCCTAAAGAATCTCCTGGCTTATGTAGACTTTAATCAAATGTAAATAAATAAGGAAAAAAACCAGGGGAAGCTAGAACAGCAAGCTTTACTTCTGTCATATATGGAATCAATTTGATAAGTTCTATTTTTGTTCAACACACAATGCCTGAAGCTAATGATGATTTAAAACTAAGAGAGAAATCACAATCCCACTAAAAATAGTCATTTCATTCTGGGCAACTGTGTGAGCTGGAGTCATATTACCATACAAAAGAAGACCCTGTTGAACTCTGCTTAAGGCTATAATTCAATAAGCCACAAGTCTCCTGGGGCTCTTACATCTAAGTCCCTATGGTTATTCAATTTATGACTTTTTGTCAATCTTTCTCTCAATTTATTTCTAAACCGCTATTGGCATCAGATATAAAAATTGGATTTATGGAAAACCCCAAAGGGCATGTTGATACCTCTGTTAAGGCCGCCAGAAAGGCCCATTTCATGAACATGCTACACTCCTGGCACCAGCTCATTTAGAAAGGTTAATATGGATCCAAAACCACCCAAAAATGATGTAATCTATTTATTAATTCATCCAAAATATTTATAAAATTAAGCCATACCTAGTAATTTTCTGTTGTCATTTTGTTTATTATAACTTTTTGGTTCACTAGTATTATAATATGCCACAATTGTTTGAACCATATCTTTAATTAAGCATTAATAAAATATGAGTTAGACAGTTATTCCAACAATTTTTGTGCATAATTAGTGAATAAGCTAACACAAGGTTGTACTAGGATTTAATATGTGCACATTAGCAAGTTAATTTAGGGGATGAACTTATCTTCCAAACAAAACTAAGCAGTTTTTTTTAGTCAGTTTCCTCTTATTTCTAGAAATAAGTTCCAAGGAGAAGGGAATTTAGTCAAATGTTCAAAGAATTAACTTAAAAACTTTAGAAGCAAAATTAAGAGCACATATCTGTGTTTTTTGTTTTTCAATGAGCTCAACTCTCTCCTGCACTGTCCCATCTACTATAAGAATCCCCATAACAGGAAGCTTCCAGAACACTGTGACCTCGAAGGAACCACATCTGAGACACAGACCACCAGTGCTTCTTGCCCAGAAGCCCCCCCCTTTTAGCAGTGAACATGGTTCCGTAGGTTGCAATCAGCTATCTCTCTCGTCTGTCCCTTACTCACCTCTGACTATGAGCTCTAGAACAATAATGTTAAAAGATATGATGGAATAATAAATGCAATAAATTAATGTTAAACACAGAATTATCATGATGTACAAAGGAAAAGATACAGGTAAGCACTGAGTCTTGCTAGAGGAATAAGAATCTCTCATCTCACTACCTGGAGATATTCAGCTTATTATAAATTAAATTTATACTGATAGATAGATACATAGATGATAGGAGAAATATAAGTAATTGAAGACAGATAGATTGGTTTGAGGCAGAGTAAAAGTTGTTCCAAGAAATTAGGACAATCTATTGAGGTAATTACATTATTTTATGCAAATATTGTGATTAAATATGTAAGTGTAACTTCTTATATCTAATTACTACTGTATTATTGGGCTAAACCCCAAGTTTAGATTAAACATTATTTTTCTTTGTGCATGTATTAACGTATATGTGTTCATTCTTTTTGGGATGTATTCATGTGTGTATACCTATGTATGCATGGAGAGAGAGAGAGAGAGAGAGAGAGAGAGAGAGAGGGTGTAAAGGTACTGTGGAGGCCAGAGGTCAAAGTCTTCTTCAGTTTCTTTCCACCTTGTTTTTAAAGTGAGGTTCTCCCTTTATTAACCTGGGGCTTGCTGATTCAGCCAAGCTGACTAATCATCAATCCCCAGGAACCCTGCTCTTACCTCTCCAGCACTAGGAATATCTGATATAGCACTGAACCCAATTTTTTTAATGTTGTGTATGGAATCCAGGTCTTTATTTTACTGACTACTCCATTTCTCCATCCCCAGGACCAGTTTTCTTTGAGTTAAAGATAATGACAAAACTTGCAAAGGAATTCACTATATGAACCACAAATAAGTAGCAGCAATCAATTATCACATTTAAGGCACTATTTAAAATGCCTTCAATAATTAACACATCTAATCTTCACTATATTTATACCAGACAGAACAATTGTTGTCCCCATTCTGAGCACCAGAGCCAGGGACACTGAGAAATTACAAGTTCACACACCAGCTAAGAAGCAATGGTTCAGAGTGGAGCTATAGGAGCTCAGGGAAGCTGTGGCAGAAGGAAAGACATTAACTTGCAGAGATAAAAAATAAAACCTTCACAGCTGTGATCACAGAAAATCTGGACCATTACTAACAGACCACGAAATGCAGGCAAGCCTGTGAAAACACAGGGAAATCATGAAATGCAGAGTACAGAAGTATGCAGGGCAGAGGGGAAAAAATAGTTAACCTGATACCAAAGGAAAAAAGAATGACACAAAGGCCAATAAGGATAATTATGACACACATATTAACTATCTAAAATAGTATATGATAAAATTAGTTATTGCTAGAGAAAAAGAAAACCAAAAACAAAAAAACAAAAAAGATTTTGATACTATAGGCATGAAAGGAAGTGTTTTCCAGGGACTTTCACACAGGACATGATACCAACAAATGCTTTTAGGGAAGGAAGTATGCATTCATATTAGAGAAATTAAGTAACACTAAAGGTAAAACTAAAGGACTCAGATTGACCACAGACTTCAAAGTATTGTTGGTACTAGCAAACAGTAGGACAATCTTCAAAGAATCTTCAAGAAACAAACATGACCCAATGTGTATTTAACTTCCTATCACTTGAGACTGTCTGTAATTGAAATCTTGTTTTTCCTGAGCTCTTCTGGGGAAAAAACTGAATAGTAAACAAATTTTGTTTAACAATGGAGTGGAAATCTATGATACCTGCATGCATATACAAAAAATAGCCTAGTTTATTTGACTCCTTTTATGAGTCAGACTACATCAGATACGTGTCTGGATTATGCTTACATGAGAGAAAACCCATGTTCTAAGTACAAAATATGTTGGGAAAATAAACTAATAGAAAATTAGGTTGAAAGTATACATTCTTGGGTCATGATGGAACTCTGTAGTGGCAGGTAAATCTCTGAGTGTTGAGTCAGCCTGGTCTACATAACAAACTCCAGGCCAGTTAGAGTGGCATGGTAAAACTCTACCACAAAAACAAAAACAAGCAAACTAAGAGCTTGTGGATATTCTCCCTTATCTTTGTTATTTTCTGATATATCATTAAGGATATTCAAACCAAATAAAGTGGGAAAATGTATCTTATGTTTTAAAATTAAGATACAACTAAGAAAGAGAACTTCAGACCATTATCCCTCATGAACATTGATGCAAAAATACTCAATAAAATACTGGCAAATCGGATCCAAGAACACATCAAAACAATCATTCACCACGATCAAGTAGGTTTCATCCCAGGGATGCAGGGATGGTTCAACATATGAAAATCCATCAACGTAATCCACCATATAAACAAGCTGAAAAACAAAAATCACATGATCATCTCACTAGATGCTGAAAAAGCCTTTGACAAAATCCAACACCCCTTCATGATAAAGGTCTTGGAGAGATCTGGGATAACAGGGACATACTTAAACATAATAAAAGCTATATACAGTAAACCAACAGCCAACATCAAACTAAATGGACAGAAACTCAACGCAATTCCTCTAAAATCAGGAACAAAACAAGGCTGTCCACTCTCTCCATACCTTTTCAACATGGTACTTGAAGTTCTAGCTATTGCCATACGACAACAAACGGGGATCAAGGGGATACAAATTGGGAAGGAAGAGGTCAAACTTTCACTGTTTGCAGACGATATGATAGTTTACATCAATGACCCAAAGAACTCTACCAGGGAACTCTTACAGCTGATTAACACCTTCAGCAAAGTGGCAGGCTACAAGATCAACTCAAGAAAATCAGTAGCCCTACTATATACAGATGATAAAAGGGCTGAAAGAGAAATCAGAGAAACATCACCTTTTACAATTGCCACAAACAACATAAAATACCTTGGGGTAACGCTAACCAAACAAGTGAAAGACCTGTATCGTAAGAACTTTGAATCTTTAAAGAAAGAAATTAAAGAAGCCCTCAGAAAATGGAAAGATCTCCCATGCTCTTGGATAGGTAGGATCAATGTAGTAAAAATGGCAATCCTGCCAAAAGCAATCTACAGATACAATGCAATCCCCATTGAAATCCCAGCACAATTCTTCACAGACCTTGAAAGAACAATAATCAATTTTGTATGGAAAAACAAAAGACCCAGGATAGCCAAAACAACCCTGTTCAACAAGGCAACGTCCGGAGGCATCACTATCCCTGACCTCAAGCTCTATTATAGAGCTATAGTCCTGAAAACAGCTTGGTATTGGCACAAAAATAGACAGGTAGACCAATGGAATCGAATTGAAAATCCGGTTATTAACCCACACACATATGAACATCTGATCTTTGACAAAGAAGCTAAAAATATACATTGGAATAAAGAAAGCATCTTCAACAAATGGTGCTGGTATAATTGGAGACTGTCATATAGAAGAATGCGGATCGACCCATGTTTATCACCATGCACAAAACTTAAGTCCAAATGGATCAAAGACCTCAACATAAATCCAGCCACACTGAACCTCTTAGAAGAGAAAGTGGGTGGTACCCTTGAACGAATTGGTACAGGAGACAGCTTCCTGAACATAACACCAGTAGCACAGACAGTGAGATCAACAATTAATAAATGGGACCTCCTGTAACTGAGAAGCTTCTGTAAGGCAAAGGACACAGTCAGCAAGACAAAAAGGCAGCCCACAGAATGGGAAAAAATATTCACTAATCCCACATCTGACAGAGGGTTGATCTCCAAAATTTACAAAGAACTCAAGAAGCAAGTCTCCAAAACAGCGAAGGACCCAATTAAAAAGTGGGCTGCAGAACTAAATAGAGAGTTTTCAATAGAGGAGTCTAAAATGGCTGAGAGGCACTTGAGAAAGTGCTCAACATCCTTAGCCATCAGGGAAATGCAAATCAAAACAACTCTGAGATACCATCTCACTCCTCTCAGAATGGCTAAAATCAAAAACACCAATGACAATTTTTGCTGGAGAGGATGTGGTGAAAGGGGAACACTCCTCCATTGCTGGTGGGAGTGCCAACTGGTTCAGCCACTTTGGAAATCAGTATGGAGATTCCTCAGAAAAATGGGAATAAACCTACCACAAGACCCAGCAACTCCACTCTTAGGCATATATCCAAAAGATGCCCATTCATACAACAAAGATGTCTGTTCCACTATGTTCATAGCAGCTTTATTTGTAATAGCCAGAACTTGGAAGCAACCTAGATGTCCCTCACCCGAAGAGTGGATAGAGAAAATGTGGTACATCTACACAATGGAGTACTATTCAGCAGAAAAAACTAATGGAATCATGAGATTCACAGGCAAATGGATGACACTAGAAGAAACCATCCTGAGTAAGGTAACCCAGTCACAAAAAGAGAAACATGGCATGTACTCTCTCATATATGGATTTTAGACATAGATCTGGGGAGTGCCAGCCTACAATCCTATGGCCAGAGAGTCTGGGAAACAGAAACTTCATTTAGTGGCTGATCGAAGAAGAGGAAGACTCCCTTGGTTAAGTACTGAGCTGAACTCAAGAAAGCCAGTAACAGAGAAGGAGGACTGGTGATCAAAGGGATTAAGACTGGGCTGGTTTAACCCCCAGAAACAGCTGACCAGACAAAGGTTAACTCTTGAATCCCAGGCATCAGCCTGGGAATCCAGCATGGGACTGATCAAGACCCCCTGAATTTGGGTGTCAGTGAGGAGGCCTAGGGAATCTATTGAGCCTTGGGCAGCAGATCAGTACCCATCCAAAGTATACACACGGACTTTGGCCTCCCATAGAACAAGGTGAGGTGCACTCTCACCCTGAACTCTTGGGGAAGGGTCTAGGTCCTGCCCTATATGAAATGACAGACTATGGACACCCCCATGGAGGGCCTCACCATGAGGGGATAAAGGGGGGTTTGGGGGGAGGACACGGGAGGAGGGGAGGGAATGGGAGAGGGACCTGGAACTGACTTGTGTAGCAACCTCGTTTCTTATCTAAATTTAAACTGGAAAATAAAAATAAAAAAATAAAAATAAAATAAAATAAAATCAGCAGCAAAAAAAAGAAATAAAATCAGAGGGAAGATGTAGAATATAATTAATTTTGTCATTTCTAAAATGATGCAATAGATTTTTTTTATTTTTAGTTGACATTCTCCATTTTTATACAAGCCACAGTTCCCCCTTCCTCCCCTTCTCCCACTCCCCGCCTCCCCATCAACTCCTCAGAAAGGGTAAGGCCTCCCATGGGAAGTCAGCAAATCCTGGCACATTAAGTAAGATATTTTACATTTTTTATGCCTCTATAAGGTCCAGTTATAGGGCATGTTCTTAATTAATCGTGGACTGTGGGCGGTACCAGGCCTGGGCTGGTGGTCCTGGGTTCTATAAAAAAAAAAAGCAAGCAGGCTGAGCAAGCCAATCCATAGCACCCCTCCATAGCCTCTGCATCAGCTCCTGCCTTCAGGTTTCTGCTCTGTCTGAGTTCCTGTCCTGACTTCCTTCTATGATGAAAAGCAATACGCACATGTAAGCAAAATAGACCTTTTCTTCCTCAAAAATAAGATATTTTGTATTTTTAAATAATATAGTTTCATTAATACTTTGAAATTTCAGATGCCATATTTTGATCATGGTCCCTACTCCTTAGTTTAACTCCTCCCAGATCTAAGCGCCTCTCAGATCTATCCCTTTTCCCTACTGCCTTCTGCTTTGTGTCCTCTTTTTTTTTTAAGAAGAGAGACTATCTCATAGCAGATGTTCTAGTCTCCCAGCTCTTAAATCCCTCCATCGTTTCAGGAAAACCGTTATGAAGAAGATTTAAGCAATGGCTTTCTGTTTGTCACTGAGATTCTGTGTTAAGGAATTTAGCTCTCAGATATATTTAAATGGGCTGGGGAAATATTTCTGTTTGCAGGAAAAGTATCTGGTGCAATATAAATGTCCATCTGGGTAAGATCATTTAATTCTGGTGGTTTCAGGTAATGGAATGCTCTGTAGTTTAAAATATGTTATGTGATACAATGTACAACTTAATCAAACACTACATTGGGCCAATTCTGAAGCCATCTCAGAAACACATTTGTGAAAATCTGACTATAGAACAATGATGTAAGCTGATATGTGTAAAACTACTTCTGAAGGAAAAATATTTACAAATATGTTTTATTTGGATATTACTTTGGAAGATTGTAGATTTTTAAAAAGCTGGTAATTTCGTTGCTGCTATATAAGGAAGCTTGGCATACACTATTCTGCTTCCTTCTTTTTTGAATATTAAGCAGTGTGCATTAACCATTCAGAAATGATAAAGTCTTCATTGCTCATTTACAGAGATTGTCAGATTTTTTTTTTGGTTTTTCAAGACAGGGTTTCTCTGTATTGTTTTGGAGCCTGTCCTGGAACTCGCTTGGTAAACCAGGTTGGTCTCGAACTCCTAGAGATCCACCTGCCTCTGTCTCCTGATTGTCAGATTTTATTTTGAGTGAATGGAACATGAGGATGTGGACAGAAGTTAGTATAACAAAGTACACAATAGTATCTTATGGGAAATGGGGCGAAACTATGAAGGAGTGGGTCCCATACAAGATTTAGTATAAAAGGAGGGATTTGCAGAAAGAGGAATTCAGTGGAAAACAGTGAAGAGAAAGAAACATACCCTGAAGATATAAATGTACCAGGTGGAAATTTCATTTAGCCGCTCATATCCAAATCAGGGCAGGACAGGACTTGAGCATGCTCTCAAGCTCATCGTCACTGAGAGACAAGAATGGGCAAGGACAAAACACTCCTGCCTAGCTGAGTGAGCGGATGTTCCCGAAACTTCCATTCAGTGACTTCACTAAGTCCCTCGCCCCTCCTCCTAGCTGCACATAAGTGATATATATGCAGACTTCCAGATTGGTACCCAACTAGACCACAAACTGGGCCTTCCAAGTGAAATAGTGTCTGCTATAATTTGGTAATTTACTTGCCTCCACGGAAGGATACTGGAAAATACCCCCTACTACTCCAGTGGTACCCAACTCCGTAGTTTGCCATAGAAACTTGAAGTTTTCACTTTCAGAGTTTTCACTATGGATTAAAGCTATTTACTATTTCCTATTTGACTATTGATCCTAGGGGGAAATGTGGTTACTAAATGTTTTTGGTTGTTGAGGTGACAGGTTCGTGCTTCAGTCAATGCGCTACAACCAACACACACACACATGCACACACAAACACACACACACACACACGCACACATGCACGCACACACATGCACTCCATCCAAACTAAGTCAAACTGAATAGTAGTCCCAGCCAATAAAGCTAAACGGCAGTATAGTTGCTCTGTCTATTAGGCTCTCATTCCCATTTCTCAAAGGCAGTCCTGGGTCTCAACTAACTCTAGCTATTCTCTTATCTCTGAAGATATAGTGGTTATTGACTTAGCTCATTTCCTCCTGGAAGCACAGGAAACTGGTGCCTCTATGGATGCCATAGGCAATGGAAAGCTGATGAGAATTTTGGAGGATGAGATAGCTGTCCAACCATAGCAACCACACAGAGCATAGACAGCTTGGAGTTGTACACCAAGATGGCAGCCTGGCAAGTGAGAAAGCCCCTGGGTCCATTGGGTTAGGTGATGTAGGGAAATTGGAGTAGCTCTCAGCCAGGAGATATGAGGACACCATTGAAAGCAGCTCAGAGAAGAGATCCATTGGCCAAATAAAAACTACAGAGAAGACAGAGGCATTTCTCTCCAGTGCTGTCTCTCTCCTCTCTTCTTCCCTTCCCCTCTTCCATGTACATGTGTACATGGACACAATGATCAGATAATGACAGGGTTAGAGTAATGCATGCTTGTCATGCATTCACTGTGTGTGCTTAAAAATAAACAAGTGCTAGTTCACTCCATGAGAGCAATCACAATCTTTTCAGTTTTCATTTGGTTCCCACCAAATGTATAAGGCATCCAGGTATTTAAATGAAATCAAGGCTCTTAATTAATTAAAGGCATAAAAGCAAACCAATGCTATGTAAATACACTTACAGTTTAATGGCTTGAGATTTAACACAATATAAGAAAGACTCCACAGAACCCACTGCCAAGTTCTGAGGCAGACTCAGAGAAAAGTGGAACTCTCTCCAGGACCCCAAAGTCTAGTCACAGTCAGACTTAATATTTCCATTGTTATTCAAAGCTGGTTACCAGGAACAGTTGAACCTCCAAATGAAGCCCTTAGCAAGTACAAGCTATAAAAAGCACTAGCTTGTCACTAAGAGAGTATGAACAAGTTTAACACATCTACTTTTCCACACTTCAAATTTGCAAATGAGACTGTGAGGTGATTATCAAGGGATTTTTAAGGAAGATAGCGCTCTCTCTAAATCTTTTTATCCAGGCGTGATACACAAATGTGCAATATATCTTTCCTATAATTAAGGAAACTGTTCCCTTGCCTCATAGTTAGTCACCAACTAGTGACACCTACATGATCTTTCTGGAGGAGAAAAAATCAAGATTTATTTATTGCCAAGTAAACACTTAAGAAATGGGCATTTTAACTGATTGTTCTGGTAATAAAATGTTTGAGAAAATACTTTTTCTATGTATTTCTTCTTCTATGGCCCTTTTAATGAATGTTTAGAATTGTACTTAACACTGCCTTAAGAGCTACATTCTGTTTTGTTAGTTGCTCCTACTCAAGAGAAAACTAAAAGGAGCACTGAGGGAGAAGTATCAAGTATAAGAGAATATTAGGTGTCTGGAGGGGAAAAATATTTGCAGATATTCCTCAACCAAATCTACCATGAGGAGACACTAGTTCTAACAATCTTTCCAAATTCTAGTTGTATAGAAAAAGGTGGAAGACTACCTCGAGTTGTATGTCATTCTGCTTGCCCTCTGTTCCTGAGCACTGAGATGCCAACTAAAAATACATAGTCTGCACCTGTAGAAAAGAAAATAATTTTTCACTCTGAATGCTAAGTAGTCTGACACAGAAGAACATTCCTCTGAAAGACTAAAACGGAGTCCATGCAGTGGGGTGAGGGAAAATACAAGTAATTACAGATAGCAGAATTGTGGTCTAACTTTCTATATTTTTAAAGCACCAAAGACATGTAAATTTTGCCAGAAGGCAAACAGTTTGGAGTAAGTAGTAATGGGATGTGGATTCAGGAGAATAAGACATAAGCTCAATTAAGACCAACCATAAATCCTGGATTTAGAGTTGTGGAGTTTATCTTAAGAGAGATGCAGAGCGTTTTCAAGATGTTCAAGCAGAAATGCAGTGAAATGACATTTCATACTGAAAAGAATAAAATAAACTTTCAACTAACTAAAGACCCAAGGAAACCATGAGCTCAGGAAGCAGTCAAGGAAGCTCCAGGTCCAGTGCATTCAAGGTGATCTCATCTTGCCAACATCAAATTCTCCTTCAAAACACACTTCATGCTTCAACATACAGCTTGGGTAAACCGCAAAAGGGCATGCAGCAACCACTTCTCAGGCACCCCTGTGTACTAGCCACACAGGCCCTCTCCATCCTGGGAACCAACATGGTTGACTTTGCCCATCTATTCTGTGGTGTTTGTATACTTTCAAACATTTTTCTATGCCTCGACTATAATTCTCACCCAGAGAGCTACATATTTGATGCACTGTGATGGGCTTGGCTTTTATTGCTAAACCAAATATTTTGAAGATACTTTTATATTAAGGCACAACACACAACTTCAATCTATTTTGTTTAACTGCTACATATATATTTCTAGCGTGTATATGAACCTATGATTTATGTAACCAGTCTCCAATGGCTGGATATTTGAATTGTTCTTATGCTACAATAAATACTCTGGCATGGGTTTTACTGTGCAGCTCAACAATCCTATCAATCGAATTCTAGTCCCATCATCTATGTTCATATAGCAAACTATCCCAAAATTCAATAATATAAACTGACAATTTTGGAATAGCTCACAGTAATTGGAGGCAAATTGTCAGCTAGAAGTTTACTCTACTTCAGTGGGTTCAGGAAAAAAGCTGATGCTCCCAACTTAGTCAGTAGACAGGTTGTGAGGGATGATTCAACATGGCGGCATTATATGCCCAACATATTAATAAAGATAGAAGACTGCAATCACCTGTATCAACTTCTCAGGGACAGTTCACAGAAGCTCTGCAGCATGACCACCTTAGAGCTGTCCAACTTCTTCTGTAAATTACCTCACCATCCCCTTAATTTTTCCCAACAGCATTGTCTCAAAGCCCAGGATATTGTCATATCTGGCAAACCAAAGTACTGCTAATGTTCCTTCGTGAAGTTATCTGAGAATGGGTCTTTCCTCTCTAAGGTCTTTGATGAGGAATAAAATCTCCTCTCTGCCAACATAGTAAGCACTTTTAGAACTACATAGCAAATTCCAGAAGAGCTACAGTGGACGATCTCATTCAAAAATGTACTTTCTTAAGAAAGTACACTTGTCAGTGTCTTAATTAAGAGATGACTTTACTATATACAAATCTTTTCTTGAGACCCTTTGGTTCATCCTTGTCTAAGGGAAACCCACTTCATTCATTCTTTAGTGCCTATAACAGTAGTTCCATTTCAAGTAATAATTAATATTTCATCTTTCTTCCCACTGGTAGCTCTGAGAAGGTTCAAAGATAGTTCCTTGTTCTTCTGAAATTCTTCTAGATACTTACATTTCAAGTTGGTTGTACTAATACAATACTTCAACAATCTTTGTGAGATTCCTATGAATTTTAGTAAAACATATTATACTAACCCCTAAACCACACCATAAATCTTTCAAAACAGACTGTCTTGGTTTCAGGGTAGCTTAGGATGCTGAGGGGAGCCCCATTTTAAAACCCTAGAATCCTTTTTGTCTAGTTTAGAACTTCCATGAGACATAGCCCTAAATCTTTCTGACACTTTAATAAAGGGTTTTGTAGGTATTTCCTTGAGGCAATCCTTATCTTATAGTGATTTTCAATTTTGAAATCTGTATAGAGAAGCTAGGAATACGTTATATATTCAAATAGCAATCAAAACTAGTACATTTACCCGAGTTTAGCTGCAAAACTTATCACTTTGTTTTGTAGCTGAATTCTCTGTGATTGAGGACTAAGAGAAAAAAACATAGGGATTCCATAAGTAACTCTGTTATAAGAAAAATTTTCAGCCAAACTCACCAATTTATTAGTAAAACCATCCTTCTTTATAGATTTATTTTATTTTTAATTATGTGTCTGCATTTCTGTGTATGTTTGACTATGCATTAGTATGTATATTAAGTGCAACTGTCCAAAACGGCCAAAAAAAAAAAACCATTGGATGGCCTAGACCTAGAGTTACAGACAATTTTCAACCGTCCCCCCAAAACACACACACACAGATGTGAACTGAACTTAGGTCCTCTGTAAAAACAGTATAAGTTCTTAAACACTGGGTTGTCTATTAGCACTAAGCAAATATTATTCTTCTATGTTTACATAGACAATATTTCTGCCTATTTTCTACCCTCTCCTTGCAACTATGGCCTAGAAGAAGACACAACATTTTACATTTTTGTTATGGTGACATTTTCCTACCTTGTGTCTAATTTTGTGCTGATTATATATGATTTAAAAATCAAAAACCTTAATGATAAGGCAAAATCATCTTGGCTACACCTCATAATTCCCTGGGCTTTCACTAAGCTGTGTGGTCCTTCTTCCCACTGTATCCACAGAAATGTTTTGGTGGCACTTATAAGTGAATGTTAGTGTCCTAGGTGGCTTTATGCATGTCTAAACATGGATTCAAAGTATATTTCATGGAAATCCTGCCAGTGTTGGGAATAAATAAGACAAGCTAAAGTATACAGTTCCATGTATCAGCTCATCATCAAAGGCAGTGAGGGCCGGAACCCATGCATATTAATCATGTTTGCTTTTCTATGCCCCAAGTATTTGAATGTTTGTTTTTTTTTGGTTTTCGGTGGCTGGGGAAAGCATATGTGTCATACAGAAACAGTGGCCACAGAAGCAGATGATGTATGATTTCATAGCATGGGTCAGCATTCCATTACTTGGGCAGCTCTCCTGTCTGTCCTCTATGCGTTTCTCCAAACTCACTAGTCTGCCCATGATTGGCCAGTTGACTCATGACTGAGATCAGCAGCATTGAATATGAGTCATCCTCTCTCTTTCATCACAGTTCATTTAGAAATTATCTTCCAACTCCTCTCAGACAAGATTAACCTATTATTTAAACAAAGCCAATAGCATTGTTACTACACTGTATTAATATTTAAATTATTAGCTCCCCCTTATATCATGATGTCCTGTGATTCTCATTTCTTTCAGCAAAAGTAGTCCAGTGTTGCATGAGGTAGTTATGTGCTGGAGGGGAGCAAAAGCCTCCTTATTCATTAGTGTGACTCCAGATAACCTTTGTAAGAACAGAGAACAGTAGCCATCATAAGAAATCTCACTAAAGGAAGTATTATCACTATGTTTTGGGCTCTCAGGGATGGTTTGTTTCTATGTCTTTACTCTGTATGTGGAATTGTTTTAGGAGACTCTCTGACCGAAAGTAGAGTCTGAAGTAGCCCATTAGTCTTATGGAAAGAACTAAGAAAGACGTACACTAGTTAAATAGGGAGGAAAGAGGCAGGTGCTCTGGTGTAAATGTAGTCTTCGAGACAGAGGTGAGTAGAGTTATATGTGCAGAAGACGAGACTGTGTGGGCTTGTAAAAACCTACTCTCTAGCAAAGGGAACACTAGATACTTAGTAAAATAACAAGTATGAATTCTCTAGAAACTAACCAACAGTCACAAACTGAGAAGCAGTAATGGGAAGCATTGATTCAAAAAAATGACAGAATTCCAGTAGGCATTAGTGGTAGTCAGTGCAGAGTTAGAAACAGCTCGCATTACCACTCTAGCCTTCTGCTCCATGTTGTAGGTTGTTCCTGGATAGACAAGACCAAGAGACTGTAGCTTTCTCATACCTACACCCTCCACAACGTCTCTGTTGCAGAACAGTGACGTTGCTCTAGGAAGGGTAAACGACCAGCTTCCTCAGTGCCTCGCCCAAGATCTGCATTCTCATCATACTCCAAGAGAATGCTCCCAGGAGGTTAGTTTTGGTTTAGCTTCCACAAAATGGGAGAGGCCCTCCTAGATCAACTACTGTGCACTACAAGTTATGGGCCAAAAAACCTTGGATTCCCCTTGCCTTCTAGTGCTCATAAAGTTGCCTCACACTAGTTGGGATGTTTTAAGAATGGAAAGCATGTCTTCCTACCTCTCTGATAGGTAAAAGAGTTGGTTCCACAAGATGACACAGGTCTTCTTGTATTCCGCCACCACAAAGTACTGCTCCGGTGGGAAGTCGAGAGTGGGGGATAAGAGAGCAGTTCCGTATTGGTACCTGTGGGAGCTGAGTTCATTTGAAATAAAGTATGAGAACTACTTTAAAATGCATCTTCCTTAGAAAACAGGCCATAGCTATAAACCTCCAAAAAAGTGATTGTGCAGTGGTAGCAGCATACAAAATAATAGGTATACCAGAAACTCAACAAGGCCAAGAACTATAAAACATCACCCAGGAGCTGAAGTGGTAACTCAGTGAGTAAACTGCCTACTTTGCAAGAATGAGTGCCCTAGTCTTATCAACCATAACCCACATAAAGAAAGTAAAGACAAACATTGCCTGTACTCACTCAAATATGTTTTGGTAGACATAGATCAAAGGATTACCAGCCTACAGTCCACATTGCCAGAGGAGCTAGGAAACAAGGAAGACTCTATAAGAAGAAGCATGATCTCCTGAAGAAGGGGAGGGGGACAAGAACCCCTGAGCAAATTGAGAGCATGGGGTGAGAGAGAGGGAAATGGAAAGGGGAGAGGGGAAGAAGGGGGAGGAGAACAGGAGGACTGAGACAGGGGAGGAATAGAGGAGGGCAAGAAAGGAGATGCCTTGATAGAGGGAAACAGTACAGGTTTGGAGAAAGGTCTGACACAGAGGAAATGGTAGGGGGTCCATATGGATAATCCCCAACTAAGAACCTAGGCAGTGGTGGAGAAGCTGCCTTTGATGCCCTTTCCCCTATAATGAGATTGATGACTACCTTGGTTACCATTCCTGAAGCCTTGACCCAGTAGCTGATGGAAGCAGAAACAGGTACCCAAAGCTAAACACTGAGCCATACTCCCGGAATCCAGTTGTGGACAGGGAGGAGAGATGAGCAAATGAACCAAGACAGTGCTGGAGTTACCTGCAGAAACAGCTGACCTGAACTAATGAGAGCACACAGACCCTAGTCATAAAGCTGGGGAACCAGCACTGGACTGAACCAAACCCTCTGAACGTGGGTGCCAGTTAGGAGGTCAAGGTAGTCTATGGAACTTTTAGCAGTGGAGCTAGTGTTTATTCCTAAGTCACAAGTGGACTTTGGGAAGCCATTCCTTATGGAAGGATCCTACTGCAGCCCAGATACAGAAAGAAGGGTCTGGGCTCTCCCCAAAATGATGTGATTGACTTTTGTGTTCCCCTGTGGAGGGTCTCACTATCCCTGAGGAACAAGGGGGGATAGGTTGGGAGGTCAGTGGGAAGCATGGGAGGATAGGAGGGTGAGGGAATGGGGGGATGGATATGTAAATAAGGCTGTTTCTAAAATAAAATAATAAAACATGTCAGTCATGGTGATGCATACTTGTAATCCCAGATCTACTGAGGCAGAGATAGGCAGGTCCTTGAGCATGGCTAGCCTACTTGTCTAACAACCTCTAGACCTCTGGGAGTTTCAGGCCTGTCTCAAATAACATGGTGAACAACACTTGGGGAACAACAGCTAAGGTTCTTCTTTGCCCCCCCCAGAATTCACACACCCCTGCACATATGCCTAGGAATATGTAGATTTGCACACATACATGCACACACTCATTTTCAATGAATAAATAAAACCTGCAAAAGCTGCAAGAAGATTGTCCTCATCTCTGGTGGTCTGCAAGCATGTGTGCACACACACTGGAGCAAACAGACTATTAATTGCTGACAAAACAGGGTATCTTTGAAATCTCCCTGAGACAGTACAAGTCTTACAAGCTCAGGAGTCCCAGTCCTAATGCCTGAGCAATCACCTGTGCACTGACACAGAAGCAACTTTCAGAATGCTAAGCCTAAAACAAAAACAAAAGGCAGAGAACAAATTCTGAGACCTGACATCACAAATTGCACATGTTAAGAGAAACAAACCTCAACTAGTTGGCTTTAAGCAACCCAAAATACAAACACAATAAGCACAAAGCAATCTCTGGAAATTGCCAGCTCTACAATATATCAAATTTTCTTTTTTTTATTTTTTTGGTTTTTAAGAGACAGGGTTTCTCTGTATTGTTTTGGAGGCTGTCGGTCCAGCCTGGCCTCGAAATCACAGAGATCCGCCTGCCTCTGCCTCCCGAGTGCTGGGATTAAAGGCATGTGCCACCACCACCCGGCTAATATATCAAATTTTCAACGGTTGTGTAAAAATAAGTTATTCTAAGAGACTGGGAACTTGTGTACAACCAGGCAATATGTAAACCTGTTGAAGTATTAACTTTATGGCATTTTGCCCAAGATCAAAGGAAGTATTAAAAATATATGCAATGTTAAAGGAAAGCGTTCCAAAGAATAAAGGAAAAGAAGAATGATCAAATACAGAACATTAGTAGTGATTAGAAATTTGGAAAGAATAAATAGAAATTTTAGTTGAAGCAAATTTACAAAAAAAGAAAGAAAGAGCAAAGGAAATATAACAGTAGAATTCACCTGGAAAAAGAGTTCTCAGAGATCAAACAACTTTAAAAAGTCATTAGAGAACTGGAGATATATTCCACAGGAAGGTTGTTTACATAACTCATCCAAGGCAATCAGCTGAAGTTTGTGTAGTAGAATGGTCAAGGACTAGTGCGTAAACACGGGGAAAAAGTTAAGAGATTGTCAATGTGAAAAATGAAATGAAGAATGTAAAATGGAATAGATGGGTAGTGTACTTTGATACATCGTTAAGAACAGCAGCAACAGCAGCAGTAGTGTGGGTGTGTGCTTGTGTGTGTGCTTGTGTGTGTGATGTGTGTGTATATATAAAACAGATGGAAAAGATAAGAAAAATATTTAAAGAAATAATGACTGAAAACAGCAAGATGAAATAAACTATATAAAATGAAATATAATTATAGATAATATTTAGGGAACAATGGAGGCCAGGGCATAAAAACAACATATTCAAAAAGTTAAAAGACCAGGAAAGCCACTGAAATTGTCATGTCCAGCAGGAAAACAGGTAAGAAAAGTTAAAATGAAAACATGCACGCATAAGCCACATAAATACTGAACTTGTTGTTGATAGAACTAACTTGTAAGAAATACTATGAAAATAATATTAAATTTCAGTCTCTAAGAGTTTATTGTTGGGTCTTTAGCATATTTTACAATAATCCACACAAAATTGGAAAGAGACAAAGGAGCTAAAATGAGAGAATGAAAACAAGATACAAGAAAATAACCCAAACCCACAGGATGAAAGAAATACTCCTGAAATTCAACAATTCCACTTCCTTGTATTTACCCAAATCAAAGGAAAATGTCCACACAAAGACATGAACAAGAATAAATGTTCAGTTTGTCTTATTCAAACTCTCCTCACACTGGAATCAACCCAATATTTCCTTTAGCTAATGTGTGGATAAACAAAATATGGTGTATCCATTATCAAATAGCTCTCAACAGTAATTGGTGAACTACTAATATACATAACATGGTAAATGTAACCCTGTTGTAAGATTCTTCTTGGTTATTGTTCCATGACAATGAAAAACTAATCCATAATGACAAAAAGTAGATTAGACAAGGACTGAGACTGCTGGAAGAGTTTAATCTGGTGGGAGAAATGGGATATTTTAGTTAAAAGCAGTCCATGTCTATATAGAAACAAATGTTTCAGAAGGAATTTGACACTGTGAGCACTTAGAGAAATGACAACAGTGTGTTCTACCTAAAAGTTTATGGCTTCCCTACTCACAAGATTTTGACTAGGATTATAGTACCAGGCATGAAACTCCAATTTAAATTATAATGACAGGAAGTCAAACGGCAAACTTACTAGTAGTTCATCATTTTAAGATTAAGATTTCTTACCAAGTGTCAAAGTAAAAGACTCTTAATGTTATTTACATCTATAAGACATTCTTCAGACCCACTGAATCATTAGAGAGCAGTCTTCACAAATTACAACATAACTTGAGGAGACAATGCAACAGTCTTTACCGAACTCAAGAGATACTCAGATCCATTCATAGATATGATTCTTCCAAAGAGATGAAACGGAGAAGAAATCCTCTGGTTATCTTTTCATACTTGTGTGATTTTAATTCTGTTTCCTTTTTGTGATGTCCCTTATTCCTCATGATTTAAAGATCCATATATTGGGAACACCCTCATCATCAGAAACTGGGGTCTTCAGAAAAAGTTTAGCATACATTACATAGCCAATCCTGGCAGTTAGAATTTGATACCAAATGGTCTGCTTCTAGAAATAACTGTCTGGTATTAAATACATTCTCAGTAAGTAATGGTCTGACCTGCTGATGTGGTATTCATATCTGAGTAGCCAGTCTAGCCATTCAATGAAGAGGTGTCTCTAATATGCAGATTTATATGTCAAAAAGGGGAGCTTAAGTGTTTTCCCTGTTCTCTATACTATAATCATATACCCATAAAAGTAATAACTTTATGTATTTACCCTTATAAGTGTCAATTTTAATAATGGGTAAGTCTGTTATGGTAGAATAGCAAGAATTCTTTGTAAGTCAAAGTGAATACCTGTGCCACTCCATTATAAGATAAAAAAATTTAAATGCTTTCAAAAATATTATTTTATGTATGTTTATGTACTTAGGGAGTGGCTACAATCATGTTCAGGAATGCAGGTGTCTGAGGAGACCAAAGTTATCCAATCCAAAGGAGCTAGAGTAACATAGTCATCAGATGTGGCTGCTGGGAAACAAACTCGGGCTCTCTGTATGAGCAGTGGATATTCCTAAGCCCTGAATCATCTCTACAGTCCTAATGTGAAAGCTTTTAGAAATATTTGCTGTTCCCTATATTGGTGGTAATAGGGAAAACCTTACGGATGGAATTTGAAACACTGTGATATCAATACTATTTTCAAGACAAACTAGTTGCTCGTAATTAGAATTGTCAAATTCATTATAAATGTGGCCTTCAAAGTAAATTTAGAATGTTGTTGGCAATCTACTAACCAGAGGGTTTTTCAAATTAGATGTCTTCGTTTCATAAAGCAGAGTGGTACAGCACAGCCAGGATGCTATTTCAAGTTCTCATTCAAACCACAAACTCAGAAAGCATATGAAGCCCTGCCATTTTCTCTCACATTGCTCTGTTCTCCACAGGCTGACTGGGAAGAGCCAGTGCTGGCACAGATCTTTATCACTACAGTGGTGACCACAGTGACAACGCCTGGCAATTCATGGCTACTGCAGACTAAAACCAGGGTCTGGCATGAAGTTTTGGCATGCTGAATTTCTGGTATCTCCCTATGTAATTCGGCATTTCATGTTTTGGAAGCAGCTAGTTCAAAGGGTAGTACAGGCAAGAAAGTGCATGTTTGTATTCTACAGGGGAAAAAATACATTGCTAAGAGATACCAAAAACACTTACTTCAATTCGATAAATAGGAAAATTGAAAAAACGTGGTACCATCTTATGGGTATTGAATCTGAAATATTTTATATATTCTTGTGATGGTGTTAGAAAGACAGCCTTTCTTCCATAGTGTTACCCCTACTCAGATTCAGGCAGCATTGGCCAGCTGTTAATGTAAAATCCTGTTTGTAAGCTTATACAAAGGCTTCTTCATGCTTCAACGCCTACCTTAGGGTTTTGTTGGAGACATTGAACAAACTGGTATTTGTTAGTACTCCTAAAGTAAGAGGTTAATGTTTGTTTGCTGTGGAGATGAGGATGCTGGAAGGTTCTTGAGAAAAAAATGTTCCCAGTGCATTAGGATCATACAATGTACTTACTTTTTTAGTCAAGAAATTTCCATTCTAGGGAAACTATAAAAGTAATATATCAATTCAAAGATTTATATATAATGACTATTTTAATTTGTAGGAATGCAGATGTTGATATAAACTAGATAGCCAACTTTTAAAATAAAAGGAATGAAAATTTTCTATTTCTACAAATGAACATTTTAATATGACCATTATAATGGGACTTGCTTCAATATTAAGACAGAAAAAGATGAAAGCTTTATTTACCTGCCTCTGATAACTAAAAACATAAAGCAAATGTATGAAGAAAGTTGCTTTTCAGACATTGGACAATAGACAATTCAGGATTATGATTCCTGAGAGACTAGAAACAAACTGAGTAAAAAATTACAGCTGTTCTGGATTGCTGCCTGGCTGCAATTTCCAGGCTACAGTGCACTGATAAAGAACCCAAAAGAACACTACAATTTTGCTGGATTGATCAGAAATGCAAAATGACTAAGATTTGTGCACCTGAGTACTGGAAATTGTAGGCCTGAGTATGTAGAGCTATCAAGATCTTCAGAAGGGTTCTTAGCTTTAGTACTGACCTGTACATGTCTGGAATGAAATGACCAGTGCCAAGGAGAAGTCAAACAGTATTTTAAACAAGCTTTCATACAACTTGGATTTTCAGAAGACAGAGCAGAAAGACTCACAATGTAGGAGGAATACAGTCAATAAAAGGCAGTACTATAGTAATGCTATCTTCTACATATAAAACCACAGTCTTAAAAATATGGAGGAGAAAGAAGACCCATGGAATCAACTAACCTAGGATCAAAGGGGCTCATAGAGACTAAACTGACAATGAGAGAGTCTGCATGGGTCTGTCCCTCTGCATATATGTTATGGTTGTGTAGCTTAGTCTTCATGTAAAACACCTAACATTGGAATTGGGGGCTATCCCTGATCCTTTTGCCTGCTTTTGGAGCATGGTCCAGCCTTAAGGGAGGTTCCTGGTCTATTGCAAATTGATATGCCATTTTTGGTTGAAATCTCCAGGAAGGCTGCCATTTACTGAAGGGAAATGGAGGATGGGGTGGAGGGGACAGAAGAAGTGGGGAGTGTTGAGGAATAAGTTTATGTATGCTGCCAAAAATGGATGCTCCGGTGTTGCAGAGGAAACTGGGTAACCTGAAATTCAGAGAATCATCAGGTCATACTTTGAAAACCTGTACTACACAAAATTCAAAAATTTAAAGGAAATGGTCAATTTTCTAGATAGATATCACTTACAAAAATTGCATCAATAACAGATAAGCAATTTAAATAGACCTATAAACTCTAATGAAATAGAAGCAGTCATCAAAAGTCTGCCAACCAAAAAAAGCCCAGGACCAGATTGTTTCAGTGCAGAATTCTACCACAAAGTCAAAGAGGAGCTAATACCAATCTCCTCAAAGTGTTCCACACAATAAAAGCAGAAGAATCATTGCCAAACTCTTTTTACGAGATGACAAGTGCTTTGGTACCCAACCCACACAGAGACAAAACTAAGAAAGAGAACTACAGAACAACATCCCTCATGAACACTGATGCAAGAATACTCAATAAAATACTGGCACATCAAATCCAAGAACACATCAGAAAAATCATCCACTATGATCAAGTAGACTTTATCTCAAGAATGCAGGACTGGTTCAACATAGGAAAAATCTGTCAGTGTAATACACCATATAAACAATTGGAAAGAAAACCCATATAATCATCTCACTAGATGCTGAAAAAGCCTTTGACAAAATCTAACACTCCTTCATGATAGAGGTCCTAGAAATATCAGGGATAATAGGGACATACCTAAACATAATAAAAGCAATATATAGTAAACCAACAGTCAACATCAAACTAAATGTAGAGAAACTCAATGTGATTACTCTAAAATCAGGAACAAGACAAGGTTGTCCATGCTCTCCATCTCTTCAATATGGTACTCTAGTTCTAGCTAGAGCAATTAAGACCACAAAAGGATATCAAGGGGATACAAATTGGAAAGGAAGAAGTCAAACTTTCACTATTTGCAGGCCATATGATAGTTTACATCAGTGACCCAAAAATTTTACTAAGGAACTCCTACAGATGAGTAACCTCTTCAGCAAAGTGGTGTGACACAAGATTAACTCAAAACTATCAATAGCCCTACTATATACAGACAATAAATGGACTGAGAAAGAAATCAGAGAAAGACCACCCTTTACAATAACCACAAACAGCATAAAATGTCGTGGGCTATCTATAACCAAATAAGTGAAAGACCTATATAACAAGAACTTTGAGTATTTAAAGAACATACCAGAAAATAAAAAAGATCTCCCCTGTTGTTGAATAGGAGGATCAACATAGTAAAAATTGCAATCTTGCTAAAAACAATCTACAGATTCAATGCAATCCCTCTCAAAATCAAAGAACAAATCATCACAGACCTCAAAAAACAATACTCAACTTTATATGGAAAAGCATAAGTCCCAGGATAACCAAAACAATCCTATACAATGAAGGAAATTCTGGAGGCATCACCATCCCTGACTTCAAGCTCTATTATAGACTATAGTCCTGAAAACAACTTGGTACTGGCACAAAAATAGACAGGTAGACCAATGGAATTGAATTGAAAACCCTGATATTAATGCACACACCTACAAACACCTGATTTTTGACAAAGAAGCTAAAATTATATAATGGGGGAAAGAAAACATCTTCAACCAATGGTGCTGGCATAACTGTATGCTGGCATGTAGAAGACTACAGAAAAATCCATATCTATTGCCATGCACAAAACTTAAGTCCAAATGGATCACAGACCTCAACATAAATTCAATCACACTGAACCTCTTAGAAAGTGGAAGGTACCCTTGAACAAATTGGTATAGGAGACCATTTCATGAACATAACACCAGAAGCACAGACAATTAATAAATGGGACCTCATGAAACTGAGAAGCTTCTGTAAGGCAAAGGCACAGTCAACAAGACATAACAACAGCCCACAGAATAGGAAAACATCTTCCTGAACCCCACATCTGACAGACGACTGATTTTCAAAATATACAAAGAACTCAAGAAGCTAGTCACCAAAACACCAAACAATCCAATAAAAAAGTTGGGTACAGAACTAAATAGAGAATTCTTAACAGAAGAATCCAAAATAGGTGAAAGACACTTAAGAAAGTGCTCAACACCCTTAGCCATCAAGGAAATGTACATCAAAACAACTCTGAGATACCATGTTGCTCCTGTCAGAATGGCTAAAATCAAAAACTCCAATGAGAGATTATGCTGGAGAGGATGTGAAAAAGGGGAACACTCCTCCACTGCTGGTGGGAAATCATACAGTCACTTTGGAAATGAGTATGATGGTTCCTTATGAAACTGGGAATCAGCCTACTACAAGACCTAGCAAATCCACTCTTAGGCATATACCCAAAGGATGCACATTCATACAACAAGGACATCTGTTCAACTATGTTCATAGCATCTTTCTTTGTAACAACCAGGATCTGGAAGCAACCTAGATGGCCCTCTATTGAAAATGGATAAAGAAAATGTGCTCCATTTGTACAATGGAATACTGCTCAATGAGAAAAAAATGGAATCTTGAAATTCACAGGCAAAATAGTTGGAACTAGAAGAAACCATCCTGAGTGAGGTAACCCAGTCACAAAAAGACAAACATGGTATGTACTCACTCATATATGGATTTTAGACATAGAACAAAGGATTACCAGCCTACAATCCACACCTCCAGAGAAGCAAGGAAACACAGAGAACACTAAAAGAGAAATACATGCCCCCCAGAAGGGGAAAAGAAAAAGATCTCCTGAGAAAATTGGGAGCATGGGGTGGGGGGGTTGTTAGGAGAAAGAGAAGGAAAGAAGAGGAGGGGAGAAGAGGAAGACATGAGGGTTCCAGGAATATTGAGTCAGGGGAAGAATAGAGGAGATAAAAAAGAGATACCTTAATAGAGGAAGCCATTACAGCTTTAAAGAGAAAACTGGCACTATGGAAATATCCAGAGATCTACTAGTGATGGGGAAGTCCTATGTATATGTCAATAAAGCATCGTTGGCCAATAGGGAAGCAAGATGGTGGGACTAGGAGTCGAGGAGGATGCTGCAAAAGAGAGGCAGAGTCAGAGACATGATGTAACCACCATAGGAGTAAGATGTCCGGACCTTTTCCCCAGTAAGAGAAATACATAGATTAACAATTATGGATTAAATACTTAAGTCAGAGATAGCCAATAAGAAACCAAGAGAACAGCCAACAGCTTCATAATTAATATAGCTTCCTGTGTGTTCATTTGGGACTGATGCGGCTCTCGAACCAGGCTGGCGGGAAGACAACACTCTACATACTAGGATGACCCCAACTAAGAATCTAAGCAATAGAGAGTCTATCTTAAATGCCTGTCCTCTATACTGATATTGATGGCTACCTTATATGCCATCATAGAGCCTTCGTCCAGTAGCTGATGGAAACAGAAGCAGAGACCCACAGCTAAGCACTGAGCCGAATTCCTGAAATCCAGTTGCAGAGTGGGAGGAGTGATGAGCAAAGGGGTCAAGACCATGCTGGAGAAATTCACAGAAACTGACCTGAACAACAGGGAGTAAGCACATTGACCCTAGACTTTCAGTTTGGAAACCAGCATAGGACAGAACCAGGCCCCATGCATGTGGGTGTCAGTTAGGAGGCCTGGACAGTCTATGGGGCCCCTGGTAATGGAACAGCATTAATACCTAGTGTACGAATGGACATTGCGAGCCCATTTTCCAAAGAGGGATACTCTCTCAGCCTAAACACATGGGGGAGTACCTAGGCCCTGCTCCAAATGATGTGACAGACTTTGATGATCCCCCATAGAAGGCCTCACCCTTTCTATGGAGCAGAAGAGGGATGGGATGGGGATCAATAGAGGGCATGGGGAAATGGGAGTGAGTGGGAACTGGGATTGATACACAAAATGAGATTGTTTCTAATTTAAACTTTAAAAGGTGTGCAGTAAGAGAGCTGTCCCTATCCCTCACTATGTGCAACACCCAGAAGAATGTCCCCTCTAGCTCGACTGAGCAGCACAATAGAGATGGGCCTAATGATGTAGGCATGGGAGAGCTTCACTTGAGGGTATGAAAGCAGGAGAAATGGACCCACCCCCAGTTCATTGCTGCAAGAGGTGAATTAACTGGGGCAATTCTGGAGAGCTCACTGTGGTGGTAAGGATAGGGGAGAAATCACTGTCGGACCAACCCTACAGCTGCCCAGGCCCAGAACCAGGTTTAAGGCTTGATCCACCCCAGCATCCACATGCTGGAGCCCACGAAGTGTCCTAACCCCCAGCCCTGAAGTTGCGGCATCTCTACACACAGGGTAACAACAGGATAGTCGAGAAGAATCCTAGTGAGGGCCCAGCATCGGTAGTGTAGGAGAAACCAGAGGCCTTGAACCAGACCAATGACTGTTTGCAATGCACACTTGCAAGTAAAAATGTGTTACAAAGTGCTTTACTGCATGGTTTACCATGTCACACTGGGCAGCCTCCATGACAAGATTTTTAAATTTTTCACTTTTTTTCCTTTTCTCTCTTAAATTTTACTTCGTTTTGAGGGAGGAGGGATGGAGGAGCAGATTGTGGATGTGAAGGGATGAGGAAATGAATGGGATCAAGGTACATGATGCAAAAGATGCAGAGAATAAATAAAAAAGCTTGAAAATGACATTTACTCTACTTCTAAACTTAGAATTAAGAATATTTTCATTTTAGTATTTCCGGTAATTTTCATACTATCAATGCTCACATTGTCCATTTCCTTTCATTAATAACAAATGAGCAACAATAAATGAACAATAGCAAATAAACAACAAAAAGTAAATGACGACAGTTTTAAACTACCTACCTCACACAATGGAGTGGTAGTACTCTATAGACACACACACGTGGAAGCAAGAGCATCCCTTTCCCAAACTGCAACCAGGCTTGATTTCACACGGCCATCCAGAATCCCAGAACAATAGCATGAGGTTATTAGGATGGCTAAGGGGTCCGTGTCTTTGCTTACATGTATATTATTAGGTCCTGTCCTTACCAGCCCATTCCATCACCGTCATTGAGATGTGTATGCATGTATGGGAAGTATTTTCCTCTCTCTCTTTCTCTCTCTCTCTCTCTCTCTCTCTCTCTCTCGTGTGTGTGTGTGTGTGTGTGTGTGTGTGTGTGTGCGTGTGTTCACCAGTCACAAGGTGTCTGCTGTTTCCTAACCCCTATGTTTTCTTGGTATTGTCAAGCTCATTTCAATGTATGTTCCTTGTAAACTCAAAATCCTTTAAGGTCAAACATCAGACAGCCTCAGTTACCTATCATTTCCTGTGATTCTGAAAATTCTACATAGAATGTATTGGTGTGATTTTCCTGGAGCTGGAGACTAATCTTACCCCCTTGGAAAGGGGCTGTAATTAGTAACATGCTCCTTACAAATCAAACGTGGCACTTGTGGTGAGACAGGGTCTTAAAAACGGGTTAAGTGCTCTTTGTTACTGTAGCTTTTCCCTTGGATCCCTTCTTTTAGGACAGTTACCCCTGACTAGTGGTGACACTCAAGCAGTCCTGTGGAAAGGCTCCCATGGAGAGGACCTGAAAAAGGCTTTCTGTCACAGCCAGCAGGAAGCATGGGCTTCAGGGTATGAGCCATGTAAATGAGTGTATCTTCTAACAGACCTTTTTAAGTGGCTGTTCTGGTTCCAGGCAGCCCTCAAATGATTGCAGTGGTTAGCCAGATAAGCTGCTCCTGAATCCCCCAAATCCAAAATATACAAAAGTGAATAATTGATTTCCAAAAGCAAATTTTGCAGGCTTTTACTAATAAGCAACACTTCCTTAATTAAGGAGAACGTTATTCTAAGATTCCTTCTGAGAACATGCTTTAGGACACCTGAGCATAGAAATATACCCAAGACTGCCCTTTCAGCGGGGAATTAGTATTTGGAAACATACCTCAGAATAAACTTTTAGAAAAGAAAGTTGTCTGTATTTAGCTACTCATTTCAAAAACCATTATCTTAAGGTAATAGTCAACCATGGGAGTGGATCAAAATTTGGAAGCAATTATCTCTGTTATGTTACAGCTAGACTCCAGCTGCATATAAAATGCTTTAGTACAGAATTTTAGAAATCTCCAAGAATCATGAGAGATGGTCTCTAATACATGGATTTCAACTTCCTGGATCACCACTGTTAGGGACATTTATGTTGGGTATGGTTAACTCTCCATACCCTTGTCAGAATTTGGTTTCTGTTTTCTTAGGAATGTGACCCAAGACAAAGACCACTAGAAAAGTAACCTCTGTATTTTCCTACTGTGGTTGAGACAAAGGTCTTATTATGTACTCCACAGTGGCTCTAACCTTAGTTCTCTAGAATCAGCCTCCTGCTTTCTGAAGTTGCAGAAGTATGCTACTCTACCAGCTATCGTTTGGCACACTGAAGATTTTGACTTATTTGCTTTGTTGCTTTTATTACTTACTTTTCTTGTGACTCTGACAAAGTATCCAATGAAAACAGCCTAAGGAAGGAGGATTTGTTGTGAATCACAACAGGGGAAAGTCACAATGGTAGGAATAGGTCTTACACTGGTGGCAGGAATGTGAGGTTGTTAGTCACACGTATCTGTAGTCAGAAAGTCAAGAAAGGTAAATAACCATACTCCAACTGATCTCTTCTTATTTAGTCCTGGACTATACTCTTTAATGCCACCCGTAGTTAGGGATGATCTTCCCATTTCAGTTAAACCACCCCGGGGTTGTCCTCACAGACAGTTCTTAGAGTTTGCCTCCTAGATTATTAAACCCAATTAGCTGACAACCAAGATTAACCACCACAGATCTCCCCCTTGTCAATTTGACACCCAATGGATCACTTTTTAACCAGACCAGATTGAGCCAAACTCTAATCTATTGCAATAGAACAAATACCAAAACCTGCAACCTAGGGACTCTTGATGGCATAATATGGGTTGCAGTAATCTTAAACATCTCCAATCCTCCAGTTGTGTGTACCTATATTATTTCTCTGAGGCTGACTCCATTCCATGATTGCATCTAAAATTTGTGGATCTCCCATGGACCTGGCATCTCTGACATCTTTGGCTCCTCTTCATCTTTACAGCTTCATGAAAAGATTGCTCAGGACATCCTAGCAGGAAATCTCTTTCTACCACACTTAGGTTAATTTCAGCAGTTTTCTAGGAACTTGGTGCAAGACTCTGTAATCCTAGACACTTGGATTTGTGTGTTTGCAAAACCAGCTTCAATGCCACCAATTATACTGTCAGCTCAAGAGACAGTCCTGCCTCCTTCTGTCAAAACTAGTAGTGCCCATTGCGTACATTGCCAAAGCTATTGCTCACATAGTTGTTTTGGAACAAGGAACCCACTCAGAAGCATTCTCAACTAAAGCTCACTCATTTCTCATGAACTTGATTTTTCACAAACTGAAGTCCCAAAAGAGTGGGGCCTTGTCATCAGCGCGTCTTTCTATTATCCAATTGAAACATGTGCGTCTATTTAATAGCACTAATCTTTTTAACAGTTACAACTGTTTCCTCCCCATCTGCTTTGTCTGCACCGTTACATTCTCTTACACTGCTTTCCTAATTGTGCTGCATATTTTTCATTTCTTCTTACTTTGAATTCTCATTATACTAATTTAAACCTCAATAAGCGCAGTCAGCAACAAAACCAACCTAACCTGTACACGGTCCTGGCTGGAAATGTGCTGTGTCAAACAAATTTGTCCATTCATCAGCACTCAGGTTTTTAGTACATGGGGAGAGTTCTGCCAGATTCTTCTCCAGAGTGCAACATGTATGGTTTCTAGCAAGTTCTTGCCGGAGTCCTTGTTCCACTCTGAAATCCCTGAGTGCTCACTAGGTCTCCATTATTTCTTGGCATTTTAGCCTTCCAATCTACCAGAATGGCACAATAAGCACTTCTTATAGTCCTCTTGTTCTTTTTACCCCATAATTCCAAACCTTTCCACATCCCTCCACAGATCATTTCCAAAAGCCCATGTAGGATTTGTTACAGCCTCAACCTTTGTTATCAGTTTTCTTTATTGGTTACTTTTCTAAATATTATTAAAAACAATTGAAGGAAGGAGGGATGGCTTCTGGTTTAGAGTTTGAGGGTATAGACTATCTGGGTATGGAAAAAATGGTAGTAAGAATAGCTCTCTCTACAGAAGCAGAATGTATTCCCAGTAGTTGTATTACATTCATGGCAAGAAGTAGAGAAACTTGAATGTTACTATGCCATCCACAATTTCATCTTCACTAAATCTAAGACCTCTGTCTGTGAAATGAAGTCAGGTACCCTCAGTGGAGGCACAGGTGACATGTGTTTCACATAATTTCAGAACATTGGATGTCACATAATATTAACTCATTTTAATGTTTACCTGAAGATACCTTTAAAGGAAACCCTGGGAAACTGTTCCCATCCTGTTTTTGAACATTAGGCTTTCTGTCTAAAGAATTTATTTATGTTGGGGAGTCAGAAAAGTAACTCTGAACAAAAGGATACATTGATCAAAGATGAGCAGCATCAATTTTACAAACAAAAGACAATTAGATTTGTCATTTACAGAGTAATATGTAAAAATTGCAGGAGAGTAAGAATAGTCTCTCATTTTACTGTATCAAACTAATTGTGTTTCCTATAGCTGGAGGTTTCTTTCTAGGCTCGTCCTGCAGCAATTTGCCCCAAATAAACATAAGGATGCTGTATTAATTATAAATCTGTTGGCCAATGGCTAGGGCTCCTTACTGACTATGTCTCTCTTAATTACTAACCCATAACTATTAATCTATGTGTTTCTACATGGCCTTATCTACCAGAGAATGCCCAGCATCCTATCTTTCCAATCTCCATGGTATCTTCCCATGGCCTCTCTTCTGGGCAGTCTCTTGTTCCTTCCTTCCTCTCCTCAGAAATCTCCTCATCTCATAGCCTTGTCTATACTTCCTGTCTGGCTATTGGACAATCAGTGTTTTATTCATCAACCAATAAGATAAACATATATGCAGAAGATGGTTTCCCCCATCACCTTCCTGGTATTACAAATATTTCAAAAAAAAGGCACAATAGGGTAATCTCTAACAATAAGGATCTTAAGAATAGAGTGCATGTGAAATGCTTATGTTGGATCAATGGCCATACTACAAAGAATTAAGCAAACATTAAAACATCTCATATGATCACTGTGTGGAACCACAAAGCATCAGGAAACAGCACATTGACCTGTCTGTTCCCCTGTAGATTCAAAACAGGATTGTCAAAATACCCATAGCTTACTTTCAAAATAAAGCAGAATCGACCCTTCCTAATTTACTATCCAAGATTAAGAAATGTGTTCCTGCATTCCTCCACTGCTGGTGGGAGTGCCAACTTGTACAGCCACTATGGAAATCAGTGTGGAAAATGGGACTCAGTCTACCACAAGACCCAGCAATTTCACTCTTAGGCATATACCTAAAAGACATCCATTCACCCAACAAGGAGGTCTGTTCCACTATGTTCATTGCAGCATTATATGTAATAGCTAGATCCTGGAAGCAACCTAGATGCCCCACAACTGAAAAGTGGATAGAGAAAATGTGGTACATTTACACAATGAAGTACTACTCAGCTGAACAAAACAATGGAATCTTGAAATTTGCAGGCAAATGGATGGCACTAGAGCAGATTGGGAACATCAGGTGAGAGAAGAGGGAGCCAGGAAAAAGAGAGGGGGATAAGAGGACATGAGAATAACATATGGGGGAGCAGGAAGGTTGAGTCGAGGTAAGAATAGACGAGAGCAGGATGAGAGATACCATAACAGATTGAGTCATTATAGGCTTGAGGAGAGAGCTGACACTAGTGAGATCTCCAGAGAGCTACAAGGATAACACCAACTTTCAAACTAATCAATAGTAGAGAGACTACATTAATTGCTCCTCCTTGATGGTAAGGTTGATGACTACCTTATATGCCATCCTAGAACCTTCATCCAGTGAATGATGGAAGCTTCAAGCCCTCCCTCCTCACTGGTCAGTTGTCAGTGTATATTTCATAATAATTTCACCTTTGGTATACAGAATAAAGAAAGTGTAGTGCTATTTAATAGTGACCATGCACAGCAAGTAGGAAAAATAACCCTACCATACAATTCTTTCTTTTGCTTGTGTAAACATTTAAAGTTTCACTTCTCAACAAAGGTTTAGCATTTGAAGAACACTCAACAAAAAGAAAAAGGAGAAGCTTTATCGACAATTTAGAGGTTAGAAAGGGGAGTAATAAATGGCTGAATTTGACCCTTGACTCTCCCACACTCACAGCTTTGTGCTCTGCTCTTCAAGTGGTAAAGGACTTCTGAACCTAGTATCATAATTCAAAATGGAGGCTAACATCCCAAGACGATGAGAAGGTTCTTCAGTGACTTACAGTAGTGTGCAATCATGTTCTTTTCCTCCTAGAGGACTTTTGAGCAGTTATATTTATTTCTTATTGAGGTAAAATATAACTCATCATGCAGCAGATGTTAAATCATCCCTATTAGACATTTTCTTTCACATCAGAATTTTAACACTGTGTTTAAACTAGATGGGAGAAAAACCCTTTTTGTTTCTCCTTAAAAATGGAAGGGAGAGAAAAAAAAGCAAACACACAAGCAGGTGCTTCCAGATTCTTGCTGCTGTAACAACTTGATCCCACTTCCATCATTAAATGATTTTTTGATAGTGCTAATGTGTCGTGTTTGTGTTGACAGTAAGGGATTCATTTACTTTGCTCAGTTACTTCATGCTGACAAAATTCTCCTATTTGAAAATAGATCATTGTCTGCCTTATTAAAGGAAAGCAAAGGCATCCTATAAACCCCCATCCAAACCATCAAGCAAATGGCTCCCTGAAGAACTCTTGGAAGTATAATATTGTACTTTTGCAGACTCCTAATGATATTTCTAAAGGATCTTTTGTTTCCATAAAATTTAAATAGGTTTTATATTCTTCAAACAGGATAATCGGTCACACACACCCTATTTCAAAAGTCCAATTTCAGCACTGCTTATGAAAACACCATCAAACCACATCGGGATAAAATGTCCCTTTCATCTGCTGTTTAATCTCTGATCCCGCACACCTCTGGAAAGCAGAAAAGTCAATGGGAAGTGAGAGAAGCTGGAATCAAAGCCTCTTGCTTCCTAGCAACAACAGTCAGGAGAAATAGACTCATTTGTCAAGTGGCTCCAACGCAGGAAATCAGAGAACCCCGGGGAATGACAACAGCACACTCAAGGAGCAGAAGGTAGGTTAACATTTACCTTCCCAATGTGAAATATTTAATGTTCTTTCTAAACAGAGTGCCCTGAGATGCAAGGGAATGAAAGTAATCACAGTGGCCCAGGGAAGAGAACTCCTTCTCACACCTCTGTGAACAAAAGCCACTTTGTAAACATGTATCAGTGTGTGTATGCCTAGTTCATCACAGCTTATTCATTTATTTTTTAAAAATCATAGAAATTAACTATTGAGGAAAACTGAAATGAACCAGAGACAATCTGTATAACCACCAATAGAACTTTCTGATTAGTTTTTATAATATTACCTCCATTTTTGCACAGTTTCTTCCTCACAACAGAAACTCGTGGCCAATAGCAGCAGAGAGAGGATTGAGCCCCCCCTACAGGGGCAGCTTTCTGGGCATCAGACTCATGGAAGTCTTTAAGAGTGTGTTAAATGCAAACATCTGAACCACACTCCCAGAAAGTCTGATAGACTCTGCATGTTCAATAAGAAAGCTACTAATTTAATAGATGTTGTGGGAATTCATTCAACCAGTAGCTTTTGGGGTGTCAGCCCCTTCTGGGAGTGGTCTGAGGTACTGTTTGTGGACTAATAAGCAAGGAGGAAGTATGTGCTCACTCTCTTGTGTGGTGGTCAGGAGCTGATCCCAGCTTCCAATGCCCCTGTGCAGAAGACTGGTGCAGCTCTCTATCCTATGGACATTTGTGAGCTCTCCCCAAATAAGTGAAATATTTGCTATTTGTTTATTTAGGGCTCTTGTGGATTCTCATACTCTTCATTTTAAACAGACTTATAGATGTCACCAATGTAGGAGCTGCGTGCTCTAGAAGGTGTCTTATCTGTTTGGGACAGTTTTGTCTGGTGTAGCCATTCAATCACTCTGTGCCACAGAAAGCTAGACAGCTGGATGAGGGAGTCTCCAATGGTTTTGCACCATTTTGATATATAATGGCAGATAGTGTAAATCATAATATTCTTTAATATCTGCTGATTAAGCCACTTTTACCAGTATTCTTCTGTTGTGCACTGACTCTTACGTTTCATGCTTGAGGAGTTATGCACAGGAAATATGAAGTACCAGACTCCCCAAGTTCTCATTCTTCCAACTTCATACCTTTTTCTGCATGGTACTTTCTCATTCCTCATCCCAATTCCTTTTGTGCATTTGATTGGTAGATGTTTCCAAGCTGTGCAATATAAGGTTTGTATAGGAGATTTGAACAAGGTGATTCATTTAAGGGGTTCAATAGGAAAAGCCTTGATGATGACTTTAACGCTGATTGTATTGATGAGGATGCTGGGGTTATGCAGTGATGAGGGGATTTAATACTTTGTATTCTAACAATTATATCTGTTGTTCAGACTACATAATAGACTATAGAAGAGCATTATAGGAATTCCTTTTCATTTCCATACTTCCATCCTCCAGAAAAGCTTCTAGGTTAGAATATGGCCTTAAATGTTTCTGAAAGAATGGTAAGAATCTGTAGAAGTCATTAACATAGCAAATATCCTATCTATGTCTTACTATGTATCTTTTGAAGTATCCCTTTTTTGGCATCTCAGAGTTTTGAACCCAAAAGAGGGCAAATGAGATGGCTCAGCAATAAAGGCACCGTTGTCTACCCTGACTACCTAAGTTTGATCTCCAGAAGATACATAGAAGAAAGAGAATTAATTTCTCCAAATTTTACTCTGATCACCACACATAGCATGTGTGTATCCACATCCATACACACAAAATTAATTAATTAATAAACTAATTATTTATTTCTATCATTTTGAATGGCAATTGGTCAGAAAAATAATTTCCTCATTGCCTGTTTGAAATGACTGTGAGCATGTTTATGTCAATTGAAGGTAACTAGTAGTTTGGAGGAATATCAGTTGGGTGTTCTATCAAAGAAAAGCTTGCCTTTCATTTGCAAAGAACATATCGAGTCTCTGTCTCACCCTTCAACTCCAGGCCACTGTCTTAGGAATTCCCTGCCTAATGGTCGAATATAAAGGATTCTCATGTTGGCTTTACATCACAAGCTCTTGTCTAATATGAGTCTGTCCAGATTCCATTAGGCTGGCTGAGACTTCTGATCTGCATCTTACCATGAGTCTCTTCCTCCAAATATTGTTTTCCTCTCTTACCTGTCAACATTCTCCCCTTACATATTGAACTTCATCTCACTGTCTCCTATGAGAAGACTCAGGTGGCATAAAAACATGAAAATGCAAATTGATGCTTTTTTTCTCTCTCAGTAGGAAACTAAATTAAGCATTGAATCAAGCTGAAGTCTAGCTACACAAATAAACAAAGGAAACCCCAAATCTGAAAAGCATATAAACAAGCCCTGCAGAGCACTATTGCTCCCTATTGATCTGAGGGTAGGCACAGAGAGGGATAATTGTGTCTCCCACGTGCCGCTGAGACACCCTTGCTCTATCCTTGGGTATGCTACTGTCAGTGCTTGCATGTGAATTTCATTGCTTGGTTATTGCCCATGTTCCTAATGTATAAAAGCTCTAAGACTAATATGCAGAAGCCACTCTTCATCCTGTTTGTGCTAAGAGAAGCACCATAGCCTCTGTGGTTATGCAAAAACCATCCTACTTAACAACTGTGAGTATACAGACAAAGCTAAGATTTCTTGATTTTTTTCTCCTCTTTAAAAAAATGCTAAAGTTTACCAACAAAAGAAATAGAAGTTTATTTAAACATCTAGAATAAATTATGAGGAAGGACTGTATTAAATCAATTATTCCTAGATTCTTTCTGCACTTCAAATCATGTTGATACCAACATCAAAGCTATGGGCTCAATACCTTGACAAAGAGTTCCTATTACTTTGAGAATTGAAAATAAGGCATTTGTTCTATCATTCTTCAATCATTATCAATATTTTGGTATTAGACATGGATGTATCCTAGAATTATATTTTTCTGCATTAGCTTTTTTCACTCATAGCAGTTTGTTTTATTTATTACTATTCTGCAAATAAAATGACTTGGGATGTGTTTCAGAGAGAAGTGGCCTCAGCAATTTTGCTGGTTAGTTTTATGTCAACTTAACACAAGCTAGAGTTATCTGGGAGGAAGAAAACACAGTTGAGAAAAAATACCTCCATAAGATTGGGCTATAGGCAAGTCTGTAGAACATTTTCTTGCTTAGTGAGTGAGCTCCCAGACCATAATGGTTAATGACATTCCTGGGCTGGTGGACCTAGGTTATATAAAAAATAACAGGTCTGTACCACCTGGGACCATGTTGGTGTCCAAGGGCAATGCTGCCACTGGGACCATGCTGATCTGGATGATCTTTTCTGCCACCTGAAGGCAATGGTGACATCTAGGCCTAGGCAGCTTCTGAGGACTATGTCTGGGTCCATGATCCTACCACAGAAGTCATCTGTGTTGAACTCTAAGACCTGTGTTGCCACAAAAGACCACATAAAAGCCTGAGGTCTGAGCCACAACCTGTAGCCTTGTTGATATCCAGGGACCATGCCACCACCAGAGTCACGTTGATCTAAATGGCATGTGCTGCTCCCGGGAGCAATGGTATTGTCCAGGCCAAGCTGTTGCTCAGGGCCATGTCTGAGTTCATAGTCTTGCTGCAGCTGGGGTCTGTGTTGATTTCTATTGCCCATGTTACCCCAGAGGACCATAGGAACCATTTGTGATGAAATCAGAGGGTCATACTTAGCCAGCTGAGCCCTTCACTGGCCCTGGTAAGGCTGGCCTTTCCCTTTGTTTGACACCACAGCAAGGGAGCTTGTCCCAGCTCTCATTGGAGATCTAGACCCCACTCTTGGAAGAGACGGCCCCATCCCTCACAGTGGGCAAGGGAGAACTGACCTTCATGGAATGAGTGTAGGGGAGCTGGCTCTGCCCCTCACCTGAAGGGGTCTATACAGTGGCCTAGACTGACCACCTCAACGACAACCCAGCCCACATCCAGGGTCTTGGGTTGTTCCACACTGATATCTACCCAACTTACGAAGGAACTGTTAGAGCTCATGAAGGGCCTGCTCCTTTCTGTGGAATGATACCCACAGGATCTCTATGACTCAGGATATCTGAGAGGAGTTTCAGTGAGAGGCCAGTGAGGATGGTATACCTCATGAAGGGCCTGGTCCTTCCTGTGGAATGATACCAACAGGATCTCTATGTCACAGGATATCTGAGAGGAGTTTCAGTGAGAGGCTAGTGAGGATGGTTTACCGGAAACCAGAGGTCTTGAAACAGACCAATGATTCATTGCAATGAACATTTACAAATAAAGCTGATTGGACAAAAGGGTATGTGTTTTTGTTTTGTTTTGTTTTGTTTTGTTTGAGGTTGGTTTTATCTTTTTAAATTTTCATTTGGGGAAGATGCTTCAAGGGTTAAGGGTGAATATGGAGGGTCTTAAAATGTAGAAGAATAGGGGTGCATGAGGTGAAATTCCTATAGAATCAATAAAGAAATTATACTTAAAAAAACTTTAAAAATGAAGAAAACAGACTAAGCAAGCCACGAGAAGCAAGCCAGCAAGCAGTACTCCTATATGGCTTCTGTTTCAGCTCCTGTCTCCAAATTTCTGCCCTGTTTGAGATTTTGTCCTTAATGCCTTTGATGATGATCAAGTAGAATAGGGGGAAGAGGGAATCATAGGTTAGAAGACAGATCAGGCGCCAGAGTTACCTCTAGTGATCTAAAGGGATAACACCAATTGGCAAGCTAAGTAATAGTGGAGAGACCACCTCGAATGCCCATTCCTGATAATGAACTTGATGTCTATAACCATCTGGGAGCCTTCATCCAGTGACTGATGGAAGCAGAGACAAACACACAATTAAACACTGAATTGAACCCAAGGAACCCAGTGGCAGAGAGAGAGGAGTGATGAGCAAATTGGCAAAGAATGGGCTGGCAAAACCAGCAGAGACAGCTGATCTGAACAGGGGAGAGCTCTTGGACCCCAGACTGACAGTGGGGAGGCTAACATGGGACTGATCTGGACCCCCCCAAATGTGAGTGTCAGTGAGAAGGCCTGGGCAACCTATGGGGCCTTGAGCAGTGGATCAGTGTCTATCCCTGGAATACAAACAGTCATCGTGTGCCCATAGCACAAAGAGGGATGCTCTCTCAGCCTGGACTCTTAAGGGAATGCCTGGACCCTACCCAGAGTGAAATGACAGACTCTAGATATCCCCTATGTGGAAGGAATTGGCAATAGGGTGGGAGGCTGGGGGGAAGGGGAGTGCGGGAGGAGGGGAGGGAGAGGGAACTGGGATTGACATGTAAAACAAGCTATTTAAAATTAAAATAAAAATGATATTAAAAAAAAGATAAACCAAACAAACCCTTTCCTCCCCAGGTTGCCTTTGGTCATAGAGTTTCATCATAGCAAGATGATTTCTTGACAGAAATACAATATTTTAATGTTGGTTTTTTTCAAAGCTGATTTCTAAATTCATGCATTTGACTGGGGAAACCTTGTCTATTTCATTTTCCAACACACAAAAAAATTTACTGCAAGGAATAAGTAAACTGATATGGGATAGTGATCTGTTCATTGTAAAGATTTGACACCCATATTATTTTAATAAAATGCTGATTGGCCACTAGTAAGGCAGGAAGTATAGGCAGAATGACCAGATGAGGAAAATTCTGGGAAAAAAGAGGCAGAGATGGAGTCACAAGCCAGATGCCAAGGAAACAAGATGAGAATGTCTTACTGAAAAAAGGACCAAGCCATGTGGCTAAACATAGATACGAATCATTGGTTAATTTAAGTTGCAAGAGCTAGTTAGTAATAAGATTGAAAAATAGGCCAAACAGTTTATAATTAACACGAGCCCCAGTGTGCTTATTTGGGACTGAACAACTGCAGAACAGGGCAGGACAGAAACTTTAGTCAACAGAAAACAAATCCAGTGTATATTTTCAGTGACGCTAAAAAAGTAGAGGAATAACAATACTAAAAAAGTTTCTAATACACCAGCCAGCTATTGTGCAACAATAGTATCCTCACTCTCAAAGAGTAATATTTTAAACAAGATCATTTCACCCCATAAATTTACTTTCTTTTAGTTTATTATAGAAGAGATAGAGAGGTTGTAAGTACAAGTGCAGGAGTGGTGCATGCAAATGAACATGTGTGCGGTAGAGGGGTCATGTGAGTACATACACATATATGTAGGTAGAGGGGTCGTGTGCAATGTGTGCAGGTAAAGGGATCATGTGTACAGGTACATGTGTGCAGATAAAGGGGTTGTGTGTACAAATATATATGTGTGCTGATTTACATGTAGGCCTAAGGAATTGATTTTCAGGAGCATCCCTCCTTAGATTTTTATGTCAAGGTCTTTCACTGGCCTGGAGTTTGTTAGATATGGAGGATGACTGGGCAGAAACCCCAGGGATTTGCATATTCCTTCTGCTCAGTGTTATAACTGAAGGCAAATGTGACCATACCCAACATTTTATTGGGTCCTGGGTCTTGAACTAAGGTCCTCATCTTGTACAGAAAGCACTTTACTGACTGAACAGTCCCCCAAAGTTATTCTGTGTCAACTGAAAACAATTAGAAGCCATTTATTCAGCCCTGGTAGTTTAGCTGTTTTGTGCATCCTTACTTAAGCAACTGGGAAAGGGGTTTGCAAAAGCTGACCGGTTCCTTCCCATAAAGAGGACTTGAGCTGAGATAGGAGAGTTGACAACGCCCTGAAGTACGTGCTCTGTCACTTTCCAGAAAACTGGCACTGTGTGAGATCAGAAAGGAGCAGAAGGTTCCAGGAGAACAAATGTATCTGGAGGTTGATATGGAGATGACAACCTGTTATTCCCGCGATAAGCAGTCCAGATCCAAGGGGACCATGAGGAGTCTGTCTTTGCTGTCACTTATGACCAGAGACAGGGAAAGGTTATGTTCAGCTTTTCAGTCTAAGTCTTTGAGCTAAAATCACTTCGAGTATCTCAGAATAAAAGTTCAACACCATTCACCCCATTTGGTAATTCCACAAGCTGTCATATTCACCTACTACAAATACATTCCATAAATACCCCATGTGCGGGCCCAGTCTGCCTCATGTCGTCACAGGCAGTATCTACTTTGACATGGCAGAAATGTTCCCATAAAAATTAAGTGTCCTATAAGAACCAGGGTCAGCTTTGCTGTTTATATAGGTATGATGCAAGGGCTAGTTACCATGGCTTTCTTTAGAAAAAAACAAAATCTATCCACTCTTTTCTTAGCTTTCTTAGGATGATACCTTTGGATGATTTTTACTCTTGGACAGATTCCTTGTACATTACACTGTAACTAAAGACACAAAGATCAGTGCAGCAATCTTAACACTTTGAAGGAATTACAGCTCTCCTTGAAAATATGGCAAAAATCTACAGACACTCCAAAAATGTGCATGACACATTTGTGAAAATGTTTGTCTATGGTTTTGAGAAGTCCACAGACTTCTGTGCACCATCCAAAACCCAGTTGACCTCATCTGAAGAGTCCTGCACAAGACTGTGGAAATAAATGATCTTACATTATGACATTAGATTAATTCAGTCAAAGGCAGAAGGATAGCATATGGAAGCAGCCAAAAGTACCCTGAAGGCAGAGCTACACGTTCAAGCTTCATAAATGATTAATGTTTAGACATTATGTATCCTGGGAGAGATAGGCTCCAATTATTCTCAGACACAAAAGGACAGAAACAAATTCAAAACCATGGGTCTCACAACTGCTTCCAGAATCAACTCCTGCCAGCCTGAAAACAGTATTTCCTCACTTGGAAAGGCAGAATCGAATAATCTGTGAATATGAGCCATCCTGGCACCTGCCTACTCTCTCGACCCACCAGAGGCAGAGGCAGGAAAGTCATGGGTCAAGATCAGATATGGCTACATAGCTGGTTCCAGATCAGATTGAGTCTGAAGAGAAAGTCCCGTCTGTAAATTAATCAATGACTAGTTAAATCAATCACACTACTAAGGAAATGAATGCTACAAGAGAATTTCTTCAAAATAATAGAAGTTCAGAAGTACCGGCAGAGTCATAAGTGAGTCATTTCTGAATCTGTAGAATGGGCACACTAAAAAATGTACCCTAGTTTCTCCATTTTTGTGCTTGTGTGAAATTTCGGTAATTGAGTGTGTTACAATAAGAGAAAGAGAATCCCATGTTTATTCCAAAGAAAAAGATTGTCCAAGTGACATAAAGGACCCTACACCATCTTATTTTCAAGCATTCTACCATGAAAGGAATTTTATGTCTTGGTTAACTTGCTTCTCCATGATCTAAGATGCCTTGTCTCCCTTTACAAGTTTTTCTCCCTGACTTTCATTCATTCAAAGCTGTGAAAAATAGTTTTAGGTACATTGGTTTTTGGTAAAAAGCAGCATGTGGTCCCATCAGTCCCAGGGTTTCTCTCTCCTTCTACCATGAGGCTGTCTGAGAAATGGGGTAGGATGCCACCAATCCTCCAGAAACACAACAAGGAACTATCTTCCCTTTGGTACCACTTCCCAAAACTGCTTATTGCCCTCCTGGATCCAGCCAAAGGGGCACTAAACAGTATCAACACCTGCTGCTTTCAGAGTGCATGGCATCTCACTCAACTCTGACCTGTGCAGTCCAGACAGGAAGATTTCAAACAACAAATTAAACAATTAAAAGCAACAGTGATACCTGTCATAGTTTTAAGAGGAATTTGTTTCAGATTGTGTTTGGAATAGTCACACCAGCTGTGTCTGAGGACACCGACCTCAATCTTCCTGCCCAGTCCTCCTTCAGAACTGTTCTGCTCCAGTCGTTTCTTGCATATGGGGTGCCATGATAACTGGCATTGGAAACAGAGATCCATTGCTAGCTAAGGAAAGGGGTAGCAGTGGCTGCTTTCAATTCACACATTAAAGGTAAAAGATGGGAAGTGTGTCCAACTAAATACAATGACATGAAGAAAATCACCTCTGAAATCATGAGCTTTTCCAGGGGAAAGTATAATGTAGTTGAGATATATATACATATATATATATTATACATTATATGCAATATGTAACTATATACATATACATATACATATACATATACATATATATATATATGTTCTTGCTGTATATCTCCATGAGGAATTTTTAAGGGTTAGAGTTTCTTGGAAGAGGCAAAAACCATACAAATATTGGGAGTATTCAGAGACCAGAACAAAAGTCTGATGATTCCCTGGGTTTGACTCTTGCCACCACCAATAGCACCAGTCTGACTTCAGGCAATTTTAAAGTTTATTCTGAATGTCCCCAAGTGTGAGCTATTTAAAAAGATTTCTTGTTGTGAAACCTTTAAATGCCTACTGTTCCCCTCAGAATAAGTCCCCTAACATTCAGATGGCTCACTGGATAAATGCGTTTGCCACCAAGCCTGAGGACCTGAGTGAAGGAGGGTTTAAAGGAGTCCACAGACCCAGATAAATGATTAACAGGTATTTATTAGGGAAGTACTTACACAATCAATGGTAAGAAACCGCCACAGTGTTCCTGCTTCTGAAGATGCAGTCTCTGCCTTGCAGATCTCCAACTACCGACCAAGATAGCCAGCCAACCCCTCCTTTTCTTATAAGGGGTCAGTCACATCTGCACAGCTGAGGCCACGCCCTAGGATGCAGGCACCACTGCAAGTCCACAAGCGAAACAAGATGCCACGACACCCGAGCTTAATCCCTGGAGCCCACACGTGAAAGAAGAGAACAGACTCTTTACCACACACTGTGGCACATACACGCACACATGCACACATGCACACACACACACACACACACACACACACACATAAATACATGCATGAATAAATAAATGCCATAGTAAAAAGCCATCACTACTAGGATAGCTTTGCCTCCATTGAATGAGAATTGCATTTTGATTCCCTAGCCAGAAAATTCAAAGCCCATTTTAAGTTCAGCTAACAAGGATGTCAGTGCTTAGACTTCATGACCTTGTTATCTTTTCCCTGAATTTCTACCTTTATTTAAATCTCCCCTGATCTCGTCTCCCAGTTGTATTACTTTTTTCACATGTATGCTTTAGCTTAAGTTTTTTCCAGTTCGGTGTGGAGCAAAAAGTGAGGAGCTGATCCTGGGGAAGAAGGAGGTGAAACCAAGTCTGACAGGAGAGGGGCCAGAGAATAGAACAATGAACAAAGTATTGAGAATAGAATTAAACTTTTTCAATCCAAATGTTCAATAAGCAATTTCCAAAAGAGAAACCTATAATAGATGAATCTAGTTGTTATGGCTCCTGAAACTAGTGCGGTGTTATGTTCAATTAATAGCACTTTATAATATATAGTTTATAATACACAATTTCATAATATAATGACTTCCCAAGACGCTTTCTCTATGATACAAGTATCAAAGGCCATCTCACCAAGGATGGTCTTTTCTGGTATTTCCTAGAAGGTATTAGTGAGGACTGAGAAGGCAACACCCTTTCTCCTTTTCTTCCATGCTCAACCTCTCCCTCTCTCTCTCTTTCATAGTCTGGGTCATTAAATATAATACACTGGAGCCTTGCTTTTACAGCCAGTCCTTGCCACCAGCCACATACTATGTCTATGTACGTAGAAATATTCATGTATGGCATCTACATTTAGAGATGGATAGATAAATGGTTAGTGATAGCTGAAAGAAAACTATTCTAGACCTTAGAAGAATCCAATAATTCAAACATGTTACAGACAGCTTGGAGATCATTAGCATACATAATATTGATTATGTCAAAATTGAATACCCCGGAGAAACTTTATAAAGAATGTGTGAGGCCAGCAGGGTCGTTCAGCAAATTAAAAGTGTTTATTGCTGAGCCCAGGGATTTGACTTTCTTTCCTAGAACTCACAGGACACTCCCACAAATTGTCCTCTTAAGTCCACAAATATGCCATGCTATCTACACACACACACACACACACACACACACACACACACACACACACGCACGCACACACACACAGAAAAGCACATTTTGCCATAAGAGTAATTTGAGAGAAGAAGAGAGGAAGGCAAATGAAATTCAAGAAGCACTGCTCTTGTTCATGTTGAATTGTATAAACATTTCCAGGAATTGTGCCATTGTTTCCAAAGAAAAAGATGTCTAGTGACAAGAGCCATTTTTGAAAACCCAGAAGACATTCTGTGTTCATTTTTAAAGTCTATGCACCCCTGAGAATGGCGTGCCCCAGGTTCCCCTCCTTTCTCTATAGGATCGGTCTAAACCTTTTAAGTGTTTCTTGCTCTGCCAAGTGAGCACCCGGACAAGCAAGCAGAGGAGGGCAGCTAGCTTCTCTGAAAACAAGTTACTCCTGTACAGAGGGTCTAGATGTCACTCAGGGAGATGGTGATTACAAGTGAGCACCGCATATATCTTGTCTGCTTCCTTCTGCCTTCTCTCTATTCTTTCCATAGTGATCTTCCTTTCCCTGAAAAGCTTGGAACATTACTTCTATGCTACAGCTTCCAAATTTACAGCCTCACCTCCTCTGTCTTGAATTTCAAACCCAGAATTCCATGAAAATTTCATTTGTTAAACGTAGATTTCTCTTCCCCCCTCTGTGCCTGGCCCACCTCCACTATTAAGTAACTCCTGGTAGAACTGAGACTTCATTATCCCTGCGCATTTGCTTTCAAAGGATCAGCTTTGTGCTGTGCACTCCAGTGCTGGAAAAAGGCTAATGGAGTGTGCTCCTGTTGCGAACTTCTCTTCATTAACTTGGAAAACAGTGGTTGTGTACTTACTGTAAGACACATACTGGATATATGATTGTGGAAGTGGAAGTTTGCCTCTCCCATCAAACTAGTGGGGGACACAAGCCAAAGTGGCAAAGGTGTTGCTATATAGTATGTTAGACAGCTTAGAAGCAGATAAAAAAATAAGGCTGGAACTAAGACTCAAACTAAGTACTTAGGACACAGAATTTAAGGAGGAACTAGTTTACAGGGTCTTACAAATATGCGACGAGCACCAAAAATGGTCATATCCTTAAATTGTGTTTCCTGGGACATCGCCCTAGTGATGGAAAATGTATAACCTATACACTAAAGATCGTCTATGGAAGTATCCCATGGAAGACTGATAGAACCCTGGAGGTATATATGTTGGTAAGTAAATATTGTAAGTGCAGGATAACAAAAATCAAAGTGAAAGAGTGTGCTTATTACTCCTGGCACATGTTAAGAAAAGACAATATAGACCTGTTACTAGGGCAATGGCCTCTGTGCTTTGTCGTGAACTGCCAATGGTTTCATAAATGTGAGCGCTTAGAACAAGCCAACACCTTGTGACATGTAATGAACATGGATTCACATTACTGTCCTTTCCAGTCCTCCTTAATTATATACCTCTACAGAATGATAGCTAGAGTTTCAAAGACTACTGTTCTGACATCTATTTCATCTTAAGAAATTCACTGGGACATTATGGGTGTACCTTCTAATAGGACTAGGGGATATACCTCACAGTAAACTCTCTGATCTTCATCCTCTTACTATCTTTCTATCCCCTCTTCCACAATTTAGAACTATATAAGTATATACATTTACGCGTGTGTGTGTGTGTGTGTGTGTGTGTGTGTGTGTGTGTGTGCAACATAAAAGAGACGCCAGTAATTTTAAGAAGAGCAGGGGGTATGTGAGGCAGTTTTGAAGGGGGAAGGGAGAGATGTTATTAAATTATAGTTTCAAAAATGAAAATAAAATAAATTCACTGGATGTTCTAAGACATGATCTAGGTATGTATTTCAGGCTGAGTTGCAAACTGCTGTGCAGACCAGACTGACCCAGAACTGCCACTGATGTTTCCACCTCTGCCTCCTGGGTGCTGGAAGTACAGGTATGTGCTCACATGTGCCACTTACGATGAGATGTTTATACGCCTGCTCCCATGACAGCACGTGAAGACACTTAAGACTATCATGTCCCTACTAACTCATGTTCCTCCTTCTTCAACACCTAGTTCATGGAATTTCCTATAGCAATTAATGCACGTATTATCTACATGTTTTATCTGTAACACCCAGTTTTAAATATCTGCTTTGCAACTGGGGAGAGAGAGAGAGAGAGAGAGAGAGAGAGAGAGAGAGAGGGGGGGGAGGCTGTGTGTGTGTGTTTCCACTCAAACTAAAATAGGGCACACGGTTGTTCACTGTTACATCACTAACACGTAGTACTATAACAGGCATTCAAATATTTTGAACAAATGAATGAACAGTTAATACAAATTCTGTCAATCTAAATTCCTGGGTGTATATTTTTCCCAGAGTTCTCTGCCCACACATTCTCTAGCTGCCTTAAGATCTCAACATCTCCCACCTGGATTACTAAAAATATATTTTTTCTGGTCTCATTTTTGAAGTCATCATTTATCCCAAACAGTGTTCTTAGTGCAGCTGGGGTATTCTTAGTATCATAAAATTCAATCATATTGCTCCATAACTTAGCATTCAAAACTATCCCCCAAAAAGCACATGCTACATGATTTCATTTCTATAACATTCTGCAAAGTACAAAGCTAAAGATGATGTAGATGCAATTAACAGGTTTTAGAAGACGATGATGGAAATGTGGGGTAGAATGAGCTATATATAATCATAAAGATTTCCATATGCTGGTATTTGGCTCTTCAGTATGATGGATCATATAAGTCTATCATAGAACCATATTTTATAGAGCTACACACACACACACACACGAGAGAGAGAGAGAGAGAGAGAGAGAGAGAGAGAGAGAGAGTAAATGAAAATAAAAACTGGTCTAAAACAAATAGTATCCATATGGTGTGATTAATTGTATTATGTAAATATCAGTCTCCTGGTTTTTGGTTGTAAGCCTATCCTTTAGCGGGTGAGCCATCTCTCCATCCCAAGTCTCCTTGTTTTTATATGATGTAGTCACATGAGATTTCACTGGAGGAAGTCAGGTTATGGATGCATGGACCTCTGCATATAATTTTTGAAAAATTTTATTATTTACTTTTATTTCAAATAATTACCACTTCCCTCAAAGTCTTCACATTCCACAGGACTTTGAAGTATCTGGTGTAGTGGCATCTTGCTTTGCCAGTGAACTTATAGTAGTGGCCACACCCTTTAGGCCTGGTGCAAGTTGCCACTACAATCTGACCTTGAGATTGTCCCATCTCCTACTGAATACGAAGGTGATTCAGGGATAAATAAAGCGAACACACCTGTCATTAGTTAGTCTGCTGCGTCATGAGTTTAACACCACCTTTCAAATGATAGTATGAAAGAAGGTGAATTATTCAGTGTATATTCTTGGTTCCTGATCTCACTGCTAGCAGTTAGCTGCCATTGCAAAACAAATTATCCAACACTCAGAATCATGTACATGCATGTCGTATGATCCTATGAACTCTTCTAAGTCCATGTGTCAACTGGACTCAGTTTTGATTTCTGGTCAGCTGTGAGTCAACGTTTGTTGTTTTGCTGGATATAAACTTGTTGGAAATGGACAAAGTTAAAGTATTTGACATGTGATTGTCTCCTCCAGTGGGCTGGCCAGTGGTGACAGAGCCCACTTTTTCTTTTCCAAAGCTTGGATAGATATATAGTCACATTCTCCAAATCCTAATGGCCGGAGTATGTCACAAGTTCAGTCCACCTTACAAGGACGGGAAAAGCAATGTCAGCTGTTGGTGAGACACAAAACCACACTGCAAAATATGTGAATATGGTGTGGAAAAACAGTGCAACAAAACAGTGCAAAACACAATGCTGTGGATCAGTAAAGCATAAACAACACATACCCTGCTGTAAAAAAAGTGCTCAGGCTCTGAGGTACATCAAAAGCATGTTACAGATCTCAACTCGGTAGTTTTGAAAGACTTCATTACACAGATTGGCAACATATTGCCACCTACACAGGCAAAATGACTTTCCTCTTAATCCCTCTAGATGTATGCATTTGGCAAGTCTTTAAAAGTCTGTATCTCTCTTCATTCAGCCCTTAGACGTTTAACTTCTTTTTCTTTTCTACTTCAGCATTCACTCCCAAAGAGATCTAATGCTTAATATTATGCTTAATATTAATGTTCCCTTGAGATGAAGCAATGCCTTACTGCCTCCAGAATCAGACAATGAGAAATTCCACCCTCAGTGAGAGGCAGGGAACAACACTGTCTTTGCTCTGTCCCTAGCTTGCATGAGACTGAAGCAGTGAGTTTCAAGATGAAGACAACGGATTTTTCCCTCTTTGCCTAGCCAGTGTGAGGTGTAAAACTGTAATAATCTGGATGAACAGGAAGTCACCTAGGCAATTCAGCTGGTAGGTGCCCATGTGAAAGAGAGAGATAATCATTAATGTCACTCCAGAGATAGGAGCGTCTTTATGGACAGAAATAGATTCCACTAGAACACTGAACACTGCCTATTGAGGTGCAGACAGTGACTTGTAAAATGCTTTGAGGGCAGGAGTGCAGGTTTAAATCAAGTCCACCAGCATGTGATTAGTAGATAAAATAACTACTCTGTTGCGCTTTGGTCTCTATGAAGTATCATGACTTTAAATTGTGTGTGACAAGTCATTGATGCATATTAAAATGAAATGTTCTCCCCAAGCAGCATTTACTCTGTGAAATTCTTTATATAAATGTTACAGGTAAGGAGCAAGAGAGAATAAAGTCTGCCTACCAGCTTATCTACCAGACACAATACCTTGAGAAAGGAAACAGTGTTCCCTGCCTAAAAGTCTCTTTGTAGGATTAATGTCAGCTGCAATGACAAGAAATTGTAGATAGATCATCTCCAAGTTTCTTTTTATGTTCATCCATTCTTCAATAGTCCCCCCCACACAAACACACAGAGATTCCCTTATATTTTAGATCTCAACAAACTCAGGTATGCTTGTTTTCCTTTTCCTCTTATATTGTGAACTTCCACATTTAATTTAAAGAAACCTGTCTTCTGCTTCCTCCATTCAAGTTTCTTCAACCACACCCCTTGCAACTGGAGGACAAATGAGGGCAACTTGAACGTAAGCACTATGGCACCATGACAATGAGTGTGATAGTTGAAAAGACTGCTGCTTAGTGTCTACTGTGTGAATGGAATAGACCATGCAGATGGGCTCAACAGCAGGGTGATCTGTGACCCAGGCTGGATGGGACAGATTGTGCAAAAATTTCCTCATGCTATTCAATATAACGTGTGATTTTAAATTCATAAATTGTGCCTGGACAATTCCATCTAATACTTCTGGAGCTAAGTGGGTCATGGGAAACAGAAATGAAGAGTGAAAAGAGACAACTCTGTTACCTTTTTTCTAGGTAGTATGTTTTTACTTATGAAACAAATCCCCAGAGCTTTACCATATTTAAACATGTTGGAAAGCCATAAACATGGAAAACAGAGCCATATTTTATCTCATTGTGTAGGTCTCTTTTGGCAGGGGAAGAGTGAAAATTTTTCATATGTTAATAAGTTTAGTACACAATTTTGTTAAAACCTATGGTGTTCCATGCATTCAACCATTACTACACAGGTATTATACAAAATGCAGAGAATTCAGTAAGTGGAGATACTGTATAAGTAAATAGATAAAGAATTATCTACTGCTTTGTGGGGGGGCGGCTTCCTTGGCTAGACACATGGCAGACTCACTGGACTTTCCCCAGAAGAACAGTATGATTTATGGGTCAGCCTGTGAACTGTCTAAGGTTGTCTCGTTCCTGGAAAATGAGTCAGATGAGAAGATAAAGATCTCCCGGTGGTACCATCTGGCAATCGCATCAAAAACACTTTGTGCATCACACTAAGTGTTTGCATCGTACAAAGTACTTTCTTCTGTATAAAAGTACTGTATCCTTTTAACAGTCCAATAGGTTCGAGCATCAGAGGTTTCTGAGTTTTAGAAGACAAAGGTCACCCACAGACCTGCAGCTTGTAAACAGCTAGGCCTGGATCAGAAATTTGGGTATTCCGGCTCTAAAGTTAGATTTCTTTCCACTGTTATCATCCAGGTAATAGAAGAAGAAGAAAGAAGATGAGAAGATGAAAGAAAAAGAAGAACAGGAGAAGGAGGAAGAGGAGGAGGAAGAGGAAAAGGAAGAGGAAGGAGGGAAGAGGTGGGGGAGAAGTAAGAGTCATCCCTTTCTTACTCACTCCAACCTTCTGAAATGTAGTTAACTTTTTTTTATTTTAGCTAAAGCGAAATTAATTGTCCAGTGTCAATAGCAAAGTTTCATTACAACCCAAATGGGGGTCTGGTTATGTTAATTATCACTGATACCCTTTAAAGCAAGTGGCACACAGTGACTCTCCTGTGAAGTGAGAGAAGAACCCTGGTGGTGAAACTCAAGGTCAATCTGCTAAGCTGAGGCACCCCTGGACCTCTGCGAAGTCCAGAAAGAGCCCAACCTGCCTCGTTGCAAACCCCAGCAAGCAAGGGCTGGCGTGAATGACTGTAAATTAAACAGCTGGACTGTGTTTAGTGAGCTGTGAGTCTCACAGTAGTGCTGTCTACGGAAGGCACAGTTCCACTCTCCAGCTCTGAAAGTACTATCTGATCTCTGCATGGCCATTTGGAGTCATTTTAATTTGTAAGTTAGATTTATCACTTCACTTAAAACCTTGAAATATCATCTTGTAGCATTGGGGATAACATCTAGACATTACCGTAACCCACAAGGCCACTCAGAGGCTGCTGCTCAGTATGTCTCATAACCCTTTCCCTGCCACGCTGTGAAGGCCTCTGTGCTATTCTATGAAGATTCTACACCTTGAGGTCTTTGCTATTTCTTTTCTAACTGCTTGTGGCTAAATTTTCCCAGATGTCAGCCTGGTTTGTTTGTGTAGTTTCTGTCAGGACACTATTCAAATATCTTCTAACAGTATTGCTGGCCCATCATTTGGGAGAGGCATACCATGTCTCGTATAAAACAGAGTAGTCTGTAATCCTAAATATAAATTCCAAGGAGAAAAAAATCAGCCTTACTCATCAGTGATTAAGCCTCTACCATAGTTATGTGAGTTCCATTGTGGCTGGGAGCAGCAGAGCTGATGTAGAGTAAAGTAACAGAACTGCTGAGACTCAGCCTGAGGAGATGGCTCCATGGCCAAGAGAATTTGCTCCACAGATATGAGGAGCAGAGTTCAAATCCCCAGAACACACATAAAGGCAGAAGTGGTAGTGTGCATTTGTGACCCCTTGATTCTGTAGTGAAATTGAAGCAGACACAGGAGCATCCTCAGAAGTCAGAAATCCAGATAGCTGGGTATACAAAATGGAGAACATCAAGACTCTATGGCTCAAACAAGTCCATGGTGAGAATGGACATCCAAGGCTATCCTATCACCTCCACATGAGTGTCCTAACACACATGCCTGCACTCACACACATACACAAAAATGTGCATGCCCATATATAGATGCATACAAACACACACACACACACACACACACACACACAGTGGGAGGAGAAAGAGGAAAATAAATACAAACAAACCTCAGTCCTCTACCTGATATACTTCTTGCAAATAGAGGCTATTGGGAACTGTGATATTTGCCAAAAAAATCTAGTAGAGCTAGGAAAGAGGTGATGACAGATACACTACAACTCTTCCACTGTGTGAATCACTGTGTGAACTTTTCCTGGGAAGAAGCAGAAATATTGCTTCATCCCAGATAGTGTATCAGTGACAGACCAAAGAAACAATTTCATCCAAGTCTGCCTTGATAAACTAATGATTTGAATTAGGATTCTTTTACATAAGAATGAGTGAGGAGTTAACAGAATCATGGGAAACTTCTGAGTAGCTACACCACTGAAGAAAATGCCTCTTCTTCCCCCCATTTCCCAGCAGCTGTTAGATCTACATGAGTCTTCAAGGACAGGCAGGACCCCATGAGCTCCTATCCTTCTACCATAATGGAAAGTTAATCTTGTGAAGATCTCCTGTGGGGAATCATCACTGCTGTGACTTCAAGAGGTCCACAGCCATGTCATAACCAGATGACAGTGTCACACCAACAGGGACCCTAAAACAAGTCTAATGCCTGCATCTCAACTTCTGTTTCTGTCAGGTAATGTATTCATTGGTCCTGACAGTGGGATCAGTAAGACGAAAAGATGAGTGAAATTACAGCACTTTGAGAATTTAAACACCCTTCATGATGAGGTCTTAGATATGCTTTAAAATATTTGAGCTCAAAAATAAAAGATAGATGAACCAGGTGGGGAAGTGCTGATTACCCAGGAGACAGTTGTGCAGGGGTTCATTATACAATTTTATGTACTTTTGTGTCTGTTACAAATTTTGCATAATTTATGAAGGTAGGGAATAAGTGCTGCTGGTGTAAGTAGAACCAAACTCCCCACAGTCTCGTGATTTAGCCTCTTGCTTGTTATTTTTTATTGAGATTATATTACAGTTGTCTTCTTTAAGCCTATTTATAAAGTAAATTAAGCCTGAAAATGACTTCTAGACCTGCATCACCATTATCATGACAAAAATATGAAAATTAAATTCTGTAAAGAATTTTAACAATTATAGATTATTATGAACTCCAATGCAATATTCTTTAAAAAATGTCTTTAAATTGAATTTACATCATTTTAAATAGGGATACAGCCAGGGTCCCATTTCATCTTGATGTGATGTTGCTTAGGTGGCTGTCATGTCATTTCAGTCTATCCCCCAAGAGTGTCTGGGAATAAAATAAGTAAGTGCCCTCTACCCTGTTCCCTATGGCTAATCCATTCAGACTTCTACATGTCGGTGGTTTTGCTGCTGAGAATCATAGGAAACATAAGATGACTAACATAATCCGGAGACATTAAAGACCCAGGGACTCTCATTAATCATCCACAGATTCATTGCTGAGAAAGTGTGTGATGTCCTCACTAGATTTCCCTTATACCTCTCAGACCCTAGTGAAACTCAAAAAGGCTGTCTTTTCTCCTTTCTCTGAACTGCTGGGCAAGGGAATTCTATAGATTTCACAATCCTGGGGAACACAGTAAAACTAAGTGCCCTTAGTTTTTGTTTGTTTGTTTGTTTGTTGATTTTGTTTTTTTGTAAGACCTCCTGATCTACTCAGAGCAACTTATATCAGGTTTTCATTTTCAAACGAAAGATATCAGAGTGTTTTAAAAAAAAGGCATTACAGTAATAAAAATCCATTCAGGCCTCCCTGCTCTGTCCAGTTTCATTTGATTGACTAAACTTATTTAGATTTTAATTTTAAGCCCTCCAGAGAGGTACAATATTTTCATTTTCAAACCAGTAAGTGGTAACCAAACTGAAAATTCAGATTATAATATGAATTTACAATACAACCACACAAGGAAAGCTTGGCAACTTCCTAGAGCACCTGCAATGAAGATGGAGACAGCATCGTGCTGTAGACTTTCCAGGGCTGGATAACAAATCATCACAAATAACGGAGCCTAAATAGCCAGGCAGTTGCTGATCAGAGTGAAATACCTTCTGCAAATCAGAAAACTGAATGTGAAGCACTATTTGATAATTCCTTATAGGACAATATCATTAAAAGAAAAATGTGGTCCCAAATGGGTCTTTGAAGAATTCTCTGTAGAGTTGCCACAAACTGAACAAACCCATAAACCTCAGAAGTCAATATGCCACTTGGAACTAGTTTAGTTGTAGAGTAATAGATTGTAAAAGCAAGTGTTCTACTCCCAGTATTTTCGCATTTCTGCCACACAAATTCCTCAGGGGGAAAACTAACATCTATAAATGCAATGGAAGTAGGGCATTTTGAAATGATTTCACTGCCTAAAGGATGCCAACTCCAATAATTTCTCAGAGTGCTTGGCCACAGAAGACCTTTACTGGAAAGCGAGGACTGGAGTTTTATGAAGAGTATACTGAAAATTTAGGTGGGTTCATTTTCCATCTTATCAAATTAAACCTCTTACAATGCATAAAGTAATTAAATGCAGCACCTCTAATAAACATATTTTGCATTTTGCTCAGTTCTATTTTTAAGAACTGTTCCTTCACTAAGTGGGGTCTTTTACTTATAAGATCATGAACACAACATTCTCAGGGAGAATATAGTCACATCCAAGGCTGCTATAAAAATACTGAGTGGTGTTCTGAGTGAAGTAACCCAGTCACAAAAAGACAAACATGTTATGTACTCTCTCATATATGGATTTTAGAAATAGATCTGGGAAGTGCCAGCTCACAATCCCACGACAAGAGAGTCTAGGAAGAGAACCTTCATCCAATGGCTGATGGAAGCACAGGCAGACTCCCACAGCTAAACACTGAGCTGAACTGAAGGAACCCAGTGACAGAGAGGGAGGACTGATGAGCAGTGGGATTAAGACTGGGCTAGTTTAACCCCAAGAAACAGCTGACCTTTCAAGGGTTAGCTCTTGAATCCCAGAATGATGGCTGGGAATCCAGCATAGGACTGATCAAGACCCCCTGAATGTGGGTGTCAGTGAGGAGGCCTAGCTAATCTATTGTGCCTTGGGTAGTAGATCAGTATTTATCCCTGGCATACAAATGGACTTTGGGTGCCCATCCAACAATGAGAGATGTACTCTTATCCCAGATACTTGGGGGAGGGTCTAGGCTCTGCTATGGATGAAATGACAGACTATGGACACCCCCACGGAGGGCCTCACCCTCCCTGGGGAAATGAGAGTGTATTGGCGGGGGGTTGGTGGGAGAGCGTGGGAGGAGGAGAGGGAAAGGGAGATGGACCTGGGATTGACATGTGAAGCAACCTTGTTTCTAATTTAAATTTAAAAACAAAAATTAAAAAAATACTGAGTGGCGAATTTTAAAGAAGCATGTGTTAGAGACTTCTACCTTATAGTCAGAAAAAAAAAACCTTCACAGATGTAGACATTGCATTTGCTCATTGCCTTTGTAGTCTGCACTCAGGTGTTTGGCTGAAGTTACAATGTCATGACTAGCCCCAACCTCTAGCTCCTTTGGCAATGGGCATACCACACCAAACAGTCAATAAGTCAAACGAGAAATAAATGCCACTAACACTTGCAGGTGTACGTTTGGTCCAAAATGCACCCATTTAAACCCAAAGAAAACTTCTGAGCAAAAGATTTGAAAGATATTTAGCTAGTTCCCATTGGACATACGTACATTATTCTCAAAATATCTGTTTACTATTATTTTAGAAAATCTAAATCTCCTTACTTGCATATTTTTTCCACATCCCTGTCAGTTTTTTTGCCGATCCCCTGTCTGAGAAGACAAGAACAGAAGTGATGGGAGCCAATGGGGCTAAGGACACAGGAGCAGGAGGCAAGTCTCCGAGATTTTAGTCTTTGGCCATATTCATACACATAGCCTGAAAATGAAGAAAATATGGAATATGTATTGCTATCACTGGTTTATAAAAAACAAAAGCGCTGTTATACCATGGGGATCATGATAAAACTCAGAAACCTGCATAAGTCCTTATTTTCGTGGTCTTTAAGGCTGTATTATCTTAGCTGTTTTAGATGTTGAATCACTTGGGCCATTGCTTCCGGGGGTCTTTGTTCATCAAACCACAGAAACCTGGAAGGAATCCTCAGATTTTCATTTTCTGTGGAAACATAAACAAAAACTCTTTTCCAAAGTAACATATCCTTATGTTTAAATTTTGAAGTCAAGGCATTTTCAAAAGATATAAGTTGAATTAATTCAGTGGCATTTAGACTCAAGTGTACTTTAGCAGTTGTTCCTTCCTTAGCAATCAAAAAACTGAAAATCACAATAGCGTACAGTATCCAGACTTTTTGTGTTTTCCATCTTTACATGGCTTATTTATTTATCTATTATTATTCTATTTCTTTTACTTTGATTTATTTATTTTTGTCTGAGACAAGGTTTCTCTTTGGAAATCTGCCTGCCTCTGCCTCTGGAGCAAATCCTACTGGCTTGCGCCACCACAGCCAGCTTCTCTATTTATTTACCACTATGCTGTTTCTTTTTCTCTCTCAATCCTATGTATATTTTTAAACACACTGTAAACCTTTAGAGGTTTTTCTTCATCCAAGTCTAACTTTACTGTAAATCTTTATGTTTTTCTGGCCACTTGTCTTATCTGTTAAAACCACGGCTGTTTAAACTGCAGTTTTTCCAAGACAAGCGTGACTCCAGCTCACTGTCTCAGTCTATGCTGACGTCCAGCAAAAGCTGCCGGCTTAGAGATGTGGTCACTACCATTCCCAGCTGTACGTACACACCTTTTATTTGTTAGCAGAGCCTCTTAAGAGAACCTTGTTGGTTTTTTGTTTTTTTTGTTTTTTTTATGCTGAGTCAGGAAGACTCCCTTAAGCGAGCCGCATGAGTCTCTGCTTGTTGCTAGCAAAACAGAGCCCACATGAGAAAATGCTGCCACCTAGAACCCATGCTTTTCTCCGTTTTTTTGTTTGTTTGTTTGTTTCTAAAATTCCTTTAAAGCTTTTGTCATTCTACATGGAAATTCATGATCTCACCCCCGATCACCATTTGTAGAGTGAAATCTTTTCCTTGCCAGCTGCCTTGCTTTTTTTTCCCACCAGACGCCTGGGCTCTGCCACGTTGCAGTCCCCAAATGAACATACAGGATGCTGTATTAATTATGAAGCTGTTGGCTGTTTGCTTGTTTCTTACTGGCTACCTTTGACTTAAGTATTTAACCCATCTAAGTATTTCTCTTACTGGACGGACATCTTACTTCTCTGGCGGGCTACATGAGGACTCCCTGTGTTTCTCCTACCCAGAGTCCTCCTGAACTCCTAGTCCCACCTATCTTGCTTCCCTATTGGCCAACACTGCTTTATTGACACATACACAGAACTTATCCATCACTATCATATCCTCTAACAACAAATATTTTGTTTGTTTTTCTACTGTGGTGTCTTAAGAAGTTTTCCACAAAGCAGATATTAATCAATGAATAATGATATAGTTCAACCCCAAATTCTTCCTACTTAATAATAAATACTATTTTCATAATTACATTTTCAGACTAACCTAAGTCCTCATTACCTCAAAGTTAGTTTATTTTAGGTTGATTAAGTGTCAAGAGAGGTTGTTCATATGGTTGGATACTAACAAAGGACTAAAATCTGCCATCTGCCACTCATCTGCATGAGCACCAGACATAAATTTTTCCATGCTTGTGTTGGTTAACTTTTCATTGCTATGCCAAAATACCCGAGAAAATTAAACTAAAGGAAGCAATGGTTTATTCCGACTCACATTAAAGGTTCAAGTAAACTCTGCTTTTAGCTATCATCCAATTAGAAGATCATGTCAGAGAAAAGCTAGCCACTTAATGGCAACCAGGAAGCAAAGAGAGTTGCCAGCGTCATAGCATCATCCTCAAGGCCACACCTTCAGTTACCCTTTTCTCCCACAATGACTTATCTCCCAAAGTGTTCACAACACTTTTTTTTTAACAACCGGACCTCATTTCCCCCCCTTCTCCTCCTCCCAATCCCTCACCAACACCTCCCTTCTGCCCACGATCCATCCACTCATCTTCTTTTATTTCTCTTCTGAAAAGGGCAGACCTCCCATGAATAAGAGCCAGCCATGGTACATCAAGTTGCAGCGAGACTAGGTACCTCTCCTATTAAAGCTAGACTAGGCAACTGGTGGTAGGAGGAAAGTGTTCCAAAACAGGCCACAGAGTCAGAAATAGTCTGAGATTCCAGTTAGGAGTCCCACAAGAGGACCAAGTTATACAACTGTAACATACATGCAGAGTGCCTAGGGCAGTCATATGCAGACTCCCTGGTTGTCAATTCAGTCTCTGTGAGTCCCCGTGAGCCGAGGTTAGTTGTTCTGTAGGTTTTCTCGTGGTGTCCTTGCCCCTCTGGTTCCTGCAATCCCTCCTCCTGCTCTTTTCCATGATTACCTGAGCTCTGCTAATGTTTGGCTGTGAGTCTCTGCATCTTGCTGGACAAGGATCTCTGCCTTCACCACCTCTTACCAGTGCTGTACTAGTGATCAACACATGAGCTTTTAGGGATCATTTGCTTCTATTTACTTATTTTATTGGTTTGTCTTTATGTTTTAATATTAGTACACATTCATTATAGAAATTTTTGCATTTTGACTTTTTCACAGGATTCTATAATGCATTGGCCACTCCCTTCCTGCTCCCACATTTCTGATCTCCTTCTTCATCCCAATTAGCTTCCATTTTATTTTTGTGTCTTTTGGCTTTATTTTATTTCTTTGTTATTTGTTTGGTATATGCCTGTATGTGTATTCATATTTTTATGTATGTGGTGTACTTTGTGATATATATATATATATATATATATACTCATGTGTGTGCATGTATTGTGTGTGGTGTATGTGTATGTATGCATGCAGTGTGTGTATGTACGTGTGTGTACATGTATGATATGAGGTATGTATGTGTGCACTTACATATGTGTGCGTGCGTGTGTGTGTGTGTGTGTGTGTGTGTGTATGTGTTGAATTAGGGTTTCTTATGTTAAGCATGGATGAAGGCTTATGTAAACAAGCATGGGCACTTGACCAGTTACTATATCCCTAAAGAAAATGTGTCCCTTTCCTTAGATACCATTAACTGATTATAATTTCTCAAAGAGAGTAGAGTCTTATAATTCACTAATGTGGGGATCATTAAACTTTAAACCAAAACAATGCTACTTTCAAGTAATCAAATGTCTAAGATCTGTAAATAAATTATAATTCTATTGATCACTCTAGCTGAATTTGTTGCTTAGCAGAAATTGGTCTAAGGGTCTAGTTTGAAATATTGGTTACCATCAAGAAATTATCTAAATCTCAGTTTCCTTTTCTGCAATAAAGGGAGTCACTGTGCCTTTTGAAGAAGTATAATTCTGTTTTGCATTTCTGACCAATTTAGCTTCTAGCAAACCGAGTCCCTCAATTTTCCAGTTGTTAAGTCAAGAAGCTTTGATGCCTCTACTTATCTATCCTAGTGAAGTATGCTGTCTTACTGTCAAACACACTGATGAAGGTAGTCTTTCACTTGTAGACCTACCTATTCTGTGATGACTTTAGTTACCCCTAATTATGCTTGTTTCCGGTGTACTTTATATATAATCAGCTTATGGCAAAATTAAACACTATATAAATTGTATAAAGTAAATTTCTCTCTCTATGGCCAAGGTGAATGTTCTGGAGAGTAGTAAATTCAGCACATATAATTAAACTTGCTCTTGAAGTAGACATGAAAACACAAATATAAGAGTTTTGAAATCTAACTGTATTCTATATACAATATTTATGAGTGAATTTTCACTTTGTTCAAACAAACTTAACTCAAACTTTCAGACACAGTTAGTGCAAAAAGTCTGAAAGAATTCTGATAAGTGCAGTTGGAACCAAAGGAAAGACATTTTCCCAATATTAAAAGCCTGGAGAAACAACACAGGCATTTATGTTGTTACAATAAAATATTTGAGGTATAAGTTTCTGGTTGTGAGCTCTAGAAATGGGGCAGACTTCTACACAGGGAGTTATTGGGGGTAACTCTAGGGAGCAATGCTTATAAAGAAATGAACCACTACAGGCCTGTGCCAAGGGAGAAGTAGAAACCCAGAGCATTCAGTGAAAGTTTTGAGAATAACTATGGCTGAGATATAGAACATAGGTACTACACACACACACACACACACACACACACACACACACACACACACACACACACACACAAGATACACCTTGAGATCTGGCCCTGAGGAAGGGATGTACTTGACAAGGTAACATCTGCTCCCTTGGGCTGAGAGCAGCTGCGTAAACAACCAGCAGTCTTTTCTCCTGAAAGCAGAAAACTTACCACTTTGATCCCCAAATGGGGTTCCTTAATACGTAACTGAAATGCTACAGGTCCAAGATACAACTACAGAAAAATTCAATGCAGTGAACAATAAGAAACTGAAATTTCACAGCTGTGGGCATTCCTGCCGATACTTTGACTGGGGAAACTCTATCTAGTTTGTTAGTTTTAGTCCTTTCTAATCTTTTCTTCTGTCTATTTAGTGCAATGACTTTCATCCTGAGGTATTTCATCCCACCTAGGTCCAGAGAACATTTGACAATGTCTAGAGACACTTTGGGTCACCACACCTGGAGGAGCATGCTACTAAGAAATGCATAAATACCCTACAATGCATGACAGCACTCATACCAACAATTATTTGGACCAAAATACTGATAATGGCAAGGTTGAAAAACCCTAGTTGAAGCCTGTGCCTTGGTTAGTAGTTGCAGATAACACATCATTGTATTATATATTTCTAAAATGCTGAAAATTAATTGCAAAGTGTTTCTCCAATCTGATTTTCAGTATTTGACACACTGTGCTTCACAAAGATACCAAGAGTTATATTAAATGTAGTAGAGATAATCATTGATTCTGAAACCTTTCTCTGTTTCCTTAGGCCAGAGACTGAACTATATTTTGCAGTGTCTGCAATTTGAATAGCTGAGTGTCAGAGGTCTAATCTGGAGATGAGAATGCTTAAATTAAGATCAAAGTATGACTTCACTAACCTCATGGTTTATTGCTATCTAAAGAGATATTTTGTCTTTTGATTCACAAATGTTTAAGGAGTAGGGAAATAATGGGAACAAACCTCACAGGGAATATCCCATCAATGAGGTAAATTAATGCCATGGTGAGTGAGTGTTAACTTATAAAAGTCTAGTTGCTCAATTAGGGTAAAAGCAGGTCTCTGAGGGAAAAAGGGTCTAATTAAAGTGTGAGATGTGTATCGAGAAGACAGCTCTCAGGAGAGTGCTGTGGTCAATACAGTAGACACCTGAGGACATGTAAAATCCCTCAGCAGAATAGTCCCTTCCTTGGTGCCAGTACTGGTAAGCATAGCTCCGGAGATTAGCCTTGAATGAAGGAGATGTTAGTATACCACACTTCCTTCAGGGCATTCTTCCGGTACCCAAGACCCCATTATTCCTTACTTCCTAAAGCTCACACCACCTCCCAGTAGGTCACCTGGAAACCAATCTTTTAACATATGTATCATTATGGACACTCATCCAAAACATATAAACTCAACTGATATGATATTTTAAATCAACATAATCAACAAAAGGTCTACTTAGATATAATTCTTTATTACAAACAAACAAAAAAAAAACGACTTCTTGAGAATGACCCCTGGAATAGAAAGTAGACCTTCAAAAGAGATGGCTAAGTCCCATTCCTTTCTGTAATTAGTAATGTAATATATACAAACATTAACTTAAATATCTGAAAAGTCAGAACATCCAGCCATAATGTTCTATGTGCCTAAGCTATGTCCATTTCTTACCCCCCAGCTCTCCCATGTTACTTCCTCCTATGAATGATTGCATTGTTTTCCAGTCAGATACTCCTTGGAAAGGGCATAAACAAGAAAACCATTTTATTTAAAAAGAGGGGCTGTAATTTCGTTTAAATTAAGAAACCAGGTCGGTTATGCTGGACTTGACCCAGTTTCTTTTCTCCATGACCCCTTCATCACTTCCAAAAGGAAAAGTAGCTTAGGTATGAAAAGTGAAAGTGTTGCTCTTGCATTGCTGACTACAGTATGCCCTATCTGACTCTTTACCGACATTGGTGAGTACTTCTACTGCTGCATATATAGCCAAGGACTTTGAGAACTTGGTTTAGTTAGTAGCATCCAGTAGCCTTTAAATCCCCCCACCCCACCACTGCAGTCCTGCCTTTTCTTTCTGAATCCTCTGTTGCTGCCAAAGGCTTCCTGGACCATCCGCTGAGAGACTCTGCTTCAAGGTATCTGGAAGAACATCTGTGTGTTTTTAACAAGTGCTCTTGGTGAAACTTATACCTGGGAAGTTTAGGAAAAATTTACACCATTGGGGATTTCATAGGTTGCAATATGCTATATGGTCATCCAGATCTCAGTACAATGGTGCCACCATTTGCCCTAGTGCATAAACTTGTCTTTGAGCACTTCTAGATTCTATATTTGCTCATATACAATTCAGTATTTGTAGGCTTCAATGGACGCTGTAACGATACACGACACACAATTACTTTTGTAAAGCTAAGTATTTAATGTAGAAATTACTCACAAGATACCAAACCCAGAGGAGCCAAACAGTTTTCAGCTGCCAAACCGGAAGCCGAACTCCAGGAAAAGAGACCGAGACTTCCTATGTGCTGTCTTTTATGCCTTCCCCCGTAACGCCCCCTAGCCATGCCAAAATGGGCATGGCTAGTGACGTAGTTCCGCCTACGTACGTATATGTCTTTACGTCTAGCAGTATACGTCTTTAGTCCTGCCTAAAGTGGGTGTGGTTAGCGGTGTGGTAAACTGCCCTTTTATTACCTCATCTGTATGCGCCTCTAATAAGTCACATGTTTAATGGCGGCATCAGACTTCCTCCTACAAGTATTAATGATTTTTAGGGTATTTTTTAGGTTTTTTTAGACAAGGTTTCTCTGTGTAGCCCTGCCTGTCCTGGAACTAGCTTTGTAGATCAGACTGGCATTGAACTCGCAGAGATCTGCCTGCCTCTGTCTCCTGAGTGCTGGGATTAAAGGTTCACATCACCACTCCCTGGATATTAATGCTTTTGATACTGTCATTACATTACATCTCAAATATTTCTTTCCTTATGTCTCACACTAATATAATCCCCTCACCAAAATACCTACAAATCTTGATAATATTACTACTTATTCTATACTTCTTTCTCCACGGGTAGATGTTGGAGTAATTCTCTTCAAATACAGAAGATCAGATTTCATCCAATTCATATCATATATCTGATCAAATATTTTAAAAGATTCCAATTTAGAATAGAATTCCAGCATATGCTGTCTTCTGGGTTTGAATAACTTGTCATCTTTATCTGTCTTTTATCTTACCAGCTCATTCTCAGGTCCACGCTGACTTTCTTTGGGGTGTTCCCAAACAACAGGTTTTGCCTGCATCATAGTTTATTGTCTAGACACTTCATCTGCAAACAGAACTACTCTGGATGACTAGTTCTCACCGTAAATTTCACTTCCTTGGGGAAGCCTTCCTTTACCACCTTGTAGCAAGTAGACTGTTAAAACTTCAAGAAGGGTAAAATTGTCGTCTAACATAAATCCTGGGCACCTACTCCTTTCATTCATATCATTTGTCACAATTTATAAACACTTATGCATGTTTAGGCCTGAATGAATTAACTTATTCATTCCAGCTTTCTTTTAATAGAGTTCCATGAATGCAAGCTGTAGAGCATATAAAATACAGTATCTCTATATGATGCAGCATACAATCAAGGAATTTGAGATGGTAATAGAGTAAATAAATTAATTGATTAAATGAATAAATGATTAGTGGATGAATTGATAGATGATAGATAGATAGATAGATAGATAGATAGATAGATAGATAGATGACTCATAGGTAGACAGGATGAATCACAAAGCAGGGGTTTTTAGATTTTTGAATTACCCTTAAAATTGCCCTACTAAAGTTCAGTTGGTAGAATTTCCTCTTAAAGATGACACATAGATAATATATAAACCAATTCTTCAAAAATCAGAGAAAATAGAGGTTAGATAGAAGGAAAATGAATCTATGTTACTTCTTGGAAGAGCAATATTGTGGATCCTGGTACCAACCTACAACACATACCAAATTCTACTCTTAGATTCCAATTACCAGCATGTATGAACAATCTACTCCATAAAATTGTATTTTAGACCTATTTGATGACAGCTGGGTTAAAACACAAAAATTAGTGGGTAGACAACAGAAGAAATCAAAGAAAATTGGTGGACTTTTTCTTGACAAGACAAACATCTGCATTTTATTCAATTTTTAAAACATAGTCAATACAGAAAAAAGGGCTTTAAAACAAAATCCAGGGGGAAATAATCACTTGGGCTGCCAAGCTGGCCCACAGAGTGGAGAGTGGGAACTGACTCCAAGTTGTCTCTGACCTCTTCAAGTGGGTCATGGTGTTCACACGGGCATACCTGCGAGTACACCCACAATAAATAGGAAGTTTTAAAAATAATTACTAAGAATACTTTATCCCAGTTATCACTCATTGACAAGGACTCATGAAGGAGTTCTGATCCTGGCCCAGGAAAAATTGGTGGACTTTTATCAATGGTATTATCCTTATCTGTTCTTTGGAAGATATTCTGTGAATGGAATGATTCTATATTTGCTCCCACATACTAGTAATAGAGAAAGTTGCTTTGTGGGGCATTTTAAGACAGCATCTATATATCCCTATATGTAAAGTATGTCTTTACAATTGGACATCACTCTCAGGATTCTGGGGCTGTGGTTTGTTTTCAGTTTTGTTCTATTCCTGGGCATATATCAGCATTCACCTTCTTAGTTCCACAGATTTCTTTCTTTTATGCTGATGAAGTAAAGGTCCATGTGCCTAAATGATACCTTTGTTTTTTTAAATAATACTGTATTATATAAAAACTTCTCTGACATATCATCTATGTATCATTTTGCCCATTGCTCAGTTAAACAAGCCACTGGCCTCTCGTGTGCCCAACAATGACAAAACAACTTCTCTTTCCTCTCTGAAGAGCAACCCATATTCTGCCTTTAGAACAATAAAAGGATGGAGAGCTAGGTGGTAAAGTATTTGCTACTTTACCTTTAATATGAATCTCATAAAACAGATCCAGGATCTCTTTTGGTAGACATCCCAGTTCTTCTCAACTTAGCACCTCTGGTCACTAAACAATGGTTACCAGTATCAAATCTGACCAAAGCGATAAATATTTCTATACTTCAAAATACACCTGTGAGAGAGGATCAGGGTTGCAAAGGGGACAGCAGCACAGTCCCCAGGTAAGGATTCACGTGTACCCACAGATTCTCTCTCCCTGCACAACTTAGACTAGATGTCCACAGATAGGATATGACACAAAACAAAGTGACCCTTTTCTGTCATAGGCCAGATGGACATTGTCTCTGCATCTGTCAAGGATGACATCTGATGAAACCAGCCAAGATGACTTCATCCCCTCAGACTTGGTCATTCACCTAATAAAGCACTCACTGGACCTGCACTTCATCACCTGTCAGGGAACTCTGAAGTCTTTTCCTCTGCAGAACCATGGTAGGAAGATTTTCTGCTGTGGTGACTGGTGGGTGGACACAGAGCAAACGTGCTTGTCGCTACACTCAATTCTTTGAGGCTGATGCACACGCCTGGTGTTTGTTGAGGACTGAAAGGCTAAGAGCAACTCAAGTGACACTAGATACTAGGAATTCTTGCCATTCAGAAGAGGATTATTACTATAACGTTTCATATTACTATAACATTTCATTGTTTGTTCGTTTGTTTGTTTTAGTTGGTTTCTTTGTTTGGCTGTCTTATGTTCATTTGGTTTTGACTTTTTGAGGCAGGATCTCACTCTAGAGCCCACACTGGCCTCAAATTTTCAATCCTCCTGCCATGGCTTTCTGAATTCTGGAATGTTCCACCACATCTAGCTTCACTGGATGTTACAGTTTGCAAATTTGAAAACATCATGCATTTCATAAAATGCACACTTGAGAAGAATAAAACCTTGTTAAAATATGGGTGATAGTCAGTGAGGTTTACCTCAACTGCTGGATTTTCCTCAATACTCTCTACAGACATTAAAGTTACAAACTATGGAAAACATCTTCATATATTTATATTTATATATGCCAATACTTGAATGTGTGTGCTGATTTTTAATAAATACCAAAAATATCCATTGTTACCTATTATTTAGATCAACAGTTTTTAAAAAGTAAAAATAAATTTCTATTATTTACCTCTTTAAGTTTTTATTCTCTTTAATGGTTTAAAAGGATCAGCAACATCCTTATAAACAAAAAATGACAAGATAAATCACATTACAGTAATCATGTGTGATACTATATAGTTACCATAAATATTTTGTAGGTTATGTAATAATACTGTGTATTCTATATACTATGCTAGATAGTATGAAATATCCATAATGTGTTCATTGAGGAAATGTTTAGTGGGAATGTAGTATGTTCTCCATACTGTGCTGGGTCTAGCACTCTTGATTGAGGACAAATACAGATGGAGCCTCTGATTTTGGAAATTAAAAATATATAATACACATAAGCTTGGAGAAATCACTGCATAACTTCAGATTATACACCATGAAAAATAAATTATGGGAGTCATTATTATGAACAGAACTTTCCCACTAATCCCCAGTAAGCCAGAAAAATGAAATAACTCATGCTAAATTTCAAAAAACAAACTGAAATTTTAAAATAGACAGATTCTCCAAAGACCATTATCTTCATGAAAATGAAAACTTCCAGTCTATCTGAGTGCAGTGAGGAAGTTCTCTATACACAATACTATGTGCATGTGCACACATGCAGATATAAACTTAATATATGAATACATATGCATGACTAAGCATACATACAAATATATGTATATTTATGTGCGTGTGTGACTTATTCACATGTAATAGCACTTCAAAGCTCACCTTTTCTGTTTGGAAGAATCTCCCATTCCATTGTTCAATTTTTTAAAATTTTCTATTTATTTATTTAGTTATTTATTGCTTTTTCAAGACAGAATTTCTCAGTATTGCTTTGGAGCCTGTCCTGGAACTTGCTCTGTAGACCAGGCTGGTCTGGAATTCACAGAGGTCTGCCTGCCTCTGCCTCCCGAGTGCTGGGATTAAAGGCATGCGCCACCAACGCCAGGCTTCTCCCATTCCATTGTATATAATTCAGATTGTGAAAGCCAATTAGAACTAAACCTAATTTTCTTATAATTTTGACAAAACAACAGAACTGGTAAATACATTACTTATTTTCTTTGAAGATAGAATTGTAAGAAACTTGAATTTTCTTCTTTTTGCTACATTTGCTAAAGCAATGATGCTTTAATTTAATGAAAGGAAACCAAATTCAAATACAATTTTCCCCCAAAAAATTCAAAGCCTACATCTTGTGGCTACCAGTCTCAATGAGAACACTGAGACTGTACATGTTAAATAATCACCTGCCAGAGACAATGAGAAAACATAAATTTCAGTGTGATTCAAAACAGGAAGTAGGTACCGACCTTATCCAGTCTCCTGCCTCCACTAACTCTGAGAAACATCACAGTGAGGCTCAACTCTACTATACAGGTTGGCTGCTTCCCTTTATGGAAAATGTTTTTGAGTATAAAAGAGAAGTTCTGAGGTATTTTATGATAGTAACTTAAGCTAAGATGCACATTCAATCAATAGTTTTAATCAATAAATTTTAATGCTGAATATACTCACTTTCAGTCCATAAAACAACTGGCCACTAACTGGTGTGACTTCAGGATAAGTAGGTTGATGTCTACATAGCTGCCACATGGGTTTTGCTAAGACCCATTAAGGTATTTTGTTAATTACACCTCCTCACTTTTTATGCCTCTTTTTAGTCCCTTGGTAAAACCAAAGTGAATTTGGATGAATGAAAATAATGTAAGTTAAAGATATTGGATGTTTAGTAAAACCTAAGGGAGGTTGTATTCATTTTGTGTCATAACACTGAATATAATGAAGACAAGACTTTCTCCCCAGTGCTCATTTTGTGTGTTAAATGCTTTAATCATTTTGAGCACAAGCATTTGCCTTCATTATTACTACATGGCGAGGAAGGTCTAAGGTTCTGTTTTGTGTACAATCAATGAGAACAGCAGCCTACATTCAGAAAGCCATTTGTATTCAGGCATTCCCAAAGCTCTTTGCATGCAATTTCAGTTACTCTTGCCTGTTTGTTTATTATAAGCGTATTCGAACTGACAGTTTAAATGAGGTCAGGATTTTATGAACTGTACTGGTCTGCTGTATCAGATTTTAAAACACCGGGCCTGGATATGCATGCTGAGATGATACTAGGGGTTAAGAAAGTGTGCTGCTTATGATACAAACAATTAAAAGTTGCATGTTGCATATATTGGTTCTTTGGTGTTACTAGAATATTCATTTCCCTTCAACAGAGACCATTGTTCAAAGATTGCTCTAGTTATTTATTTAAATGTACTCTGAGGGCATAGTAGTTTAAACAACCTCAAGACATATTGAGCTCAATTTGAATCTTAATTATGTAGTCTTAGGAAAGTTATATTTAATCTAGGGCTGTTTTTCTCCATGTTTAAGATAGGACAACAAGACCCACTTCATGGTTGTGATATGAAATGCATGAACTGATGCACACAAATGACTGATGATTAATAAATGGTGACTGTTAGTCAGTGTGGGCTTCACTAGAATAAATAAAAATAATTGTTGGGAGCCATGTAGCCCAGGCTCAGACAAGCATATGACTACCTGTCCAAGGGTTTCTACGGGGCAAGGTACCTGTGAATGGTTGGCAAGGACGAGTAGTCTATAGAACAGTATAGAAATTTGCAAAATCTGTCTTGAAAGCTCTTTTCTCTCTTTCATTATATTGTCGATTCTTTGGGCAGATTTTGTTTAACTGTGTCTCTCACACATTCAACAGCTGTAATTGTCCCTGAGATTCTGTTCTTTTTCAAATATTTCCCCTAAGATTCAACAGGGGGGCTAATGTTTCTCAAATCTCTTATCTGTAATTACAACTGTAACTCCTAATGCTGGGATAGATAGTTAAGTACATATGAAAAAACAACGCTTGGAACATTAACCATGTCTCACAGTTCTGGAGAGGAGAGTAGGGCTGCACACATAGATTAGGGGAAAAGCCTCAGGAATACACACAGTGCCAACTGCTGAGATCAAGTTCCCTGGGTACCAACCATATAGAATCAATGATAAGATCTAGTATATTCTAATGGAAATAATGCAATGTAAAATATGGGATGGATAGATCCATCTTTACCATACATAGGAGGTTATATTGGTGGAAGAATTAAGGTATAATGATATGGCAAAAGAATAGAATTATTTGACATTTCTTCCAGAAAGGATCATACACTACTCTTCAAACAAAAAATAATTAAAATTAAAATAAGTTATCTTCAGAATAAAATAAAACTAAAGAAAGGAAAAGGATTCAACTTCTGCTGTACAAGCTCTTTTCCAAGCACAGAATCATGAGTTAATTACCAGAAAAACAAAAAACAAGCAAATAAAAAAAAACCTGGCAACAGGATCATAGCTACAAACTTCACAGAATAGTTGCAAGAGGAGCCAGCCACGCTTGTGGTGTAAGGTTTTTTGCCTGTATTGTTATAAATGACCTTAACCAGACCTGTTAGGGATTTCTATTCTACCCATGCTACAGGCAAGCACTCAGACAGCAGGACAAGACTGGGGGAGTTGAACTGTAAAACCAGATCTCATTCCTGTGCTCCCAACTTTGCCATAGGATCCTCATCTCTCTGAGAAGGAGTGCTTTGTCTGAGGAATTCTCCAAATCCAAGACTGGGAGTGCCTCAGTTAGGGTTTCTACTGCTGCAATGCAAAACCATGTCTAAAGAAACTTGAGAAGGGCAAGGTTTATTTGGCTTTCATTCTATACCACCGATCATCACTGAAAGAAATCAGGACTGGAACTCAAACAGGACAGAAGATCTGGTGGCAGGAGCTGATAAAGCGTCATGAGGGGATGCTGTTTACTGGCTTGCTCACGGCTTGCTCATGCTGCTTTCTTAAAGAACCCAGAACCACCAGGCTAGAGAGGTTGCTACCCACAATTGACTAGGTGTCAATTATAATCACTAATTAATAAACTTCCCTATAGGCCTGCCTACAATTTAATCTTATGGAGGTATTTTCTCATTTAAGGTTCCTTGCTTAGATGACATTAGCTTGTGTCGAGTTGATATAAAACCATCCAGCATGGGAAACATCTCAACAAACCTGCCCCATTCATGAGGATGGGGACCCTGACATGAAGGTTTGTCCAGAGCCATCTTAGCTCATGAGGTCAGCATCACCTGTGTGAAAAGCAGCTGAGGGTTCCCTTCTTTTCTGAGTATTCTATGAACTGCGTCACCAACCTCACATCCTTTATTTCCCACCAAAAATTCATAACAAATTATCCCTCCCATGTGAGGAGATGAAGGCTTAGAAAAAAGAGTAACTTGTCAAAGATTGTACAGTTAATGAATGAGGGATGGATCTGACTCTCAAATCCAGTACCTAGGCCAGCGCTCACGCCTCAGCGTATCACATCCTGAAATAAATAGTGGAGACACTAAGGAGCCAGGCTTCCACATGTAGCCCTAGCTCCTGGAACAAGGAGTGGCATTGGGGTGATGCTAACCACATACTGCAGACACTTGAATATTTTTGAATCAGGAATTCGAAGAACTCAATGGGTGCATCAATTCATTTAATCTTTTCAAGAGTCCTTTGAGGGACACTTTTACCTCCATTCTCAGATGAGAAGATTGGTGAGTAAGTGATAAGTTAGATGATTGGAGTAAATAAGGCATAAGAGGAAGAGACTGGATATTTTTCACAACATTAGGGCTAGTCCCTTCGAACATATTCCTTCTGAGATACAGTTCAGCTGAGAAACCAAATGTATCTTGCAAACTAGGTCCTATGGCTGCAATGTTCCCTAGCACATGGACAGTTAATGATTTTGAGTAATTCAAAGTTCACAAGCCCATTTGCCTCATAAGTGTCTGTTCTGGTCTAACATATCACCAAATCACAGTGGCTTTTCGGGGTACAGTGGCCCAGCTGCATCTGGGGTGGCTGGGTTGTTCAAATGGCACAATAAACCATCACAAGAAATAATCACCCTGTAAGTCAAGTTCCAAAAAGTCTGGTGGAATGCCATAAATTTGTTTGTTTGTTTATTTGTTGGCCACTCTGGTGACAGAAGAAGCACCATTTTACAAATGGTGCTTAAAAGCATGATAGGCAAAAAGTATGAATAACAGGGAAGTAGAATCCAGCTGTGGAGAAGCTTGGGTCCCAGCAAGTCAGGACCTCGTGAGAGCATGGAATATCTGCATGGCTGTGATTGAGTTCACTCCTCTGGCTGTGGCTTGCTACTCAATGAATGCTGTGCAGAGTCAGAGCTGCCATTTCTAGGAGGCTGAGTAAACCTAGGAGACTTATCAGTTCAAGCTGGAGCCCAGATACACATTTCATGGTACAACTCTGGCAAAACTATACATAGACTTCTCTAGACCTCTCCATTTAAACTGATGAGTTGTATGGAGCTCTTTGAATTCTGCTTTTTGTAGGATTCTTCCAGAAGTAAATGTGAGACTAGATTTTGAAGCATAAATCTAATTAATCTTATCAATAAAAACCCAGAGTCAGCTATTGGGGTGATAACTTGAACGATCAGAGAACCTAAGGCGCAGCCACCAGTGAAATTTTACCTCTCCAGATCCTCTGAACAAAATGGTGGAAAGCCTGTCTCCACCCCACCTTATCATTTCATGTCTCTGACTCCCGAGTCCTGGGATTAAAGGCATCAGCCACCACAAGTCAACTTCCATGATTAACTAGTGGCTAGCTCTGCCCTCTGATCTCCAGGCAAGCTTTATTTGTCAGAACACAGATAAAATACAACAGGGTTTTATCTACTAGTCATAAAGGCATAACAGTTATCTTCACTATAATAAGATAGAAGTCAACACTTTTTAGCCAAAAATATTAGTATGTCTTCAATAAAAAGAGGGATGAAATAAAAAGCACAACAGTTATCCCAATGTTTGGGATGTGGGAGCAGAAAGAGATCAGGAACTCAAGGCCAGCATGAAATACATGGAACCCTGTCTCAAGACTCCCTTTAGAGGGATAATGAATGCTCTAGTAGCTTGAAACATCATTTACTACCAAATGAATTATTAAAGAATTTACCTCAAGATTTTCAGAGCGTTCTAATTCCAGCATTTCAGGTAAATATAACTTTGGAAATAAAAATGCCATTGACATCTTTTGAGAAGAGAAATAAATGAATGAAACTTGAGAGACTTTTCCATACATAAAAAATTACAATGCTAAAGGAGAATTGGTTTATGTAGATGAAGGGTGAGAGAAAATAACATAGTACTCCCTAAAGATACAAAAACATAAGAACTCTAGAGTACAAACCTTATGGACAGAGTTCTTTCTGCAAACAAACCTCTGAGCTTCCCTTCCTAGGATGAGGGCACTGTGCTGTCTCTTCTATTGATAACACTAATCGCATCTATCTGACTTTCTGCTATGTGATAATCGTTCTGTATGACGTAAATACGCATTACTCTCACTGGTTGATAATAAAGCTGATTTGGCCCATAGCAAGGCAGAATAAGACTAGACAGGAGAGCCAAACTGAAACTACAGAGAAGAGGAGCAGAGTCAGAGAGATACAGGCAGCCCCCAGGGAAGTGAGATGCTAGAGGACGTGTAAAACCAAGAGCCATGTGGCAAAATATAGATTAATAGACATGGGTTAATTAAAGTTGTAAGAGCTGGGAAGTAATAATAATGAGCTATAGGTCAAACATTGTGTAATTAATATAAGATTCATGTGTTTATTTGGGACTCTATGGTCGGAACAAAAGAAAACTCTGCTTCTGTTTACAACTTCCATAGTAGCAGTAAGTTCCACTAGGGCTATCTTTATGATTTTGCCATCTCTTTTCTCTGAGAATACCTTGATGCCCCCTGATGCTCATTACTAACAAGGAAAAGGAAAGCTCTATGGAAGAAAGGTCAGAGAGTCAGTCTCTATCTTAAATGGTTTCCCTATACACCCCAGTAACAACTACCATTATAATATTGGTCCCACCACGAGAGAGACTAGGAAAGAGTGCTTTAGGTGTCATTGGATACAGCAAAGGTAGAATATTAAGGAAGTCATATGCAATTTCAGAAGTAATATGATGAAAGCAAACATGAACTCCAGCTTATTTGACACCAAATTTAACTAAATGTTTAACAAAATGGTAATGGCTTTTCCTACCTGAACACAACATTACTAACCTTTTCTTAACTATGTATCAATGTCATTACTCCTGGATTTCAGTGTGTTTGTGAGTCAGCTACAGCTCTTGTCAAAATACAGAGTACCTCAGTAGTCCTGGGATAGAGCCTCAGACACTATATTTATAACAGGCTTCCAAATGACACTGTTGCTACCGGAAAATCTGCTTCTCAACAAGCTACCTGCAAGAGAGATATGGCATTGACCACTGCAGTGGTTCTCAACTTGCGGATTGTGATTGCCACATGGGCTGCATATCAGATGTTACGAGAAGCTTTTTCTTTGCTAGCCGCTTCGGTTTATCCCCGCCAGTTGCCTGGGCTCTGCTGCTTTGTAGACCCCAAATAACACACAAGACACTATATTAATTATGAAGCTGTTGGCCTTGCTTGTTTCTTACTAGCTAGCTCTGACTTAAGTAATTACCCCATAATTGTTAATCTAAGTATGTTTCTTACCAGAGAATAGTTCCAGGCTTCCTACCCCCATGGCGTTACATGTTGACTCTCTTGTGTTTCTCCTTCCCAGAATCCTCCTGGACTCCTAGCCCCACCTATCTAGATTCCTATAGGCTCAACAGTACTTTATTGACAAATAACAGGCAAATAATAGGACTTCCCCAACAATCAGATATTTACATTATGATTCATACTAGTGCCAAAATTACAGTTAAAAGTAGAAACGGAATACTTTAATGGTTGGGAGGTCACCCTCAAAGTTAGGAAAGTTGAGAACCAATGGACTAAAGGAACCTTTGTTTGTCTCATCATGGAAGTTGAGATGAGGTGTTGCCTGCATTTAGTGGGTAGAAGCCATAAGTGGTACTCAATACCCTACTGTTCACAAGACAACTGTCTCCATCAAAGTCCTCTCTGACTCAAAATGTCAGTACTGCCAAGGATGAGAAATGATGTTCAAGCAAGACACTTTGTATACACCAAAAAGATGTGGTTGCATTTTATTCTAGTATTTCCACATATTTCTATCTTTATGTGTTATGTTACACCTTATTTTTATTTTCTTTAGAATCAGTACTATCAATTCACCTCATAGTTATGGATCAAAGCCCTGAAGATATTAATGCATTAACTTTCTTATGAATGTTTCCCACCTTCCCTTACCAGGGTTCTCCCCCTCCTCTAAGTGGTTTTCTCTGCACCAGTCTGTGTCACATGTTACCAACCTGAGTATTTATTCCAGAAATTGGTCATTGATTGATGAAGGCTGATACTGTCCTTTTGTTTTCTTGATTACCTCCCATGTTGGTGGAGTGTTTTACACATTGTTGAATTTTGCTCTCCTGCTGTGACATATGCAAACATGCAAAATAATAATTCAAAGCATTCACATGTAACATGTTGTGGTGGTTTGAAAGAAAATGGTCCCCAAAGGGAGTGACACTGTTAGGAGGTATGGCCTTGTTGGATGAAGAGTGTCATTGTGGGGACGGACTTTGAGGTCTCTTTTTTCTTACCTCAATGTGATAGTCAGTTGATTTCCTGTTGCCTGAAAGATGTAGCAGTCTCATCTCCAATACCACCTGTGCCTATGCACTGTCATGATCCCTGTCATGATGATGAAATTTACTGAATCTCAGAAATGAATGTAAGAGAGCCCCTCACTTAAATGTTTTCTATGTAAGAGTAACAATGGTCATGTTGTCTTTTAACAGCAATAGAATCCATAACTAAGACATATATTCTATGAGCGTATTAAAATGATATTTATAAGCTGCATACTAGGCCCTCAAAAGCTGGCCTCTTCTAGTTCACTCAACATGATTCTCTTCCCTAGTTTCTTCCTTATGCACTAAACACCAATCCAGATTGTCACACACTCTAGTCCTCATAAAACCTGAATGTTATTTCCATGGGCAGGTTTTAACTGCAGATAAAAAGAAAGCTTAAAATCCTCATTTAGGGCCGGTGTCTCTCATTAAGCTTTCTGTGATTTTTTCCAGAGCTGGGGTCCATGGACCAATGCCTACTTACCTGGCTGGCTAAGATTAAAATGAGTAATAGATCCTCTGTGCCTTCAGGACGGCTCCTAATGCATTTTTCATTAAGTTGAACTCCCACTCGGGGCCTCTTCCTGAGATTCAGACAGAGGTAAGAGAGCTGTGAGCCGGCTTGTTTACTAGCATTTAAACAGAGCTGCTCTTTTCTCACAAACCACCGCAGTTTTATACTTAACATGATTTCTGGGAAGGTGGAAACACTGTTTATTTGGCCATCTGTTAACAAAATACAGATTCATTAGGATTTTCAACTGGTTCACGTTTCAGAACTTTAATAATATATCTTATACAATGGTTGGATAACATCCCACAAAAATACCCACATATATGTAAACATATATACATATACATTTTTCATTCACATGCACAGACATAGTCATGCATGTACTCACACACACAATGCTCATATGCTACTATATCATGGCTATACACATATGTCTTAGTTAGGGTTTATATTGCTATGAAGATACACTATGACTACAGGGAAGTCTTATTAAGAAAAATATTTAATGGGTTTTAGAGATTTAGTCCATTTTCTTCATGGTGCCATGCAGGCAGACATGGTGCTGGAGAAGGAGATAAGACTTTTACATTTTTGTTATTGTTGTTTTGTTTTGTTTTTTGAGACAGACTTTCTTTGGGTAGCCTGGGCTCTTCCAGAACTAACTCTGTAGACAAGGATGGCCTTGAACACACAGAGATCCACCTGTCTCTGTCCCCAAGTGTTGGGATTAAAGGCATGTGCCATCACTACCTGGCAAGCACTATATCTTAATTCACAGGAAGCAGAAGAAACTGTACACCACAATGGGTGTAGCTTGAGCATAAAAGACCTCAAAGCATGCCTCTACAGTGACAGACTTTCTCCAACAACACAGCCATACCTACTCCAACAAGGCCACCCTCCTAATCATGCCACTGCCCATGGGCCAAGCATTAAAAAAAACATGAGTCTATGAAGGCCATTCCTATTCAACACACCACAACATATAAGTACACAAATTAATTGCATAACTTACATAGAAACATGCATATTATACCCATACCCACATAACACAATCGCAAAAATATGTATATATATATTTGTGAGTGAATTTCCATCACCACAAAAAAATACATGGAGATAAACACTGTAAACACAACAATGTATGGTTAGAGTTGGAATTATCAGGTGTTGAATACAAGTCTTGTCTATGTGAGACCATATCTCAAAAAATGCTACAACAAATTCATGTAGACTTATAGATTTTATACTAGAATACTTATAATTGAGTCTTCCTGAAAATAAGATCTATATATCCTTGCTACATAGTATACCTTGAATATAAAAACTCCTTTAAGCCCAGCTTTTCTGATTATAGCAATAGCTGCTTTGCTGGGTGCATGAAGGAATGCCACACATTTTCATGCAAGTCTTCAATGAGATTCTTTATGGTACAGAGCATAGTTGTGTTCATCAAACTCCTTACTTGGGTAATCCTTCTTGTAGATCACTCTGGCAAAATCAACAGAGCCTCTTGATTTCTTGCCTAGATCTGTGAGATTCCAAGTCAGTTTTAAATTACCAATCTGGGTTCAGCGTTCAGCCTCTCCCTCAAATCTTAACAATCATTTGCCAAGATTCTCTTAGTTATCTCTTTCAGCTATACCTTCTTCCCTACATTTCTTGTCCAGGCATCCCTATAAACAGTCAGTTTGTAGTAGCGCCACAGTGTCTTACCAACTCTGTATAGATAGACAGTTGGTTTACCTCTAGACAAAATACTCAAGTTCAGCCTTTATCAATTATTGCTCACCCTACCGTTACTTGGCTGGCATCTTACTTTTATTGAGACACAACCCTTCCGGGTTTCTTTTCTTTATACCACCCAGAAGAGTGTAGTAAGCTCACTTCCTTCTCCAATTTTCCTGATAAGAGAACTGTTCAACATTGGCTAGGAAGCTTGTTGGGGACAGAGGCCCTGGAAGGAAGCAGGAACCTCTCCCTGGCAGAGAGAGTACTCAAAGAGAGAGAAGTTCAGTCTAGCCTTAACCTGAAAGGGAATGGAGGAATGACTAAAGAACAATGGAACAACAACTCCTGCATTTTCTGTATATAAGCAGACTGACCAAGATAGAGGCCATGCTCAAAGACTAGCAATAGAGCCAGTCATGGGGCTCAGAGCAGCTACAGGAGCAAAGGCTATGGAAGGGTAGATTTAATAATAAAAACAAAACCATAAACAAGTGAATAACACTGTCCTCAAATTTCTCCTTGGAGTGTCTATCTCCACCCACACACTGACTCTTTCTCTCACCGTTCAAGGCAAGTCAGTCCTGTGCAGGTGACAACCGTTATTGGGGTCAGAGTGAGGATTCTGCCAGCAAATGGAAATGTCACATCTAGCCAGACCTCAGAGGAAAGAATAAATAATTGCCGCCTCTCACAAAACATCAGCCAGGAAATGTCCCTTCTCAAGGAGATGAGCAAAATGCCTTCTCTACCTCCAAATGTCATTGAATCCTCTTGATGCACATGAAGGTAGCCAGATGTCTGTGAGATTAAATGAGGAGTGAAGGAAGATGGGGTGGTGGTGCCCTGCTTGGGACATCTGGTCCTTGTCTTCATGGAGTCACAATGTTAGGCAAATGTCACTCATTTCCACTCAAGAAAAATGAGAGAATCTTGGCATTCTACTGTAGCCCTGAGCCCTGGGTACACACTAATGCCTTTCCCCACTTTCTAAGCTAAAATGACTTCTGCCACCTGGATGCCAGGCATTGTCATTACCACTGTCTGCTCCACCTCCAGGTTTCATGGCAACCTCTTGCTCCCCATGATTTTGCTTCTCTCGGTTTAAAATAGTTACAGTGATATGCTGCAGGTGTTTGCTCCTAGAACACAGAAATATGTAAATATCTTAAGGGTGAAGGGAAAAGTTGCCTAATGTTTACCTAATCTGTAAAATAAGAAATGAATCTTTAAAATAATCTGAGGTGGAAGGCTCTTGCCTTAGGCCTTTTCCCTTGTTTTATTTCAACCTGTTGTATGTCCACCCTTCCTTCCTGCCTTTCTTCCTTCCCCCCTTCCTTCCTTTACATATTTCCTTCTTCTGTTTCTGTAGAACCACTGGAGGACAAGTTGTGGGTCATAACTATTTCCTCTGCTTTGGGTAAGTCAACTTCAGCCTTCTCAGAACACCAATGAAAGTCTAGCTCTCACCCTTTGTGTTAGAGAAAGCACAGCACACTGCACACTGAGACAGTAGAGTGTTCATTCTGTATATTCCTTGCTGTCTCCTAGATGGAAAAATGTTTACTCTACCCGTGGGAAAAACCTTTAATGTTGATTAATGCTGCATAATGCTGAATGGCTAAATTTATGGGACATGAACCACTGGTCACTTGGATTATTGTAGCAGTCCTGTGTGGTGAGTGGTGAGTGTTAGTTGAGGTGACAGTGGGGAAATGGCTGTGATCAGTTTGCGGCTTGAAGAAACTATGAGATAATGGAAGCAATAAAACTACCCCAGTGGAGGACTAAGGAGATGACTCAATTAGTAAAAGCAGAGAGCCTTGAGTTCCTTTAACTATAAAGATATGATGACATATGAAGCAACCAATAAGTAAAAATCTCATTGTATTTTGGTAATGCTTAATTTCAGGATCCTATCTTGTGAAATAACTGTTTATGAAGTGTTTCTCACGTCATGATATATATTTGAAAGAGATAGTGAGATTGTAGAGAAAGACGATGATTAGATGGATGACATGGATAGACAGAGAGGTCAATGATAGACAACTATATGAACAGGATGATAGAAGCTCAGAAAGACATTTAACAATGCATTAATCCAACATTACATATTGCTAAATAACTTTCCAGTAATTGTTTTTGTCATGTAACTTTCATTTATTCTTTTTACTACTAAGGCAGATGAACACACAAAAGTAACAAAAAAGGAAATTATAGAACAATCTCTTTGATTAACATAGACATAAAAATTCTCACTAAAATGCACACCAAATTCAAGAATGTATCCACAAGATCAACAACCAAAATCAAATCAACTTTATCCTAGATATGGAGGGATGATTCAACTTGCATGAATCAACAAATGTAATCCTGCACATAAATGAACTCTAGTACAGAAACCAAGTGATCATCTCAATAGATGCAGAAAAGACCATTGATACAGCCCTTCATGATTCTAGGCTATCTCATGGTATTGAAGGCAAAATATAGTAGGCCTATAGCCAATCATGCCAAACAGGAAGGACTCAAAGCATTTCCCTTAAAATCAGGGACAAGACAAGAATGTTTACTCTCTAAACTCCTATTCAATATTGTGCTTGAAGTCTTAGCTAAAGCAATAAAATGAGATAAATGGGATGCAAATAGGAAAATAAGTCAGAATAACTTTATTTGAAAGTGATGTTTCAATGTAGAAAGATCCTAAAGACTGCACATGAAAAATGTACAAAACTCAATGTATAGCTTTCCTATATATCAAATGAGAAACATACTAACAAGGAAATCAGAGAATTTATAATTCATTCATAATAGCCTCAAAAAAGCATAATACCTTTAAAAAAAGAAATACTTTTTTAAAAACACACAGAAAGACTTCCTATGTTCATGAATTATCAAAGTGCACAAACTACCAAAAACAATCTACAGATTCAATGTAATCCCCATCAAAATTCCAACATGATCCTTCACAAAAATTTAAAAGGTTATCTTAAAATTCACATGGAAGTATAAAAGACCCCACATAGTCCTAATAACACTAAACATAAAAACAGTGCTGGAGGTATCACCATTCCTGATTTCAAGTTACAGCATAGAGTATTGAAATAAAAATAGTATAGACTTCTATAAATAATAAACATATAAATGGAAGAGAATGTGGTCACTGATAAGCCCAAACTCCTGATTTTTGACAAAGGGGCCAAAAATTTACATTGGAGAAAAGCCAGTATTTTCAGCAAATGGTGGTTGAGAAACTGGAGAAAACTTTACATGTTAAAGAAGGAAACTTGAACATTATCTCACATTGCACACAAATCAACCACATTTGAATCGAATACCTCAGTATTAGACCAGCAAACCTTTCAATGTTCTAGAGCACCAGTTCTCAACCTATGGGTCATGATCCCTTTGAGTATCAAAGGACCGTTTCACAAGGGTCACCTAAGACCATGGGGAAATAGACTTTTATATTATGACTCATAACAGTAGCAAAATTAGCTATGAAATAAAAATGAAAATAATCTTATGGTTTGGGGTCAACACAACATGAGGAAATATATTAAAGAGTCACAGCGTTAAGGATATTGAGAACAATTACTTTAGAGAAAAGAGTAGGACGTACCCTTCGGGGTGTAAGCTCAACTAGGCACTTCCTAAATAGGATACAGGTCATGAAGGCAATAGGAACAACAATCAGCAAGTGTGACCTCACGAATTAAAAAAATCTTTTGCACTGCACACTGTTTACCAACGTAAGAGACAGCCTTTAGAATGGGAAAATATTTTTGTTAGCCATATGTTTGAGAGAAAAATGGTGTTTAGAACATTTAAAAACCAATTAAAAGTTGTCTATGGAACTGAATGGAGTGTTCTCAAAACAAAAAAATACAAAAGAATAAAAGCTATTTTCAGAATTTTCAACACCTTCAGCTATCACAAAAAATGCAAATGAAACTACTTTGCGATTTCGTCTTGCTCCAGACAGAATGGCTAAGATCATTCCTTCTTCCCAACTTCACCACCCTTCTCATGTAACTCATTTGAGTACAAAGATTGCTGCCTTTATGCTTATGAGAGTAAGGCAATCTACATGGGCAAATTATTAGGGGAATAAGTCCTAAAGAAAACGGACTCTCCCTCACCTAATAGCCATTAACTGTCAATAACCACTCAGCTAGAAGTGGGGCTTCATGAGTCCTTCCTTCTCTCACAATGGAATTTTGGCCAGCCTTATCATCTTTACTGCTCAGTATACATATTACACTAGCAGAAACAGACATGTGTAGCCTTCAATTCAAATGTATAGATTATACAAAAACAACAAATTTAGCCAAAAACTGTTATCTTCCCTTTTAATGCTTGAATATTGCTGTTATAAAATTTACTTTTCTAAAAAGCTGAATATAATTTGTTGTTGCTCCCTAAATTTCTCATGATTTTCATTGCATTATAAAACTGGAAATTGTTTATTTGAATATATCTCTAAGACAGGAATCCCTGTTTGATTCCTATCCATGTGAAGTGCAAGAGCTTCCAGCTGAATTTGGTTGGGCTATAATCTCAGTACTTGGGAACTTGTTGCAGAAAAAATGCAAATTTGAGCTCAGTCTTCTGTCTCAAGACAGATAGCTTGCTAAATCTGAGTGCCATGAGTTCTGCTATATTCTTCGCAGGAAACACCCTTAGTATTTTGCCCTCAGAACCAAGTAACATATTACCAAAATATCATCACTAGAAGAATTAAAAGACAGTGAAAATCAGAACCTAGCAAAATTTCCTTATGGACGATTTAAGGATTTGTCTTAAAAAATAATAATAACTTAATGGGAAGGAGGGAGTTGGGAGTCTATACCTATTGTGAATGAAGAAATGGGCTATATTGTTCTGAGAGTGCACTGTGTGATGTGGGAGACTGAGGGGCCTATGTCTACTGTCCATGAAAGAATGGGCTATAGTGTTTGTGTGAAGATAGGAGTTGGGGGGGTCTGTGTCTATTACCCATGAAGGAATGGGCTGTAGTGTTAGTGTGAAGACAAGAGACTGAGGGGTCTATATCTATATCCATGAAGGAATGGGCTGTAGTGTTCTATGTGGGCACTGTTAAAGTGGGAGACTAAGGGACCTATGTCTACAGCCATGAAGGAATGGACTGTTCTGTGTGAAGAGGGTGAAGACTGAACCACACAAGAAAACAAGTCTCTGCCCAACCAGATCAACTTCACAGTGATGGGACCTGTCTGGAAACACAATAAGCTACCTTTAAAAAGAAATGATATTTTTAATAAAAATGGAAAAAGAAGCTGCCTAGCTTCTTCTCTACAAATTTGTGAGTCATTTGGATGAATAAAAAGGAAGCCAGCGGATATGTAAAGCAGGGGTGATAGTTTAAGACCAAATTCTGAGTCATATCCTTTATGGGTAATCATGAATATGCAGTGCTCATGGGAATGGTCTCCAAATGCTTTCCAGATAGTAAAAAGAAAATTGAAGCACATAAAGAATTTTATACATCTTAACACATACACCTTACTTCTGCAAAGGAAAAAGAAACCTAAATTCTCCAAATAACACAAGTGAGTTGTTAGTTCTAAATTTGAAACTTATGCAAACACAAGTCTGTCATCAAAAACTGAAGGTTAATTTTATTCTCATTCTGTTTAAAGTACTAAGTTTTTAAAATTCAAAGTGATAGAATTTTGTAGCCTTCACAAGTTTATTTTGTTTGAACTTCCTGTTTGATTTTTTTAATCTGGTATATTTTAAGAGACCAATTACAAATGGCTAATTATCAAAGTAAGCCAGAAGTTTGCAACAGAGGACCACTGCTGTGGTTAACAACCACTTTCCTCCTGGGTGTTCAGAGCTAAGACTCAGTCATGAACTGAAGGCTAAGGCCCACACTATAATTCAAGGAAGATTGTATGTGTGTACCAGAAGTAGCTTGTTCTGAAGTCAGAGACAGGACTACTCAGTCTTCCTTCTTTAAGTTTGAACACTGCTACCTGCCAGCTACTTACTCATTACCGAGTTTTACTTACAGGTGTTTATGCATGAGGCTGCATTTGTAGCAGGTGCTGCTAGCTCCACACGAACCCCCCACCACCCAGCACTGACATTTTCTGCTTGTAGGGTCCAGGGCAAGATGTATCTAAAGCTCTACCTGTGAGTTTGGTTATGATGGTGTTTGTTCTCAAAATTGAGGGCTCCTTCCGCCTATGCTCCCAGTGGGTAGTATAGTCAGAGTCACGGGAACAGCCTCCAGCCAATATGGAAGCTTCTGTGTCAATGTTCCAACTGATGTTCTGAGTGATTTCTATTCTGCCTCCCGGAGGTCTCTCATGGAAATCAGTTCCATTTGCTGAAAGCAGTAGCTCATTAGCCACCATAGTTGGCTTCCTCCCCTTCCAAGTCTCTTTCCACACCCTCCTGTTGGTCTTTGCTGGGATCATAGCCCAAGTCTACATGTTCCCACATTCTAGTATCTGATTTCAACTTTGTAAAAAAAAACCAACCTGAGGTGCTGTTTCCATACTTCAATGCTGGTAGAGATTTGCTTTAATGTTTATATTTCCTTATTTTTTATTATAGAAAAATTTCTACTAGGCTACAAATGGTAGTATGCTGATATGAACATACATGAACTACTATAATCAACTACAAAACTGAGTTTCACCAACACAATGATTATCAAAATCAGGTGAAGCAAGGGAATATATACAGGATGATAGATGAATATACACTGTGGGAAGGTACAGGTGTGTGTGTGTATGTGTGTGTGTGTGTGTGTGTGTGTGTGTGTGTGAGAGAGAGAGAGAGAGAGAGAGAGAGAGAGAGAGAGAGAGAGCATAGGCCAGAGGTCAATATCCAGTTAATCTCCACCATTTATTCTCAGGATCATTCTTGTTTTTTGAGATAGTATTTCTCACTAGCCTGGGGCATTGACTATGCTGGATAACCAGAGAGTACCAGAGATCCACTAGTCTCTACCTCCCTAGAACTGGGATTTTTAATCACATACCACTGAGCCAGGGCTCCACAAGTATGCATTTGAATTACTTGTGGTTTTCTATAACTATATCTATCTGCTGCAAAGAAACTAAACTTATCTGTGGGTATAAGGACACATCTTTAGTAGTTAGGGATTATGCTGGTTTAGTTAAAGAGGTGGTTGTAGGTTCTCCTCCAAGATCCATGACCTCACTAGCTTTGAGTAGTGGGTTAGACTTTCACTACCAGTCATGGTTCCCTGTTTGCTGAGCTGGTCTTAAGTTCGATTAGACAGCTGCCAGTTAAAACAAAGAACTACAGGCAACTAAGGGATGCTAAGGGTGAGATCAAAAGTCTTCCCCAGGAAAGATCACATCAGTTGATAATCCAATACCAAATGGTCAGCCCTGAAAACATACATGCATATGAGCAGCATTATATAAACCGAGCAGTTAAATGTAGGAATATATATCTATATTTCTAAACATATATATATATATATATATATATATATATATATATATAACAATAGCTCATGAAAAACAGGCCATGAATTTGAGAGATCAGAGAAGTGCATATGGAAGAGATTCATGGGAGGAAAGAGAATGGGGAAATTATGCAATTATATTTTAATCTTAAAAAGAAAAGGAAAGAAAAAGGGAAAACAAGAAAACCATAAACCTTTACACCCAAGCTTTGTAATTTGGATTCGGCAGAGCAAACTCTGGTCCTCACATCTGTGCAGCAGGAACTTTTCTGACTGAGTTGTCTGCCCAGCCATGGATATAGATTTTTTAAGGAGTAGGGCAGGCAATGTGTTGGAGAAAGAGCATAGGAGATGTCACTGCTCCTGTTTCTCTTTGGCTAATTGCTCTGGGTTGTGGTTTTGTAGCATATTCACTTCATGCTAATTCGTCATGCTCTGTATTTACCTGTGTGCTCCTTGGTTCCTTACATTATCATTTCAACAATTTTTATTTTCAAAGTTAAGCTTAAAATTAGTTACTTTCAAGTGCCAGTCAGACCCCAAAGAACTGTTTTCTTCACGATTTTGATTTTTATCATATATATATATATATATATATATAAACCTACATATACTAGAAACTATGTAAACTTAAACCATGTTTAAAATAAAACTACTTTTTAAAAAACTACACAAGCATATTTAAACTAGTGTAACATGTTCTGATTTATTCTCTCAGACTCTTGGATTGAATATGCCATCGGTAATTACTCCTGAATATATTGTCTTTATTGCTTGCAAACTGGTGATCGTTTAACGTTTTCAAAAAGGCAAATCCTGAGTGATGTTCAATTAAAGCTTCACACAAATGTTTTCCAGGCTCACATCTGGCCTTTGTAAAGGATTAGTGTGCCAACAATTGTCTCTTCATCTTAAGAAAGGCTTAAAAAGTCAACATCTGCATGAAGAATAGAAGATACTATTCCTTACATGTTACAAAAGGAGAATCTATAAAATAGGATTTTCTTCCACTGTATTTCTGTAAAGTATTTGATAAAGGGATAGAAACAAGGGAGGTATTCTTTTTGATTCTCCTGTTAACATTCTCAAGTTGCTCTTTAATTATAAATAAACATAATACATTACATAATATATATGAGCCCCATAGCTGTTGCAATTTAAAGTTTTCCTTACGATTAAAGTTGGTGAGGTACTTTTCTCAAAAACGTTCTCTTCTGTTCCCTCTGTCCCCTCTCTGGAGGTGTTTTCTCTGAAGAGTCACTTACATTGTTACTGTGATCTTATCTCTAGAGACAGAGACAAAGGATAGCCAGTCTGATGGACACCAAAAGTGTAAAGTATAGTGGAACAAAGAAAACAGCTATCAACATGAGGTAAATCATATATTTTGTAGGCAACATGGAATAGTCTAGTGAAAGGACTGATAGAGAAATTACAGGAAAGGGGGAGCTTGATAGAAGATGACATAGTTGTTGCAGGAAAAAATATCAAAGTAGGGACCCATTGAACCAGACAGGTTCCTAAGATGTGAACGAGACAAATACAAACCAATACTTCCATCCATTATCCCACCTTGCCTGGGGCAGACATGCATTTCTTCCTGAGTTTTGTACTGTAATTCATATTTATGGAACATTAAGCAATTTTGAAATCTCTGCTCCTTTTTTTATAGCCTCCCTGATTCTGTTTGCCCTGATTGGTTGCTCCCTCTTACACATATGCCATTTAAGCATGTGAGCACAGGTTCACAATGAAACAAGAAAAACAGGAGAGGAGAAAATTGGATCTAATCCCATTCACTCTTTCAGAGAACTGAACATGCTACAATACTGAGAGAAACTATCAAATTACTAAGTTTTGCTCATTTAAAACTAAAAATAGTGAAATTTCAAGAAGTTATCATAATGAGCAAAGGGGTCAAGACCAGGCTGGAGAAACCCACAGAAACAGATGACCTGAACAAGGGGGAGCTCATGGACCCCAGAGTGATAGCTGGGAAACCAGCATAAGACTGTCCCAGACCCCTTGAATGTGGGTATCAATTAGGAGGCCTGGGCAGTGTATTGGACCTCTGCAGTAGGTCAATATTTATCCCTGGTTCAGGAATGAACTTTGGGAACTCATTCCATATAAAGCGATACTCTCTCAGCCTAGACACACAGGGGATGGCCTAGGCCCTGTGCCAAATGATGGGACAGACTTTGAAAATCCCTCATGAAGATCACCCTCCCGGGGAGTAGAAAGGGATTGGGATGGGGGTCTGTGGGGGAAGGGGAGGAGGAGAGGGAGAGGGAACTGGGATGGACATGTAAAATAAGCTTGTTTCTAATTTAAAATTTAAAAAGAATTTCAAAAAAGAAGTTATCATAAGTCAATTGAGCAAAGGCTTAGGCAAGTCATATAGAAGAAAATAAATGCATGTGCTCTATTAGATATTTTTATACTCTGGCATGACCGTGTGTGTTGGTTTGAATCAGAATGGTCCCCATAGACTCATATGTTTGAATACTGAGTCCCCAGATGGTGGAACTGTTTGGGAAGGATTAAGAGGCATGGCCTTCTTGGAGAAGTTGTGTCACTAGAGGTTTCAAAAGATGGGCCATTCCAGTGTTCTCTTCTCCCTCTCTCTCTCTCTCTCTCTCTCTCTCTCTCTCTCTCTCTCTCTCTCTCTCTCTCTCTCTCTCTCCCTCCCTCCCTCTCTCTCTCTCTCTCTCTCTCTCTCTCTCTGCCTTGTGCTTGAGGAAAAACAAATCAGTGCACAGTTAGACGATAGAGGAATATATTTCAACAGACATGAGAATTATTCTATACACATAAAATGTGTCGTTTCAAATCACCAGTGTGCGAACACTAATAATAAATTTCAGTAGACAATAAAATGATGATTAGCTACTTACTTCAGATTAATAAAAATGTTTCAGATACCATTAAAGATTTAACTGTAGTTAAAACATGTAAAATATGTTAATGATCTTGATATAGAAAAGATAGGAGGGACTTCTTAAAAGAGATATGAGATTAGGAATAATAGCCATCATTATAATGGAGATATCATAAGAAAGCATTAAACCTGAAAATTAAAATGGTTTTCTTTGCAATATACATTGCAACAAAAGGAGATCATCAGCCAGAAATGATATTATCATTTCTTGAATTTCAAGGATAAGGAAGGTAATATAAAAAGAATCCAACCTATGCAGTGAAACAGTTTCCCAAAGGCAAGAATATATTATACCCAAGATTCCATAAAACAGTAACCAAATTAACTATATAATTAAACTACAAAAGTAACTTCAAATCTTGAAACATTGAAATTCTATAGACTCTTTGACCAGGATACAATAAAAGTAGAAAAACTTGTCAAACCATAAATTTAAAGCTTCAATCAAATAGCAATTTCAGGAAACAAAACGTAACTATTCTAAATAGTTCCTGAGGTAAAAGGAAATCAAAGCTATAGTTAATTATAGATGATTTAGAAAGACAGGTCCAGAGGAGTTCTGGTTCCTGACAGATCTAGCAACTGAAGAACCAGCTTGTGTTGCTGTGCTGTCAAAAGTGAAAAGAAAACAATTACAAAGGAAGCAGGAATGAAAGGGATAGGTTTGACTCAAAGAACCAAATCCAGGATCTCCCCCAAGGACAGAAATGAGAAACCTATCCCAATGTCTTTTCTTGATCTCTCAAGAAAAGTTTGAGAGGTTAGAAAGCATTGTCAGGGGGGCTGGAGAGATAGCTCAGAGGTTAAGAGCACTGACTGCTCTTTCAGGGGTCCTGATTTCAATTCCTAGCAACCACATGGTGGCTCACAACCATCTACAATTCAATATGGTGTCTTCTTCTGGCCTGTAGGCAGAAAACTGTATATGTAATGAATAAATAAATCTTTTTTTTAAAAAAAGCATTGTCAGGGGAATCCATTCAATAAGGCAGATAGACAAACATAATTTCACTAAGATACTATATATTCCTGCACTCCCACAGAGTAACACTACAGTATAAAGAAGATTTATCTCTCCAAAACGGGCAGAGACTCACCCATGCCAAACAGCTATTATGTGAAAAGTGAGGCTGCGGTGATGCAGACCATGGGAAGTCAGCTCCCATATATGCTTCAGGGTAATGAAGAGCAAACCTCAGAGTAGGGGTGGCCGGGGTAGAATGATTCTTATTTGAAAGTTGCTAGACTTTTCTGAGTGGAAAAATAAACATGTACACACATTCTGCTGGTAGTCTCAGAAAAAAGGCCCAAGCATATGCTTTCCTTATGGTGACCTTCTCTTTTAAATTCTCTTTCTTAAAAATCTCTCATACTTACATACACCTCTCTCCTGCTCAGTTATATATTTTTACATTCAGTTACATCTCTTTTCACCTGACTACACTTCTTTCTTTTACATCTCTTCTCTACACAGCCTCATCTCCCTTGCGTCCACACAGTTACAAGTCTCCACGCAGCCACAACTATACTGTATCTCATTTACATGTCCTCTCACCACACTGCACTTCACACAATTCCTAGGCACAGCTTCTCTATGTAGCAGCAGCTCTTTCCCATAGGTCTCCATCACACACTCACTCGCACACTTCTTCTGTATCATTTATTCATTCTTACTCATTCGTTATTACACTTCTCTCACACTGCTACATCTCTCACGCTTCTCTCTCCCACAGAAGTCTTCAATCAACACTACCACTTCTGTTCTGTTGCGTCTCTCCCCCTGCCTCCCTACGTTGCTGCTGCTTCTACCTCCTTTGCTCTCTGCTCTCGCACAGCCGAATTCTGGAAAATCATAAGTTATGTTTACCATGGTCTGACTCATTCTCAAAACACATGATAAGCCTTGTAGTTTCTCTCAACTAGGAATGTCACATTGACCCATACTCATAGCTCTAAGTTGGTGAGAATTCCCAGACAGAAAATGTCATTGGAATTCAAGACTTAACAATAACAATTAATTAGCTGGACCTTGAGAGGTAGGGAGTATGTGAAGACTAAAGTTTCTTCAAGCTTTGGCCTTGAATCAGAAAGACAATACCTGGAAAACAACCTCATGTATCTGTCTCTACAGGCAACCAGATACTGTCTCCAGGAGCAAGCAGCCTTCTTTGAATCTGCTCTGAAGTCTAACATTAACTATCTGTGTAAAAGGCTGTCGTTGTGACTGAGAATCCTATGTCAGTCTGATGATGTAATATAGGCACAAATCATCTTCCTGACAATCCACAGCTATATGTGTGTCCAACAAGTATAAAACACACCACCAAAGGGCTGAGGAAAAACCCACAGCTGTTCTTATTAGAGAAGCATAGCATTGGTATCTGAGAAAGTTATTGGAACAACAAGTCATCCAGTCAATAATCCCACAGTTTGGCCAAGTGGTACTCCCCAGTAACATCTGGTAAGTCAGCTTTGCCAATTAGAACTCCTCAACAATGTCTAGTGGGTCTACTTGTTCAATACAAGTTGTCACTGCTGTACAGAGCCATGCCTCTCTGCACTAAGACTTGGTGAAGAAAATGTAACTTCCTGATCTCTTCTGTGCCTTACCCCCCTCCATTCCCCTACCTCTTCTCTCTCTTCTCTGTGTAGCCACTCAGGACGCTAAAGAAGGAGAGTGTTAAAGTCCAGCCTTGGAAAAAGGAACTTATTTTAAAAACAAAATGTTTATTATATAAAGTAGAATTAAATTAATGTAACTTATATCAGACTTCTATTTTCAGCATATTTTAATTCTAATGCATGCTTTTAATTCCAGCAGTCAAGAGGCAGAGGCAGGTGGATTCCTGTGAGTTTGAACTCACTCTAGTCTATAAAGAAAATCCCAGGCTGACCAAGGCTACACAGTGAAACTCTGACTCAATCTACCAAGCCAAAAACTAAGGCTAAGAATAAATTTTTCCAAGAAATATACAAGTTAGTGATACTGTAGAATAGCAACCATAAAGTCAAAACAAAACCAACTAGGAATGTGAATATTTAATACATCATAGTCAAAAATCCAAAAATGATAGATGAAATGAATTGCAGAATCTATAAAAAATCTATGAAAGAATAGAAAAACTGAGGTCTCTCTGTGTCTTTACATTCCAGATTCAGCTGTAGTTACAAATTTTTGTGGTTCATGGTTTCATTTTTCACTTTTCTACCAAGTAATGTGGTAATGATTTCTGGCTCATAGGGGCACTGACTTGGGGACTTTTATAAACTTAAAAAGTATTTAAAATTGCACGCGTATCAAGAAAATAATAACTTGCCCTTCTTTAGGGTTTCAAATGAAAAATAGTCAATGATGTGAAAGTTTTTCCAAGTCATATGATTAGATTCAACTAATTCCTCTTTGTGGATAACCTACATTTGGGTCTCCACCTAAATGACATCTTTTCCTTCCCAGGGGTCATGAAAATATGGACAATGCCCATACAATTTAATACCTGTGCTTGTCTAGGGCTTTCTGATTTTCAGTGCATCTCTATCTGCTTTTCCTCTTTAGGATATCAGAGCAATCCCATGCAGCTTATATATCAAGCGTTATCACTGCTTCTTCTTTGCAGACAGAGAATTTGAGATTTCCATATGATGGGTAATGGACCTCGAGGTAAACAGAAGAGATAGGGTGGTGACAAGTTATGTCTGTGACCCTGAAAGGGGGTTCTCCCCATATTCCACAGTATTTCCACAGGCTTCTGACCCAAGAAGCCAGGGAACATGGGCAGTGGCAGATTTCACAGTCCATAATCTTGAATCCACTCCACACTTCTCTCAATTGCAATCATTGAGAATACTCATGCTAGTCATTTTGATGATAATTTTTAAAAAATCAGACAAAAGACATAGTATAAGCCGGGCGTTGGTGGCACACGCCTTTAATCCCAGCACTCGGGAGGCAGAGGCAGGCGGATCTCTGTGAGTTCGAGGCCAGCCTGGTCTACAAGAGCTAGTTCCAGGACAGCCTCCAAAGCCACAGAGAAACCCTGTCTCGAAAAACAAAAAAATAAAAAGTAAAAAGACATAGTATAATATCAAAAAAGAGAATTTTCACTTTCCAGTGGGATGTGCTTCCTATAGTATATCCAGGTAAGGAAGCTTCCTCTTCCCATATATTATAACATAAAAATTACCTTCCCCACATTCATTCCAAATTCACTAGGTGAAATTCTAACCTCCAATGTGACAGCAGAAGGAGGTAAAGCTTTTGAAGATTTAAGTGTGTCATTAAGAGGACGAACTAATGAATGAGATTAATGACTTTATGAAAAGGAGAGTCAACAGCTTGAGAAGACAGTCAAGGACAAACCAGCAGACACAGGCTTTTCCACCATCTTGATTTTAGACTCCCCAGTCTCTAGAACTGGTTGAAACAAATTTCTGATGTTTAAGCTATTCCATCCATGAGGCTTTCTTATAGCCAACCAAACTAAGGCATTTAAGTTTAAAAATAAAATTTTAAAAGTCAATATATTTTAAAATCATAGGCATATCTAGGCAAAGCTTATGACTGGCATTAATACGAAACACTTAGTGTCTGCTAAGTCTTTTAATGTTTTCTACAAACCCCGCTGCATCTTTATATTAGTCTTAAGATGGTACGTTTACTATGTCTCTGCCTGCATATGAGGTAAGTGTAAAGTGAACACTGCTAAACACCATGTCCTGTGCCAGAAATCGATGCTGCAACGATAAACGACACACTTACTGAAAGTAAAACTAAGTATTTATTGTAGAAATTACTCACAAGAGACCAAACAAGTAACCCAGATGAGCCGAGTAGTTTTCCACCACCGAACTGGAAGCCGAAAGCCAGAAAAAGAGACCAAGACTTCCATTGTTCAGTCTTTTATACCTCCCCCCACCCCCGTAATGCCCCTAGCCATGCCCAAAAGTGGACCTGGCTAGTGACGTAGTTCACCACCTATGTCCATAAACGTCTTTACATCTGTCCGTATACGTCTTTAGTCATGCCTAAAGTGGGCGTGGTTAACAGTGTGGTAAACAGCTCTTTTATTACCTCATCTGTATGTGCCTCTAGTAAGTCCCATGGTTAATGGCGGCATTGTGTTCCTCCTACAAGAAATGATCATAAAAATATGTGAACATGACCAAAAACAGTGAACTTCCCATGATGTAACTCAAGACGCAGGGCACACAGCAGAGGGATGTTTACACTTTTATGTCCATAGAGAGCTCTAAGGCAGATGTTGGATCTTAGAAGATTTCATCATAGGACTCTGTTTTCTGCATAGAGAAGAGTGTTCCTCTATCACCTAATTTACAGCTGTAACAATAACTACTAAGTGTAGATGAAACAGTAGACAACTTAAGAACAGTAACATCAGACAAGTATGTTAGTTCCTGCCTATACAATTCCAGCATTTGAAAATTTATGGCAGGATAGTTCAGGACCAGCCTGGGCTACAGAGTGAGACCTGTCACCAAAATAAACAAAGTAGAATGCTTTAAAAAGCAACATCTAAGAGATAGAGAATTAATGGTTTGTTTATATTCTAAATTTTGTTAACACAATCTACCTACCTGAATATTCAGAAGTAACAGGTAACTTTCTGACTTTGAGGATCTAATCAATGAATTTATGCTTTACTTTCTTCTTCATTTTGCTTCCTAATATTATGATGATAATGATGATGGTTGTGATTAATATAGTGAGTTACATAATAAAACCATTTTCATACAAATATATAATGTACTTTGAGGCGTATTTACCACCCCAATATTCATTTATCCTCCCCCTTATTACCTCTCCTACATGCCATCAGTCCCATTTGTTTCCCTAATCAGTTTTAGCTCTACTCTATGGTCATATGGACATATAAGATTTTGTGAATCTTATAAAATCTAGAACCCACAAATAAGAAATAATACAATATTTCTCTCTGTGAGACTGGCTTAATTTGCTTAATATAATTATCTCCATTTGCATCACTTTTACGGAAAATGACATTAAGTTCATTCTTCTTTATGGGCCCTAAACTCTACTATGTATATAAACCACATGTAGCAGGCATAACCTCAGTGAGCTGTGATCCCTGTGTCTTCCCCTCCCCATGCAGCTGAGCCCACAGTGCAGCTCCTGTGACTTGCTGTGTCATTCTTGGGCTTTCTTAGTATCACTAATAAGCAGAACAAGAAATACCTCGGGTTCTAAAATGTGCACACTCATTTCATTTAAGTGAAGACACATGTGGCCCCACACAGTGTGATTTGATACACCCAAGTGAACACCTGCTAATTGTATCAGCGGATCCCCCATGCTTATCATTAGTCCTTTATTCTTGGGTCAAAGGAAATACAATGGCAATATCTAAGGTTCTTACTTGAGGCATCTGTTTCAAACCCATTTGGGAATCTTTGGCAGATACAACTGCTGAGACCCAGAATGAAAATGCCTCTATCAACTCCAGCTTCATGAACAACAGAACTCTGGAACATCCACACTGCTACACCATTGGCATGGGAATTTAAAAGACACACCATTGGCATGGGAATTTAAAAGACAAGAGCACAGTCATCCAGCATTTATTACTGTGTATATGACATAAACTTTGATTTAGCTTACAGTCAGTATTTTACAGATTAACCTCAATAACTTAAAAGGAACTCTTTCACCACACTATATATATTTCAGGCATGTTCTGTCTTTTGACATTGGGAGAAGACATTGTTATCTAAAAAGTTCAGGCTGGAACACTGTGCATTGAGTTACCAAAATACATGATTGTCAAAAAATTTCTTAATGTTCTAAATAAATTCACAGCTTGTTCATTGATTTCCTGATCCACACGCAGCTTGCAAGTCAGTGTTTGTGTGTGGGTGTGTGGGTGAGAGAGAGAGAGAGAGAGAGAGAGACAGACAGACAGACAGACAGACAGACAGACAGAGACAGAGACAGAGAGAGAGGGGGAGAGGGAGAGGGAGAGGGAGAGGGAGAGAGAGAGAAATGTTGTAAGGTAAGGAAGTAGAAGATAAGGCTTCAAAGTCTTTATTCTAAGACTCAAAAGAAGCTGTGTTCCTTACATGAAGCTGCTACAAATTAACAGAAGATGTGTCTCCTAACTGTGAAGGAGCTAAAATATAATGTATTTCTCTTCATTATAAGGGAGCCAGCTTAAAAGAAAACCTTATATCCACAGTCCAAAGGGATAAACAAGAAAATAATGATACAGATTAATAAGAAGTAAGTACACTCTTCATCTATCATAGCTTCGTCTTCCAGTAGGAACGATTACATTTGCCTTCTAAATTAATATAAAAACAGCATTTTTCCTTGGCAACAGAGAAATTATTTTGTGTTATTTACCTAGACTGCATCTGTGTTTTCTACAAAGAACAGTAAATACATTTCTGGAGCAAGACATGTTTCTGTGATAGTGTGAGTAATGCTCTTAAACACTCTGGATATCCTTAGAGTGCTTCCCAGAAACTGCTCTTGAATGCAGGCATTTGTCACTCGATTATCTGCAGAAGAATGTAACTGGGTATCCTCCCAAACAGCAACCACTAGAAGGCAAGGGCCAGTACTCATTCCTACAAGATACATAATTTAGTCTGATTTCTCTAGGAATGCCCTCACAACTAGCTTGGGTCACTTGTGACATCACTAGCACCAGGTTAATTTTCATTGGCTCTGAAATGTTCCACTAGAGCTGCTACAGCAGCTATTTGTAAGGGTCTGAACTATTTAACCAGACACATGCTTCGCAAGGGACCTAGAGCTGATAAATTAGGTCTTGTGTGTATTCACTCCCCTGTCCATCCAGGTCAGAGAATTGCTGTATAACCAACCATGAGCTCCAGGTCCAGTGTCAAGTCTTGTCTCAAAACAACAAGGTGGATAGTGATAGCGGAAGACAGACACTCCATGTCACATACCACCACCAACAGCAAATAATAATAATAATAATAATAATAGTAATAACACCAATAAATAATGATAACGATAATGATAATAACAGATGCTGTTTAACCTAAATTTATTCCTTCTTCACTATTGTTTTCTCGTTCAGGTTAGAACTTCTTTATTGTACATTTATACCTATTCTTTCATTTCTGAAAATGTAATGTTTCTTGCATTGAAAAGTTATTGGTGAAAATCCTGTTTTTCTTTGCCTGGTAGGGTGTTTTCATAGTCAACCTTGCTTCTATTCCTATTTTTTTTCTCCTTTGCCTTTGATAACCTGGAGAAGTAGAGATCCTCCTTTGTGTACATGACTTAAATGAGGCTGACAGTCACATATTTGTCATGAATTCTGGAACCTTTGAGCCAATGTCCCATCAAATATGTCTACCTCCGTGTTCTCCTCTGGTAATATAATTATATGCATTTCCCTGTGTGACTGTCCCACATCTCACAGATACTCATTCTTTTTTAAATCCTTGCATTTGCGTTTTTGAAGTTTCTGTGGGTGTGTTTTTAATTTCGCTAATATTTTTCATAGGACTGTGCTCATGAGCCCATCAAAGGCATTCTTTATTTTTGCATTAATGCTTTTTACTGCTAGAAATTTTTTCTCTTACCGTTTCTGTTTCTCCCTTTATACTGCCCATCTGTTCTTGCATGTTGTCATCATTTTCCATTAGACCATTAGCATATTAATCACTTATTTTAATTTTCTGCTATGATAATTCCAAAATCTCTGCTATGTATAAATCTGTTTCTGCTGTTTTGTCTTTCAGGCTGTGATTCCTAGCTTTCATCAGATCTTGTTGCTTTCTGTTGAAAGCCATACATGCTATCTCAAGTGACAGGAACTAGGGAAGTGGAGTCTTCTGCATGGAGGTTTTATGTGTATCTGGTTGTGTTTGGGGTTATAGACTATTTTCTGCCACTGTTGGTGTCGATTGCTAAACTACCTCTAGGGAGACTTGTTTCCTCTCCTTGTGCTTTAGATTCCCTAGAAGCTGCTTCTTCAAGTCATTTGTAACTATCATCATCTTCATATGTAAGAGCTCTGTTGATGAGCTAGGTAAGGTGTTCAGGTGAAAGGAGTTAGGCAGGAGTTAGGCATTAGCCCTTAGTCTTTTAGTAAGCCTGGGCCTTTCAGCTGTAGCAACACGGGGCCTACCCTGAGCTGTGATTGGACATGTCCTCTCCCTCCTGGCTTGGTTGCTCTCTCACTAAACCACACTGGTTAGACACTGGTAAAGTAATGTCGTTTAATTGTCATCCTTGTTAGATCATACTCTATGTTTTAAAATTGTTACTTTTCAGGTTACTTCTTCGTGTCAAAAACTGAGAGGATTTACTTTGACCTTGACCCTGGGTTCCTTGTCAGATCTTAGTGGTCAAATTCAAGCAAGATGAAAGTTTTTCTCTGAAATCAGGGCTCCAGATTTGTTTGTTTAGAGAATTTTCTACATGAACATCATTCATGTGTCACTCCCACCCTGCCCCTCCAACTCTTCCCATATACCCTCACAAATTAATGATCACATCCTTAATCATTAATAGATATACTCTTCCATGTCCATTCAGTACTGGGAATGGGTACACATCCAGAGTCGTCCACTTGGGAATGAGCAACCTGTGCTGGAGCTCATCCCGGGAGGACATTCATTCTCCCTCCCTCAACATCCACTGTTTCCCAGTCTCCCACTGTTATTTAATCACCATAGAGTGTTTCTACAGGTGCAACTTCAACTCCAATCTTTGTTTCTTACTGATCTCTCCAACTCATACCACACAATTCACTCATGGACTTAGAAGGAATTCCTGATTTTCAGGTTAGCATTGTGCCTGTGATGACAAGATTGACAATTTTAGCCTTTCTGTTGAGAAACATCTCCTCTTTGATCTTGTGTGTCTAAAGTGACATGTGAGTCAAATAGAATCTAAAAAACATTCCCAAAAGTTAAGTGATGCCTCACATGCTTAAAAAGTTGCTATAAAAATAGTTGTTAAACTATTTTCTTTCTTAGTAATAAAAATTATAGTGTAACATAAAACTCAACACTGTTTTTAATTTGTGAAATTGCTGCAGATCACTTTTAGTAGCTGTTGTGAAAAATATACTGGACATAGGGGAACAAGACTGGAAGCAAGAACAATGTCTCAAAGAGACAGAGTGAGCACTCAGGGTGCAGCATTAGAAGTAAGAGAGAGCCAAATCATGGTCTCAGCTACATCATGCAATGTCCTTTAAACTTTCATATTTGCGACTATGCACAAAACATGAGCTGAACTTAATAATTTTGTTATCATTATACTACATTTCTCAAATGTATGTGTGATAGGATTTCCCTTAACATAATGAGATACCAGACACCTATCTTCAGTGACAGGTGGAAAAAAATTGAGGGTTTAATATCCTCAGCAAACTAATTATAGGTCATGAGATTACAGGTAATTTAGAGGAGCTACAAAATCCAACATCTCTATTTCTACCATCACAGACACAGAAACCTCTGTGACAATGCTGTCATTCTCCTTTGTGAGACCAAGGCAGGATGGCAGGCACTAAATAATGCATAAGCTACCGACATTCATGCTCATATCCCTTTTCAAAAAACGGTGAAGTGTCTCTTTTATAGTCCACAAAGAATTGAAATCATATGGTGAAGCCTGATAATTGCTTTCAGCAGGGGCTCTTGGCACCAGCTCCGGGTTCCTTAGCTCACTCATGTCGGAAACGGAGGCTGTCCCTGAATATAGATGAGTACAGCACCCAGGGAGCATCCCAGCTGCAGAGCTTTCCCAAGGCTGCAAGGATCCAGGCCAGCTAGAAATCCTGCCCTGACTTCTTTTTCAATAATTAGCATTTCCCCCACCCACCTCATTTCTTTGCTATGAAGTCAGGCTAAAATTTTACAAAGTCAGTAGTATTCACAGACAAATGCGAGTCTCTTTCCTTCACTTCATAATACACCAAAATAACTATATTGAAAACACAATAGGAGATAGAAACCAAGCATGCATCAGTACTAACTTAATTACTGGACCACACAGAAATACACAGGCATTTCAATATTTTATAGAGTCTGGTCCAAGAAGAACTATGGAGAACAATGGGATAGTGGAAAGAAACACTTTAGCCAAGCACAGTGTCTCCTTTTCTGGCCTCTCCAATCCCTTTCTTTGGGTCTTCTCTAAGCTCTCAACTTTCAAAATGGATTCTTGTAACATCTCAATTTGATCTCCTTGATGACTGAAGAGATGTCTTAGTCAGCAAAGTGCCTATTGTGCAAGCATGTGGACCTGATTTGGGATCTCTAGCACACTTGAGAAAGTCAGGTGTTGTGCCGTTGCATCTATAATCTTACCACTGGAAAATGGGGATTCCTGGAGATGATTGTCCAACCATCCTAACCAATCAGAAGGCTGTTAGGTTCAATGAGAGATTCTGTCTAGAAAATAAGGTACAAAGAGATCAAGAAAGATCTAATGTTGACCTATGACCCACACACATAAAAGTAAACAGATATATACCCAGATATATATGTGTAAACACATCCAGACATATCCATGCACACACACATACACACACACACACCTGATACCTGAATTTGCAGCAACACTATTATGAAGCTCCTTATTCATGAGACTGTAATGTAGGAATGTCCATATGTATATAAGTTATTCTTACAGGTTGATGAATAAAACATTGATTGGTCAGTAGTCAGGCAGAAAGTATAGGCGTGGCTACCAGACAAGGAGAATTCTGGGGAGAGGACTCAGAGAAACTGCTAGAGAGACACCAAGTAGCTACCAGGAAGATAGGATGACAGGGAATTCTTCAGTAAGATAAAGCCATGTAGAAATACATAGATTAATAATTACGGGTTATTAATTAAGAGAGTGATAGCCAGTAAGAAGCCTAAGCCACCAGCCAAACAGTTTATAATTAATATAGACCTCTGTGTGTTTATTTGGGGCTAAATGACTATGGGACCAGGTAGAACAGAACCTCTATCTACACTGTTGCTTGGTTTCAGCATTTGTTGTTATAGACAACATATTTTCCCTACCGAATAAAGGAGATAAGGTGGCAAACTTGCAATAGCCCCTGGGTGTCACTTAACATTTTTTCCAGAGCTCAGAACTATATACATAATTGATACACAGCAGATATTTATAAAACTAAGATTCCGCTTAGCAAAACTAGTTATATTGGAGATGTGTGATTAGTGACATGCATAGAGTTTGAGTGGGAAAGCCTGGCCCCTTACAATTGTGTATAAAGAGAGGTAAGTATAACGCCTACAAGGAGAGGGGCAAGCTGAGAAAAGATCCAAGCATTCAGTCTGTCTATGATGGGTTCACCATGCTTCAATTCCTGGTAAAATCATGAGATGCTCAGGCTGTTTTTCAAATGAAATCCACAGGTTAGAATCTGTAAAGAGAAATCAAACCAATTCATCAAAGCACAGTATTTTATTATATGCATGGTTTCCTTTGGATTATAGCTTCTAGTCATTCATCTTTTTAGTCACCCAGCATAGTTCAATGTTTCATCTGATGGCTCTAGTTGCTAGCATATTTAGCAGATTAATCTACCGATGTACACACACACACACACACACACACACACACACACACACACACACGGGAACTTTCACACAATGGTAAGTGGTCCTTAGGCTTACTTTGTGTATGAGGAAGACAGGTACAATGAGGCAAACATTTTCATAACAGAGGAGCCACAGTTCTTCTGTGATACTGGCCTCCTCTTGAGCTTCATTCATGACATACCACACAATAGGTCTGTTAAAGTAATGATGATGTTATGAACTTGTTTCTGTAATACCTGACCTGCCCAGTATTGAACAAATAATTTCTTTGGAGCTTCTGTTTTCACACCAGGAAAGAAGGTAACTTCTCTCAGACAGGAATCTTGTAATTGAAGATTAGTCTAAACCAGTGGTTCTCAACCTTCCTAATGCTGTGACCCTTGAATACAGTGCCTCATGTTGTGATAGCCCCCACAGCCATAAAATTATTTTGTTGCACTTCATAATGATAATTTTGCTACTGTTATGAATTATAATGTAAATATATAATATGCAAGATATCTGATATGTGAACCATTCCAAGGATCCCAACACACAGCTTGAGAACCACCATTAGACTTTAAAAGCCACAAAAACACCCAACAAAATTTGGTGAAGACCTGTTGCAAGGTTTCTGACTCAGTAGTTTTATGGCAGAGGCAATGGGTTTGCACCTCCAAGACCTTGATGATGGTGGTGACATGATGCTGAGACTCAAGAATTTGAGAACCTCAGATCTAAACCTAGCAGCTTATGGTGGGCATTCAAAATGTGTCTACTGTTATTTCCAAAGCCTAGAAAGCACTTTTATAAAAGGCCAGATGATAGAGAAAGCAGGCATCCACAGGAGACATAACCAAGAGCACAAGTTCTCAAAAGTCAGAAAACAGGTGGAGGGTCATCCCAGCCAAAGAAGCCAGATGTTGAGAAAGTTGGTCTTCACTTTCATATTTGTGCTGGGAAAGCACACTCTTCATTTTATCAATGCCCTTTGTAGTTTTAACTTCTTTACATTGGACAGGATGGGAATGATTTACTTGTGCATCTTCTTCCTCCTCACACGTGACCTCTTCCTCTGAATGTGCTGAAACTTTAGTGGCCAAGGAGTTGAGTGATTAACGTTGGTGGGAGTTGCCTGTGTTAATCTCTTGTGCATAGCTGTAGGAATGGGTATTTATCTGCTAAACTTTTCCAGATTTAGCCTTAACACGTATAATATAATGGAGTGTCAGAAGAAGTCAGTAAACGTGTTTTATTTAACAGGGAACACATGGAAGTTGGAATGTTGGCTCCTCAATATGGAAATACTTCAGAATATATAACAATCATTTTAAAACAATGAATGCATGTAGTCAGTGGAAACAGGAGAAACAGAACTGCCTGGAGATCTTTTTTAAAATCTCTTTTGGAACATCATAGTAAGGGGGAAGAAAGCAATTATTGAACAAAATTATGTTTGAGATTTGGGGCCACACCTGTGTTCTGTATTTCTATTAATTTCCCCCTCAGCAAAACTTTGAAAAAAAGCAATGATAGCACACATAAATGTTCCAGTGTATGTTGCTTCATATCCAAGACTGATCATCCTCTCATCATCCTGTGTTTCTCAAATGGGCCCTCATTTTCCATTTCCACTGCCCCAGTTCAGAGCCTCATTCTCTCACATCTGGATTATCTCAATAGCTATTTAATTCCTTCGTGTCCCACACTAGGAAATTTTACACCTCTGTCATGTAAAACTATCCTGTCTTGACAATCATCTCTCGATAAGGCACTGACTTGCACATACAATGAATAGAAATCCAAGATGGCCTCCCAGTCAAGACATCTGTGACCCGGCTGAACACATTTCAAACAGTTTCTCTGATCTATTACATTTACCTTTCCCTTGACATATTGAACAAGACATGGCTTTGGCCAAGCTTGAGCTCTTCTCTAGCTATGCTATTGTTCGTATTCACTGTGTCTTTAACTACTAGCATTAATTAGTGCTTCATTGTTAGAAAGGAATTCTGTGAGGATAACCTGAATTGTTCCCCAGATCATCAGACTTGTACACTAGGAATTTTGCACTTAATATAAATATAGTGATATAGGTTCATTGCTTTTTGTAGGAATAAAGATATAGCTAAAATTATAAAGCAAAACTGGGTATATAGAGATTGCTATAAGAGTACATGCTGCTCCTACAGAGGACCTCAGTTGAACTTGTAGTACCCACATCAGGCAGCTCACAACTGCCTGTAACTCCAGGACTTGGAGATCTTGTGCTTTCAATTCTAGCCTCTGAGAGTACACACATTTGCCATTTATTCACGCAGACACACACATACACACATAAATAAATATAATAAAATCTAAAAACAAAGCAAAATTGAGCCAAACATAAACATGTACACATACACACAGGGCACTTGTGCACACACACACATACACACACACACACACACACACGTACACACACACAGAGAATTAATTGGTGATTATTGCAACCTCATAAATAATAATGAGGAAGTTTCACAATCCATATGTCAAAAGAATTCATCTAAAAATATCTTGCTAGAAGGTGAAAAACTTCAACAATAATTGAATCTATGTCAGGCTGACATAAAACAAGTCCCAGTATCTTAAAGATAGATCCTCTATGAAGTTACTAAGGATTCCCATGGAAAAATTCATGACTAATTGGTTATTTATTAATTTTAAACCTAGGGAGTTTTTCACTGCCATTAAATATAATTTTCTTTCATTTTCCTTTCATGATAAGTTCCTATTCTCTAGGTTTTATATCCTCTTGTCACTCAAGAGGGGTTTGTGACAATGATGCTTGTCTTCTCACAGTTTAACACTTGTCAATAAGAGGCACCCTCAATACAATAGAAGAGTTAGATATTTCTGACATATATAATTTTGAAATGTAACTTGATTATATAACTATGTCAAAACTGTCTTATGCTGTGGAGACACCAGTCAGAATCTTCAGATCTCAGGTCTGGGTTGGGAGGGGGTGCTCTTTTTCAAGCACTTCTCATGATTGCTATGCCCTATAGTTTGTTTCTTTTTTCAAGGACACCAGAAATCTTCCACTTACATCAACAGTGTAGTACCTTGAATGAAACCCAATTGTCTCTCTGATGACAGACAACTGTGAAGATCTGTGGGAGCTGCAGAGATTAACGAGTAGTTTAGAGCCCTTGTTGCTTTCCCAGGGAATTTGGGTTTAATTCCCAGCATGCAAAGGTCCACTTACAGACATCTCTCACTCTAGTCCCATGGATCCAAAGCCCTCTCCAGGCCCCTATGGACACGTAGCACACATGTGTATATAAATATGCATGTAGGCACAACACCTACATACATGAAATAAAAACAAATAGGCCTAAAAGAGGTATGTAATATGTAAGACTAAAGAGCATCTGAGACCAACTAAGAGAATCCTGAGGGATGGGCAGTGAAGTAAGTCCCACATATTAACACTTGTTATAATGCTCATGTCAGTTCCTGGCAGAATAAGCAGAAAGCAAGCAATTCAAATTGAGACATTCAAACTTCCAAATTAATTTTCAAACAAGTTTAAATTCAGAATTCTAAAGACAACTAGACACCAAGCTGACAAAAGTCAGGTCAAACAAAACATAAGGACAATAGATAAGTGAACTGGTGTGGCATTTGGTATCTGCCCATGATACTAACTGGATGGATCATCAACAGAAGACTGCTGAAGACTGAAAGACTGTGTGTTTTCATACAGGCCAAACCAAATGTAGGTTCGGAAAATGCAAAGGTAGAGAGGGTGTGTTAAATCATCCTATGCTGTTAGATAGGACCTCAGAAGGCTAATGGAACAAGAGAAAGAAACATCAGAGCACTATTTGTGTAGGAATTAAACTCAGCTTGCCAATTCACTGGCTGAGTCAGGGTGTCTAGACTTTCTATAACTGTTCTCCACCAAAAAAAAGGAAAGTGACATCACCAAGATCTCTTCACATGTTTGCACACAGTGTCAAGTATGCAACCCCAAACTACCAATTACTACTGGAACTACTGGAACTAGGTTGAAGCAAAAGGAGAAAAACAATACCACAGTGACACAGGCATTGGAATTATCAACAGGAGACATTTCAATAACTACTACTTGTATGTTAAAGAAGATAATTCTGGGCTGGGAAGATGACCCAAGGAACAGAGTGCTTGCTGAACAAGCACAAGGCCCGAGTTTATATCCTCAGTGCACATAAAAGTAAGGTGCAGAGGTGCATACCTATAACCTCAGCACTAGGATGGGGGAGACACTATGATCCCTAGATCTGACCAGCCAGGCTTGCCAAATCCAAAGTAGCAGTCTCTGGATTCTGCCTTTTAAATATGTATGTTTAATCCACATGTTTCTACCTCTCCCAAAGTTAGTCAGAGAAACTTCTTACTGCAATAGGTAGTGACTAATGCAGAGACATATTATTTTGTAAGTGCAAAGCCTAAGCAATTATGAGAGCCTGGGTATAGACGGGTCATCTATATCAATCTCCCTCCTCCTAGTCAAGGCTCAAGTAACATTGCCTAAAAGGACCAGAAAGAACTTAAGAGCCAGCAGACAAGGAGGACTACTCTGAAATGCTGCCTTCTAGACACAACATGGTTTATAGGACTCAAAGCACTTATGATTAATTATATTAGAACTACACAAGACCAAGCCAGTTAAAAACTTAAGATGGAGAGGGGAAAGAATCCCAAGACCCCAAATTCTAGCTGAGCTGCTTTTGGCTGTTGATAGATTCTAGGGGAAGAAGAGCCACTTTTCTTTAGTAGTGCAATCACTAATGTAGGTTGGCCATCCCCTAGGGGATGCCCCTTCTTTATGCACATATAGTCAATATTAATTAGACTCAGTGGTTTAAATAAACAAATAAGGATACAGATTTGTAAGGAAGACAATAGGAGAGTCCTGAGTGGAATGGAGGCAGGGATTGAGGGTTGAACATAATAAAGACCTATTGTAGACATTTTAAATTAAATTAAAATTTAAAAAAGAAAAATAGTCATTGAGATGTTTACTATTGTCAAGTGATAAGCTCTGGAATCTCCTAGAAGACAAGCAAGCTTCCAGGCTCACTTGTAAGAAATTTTTTAGATTAGATTAGCCTCTGTGCATCTTGATTACATTAACTAGGTGGAAATACTCACCCTAAAGGAGCTTGGGACGGCTCCCTAGACTGCATGAGCAGCTAATGGAGCAAGAGGATTCACTACTCACTACTTTCTGACTGAGTGAAATGGGACACAACACTTTAAGCTCCTGCAGCCATAACTTCCTGCCATGACAGGCTGTGCCTGCAAATTATGGATCAATAAACCTGTCTCATTTAGGTTGTGATAAACACTATAATCCCAAGACACTTTGGGAAGGGAAAGTTTTATTTCATTTTACAAGTGCCAATCACAGTCCATCATTGAGTGGAGTCAACGCGAGAACTCAAGCAGAACCCTAGAGATAGGATGTGGAATAGAGAGCACACAGGAGTAATACCTACTGCCTTGTTCTCCATGCCTTGTTCAACCTACTTTCTCATACAACCTATGGCTGCCAGTCCAGGGGTAGTATTCCCCATGGAAGAGTTTTCCCCATCAGCATATGTCTCAATAAGCAACTGAGAGCCCATTGTTCAAAGCATTAACTATACATTACATCAAGGCAGTTATAGATACCCTGTATCATCACACCCCTGTTGTTCTAGGCACGGAAACAATGTGAGCTGAAAGGGAAAATTAAAAATCAAGCTAAGCAAACATAACTCTCCTTCTAGGGTTGTTATTCTCAGTCAAGTGAGCAATAAAACTGAAATTGCAGTGGATCTCCAAGCATGAGGATACTACGTGAAAAGAGGTTATTTATATTTAAAATGGCATTTGAGTTCAGCTTAAATTTTATTATCACATAGATTCTAATGTCTGTAGTTATCAGAAAACAATACAGAACTTTGATTGACTTGTTCACATTTGACTTGCAACCAGTATAAAGGCATCACAGCCTTCAGCATTATTTATATAGTATTTTCTAATAGGTTTATTGAGTTATGATTTATGTGTAATGTAGTACATGTATGTACTGTAATAGTTTGAAATGTACAATTTGATAAAGTCTCATAGGGTTGTAAACCCATGAAAGTAGCATAAAAAAACAAAATGATTTATTCTTCATAATCCCTTCAAACCCACACCACGAAAACACCTGTTGATATTTCAGAATGTTGAAGGGTGTGTCATCACTTGTAGTACTCAACAATACTGTCTTTCTAAGGATCTATCAGAGCTCTTTTATCCTTTCATCTGTTGATAGATCTCTAAATTATTTCCAATTTGAGCTGCACTGAATAATAGCTTTTCAGGTCTTCATTTGTAAATTTCTAGGAGTAGGATAGTAGGATCTTATGATATGTGCATATTGTTGTTTTCTTTTATGAGAAACTCCTTTCAAGGTGGTGATACCATTTTATATAATTATTAGGAGTTAGAATTTTGGGGAGTGTTTTCCAGTTTCTGAAGTTCAGTCCCTAATCAACCAACACTATTGCTTTTGACATGTGCTAAGCAATGTATCACGGAAGAGTAACCCTGCAGATCAAAGCAATACACTTCATGACGAACTGTAAGGGTCTGTACTTTACTCTTATCCTGTTGGCACTGTCAGGCAGTACTGAGGACTCCTCTTTTTCCACAAAGGCCAATGTCTCATGATCAGACTTCCTAATGCCAGTATGGCTTGTCTGCATGATTCCCTAATTAGCTCTACTTCCTCTGTAGAGGATATAGTTCATGTCTAACACTACTCACTACCTATAGGTTTTGTACATATTACTTATTTTTACAAACAAGAAGAGTGATTCACCTCTTGGGAAATCATGCATTGCTGTCCAGATAGGTAGGCCCTAAGCCAGTAGAGTCTCCTCCCCACTTTTAGCCCTCCCCCATTCATGCTGTTCTAGGGGCAGTGTTTCTATAACATGAAAAAATAAAAGACCCAGAGACAGATATTGAGGTTCAAACGAAGATCAGAGAACCAAAGCAGCCAAGCTACCAGAGAGCTCTTACCTTCAACAGGGCTGAGGCATTCCTATTCTCAACGTGGCTGGAGAATGAATGCCTGATACTGAGACACTGCTCCTGCCTTACACACCTCTCTAATGCTGGAACTAAAGGTGTGAGATCCCAGGTGCTGAGATCATCTTTGAGTGAGCTGTTCCTCTTTAGGAATGGATCAATCTTGTATAGATCTGGGAGGCTTTGGACCCACAGAGATTCATCTACCTCTTAATCCTGAGTCCCTCCTACCTTCTGTCTGTTAGGATTAAAGGTGTGTACCTGGCTTCTATGGCTTGTGGCTGACTTTGCTCTCTTAATACTCAAGCAAGCTTTCATGAATCATAAATAATATATCACCACATGAACCCTATTCTGATATATAATTGTTTCAGATGTTTTCTGAAGATAAAGATATCAGTATCCTGTGTGGTTTTCCTGTTGTCACTATTGAGTAGATTCCAGATACAAATACAGAAATTTCAACTTTACACTGACTAAAATTCATACCTAGTTTTCCTCTTACTCAGTGCCAAACACCAAGAGAATAGGGCACAGCACTCGAAGGCCACACCCTGCCACATCACTGTAAGAATTATTCCAGGATCCCATGGGGAGTATTTCTTGGAGTTGTGGGAAGTATATTATGTACAAATCTATGCTGTTACTGTAGGCCACCTCAGGCAATCCTCTCCCTCTAGATTGTTCCTTGCCTTTCTGCAGCTTACCTTTCACAAAATGGTAACTGATCTCCCCAGGTTATTGCCACTTCCCACAGGTATCTTTTTTATTCTTCAAAACCTGCTGAGTTCAAGTTATGATTTTAGCATGGGATATCAAAAGCCTGGGGATACCAAGCAGGAACACAGAAAACTAGCACCTGCCACAAGAGGTAACTGGGTCTCAGTGTTCTCAGGACCAGTTCCAACCTGAATCCTCCCTGGTTTCTTGCAAAGTATCCACAGCTCAGATCAATATTCATCAACGACTGAAGAGAAGTTCATCTAAAGTATTTCTATCCCAACTTCTTCTTGGCTGCATCTAAATAAAAAAATTCTGCTTCTGCCAGTCCAAGCCTTGACTTTTTCTTACCTCAATATAATAGGTAGAGAGACCATCTTCCCTTCGAGGTAAACCATTTGCCATGCAGAGTTTATCATTTAAGCTAACACAGACAAAAGACTATCACAATACCCAGGGTAGTTTGTCCTCAGATAACATACTTTGAAGGGAAATTATGGTTATACGAGGGATGTCAATTAACCAGTGAAGTTCAAATTCACACCACAGATCTTCCACAGTAGCCTGATCTCTTAGTCTAATGCACACCATCTTACTTAGATTAGATCACAGCAACTACCCCCTGAATTTCAAGTAAAAAGCAGTCAACATCCATGTTTGAATCTGATGTGGGAGAGGTCATCTAATGGTTTTATTACAGTGTTCAAATATATCCTAATGTACATTCCTGTACTGCACCCTTAAATTTTTCAGCCTTCAAACCTTCATTTCAATTAATTCATGAATTCTTTGCTTCCCAAAGTAAAAATTGGGTCATACTTGACTAAAAATGGTTATCAAATTCTTCCTCTTAGAACAAAGGAATGATAATACTCCACTCCCATTTCTTTGCCAATAGCAGAAATTGTTTGCAACTCTCAAAGTGGGAGTTTTCAAATATTTAAAGAAGTGGACACCTTCCCCCACTGACATTTACAAATTATAAATAACATTTCTGGACTTTCATATCTTTCTCCAAATCAATAGGATTCTGCCCCTACTCCTGTGGGGAAACACTTAATAAAATATAAGAACGACAACTAAGCATAGTCTGCCCGGGGACTCTGATGTCCACAAAACCCTGTGGGATCACATCTGTTGTCTTGCACACTGTGTGCTATGCTTTCGATCTAAGCTATCTTCAGCTTCCTTGTTAACACCATGCATCACTGCTCACAGTCAGGTCAGTTGCATTAGAATTTGGCTTTGTTTTGTTTTGTTTTGTTTTGTCCTCATGGACTCTTGTCATGACTCCTTGTCGTTTCTTCTTTTTTTTTTAACTTAAGTAGCCGGGTTCTTATTTAGACTTATCAAATCTTTCTTATTTTGCTCATTACTGATCCCCCCAAAGCCATTTTGAACTCTATCATCTTCTACATATTCAGCTGCCATCAGGATAGTATTCACTAATACAATTCACTGAACCTTTTTAATAAAGCACAGCCACAGGTAGTAACCTACAACATTCCACTGGACACCTGCATCCAGATACATTTTAACCGGTTAAACCGTGAGATGAGGCTTGGCCGACTGCAGCCCATAGGCAATGACTGCCTTACTGTCTGCCTTTGCATAGTTTAATTTAGAAATTTCAATTGCACTGAATTATGATTTTTACAACATTTACCTGTACATGTATGGGTCCAGATATGTAATGACAAGTGTAGAGATGAGAGCAACTTATGGGACTCAATACTTTCCTTCTACCTGTGGATCCTGGGAATGAACTCAGGTCCTCAGACTTGGCAGTGAGTGTATTTACAAGCTGAGCATCTGGATGGCCCTCAAACTGATATTTTAATGTATAGTAACTGGCTTCATGCTACATGAGTGAGCTCACTGGTTATACCAGTCACCATGGATTGCAAATCTCCATATATTTGTTCTTGGCCATGAACAGCACAAGTTTGCTGAATGTTATCAAAACAGACAGTTTGGTCATTTATGCCTACATACCACACACACAGCGCTACCATGACTTTTGAGTTCTATGAATCAATTTTGAACATAATAGCCTGTTAAAATAAAATCTACAGCATCAAGAAAAGGGAATGAAATTAGTTTTACTTGCATTTTCTAAGTGTACCACCTCATCCAGAAATCTATGATTTCTTTCTTCAACAGGCAGTTTCCCTTCTTAATAGTCAATTCCAAAATGTGACCTTGAGAGGTGAGTATACTAAATCTACATGTCCCCAAACAGAAATGCCTTTCCACTTTGGAGAGTTCGCCTACCAGCTCCATGTTTACTCCTCCTCCTTAAGTTAAGTCACAGACAGGGCTGAGGAAAAAGTCAAAAAGCAGACAAAAGTATCCTGGGCGCTGGAACAGAACCTGAGGGAAAAAAATCAAAAGACTTAAGGGGACTTTGTCAAAGGTCCAAAACACTAGAGTTAAACCAAGTGAACAGGATGCAAGATTTTCCTTAAGTTATTTGGAAATTTCCCAAAACCCTGATGAAGCAAAGCTCTTTCTCTTTTGCATTCGGCTTCCTGATCTCAGCCCGCCCTTTCTCACCTAGGTGACTGCAGGGGCCTCCCAACCCACTTGCCACTCCACCCCAAGATCATCCTCTCAAAATCTCACCACCACCTACAGGAATAACTGTGAAACCATATTACACACTCTCAGTCTCATTTGTCTGCTTGTAAGCCCAACATCCTGACGATAACATGCTGGGTAGAGAACAGTATTTTCTATATTACCCTATCTATCTCTACCTTCTTGTTCCTTCAAAAGCAATCACTTTAACTTCTCAGTGGGGTGTTTCCTAAATAACTCTTCAAGACTATTAAATGTATTTTGTATTCTTCCAATGCTTTGAGGCAGGGATCTTTCATGGGACTTGTGAAAGCGTAACATAGCTACTTCTTTCCATATGTTTCACTGCCAGACACTGAGATCCTTGAGGGACTGGCCATTCTTCATTCAGTTCTCCATTGTCTAACTGAGATCCTGGAGCCTCCCACATGGTCCAGGCTGAGTAGTAGTTAATGAACAGTAAATGGACGAGTGAACACATTCAAAACAGCCTGATCCCTTCTTATAACCACAATATCCATCTTAAACTCGAATCAGATTTTAATCATATTTACTTAATCCTTTCAGGTAGTTGGATGTGGTCAGATCATCTGTAATTTATTTACCTCCAGTTTACAGCATCTCTAATGTCATCATTTTAAACCCAATTTAAATGGTTCTTTTCTTCTAGTTTACCTCAAGTCAAATGAAAGGTAAATTAAGCCAAAAGATGGCTTTGCCTGCTTTCACATCTGTCAATGTCTGTCTTCCCAGTGGGGCTATTTCTGCTTCACAGCCGTTCCCCTGCACACACGACTGAACCCTCCCCAAGGGGTCCTTCCCGATTAGCCATGTGCCCATCATTGAATTTGTGACTGTCACTGCCAACTCTCCTGTTGAATCCCATTTGGTCTTTCTCTGCCTCATGTTTCTTTGTCTCACAGACTTACCTCTCAGCAGAGCATGGTCACACGAGAGGAGCTGGAAACCAGAAACCCTAAAGCATAGCTCCAGCTCCACCATCACCCAACAGAGTGACTTGGAATGAAAAAGGACATACTCCTTCCATTAGAGAGTACTTACTTTTGCTCTTATGTTCACTGTCAAAACATCTGGCAGGTTATGTCACAATACATCCATTTAACAAGATAAATTGGACTAGGGAGATATTTAGTCAGTGAAGTGCTTGCCTTACAAGCACAAAGAAATTAGTTTGATCCCCAAAACCCATATAAAATATTTTAAGAGCTAGGAATGGCAGCATGTATTTATAATACTGGCACTTGGGAACCAGATATAGGCAGATCCCTGAGGCTTTCTGGCCAGCCAGTATAACCTTACAAGTGAGTCCCAGGCCAGTAAGGCAGGGGGAACAAAACAAAGTGGATAGAGCTTGATGAACAATGACTGAGGTTGTCCTCTGGTCTTGCACACATACACATCCATATATGTACCTTCAAACACCCTGCTCCACTCACACAATCCCACACACAAGATAACCTGGATCTAAAGTATATTTTCAATAGTCACATATAACCGATGGACCCCAAAAGGAGCAGCACAAGTCAATCAGAGAGACCAATGCTCAAACGCCAACAGCACCAGTAATTTGGTAGTCTATCTGTAGTTTATAATTATTACAATGTGCATTTTTGCCATCACTCTTATAGGAAGCATTGTATGACAGATGAATGGGAACATATACTGGTCAAACTTATGGTGACAGACACAAGGTAACTAACTTCTCAATAAGTGATTAAGTCCTACTGGGTATCAGTGACATCAGGTTCATGCCTGCTATAAGTACTGACTTGACTCATGTCTTGGGTAAATTAATTCCTCCACCAAGCAAGAAAATGAACAAGACCACCCTGAGATCTACAAAGACCTGGCTTCTCCTTTTATCTTCATTATTTCCTAAAATAGGCACATCACTTAACCTTTGAACTTCAGCTTCTTCATCTATAGAATGGGGGAGAGGAGGTATGTTGCTTTTCTGACTCATTCTTAGCTTCAAAGTTCTGACTAAAGTTTCAGTAAATGTCCTATGTAAAGGGACTTCTGCACAGGATAGCCCAATGAATGTTCCTTCACTGCTTTCAAACACACACACACACACACACACACACACACAGAGAGAGAGAGAGAGAGAGAGAGAGAGAGAGAGAGAGAGAGAGAGAGAGAGAACTCTGAAGAAAAAGACTTTGCTGCTTGGTGAGGCACTGAAATGAAATGAAAATTCTCTGTCAAAACATCAACAATGGCCTACCAACATTCCTCTCTTCAGATGCCTCCATCTACTGAAACCTTGTCCCATCACCTACGACGACCTTCTTGGTCTCCATGACACTGGTTTTTGTTGTTCCTATGACAGATTTTTATTTGGTTTTCTGTTTCTTTACTAACTTCTAAATGTCCATATCCACCAAGCTTCTGTCCTCAGCCATTTTGGTGTTTACTTTGATGATCAATGTAGTTACAACCTGATTACAACAATTAATTAATCAATACCTGGCATTTGATAATCTTTTTAATAATAACAGTAGTTATAATGAATTTCTTCATCTCTTCATCTCCTACCATGTATAGCCACAAAACTTGTGTTCTAATATACAGTATAGACTTTATACTTCAGGTGTGTCTTAATATTTCTGATGACATTGTCTCCCTCATGAAATCCCTTGGCCTATCATCCAAGATTTATAAAGAATATTTAAATACTTGCTAAGCACAATCTTCTCCTTGAATCCTTTCTGGATGTCCCACAAGAATCTTATCCTAGTCTCCAGAATACATTGTTGGTTCCATAAAAGTAAATACTGTATGTCTAATAATATTTACATATATACATATCTTATTGCTATATATTTATTATTTATATATTATAATCTAAAAAAAATTCTCAAAAACTTTTTTCCCTTTTCAATTTCTTCTTTAGAATCTTCAGTGACCCTAGAGAAATTCACATATTAAACTGTCTGTTACTCTCCCTCTCATCCAGCACCCATGGTCATTTCTGATGTCATAGTTTTCAGGTAGGCTTATCCTTGCCTGTTTTATGCTCCACTGACAGACTCTTAATTCTGCAGCTTCAAACTTTAGAACTTCTCTGGAAAAGACAGCTATTCAGTTGTCACAGGATAGGAGTAGCATATGTGTGGAACAGGGAGCAAGCTAAGAATGCTCAGACGAAAGAACAATGACCATCCCAATGGTAACATGTAAGCTCTTCCCCTTTGTTTAAAATGGCCCGGCACTATACATTTTCTCCTTTGTACCCTCAAAACATGCCTAAGTGAGGTATATGTTTGTAGCACATGTTCAAATTTAAGGAAGGTGAAACACCATAAAAAGGAGAATGGAAAAAAGGGAGTACAGGGAGCAGAATACTTCTCTCCCTAACCTTCTAACCCATTGCCAAGGTCAATATGTCTAACCCATGAAGGACTCTCCTCATCCATTTATACACAGAGGTCGTTCTCTGTGATATGGCAAACTGGCTGCATAAAGATCCACAGGTTATCATAGCTGTCCTTGACCCAGCTGTTATAATCGGCAGTTTGAGCTATGAAAAGAAATGTATAACAGTTACAATGATAAAACGGGTTTCTTTTCAACTTTTAAAGTAATTTAAGGTGGCCATTCCTATGTCAAGGTAAGTTTCACCCACTTGTTTATAATGAATGCATTCTTAGTGGAAAGAGAGGAGTGACATTAAAATTAGCCTGCTATGTATTGATCACATGCTTGGGTATACTGGCATGAGAGTGTGGCTTGAAACACCCTTTCCCTTGTGTCCATGATAGAGCAGAGGTAAGAAGGGATGCTCTAATGAAGGTCTCATACCTATTAGTTCTCACAGCTAAGTGAGAAGCAACGTCTAAATGACACTCTCTAGCATGCAAATCCTCTCTGTTCCTATGTCTTATTTTTCTATCTCCCCAAATACTCTTTGTCCCTTTTACAAGCTTCTCTCTGTTCCCTTCCCTCTCCCACTCCATTTTTAATCCAACTCATCACTCTATAACTCTCTTTCCTTTCAGTGTCTCTCTTCTGCTCCTTTACGTGCTTTTCTTTCTGCCATGTGCCCCCTGCTTCCTGATGGTCTCAGAGCACTGTCCCCTCCCTCCCTGGGTTACTTCTTTAGGAATGGAGGCGGCTAGAAGCAGCAGCTGCTGCCCAGAAAGCAAGCGGAAAAGAGTGAAATGGAGCTGACAAGCTGTGTGAATGGATCAGCGGGAAAGTGCTTTGCTTCAGCTTGCCCCCACACGGTCATTATTTGTGGAGGAGACAAGGAAGAGATTTAACCCACAGGGATATCAAGAGCAGGTTGACTCACGGGTCAAGATTGAACTAGAACAATTTTCCTGAGTGGGACACTCCAGTGTAGTTAAGATTACCAGTGTAGTTAAGATTACCACATTCACATTTTTTTCATTCAATTCTCAATCACTTCTTTCTGTACTATAATCTTTCCTCCTCCTTTTACAGACACCCAAGGTTTACAATTCTTTGGAAGGCCTCTTAAAAGTGGATTTATTGCCAGGCGGTGGTGGTGCATGCCTTTAATCCCAGCACTCCAGAGGCAGAGGCAGGGGGATCTCTGTGAGTTCCAGGGCAGGCTGGACGGACAGCCTCCAAAACAATACAGAGAAACCCTGTCTCGTAAAACCAAAAAAAAAAAAAGTGGATTTATTTCCCCCTCCCCTTTGGAGCCAGGGAGAGCAACTTGTCTAGTATTCAACTAGCAACACATCATTCTTCATTCTAAATATGCATATACCCGAGTTTTGAGGGTAATATAGCCCAGCAAGCAAAAGACAAAAACGTTCAACCCCAAACTTCAAGGGACTGGACAAGATCATGTACTTAACTTGGCTAAATAAAACTTTCCATCCCAGCTTCTTTTATTTTTATTTTTTCCTTCAGACTCCCTGATAATATATCCAGGGCTAGTGCACTCAGTCAGATGCACAGTGATTGATAATGAATTTGTAGATTGTTTAAAGGTCATTCACTTTTCTGTAGCATTTATTCACTGTATATGTCATTGCTCGTTTCCAACCCTCTCTTCAGCTGCTTTGTATCCTAAACATCTACAAAAACCCATAAACTTCCTTTCTTTTCATTGTAGAAAAGTATCTGAAATGACTCTCCTGGTCACCTCCTTCCAGTCTCAGAGAAGATGCTCCTAAAGGCTCCCCCAGCCAAATTCTCTAGAAATGTTATTACCACCACTGTTCCTTCAGTCCACAGGCACTTTTCAAAAAACAATGTGTGTTAGGCAAATTGATTGACCCAATCATTGATGCAACGTTAGCTCTCATTCTACAACCCCCCACTGCAAGCCAGCTTTAAGGAATAAATAGCCAGGATTCCTTGAAAGAGCTACCTTGACTTTCTCAGCTATAGTTTCCAGAACTTTCCCATAAAGCTTCAGACTCTGAACCAGGAGAGAGTGGCCAAGATAGCTCCCATCTATCAATACATCAGCATAGTTGAAAACTCAGAGTGGCATAAGACTCTACACATATGTATACACACAGAGAGAGAGAGAGAGAGAGAGAGAGAGAGAGAGAGAGAGAGAGAGAGAGAGAGAGAGAGAGAGAGAGAGAGAGAGAGAGAGAGAGAGAGAGAGAGAGAGAGAGAGAGAGAGAGAAAGAGAGAGAGAGACTCTGTTTCTTTCATCTGCCCCAGGGAGAGCCATTATCAAACATCATTTCTGGAGTTTCCTTCACAGATTCTAGATACTATACATATACTCTCTCCTTCATTTGGGTCAGGTACATTTGCTAAACTGCAATTGTAAAACCCTGCACATTTTTTTAATGTTCCACCTAATTATTTCACAAACTTTATACTTTTCATGTTCTTCCTTTACCTGAGGCATACTCCTCCAAGTTGCTAAACCTCCTAAGCTGGACAAATTCTTCCAACCTGGGCTTGTCCATTGAGTAACAATTGCTGCACAATTTTGAATCCAGTTCTTAATAAATAGAATTTTTAAGCCATTTGCCTTTCTTCTTATTATTTTTTCTATTGATAAAAGATATGTTTCAGCAGATACTTAAAAAGTAACTTTCAAAACTTTATATATTTTTGTAAGGTTGGAAAGATGGCTCAGTGGTTAAAAGCACAGGCAGTTCTTCCAGAGGTCCTGGGTTCAATTCCCAGAATCCACATAGTGGCTGACAACATTCTGTAACTCTAGTTCAATTGATCCAGTGCCTTCTTCTGGACTTTAGGGTCACCAGGCACACATGTGGCAGACACAGACAGACAAGACAGCCATATACATGAAAGGAAGGAAGGAAGGGAGGGAGGGAAAAAGGGAGGGAGGGAAGAAGGGAGGAAGAAAGGAGACTATTTTATAATAATAAAAATTAGCTATGTATAATTTAATGTCATTATTTTGTATACTTTTTATTCATTATTCATGAATTGGTTTTGTACAAAATTCTAGGTACTCAGAACATTGAAGTTCTTTCTCTTTCTCCTCCCTTTATAAAATAAGATGTTGCTATGTAATATTATTTTAAAGGCCTTTTTGGTGAGTTTTTTGATGATTTCATGTGGTTTATTTCTACGCCCATCTCCTCTGCTTAGTGTATCCTTGAAATACTTGTAACAGCATTGTATGTTCATGGATATTAATACTTGATATTACAATTGCCATATTATTAAAATTCATTACAGATTCCCTGATAAATCCCAGAAGAAGCCTTTATAACTATTTACAAGGATATCCAAAGGTAATATGAGAAGCAGAATAATTACAACAATTCTGAGATAAAAAAAGAAAAAGAATGGAAACATTGCATGCATTCTTATTCAAAATATATGTTTTAGGAATCAATGCAATGTCACAAGATGGGTAAAGATCAACAGAGCACAACAAATCTAGGATTTATGTTCCCCTGACTGTCACAAGAAAGCCAAGACTTTTTTTTTACAGTTCTAAATATAGCTTTATTGAAATACTTCTATGCCATAAAATCAACCTGTTAAAGTTAATGTTTTTTTCTTCTTCGTTTTCTTTTAGATTTTTTTAATTTAAATTAGAAACACATTTTAACTGAAAGGAAAAAAATAATCTTTTCAAGACCTACCTCAGGACAACAGCACTTCTACAACCAAACCAAACCACAAGGATTTCACTCAAAAACAGTGAATACACAAAGATGAAAATGAAACCAGAAAAAACATAGTCATAAATATTTAGAAATTTGTGATTAGTTGGTATTTACTTAGCTGAGATTCCAAATTTATAAACAAAGAAAAAATATAAAGATAAATTTAGGCTGAAGAAATTAATTTTTGCTCTTCAGATTATATTGATAGCAAACTTTATAAAAACATATAATGAGAGAAAATATCTGTAAATTATATCTTTGTTGAGAAACAAATAACCAGAATACAAAAAGAACTCATAATTCAAAATAAAAATAAATCAATTAAATAATGGACAAAAATGAATAAGCCTTTAACTAAAGAATATATACATATGATGGCAAATATGATTATGAAAATATGTGCAGCCGGGCGGTGGTGGCACACGCTTTTAATCCCAGCACTCGGGAGGCAGAGGCAGGAGGATCTCTGTGAGTTCAAGGCTGGGTTGGACCGACAGCCTCCAAAACAATACAGAGAAACCCTGTCTCGTAAAAAAAAAAAGAAAATATGTGGAGTCTCTTAACTCATAGATAAAACACAAATCAAAAACACAATGGGTTCCAACATGACTATAATAAAGAATACAAAAATGGCTTATGATGAAGTGGTGAAATTGAAGCCTTATCACACTTATCTAGAATTGGAAATGATGCAACCACTTTAAAACTAGTGAAGCAGTTTAAAAAATCTTAAACATAGAATTACCACATTCTCAAATATTGCTACTCATAGATAATATACTGAAAATTAATAAACATACGTCCGTATCAAAGAGTTCACATGAATACTCATTCTTCCTAGTCCTGGAAAATGCTGGACTCTTTCTGGAGTATCAAGGTTTTAAAACATGATACTCCCACATGAAACTCAACTATAAAGAGGAATTGATTCCTGACACATGTGGATGAACCTTGACAACACACAAAGTAAATGAAAGCAAGGATCACAAGTGGCTTACCACAGCGTGCCATTCAGTTACGTAAAATACCTACAGGAGGCAAATCCGGATGAACAGACTTGGCTGTCACGTCGTTGATTCGTGGTAGCAAGAAATTAGAAGAAGGAAGAAAATACGTGCGACTGTGTTCGGACTTTCTTCCCGGGCTGACGAAAAATGTACTAAAGTTAAATAATACTGAAACACTTGACGTTTGGTGGCGGGAGCCACGGAGAGATCCCCCTTCCCTGGCACATCAATGTCCTAGGCAGGCTGGAGAGCTGGTTCTGCCCCTCACCAGCTGCTGCACTCAGGAAAGCGGCCTCTATGCCACACCTGTGAACAGAAAAGAGCTATGAAGGTACAGGTGTTGGAGATCCAAACCTGAGGACATGAAAGCCGGAGAGCTCACCCCGCCCCTTGCTCATTGCTATAAAAGGTGAACTCCAAGGCAATGCAGGAGAGCTTACCCTGGTTGTTAGGACACGGGAGAGCTGGCAGGCTGGCCAACCCTGCAACTACCCAGGCCCAGAACCAAGGTTATGGGTTAGCTCATCCCAACATCGACACCATTGTGATCTGCTGGAGCACATAAAGGGACCAGTCCTAAAGACCCAAAGCCGCAGGATCTCCACAACACAGGGCAACAGGAGGATAACCAAGAGGAGTTCCAGTGAGAGCCCAGCATAGATAGTGAAAGCAAAAACCAGAGGCCCTGAATGAGACCAATGCCCCTCTGCAATGAACAGTTGCAGATGAAGATACACGGATAAAAGGGTTACTGCGTAACTCACGTAACTCACGCTGTCCCACTGCAGCTTCCATGAAGAGACACGGATAAAAGGGTGACTGCGTAACTCACGCTGTCCCACTGCAGCTTCCATGATGAGATTGATATTTTCCTTCTCTTTTTTCTTTTTTTAATTTTTATTTTTAAATTTAAATTTAAATTAGAAACAAGGTTGCTTTACATATCAATTCCAGGTCCCTCTCCTTTCCCTCCCCTCCTCTCACGCCCTCCCACCAACCCCTAAAATATCCCCTCCTTTCCCCAGGGAGGGTGAGGCCCTCCATGGGGGTGTCCATAGTCTGTCATTTCATGCAGGGCAGGGCCTAGACCCTCCCCTGGGAGTCCGGGGTGACAGTGCATGTCTCATTGTTGGATGGGCACCCAAAGTCCATTTGTATACCCTGGATAAATACTGATCTACTACACAAGTCCCAATAGATTACCTAGGCCTCCTCACTGACACCAACCTGAAGGGGGTCTTGATAAGTCCCATACTGGATTCCCACATCAGTCTGGGATTCAAGAGGTAACTCTTGTCAGATCAGCTGTGTCTGGGGGGTTAAACCAACCCAGTCTTAACCCCTTTGCTCATTAGTCCTCCCTCTCTGTCACTGGATTCCTTGAGTTCAGCTCAGTGTTTAGCTGTGGGTGTCTGACTCTTCTTCCATCAGCCATTGAATGAAGGTTCTGTTTCCCAGACTCTCTGGTCATGGGGTTGTAGGCTGGCACTCCGAGATGTATGTCTAAAATCCATATATGAGACAGTACATGTGATGTATTTCTTTTTGTGACTGGATTACCTCACTCAGTATGGTTTCTTCTAGTGCCATCCATGCATGCAAATTTCAGGATTCCATTGTTTTTTTTTCTTCTGAATAGTACTCCATTGGTAAATGTACCAGATTTTCTCTATCCACTCTTCGTTTGAGGGGCATTTAGGATGTTTCCAAGTTCTGGCTATTACAAATAATGCTGCTATGAACATAGTGGAACAGAGATCCTTGTTGTATGAATGGGCATCTTTTGGATATATGCCTGAGAGTAGAGTTGCTGGGTCTTGTGGTAGGTTTATTCCCATTTTTCTGAGGAAGCTCCATACTGATTTCCAAAGTGGCTGTACGAGTTGGCACTCCCACCACCAGTGGAGTAGAGTTCCCCTTTCACCACAACCTCTCCAACATAAACTGTCATTGGGTTTTTGGTTTTAGCCATTCTGACAGGAGTAAGATGGTATCTCAGAGTTGTTTTTATTTCCCAGATGGCTAAGGATGTTGAGCACTTTCTCAAGTGCCTCTCAGCCATTTTGGACTCCTCTATTGAGAATTCTCTATTTAGTTCTGTAGCCCACTTTTTAATTGGATCCTTTGATACTTTGGAAACATCCTTCTTGAGTTCTTTGTAAATTTTGGAGATCAACCCTCTGTCAGATGTGGGGTTAGTGAATATCTTTTCCCACTCTCTGGGCTGCCTTTTTGTCTTGCTGACTGTGTCCTTTACCATATGGAAGCTTCTCAGTTTCAGGAGATCCAATTTATTAATTGTTGACCTCACTGTCTGTACTACTGTGTTATGTTCAGAAAGCTGTCTCCTGTACTAATTCGTTCAGGGGTACTACCCACTTTCTCTTCTAAGAGGTTCAGTGTGGCTGGATTTATGTTGAGGTCTTTGATCCATTTGGACTTAAGTTTTGTGCATGGTGATAGACATGGATCTATCAGCATTCTTCTACGTGCCAGCATCCAGTTATGCCAGCACCATTTGTTGAAGATACTTTCTTTTTTCCATTGTATATTTTTAGCTTCTTTGTTGAAGATCAGATGTTCATAATGTGTGGGTTAATATCAGGGTATTCAATTTGATTCCATTGTTCTACCTGTCTGTTTTAGTGCCAATACCAAACAGTTTTCAGTACGACAGCTCTATAACAGAGCTTGAGGTCAGGGATGGTGATGCCTCCAGATGTTGCCTTGTTGAGTAAGGTTGTTTTGGCTATACTGGGTCTTTCGTTTTTCCATACAAAATTGATATTGTTCTTTCAATGTCTGTGAAGAATTGTGCTGGGATTTTAATGGGGATTGCATTGAATCTGTAGATTGCTTTTGGCAGGATTGCCATTTTTACTACATTGATCCTACCTATCCAAGAGCATGGAAGGTCTTTCCATTTTCTGAGGGCTTCTTTAATTTCTTTCTTTAAAGACTCAAAGTTCTTGTGATACAGGTATTTCACTTGTTTGGTTAGCATTACTCCAAGGTATTTTATGTTGTTTGTGGCAATTGTAAAGGGTGATGTTTCTCTGATTTCTTTCTCAGCCCTTTTATCGACTGTATATAGTAGGGCTACTGACTTTCTTGAGTTGATCTTGTAGCCTGCCACTTTGCTGAAGGTGTTAATCAGCTGTAAGAGTTCCCTGGTAGAGTTCTTTGGGTCATTTATGGAAACTATCATATAATCTGCAAATAGTGAAAGTTTGACCTCTTCCTTTCCAATTTGTATCCTCTTGATCTCCTTTTGTTGTCATATGGCTCTGGCTAGAACTTCAAGTACAATATTGAAAAGGTATGGAGAGAGTGGTCAGCCTTGTCTTGTTCCTGATTTTAGCGGAATTGCGTTGAGTTTCTGTCCATTTAGTTTAATGTTGGCTGTTGGTTTGCTGTATATAGCTTTTATTATGTTTAGGTGTGTTCCTGTTATCCCAGATCCCTCCAAGACCTTTATCATGAAGAGGTGTTGGATTTTTGTCAAAGGCTTTTTCAGCATCTAGTGAGATGATCATGTGATTTTTGTTTTTCAGCTTGTTTATATGGTGGATTACATTGATGGATTTTCATATGTTGAACCATCCCTGCATCTCTGGGATGAAACCTAATTGATCATGGTGAATGATTGTTTTGACGTGTTCTTGGATCCGATTTGCCAGTATTTTATTGAGTATTTTTGCATCAATGTTCATGAGGGATATTGGTCTGAAGTTCTCTTTCTTAGTTGTGTCTTTGGGATCAAGGTTATTGAAGCCTCGTAGAAAGAGTTTGGCAAAGACTTTTCTGCTCCTATTGAGAAGAATTGGTATAAGCTGCTCTTTGAATTTCTGGTAGAATTTTGCATTGAGGCCATCTGGACCTGGGCTTTTTTTGGTTGGGAGACTTTTGATGACTGCTTCTATTTCCATAGGGGTTATAGGGTCTATTTAAATTGCTTATCTGTTCTTGATTTAATTTTGGCAAGTGATAGCTATCCAGAAAATTGTCCATTTCCTTTAAATTTTCAAATTTTGTGGAGTACAGGTTTTCAAAGTATGTCCTGATGATTCTCTGGATTTCCTCAGAATCCGTTGTTTTGTCCCCCTTTTAATTTCTGATTTTGTTAATTTGCATGTTCACACTCTGCTGTTGGGTAAGTTTGCACAAAGGTTTGTCTATCTTGTTGATTTTTCTCAAAGAACCAACTCTTCGTTGCATTGATTCTTTGTATTGTTTTCCTAGTTTCTACTTTATTGATTTCAGACCTCAGTTTGATTATTTCCTGGCATCTACTCCTCCTGGGGGAGTTTGATTTTTTGTGTTCTAGAGCTTTCAGCTGTGCTGTTAATTCTCCAGAATAACTATTCTCCAGTTTCTTTTTTTTCTTTTTTCTTTTTTGTTTTTTGTTTTGTTTTGTTTTACGAGACAGGGTTTCTCTGTATTGTTTTGGAGGCTGTCGGTCCAGCCTGGCCTCAAACTCACAGAGATCTGCCTGCCTCTGCCTCCCGAGTGCTGGGATTAAAGGCGTGCACCACCACTGCCTAGCTCTCCAGTTTCTTAATGTGGGCACTTAGTGCTATGAACTTCCCTCGTAGCACTGCTTTCAAACTATCCCATAAGTTTGGGTATGTTGTGTCTTCATTCTCACTGGATTCTAGGAAGTCTTTAATTTCTTTTTTTTTTATTTCTTGTTTGACCCAGGAATGTTGCAATTGTGCATTATTCAATTTGCATGAGTTTGTAGGGTTTCTGCAATTTGTGTTGTTGTTGAATTCTAATTTTAATGCATGGGTGGTCTGGTAAGATACATGGATTTATTCCAATTTTTTGTAGCTCTGAGGTTTGATATGTTGCCCAGTATGTGGTAGATTTTTGAGAAAGTTCCATGTGGTGGTGAGAAGAAGGTATATTCTTTTTTTTTTTTTTTTTTTTTTTAATCATTTTTTATTTTAATTTTAAATAGCTTGTTTCACATGTCAATCCCAGTTCCCTCTCCCTCCCCTCCTCCCGCACTCCCCTTCCACCCTCCCTCCCACCCTATTGCCAAATCCCTCCACATAGGGGATGTCTAGAGTCTATCATTTCACTCTTGGTAGGGTCAAGGCACTCCCCTAAGAGTCCAGGCTGAGAGAGCATCTCTCTTTGTGCCATAGGCACATGAAGACAGATTGTATACCAGGGATAGACACTGATCCACAGCTCAGAGCCCCATAGGTTGCCCAGGCCTTCTCACTGACACTCACATTGGTATATTCTTTTTTATGTGGATGGAGTGTTCTATAGATGTCTGTTAATCCCAATTGGGTCATAATTTCTATTAGACCCTTCTCTTTTTTTCTTTTTCCTCTTAAATTTTATTTATTTGGGGGATGGGGTTGTCAAAGGCAGAGGGTGGATACAAAGGGATGGGGAAATGAAAGAGATACAGATGCATGATGGGAGAGATATAAGGAATAAATAAATTAAAAAACAAAGAACAGTAGATAAGAGCTCTTGCTGCTCTTACAGGGACCTAGGTTTGGTACCCAGCACCTACATGGTTGCTCACCACCATTCATAACAAGTTCCAGGGGTTCTACCAAACTCTAGGAGCATTGCATGTATATGGTTACAAACATACATACATACAGGCAAAACACTCAGACATCAAAATAAAATTAATTTATTAAAACATGAATAAAACCCCTGAAAGGCATGCTTTAAAGTGAAGTATTTTACTATGTGTGAGTTATATTTTTGATTTGGTCTTTCTAATAGGAGAATTTTTCACAACTCCATGTTGTAATGGGAGTCTTCTTAAGACTTACTAGACAGAAGACAAAATTTCGCCCACCACTACAATTTCTTTTCATCTCAAGGGAATTGTATTTGTGTCACTCTTGGAATTTCTTGGCCTCTTAGTCATTCTCCCACAGGGAAAGGGATTCAATCATTCCAGCCTCTGCTTCTTGTCTCCTTGGGTACCAGCATCTGCAGTGTGCACATCTCAACCACTCCCCTTCTGTTCCTCCTACCCGACTCCCATCCCACCGCAATGACTTCTAAGCAGGCCTCAGAGTTCCACTTTGCAGTTGTCTGTTCCAGTGCCTAAAGCACTCAGAAGAAAAGGTCTTTTCCTAGTGTCTTCCCAATAGTCTTCTCCATTTCCTCATCAATACTTCTTCACAGTTACAGAGGCTTCCAGGAGTTTTTCTTTGGTCACCTGGAGATCTCCTTGCTCAGTTTTCTGCTCTGTGGCTATTGAGCAAAATTTTTTAATGAAAATGCATCATCTTAACACCATATAAGTGGAAATTTCCCAGCAGCATGGGCCATCCTGGTCTTGCCTCGCCTTCCAATGCTCCCCCACTTCATACCTGTGCTGAACCAGAAGAGCATCAGACAGCTTGCTTCTCTGCTTGATCCCTAAGGGCTTTGAGATATGGTTTAAATTTCCTTGCATGACATCTGAAGCTTTTCACTATGTGGTCTCTAGTGTTCTTCTGTGGTCTGTATATACACTATACTAATATATAGGAAGTCAAACAACTTGAGTGTAATCAAGTCCCATGTTTTTGCACATGGCTGTCTCCATGACTTGTCAACCTCTAAGCTCACATGCAATGAGTTTGCATGTGCATGTGTGTGTGTGTGTGTAACACAAAAAATACATTTTAAATAAGATCTTCATAGGACGTGAAGAGTTAGGTATTCCTTTTACATTCTATCTCTGCCTAATGTCACCATTATCTGTGATAATATTAATTATGTGAACATGTCCCTCCTCTAAAATTATATATCATTTGTTCATCATTATTTAAAATATTTACTGAGCAGTAACTCCATTTCAGATACAAAATGCAATACTCCCTGAATACTCCACATGAAGCAGGGGCAGCATTGTTATTTAGACTCAGTTGATATCTTACCATGTACTGGTACATAGACTTAATCACTGTGGAGGCAAAAAAGTAATATATTATTATAAAATGTTTAGTAGGCATTTCATGTTGGCAGGCCACAAACAGCTCTTAGTGTTTACTTATAATGTGATCCTCATCATAAAAATATTCAGAGGAAATGATCAATAATGCTTCTGAAATATAAGCTATGCAAAGCATTGCTTATGTTATCAAAGTTAGTGAATTCCCTGATTCATTTAAGACAAATTCTCTTTTCCAGGTAAGCAGTAAAATCATCAACAAAAAGTCTTCATCTTTGTCTTGTAACTCTAGAGCTTGGCATCCAAATATTTAACAAGTATATATTGGTTGGATTGGTTTGAAGATTACTTGAAACCACTGATGGATACTGTGACTTGACTACATATTTTATTCAAAGACATTTTTAATTTCCATAGAATTATAACAACTGGAACACAACATATTTTATCTAGCTTATTCATATGTAGATGTCAAATGCTTTGGGCTCAACCTTTTCATTTGTTCTGGTAGAATGGGAATCAGAACTGTTTACAAGATATAAGATCTAGCACAACATGTTCAAATATACAGCAATCATTTAAAGTGGTTTATATTCCAGTTAAATTGTCTAGTTTTCAAAAACCAACTACCAAAAAAACAAGAATTTCTAATGTTATATTTTTGTTTGAGTGTCTCCCTAGTATTACAAATCATAGAACTGAGTAAAACGTATTTCACAAATAACTATGAATATATGCCTTTTGCTAAAAAGGATCAAAGTGACGCATTCCTCTTTATCAAAGAAAGGTATTGAGACACAGAGAGTGAGTGATAAGAACGAAGTCACAAATACAATCACAAAGTTTTGATGAAGGTGACACAGAGTCAAACAAGGGAGGCCAGAAATACTAAGCAAGTAACACTGTCTTGGGGATTAGAATAGTAATGCTAGCAACTACCAAGACTCGTCCCAAACAATAAAATCCTGATCACCAAATGTAACCTAAAGAACTCAGAAGGGAGATCCGAGGTTACCTTATAGTAGCTGGGGTTTTTGAAACTGGTGTGGGCTCTGCAGATGACTTTGCAAGCCCTGGGACATAAAATCAAATCTCAGTCACCCACATAAAAAGGACAGTCAAGCCTTCCTGCCTGTGTCTCTAGCACAGGGTCAGAGTAGAGAACAACTCCTATAGTTCACTGGCCAGCCAGAGTCGGGGAAGACAGCCAACACCCTGCTTTGGACTTCACTATATGCTACTTATACATGCACCACACGAAAATGAATAAAACAAATGGAGTCTTAAAGGCATCACCAAAAGTTCATGCAGGCTTTTTTTAAGGAATAAGTTAGGAAAGATTTATTTACAGGAGTATATGTAAGTAAAGGGGAAAATATAATAGGAAAAAACAAAAGTGGAATGAAGAGGATCCAAAACAACTCTCACTCTGTAGCTTTGAACTTGCACCCGTGTGCACTCGCCTAGGGCACCAAGGGCCATCAACGTGCGCCAGTACAGAGTAGGAACCATGTGTTGCATGCACTAAATTAAGCATGACTTTAAGACAATGCTTTGAATACAAAAAAAAGGAAAGCTTAGAGGCAATCTGTTGAGTGGGAATAAACATTGAATATAGCAATCATGTTTCAACTTCTTCAATTGTCTTTATGTGCCAACTAACATTTACGCAGTCTTTTACAGATCTTTCATCGTGTAACTTGAAAGTTGATAAAATCACTAGTTGTATATAGACATTGGAAAGCACACCACACTGACAGCACAGAGGCAAAGAGTTCACACAGGTATGCCAGCTTTCCACATTGTGCAGGTTACACACAATACAATACCAATCTTATTCCCAACATATCCCAAAAAGTATTTCAAGGCCTAGCAGTAAACTACAGTACTTTACATATCTATGCTCTTAATAGAAATAAAATCCACAATTTTTTTTGGTTTATTGAGACAGGGTTTCTCTGTATTGTTTTTGGAGGCTGTCCTGGTACTCGCTCTGTAAACCAGGCTGGCCTCGAACTCACAGAGATCTGCCTGCCTCTGCCTCCCAAGTGCTGGGATTAAAGGCATAAAATCCACAAATCTTAAAGTAATTTTAAATGCAAGGCTATTGAATTGGTTAATGCAACCCAAACTGGTACAACGTAAATAAATGAATACCAACTGCACTCTATGGAATGCAAGCATGTTACAATCCCACTATGAGCCAGAGTGCATGCCTGAACCTTAAACTGCACCTAAAGATAATGTGATTGCCTAGAAATTCAATCCAAGAAGTACAACCATGAAATTGTATCCACTAATGTTTTAATGTAAAATTAGATGTCACATTTAGTTTGATACCCTGACCCCATTTATTTCTCCCTCACTTCCCAAATCAAAAAGGTAAAAGGAGTGACTCATTGGCATCTCACAGGGTGTTTCATTGTTCAGATTTGTTTCATTTTATTTCCAACTTTTTGGGGATAGCTTAAATTGTAATATCCGACAACCTGCTTCTACTGGGGGTTTTAACTGTTATTCTGTGTAGGTCCTGTAATGTAGGAAAATTTATATAAAAACCTTTAATGAAAAAAAGCTTCCTTACTGTTGTAGCTTCTCTCCCTTAGGTTTCCTTTGTTGTGGATCATGGGATTTTCCCCTCCTTATCCCTACCCATTGTTTATGTGGTTCTTGCTTTGATATAATCCATAACATTCCAGAAAGTACTGTTCTGTGAGTACATTGAATAGTTTTCACTCCTTCACATCCAGTGCAGCATTGTAATTGGAGACAGATTCTACCCACCAAGACTCCAGATGTTAGAACATTTCTCAACATCGACTCAATACAGTGACAGCAACAGCTCCCTCTGGACCCTGCCAGTAGGGTTGGGATTGTACTGTATTCTCTACTGTCTCTCTCTTCCCCTCTGTAAAGGGTAACATTTTCCCTGGGTGCAGAGGCTCCCTTACAGTTTCCAAGACTGATGAATCCCTAATTCTGGGACTGCAGCTTAAGTGCATTAGATTGAATACCATAAAAAGCTGCAAGACACTCTTTTAAGGGAAGAGGAAACTGGTCAAAGAATGACTTCCAATTTTCATCCCCAACTTGGTTTGTAAATTCTTGAAAGATCTCATAGAACATGTCTCAGATAATCTTTTGGGTTAATCCATGATGCAATAGCATCACAAAAACAATAAAATAAAATCTGGGATTAGGCCACTAGTATTCACACTGATTATGATACAAATCTCACAGAATGGTGAATCTTTCTCTTCACTGTCTTATAAACTGCTGTAGCATGGGGCCCACCTCTTGAGGACAAACATGACTAAGATGACCAATTGTTATTGCTGTGTTCTCTAACAGCGTCTTTGGTGTGTTGGGTCTGTTAATGATTTCGACAAGTTAGTGTGACACCACAGCAATATAAGTCTGCATCTCTATACCTGTTTGATATATACCTGAAGTCATTAATGACAGAATTGCTGGTATCAACAAGAGAGTGTAAGAAGCCACTTGCAGTGCCTTTGCTACATTAGAAGAGGAGGCTTGTACAGAGCTTGTCTTGCACCTTGCTTATGTACTGGGTATCCTAGTATTCACCTTCAGTAAATACCAGCACAAGAAACAGCTCACTCTGTATGATGCCATAGGGACACTAGCAGATTCGGTAGAACATCATTCAAACAAACCGGAATATATTAATATGCTAAGGCCTCCTCTGGTCTAGAAATGGAATGTTTTAAAGGATGAAGTCAAGGTCTTTTCCCCTGAATGCCTCTCATCCATTGCTGCAGCCTTGAAGATTGGCTTCCTTCCATATCGTGAACCTGTGTATCAGCATTGTGTAAACCTAATACAGAAGACTCTAGGCAAAAGCATGCTAAACAATGTTCAACAAGAAAAATATGAAGCTCCAGATAAAGATTTTATGATTGTGGCTCATGACTTACTCAGTGGCCTGGCTGATGGGCTAGGAGGCAGCATCCAGCAGCTAGTAACCCAAAGTAACATCCTAACACTGATATATCAGTGCATGCAGGATAAGATGCCTGAAGTTCCACAGAGTTCTTCTGCCTTACTAGGTGATCTGACTAAAGCTTTCTTTCAACATGTAAAGCCTTGTGTAGCTGATTTCATGCCAATATTGGAGACAAATCTAAATCCAGAATTTATTTCAGTCTGCAATCATGCAGGCTTTCTCAACACTCACTGGGATATTACAGTAGTGAAAAGCAGTCTGTTTGGCTGCTTTGGCTGTATCATTTTGCTTCTGAGCACTGATCTGGTTTTTCCTATGGAAGCTACAATCCTGGGATCATCAATCCTTCCATCTGTTAACCAGAAATGGCAGATTTCAGACATTTTCTTAAAAGGCATGATCTGGCCTTCTTTCTTACTTTTTGGGGCTTCTCTCCCTCGTCTGTGCTACAGTAATTCTCCTAAGATGGATTTCTTCTCGGGGATGGATTTGGATTTCTAGCTCTCGTTGCCTTCTGCTTTTCTAGGGCCTTACCAGCCATATCACTCTGGTGGTGTAAGTCAGTCTTGACAGCCCTAGCCTTGGGTGGGGGTGGGGGCTACTCATTCCCAGCCAATTCTGAAACATCACGGATATCTGGTTGTTAAGCACTCACCTTGGACTTCTGATAAAAACCAAGTATCACAGAAGATCACTGAGTTGTTCTCTCCACCCTGGAAATGAAGAAGTGTGTTCTTTGAATTATTTCTGTTATAGAATAATCCCTTTGTATAATGTGACGATGTGTCTTTGCCAAGGCACCTTCTGTTTGGTTTAATAAAAGAGCTGACTGGCCAATAGCTAAGCAGGAAGCTGCTAAGAGGAAGAGCCAAAGGAGGTACTGGAAGAAGGGCATGCACATGCAGTCATGAAAAAGGTACCAATGTGTGGTAGAGAATAGATGAGAGCTATGGATTAATTTAAGTTGTAAGAGCCAGTTAGTAACAAGCCTAAGCTATTGGCTAAGCTTTTATAATTAACAACAAGTGTCTGTGCAATTATTTTGGAGCTGGTGGTCCCCAACGAAAACCTTTACCTACATATTTCTTATGGAACCATACAGAAAAAAATGTCAAGAAGCAAACCATAGAGTCTAACCTAAAAATAAAAATAAGCCAGGCGTTGTTAGTGCACACCTTTAATCCCAGCACTTGGGAGGCAGAGGCAGGTGGATCTTTGTGAGTTTAAGGATGCCTGGTCTACAGAGTTAATTCCAGGACAGCTAGGGCTGGTATACAGAAACCGGGTCTCAAAAAACCCAAGAAATAAAAGTTTTAGACTGCTTTTGATGTTTCTTCTAGGAAATGATATGTGAACGATCTGGTAGGCTTTCGTCTTCCTCCTAGGCCCCTTGTTGTCAGTGGTCAATGGCCAGTATGCACACTTCTAGAAACATGTGTAACTGTGGTTAGCACTGGGGTTGAGTAGTGAAGAGAAGATATAACCCTCAGATTGTAACTGACATCAAGAGTCCAGTAACAGCATTCACACTGCAGCGATCTGTCTCTTCATGTGAACTCCATGACTTGAACAAAGTGAAACTTATTCCTAAGGCCTCTCTTCCTTTCATCCTGTCTTATCTTTAGATATCAATATACCTTTCTTCTTTCAAAAATATTTCCCCATTTGTTAACCACCTAGTGCTTCCCATTTTATCCTTCCTAAATCTGTCTACATATATAAATCATTCCATAGCAGACACATTCTAAATAAACACAGATATCATGCACATGATGATTATTTTTGCAGACATCTTTTGTTTTAGTCTCCATCAATCAGCCAGAATGGTAGTTGATTTTGACTGTTCTGATCTAATAAGATATGAAAACCTCTGACATACACAAAAAGTTAAGTCAGTTACTACTACTGAATATTGTTAAGGTTGCCATTCTCCAGACTCCCTTGCAAGTGTATGGTCTCTCAAGAGGTCACAGGTTAAGAGGGACAGGGGAGAGTACAAGGAAGGAGACCCATCCCTATAACAGACCATGGCATACACTTGAGTTTGAGGAAACTTACTCTCCTTCACACCATCTCACTGAGTGATAGTATGTAAAGTACTATCACTTTGGGCAGCATTTGCTCTTTAAGACACTAATCCTCCTGGGAGGCTTGTTTGATCATCTAATTCCAAAACTCAAACTCCTTAACCTTCATAGAAGCAAACACAAATTTTAATAAGAAAATAAGGATGAATTTTGCAACCTGCAAGAAGAAAGACCACATAAAGCCTGTTAATAAAAATAAATGCCTTGGACAGCCAACATCCAGCAACAAGGCAATGAAAGTGGGAATTTGAGGAGATGGATTTGGGCACAAGGAAGACTGGCCATGTAGGGCAAAGTTAGCCCATTCAATCAGAAGTCAACACTGTAAGCATATTTCTATTAAATATGTTTGTCAGGGGTAAGCAAAAGGAGGCTTAGAGAATGTCACTTCCAAAATTCAGTAAGCTGTGCTCCACATAGTCTTAAACTGAAGGTGTATCTGCCTAAAAAAATCTGCACTCTTGCTTATGAGTCTGCACAGTGTGCAACTGACCAGCTCTAATAGCAAGCATTGTTCTGAGGTCAGGATAAGAACAAGGAGTCAGGAAGAGAACAAGAAGTACATCAAAGCTGGGCTCTCTCTACGATTTAACTCTGTTTTCAGGAGTAGCTCTGCTTGCTTTCCCAGTTATCATTATATATCTTTAAAAGGATATGGAGATGAAGGGACAAGACAAGGAAAGTGATACTTGTCTGAGTGGAAAGTGCAAGGCTGGGTTTGACCTTAAGTAACCTTTGTCCCCACTAGAGGGTTATTTCAGGAACAGGTGGAATTATTGATCATAATGGTCAAGGAGCAGTACTCTCTGTGTTTGTGCCTTGTGGATGAATTAATTCATTTTCAGTTGGTAAGCTAACTTTTTGTAGGTTTCTGAAATTTATTTTCAAACAATGGCTGCCAATAATTTTAAAACTATTTGTCATTTTAAGTTCTGCCTATAATTTCACTAGGTAAAGTCCAATCAGCTTAAAGATATAACACCCATCATGGTGACTTTCCTTTCTAAACTTCTGGAAGGAACCACCTGAAACAAGTGATGATCTGGGTGAAAAGAATTACAGATTGCCCAATGTGTATCTCTGACAGGACCATCACCACTCAAGGCTCAAAATTAGATTATGACTATAGAAAATATCTGTGGATTCCAAAGTGAGAGAGAGCCTAGGAAACTGTTGGTCAGTTGTGAGATGCTGAAACCAACTGTCCCTTAAAAATGACTTAGTTCATAAGGCGTTTATATCTCCATAGATACAGACATGGATGAGCACCAACATCCCTAGTTATATTCAGCTGTTGTCTTGAGCATTCATGCTAACAAAGTGAAGAAAAGTGTTGTGTTTGCTTCCAAGACAGCAGTCTAAAGGCTGTAAATGCCAGCACAATTTGTTTTTCCACCTTAGAATTCTTAGACATTAGGTTGGATATAGTCAAGAGCATGAGTGAAAAGACCTGGCAGTTTCCTCTGTATTGAAGCCTTAATTCATTCTGCAGATATCTTGTCTAGAAACATCAATAAATGGTTGGCTTAGTAACCAGGAAACTGTAATTGTTTAGAAAGCCCTATGTCAGGCTTTCTGCCAATGTTCCTTTGCAACAGTAAGTGGTTAGCACACCAGTTCCTCAACCCTGAATTGGAACAGTAAACTGAGACTCCAGGCAAAAATCCTGTGGAAAGCAGTGATGTGATCCACAGCCTCAGCCTTGAGCAAATTTCTAAACCCGAGTATTCTGAGAATTGGAATGCAAAGAAAAAAAAGACAGCAGCAAGAAATCTGTCATTGGGTCATTCCAGATGAAGTTCTACTGAAAGGGTGGTAGATAATGTACCTGCACCAATCAGCAGAACAACCAGTTTATTCTGGAACTGTTTCTCTACTGCAGGGCAGAAAACGCAACAGAAACATGGAACAATGACAAGGACTCTAAACCAACTTTAATTTCTACCTAAAAACCAAAACTGACGTGATTATCCTGACCAAACTTTTAGTGGAATTTCTCTGATTCCCATTAGTGGAGGATGATATTTAAAAAGAAAAGGGAAGTCACCACGTGGCAGCTAAGACCAAGCAACATCCTTAGCACCATAGAACAAAAGTTGGGGGTATTCATCATGGAGATGGTGCCAGTGTGGGTGTGGAATCTACATCATTGAACTACCATGTAGGGGTGGCAGGGCAGCCACTTCTCTAGAGGGAGTGACCTGACTTTGGAAATAACTACACATGGATCAAGATTGCACAGAAACAGAGTTTCATCTCCCATGTTAAAACTTATTTTTATCCTATTTTTTTACTTTATCTTAAAGTCATTTTATTTAATTTAATAAATTGATAAGTATCATTTACTTTCCAAGGCACACTTTTAGGGAATTTATAAATATTAGCTCATTTTCTCCTTGTAATAACCTTAGTGCACGAGTTTAGAGATGAGGGTGTTGGCCCTAATGTACCTCCATACTATTAAAACATTTCTAAAATTCATGAGCTAAAAACACTTGAGCAGACTCTGATTTCTTTTAAAATAGTGATTCAAAACAGAAACACCAGTGAAAAGCTGTGTAGCCAATCCTAAACAATCCTAGGAATCAGGAGATGAGAATAAGATATCTTTGTCTTTGTAAAAACTCAGCAGCCACGATAAACACTTTATAGAGCCAGACTGATTATTTTGGTGGTTTTATTTATTTTAGACTATTTTATTTTATTTCAAGCAAACTATAAACAAGGTAGATTCTAATGGTTTTCCGTTTCCTGGCCAGGTCTCACACACACTTTCTCTGTGTCTTTGTTCTCTTCCTCACGTGTCTCATACTTCTCACTCCCTCAAAGAAGCAATTATCAGAGGACTCTCCTCCCCACATCCTCCCCCCACTGCAAACTACAGCAGTTAATAAAGGGATTGGTGAAGAAGTGAGCCTAGTCAGGAAGGATATACTTCAAAGACAGAGCACATCAAAGTGACATGCCAGGGAGCACGGAGAGCTTGCTGAGCCAGGCTGGCATGGCCCTCTTCACCCCTTACCTTCTTACTCAAAGTACCACCCAGACAGGACTGAGCCGAGAGAGACTTTTGAGAGCTCCAGCCAGGCTGTTTGCAGCTGCATCAGCTGGGAGAGTGATGGATACATACCAGGTGTTACATCTTTTGTTTTGATTAGGTAAATGCTCTCAATAGATATCACTGAATAATATTATCACCTAGTCCCCCTGGGGTTTTTTTCCCTGCATGAAGTATTTGACAGTAGTTTTCAAATTAGGTAGCATAAATGCAATGCAAGGAGGATTTGTGTCAGCATAGCTTCTGTGTGGAGTGCTGTAAGACTTAAAGATGAGCATATGTGATGTCATCAGAAGTGTGTGATGGAGCTACAATAGCACAAGCTACAGGAGAGAAAATGAATGAACGCCAAAGGACTTAGCAAGCTATGAAACTCAGGAAAGACTTCATCTTCAAAACTGGGCAGTGTTGACAAAGCAAGTGTCCAGATGGAAACAACGATTCTGATTGTCACACCAATTACTTTGAACATATGGGTTCATGTTATCATATAAATGAAGCACTTGGGTCTTTTTGTCAGTAACCATCCATATCTTAGCTACACTGTGACTGCAGCCCCAGAGCCTGGTCTCTCTTCTTCCTTAGTATCAGTACTGACTACCCACTTGCCCCTTTGCTTTCCTTACTTAACAGCCCAAGGTTGTCCCACAAGAGGAAACAGGGATTAATAGCTGAATGAGCATTGATGAATAAAATATGCAAATTAAGTTCTTTGTGCAACACCAAGGCTAGCAGTTGATCCAGAAGACATTCCTTTCTCAGGTGCTGTCTATTTTCTAGAGAGCAGGACTCCACAGGTTCACATCAGGCTCCTCATAATTTTCTCTGGCCACTAATTATACATCTTGCTTTTAAGCCTAATGACAGCTAATAATGACAGAAGTCTAATTTGTGTACCAACTTTGTGATCCCTTGGTACAAGCAGGGCAATAGAAATGGACTGGGGACAACTATCTTTTCCATCTCTTTCAAGATCAAAATATATGATTGTCCCATAGCCAATGTTGGGTTTAAGAAACGTAAAAATAATTGAACATGAGATTTATAGTGTTGTCAGCCCTATTTCACCTGCTGCTAAAACCCATATTTTTTTTCTGGACCTCCTAACTTTCTGACTTGCAGGGCTTTCTACAATAGAGATCTACTTTCTAACCTATACAGGAATTGTAATAAGCCACTGCTATTGTCATCTGAGGCTGTTTCTCCTCCTTCACCTCCTACAGCAGGTGCCTATAGTTCAGAGATGGCTCCAGATGAGAGACAGTGGGACTGTATGCTCTACTGTTTCAGCCAATTCAACAATAGCAGGTTAGACAAGGTGCTTCAGTAGGAGCAGGAGGAGAGTGTTGCTGTCAGTCAAACTGCTCACATGCCAGGAGCTGATCAACTTCTTCAAACCACCAAGCTCTAAACCTAAAGAAGTGTATTGTGCTGTGTATTCAGCTGGGGAAGGGGCTGCCTATGGTTCTTGCACCAGAGTATGGAAAAAATATATGGATTCCCAAATCTCGAAATCTCCTCTTTTACTTTTAGAATGTTTAAAATTGTATGTATACAAGCTCTGAGCTTGTTGTCTTATTTTTATCCTGCTTCATTATTTTCTCACTGGTAGAGAAAGGGAAAGTTCCCAAATAGTAAAGATATAAGAGATATATTATTATATTACTAAGACTGCCATTTTCCTCTGTATTCAAAGATTCTCTATCAAGGACATGCACCTGTTTGCAGAATTCTGCTCTGTTCATAAGGTCATTTGTTAGTGATACGAACACTGCTACACAGCCTTTCTTGCATGTGACAATCACCCAGGAAATGTTTCCTACAACATGTCTAACAAAGAGATGAGTGAGACCGTCTCAGAAACTCATTTTTTTGTTCATAGGGATAAGTATTCATGTGTTAGTTTATCCTGTTGGCAGTTCCTTTGTCTATTCACTTAGTCACAAACTGAAGACTCCCTTCAACTTTAAACACAAGCCAACTTTTTGAGTAGGGATGTTTGAGGGTCAAAAATGTCTCTTCTGTAAAATCACTTCTTTACCTGAATATAAACATAAACAACTGATATTATGTAAGTATGTTGAGAGTTAAATAACCTAAATATTAAAAATGGGAGAATTTCTGGGGGAAGAGTGAAGGGAACTTAAATCACAAAACTAAGTCCACTTGATAGGTAGTGACTATTCAGGGGCTACACTGACATTATATCATGAGCAAGTAGTATTAGTTGCAAGACATTGGTGTGTCCCATCAAATTTATAAATATGGTCTTCATAATCAAAAGGGAAACATACTATCATCTCACAATATTAGAAATTGAGCAATTTAATCATTTAAAATGTACTACTTCCTGGCCATACAAAGAAGTTTTCTTATAACACCAGAAACAAGGATGGGTGCCTCATGTCAGTTCTCACTACCCTTAATAATATGCTAATAGACATCCAAACTACTGCACATAAAAGAATAAACAAGAGACTGTTAAAATTTGACATCTGAAGAAAGAAAATGCATATTTGAGATGTCACAATATCTACAGCATCCCAAGAAGTCCACAAAAGGAATCTTAGAATGACAAACGCGATCTGCAAAGTCAAAGAGTGCTGGGTCAACATAAACATGAAGCAATTTCTATCACTAACTAATAATATTCACAATCAATGTAAGAATGCTGCTGAGGAAACAAAATATTTAGTAGTGTATTTAAAATGTGTTGTGGACAAGATCTGTGTGCTAAGAATTACAAAATGCTAATGAGATAGTGAATGTTCTAAATAAATGGACTGGAAGACCTAACATGGTGAAGATGTTAATATTTTACTATTTTTCAGATCGCATCTAATTATATTTTCCCATTCTTTCCTCCATGCAAACTCTCCCTCATACCCCTCTCCCCTCTCCTTCAAATTAAGTCTCATTTTTCACTGATTCTTATCGTATGCATATATGCAAATACACGTATTCCTAAATTTATCCTGTTCAGTTAATGCTACTTTTATGTATGTTTTCACAAAAAGTAGATTTAATTCAATGTCTGTCAAAATTCCATTGAGAATCCAGTTGAAATACACAAGTTCTTTTTTTTTTTTCTTTTTCTAGTTTTTGATACAGGGTTTCTCTGTGTAACAGCCCTGGCTGTCCTGGAACTCAATTTCTAAACAGACTGGCCTCAAACTCACAGAGATTCAACTACCTCTGTCTCCCAATGCTAGGATTAAAAGCAGGTGCTTCCACTGCCCAGCTGATATAGACATATCCCAAAACTTACATGTGAAGAGACACAGTCAGGTGAATAGCTAAAACAAACTTAAGGAAAAACAAAGTGGAAAAAAATCGCTGTGACCAATATTAATGTCTATCATATAGTAGTAGAGCGGTAGAAAGCATGGGATCAGCGAATACAAAGTAACATAGATCGATGGCAGAGAACAGAACACATGCAAGGAGACTCACTCCAATATATAAAAGCAATTTAAGCATAAGGGGGTGGGGCAGAATTTCAACATAAGGTTCTGAAGCAATTGCATGGTCATCCATTTTCAAAGTGAATCACACTGCTCATAAGCAGTCAACTCGAAAATGATCGCAAATGCAATTATAGAATGTAACACTGTAAACTTTAGAGGATTTTTGGCTAAGGAAACATTTCTTATACTTGATACTAAAAATACAATCCAGAACCCCAAATTCATTATAAGTTAGACCTCACCAAAATTACAAATTTTAACATGCAATCAAAAGCTAATACATAAAATTCGTGAATAATAATATTTTGAAGAGCATTATAAAGTTCGAAGAAAGGAAAGACCAGGAGGCATGTAAACAACCTGAGATTAAAACCCCAGAGTGAAAATTTTCTCACATTAGTGCCCAATAAAGTGAGAAAGAGCCTCAACCTCATTTGTGATTTGTGAAATGAATATGACACCACAATAAAATACTATTTAATATTGGTTTCATTTGAAGAAAAATTACTGTCTTCTAATAGGGAGTGTCAACTAAAACATGAACTGAAAGATATTCAACAACTCACTAGAGATACATTTAAAAGAAAATTTATCCATATCCCTCTAGAAGGGAAAAGATAGATTTCAAAATTTTGTATAGTGGAATATATGATGAAAAGAAACATAATTATTAAAAATATCATGAAAAGATTTTGGCAATATATTAAATCAAAAGGAAATAAAATGGTAAGAACGCGTTTTCTAAATACTAAAAAATCATGCCAAGCAATTTAAATGAATTTAGATTTGTAACAAAATTATTTTTTTAATTTTATTTTCCAGTTTAAATTTAGATAAGAATCAAGGTTGCTTCACAAGTCAGTTCCAGGTCCCTCTCCCATTCCCTCCCTTCCTCCGGTGCCCTCCCCCCCCGTTATCCCCTCATTTCTCCAGGGAGGGTGAGGCCCTCCATGGGGGTGTCCATAGTGTGTCATTTCATATAGGGCAGGGCCTAGACCCTTTCCCAAGAGTTCAGGGTGAGAGTGCACCTCACATTGTTCTATTGGAGTCCAAAGTCCATGTGTATACTTGGGATGGGTAGTGATCTGCTGCCCAAGGCTCAATAGATTCCCTAGGACTCTTCACTGACACCCAGATTCAGGGGGTCTTGATCAGTCCCATGCTGGCTTCCCAGGCTAATGCCTGGGATTCAAGAGTTAACCTTTGTCTGGTCAGCTGTTTCTGGGGGTTAAACCAGCCCAGTCTTAATCCCTTTGATCATCAGTCCTCCCTCTCTGTTACTGGCTTTCTTGAGTTCAGCTCAGTACTTAACCAAGGGAGTCTGCCTCTTCTTCGATCAGCCACTAAATAAAGTTTCTGTTTCCCAGACTCTCTGGCCATAGGATTGTAGGCTGGCACTCCCCAGATCTATGTCTAAAATCCATATATGAGAGAGTACATGCCATGTTTCTCTTTTTGTGACTGGGTTACCTCACTCAGGATGGTTTCTTCTAGTGTCATCCATTTGCCTGTGAATCTCATGATTCCATTATTTTTTCTGCTGAATAGTACTCCATTGTGTAGATGTACCACATTTTCTCTATCCACTCTTCAGGTGAGGGACATCTAGGTTGCTTCCACGTTCTGGCAATTACAAATAAAGCTGCTATGAACATAGTGGAACAGACATCTTTGTTGTATGAATGGGCATCTTTTGGATATATGCCTAAGAGTGGAGTTGCTGGGTCTTGTGGTAGGTTTATTCCCATTTTTCTGAGGAATCTCCACACTGATTTCCAAAGTGGCTGAACCAGTTGGCACTCCCACCAGCAATGGAGGAGTGTCCCCCTTTCACCACATCCTCTCCAGCATAAATTGTCATTGGTGTTTTTGATTTTAGCCATTCTGACAGGGGTGAGATGGTATCTGAGAGTTGTTTTGATTTGCATTTCCCGGATGGCTAAGGATGTTGAGCACTTTCTCAAGTGCCTCTCAGCCATTTTAGACTCCTCTATTGAAAACTCTCTATTTAGTTCTGCAGCCCACTTTTTAATAGGGTCCTTTGGTGTTTTGGAGACTTGCTTCTTGAGTTCTTTGTAAATTTTGGAGATCAACCCTCTGTCAGATGTGGGATTAGTGAATATTTTTCCCATTCTGTGGGCTGCCTTTTTGTCTTGCTGACTGTGTCCTTTGCCTTACAGAAGCTTCTCAGTTTCAGTAGGTCCCATTTATTAATTGTTGATCTTACTGCCTGTGCTACTGGTGTTATGTTCAGGAAGCTGTCTCCTGTACCAATTCGTTCAAGGGTACCACCCACTTTCTCTTCTAAGAGGTTCAGTGTGGCTGGATTTATGTTGAGGTCTTTGATCCATTTGGACTTAAGTTTTGTGCATGGCGATAGACATGGATCGATCTGCATTCTTCTACATGCCAGTCTCCAATTATGCCAGCACCATTTGTTGAAGATGCTTTCTTTATTCCATTGTATATTTTTAGCTTCTTTGTCAAAGATCAGATGTTCGTACGTGTGTGGGTTAATCCCCGGGTTTTCAATTCGATTCCATTGGTCTACCTGTCTATTTTTGTGCCAATACCAAGCTGTTTTCAGGACTATAGCTCTATAATAGAGCTTGAGGTCAGGGATGGTGATGCCTCCGGACGTTGCCTTGTTGAACAGGGTTGTGTTGGCTATCCTGGGTCTTTTGTTTTTCCATACAAAATTGATTATTGTCCTTTCAAGGTCTGTGAAGAACTGTGCTGGGATTTTAATGGGGATTGCATTGAATCTGTAGATTGCTTTTGGCAGGATTGCCATTTTTACTACATTGATCCTACCTATCCAAGAGCATGGGAGATCTTTCCATTTTCTGAGGGCTTCTTTAATTTCTTTCTTTAAAGATTCAAAGTTCTTAGGATACAGGTCTTTCACTTGTTTGGTTAGCGTTACCCCAAGGTATTTTATGTTGTTTGTGGCAATTGTAAAGGGTGATGTTTCTCTGATTTCTCTTTCAGCCCTTTTATCATCTGTATATAGTAGGGCTACTGATTTTCTTGAGTTGATCTTGTAGCCTGCCACTTTGCTGAAGGTGTTAATCAGCTGTAAGAGTTCCCTGGTAGAGTTCTTTGGGTCATTGATGTAAACTATCATATCGTCTGCAAACAGTGAAAGTTTGACCTCTTCCTTCCCAATTTGTATCCCCTTGATCCCCCTTTGTTGTCGTATGGCAATAGCTAGAACTTCAAGTATCATGTTGAAAAGGTATGGAGAGAGTGGACAGCCTTGTTTTGTTCCTGATTTTAGAGGAATTGCGTTGAGTTTCTGTCCATTTAGTTTGATGTTGGCTGTTGGTTTACTGTATATAGCTTTTATTATGTTTAAGTATGTCCCTGTTATCCCAGATCTCTCCAAGACCTTTATCATGAAGGGGTGTTGGATTTTGTCAAAGGCTTTTTCAGCATCTAGTGAGATGATCATGTGATTTTTGTTTTTCAGCTTGTTTATATGGTGGATTACATTGATGGATTTTCATATGTTGAACCATCCCTGCATCCCTGGGATGAAACCTACTTGATCGTGGTGAATGATTGTTTTGATGTGTTCTTGGATCCGATTTGCCAGTATTTTATTGAGTATTTTTGCATCAATGTTCATGAGGGATATTGGTCTGAAGTTCTCTTTCTTAGTTGTATCTTTGTGTGGCTTGGGGATCAAGGTTATTGAAGCCTCATAGAAAGAGTTTGGCAAAGACCCTTCTGCTTCTATTGTGTGGAACACTTTGAGAAGAATTGGTATAAGCTGTTCTTTGAATTTCTGGTAGAATTCTGCACTGAGGCCATCTGGACCTGGGCTTTTTTTGGTTGGGAGACTTTTGATGACAGCTTCTATTTCCATAGGGGTTATAGGTCTATTTAAATTGCTTATCTGTTCTTGATTTAGTTTTGGCAATTGATAGCTGTCCAGGAAGTCATCCATTTCCTTTAAATTTTCGAATTTTGTGGAGTACAGTTTTTCAAAGTATGACCTAATGATTCTCTGGATTTCCTCAGAGTCTGTTGTTATGTCCCCCTTTTCATTTCTAATTTTGTTAATTTGCGTGTTCACTCTCTGCTGTTTGGTAAGTTTGGACAAAGGTTTGTCTATCTTGTTGATTTTCTCAAAGAACCAACTCTTCGTTGCGTTGATTCTTTGTATTGTTTTCCTGGTTTCTACTTTATTGATTTCAGCCCTCAATTTGATTATTTCCTGGCGTCTACTCCTCCTGGGGAGTGTGCTTCTTTGTGTTCTAGAGCTTTCAGCTGTGATGTTAATTCTCTGGTATAACTGTTCTCCTGTTTCTTCATGTGAGCATTTAGCGCTATGAACTTCCCCGTAGCACTGCTTTCAAAGTGTCCCATAGGTTTGGGTATGTTGTGTCTTCATTCTCATTGAATTCGAGGAAGTCTTTAATTTCTTTTTTTATTTCCTCTTTGACCCAGGGATGGTGCAGTTGAGCATTATTCAACTTCCATGAGTTTGTAGGTTTTCTGCAATTTGTGTTGTTGTTGAATTCTAATTTTAAAGCATGGTGGTCTGATAAGATGCATGGAGTTATTCCAATTTTTTTGTAGCTGCTGAGGTTTGATATGTTGCCAAGTATGTGGTCGATTTTTGAGAAGGTTCCATGTGGTGGTGAGAAGAAGGTATATTCTTTTTTATGTGGATGAAATGTTCAATAGATATCTGTTAATCCCAGTTGGGTCATTACTTCTATTAGCCCTTTTGCTTCTTTGTTGAGTTTCTGTTTGGTTTTCCTGTCTAGTGGTGAGAGTGGTGTGTTGAAATCTCCCACTATAACTGTGTGGGGCTTTAGATGAGATTTAAGTTCTAATAATGTTTTTTTAACGAATGTGGATGCCTTTGTATTTGGGGCATAGATGTTCAGAATAGACACTTCCTCTTGGTGGGTTTCACCTGTGATGAGTATGTAATGACCTCCTTCATCTCTTTTGATTGATTTTATTTTAAAGTCTAGTTTGTTAGATATTAGGATTGCTACCCCGGCTTGTTTCTTGGGTCCATTCGATTGAAAAATTTTTTCCCAACCTTTAATTCTCAGGTAATGTCTGTCTTTAAGGGTGAGGTGTGTTTCCTGTATGCAGCAGAAGGAAGGGTTCTGTCTTCGAATCCAATCTGCTAGTCTGTGTCTTTTTATGGGTGAGTTAAGGCCATTAATATTGAGGGATATTAATGACCAATGATTGCTCATCCTTCTTCGATTTGCGATGGTTGTTGTTGGTGGAATTATGTGTGGAATTTCACCCCTTTGTTCTTTTGGCTGTTGGTAGAGAGAGATTCTCTAATGCTTATGTTTTTCTGGTTGTAGTTAGCTTCCTTGGGTTGGAGTTTTCCTTCCAAAATTTTCTGTAGGGCTGGGTTAGTGGACACATATTGCTTGAATCTAGTTTTGTCATGGAATATCTTGTTTTCTCCGTCTATAGTGATTGAGAGCTTTGCCGGGTATAGTAGTCTGGGCTGGCATCCGTGGTCTCTTAGTGTAGGTAGAATATCTATCCAGGACCTTCTGGCTTTCAGCGTTTCCATGGAGAAATCAGGTGTAATTCTGATAGGTCTGCCTTTATATGTTACTTGACCTTTTTCCTTAGCTGCTCTTAATATTCTTTCTTTATTCTGTATGTTTGGGGTCTTGATTATTATGTGGCGAGGGATTTTTTTGTGGTCCACTCTATTTGGTGTTCTGTAGGCTTCTTGTACCTTCATTGGCATGTCTTTCTTAAGGTTGGGAAAGTTTTCTTCTATGATTTTGTTGAATATGCCTTCTGCCCCTTTGAGCTGGATTTCTTCTCCTTCTTCTATACCTATTATTCTTAGGTTTGGTCTTTTCATGGTGTCCCATATTTCCTGGATGTTTTGTGTTAAGGATTTGTTGGATTTAAGGTTTTCTTTGGTTGATAAATCCATTTCTCCTAGCGTATCTTCAACACTTGAGATTCTCTCTTCCATCTCTTCTATTCTGTTGGTAATGCTTGTATTGGTAGTGCCTGTCTGTTTGTCCAGCTTTTCTATTTTCTGCCTTTCTTCAGATTGTGTTTTTTTAATGACTCTATTTCAGTTTTCAACCCTTGCAGTGTTTGCATTGCTTCTTGCAATTTTCTGTTTATCTGTTCGTCCGTTTGTTGCCTTTTATGAATTTTTTGGTTTGTTCTTTCTTCCATTTCTTGCATTTTTTGGTTTGCTTTTTGTTCCATTTCTCGCATTTTGTGCTTTGTTTCTTCTTCCATTTCCTGCCTTTTTTGGTTTGTTTCTTCTTCCATTTTTTTCATTTTTTGCTTTGTTTTTTCTACCATTTCTTTCATTTTTTGCTTTGTTTCTTCTTCCATTTCCTGCCTTTTTTGATATGATTCTTCTTCCAATTCTTGCATTTTTTGCTAACAAAATTATTTTTATTTAACATTTTACACGTTATTCTCAGTTTCCTCTCCCTTCGCTGCTCCCCGGCCCCCCCAATTCTCCCAAACCCCCACTCCACTCCATCCCCTCTCTGCTCCCAAAGGGAGGGTAAGGGCTTCCATGAGGGATTTTCAGAGTCTATTAAATCATCCCGGGCAGGGACTAGGTCCTCCCCATGTGGCCAGGCTGACAGAGTATCATCCCTCCATGTGGAATGGGCTAGCAGAGTCTATTTGTTTACCAGGAATAAATACTGATCTACTCTCCAAGGTCCCATAGATTGCCAAGGCCTCTTCTCTGACACCCAGGTTCGGGGGCGTGGGGGTGCCTCGGGCATCAGTCTGGTGTTCATGCATTCCCCCTTGTTTAGATCAGCTTCTGTGGGTTTTGCCAGCCTGGTCTCGATTACTTTGCTCATCACTCCTCTTTGCAAACTGGCTTCCAGGAGTTCAGTTCCGTTTTTAGATGTAGGTGTCTGCCTCTGCTTCCGTCAGCCACTGGATGAGGGATCTAGGATAGCATATAAGGAAGTCATCAATCTCATTATCAGGGGAGGGCATTTAAGGTAGCCTTAATGCCGGTTGGTGTCATTCTTGTAGATCTGTGAAGATCTCACTAGTGACAGATCTCTCCTCCAACTTATAATGGCTTCCTCTATTATGGTATCTCTCATATGTCTCTCCTCTCCTCTCCTCCCTTCCTGCTCTCCCATGTCCTTCTCTCCCCTCCTCTTTTCCCTATCTCTTTCTCCCATCTCCCTCTCCTCTCCCCTCCCCCCTGCTCCCAATCCAATTAGAGATCTCCTCCCATAACCCTTCTTCAGGTTACCATGCATATCTCTTTTAGGGTCCTCCCTGCAGCCCAGACTCTCTGGCGGTGGGATTGTAGCCTGGCAATCCCCTGATCCATGTCTAAAATCCACATATGAGTGAGTACATACCATGTTTGTCTTTTTGTGACTGGGTTACCTCACTCAGGATGGTTTCTTCTAGTGCCATCCATTTGCCTGCAAATTTCAAGATTCCTTTTTTTTCTGCTGAGTAGTACTGCATTGTGTAGATGTACCACATTTCTGTATCCACTCTTCAGTTGAGGGGCATCTAGGTTGTTTCCAGGTTCTGGCTATTACAAATAATGCTGCTATGAGCATAGTTGAGCAGATGTCCTTATTGTATGAGTGTACATCTTTTGGGTATATGCCTAAGAATGGAACTGCTGGTTCTTGTGGTAGGCTGATTTCCATTTTCCAGAAAATCAGCTTCAATGCAATGTCAAAGGCAAAACTCTAGGTTTACAGTTCAATGAATCTTCTAAATCTGAATGTTGACCTTGGGAAGCTTAATTTAGTCTTTGTAAATATCAAATAATAGCACCTTCTTGCCGGCAAATTGTGGGACAATTATGAACAGCACGTTAGAACACCTTGCTGAGAACTACTCAGAGAGAGTGCATTTATTCAGTAAGTCCATGATAGCTGAAGGTTTATTGATGGCTTTTTTACAAAAATGTCTGGTGCTTTGAGACACCAAGCCATAACAAATTCCCCAGTTATAAGAAAGTATCATATTTTAACCACAGGGAAGCTATGTAGAGGAGAACACGAAAGCTACCATTTATTTATTGCACATATCAGGGATGGCTCAGTGTCAAGATATTAAAGCAATCATGAAGAAACATGATTAGGAAGGTACTGCCTACTTCATGTTTGCAAATAAAGAAACCAAATTTAATTGCTTTGATCACAATAACTGTTCAGTAACTGAGCCATGTAGTTGGTAATTTTACTCTCTGCTCTTTGAGGGCCCACCACCCAGCCCTCAAAGAAATACACTGAGACTTACTCTTAATTATGAATGCCTGGCCTTAGCCTGGCTTATTTCTAGGCAGTTTTTCTTAATTTAAATGGTCTCATCTACATTTTGCCTCTTGGCTTTTACATTTCTCTGTTCTCTATACCTCTTCTAGCTGTCTGTGTGGCTGGCTCCTGGCATCCTCTTCTCCCCTCTTCTCCCTCCTCCCTCTTCTCTATCTTCCTATTTATTCTCTCTGCCTGACAGTCCTGCCTATTTCTCTTTCCTGCCTGGTGACTGGATGTTTCAGCTCTTTATTAGGCCAATCAGGTGTTTTAGACAGGCAAAGTAACACAGCTTTACAGAGCTAAACAAATGCAACCTAAAAGAATGCAACCCATCTTTGTATCATTAAACAAATATTCCACATCATAAATGAATGTAACACATCTTAAGATAATAGTCCACAACAGAGCCAAGATTTAGATCCATCTAAAAACCTCTGATGTCCATTTTCCTTTTCTTTCTCCAGAGCCCTACAAAAGACTCTCTTGGGATTTAATGAGTTCTCCCCTGCAGCAACCCCCAACCCACATCCATCTCCTATTTTCATTCTAGGGGCCTAAGTAATTCACAGCCCATTTTCAGAGAACTAAATTCTTACCTTTAAGCACTTTAAAATTCTTAAAGACTTCCCAGAACAAATTCCTCAATTCTTCCACTTTGTGACATTTGAATTCATTTCTGGGAGCTTTAGAGGGAGTGACTCAAATATTCTATCAAGCGTTGCCAATGTGAAATCATTTGTAACTTCTGAATTCAGCATAAGAATAATGCTCAAATCAGCATGTTAGCCTGGGATAAATCTTCAGTCTTATCACTAAAACTTACAAATATCTTCAGATTCCGGTGGACACTGAGAAAGGGAATACAGAGAGAAATGGAGTCTAAGACAGGAGAAGGCTGAAAGAAAAACTTCCAGGTATTCCAGAATTGCAATGGTATACATACTTAATGCAGCCAACAGGAAGACCCTCTAGTGAAACAGAGCTCAAGCCTTTAATACCAGCACTAGAAGAAATACAAGAAAGGATCAGGGTCTCAGAGCGGGCATTCAGTGTTTGGCATTCAGTCTTGGGCAATTAGTCTCCAATCATGTTGAGGTCAGGATCTTCCCAACCTTGGTAGAGGAAAGAGCTCTCTAGTGGCTTGGTTGACTTGCTTTTCTGATCTTCAGCTTGAACCCCAATATCCATCTCTCAGTTATTATTATCCATGCTGCAACAGTCCATCAGTAAGAGAACCAGGAAAGAAGTGAAATGTAGAACATGTACAAATCCTGCTAACCTACCCCTTTGCTTCCCTAGGCTTGCTCAGCTACTTTTCTTATAGAGTTCAGGCACATGCATGGGATGGTACCACCCACAATGCGTTGGGACTTCCCACATCTGTCAGCAATCAAGAAAGTGCTTCTTGCCGGGTGGTGGTGGCGCATGCCTTTAATCCCAGTACTCGGGAGGCAGAGGTAGGTGGATCTCTGTGAGTTTGAGGCCGGGCTAGACCGACAGCCTTCAAAACAATACAAAGAAACCCTGTCTCATAAAAAAAAGAAAGAAAGAAAGAAAGAAAGAAAGAAAGAGAGAAAGAAAGTGCTCAGCTGAAGTTGTACCTTCCCAGTTGACTCACTTTGTGTCAAGTTGACAAAAAACTAACTATAAACTAGTAAAAAAAAAGAAAGAAAGAAAGAAAAAAATAGCTTGTCAACTTTCTTTGTATATAAAGATAAATGTGAACTTCTGCCACTCTTGCTTCCAAATTCCTGAGTGCTGGGATGACAAGGGTTCACTACCATTCCAGTCTTATAGAGGGCTGTGTATAGAACCCAAGTCTTGTGTGTGCTAGCCAAGTACTCTATTATCTGAATTACATCCCCAACACAGGTCCTGAAAAGCACTCTATTATCTGAATTACATCCCCAACACAGATCCTGTTTTTCAGTAGTAAATCACTTTAGCCAAATTACTGAATTTCTCCAATGCTTGTTGTTCTGATAATGATTTCTATCTCACTAGATTGTTAAGACAATTAAATGAGTTGAAATATTGGGAGAACATAATATGACTGCCATCAACCTTAACACCAAACTCTGAGCCCAAAGGTACTAACGTATTTAACACAAAGCAGAATCTTATAAGATGTTTTAAGGTACTGATGACACGAGATGATAATACTCACGCTAATCAAATGACAGAAATATCTCAAAAGCATTTTTAAAAAATATAATTGGAAAACACTTTATGGAATGGTTAACCTTGTTTGTCAACTTGACTGGGTTAACAGACACTTGGAACAATGGAAAAGCTACCTTAGGGGTGTCCGTGAGGGTACTTCCAGAGATAATTAGTATTTACATTGACAAACTGAATAGTGTCACTCAGTCGTGGTGGCACCATCCAATAAGCTGGGTTCTAGATGCAGTAAAAGGCATGGAAGATGCTTATACACATGCCCATGCTCCACTCTGCTGGAGTGCTTTGCCACCCACCCCACCCTATACACATGGTGGCCATGTCCTGTGGAGACCAGATTCTAGGTCCTTTAGCAAGTGGATAAGGACACATGCTGTTGAGTCTCCAGGGGGCTTCCAGGCATCCTGTCTCAGACTGATGCTGTGTCACTGCCCTCTCCTTCTGAGGCTTCCTGCCTCTTAGGCTGCAAAGCAACTAATTGTCTTGACTCTCCAGCCTACAGAGAGCCATGCACCTCTCTGATCATATAAGCCTGTCCAAGAAAGTCTCTTATTGTCTGTATATTCCAGTGTCTCTGCTCATCCGCAGAGCCCTAACAGCAACTCTGCACACAATGAGAGCTCAGAAGATGCCTAACCCTCATGGCTTCAGGTCTCATATACTTCCTATGCTACTACCCCATGGGGTTCCGAACAGACTTGCAAAACATAAGGAAAATGGGGATGAGATGTAAAAGACAACAACACAAGTGTACATTCTTTGATAGTTTACTTTCTTGGATAGTTCTTTCTCCTACATATGGTATAATTATATCTCTGAGAAAACATATTTTGGGTGAATTCAAGTTTTACAAGAATGGGAGAAAAGAAAAAACAAAAATTAGCCCAACACACTTGATAACTCATTTTAGTTTATTTTACATCTGTAAGGGAAAGTTTGCTTGGCCTCAACTTTTTATCAGATCCTGATGAGTTGGCTATTGATTTAGCGAGAACTCTTCAAGAATGCAAACCCACAAAACCCACAACATTGGAAAACCTAATTATGGTAATAAGAATCTAGTGTGCATAATCCTATTAGAAGGACTTATGCACTGCTCTTCCTATGGCAGGACGAGTTTAACAACTCTCCTCTTCATTAGGAGAAAATTACCTTTTAGTGTTAAGTGAACTATAAATGTACTGTTTATGCTGAAAGTGGGAAAAAGTTAATGTCATGTTTTGTAACTAAATGATTATTGCTCTTGGTGTCCCCTTACTGTACTACTTAAGTGAGTGTAAATTAAAGCATACTGCATCATTGTCACCTCACGAATTCAAACACATGAGTCTATGGGATTCAGTCCTACTCAAAGCACCACATCATACAACAACATTTGCTCTAACCTTGCTTAATTCAAGGGAGCTCAAGAGTTTCTCAAAAAAGAAGGTTGGTTTACACTGAAAGCCCAAAACGCTCCTGTCAGCTGTTCTAAATGTTAGTTTTGTGGAATTAGTTGAAGCAGGTCAGAAATCCTTAAAATAAATAAGACATCCTAAATGGCCATTGGAGACCATTTCTTTCCAAACTAGAATGCATGAAATTCTGTCTTCCAACAGCAAAGCCCTAAATGAATACTTCCTTTTTTGTCATTTAAGAGGTTCTGTGAAGAGCTCTAACATCACCTTGTGATGGAAAAAATAGTTTAGACATTCTACACATATTCACTGCCTTCATGGTTGATAATCCCCTTAATATTCAATATATGTACACTGCTATTTTAGCAGGTGCATAAAACTGAAGATAATTGTGTTGTTGTGTTCAAATGTGCTACATTCTTATATGCTCATATTAGTGTTTTACTTTTTCCATAATTTAACCTTTGCAAAAAATGATTTATGAAAAATTTTTCATGATGTGTGATTTGTTTCCAATCTGCAGGACAAAAAGGAGATGGCTATTGAATTCAATTTAGGTGTAAGATACAAGAAATACTGTTGTAAGTTTGTGATGAAGTGAGTGTTAATTGTCCATAATCTCTTTATTTTGTTTGCACATGGAAATGCTAGTAAATGGGGTGGAAGGAGTAATCACCTCTCCTAACTCTCTTTTATAGGAAACACTATAGAAATATGAAATTATAGATGACTTAATTAAAATAGAAAAAAGGATGGTGTTTGTTGAGTATTAGGAACACAGTGCTCTTTCACCAACTTACCTGTATGAATTAATATGCCCACAAGTGGTTTTAAAAGCAATGTAAGTAAAATGGAGTTCAAAATCAATACTAGCAGAACCAAAGGGACTGGAAAATTGTGACTCTGTAATAGTGACTAGATTTGCAATAACCTGGAGGGGGAAATAGGCATTTCTTCATAGGAGGCAGAAAAGAAATATGACATAAAAGCCAGAGGCTGTGGTGAGCCAGTGAAATTGTCCATTATTTAAACTGCAGGTGGTGACACTCACATAAACTCATATAGCAAGATGCAGTCCAAGTAAAGGACATAGGTGGATTTAGTGTGAAGCCCACCATGGGAGTCTGCTTCTGGAGGAAGATGGAACTGGGCTTTCCCCCAGGAACATGTGGTATGGAAAATGGAAATTCTAACCTTGGATGAAGACAAAGCAATGGTTCACTATACTGAAGCAATTCTTACAACTATATACAACTCGGCCACACGTATGGGTAGCTAGTACTCTTTTCTTCTCATTTAAATTAGACACAAGCTTGCTTTACATGTCAATCCCAGCTCCCCCTCTCTCCCCTCCTCCCTGGCACCCCCAGACCTCCCAATCCCCCACCACCACATCCCCCCTAGGATTCTTAACATAGGGAGTGAAAAAACAAATGGAAAGAGAAGACAAGGGAAATGGGATGTAGAGTGATGCAAGCACCATGAAAAGAGGAGATGAAGAAATAAAAGTTAAGGGGAAAGGTAAGGATGTCTTAGAAAGAGCAGTGCTATACAGCCATATGACCATTTGACCATACGGAACTACTGTCTGTTAAATAAAGTTTTACCAGGGCACAGATATACCTTTTTGCCTGTATATCATGTATAGCTCTCATTTTTAATTATTGTGTAAATATGTGTTAATTATGTACATTTTAGTGCAGGTGCTCTTAGAGTCCACAGAAGGACATCACATTCCCCTAGAGCTGGAGTTGCAGGCAGTTGGGAAGCCCCTGGCATGGATGCTGGGAACTTAGATCTTCTGCAAGAGCCAATTCAGTAAACTATAACTAAATCTCATGTATGTAATTAAGTGGAAAAATTGAATCCAAGCACCAAAAGAAGATAACAAGAAACAGAAATTAAACATTTATATCAAATTTTCATATTTTTTAAATGTCAAAACCAAGCAAAACATATTTATACAATTCAAACTCACAATATTGGTTCCTATTAGCAAACAGAAGCATCTTCAAGGAAGGGTAAGGAGGCTGCTCCTGCAGTGGATTTTTTTGGTGGGGAGATTTATTTTCTGTTTATTCTGAGAAGATGTTGCACATGTACACTGCAAAATTCAAGCTAGATGCTATCAAGTGGTATACATTGTTGCATTTATAGAACGTTCAAGTATTATAATTCTATAAAGAAAAATCATTTAATATAAATTAAAATAAAAAATTCCTTTTAGTGGCCCTTTGAAAATGCTCTCCAATCATTCATAGGATTCTTATTTGAAAATTTGCCCCAAATTAGAATTTACCAATGTCCAAAATTGTGGCATGTTTTCAGATTTACGACCATACTTCTCAATAGTTTAAAAAACACTATTTAAACAAATATTTTGCTTTTCATTATAACAAATAGTTTATGTAAATACAGAGGAGTGGATGTCTACTACCCAAGCTTAGAGAACATTTTGCCAACAAAATGTCTACTGCTTTTTTTATTAATTGAGAAGTTCTTCCTAAATGAAAATACATAATTTGATTTGAATAAGATTTGAACATAAACTATACACACCAGTGTGTATTTTCCTTTTCCTTGTGTTTATCACACAAGATCCCAGCTATAGATCAATTTTATGCAGCTATTTTATATGCAAACAATGGGTTATTTTGCCTCTTTAGTTTTATAGAAAGCAGACATGAGAGTTTCAAATAATGCTGCTTTCTACCATTGTAGAAAAAGTGGCTTTTCTATTCAGTTCATCCTGTTTTCTGGAGGCATCTTTATCTCTTTTACATCTGACAGAAAATATTTAAACATAAAGGTTTGAAAAGCTAGCACAATTTCATAGATATATCATTTCAAAGTAAAATGTGTTCATCTTAGCTTTGGCACCTGCGTGTAAGTTGTCATTGAACTCTCATTCCCTATATGGATAAATTCTGGGCCTCTCACAAGTACAGTGATGAAACACTTCTATGACAATGGAGTTCAGGTCCATGATGGACTCTTCATCTGTCATCATAGGATAGGCTGTGAGGAATTCCTACTGGGTAGGACCAGGATACTAACAGAGTTAAGAATATTTTAACATGAGCAGACTTTAGAGCCTACTAAAAGAGTTTTGTTTTTGGCAAGATAGGTAGATTTGAAAGCACCTGTGTGCCTGACAGAGCTAATATAGGAAACATGCCGTTGATCCAGAGATACTCCAGCAGGAAAAAAAATTCCTTGGCCAGTGGCACATTAAAAGATCCAACAGCCATTAGTCAGAGTCTCAAGTAAGCAGGTGATTTTTTATGACTGCTTCGGGGTAGACAAAGCAGAGTTTGGTCATGGGAAGAAAAGTCAATGGGTCCATGATACATAGGCATCTGAGCAGGCAGTCCATGTAGAACTGGAGACCATAACGTAAAAAGAAATAAATTAACAAAACTCCTATCTTGACGTGAATCGAGATAACATGAAGGTCTAAACAGGACTAATCACCAACATGGAACAAAGCCTATTACAAGAACTTTGGTAAAAGGCTACAACATTACTGCCAGCATTTCTTACCACATACTGTTTTTTTGGGGGGGGATTCTTCAAATAGTGGTAGATATACTGGAGTAAAGGTGGACAGGAGGATTAGTGGGAATGTCGGCTATGAATTCTGGAATTGATTAGCAAGAAATCATTTAAAGATAGGGTACATGAGGACTGCAAAGGACAGGTCTTGGTTAGCTTCAGCGTCTTCCTTTGCAAAGTAGAAAATACTATTGACTGCTATGACTGTTGAAAACACTGACTGCACAGTAAGAAGTAGAGTTAGAGCTCTAAGGATGTGATCTTTTCTTCCTTCAACTTACAAATATGTTACCAGACGCAAAGATATTCTCAAACTTGGAAGTGTTGGGCAGGTTATGAACGCTGTGGCCATGACAATAATTAACATTTATTGGAAGCTTATTTTGGTCCAATTTCTGTTATATTTTTGGAGTTTGTTTGTTTGTTTTATAGAGTCTCAGGTAACCCAGGACAGTCTCCAGCTTGCTGTGTAGCTGAAGATGACGATGAATTTTTGATTCTCCCTCCATTCCCAAGTGCTAGGATTACAAGCATGCATCACTACACTTGATAAACATAGTACTGGGCATTGAACACAATACTTCCCCATTCTTGAGCTACAACCTGACCCCACTGTCTTAACGTCTTTCTACATTATCCCACTTAATCCTTTTCATTGTTCAAGGTGAGCAGTAACATCAATCTATCTTATGGATAGGGAAACTGAAAAACAAGAAGTCGCTTGACTTGCCCAGGGTTAGACATTAACAAGTGACAAACCACAATGGGGCATGAGGAGAAAGTAGTCTAACTGTCTCAGCACATTTATTATAGAATTGTTTCCAGGAATTATTTTCCAGACTGCTCCTGGCATGGAACTCTGTCACCACAGGCATGGCAGGGCCCGGAGTTCAAGGCCAGAGACTTCAGGTTATCAGCATGAGCAATGGTGCCATGTGGCCAGCCTCACTGCTGGATGTAGCCCTGGGTGATGCTCAAACACAACTAGTACCTCTGTCATTTCTCCCTGATCTGTGAGTTATGAGGATGGCCAAATTGCATGTATCCAATACTAGTACAACCTATCCACAGAAACTTCACTAGCAACTTATGCCCCAGAGGAGCTAGAAAATTGAGTGTGGATTCCAAAGGCATCTATTTGAAAATATTTTTCATGGTGATTCATCAAACATAAAACAAAAATAGAAGGAAAATAGGAGCATGCTGACACAGGCAGTGCATTCTCTATGTACTTGTTACACTTTCATATGACTCTTGACAGTTTTTCATGAGTAATGCATGTTCATTGTAGATAAATTAGAACAGCATTTGAAAATATTACCATACAGAGGTGATCATTATAAATGCTTACTTATTTGACCTTCCAAAATGGTATTCATCCTAGTCATTTAACTTTTAAGTCAAACAGGAACTCATTTAACATTTTTACAGTATACTGTGTAACTGCCTTCTTCATTTAACAATACCACTAACATCATTCACATTTCCACATTATTAGATTTATTTTTTTATTCATGTGTATATGTAGGTTTATGCCATTTGTGCACAGATGCCAACAGAGGCCAGAAGATGTTGCTAGGTTCTCGAGGAGTGAAGATACAAGAGATCTAAATGTAAGTGGTAAAACAGAACTCGGGTTCTGCCTCAGTACCCTGCAAGCCAGAATAACATGAGCCACCACATTGGGCCTTTTTACAATTGCTATGCAGCTACATTGCAAGATCAGTTCAACTGTGAATTCATCATTTAGTACCATTTTACTAAGACTTAAAAAACCACCCTTCCTGACAATTACATAAATTTTTGTGGAAACATTCCTCTGATATTTCTATGGCAATGGTCCCCACCATGTAGGTCATGACCGCTTTGGAAAACTTCTAGCTCCAAAAATATTTATGTTATGCATCTTAATAGTAGGAAAATTATCAGTTACAAAGTAGCAACGAAAATAATTTATAGTTGAGGGTAACCACAACATGAGGAACTGTATTTAAAGAGTCACAGTATTAAGAAGGTCAAGAACCACTGTTCTGTGGCATTTTATTTTTTTATTTAATATTTTCAAATGTGTAGAGTCATATATTCTTGATAAATCAGATATTAAAACCTGACAGTTTATTTCTTAAAAGATGAATCCCTTTTATTGGGGAAAGTCCCTATAGAATATAAAAATTCAAGATAGATTAAATTTTAAATTCTTTTATTAAATAAAGGGATAAGTTTACATTTCCTTCAAAGTTGATGCTATTATACTACATAGAAACACAGAAATGTGACTCTGTTATTGACATCCAAGCTGGACTTCCTTTCTTTAGCAAATATATTCAATTCCTTCTACAGATGTTAGCCCTGGCTTCAGTCCCAGGTACGGAAGATGACACTGCACCTTCCAGTCAATCATCTCCCTGGCTGCACACATGTCTTCATTGAGTCCCTTGGTCAAAAAGAGAAAGCTAGATGCGTTAGCTGCTACTCGTACCAATTCCCAAAGCATGTAATTTGACTACAGAGATATAAAGGGTTTTTTAAATTTTATTTTAATAGCAGCTAAAATTCTGACATGTTCTGCACAAATTACAAGGCCTTAACAAGATTCTGCATGCCTTTTTTCTTTGCTGGTTTTATTTCTAATACCACTTCTTGAGGTCCTACAATGCCTACGTGATTAAACATTAATAACTTCAACATTCTATTCATTATTTCATGGCCAGCTTTTAGTTTTCCATCAGTGATATCACCTGACTTTGGTTTCAGATGTTTTTCCCCTTGGAAGAATCTGTTCATTACAGTAGTTAGCAACCACTCAGATAGCAAAGAGCCCTACGACAAAGTAGGGGACAAGTTAATGGTGTAACAAATCAGTCGTTAAGCTAAATGGTCAGTTTGCACAGTACGCTATTATTGCTTTATTGAACCCAAGTTAAAGATTTACAGCAGTTGCATTTTATTCCAGGTACAAGATGCACAAATGAAATAGAGAGGGGTGCAGGTTTGCTTTATGCAGCTTTCATTAAGGACCCAATTGCACAGGAAAGTCAGTTAGAATATATCTCGCTCTGTGTGACAGCCAATTTTCCACCAAGATTGGAAACTCTTGGAGCTTTTTAATCCTTGATCTCACTCTGAGAGCACAAGAGATGGGAGTTACAGCATTTTTAAAATTGTTTAAACCAAAGCTTCAGTAGTAACAAGCGCTGTGCCTGACTGCTGAACAATGGAACTTTCTGGAAGAATGGAACATGGTTGTGATGCTGTGTTTCCTTTGATGAGAAAAATATCTAGGAAATGCCTGTTGCCAAAAATAGAACAGTATTTTCCTCTGGCAAATTTAAGAGAAAATACATAGTGTTATAAATGTGTTTGTTACCAAAGTAACTTGTGACACAGAAAGTCTGATTGGTCTAGCACAAACAGCTGATTGTGTCATGACTCATTTAACAGGTTCATTGTTTGCATTTGGAGAGTTGAGGTTTTGTTTTCTTTGCTGTGTAGTGAACAGTTTCAAACCTTTTTCTGGGCAACGGGCAGGAATAGTCCTTATGGGGTTCATGGGGTTCATATTCCTGCAAAGACAGACTTTTTAAAAAATCAACATTATTAAGCAAGATGCTTGCTGGCAAACGCAAAAAAAATTTTCAATAAAATTGCTCAAAAAGAGTGGCAGTGTGGATTCAACTGCTGTTGTAAATGTTTGGACGTTCATTCTTTGGAGAACTGTCAAAAAAATCAGGGGTGGAGAACTCAAAAACAATCAGGGGTTCATTGTGGAAAGAAAGTTAAGTACTTCACAGAACACAAAGGCCTTCTGTAGACTTTCACAGAGTTACTTTTACTTTTTAGTTTCCCCTAGCACACTTTTCTATTACAAAGAGCTACAACAGATTAAAGCCTAGAGTTTAACCATATTCTGTACCTAGCACGCTTGCTCAGTACCCCCACTCTATGTACAAAACACGTTTTAGAGTATTAACAACAACAAAACTGAGAAAGGTCAGAATAGCTGGGGTTGGAAATAATTGGTTGGTTCAAATCTATAAAAAGCCATTAAATCAGTCCACAGAGGATGCTGTGTGTTGCTGCTCTGCAGCCCAGCTCACTGTTGTTTAATATATTTATGTCCGTAGTTGCAGAACCACAAACTGACTTTTAATTTCTTGAGTGGCACTAAAATACCAAAGGATAAATTGTTAGACTGTGTGTGTGTTTGTGTGTGTGTGTGTGTGTGTGTGTGAGAGAGAGAGAGAGAGAGACAGAGAGACAGAGAGACAGAGACAGAGAGAGAAAGAGAGAGAGACAGAGACAGAGAGACGCAGAGAGAGAGATAGCTGTGTGTAATGGTATCTAACAACTAGCTAAACTGATGGCTTCTAAGCCTGCAATAATTGAGAAAAATACTCGGTGTATTTGTTTTAGTGCTTCTTTCTGTCACAAAAAGAGAGAGGATTTAAAGCCAGGGGAATGTCCAGATTTCATTGTTGTAATAAAAAGGGGTTTGTCAGTGTTTTAGTGTCCCTAAATGCCTCAGACCTTGGGAAGATTGTTCAATGGCATGTAAAAGTAAAGAGAAAAGAAAACAATGACAATTTCTACTGTTATAAAGGCAGCCACTCTGATATGCCCTTTGAATTTTAGTTGCGAAACTGCCACCTCCCACTGCAAGGTAGGTTCCTCAGTATCCCTACATGGAATCCAAGCTCTTTGGAGGGAGACATTTTCTCTTCCCTATAGCTATAGGCGTGAACTCTGGGATCATGTTGGAAAACTACATACTGTGTGTTGGGAGAGACAATACCAGGGAGTGTCAATAAGGAAGAGTCACCAGAAACTGTGTTTATAGCCTGAAAGCACACTTCAAGAAAGAAAGCAATGGCTCTCATGAGATCAACTGCTTACACACATCTGAGTAAAGCTTCCACTACCTTGAGCAAACCCAATGAAGAAAAATGCGATAATGAAAATGAATATGCATAGTTAACCGTGTATCATCTATTTGAAGAATAATAGCAATTGTCTCTCAGCATCCACAGGCGACCAGCTCCATGAAGCTTTGAGCATACCAAGTTCTTCAGGCTCTGAAGTCTTTTTAAGCAAAATGATATAGGATTTGAAACTGTACATATATTCCTGTGCATATATATATGTACATATATGTCATAACTGGATTATTTATAACACTTAATTCAAGGCAAATGCTACATAAACAGTTGTCGAACTGTGATTTAGAGAATGGCAAAAGGAAAGCCAGATACAATATGTTTCAAATATTTTTAATCCATAGTTGATGGAATTTGTTCATGTGGAATCTGTGATTACAAATGGCCAATTGCCAGCATCATAACTTATTACAGATAAGAGATACTATGGTTTGAATGTGAAATGCGCCCAGGGCAATTGAACAGCTGGTCTCCAGCTGATGGGACTGTTTGGGAGAAGATGTGGAGTCACCGGGACAGTGGCCTGATTGGCAGAAGTGGGTCACTACTGGTAGGTGTGGAAGGTGAGAGCCACTCTGATTCTGTCCAGGGCATCCTGCCTCCTCCGGTGTTGATCTAGCAGATGCAGCCTCCACATGCTTCTCCACATAGCCCAGGCTGCTATGCGTTCCACAACACAATAGGCTGATGTGGCCTGAAAACACAAGCCAACATAAACCTCTCCTCTCTTAGGTCCATTGCTTTTGTCAACTCTTCGGTCATAAAAGTGTGAAAGCTATCTGATACAGTAGGAAGTGAAGAAACTGTTTCTCTCAATCCCATTTTAAACTCAGTAGAAGAGCAGTGATTATAATTTAAAGCTGCACCAAAAAATGGCTATGTAATAAACTATAAGACACCGTTTAAAATGTTTAATCAGTAGAGCCTCACATGATCTTGACATTTATTTTTTCTAAATTAGTGATAGATTAAGTTCTTACACAGAGGACTGTAACTGCAGAAGGTCCTACTGACTAAATCTAAATAAGGAGTAACATCTCTTTACCCATGCACTGGCTTACAGCAGGACAGGACAGGGACTAGCATTCAAGTGGAGTATAAAGACCTGCTTCCTCATTTCTTCATCATTTATTTTCAATTGCCCACCCCATCTTCTTGGTCACACGAGGGGCCTAGAAGCAAATTACCAATGGCTCGAGATCTTAGAGCAGATGAAGAACCAGTTGAATAATTTAAAATTGCAAATGAGATGAAGCTCAAAAAAATGAAGTCACAGTTTTGACAGAGAAAAGTAGAGGTGTCTTGTGAGCTTGAAGTCTCACAAAGTAGAGACAAACCTATCGTTTGAGGATGACAAAGAGGATGGTGATGATCATAATGATAATGATGGAGGAAAAGGAGGCAAGGAGAAGGAGAATCAAACAGCGCCATGAACTTCCCACTAGACTTTACAGACAAGATTTTTGAAAGCTGGTGTTAAATTCCAAGATTCTCTGTCCTTAATCCTCAATATACCAGTTTTAAAATGCAAAACATCACAGCTTTTCTTTTGAACACTGTAGAGTCACTCTAGAGACAGGCAACCTTGTGTTCCCCTTCATTCGATCTTGAGACACATATGCAGTCCCATTAAACTAAGCTTTGAATCTGTTGCAAATATTTAAATGGATTGTGTTCCACGATGGTGTCTTCCAACGAAAGTTTACAGCTGATGAAAGATTACATTTAATGAAGAAGTGGTCTTTTCATGCTTTCTTCTTCCTGGCCCTGAAATACTGGTTCTTGTAAGGTATTAGGTATCCCTAGAATCTTAAAAACAAAAGAGGCTTCACAGGAAAGAGAAATGGCTGCATCAAACCAGAAGAAGGCTGATATGAAGTGGTTTCCCACAAAACTTTCAGTCAGACTGCCCAAGATTTGCCAAGTTCTTGCAGATACAGGGCACTGAAGAGATGGATGGCATCTGATAACCAAACATTTCTTTGAACAATATGATCTCTGCTATCACCATGGGTTTTTTAATTACAGGGAATTAGTACAGAGAAGTCAGACAACTGCAGAAAGCAGCCATGACAAGCATAGGAACAACAGCAGTAGCAATGGTAACAATGGAACCGAAATACACCAGTTCACTTCCTTATAGTCACAGGCCTGTTTTCAGAACTAGTATGACCAACATTGCATGCCTGTCACATACATAAGCAGTTGTTGTCATCAGAATCACATTTGTCACACTTGAAGTCTGCTTTAGGGTACAAAGGATCCTGTGTAGTAGTACCTCTTCCTTATTGACAATTCTTGATATTTTTCTCTCCAAAACCACAATATACAGCTGCCCAACATGATGACAGATTTCATGCCCAGAATTGTAAGAACGAAAACAATTGGACTGGTCTCTTAGTAGTTTCAACTGCACACAGTGGACACAGGTGAGCCTCCCAGTTAACACAAGGATGCTGGGAGCTAGTATTTGAAGGCTACATGCAGGGAACCTGCATTTTTAATAGTAGAAATTATTGTTGCATAAATTACTTGCTCCTTAATAGACACACTGTACAATGTCCCTAGAATCTAAGGAAAGTTTGGACTTTTCTAGTAATACAACTATGAAACTTTACACTTCTTCCTGACTTTGCTATATACACACACCTGCTCTTAAGTTTGCAACCACAAAAATGAAAATGCCAGAAGAAACCTCTGGAGACAGGCTTGGGATTCAGAGAAAAACACTGAGCTAGGTAAGGATACATTATTAAAGGTTCAACACTAAATAGTACCTTGTGGATTTTTTTCAAGTTTCTGAATGTATTAGTTTTCATTCTTATATAGATAAGTAATATGTTAAATACTTGTTGCAGAAAAAAAATGAGATAACTTCACTAGGAGAAAAATGCCCCTGGAATGTGTACCTTAATCAAAACATACCCTTTTCTTCACCCCTGCCCTTTCTCAGTAGGGACCCCCATAACACTAACAGACAGGAGAAAGTGCTTCCACAGGACTGGGTTGAAATCCACTGACTCAAGATGGCTTTCTCAGTTCATGTGCTCAACCGTACTCCCTCTACTCATACCCACCCAATTAAAGACATGTGGTCATAAGCAACCAGCACTGGGAATTAGACAAAAGTTCTAAGGAAGTATAGCACAGAATTCACAGCCTGAAGACCTACCAAGCTATAGCTATTAGGGATGATGTAAACACCAGGGGAGTAAGTGAAAGCATCTCCTTGGTCAGCTGAATGGCTCAGTAGCTAAGGGAACTTGCTGCCAAGCCTGGCAACCTGAATTTGCATGGAGAGGACCTACTCCAGCAAGTTGTCCTCTTATCTAATATGTGATACACTCATGCTGCAGCCATACATACAAAGTAAATAGATAAATATTTTTGTCTATTTAAAGAATCATCCATTCTAACTCAATGGTCTTCTTCCTTAACCCTCAACCAAAAAAAAAATGAAGAAAGGTATTGACTCTTCAAAGATTGCAACCAATTGTCCCACCAAGCCTCAGGGAATAGCAGATTCCAGAAACCACCAGGATTTAGTCAAAGTTTTTCAAGCATCCCAGCTGGTAACTAGAGTGAGCAGGAAGCAGAAACCATTATTTTGTGAAGAAGATGATTTGTGTAAAAGATAATTGTGTTGACGAGTAAGGAAGGATCTTCAGTAAGAACGACAAGGAAATTGTGTCTTAATAAGTAGTTCATTGTTCTGCCTAAACACCAAAGGATTGCATATTTACCCTTAAGAATCCCCAAATTGGCAGCAACATCTACCTAAAGTAGGTCAGTTCTCACCATTTGTTTAACTTTGAGTCTTCAATACAGCAAGTTATTTGAAGAAATCCTTGGCAATGCCTGTTGTATGGCACTGTTCTTACAATAGATATTTATCTTGTAATTTTCTTGTCTTGAGTTACCATTTGTTATTTGTAAAGAGCTGCGAAGTGCCGCACCCTTAAGATGGTGCTGGCTTCTGCCTACTGCTACCCCAACAGCAAGTGCGCTCTGTGATAAACAACTCCTTAAGTGCCCCACCTGTATTTGGTTAAGGCTGGATATCAGGCTTGCTTCCCCGTTCGTTCGTGGACCTATCTGCATGTTCCACGTGGCATACTGGGGTTGACCGCTCAAGGGCTTTTAAGGTGTGGGTTGGCACTCCCCAGAGTCGGAAGATTGTTCAAGGTTCCTGAATAAACTTCTTAAAGTAAGACTGGGCTGGTTTAACCCCCAGAAACAGCTGACCAGACAAAGGTTAACTCTTGAATCCCAGGCATCAGCCTGGGAATCCAGCATGGGACTGATCAAGACCCCCTGAATCTGGGTGTCAGTGAGGAGGCCTAGGGAATCTATTGAGCCTTGGGCAGCAGATCAGTACCCATCCCAAGTATACACACGGACTTTGGACTCCCATAGAACAAGGTGAGGTGCACTCTCACCCTGAACTCTTGGGGAAGGGTCTAGGCCCTGCCCTATATGAAATGACAGACTATGGGCACCCCCATGGAGGGCCTCACCCTCCCTGGGGGAATGAGGGGATAACGTGGGGGGGGTTGGGGGAGGGCACGAGAGGAGGGGAGGGAATGGGAGAGGGACCTGGAACTGACTTGTGAAGCAACCTCGTTTCTTATCTAAATTTAAACTGGAAAATAAAATATAAAAAAATAAAAAAATAAAAAAAGAAGAGTACGAGCTGAACGTTGTGTCTTCCTTGCTGGTCGAGGCAGTTGCGACAGTTATTTCTATAGGTTTTTATAGAAATATTCGAGATTTTTTCTATCAAAGAAGTTTCACTTTGATAAGATACAATTTTCAACCTGTGTTTTTAGCAAGATAAATATGCTGTGAAGTCTTTCCTGTTCTTATATTACTCTCTTTCAAAGTTAGGAATAATTGTTATAGAGGAACAAGATCCTCATAAATCTAACAAAATATAAAATTTTTGTCTTGTTTTATTTTGCTTATTGTCTTGTCGTTGTTAATATATGCTTCAGGTAGTCCATGCTGACCTTAATTTTACTATATTGAAAGCGATGACCTTAAGTTACTCACTCTTCTGCCTCTACTTCCCAAGTACCCAAAGTACAGGTGTGCTATCACACTCAGCTTCATTGTTGATTGTATGTGTGTATGGCATGTGTGTGCATGGGCGTGATGAAGTCAACAGAGGCATAGGATCATCTGGAGCTAGACATAAGTGGTTGTGAGTAACCTGATGTAGATATTGGGAACCAACCCAGGTCCTCTGGAAGAACAGGCAGAGTTCACAAACATTGAACCATCTCCCATGCTTTTTATAATTTATAAAGTTACCGTAACTTTATAAATTATAATTATATAATTTAACTGATAGACCCTGTGTTTTAAAATACAAAATAAGCATTTTGCCTGTTGGTTTTCTTCTCTTCAATCACACTTACAAAAAATGTAATTGAGAAATGAGATTTATTGGCTCATATTTCATAACACAAATGCATTAGTTTGGACTTCTGTTATAAAAGAAGAATAAAACAAATAAAATATTTACTTCAAACTTTTTGAAATGATAAAATAAACTTAAGAAAGCTAGCATGATTTTAATGTAGATAAAACAGAACTAAACTAATTGAAAGATAAGAATTCAATACAATTAATCCCTCAAACTGCTCTTATGATGAAGCAAGAAACACAACGGAAATATAAATTTTCAGTGAGAATGGCTGACAGTCAACCTAAGGGAAAAAACAGAACTGTATGTGACTTTTACTTGGGGGAATGACGCTGCCAGTACAGAAAGACAAATACTTCAAAATTCCTCTCAGATTGCAACCGACAAAGGTGAGTTCATAGGTAGAGTAGAATAGCTTTCCCCACAGCAGAGGAGAACAGGGAGGTGATGGGGAGAGACTTGGTGCTGAGTCCCAGCAGTCAGGACAAGTTCATATGGTTTATTGCTCAGAAGGGTCATTATGGTAAAACAATATTATACTGCATAAATCAAAGTAAGAGGCAAGAATATGGATGTTCTCATAACAAAGAAATGGCAAGTGTTGGAGATAACAGGGAGTATCTATAGCCTGAAATGGTCATGGCATAAAATATAGGCATGACTCTGTACACCAAAAAGATGGACAGTTACTGCTGGTCATTTTAAGTAATCATAAAAATGAAATACATATCAAAGATAATAAATTTAATATAAAATTGTTGAAATACTCTTTCAAAATTATAAAGGCCCAAATCTAACGAGTAAGTAGTAATTCACAATACTCCAAAATACATAGATAACTTTAACAATCTTATCAAAGGAAAACTGCCTTCCCAACTTGTATATGTCTAACTTGAGTATTTTAACAAATACTAAGATCAATGCCTGCAATGTTTAAATGCCTATAGTCTAAGAACAAAATAAAACAAAAGGACTGTCTCAGTTATTCTTTTAATTGTCTAACCTTGCCACAAAATAAATGAATCAGCCCATCAAATCAATAAACCATAAATCAGAGATACTAAGAACTATATATATATATATATATATATATATACACACACACACACACACACACAGAGAGTATGTGTTTAAATAATACTTTAGGTAATGGAGGTGTTCTGAGTGACAGCTTTACAGTTAGTGGAAAGGTTTATCAGCTGTTCCTAACAACCAAACAACTCATAAAAAGTCAAAATCACTTTTACTTTCATTATCACGACACAACTACTCTTAATATTTGGGTAAATATCCCTCCATTTTCTCTCTAGATAAATGTATGCATGTGGTTAAATGTAGGAAATTGTGAGAGAGTGTGCACATACATAATATGTATCAGCTGAGGAATTTATTCAAATATGTTCTTACACATTCATCCATGTCAATAATTATAGATCTACACCATTTGCAATGTCACAGATTATTCAATTATACTTATGTGCTGTAATTCACTAAAGCAGTTTAATGGGTGCTTGGGTGGCTTCCAATTTGGTGTTATTATGAATAGTTCTATGATATACTCCTTGGGTATAAATCTCTCCCCATTTTGTGATTACATTCCAAAGGAAGGATTGTAGGATCATACAGCAAGCATATTTCATATTTTCTATTACTAGATGCTCTTTCAGAAAATTTAAAGCTCTTTATTGTATTATGAGCTATACGAGAGAATGCTATGACCCTACCCCCCCCATGAGTTCAAAGTATTGTCAATTATTTAGTATTGGATAAAAAATGATTTGATGGAAGGCCAGCCCCATACTTAATTTACTTGTCACATTTAATATTTATTTATTCAACAAATAAATGTAGCTGACAGCAGCTGGGCTAGGCACTGAGGATCAACAAAAAGGATGTGGCCTATGGCCTGAATATAATAAATAAATAAATAAATAAATAAATAAATAAATAATAAATAAATGAGCTTATAAAGCCTAGTGTAGCAAAACACACATCTCAGTTGGAATGTACTCTGTTTGCATGCATAGGAACCTGAGTTCCATCCCCAGAACCCATGTAAAAAGCTACACATGGTCTCACTAGCATCACTAGAAACAGGCAGATACCTAGGGATCACTGGTTAAAGTCCAGCCTGAGGCAAGCCTTGTGTCTCAGAGGGACTTTGTCTCCAAAACCAAAATGGCAAGCTCCTGAGGAACACCCAGGTTTGACCCCAGGCCTCTACTTTCACTCACACACAAAGAACCTGCACCACAACACACACACACACACACACACACACACACACACACACACACACACACACACACATGCATGCACACACTCACGCACTCACGCCAGAGAACTTTTAAGTGAAAGACAATTAAATGGGTACAACACAAAAGCATCAAAAGGAGTCAGAGGCCATAGCAAATAACCAATGATACTCCCCACACTAAAGAAACACAACTGAGACTGGTCATCTTCTAAAACTGAACACTGGAAACTTTGGATGTCACCGGGCCTATGGGGGAATGAAACAATGAGAGGAGTAGTGAGCCATATGATGTAGGCTGAGCATCCAGACGGAGGCCAGTGTGGAGCAAAAGGGAGCTGCACCATGCCTGAAAGGTGACCATGACGGTAAATTGTCTTCCAATAGTCTCTCAAAACCAGCACAAACCTTCCAGTGCCCATCGGCATCCGGTGAGTGATAAGTAATCTGTCTTTCCTGCTGTAAAAGGGGCAACGGTGCAACCAAGCATTTCAGCTCCACACATAGCCTTTCCCTGCTAGAAATGTTACCCCCAATTGATACTACTTTCCTGGGTTGACATAGGACTGAGAAAGAAAAGTTCTAGGAGGGAGAGTTGATAAGGAACATTAGTCTATGTTATAAGATGATGTAACTAGAGATGATGGTCCTCGTACAAGCACCTCTAGACATTGTAATACAACGAATTACAACATTCCAGCCAAAACAACATTTAGATAATGATCAATTCCTATTACACCAGGTCAAATACAAGCACCAAAGAATGGAAGATAAATTTATCTTTCAGTGGTCCTTGTAAATCCCTTCACTGAGGGAGGGGGGAATGAAATATCACTGAAAAAAATCAATATCATTATTGATTAATCAAGCCACTGTGATTTATTGGGTACTCACTCATTTGTTTGTTACAGTCATTTCATGCATTGCCTCTGGCTGTGATAAATGGTCTGGCCTCAGCTTTGGGAAGGAGGGGGATGTTTTAGCAGTCTTCCCCCAAGCTTGAGCCCTCCATGGACTGGCATATCTATTCCCATGTTAAAGGAAAGTCTGTAGACTGCTGGGAAGCATGGCCTGGAGATTATCAGCCTGGACCTGTATGAGAAGTCTAGACAGAAAACACTTGAGTTTTTGTTTTCAAAATGAAGCAGTAGCCAGGTCCTAAAACCATGTGTGACATCCAGGATATACATGGCATGCATGATGCTGTCTAGGGGAGCAAAGATAACTCTTTTTTTCCACCAATTAAAAGGTAAGCAAGAAGGATGTGACCGGAAAACTTGGAAGTTCTTTGAGAGCCACCTTATGATACCTGGAAGTATAGATCTAATCTAATCTTGGGGCTCTAGGCCTCATTAATACTAAAAATAAAGGAAAGATTCAAGCAGAAGTTTGAGGAGCTTATGAGAGTTCCAAAGAAAAATTCCAGGACAGGCAAACTAAATCTCACAGCTGCCTGAAGGAGAAGGACAGAAAACATAAACTGTGACAAGGGTCAGCTACATGGTGGGTGGGTGGGTTAGAGAAAGAATAAGGAAGTCCAAAGCATCAGGGAGTTTAAAAGCATACTTAGGCTCTGGCTGACATCCAAAAGGAAAAGAAATAATTACAACTAAGTAAAGACTCTGAAAGGCAGATGGGCCCAGCCAACCCTCATGGCAGCTTGTAGACAGTCACCATTGACCTGCCCAGCTGAATTAATTCTTGTAGGAGGACATGAGGGCATGTCTCCACCTAGAAGGAAACCCCATTCTCTACTATAACCCAATGAAGCTTCCTGGCATGGGCAGACTTATGGTCTCAGAATGGATCTGGCATTTTCTGTATTATCTATTATTCATACTCTCATTAAAGTAGCAGTGGCCTGATTTCTATAGCTGCCAAATTTATAAACTGAAAAAAAAACCACCACACAACTTTCTGTTGCCCAGGTCTCTTCAAACTGCATTCATTAGCTATATGCCTCCTTTCTTCTGTAGGAAAACTCTTGCAAGATACAGTTGTTGATTCTAAGTGTTCAGTAATCTCTGCTTTGAGTGGGTACAGAAATAAATGAAATAATGAGAAAGTGCAACTCCAGACATCCACATGTCAGAGTTTACCTAGTCAAGTACATCAAGGGTATCATGGAATCTCTTTGCACTCTTTCCTGGAACTTTGCTCATACTAAACTTCAAGCCACTACTTTATCTTTGCAGGGGAAGGGTAGGAACAAATAAAAGCATGTTGTTTCTTCCCTAGTTTGGTCGCTGTCTTATATCTTGGCCTCACAAATTTAAATACCTGGATGGTATCCAGCAGATTGATGAACATGGCTACTTTCTCTCCAGGATGTGTTGTAAGGGACCCCCTGTAGATGTCTCTGGTGTAGAGATGTTCTGTCCCAAGGCTAAATAAATAGCTATTCCAAGAGTCTATTCCTCAGTAGGTATACTTCAAAATGCTTCCCTTTTTGGGTTCCTGAGCATACTTAGAAATGTTTTCACTGTCATTTTAGTTGGGGTTTCTTTTGCTGTGAAGAAATGCCATGACCTAAAGCAACGTGTAAGGAAATAGTTTATTTCACTTAAAATTCCATGCCACAGTCCATTATCCAGGTAAACTGAAGCAGAAACTCAAGTCGGGAACTGATGCAGAAGCCTGGAGGTGTTTTGTTGACTGGCTTGTTCTCACTTGTCTTGCTTAATCTATTTTTTAAATAATATTCAGGACTACCAGTCAAGAAATAGCACCATCCATAGTGATCTGGGTCTTTGAATACTAATTATCAAGCAAGAAAATACTCCACAGGCCAATCTAGTGGGGGCATTTTCCTCAACTGAAATTCCCTCTTCCCAAATGACTCTAGTTTATGTCATGTTGATATAAAAATAGGCAGCACCACTGTTTTTTCTGCCACTTCCAAATTGGCCTTCTGAGCAGGCCCCAGATGTCCCTATGTTATCTCTTTCCAATGGGGAAGACCACAACATACTCTTCCGTCCTCTTGATTTACCTCGTTGGCTAGGGGTACAAGACTATCTAAATACAGCATCCAAAGTGAACAATAACTCTACTTTGACTAACTCTGTTCTTGTTCACATTCCTGGACTCTAACTCAGTCCTGAGACAAATGCCTGCTTGACTGCCCCTCCAGCTCATACCCCAATCCCCCTGCCTGCAGTAAGAGCTACCCAAAGCTACAACCCACCTGAGCTCTCTTGGACATACTCCTGGTGCGAGACTTCGGTGTTTTCCAACCGCAGATGTATCTTTCAAAGTTTAGAAAAGATTTTCTCTATGACATACCCAGTTGGCTTAAAAGTAGGAGTTTCTGCAGCTGTCACACAAGAGACACTTCTCAAACATCCCCAAAGAACAGCCAGCATGGCTTAGAGAGCATCTTCACTTATAGGATTACCTTGGACGATGCAGTGATGGTGTAAACTATCTTCCTACAATTCATGTACTCACAATTGAGAGTCAGTGAAACAGGAAGTGTTTCACAGTCTGGAAGACGCAGGCAGAGTATCTTCCTGTGCCTCACTCCCAATTCCTTTCTAAACAAGTCTCCCTGGGTATGACATTGTTACTACTTATATCTAGTCATCTATTGGTGGTTGAGGATAGACTTGAGGCCTAACTGTGTATCTGCCTTCTCTCCACACACAATACAGATAGCGTGAAGACATTCAGAAGCCACACTAATGACAATGGGAGAACATTGGCTGGAGTTGATCCAGGAGAAGAAACCTGTCCCCACAACACAATGGAGAGACAGAATAGTGACATAAAACCCAATTAGGTACCTTCATTTAGATTTTCATAAACAATTTCTCTTCCCTAGGCCAATAATTCTCCGTCCCTATTTTACATCACCTTTTGTCTCAGTAGAAGCTTTGAAAAAGAATGCCTCTGCTAGCCATTCTTTTTCTGATACAGCTGGTAAAATAACTCCATTATTACTGAAGTGACATGTGGGTTTCTGGAACTAGCTTGCAAGTTCCTTTAAATTTCTATCCTCATCAAAGGCAGAAGTATTTCTTGGATGTCTTTTTCCCCAGAGACGTGAATCCCAGGCCCAGATTCACACTAGCTTCAGTCTGAGACTTCCCCTGTAGCAATTCAAATCCCCAAGCTGTAGCTTTCCAGACATCCCTATGAAATTTTCCAACTTCTATTCTGGGCTTGTGGCCAAACCCCCATATTTCATGACCTTGCCCCTTCAACCCCAAACATCTGCTCCTGCTTTAGCATCGTTTCTAATGGGCAGATTGCTCAAATCCTGCCAATCAGAAAGCACTCTTTCTGGATTGTCCCAAGCTGTTTACTTCTGCAAAGGAAAGGCTCCATGGTGGCTCTGTAACGTCCTACTTTGGCATCGTTATCTGGTTGGGGCTTCATTTGACCTCTCCAAAGCTATCACATTCACCCTCTGGAATCCACTTACATATCGTATTTGGGCATGCAGATCTTCCTAGGAAGCACTAACAATGCAACAGAATTATCTTAAATTGAAATATACTACAATTCTTCAGCTCACAAACAAGTTAAAATGACCTCAGTAGATTATAAAAACAGTTGGTGTCATTTCATATGCCTTATGTACAACCTGATGAATCATGTTCCTCCTACCAACACAAACATAGGTAGACGCTAAAGTGTTCCTACTGCTCTCTTCTACACGGAAGGGCAGAAAGCAAGGACCTCAAGAGGTCCTCCTGTTGAGATCCACAAGCTGTGATGCATACAGAAAGGGTAACAATCCCCTGGGAAAGGGCTTTGTAAAAACTATAAATAAACTTACAGTTAAAAAACACAGGACTACAGAGATTTGATTTTTAAGTGGCACTCTTCATTGAGAGCCTCTTAGTGGAAATACATCCTAAAATAAAAGGAGTGAGTGTGGACTAGAACCCATGGTGCTTGCCCATGTATTTAATCTAGTCTTTGCTGCTTATTTTTCCCTGAGAGATATTTCCTGATTGTCATCCATGGCCAGACTCTTCCTTACTTGTTCCAGTATTGTTCTCCCTAAGTGTACCTATGACAGCTCTTCTTGCTACATCAAAGGTCCTGACATACTTGGCTATAATTATTCATTCAGTAAAGTGCACTTGACTCCATAATGGACATTTTGTTCAGGAACCACATTTGCACTGACTGCTGCAGTGTCCCGAGTGCTCAGCATTCTTTCTGACAAATGCCACAGTGCAACACTATTTGATGAATGAGTGAGAGAATGAACTGACTATACCAAGTGAGCTGGTCACTGTCACAGACACCCAAGGTGTTTGAAACAAATATTGACTGCAATCATTTGGATTTGGTGTCACATAAGCAAATAATTTGCCATCCAATTGATATTATCATTCTCACATGCCATCAAATAAAACAAAAAGCTCATCTGAACAGCAAACTAACTGTGTCTATATCCAATTTACAAACATTCAATTTGCACACTAGCAGGGTGTCTTAAATATTTTCTACTCACAAGATCTTTCTGTCCAAATATTACTATGCAAACCCAGCCACATAAAGATAGATTCACAAATCAAACATCTCCTTACTGCCAATCATGTGTCCATTTATTTAAAACAATTTCAGTAGGCATAATTTTACCAAATATTCATGTTAATGACATGGATACAGTTGTTTGTCTTTGCAAAAGAGTGAAGACTTGGCTGAATATTTGTTGCTGCAAGATACAAAGCTTCTTCAATATTTGTCAGCATTGACTGATATTTGATTTTATTATCACTAATGCTGATAAAAACAAATAATTAGTGTAAATACCTATAAATATGTTTAAGGTCATTTCAGAGACTGTTCAGAAATCTGCACTAATCTTAGCCCTCAATTCATTATGTGAATATTTTATGAAACTCTAGTCAGTAGCTCAAATAGAAAGTTTTCAAATCATTCAAATATGATCCAACCCATAAATTTACTATTTTGATAATTACACATGGAGGAAATATGTAAGATGCTATTTACAGTGATAAACTTTTATAATAAGCCATTATGCTTATGTACAAGGAGAAAAATTGAATGTTCCACAAAACTCATATCATACAATAAGTCTGAGCTCATGTAACCAGGCAACATTAGTGTGAGGATAGGTACAGTGCATAGTACTAATATGCACCAAGGCTAGGGTAAAAAAAAAATCACATGACACAACATGGACAAGCTCTGCCAAAAAACACCTGGAGTTCACAGAGCATTTGATTTGAACTGAGTTTTTTTATTAATTTTTTATTATTATTTTAATTTTAAATAGCTTGTTTTACATGTCAATCCCAGTTCCCTCTCCCTCCCCTCCTCCGGCACCCCTCCACCATCCTCCCAGCCTCCCACCCTTTGCCAATTCCTTCCACATAGGGGATATCTAGAGTCTATCATTTCACTCAGGGAAGGGTCCTGGCACTCCCCTAAGAGTCCAGGCAGAGAGAGCATCCCTCTTTGTGTTATTGACACACGGTGTCTGTTTTTATTCCAGGGATAAACACTGATCCACTGCTCAGGGCCCCATAGATTGCCCAGGCTTCCTCACTGACACTCACATTAGGGGGGTTCTCCCAGCTGTTGGTCTGGGGTCCAAGAGCTCTCCCCTGTTCAGATCAGCTGTCTCTGCTGGTTTTGCCAGCCCATTCTTTGCCAATTTGCTCATCCCTCCTCTCTCTCTGTCACTGGGTTCCTGGGGTTCAGTTCAGTGCTTAACTGTGGGTATTTGCCTCTGCTTCCATCAGTCACTGGATGAAGGCTCCCGGATGGTTATAGGCATCAAGTTCATTATCAGGAATGGGCATTTGAGGTGGTCTCTCCACTATTGCTTAGCTTGCCAATTGGTGTCATCCCTTTAGATCACTATGGGTCACACTGGTGCCTGATTTGTCTTCTAACCTATGATTACTTCTTCCCTCTATTCTATCCCCCCACTCAACCTTCCTGTTCCCCCTTAACTGAGTTTTGATCATTGCGTATTCCCAAAATTTTTACTACTACCAAGGTTTTCAAGCCCCATACCCCAATATCTAGAGACATAGCCCACATCTAACTCTGTAACAACCAGAACCTCTAGTCATGTGACATTACATTCATTCTTTTCTGACAAAAATTGCAACCTACTTAATGTTTAAAATAGATAGACCTGCAGGTGAGGACTAAGTTGAGAACTCTCGCCGTTTTCCTAATGAGAGTCTTCTCCTGAATATTTTATTACACCTCTAGAAAGCTGACCTCATGATATTTTGATTTTGCAAATTAATATTGAGAGGACTTACACTAAAGTAATGTTTTTAGATTCTGAAAGTCTTGGTGTGTCAGAAAAATGGACACACAGCACACAGCCATGGCCACAGTCACTTCACTTACAGACAGAACAGAAATGAAAACCAAAAGAAAAGAAAACAAACAAAAGCCACTTGAACAAAAGAAAAGCATAAGTCACTGGCCCAGTGTCTTGTCCCACCTCTGTGACTCCCCAGTTTTCCCTGAGGAGATCTGGAGACAGTATTCCTCTGGGGCATCTGCATGTTGCCCTAACTTGAAATCCTGTCAGACTGACAAGTGACAGGCACTAGCAATGTTAATTAGAATTAATCTTATGAAAACATATTTTCCCTCTTTGGGGATCCAAGAAAGGAATGGAAATGACTTTGCTTTGGTGGATTATTCAATAAATGACCTAAGCCAGTGACTTCATAACCTCAGTGTCACCTGATGAGTCCTGTAATGTTGTAAAGGGCATCCCACAGAGGAGCTCACCCTGCTGCTTCCAGCCATGAGTTCACCATTCTTCAGGCCTCAAAGTCAGTGAATACTGACATTCTTCAGCCAAACAAAATGCCAACCATGGTTGAAACGGAGAGCTTAAAGATAAAACACGATAATGCTTCTCTAAGCTAAGGTATTTGCTTTAAGGAATTTCTGCATTAGACAGTCCTGAGGGTCTATGACCATTGCAAAAGGTTCCTTCCCTGACATTACTCACTCCTCAAAAAGTTCTCCAAAGATCTATTCAACCTCCGTGTAAAGTTATGTCAGGGGGCATAAACCATTTGTGTGTAACACTCAATGAGCCCATCAACCCTCTCAGCACGTTGAGTTGCCTATTCATAACACCTCTTTTCTCTGGATGCAAGATCCTTCTCTCATTGCAAGTCCCTGCACAAACAGACCACACTGCTAAGCAAATAAATAGGCCAGTGAATATCACTGAAAACCTAATGACAAGTGTGCTCCTTCCCACTCATTTCAGTGAAATATACAGCAAAGATCTGTGGGGCTCATGCATCAGCCTCCACTTGGGCAAACATACTTCCTACTGCCATATGGGGTAGTCTTCAAAAAGGCAACCTTAATTTATTTGAACAGATTTGTGTCATTGTCCCTCTTAGGGAGAAGGATCCAGCAAAAAAAAATACTACTTTTGTTCAAATACATTCCCTTCCCTCAGCCAGGCTTGTAATTGACTAAAATGCTGGACATTGGTCTTTAAGGACTAAAACATTGCTATCCAAGAAAGTGATTAGTAACACAGCTAACACAGTGACAGAGACTACTTAAGGTAATTAATAGGCCTCTGTCACCAATTAGTACATTATTGGAGAGAAGGCTCCAAAGAAAGTAACATTAGTCTGGGGGACGGGAAGAACCAAGAGGGATGATGCCACAGGATGGGATTGGGTAGGGGATTGGGTAGGAACAACACCTAGCAGCACCATGAAGGGACCTGTAGAACAGAAGCTGACACCATAGATGAGGACACATGACCCATAATATCCCACATACCTTTGCCCAATAATAATTTTACTTTTAAAATACCTGGTCTTCTGTGAGCATATGAATACACACATGCATGAATGTATGTGCATCAGCATGCACACACACACATATCATTGCTAGAAAAACCTCACAAAATATCCTTAAGAAATAAGTTACTGCATCCCATGTGAGCATAACACAAGAAAAAAATACTGAATATTTGGTGAATACACAGTGCCTCTGTCATGTTTATGAATTTTTCAGTATCTTTGTTGCTGACATAATAATAGTTCCATATCCATGAAGCTGGGTACTAGCTATGAAAAGTGAGATTATGGCACAGCCAATATCTACATGTGCTAGGAGATACTAGTATACCAACTCCTCAATTGAAGTCTCCAACAAACTCTCTTCTATAAGCCGCCCTGGTCATAGTGTCTCTTCATAGCAACAGAAAAGTAACTAATACACACACACTACATCGTATACAGACATATATACAATAATAGCAACTAAAAAGAAACTTCTGCTCTCTTTGGCAGCACATATTATAAAACTGAAATTACACAGAGACAATTAGCATAATATCCAAATGTGTGAGGCATTTTATAATTTTCAAAATAAAATGTATTCACATATAAAAATAAATCAATTATTAAATTCTGGAAAATTGCATGTGAAATAAAAATGTTTGCATATTGTACAGGAGTAAATAGATTTACACACTTGGAAAACAGTTTGTCAATAACTGGTAACTCTTTTAAAATTATTCATTCCTTTCATTCATCAATCTTGTTCTAGCAACCAACCCCAAAAGAAGAAACATGATTTCCACTTTAACGGCAGGAATACTGGCAATGGGAGAAAATGGCTGTAATAGTGATGTATGAAAACGCAGAGAATTTGTTGTGCCTAACTAAAGAAGGGTGGATAAAACCTGAAATTGTCTATGCCATAGGCTGGTACCCCCCTCTACAGTGAAAACTAGAAAATATTCATGTTAAATAAAGGCAAGGACAGAAAATGCAGATAAAGCATGAGGATAACTTTTTTAAATTAATTTTATTTAAATTAAAAACAATCTTATTTTACATACCAATCCCAGTTCCCTCTCCCTCCTGTCTTCCTATTCCCCCCACCAGCCCCCACCCCACACGCAATCCACTCCTCAGGGAATGTGAAGCCACCATGGGGTATCATCTTCAAAGTCTGTCAAATCATTTGGGGCAGGGCCTAGGACCCCCCCCCGGGTATCTAAGCTGAGAGCATATCCCTCCATAGGGAATGGGCTCCCCAAAAGTCCATTTGTTCACTACAGATAAATACTGGTTCCACTGCCAGAGGCCCCATAAACTGCCAGGCCCCCCAACCCACATTCAAGGGACCTGGTTTGGTCTTATGCTGGTTCCTAAACTCTTAGACTGGGGTCAGTGAGCTCCCATTTGCTCACATCAACTGTTTCTGTGGGTTTCTCCAGCATGGTCTTGACCCCTTTTCTAATCACTCCTCCCTCTCTACAACTGAATTCCAGGAGTTAGCCTCAGTGCTTAGCTGTGGGTATCTGCTTCTGCTTCTATCAGCTACTGGATGAAGGCTCTAGAATGGCATTTAAGGTAGTCATCAATCTCATTATAGGGGAAGGGCATTTAAGGGAGCCTGTACACTATTGCTTAGATTCTTAGTTAGGAACTTTTTAATTCATAAACTTCATGCAACAAAGAGAAAGCACTGGAAGAAAGTATCGAAAGTCTGAATCTCTGGTAAAGGAAATGGAAGGTAATTAATCCATCGTATCTTAGTTTTCCATGTACTTCCAAATATGCTATAGAAAGACACTCCTTTTAGAATCTCTAAATGAAAACCAAAACTGGTCACTTAAATAAATGAAAGTCATCCTGTAAGGAATTAAATGGTTTCCCTCTGCCTTGATTGCTGTGAATATTTAAATTTCTTTCTGAATGAAGACTTTGATTTCTGTCTGCAGTTGGACCTCAACATGCTTTTGCTTCACAGAAGCATGATGTTTAAGATGGGATGGGATGAATTGAGACATGGCAAAAGTACTGTGTGGCGTTCACGCCTGTGTGTCTTCACCCCTCAGAGCACTGACAGAGCCCCTTCCCAGTTCCCTCACACAGCAGTCTGATTCTCAATGACATGTCTGGTTCTTGCATTTTTCAGCACTAGACACTCTGAAAAGAAATGGGAATCTTTCATAGGGAATGCATTTTCCTTCTGTAATGAAATTACCATGAAAATATGAATCCATTTAAAGAATCTCTTTGTGATGGCTAATTGTAGCTCGAATTCTAATTGGTGTTAATAATAAAAACCCAGAGTCACATGTAGGGGTTAATGCTGAAAGATCAGAGAAGCAGAGCAGCCAGTCACTAGTTCTTACCTTTGCTGAATCCTCAGAACAAAGGAGAGATCTTGTCCCTGCGAATCATCAGACTGAATGTATGATCCTGTCTCTTGGAAACCTCAGACTGAATGCAATAAGTTACTGTATCCTCCAGCCTTACATTCCTGTCTCCACCTCCCTAGCACTGGGATTAAAGGCAAAAGACTCTCAAGTAGAGAGATTAAAGGTGTGAGCTACCACCTGGCTCCAATTCTCTTTTAGGCTGAATCAATCCTGTGTAGGCAAGAGTGGCCTTGAACTCAGAGATCCATCCATCTCTGCCTCCTGAGTGCTGGGATTGAAGGTATATGCCACCACTGACTGACCTCTATGGCTAACTAGTGACTTAGCTCCACATTCTTATCTTCAGGTAAGCTTTATCTGTTAGATCACAAGCAAATTATCGCCGCAGCTAATCCTGGCTACCAACTTGATTACACCTGTAATCAACAAAAACAAAAGCACCTGGGCTTGCACAAGTGTGGTTATCTTGACTGGATCGTTTGAGGTGTGAATACCCATCTTAAATATGGGCTAGACTTTCTGCTGTCAACCCACATAAAAGAACATGGAAGAAATGGACTTGTACATTTTGTCTGTTTGCCCTCACCCTCTTTGGCAAGTTCATCTGAGGCATTCCTTCCCTAGTATTAGAAACTACCTCTTCAGGATTCCAACATAGACCCAAGTCTAACAGCTCTCTAGGAATTACCTGAGGTTGCAATAGCAGACTGGAACCTCTGAGACACACAGTCTCGTGGGCTGAACAAAACTGCCAGACTCTTCGCCTTTTCTTTGGGAGACAGCCATTGTTGGACTACCCAAACCACAGCTCATAAGCCACTCTAATAAATCCATATATCTACATATGTGTGTATGCACCCATACAATATGTGCATGCATATGTGTGTAAGTAGATGTAATATATATAAATTCAAATATATATGAATTTATGTGTGTATACATATATGTTATATATATATATATATACATTCATTCATTCTATCAGTTCTTTTCCTTTAGAGAACCCTGACTAACACACTCTTTAGGTTTTTCAAAAGTGTGATATTTGTGCTCCCATCTTCAGAGACAAGAACTTAGAGTAACCAGAGTTGTCATATGAGAACAAAGATCCAAAGTGAACAAGGTGTGTTTCTTTGTACAAGATGCGGGTTAGTAGCAGAAGCATTTTCCTCTTTGAAGACTTTCCACTCTGTTCATCTTGTGATCATAGGATCCTGTTCCCTGTCCCTATGTCCTCTACAACATCCCAATGTTGTAGAGGACCTGCCCAAACACCTGCTTCTCGGGGGACTCTCCACAACTGATCAGGCAAACTTCACCTCACTCCTCTACCCATCCAAGTCCCTGCTGCAGCCTGCCCTGCCCCTCCCCCTAACCAATTACAAGAAAACCTTGGTGTGCAGCCACAGCCACATCTTTGTTATGCCCAAAGTCTTCCCTGAGCCCTTTCCAGACCTTATCTAGGTTGTGGCATCTTACCACTATTTTGATGCCAGTTAGTTCACATGTCTAAAAGCAACATGAGAACTACAAATTAAATGGCATCCAATTAGTTTCATTTCATCTTGTTACACTTCTTTTAAGAGCTCTCCTCATTATTTCCCAGAGACCCCTGGCACTGGCTGAGGCTCAGTTCCAAAAGACACACAGCCTCTGTTACAGCCTCGGGACAAGCTGGAGAAGCCTCCTCTCAGCTTCCAGGCTCTGCATTAGTTCTGCCTCAAAGTCTGTTCTTGCCAAGTCTGAGAAATTCGTGAACTTTCCCCCAACAAGTTTCCTTTCATAAAAGCTGAGTTTCTGTTCTCCATGTTACACATAGAGGGCAAACACAAAGCTCTCAAATTTTCATTTTCTTTTAGTCTTGAATTAAACCATCACTGTTTATTGATCAGCATCGCTCTAACCACTTATGAACAATCGTAACTAGATATTGGTACACTAATGGAACATAAACCATGGGGTAGATGCATTGGAACAAAAGCAGCTTTCCACGTCGTGTGGATTTTACCTCAATAATAAGCCTCTGTGCATCAAATTGATTAGATTTCTTGTAAAAGAATAGCTGCCGTTGCAAATCCAAAATAATAGATGGTTGACATGTGACACTAATAGTAGCCAATAAAATAGCTAGAGGAAAATTTTCCCAAATGCTTTGTAAATTGATTATCTATAATTCCCTATGATAAATTGACCCATAATGTCATCTGATGGCTATTTATTTAGGCAGAAATTCAGCCTGGGAATTTGAGAAACAAAATCCCAGCACTGTAAAGATGATGGGAATATATTTCACCATCTTCCAGAACGGCAGGCATGCAAGGTTTAAATAAGCTTTGTTTCTTCCCATGTGCTTAAAATAAGACTTTTACTGGCATTAATTTGGACAAGTGATAGAACTATTGTGTGTAGATGCTTGATGGGATTTTTAGTTGCATCCCCAACTGCAATTATCTGATTCTATGGAGGAGCAAGGAAAGAAGGAAGAGGGGGGAGGGAAAGAAGGAGGAGGATAATGGAGGAGAGCAGAAGAAACCAGGAAAGGAAGAGAAGAATAAATCAGCATCCTAATTTCCAGATTTCTTTAACAGGATTGACATTGGCCCAGACAGTCAGGGTCAAAAGGAGTTACCCACTAGTTTTCCTTTGTGGTTAACTTGGTGTCCCATCATTACCAGTTCTTCTTTCTTCTCATTGTCTCTTCACACGTTCTTTATATTCCTTCAACCAGAAGACAACCTCAGTCATTGTCTTCAATGTCTGTACTACCCCTCTTTACCACATGATCTCTGGACCCAAAGCCTTCTTCACCAACCTGGTGTGAGTCTGCTGTGCATTCTCACTCTAGTGACTGTTCTATACTCACAACACTTCAGTCGGTCTCTATTGCTAAGAACAGCAATTTTCCCCAATTGTTTCTCTGCTGTTATATGTACGTACCATACAATCTAGAGTACAAGACTTGGAACCTGGTTGTAGCATTTTACTCTTTACCTATAACTGCTGAAAAAACAGTTACATATCTTTTATTCAGTCCTATTTTATTTAACTCATGCAGAATCAATTTCTTTTTGTTGTATATTGACTACACTTTACTGCCAGAAAACAGTTCTCCTCCTCCACACACTGGGACAACTGAACAGCTAAAGAGAGAAGAGATACAGAAACAGGAGCAAGGTCTAGATAGACTTGCACAGGTCTATCCGGGATAAACAGCCAGAAACTAAAGTATAGTGGTTATTTGGGGGTAGGGTGTTATTTATTCTTTTGTTTATTTTCTTGTTTGTATGGGGACAGGGTCTCATGGCATAGCCCAGGATAGTCATGTACTCACTGTAAAGACCAGAATGGCCTTGAATCTCCTGCTTGAATCTCCCAAGAGCTGGAATTGGAGACACGTGACAATTAAGCCTGGTTAAGAATGATTTTGAAGAAGTTCGAACCTCATCTCACCAATGAAAGGACACAGATGAAATATGGTCAAATATTTTGTACTTTTATTTCCCTTGAGTCTTTTACATTGTCGTTAATTTTAACTTTACTTTTAAATGAATATTCTTTAATGATCTTGCTTTCATTTTTATGCTGCTTAGATGGGTTAAACTATTGTTCTGTATGTTTCTTTAACAAGTTCTATTGAATAGTCTCTACTGCTTTTTGTATAGACAAACCTTACACACGACTTGTGGGAATGTAAACCATTCTAGCCACTAAGAAAATCAATGAGTAAGTTCCTCAAAAAAAACCTAAAAGTAGATCTACCATATTATCATCTATATCATTTCTATATTTACTATAAAGATGCTAAGTCAGTGTAGCAAAGAGTTACTTGAATATTGGTATTTATTGCAGCACTATTCACATTAACTAAATATGGAATCAACCTAGGTTTTGTCAAGAGAGGTGTGTGTGTGTGTGTCTGTGTGTGTGTTTGGAAAGAGAGACATAGCAAGGACGTAGAAAAAGGGAAAATATACACAAAGAACATTACATGAAGAAGTGCTTATGAAATCATGTACAATGAATTTACAGCAATTTAAACATTATTAGTCATAACTAAGAAGATGACCATCAATGACTCCCGTTTCCTGATACCTTTTAGAATCCCCTTCTATTGCATCTGCGTTATACCCAGGGAGTTGCCCCTAACATAGTACCTGTAGCACATGCAATGAGATGCCATTCCATGAGTCCATTATTAAAAACTATGACTTCCACTTCCTAGTAACTTCTCGCTATTGCCCTCTCAGTTTGGGTATTTTGAGGAAATAATACATATTCACTATAAATAAGATATTGAATAGATGGCAAGAACTGGCTATCGTCAGGCTAAACACCAGCAAAGGAATGAAGCTCTAATACAAACAGCCCTTGAGAGAGACTGAAGACGACAAGTATCTAAGGAGTAAATGTAGAAGTGGATCCCTTAGAAATCAAGACTTCAGGTAAGACCACAGCTTGACTTGACACCTTGACATTTAGCCTTGTGAGAGATCCTGAAGCACAGCACCTTGTAAAACTATATCTAGAGTCCTAGCCCGCAGAAGCCATGAGATGAAAAATTTAAGTTGGTAAATGTATACAGTAATTTATTGTACATAAGTACATAATTGCATCTTACTCCACCTGGTTATCTCTGAATGGTAAAACCAGGCCAATATAAAAGTCAATGCCTAGTAGACTGATTGGCAGACTGATTAAATAAATGACTGACTTTACTGGGACAATTCTCTAGTTGTAATAGAAAGTAAATATCATTTACCTTTCTCCATGTAGCTGAATTATACATATAGTTTATACTAACCTTTCATACCAGAGACAGTATTTGGACTGTCACTTACATTTCCTTTATTGTACTTAGAAGAAACACTTTCATGTTATCTTAATTTCTGTGTACCCAAACAAAGGGGTATGTAACTCACAGAGAAAGTGTAGATTTGCTTTTAAATAATGATGCCAAAATAAATAAATGTTTCTTCCATAACTAAAATGTGATTTATGATAAAAGGATAGAGATGTTGTCCATGTTACTTAAAATGCTTTAAGGAGACAATTACACAAAGATGAAGCTCACTTGATTCATACCAGGAATGTATTATATATTAGTATGACTTTCAGATTAGAGTTTTAAGTAGATAATCAAAAATCAATTTTTTCCCATCTTCTAATCTCTTCTTCTCGAGGGGAGCTCTACCATGTAACAAGATGGCTGCTGGTGTGTCAGATATCACATTCTGACACAAGAACATTCAATGGAAGGAAACTATCTTTTCCTATGTATCTCTTTTTTTAGTGGAAAAAAGTCCCAGAAATACATAACAAACTTCCATTTGCATCTTAATGACCAAACCTAGATTTTGCATTATATCACTAATTGAACTGCGATAAGCAGATGAGAACAGTGTGACTTCTAGAGAAGGACTAAAGAACTAAATAAAGCTGAAGCAGCACAATATTCATTTATATCCACAAAGATGATATACCAGAGCATATGATTGATTGATTGCAGAAATGGAATTATATGGCTACAGCAGAAGGGTAACTCCTGTCACATAAATGATTTGAGATTGCAATTAAAGGCTAACAAAACAGAATAGAAACCATCATTCACCAACACAAGCTATCCACTTTCCAATGATCCCCTAAAACTGCAACTGTAGCAATGTAACCTTAACCTGGGGATCTTGGTTTTAAGTTGCTCTATTCTAAGGTACAGAACAATATTATGGCTTTAAAATCAGTTCTTGAAACATGGTATGAATAATCATGAGAATTCATAAAGTAGCAATAAACTGAGAAACAAATATGTTTTATTGGAAAGCCTGAATTACAGGAGAATGACTTCCCTTTTATTCCATGTACCCTTCATTACATGGGCTTGTGCAGGTTAAAACAAAAGAACGTCTCAACCCCTGAAAACCAATGTCACAGCTGAAAGGCTCTGGAAGAGGGAGCAAAGCCTGAGATCAGATAAGCAGCCAAGTTCATTAACTTGTCTCATTGCAACAGTTAGAAGAAATAGACCATGGTTGTTAAGAAAGTGAGATCTGGGATCAGACCTAGCTTGAGTCTTGACCCCATATCTTATTTGGGATCCCTGATTTAACCTCTGTAAACCAAAAGGTCTCCAGCTTGAAAATGGAGATCATCAAACAGACCCCACAGGGCTGTTGCAAAAGTTAAGTGAAAGAATGTCCATGAACTATTTGATCAGTATAGCTGTTCACCACCATTGCTATTTAAAATGGTTTTGGAAGCACTTCTCAGCCACATCGGATCAACTGATGTCTTTGGTCTTCCTGTGCTCTGCTGTGACATGAGGATAACAGCTGGACTTCCAGTGGATGGAGCAGTGGGATGGTTGGAATAGGTTCTAAGGAGCATTGCCACTTCAAACTGGGTTTCAATGGATACCTCCTTCCCTTCAGTTCAAGGAGAAAGGCTACTCAACACAGTCCCATGAGGAACACGCTGCTTATGTCTTCCCCTCTTTCATCTTCTTCACAGGGCACAGATGTCTTGCAACTTTACTGACTGGCATGTTCGTTTGTCCTTCCAACTGAGGCTCTATGTATTTGCCCAGCCTTGTACTCCTGGCTCTCACAAAGCTGAACATATCGTTAAAATTCAGAATATATTTCATCCCATGATTCCTTGAGCAAATGTGAATAACCTCATAGAAAACTGAATAAAGCATAAAGACAAAGATTTAAAGAGGCATTTATTTCTTTAGTTTTTATTCGGATTTACAATTGGCTTTTTATACTTGATGGATGTGCCCTGGTGATTCACCTTTACTCTACTTTAAAGGAATCTAAATTCATTCTCAGCCCCCTCATGATTGCAAACTCAACCTGTTAAATTGTTTTCCCCATCACAATCACAGGGTTCTGATCTTAGAAACCTGCTTAGTAAGCTGTGAGGAGAATGCAGGCAGACTCGGGTTATTTAGGAGACATAATCTCTAGACTAGATACAAGGTGACATTTTCTGGTATATCTTTCCTATTTTCATTCTATTGTTCTATTTTGTTGTGATTCCAAACAGAATTTCCCAATTATATTTAATAAAACTGTGTTCACATGTCTGGGTATAAGAGATTCATCACCACCCATTTGCTGACATGGAAAGTAATTTTGCTTGTAAATACAGAAAGAAATGCAATAGCTTGGCATTCTATTAAAAAATTATCCTCCTTACTGTCACACTGGATCAAAAGACTTAAATTTTCTTAGGCATTACATACTAAATTAGCAGAGAAGCAAAATTTAAAGGATAATAATATAAATATTAACCAACATGAAAATTCTTAGAGAATCTTTTGATGAAGAACATTTTGGTAGTTAGAATAAAAGTGGTCCACAATGGCTCACATGGATTGGCACTGTTTGAAAGGATTGGACTTGTTGGAGTAGGTGTGGTATTGTTGGAGGAACTGTGGTCCAGTATCTTATATTATCTTCCTACTGCCTGTGGATCCAGAGAACTCACAGCTACCCATCTAGCAACATTTCAACCTGAAAGCTATGCTTCCTGCCATGATGACAATGAACTAGACATCCAAAACTGCAATCCAGCCACAATTCAATGTTTTCCTTTATAAGAGTTACCATGGTCATTGAGTTTGTTCAGGGCAAAAGAAACACCTAACTTAGGCAAAATGATGAAAATGAAAAGTGAGTGGAAAAGATGGGAGACAAGGCTAACTTGAGTAAAAACAATGTTATTTTGAACCATCTTAACTAGGCAGATAAGATTGTAAATGGAGATACTCTAAATTTTCCTGTGAGAGATGTTAAGAAAGGCTAAATTACAACCCAAAATCTTAGTGTGCTACAAATAGAGTCACGGCAGTATGAATAAAACTAATTTAGTAACATGGATTGTTAAGACTCAGAATAATTGTTTTGCTAGAAGCCAAACCAACCTTATAAGGGTAAGGCATAATTTTCTCCAGGAATGGGAGATATCTGTACTGCCATTCTTTCTGTAGAATGGAAGATGAGAATCCAATAGAAATCATACTGAAATAGAGTCTATCCCCATTATCAGGGTCAGTGAGATCATACAGTTGGGCACTGGAAGCATTCCTGATGGTGGATAAATGTAAAGATGGAGATCTCTCTTGCATTTAGGCAGTCCTTCCTTCTCTCCTCTCCAGTAAGCAGAAAAAGGGCAATCATTTGAATGCGTTCTAACCTGACCCTACAGCTCACTATAGCATAGAGAGTTTAACCTCACATAATATATGGTAACAAAGATGAGTACAAGACATAGCAAGGAAAGCTGTGGAAGCTGGGGCACCCCTCGAAGGAGAAGCAGTAGCAATGAAAAAGAAAGCCAGGTGGTCAGAGCTGTCTGAGTTAGGTCCCTAATACATGAGAGCCTAGAATCTAACTATGGTTTGACTGACCTAACTGGATGACTGAATTGACTACAGAATATGATTTAAACATTCTTTTTATATGAAAACTTACCAGTTGTTCCCTTGAATTTATTGTATTAACTGCTTGATTCGTGTCTAGTGTGTAGATTCAGGCTGTGAAAAGCAAGAATTTTAAGTAGAAAAATGCTTCGAGCTTCTTCATGTTCTTTCTACCAAATGCTACACACTTCAGGGAGATTTTCCACCCCTGAGCTATTAACTGTTTCATCTGCCATATTTTTATCACTACTTAAGGCAAATCCAAGAAGAATTGGTGAAATTACTATCCTTCAGTTCCCAAGGAGTCAATAGCAAAGAATTTCAAACCTGTTTCCAGAGAAAGTGTCCTAGTTTGAATCAATGAAAACTCATATTTCACTCAAAATTTTACCTCTTTTCTTCATTTCCTTCCTAAAATAAAATACATTGAAAATACCAAAAAAATATATTTTGTTTGTTATATTCCCATTTCCTCAAAACTCTATCAGGAAGTGTTGGGGCTTCTTATACTTTATAATTATGCATATTTTTTCCAAAATGCATATTTCAGTTTGCTTATTTACATATTTTAGATTGGTAACAGCTTATAATCAACACAAAAGACACAGAAGGATGGGATTAAACATGTTCTGTGAGATTCTACTAAATAGAACATGTGTGCTTTATCTTAGTTCTGTCATCTCTTCACTGGAAAGGCTGAATAAGAATGCATGAGTGAATTTGATTATAATATAAACAAAACCATTAGGTGTAGGCTTTACCTATTCTCTGCATGTATACTTCATAGTTTGGTCTTCAAAACATTATTTTCTGTATACAGTAAAATTACAAAATAAAATCAAGTCAGCCCTTAAAACACTGTTGATATTAGGAGCAACAATTCAATCCTGCCTGTCAAAAAGTCAACACTGCAAGTTGTCATAAGTTTGGTACAAATCAGAGGAAAGCCCATGAATGAGTTATTTTCTTTCATTTACGTCTATTTTTCAGGTCCTGTATTCTGTTTCCTGTAGAAGGAACAGCCATGTAATGAAGATCAAGTCTTTATATTTTATGTATGATTAAAGACATTTCCAGGACTCAAAAAAATTCACCACTTAATGCCACCTTCAATGCCACCATGTTAACCTAGTTTGATGCACAGTTCAGATGATCTCTTAATATACTAGAACTGTTTTTTAATAAATTTTTGTTATTGCTCACTTCATATATAATTCCTTCTTGCTGTCCTGGGCCACTATCATGTATAAACAAAATCATATAGAATACAGATTGTATATAATTGTTTAGAGATTTCAGAAATTGACAATTGCTTTGAATATTACCAGGTTCCTTTCTTGCATGTACATGTCTGTGGCTTGCCTAAACCTCAGAATTCTTCATTTTGTGTCAAAGGCCATCTCAACATCTACTTACTTCAAAGTTCCATTTTGTAGTTGGAAGTATTTGAAATCTTTGTAATGACTTTTACTATTTAATGGTGCATTTTGAGAGACTGGCATGTAATAAGAGCTGCAGTAAGAGCTAAAGGAATGCACCAGACCCAGCTCTGGCATTCATGGACCTCATACTGTACAGATGGGAAGACAGATAGCAAAGAAGTGAACCAAAACAGCCAATTTTCGGAAGATAGCAAGTGTCTCACAGAAACAAAACAGAAATAGGCAGCCTGGGAGAAATGCTTGGGGCTGGGTAGGAAAGCTAAGACTGAGTAATGTAGGAGATGGTATTTTGCTCTTAGGCAGTCAGCCTGTATAACAGTGTTAATATTTCTGCCCCATCAGACAAAAACAGTTACTAAATCAAACACATATTTCACAAAATAAAGGACTCTCTCCCCATGTTAATTCCAAATCACACTTGCTTCACTTGGAGTTAAATTATACTAGAACAGCAAAAAGGCTGGCAGTATAGGTTGGTGGTGAGGGTACTTGCTGTCAGCCCTGATAAACCAGGTTTGATCCCCAAGACTCACATGGAAGAAGGAGAGAACCTACTCACTCAGGTTATCATCTGACCTCCACACATGCTCACAGCACATATATGCATTCAACATACATGTACACAAACATGAAATTTGAAAAACTAAAAGGAAAAAATCTATAGCTCACATCTACAGTAAAACAACCAACCTAACTTGGGTAAGAGCAAACTACAAAATAAAATTGCATAAAATGTAATTTGTTAGTTTCCCTTTGATATGCAGAAAATTATAAACAAAGAAGACAAAACAGTGATATTCTACCACCAAAGGAGAATACCATTACAGATTCTTTAAGTAAAACAAAATTTTCAAATGGAGGAATAGTGTTTCATGCTGAAGAAATTAAAATTAAGACATCATGAAATGAGTTTCTGCTGAAAAAAAGCTCAGAACTAAGTGCAGTGAGGTGGCCTGAGTCAGCTATGGAAGACCAAGTCCCAACATTCAGCAGATGCCATGAATGTTCTTATATCACTTCAGTCAGATCATTTCTCCTGAGAATTTCAAAAGAAACAACATAATATAAACACATTCAAGTTTAGGCAGAACTAGGCATTGGATAAAAAACCAGAAATTATCCCATGTCTCTAATTTTAAAGAAATATTATAAGGAAGACAAGAAAGTTATTGCACATCAAAACAATAAAATATATAGTCACTGGAGTTTATATAAGAAATTTCTCAAAGGCCAAGTGTGAAGCAGCACTTGCTATGCTGAGATAGGAAGAGTACCAATTCAGTGCCAGCCTGGGCTACATAATGAGATTTCTTCTCAGAAAAAAAGACAGTATTTTAGAAACATGGGAACAATATAGAAAATGGGTTAGAACAGAACTCTTGAAATCAGATCAACCAAGTCAAGAACTGAACGCTTTCTTTGTCACATACAAATTAGGTGAAATAAATTCTCTCAACTGTAAGATGGAAGCAATAGGATAACAGTGACTGTTACTCACGGAGGGCAAGTGCACAGCTGCAAATCCTACTGCAGATGGTGTTCATGTTTTGCAGGTATCGTAATTGTCATCCTTTTCTTTGGTAGCACTTATTTGTAGCCCCCAAATCACTTCTCCTGGTGTTCTCAAGGTCACTTGAGGACATGTGCTGAGCAATGAAAATATTAAGACTCATCTTACTCATTCCAGCTCTCATGCAGGGGAGGAGAGGTAGAGATACTATGGGCAGTCAGTGAACTGTGAGGGTGCCAGGGCCATGTGAATGGAGTCCTTACTCCAACAGCAGAGTCTGTTGGTAGAGCAGCCTCTGGCAAATCATGGCAAGCCACTAGGTTCTGAACTTTGTTTTCTCATAAGGAAAATAAACAGAACAGAAGCTACAAAAGGAATTGACATTAAAACTTAAGATTATAGTCTACGTGAAGCATAGGCATATGTGTTTCCATATTTCCTCTAGTGTTGATGCTTCACTATTTACTTAGTTAGCATTCGAAGACCATGCATACCATGAATAATAAGATTCAGCCTTATCAAATTGAAACATTTGGGTCTCACGAAATTCCTCCGACAGCTGTAATGCAGAGTAGCTGGTGCAACCCAAGGAAGCACTGCACTTGTTGTTTCAGACCCTGTGGGTTCATATGAGCTTTGCTCAGTCCATTTAGAGAGTTGTTCTCATGGTGTCCTCATACCTTCTGACTCGTACAATCTTTTTACCTCCTCTTCCACAGGGTTCCCTGAGTTCTGAGGGTAGGAATTTGATGGAGGCCTCAATCTAGATGCTCCCTTTCTCCTCATGATGTTTGGATGTGGGTCTCTGTATCAGTTCCAATCGTCCATTGGAGTCTCTAATAATCTCTGGATGAGGCACTCATCTATAGTAAACCAAAATTCCACTATAAATCATTTCATTGTTGTTTTAGACCAGTCGTGTTTGGTTTTACCCTAGGCCTCTGGATTATCTAGTCTCTGGTTCTTGATTACCCAAACAGTGCAGGGTATGGGTTCCTTCTCATGGAACAAAAGTCAAATTGTACATCAGTTGTCTACTACTGAAAGTTCTGTGCCACCATTGCTCTAGTATATCTTGCAGGCCGGACAGATTGTAGGCCAAGGTGTTGTGGCTGGCTTGGCTGGCTTAGTGTCCATACTCCTCTTTTTGAGGCCGACAGAGTGCCTTCCGTGTGGGCACTCAGTTAGTTGTGTGGGTGTTGTTCTCGCAATGGGACACCACTGTCAGCTTGTGTAGAGCAACCCTTTGTCTTAACATTAGCCTGGAATCTCCTTGGCCAACAACTCAATTGAATGCAACCCACTCCATCCAATGGAAGCCTTGCCTTGCCATGAGCTGGCGGGTTGAAACTCCATATCCCCTGTTACTAGGGAATCCTCACTAGGATCACCTTCATCAATACCAGGTTTCCACTACACTAGCTTTCCACACCACTCCCAAATGCCCCCCAAATTCCAGCCATCTCTCTCTCTCTCTCTCTCTCTCTCTCTCTCTCTCTCTCTCTCTCTCTCTCTCTCTCTCTGTCTCTCTCTCTCTGTTTCTCTCTCTGTCTCTCTCTTTCTGCTTCTCTCTGTGTCTCTCCCCACCTCTCTCTCTCTCTCCATCCCTTCCCCCCACATGATCCCTCCAGTCCTTGCCCCCAGTCCTCCACTCATAAAATTTCTTCTATTTAGCCTTCCTAGGGAGACGCATGTGTCCCCCTAGATCCTCCTCTTTACCTAACCTCTCTGAATCTACAGATTGGAGCTTGATTATCATTTGCTTAATGGCTAATGTCCACTTATAAGTGAATACATATCACACTTGTCTTTCTGGATCTAGGTTCCCTCGATCAGAATAATTTTTTTCTTGTCCCTTGCTTTGTCTGCAAATCTCATGGCATTTCTGAATATTTAATCCCTAGCTACGGGCACTCTTTTGGAGAAGTAGTGGAAACTTTAGAAGGAGGAACCAAGCTGCCTAAAGTAGCTCCCTAGACTCTCTCCACAGGAAGGAATATGTGTCTGATACTAGGAAGCTGGTCAAAACCTCATGGCATGGGGAGTCATAAGCCCCAGGAAGAATGGAATAGTGCTTTTTAGCTGAATTCCCTTAGTGTGAAACAGCCCTGTAAATAACTATGTAGATAACCATGACTCTCAGCCTTAATCAGCAAAGCCACTCTTCTCAATGACTAGTAGGGAATGGGGAGACTCACGGCTGTACCAAGTGCTGAGAATAAGTAATGATAAGTGCTAATTCTTAAGCAAGTCACTTACAGCATCCTCTCACGGAATATTGAATAATAGGGAGTGGAAATAATGTAAGAGCCAGAACAGAAAGAGCAGAGTCATGGAACTGCAATGTAACAACTAGGCAAGGCACAGCCAATGCCATCACAAAATCCTATGAACTGCGGATGCCTGCACTGGGGCTGAACAAGACTGGCCCTGTCAATAGTCAGACATGAATGTGGAGAGAGATAGCTGGGAGTCAGGGGAGCCAATCCCTCACTTCTGAGCTATTGTCTACTGATAGATTCACAGACAGAGGAAATCACTGCCTTTGGTCATGTCCCCACTAATGACTCCATCAAGCTCAAAGAGATAATTCCAACCCAGTTGTCACACAGATGGTCCTGGTTAAAACTAAATGGGTCACAAAACAAAACCAAAAGTCATGAATCTGGAAAGGGACTGGAAGGGGTGGGGGAGGGCCAGGTTGCCACAGATGGGAGGGAGATGAGAATAGAAGGTAGGGGAGTGAGCAACAGAAGGTATCAGATACATGTACAAATATGTCAGATAACAAAATTAATCATTTAAATGACGTTCTTTTAAAGTGAAGTAGGTCAAATCCTTTGAGGACCACTATGCCCAGCCTTGCTTGCCACCCTCTGTGGTCCCTGACCTTTCTGCACATGAACTGGGATGTGCTGCTATGTCTTGCCCATCATAAACCAAAACCATAAGCCGAAATAACCCTGCCCTTGGTTGTAGAGAGGTAACAGAAGAGTAATGAATGCATGAACAATGGAGAAGCCTTCTCAACAGACTGTAGAGCTAGGTCTGAATACAGGTTTGACTAAACAGGAAACAGTACGTTATAATCCCCTTCTGTCTTTTCTAATTGAGTTCTTTTACTGGCTATATTTTGCCTCACACATTTACAGAGGAGGGACAAGTAGTTTTTATGTGATTACTGGGATGCAAATCCCCACCTTAAAGAAAAGAAATGGCTGTGCCAGGGTGCTAATGGAGTTCAGCAGGAAGCCTGTCACCCAGTATTCTGCCTGAGAAGACCTCAGCTGGATGGCATGAGAGCCCAGATGCCAAGCTGTGAGCCACCGTCTCTAGGCAGCACCATCTGCTTCCCTGGAAATTTCCCCGGGCAGTCACTTGGCAGCTTTAGGGTGGCCTTGAGGTCGGGGCATGTGAGAAGATGCCGCTGCGAGGCTGTCTGGCTGTTGTTCATACTTGGAAACTCATTTTCTATCATTTACTTGAATTAGCATTTGATGAGATTGGCTTTCTTTAAGGACAATAGTAGTTGAGGTCTCCTTAGCAGGAACTTAGCAAAAAACAAAATTGGGCTCAATTATCTCTCACTGTTCGGAGAATTGTGTTTCTTCCTTAAGACAGCTAAACACAGGCTTTTCGCAGAGTGTGTGGAAGACCTCAAGTTTGCACAAAGACGCTTAGTGGAAAAAATAGAAGAGCAAGGGATTGGGTCCAGAAGGCCAGCAAGTGTGGGAGATGCTGCACAACGCAGCTCCTTTTAACTTCACCATGCACATGAAGCAGCAATACGTAGTAGAAGTGGATTAAAACTGACAATGTGGCTGCAGTGGAGATAGCTTGATTAGTAACATAAGGACATGAGTTCAATCCCTGGAAAGTGTAGGAAAGGGAGAAAAGGGGAAGGTATGGGGGTGGGGTACTAACATTCAGGGAGAATGCCAAGAGTGATGGCACACACAGGAAGATCCCTGGGATTTGCTGACTGGCTGTCAAATTCCAGGCCAATGACATAGATGGTCATACCTGGGAAATGATACTCAAGATTATCTTCTGGTCCCCATATGTACATGCGTCATCCACACGCATATGAACACAAACTCACCAAAACTAAACAATAACTTTACCATGATCTAACCCACTATTTCCCAAAGTTTGAGAACCAGCATCTCAATTTCAACTCTGCAACCTTACAGACTGTAATTGGAAAGTTTGCTCCCTAAAAGAGATGGTGATAACACATCAAAGCCCATCAGTCTTCAAAGGGGCTAGGGGGACTAGGGCATTCATCGCGGACTGCATGGAAGGAAAAATGTCTCTATTGTGTACACATTCAGAAGTTGTCAGAATGCCACAAATACTTTCTGAGATGGAGAGAATTCATTTATTGTTGTTTTACTCAGTTAGGCAAATATTAGCCATGTCTATACTGATGCCATCAAAGTACCACATATAAGATAGCTACGGTCAATCTAAGTGAATCAACCAGTCATGCTCAAACTGAAATTAAAGTGGTGTGGTGTTTATTGTAAATGCATTGGGTGCCACACTGGAGTACCTGTGATTCTACGGATTCTTTTTGAAAGGCTTGTTGACTACTAGATGCTCAGCTCCCTCAGCTGGAAAATAAGGAAGCACCCCCCCCACACCTCTCCAGCCTGACAGGACAAATAACAAGTCTTTATGGGAGGAACATCAGTTAGAGCATAAGAAGACCTAACGGGAAGAACAACCAAGAACAAAACTCATGGCAGCCCATTACTGCAAGTCACCACTGCGTGACACCCTGTATGCCATTAAACTTGATTATCTTAAAGACAGGGAGCATTTCAAATACCTTGCCTCTCCATGATTATTCATGGATGAAAGTACCACATGGACAAGTTATGAATTTTAACCAAAGAAATGCACATTCACACAGTGGACACTCAGTAACAACTTTGTAGCTTGAATAAAAGAACAGTTCAATCACAGTCACAGCTTTACAATTCTACTAATTCAGGGAGGGAGAGTCCACCAGCATCTAAAGACGGAGGAGGTGAAAGGTACGATATGGATAAGCTCACTATATGCATAGTATAGTGATTTTAATAAAAATGGCTCCCATAGATAGGCTCATATATTTGAATGTTTAGACACAAGGGAGTGGCACTGTTTGAGAGGATTAGAAGGATTAGGGTGAGTGACACCAAGCCCAGAGTCTCTCTCTCTGCCTGTGGATCAGGTTGTAGCTCTCAGCTACTGACTGCTCCAACACCTACCTACATGCTGCTGTGATGATAATGGACTAGCTCTCAGAAACCGCAAGCAAGCCCTCAGGAAAGTGCCTTATCTTATAATTGTTGCCTTGGCCACAATGTCACCTCACAGCAACAGAACAGTAACTAAAACGAACAACTTGATAGAATCTATGCATCATCCAATCTCAATGCTGAGAAACAGTACAAAGTATGATTCCAATTGCTTCTAAACTCTCATCACTGCAACTAACAGGGGAAAGGTAAATACCAAAAAGTGATGGTAAAGGAAAATAGGTGCATTCTTCTTACGCCCTGATGTCATTCTCAAGATAACCACTGTAGGAAGAAACTGGACTCCCTAACATTTCCAGAAAAACGGTGTCTCGCATCTTCCAAGATTTCACAGGCTTTGAAGGACTCATATTCTGTCTCCAATTACCTAGCTGTTTTATGTCTGTAAAGCATTTGTCAGATAATTTAGTCTTTTTATTAATTAATTTTTATTTAAATTAAAAATATTATTTTACATACCAATCCAAGTTCTCTCTCCCTTCAGCCCTCCCTCTCTCCCCCTACCATCTCCCATCCCACCCCCCATCCACTCCTCAGAGAGGGTCAGGCCTCCCATGGGGATCATCAAAGTCTGTCACATCATTTGTGGCAGGACCAAGGCCCTCCCCCCTATATCTAGGCTGAAAGTGTATCAATCCATAGGGAATGGGCTCCAAAAAGCTAGTTCAGGCACTAGGGATAAATACTGGTTGCACTGCTAATGGCCCCACAGGTTGCCCAAGCCCCCCAACTGATACCCACATTCAGGGGGTCTAGTTATGTCTTTTGCAGGTTCCCCAGATGCCAGTATGGAGTCTGTGACCTCCCACTTGTTCAGGTCAGTCCTTTCTGTGGGTTTACCCAGTGTGTTCTTGACCCCTTTGCTCATCCCTCCTCCCTCCTTACAAGTAGATTCTAGGAGTTCAGCTCAGTGTTTAGCTGTGGATATCTGCTTCTGCTTCCATCAGCTACTGGATGAAGGCTCTATGATGGCATTTAAGGCAGTCATCAATTTCATTATAGGGGAAGGGTATTTAAGGCAACCTCTCCACTATTGCTTAGATTGTTAGTTGGGGTCATCCTTGTGGATTCCTGGGAATTTCCCTGGTGTTAGGTTTCTCGTTAAACTCATAGCAGCTCCCTCTATCAAGGTATCTCTTTTTCCTTGCTCTCTTTCTCTGTTCTTTCCCCAACTCGATCTTCCTGATCCCTCATTTTCTCCTCCCCACTCCCCTTCTCCCCTCCTCTCTCTCTTCCCTCCCTCCCCCTCCCCAAGCTCCCAATATATTCAGGAGATCTTGTCCCTTTCTCTCTTCTCAGGGGTCCATGTATGTCTCTCTTAGGGTCCTCCTTGTTTCCTAGCTTCTCGGGGATTCTGGATTGTAAGTCTGTTTGTCCTTTGTTCTATGTCTAATATCTACTTACGAGTGAGTTCATACCATGGTTTCTTCTAGTGCCATCCATTTGCTTTCGAAATTCAAGATGTATTGTATTTTTACAGCTGAGTATTATTTCATTGTGTAATGTACCACATTTTCTTTATCCATTCTTCAGTTGAGAGACATCTAGGTTGTTTCCAGGTTCTGGGTATTACAAATAATACTGCTATGTACATAGTTGAACAGATGTCCCTGTGGTCTGTCAATTGCTATTTTTCATTGAAGGAAATTTATCAAGTATACCAATACAAGTTTGCCATTTTTAGTTTCAAATTTTTAAATAACTGTTTGAATGATCACCAAAAACAAGTATAAGTCTAAGCTTAATGTAACACACTGCAATTCTAAAGTTAATCATATAAACATACTCTCTTGAATAAGAACTTGGTTCATATCTAATACTTTTCTTAGTCAAGAAATTGCTTTGAGGACTAAGGAAGCCACAGAGGAGGGCTTCTTGTATAACCATGGGGACTAGAAGTCAAATCTCTAGCACCCACAGGAAAAGCCAGGCATGAGAATGCCTATAAGGCCAGAGATATTAGTTCAGAGACAAGAGGAATTCTGGGATGGGCTAGCAGCCAGTCTAGATACAAGCTGAGTGAGAAACTCTGTTTCCTGGACATAGGGCAGAGAGTGATATGTCAGGACGCCCAGCATCCTGCTCTGACTTCTATGCATGCATGCCTAGGCACATGTCCAGGCACACACAGATGCACATACTCCACACCCATACACATATGCTTGCAGTCACTCACTCACCAGAAAGAAAAATAAAGTTGCCTTGGGATTCGAATACCTCCGTGCCTGATTAGTAGCTTGCCCTCTATGTCTTTGCTTTCTCCCCTGCTTGCTTTAACTCTATCCACATGTGTAACTGCACATGGATCCATGCTATTTCCAAATTCATTTCAAATGGGTCACTTCGATACTTTCACTTGAAATCTTCAAATTGGCTAGTAAATCAGAGGATCAAAAAAACTGACTAGAAGTGACAATGCGCAAAGATAAAAACCATGGTTGCAAATGAGTAAAGCAAATAGATTGTCATTTTCTGGTTTTACTTTAGAGATCCATTGATCTTATTTACATTTCAGTGCATCTCCCGAATGCTACAGTCTAATAGGGCTAGTTTCCTGCAGAGCCAATGGGATTACCCTTTAATACCATCATGTATGTATGTTTGTATGTGTATAATGTTTATATGTAACATTTTATATAGATATTACATATATGTAATCTTACATATTATTAAATGCCTGGTGCAATACTGACCACTTCAGCCATTAAAAGATTCACACCTTTAGTTAAGACAGTGTGCTTTGATTCCTGGGAACTGAAGTTTGAATCTGAATTTCTTGAATGCAATAACAGAATTGGATTGTTTAGCTGATACATTAGTGATTTTGCCAATTAATCATTTTAAGTAGTTAATCAAAGAAATCGGTTACTGTCCTTAATGACCCCTGTGCAAGTAATGATATATGGGAGACACTGTCTAAATGCAGACCTTGTGTTTGCATTCCACCATCTCTAGAGAGTCAAAATCTGGTTCAAATGCAATGGCCCTCCCATTGCATATGAAAGAAAGCGTTGAGAAGCACTGAAATGACCCAAAGTCAGGCAGTGGAAAAAAGAAAAAGCAATCAAAGCTTCAAGACGGTTCTTGGAGCTGCAGAGATAGCTAAGACCCATAATACAGAAGACTTGAGTACAGTTCCTGGTACCCACATCAAGTGACTCACAACCACCTGTAACTCCAGGTCCAGAGTATCCCCATCTTCATCTGGCTTCCACTCACATGCAGTTTCCTCCTCACAGATATATCCATACCTCTGATTAAAAATCAAAACTAAATCTTTTAAAAGATTGTTCTCATCAAGACCATTTTCTCACTGAAAACCTGAAAGGGGTTTCTGTCTAAAGCTCTTTAAAAATACCAAACTCCTTTATATGTTTCTGTGACTGCTCAAGAGTATGAAGAAGCCTCCTTGCTATCTTTTATATGGAAGAGGGAGGGCTATACAGATAGGTGTCTCTCTGGTGCCTCCTTAAGGACAGACAGTAACACCCTTCTCAAGAGACTACTCAGTGGAATCTGTGTTTCCAGAAAGACAAGAAAAACACCCAGCTTGGTTCTTACAATAGCAGTGCTCTGTGCCTTTGTCAAGGGACACTGATTGGCTGGAGGCTCCCGTTATGTGTAGCCACCTCCTGTTGGGTGACTAATGTCATCCCTGTGTGCTTGCCCTGGTGGGCAGGAAGCCAAGCAGGAGGCTGAAGAGGAGCCTGAAGCTCCCATTCCAGTAAGGCTGTGAAGCAGGTTGGATGCTTAGGTAGAAAAAAATGACAGTTGACGGCTATTGGAGAAGAAAAGAAAGGAAAAAAAAACAGATGCTGGTTCAGATGAATTGATGATGAGTCTAAGCAAATTAAACTGAAAAGAGGTGAAAAGCTTTTAAAATACCCCACTCTGAAAGGCAGCTGAAGGTTTAACCTATTAAAGCACGTGGGTGTTTTCCCAGCCCCAGCCTTAGATTCTTGGTTACTATGCTTTTACCTCCTTATCAGCTCATTAACTCGTCCTGCAGGAGCTGGCCTTCTGCTGTATAAATAGCTGTGGGAGAAGGAGATGTGGAAGGAGGTGGGACCAGCTTTTATGTGTGTCTATGAATGCAAAGGATCACTAAATGAAAAACCCTGGGTTGTCAGGGCCTCCCTGCTCAGGCATGCACAAAGCAGCCCACAAACATTTTTACAGAGAAAGAAATGACACAAACATTATGCAATCGAGGTTGAGGACACTGCCCCTTCATGTGGCTGTGACCACACAGTCACCTAACATACCTCCTTTGGCTCCCAAAGGCCAGTTTTCAAGACATACACTAGATAAGTGCATTTTTAAAAAGAAAAAGGGAAAGCAACAACTCTGAGGACCCAACACTTGGCTCCCTTCCCAGTGGAGACATAAAAGCCACTTAACAATATTCTAACTTGATTAATATGCTGTGTTAACCCTGACCTCATGATGGAGACCTTTGTTCTTATCAGAAAATGGAACACCACGGAGATAGAAACAATGGGGGTTTGACTGGAAAAACAAACTCTCCTGTTTCCATCAGACTTCACAGAATTAGGAAACAATGTCAAACAGATGAGAATGTGCCATCTGGGGAGAGACAGCAGGGAGGTCTCAGATACTCACAGTAAAGAGAGTGTGAGAGCAGAAAAATAGAGATCTCGGGCTGGACCCTAAGGAGGACTCTTACTGTGCTGGTCCACCCTGCTCCCAGGTGTTCTGTGTCAGGGAAATCTCCTCTCCTCTGGTAACCTGTGCTGCTATCTAGTAGGTCATACATGTGCCTAGCTTCTCCACAAACCATGATTACTCAGTTGTTGAACACAGCACTCTAAGAAGTGAGGCAAGGGTTTTTTGGTTACCACCTGTAGACTTCTGCTTGTCTATTATCGCCCTAGGGATTAAATGCATGGAGTCGAGTATGCCAGGTAAGCGCTCTCACGCTGTTATACCCCTGGCTTGTGTGTTTTGAAAACACTTTATTTTCAGAGAGGAGCTCACTAAGCTGTCCAGACTGGCCTTGAACTTGTGATCATCCTATCTAAGCTTCCAACTAGCTAGAAACACAGACCTGCTCCATCATGCCTGGTTTATGTAGGCGTGGTTAAAGTGTTAAATGAGTTGAAGACACCACAGCCCAAAAGTGGCCCAGAGAATGCAAGGACATAGGGTCTGATACTTGGTCCAGGGTGGTTTCCACTACAGGTTAGAATTCCCAATTGTTTGCACGATGATTCACAAGAAATAAAGAGCTAACCCTCAAAATCACCCCCATGAGGGTGCGGCAAGTACACTTAGCTTGCTGTCTATCACCTGGTAGGAGCTCAGCTTTCATATCAAGCATTGATGTGAAGTACTGGTCTCATTGTCTGCTCAATGGGACCTCATCAAACATGTCCTTCCCCAACCCCGACCTTTGCTGCCTTGATCCCCCTTTGAGGTGTGATTAAGCTGAACTCTCCAGGTGGATCCAATGCAACCACAAAGGTCTCTATAAGACTGGGGTGCAGAGAACAAAGAAGGCAATGCCACCACTGAAGCGAAAATTGGAAAGGTGATACGGCAATGGAAACAGAGGTCAGAGAAGACAAGGGAGCAAGACCTGTAGTAATGACTTCAAAGACAGAAGTAAGTGGCCATGAACAAAAAAGCAATTCAAGAAATCTCAAGAATATAAAAAAAGGAAAGACAAGATTATGAACTGTCTTCTAGACTTTTCAGAATAAGGAACCTTGCAACGTCTTTTTATCCAGTAGGAGCCCTAGCAACCTGGACCTAAAGAACTGTGCAATAGTACAGTTATTTTATATTAAGCCACTAACTTTGGAGTTACCTCTGTAGCAGGAAACAAAGAATCATATGTCAAGTGTCCATATTCAATAGCTTCAAAGTGTATTTTCCAAAAAGTTATTCCCAATTTTCTTTCTTAAACCAATGAAATAAAAAAAAGATTGCTAGATTATTTTGTCAGGTATAAAAAAGGTAGCACTAAGGTTCACTTTGTGTTTGTTACATATGACATGATTTTCAGTATCTTATGATTCTTTGTGAGGGAGAGACATGTTATCTAATTTAATCACAATCCATATGCTTCATTTCCCCTGTTGTAAAATGAGTATGATAAAGACATATTTCATATACCCAGATATAGCAGCTAGCCTTCAAGGTGCCCCTCAATGGATGTGACATCCTCTTGTTTATGTCCTTATGTCAGATACCTCCTATACATGGAGTAGACTGATATGTGGAATCAATAAGATACTGAAAGAGGGTAGAATGTTGTTTCCAAGGTTAGACTATAGACATCATCTGTTGATCCCCTAACTCAAGAAGAAGTCAACTTCCAAGAGCCCTAATGAGGTGTCTACAAAGAACTCAGGCCTCCTACCAACACCCAGTACTAACTTGTCTGGCATGGGGTGAGTGAATCACCTTGGAAGCCTTCAAATGACTGCAGCCCCAACCAGTGTCTTCCTTATAACCTCATGAGAGACCCTGAAACCACAAGCTTACAGCACACTGTAACCAGATTGCTACCAACTCTGAAATGTACAACAAACCTGCTCTAACCTTGAGCCACTAAGCTATGGGGTTATTTGTTACACAGCAATAGATAACCCCTACAGTTAGTATGCAAATAAAGTAGTTCTAAGAATAAAGCAAGATATATAATAGCTATTATTTAAATTGTTTGTGTGTTAGTCAATGTTCCACTACAAAGTATCATTTCTGAGATTTTTTTAACTTCAAAAGTGGGAAGACTAGTTTGACTCTCTGCTTTGAAGGTTTCAGCCTAGAATCATGTTCATCCATCACTTTAGAGCCTGTGGCAAGACAGTATATCCTTACTGGAGCATGTGGAAAACAAAACAACAAAAAACGACAATAAAAACCTTCTCACTTCATGGCCAGAAAACAGTAGGAGAGGAGCGGGATTCACAAACCCCTGTAGCTGCTTGTCCCCAGTGACCTAAGGATCTCCTGCTATGCCCTATCTGTTAATTGTTCTACCACTTACCAATAGTGCTGCTCTGGAACACATACAGACCAAGTCTGTAATATTAGAACTATGAATAACCTACTCTGAGGTGCAGCTTGATGAGTTACTGGATTACAAAGGTGACAAACGAGTGACCCTACCATCACCTAGCTTCAACTTGAGAGACAAAGGGAGAAATAAATATATATGTAACTAATAAATTTTGTATAGGCAAAACGTAGATTTAATAAGCCATCACAATATATACATTTCAGCGTGTATGTCAATATAAAAGTAACATAAGGGTGCCAAGGGGTTTGATTTTTCTGTAATTGTTTTTTTTTACTTAGTTGCTTTGCTTAAACTGTGCTTTTCCTTGTAATCATAAATTGTATCTCCTGTCTTCATGGAGCTTGAATATTAAAATTGCTCTTGTTAATGTAGTCTATTAATTTGTGCATTCTATCACTTTAGCACATGTGCTAAGCCATTAATCAGACATCCTAAACAATGAGTAGGAACAAAAAAATCTTTTTAAAGGAAGCTACATTTGTTCTTTATTTTCTTTAACATAAGAACCATTTGAAAGAGAGCACACCACACGAGCCTTTGTGAAGGTAATGCTGAAAATTAGGGACAGTCATTTGAATCATCTGAATGAGTCTGAGTGAGACAAAAGTACCATAACTCTGCTTCTCTGTGCTGAGACACCCAGAAATTTAGAGCAATAACATCTACAGTCATAGTTAAGACATTATGCATTTTTAGCATATGCTAGTGGGTTCTCATTACTTCATGAAAATTCTATAATTGATAGACATAAAGCCAAAATATTCTTTCAGTGGGTAGAGAGTCCATGCTGGGCACTTATTTCAGAAAAACTCTATGGAAAAGAAAGGGCACCTGTGATTGCAAGGATAATCTCCTGTTTCATGGAACACTGAGGGCACAGGAACTGTCAGCTCTTATCACACCTGCCTGTAGTTAATGTGACTTCTCTGCTCAAGCCAAAATGAATTCATAAGCAAGCAGCCCAATGCTTTCTATCTTATTAAATCACTGAGTAAGTGATTCACTTTGCCCTTCCAGTCATTCTCACTAGCTCCTCACTCATGGCCCAAAGGTTTTATTGTCACTTGAGGCCCTTCGTGGAGTAATTAGGAAAAAGACTCTAACTCAGCCTAAAAGAACGGGTAGAATTATACATTATTCCCACAAACTTGCAAAGAAACAGGAATACATGCATGCATACATAATGAAAGATACAGAGCTAGCCCCTAAGGATCCACACACCTTCCTTGGATACATTCAAAGATGTCCATTTGGGAGTGGAGGTAATTCCCAGATGGAACATATGGATGTATCACATACGATGCTTCACAATTTGCATGTACTACTAAACACACGTACAGCATAGACTCGTGAAGTAGGGGATGTTTGAGAATCACAAGTAAGTCTGATTGAAAGGTTTCAGGAACTAAATCTACAAAAATGTGTTCCCAGCAGGACTTGGTAGGCTTACATGTGAAACTAAAGAGAGTAGACCCTAAATTGAATATAATGACAAGGTGTGGGGGGAGCGCACGAGCACACGTATGTGTACACAGATTAGAGTCATGTCTTGAAAAGAAAACACTGGCACTGGGCACGCTGTAAGAATAGAGACAGGGACTGGAGAGATGGCTCAGAGGTTAAGAGCACTGGCTGCTCTTCCAGAGGTCCTGAGTTCAATTCCCAGTAACCATATGGTGGCTCACAACCATCTGTAATGAGATCTGGTGCCCTCTTCTGGCGTGCAGGCAGAACATTGTATACATATTAATAAATAAATAAAATCTTTAACAAAAAAAGAGACAGAATGTACTGTGAGAAGTAATGACAGTCCTGACCTGACTGACTAATAGGGGTGTTGTTTTAGTTAATAGGAAGAGAAACTTTATTAAGTAATTGCTGTGATAATAAAACTAAAATGGGTTTTATTGAATAACAGTTAATAAGGATGGAAAGAAGGGAGGGAGAAAGGAGGGGAGATGTATCCAGGGAGGAAAATGACAGAAACATCTCTGAAACTCGAGAAGAAGCATAGGAGGGAGTGGTTTGATGTAAGAATAAATAAGAATACAGAAGACAAAGTGGGGCCTTGATGGCTCATCTAAGAGATGGTGGTGGAGAACTGAGAGATGTAGTTGGAACTATGGGGCCAGGCCAGGGGGGAGGTAACAATTGGATAGAAAAGATCTAGCAGTTGCCATAGTCGAGAAAGATACCATTATTAAGCAGTCATTTCCTTCCAGAGATGCTGGAAGGGTGCATACATTTAGATATGTGAATTATTTTAATTTTAAAAAGCTCATTCATTAAAAACAATAACTTTCCTAACTGAAAGTTTAGTTTCAAAGAAATAGATGACTGGCTAAAAATCATACCACTACCAAGTCAATGAAGTGGCATCCAAAAATCAGTTGACATGAAGCTTAGCTATGTTTTAATCCATCTAATTACTTTAGAAGACCTCTGAGACTTATGCCTTCAGGATGAATGGATGCCAATTAAAGCAGAGATTACTTAAAAACAGGTGCATATTTCTTTTTGCGTACACACACACACACACACACACACACACACATACATACACACACACTCGTGGACACAACTACCAATCTTTTCAGATTCAAAGAGTTCTTTGCTTACTCATTGTCCACCATCAGAGATATGCACCCCTATGAATAACACACATGGTCACAGCACCATCTTCAAAGTGTATGATTACTAGTTTGCATTTCTTAAAGAGAAAATAGAACTTAAAGCCATTCATTGTTCAAAGAACTATGAATATAGACAGTTCCCAATATGTCTGTGTTTCATTGACTATGATTTGACAGCAGTGTTTAGGATCTCATTTTTCTCAACTTAACTTTGAAAAGATGCAGCCTTCTCCTTTTTTTACTCAGTCCAATGGTTTGTTTAGTGTTTTGGTAAATGATGTCTTCAGAATTACTCTCAGAAAAGTGGTTCAAAGTAAACACAAGTGTAGGGAGAGATCTTATGTACCGAGATCTCTCCCTACACGCAAGTCTCTAGGTAAGAAAACAAGCTGATTGTAAGGAGCAAAAGTACAGTGCTGTTTATGAAGACAGTCAGCAGTGGCAAGGGAAGATCAGCAACACTAGGCCACCAGTCCTTATGCACTAAAAGAGAACAAAGGTGTGGTTAACTTAGAAATTCTTGAAACACAGATGTGCTAAGAGAGTCCATGCTCATGCCAACAGAATTGCTCTTTGGAGTGGTAATTCTAAATTGCCCTTTTAAGCTTGTGAATCTCTTTGTTTAACAAAAGAGCAAAGACTAATTCTTGTTCCTTAAAGAGTTTAAAATATAGTCTCTGAGCTAAAAGACAGTTTCATAAACAAAGTATGCAAAATGCTACTCATTTTGTGCCTGCTCTCCCACTCAAATTTTACTGCATCTAGGCACTTAATATTAATTATAAGTGATAATAATCTCCATGGTAGGGACTATTAAGATATTCACTAGTAGCATTAGAAAACTACAACATGAGATTGACTAGTTTATGTAAGATGACCTACATGGTAAGTGATGAATAAATTTCAAATCCTGGTTGTCTGAGTCCATAGCCTTTCTAAGCTATAAAGGAGGTGTGAGGAGAACATGAGGGATCAGGAAGATTGAGTGAGGAGATGAATAGAGGAGAGCAAGAAAAGAGACACATCAATAGAGGGAGCCACTATAGGTTTAAAGAGAAATCTGACACTAGGGAATTGTACAGAGATCCACAAAGATGACCCAAACTAGGACCCTAAGCAATAGTGGAGATGCTACCTTAAATGCCCTTCCCGTATAATGAGAATGATGACTACCTTAAATGCCATCCTAGAGCCTTCATCCAATAGCTGATGTTAGCAGAAGCAGAGATCCACAGCTAAGCACTGAGCCAAACTCCTGAAACCCAGCTTCAGAGAGGGAAGAGTAAGGAACAAAGGAGTTAATACCATGCTGGGAAAACCCACAGAAACAGCTGACCTGAGCAAGTGGGAATTCATGGGCTCCTGTCTGACAGCTGGGGAACCAAACCAGGCCCAACATGGGTGTCAGCTGGGAGCCCTGGACAGCCTATGGGACTCTGGGCAGTCTATGGGACTTCTGGCAGTAGAACCAGCATGTACCCTTAGTGCATGAATGGACTTCGGGAGCCAGTTTCCCATGGAGTGGTACTCTCTTAGCCTAGATACACAGGGGGGGGCAGATTTTGATGATCCCTCATGACAGGACTCACCCTCTCTGGGGAGTGGATGGGGGATGGGATGGGAGAGGGAACTGGGATTGATATGTAAAATAAGATTGTTTCTAATTTAAATAAAATTTATATTAAAAATAAATTTGAAAGAAATCCTTGTCTTGGCTTTCTTCCTGTCTCTTTCTGGTCCCTGCTGCGTATCTTTCTTGATTCAGTTCAACTTCCTCTCGAGCAACTAAACTTCCTTGTCTCCATTCTGGGAACTGAGTACCCTGTTGCTCACTCTGCGTTTTTCCCCATTGTGTTCCAATACCATCCCAGAGTTCACATATTCCTTTAGTGTTCCCAGGAATTTTCAGTTTCCAAATTCCCTGCTGAGTGTGTTTTATCCATAATGCTTTGGACTGCAAGTGTTTCAGATTTCAAATATTTTCATAGATTTTATCAGTTGAACATCTTTCACACAGAAGCCTGAAATAAAAAAAATGTTCCAAAATCAGAGACTTTTGATCAGGACTGACTGCAGATTGTCTGATTGGTTCGGTCGGTCTGTACGTGCGCTGTGATGTCATCCATTTTTTTGTTCCTGTTTGCTGTCTTCTGGGTTCATCTACAGAAATTTGTAAAACCCACCACAAAATCAACTCCTGATATACACCCCCTCATATCTGCTCCTCCTATGTGTGGGGTGTATGCACACACACACACACACACACACACACACACACACGTGCATGCACACATTCATGTGGGATATAGGTGTTCAGTGCCTGTAGCGGTCAGAGGTCAATGTCAGGTGTCTTCCTTGTCACTCCCCACCTTGTTTTTTGAGTCAGAGTCTCTCACTGAGCCTGAAGTTCAGTGATTTTCTACACTGCCTGGTCCTCGAACATCAGGGATCGTGTCTGACCCACTGCTGGGATGTCAGACACTCAGCACAGTACTCAGCTTTAGCATGAGTGCTGGAGATCTGAGCTGAGATCATTGTGTTTGGGCAACAAGCATTTCATCGGCTGTACCACCTACCATCCCCTGTCCTCCTGACTGTCCTCATCACTGAGTACACTAATCTGTGAGATGCATTTAGGACTTGTACCTTTCACTCACATCCCATAGCCAATCCATCACCAGCTCTGTAGGAAATGTCATAGAAGTCTCTCTCCAATTTTCTCTCTCCTGCCTTAAACTTTGTTCAAGTCACTGCCACTCACTGGTCTTCTCTTATGTCTTTCCATCTTTAACATCCCTTTCCCACACAGAAACCAGAGGGAATGCTAGAAAGGTAGAAATGGATCTAGTGCCCTTTGCTTACAGGTGCACATGGCTCTTCCCTGCACCTACAGTAAAATCTCACTGTAACTAACATAGTCTGCAACTCCACTTCACTCTGTGTGCCTTAATTCAGTGCTCCTGAGATCTCTTTTTCTAGCTCATCAAATAGAATTGACCCTCTTCTATTCTTGGGCTCTATATTTCAGATCAAATCAACTTGGATCAAAAGTACTGGAGGATAAAAATGTGTCAGTACTTAACATGAATCTATTTTCTTATCTCATCACCTTTATAAATTATATGTGTGAGGCCAGGTGTTGGTGGAGCATGCCTTAAGTCCCAGCACTTGGGAGGCAGAGGCAGGCGGATCTCTGTGAGTTCGAGTCCAGACTGGTCTACAAAGCGAGTTCCAGGACAACCTCCAAAACAATACAGAGAAACCCTGTCTCAAAAAACCAAAAAATAAAAATTATATGTGTGTATATATATATATGTCTATATGTATATGCATTAATTATGTGTGTTTATATATGTATATATGTTAGTATATATGCATATATATTTATATATATCACTGTAATATTAGTTTGATGTCTTTCGCTGTGATAAAACACTGACTAAAACCAACTTGAAGAGGAAAGGTTTATTTGGCTGAAATGTCCTAATGCAGTCCACCATTGAAGGAAGTAGCAGCAGGAATTCAAGCAGGAGCAGAGGAAGGGAATCAGGAATGAAAGCTGCTTACTGGCTCTCTCCCCTTGACTTACTCAGCTCACTTTCTTATATAACTCAGGACCACTTGCCCAGGGGTAGCAACACTCACAGTGGCTGGGCCCTCCCACATCAACCATCAATCATGAAAATGCCTGTACAGACATGTTATAGGCCAATCTGTTCAATGCAGTTCCTCAGTTTAGGTATCCTCTACCCAAGTGATTCCATTCTGTATCAAGTTGACAAAAACTAATCATCAAATTTCATTTACATAGGATTTATACTATATTACATGTAATTAATATGGGTATTATTTAAAATTAAGCACATGAAAAAATGAGTGTCACTTACATGTAAATGTCACACCCCTTTATAAGGAACTTTGAGCATCAGTGAATGCTGATATCTCTTGGAGAATTCCTGGAACCAATTCCCAAAGTACAATAAGGGACAACTCTTTCAGGGCAAGGGAAAACCAACAAGAGACCTTATCAAAAGCCAAAGAGCAACTTTCATCTGGACAAGTGTCATTCCTGTTAATTTCTGCAAACCTTAGAAGTAGTGCAATAGACAATGAAAGAACACTTAAAGATGGAAGAAGACAAACATGTTTGAAACCCCAGGACTCAAGGAACAACATAGCAGTCTCCCTCTCTACTTACCAGAACTGATACCTCACTGAGATTCATGTTTTCTGACTCCCTACTGCTAGGACTCGAACTCAGAACAAATGGCTGAACAAAGGTGCCTATTTAATGTATCAAAGTGAACCTGGCCACCAGGATCTCCCACAATCCCTCAGTCTCTACCTGTTACAGGGTGTGACAGGCATACCTCCTCTCTACTTATTTGGCCCAGCTCAGGGTCATGTCCACTCTGGACCCCTTAGATGTCCCTGCCTCTGGCTATGTTTTCCCTTTTGTCGACAATCAACTGTCTCCTCCACCATATCTAGGGGCAGTCATGTCCTTCCTTTTTTATTTCTTTTTCACATTCACAAAAGCCAGGCTACAGGAACCTCCTTCCCTGTGGCAGCATAGAAGACAAGAGAAAGACATAAAAGGATCTGGACAGAAAAGGACATTAGTGGTCCCCTCTTCTAGATCAACAGAAAATCCATTTTGCAATGCAATGTAATAGTCATGGGTTTTATGGATTAGAGAAATGATATCTTGGTAAAAAGAGCATTCTGCTTTGTGTATCAATGCTTCTATATCATAAAACCTAAAGAAATCACTCTGAAAACTATGTAAATTTAATTCCAGAAACACTATGAATAAACCAATTAATATACTAAGAAAAATTCAATTGACCCACAAGATGCAGAAAAAAAAGAATATGAGAAACAAGAGAAAGAGGAAATAAAACAAAACATTGCAGACTTAAGCATTAACAACAGCAAAAATTCCTTATTTATAAATTCTGTAATTGTACTCATCAAAAAGTCATGGTTGGCTACATAGATTTTTTTAAATTACCCAATATACACTGTTTGCTTGCTTCAAACTCAATGAAATAGTTTCACTGTAAATGAAAGATTGGAAAAGGTTACACTATGAAAACATCAAAGTAAGAAAACAAGAATGGTTATATAAATGTTTGATGAAGAAGATCTCAGAGCAAAGAAAATGACTAAAGATAAATATGTCATGAAGACAGGCACAGGCACAGAAAAGTGATGACACACAGCCTAATGGAAATGAGCATCACCAACAGTCACCAGAATTTGAAGGGAAGCCGGGAGTGGTGGGGTTCCCACAAAGCCTCCAGAGAGATCAGAGTCCTGCCTAAATCTTGGTTCAAAACTTTGAAATCTAAAATTATTTTCGGTGATTTCAAAATGCTGAATCTATGCTAATTTGTCATGGAAGCACTAGCAGATTAATATGTAATATTAAGACTTGTGCTATGGGAAAATAATAAAAACTGAGTGATTCTGGCTGAAAATAATGACAAAGATCTATGGAACACAAAACACAATAGAGAGTTACTGTGATTTTGAGCATGCCCCTGAACCTTGTGCATTGAAATGTAATCCCTCATGTGAAGTTTAAGAGGGGGAAGCTTAATTCGATGATCTTTAGGGGTGGGACCTTTGAGTGATAAATAGGATTATATAAGATTCTTACTGTAGAAACCCCATGATTGAATCCTAGTGGCTTTATAAGAAGAGAATGACCAGAGCACATGCATACACACATGTACACACACACACACACACACACACACACACACACACACACACACACCACATCTTTCTTTCTCTCTTGCTTGCTATTTTTTGCCACATACCACCTCAGGACTCTGCCAACAAGATTTCATTCTTCAATAGGATCCTTCAATTTTGTAGCACCAGAAAATAAGACTTTCCTTCATAATCTGCCTAGTCCGTAATTTTTATACCTGACACTAGAATAAGTACTAATTCAAGAATTGATTCATAGAAACATGTTCAACTGATTTTTTGAAAAGGTATAAAATCAATCCAGCTGTTGTAGCAACCCATACCCTTTTTAGTAAATAATGTGGCAACAATGACACTCCTGAGGAAAACAAGAGCCTGGACCCAAACCTTATGCCATAGGCAAAATAAATTCAGGAAGTTCATGGACTTAAATACAGAGCATAAATTAAATTTTAAGAGAAATAAATAAGAAAATATTCAGGATTTAAACTCATGGAAAGACTTCTTTACACTTAACACCAAAAATACAACCTACAGAATGACAAATAAGTAAATCAAGTCTCGTGAAAACAGAAAGCTTTAAAACCCAATGGGACATGTGAGGGGGATGAGAGAGCAAATATAATTTTGGACTATACTTTTAATTAGTGTGACTATTGAAGAACTAGTACTGAGAATATATAAGGAGGTGTCAAACCCCAAAATTTCTAATCATACATTTAAGAAGCGGTAAAACCATAAATCATATTTAACTGTTAGAAATGAAGAATATACAAAAGTTTAGCATCACTAGCCATCAGGGAGCTGCAGGTTTTTACAACGGTGTAAAAATCAGAATGACTAAGATGCTGTGGAGAATGAGGAGAACGTGGATCACTCTTAATTGCTGCCATGGTTTGTAAGAAAGGTACATCCATTCTGGAAAACAGTTGAGCAACACATAGAACTGTTGTGACCTGGACTTCTATCCTCTCTAAAGAAAAGAGTGGGTCCCACAGCTACCTGTATGAATAGGCATAGAAGCTGTGTGCACAATAGCCCCAAACCAGAGACCAGGTACCCTGAAAACAGTGAGTGACAATACAGTTGATTATGTGGGATTATACTCAACCAAAGACAAACAAAATGTTGGTAACTGAATGGTTCTCCACAGAACTATAATAAGGAAAAAAATCTAATTAGTGAGAATTACACAATCTGTGATTCCACTCGGAAGCACAATTCTTTAAACGGAGAACAGCTTTGAGATGGGGGATGGGGGTGGGTGATGGAGAGTCTGTGGGGGGGTACGTAGGGATGGATAAAGAGGTGAAAGTCAGAAACTCTGAGTGGAGACACTATTAAAAACAAGCAGAAATTTCTATTGTTCAGTGAGTATCTTGAAGTGATTTGTCAGTCTATGTACATGTTATAAGACTGTGTGAGCCAACTACCATTATTCTTTGCAGACAGAGTGAATTTGTATTAGTAAAATACCTTCTAATAGATGTCTTGCTCTCAAATACAGACAAATCTAAAATAAACAACATGAACAACTAGAACACATCCATCAGAGAAGCTCACGTCCATTTACAGAGTGAATATTAACACTGTGTGCATACTTCAGTACAGGAAACTTTTCATTTTAAATCAAATCCAATGAAACATCTTTGATTCCTGATACTGCAATCCACGCAACTGTTGTAACATATCTGAGGTTACTCATAACTTCCGGAAACCTATTCTATTTCACCAGTCTAGAACAACACTCAAGCACATATCCTGTAATATATGTGTGACATTACTAAGTAAACATCAGTTATTTGGGGACTTGAATTATTGAACAAAAATGTCCTGTCTTTATTGATACTATGACTCCTGATTTGTTAATTAATATGGCTCTTCAGTCAAAATTCTACATAGAGGTATGTCCACTTAGAAGTTTGCTATTTAAACACACATTCTTCCCAAATTACAACATTTTGAGGATTTTAATATAAAAGAAATAAATTAGCATTTCAAAATATTCAAAACAATATCTTAAATGCAAATAAATGCGCCATTTTTCTAGCCTGGGAAAATCACTACAAACACATTGTTTTTTGTTATTCTAACTTGCTCTTATGACTGTATATATATTTTATAATAATTACTTTCAGCAAAAATGTGTAATATCTTGTATGAGATTTGATCATTTGGCTTCTGCTATGATTTATATATGTAGTTACTAGAAGACCAATGAACTGAAGTCCTGAAGCCTGGTCCACAGTACCATTAGGACCTTTAAAAAGGTGAGTCCATGTTGAAGAAGTTAGATGAGTTGAGAAATAATTCTAGTCCTCTGGTTTCCTACCATCAATACAGGATCATTCCCTTCATCACACACTATAGCCATGATGAGCTGTTCTACCACAAACTAAACAACAGAGCTGAGTGGCCATGGGCTGAAAACTCTCAAATCATGAGCTAATGAACCTTGACTCTTTCTAATTGTTTACCTTGGGCATTTTGCCAACATGATGAAAAGTTTAAAATCTCTGCTTTCAAGGGGAAACATTAATGTGCCATCTATTCTCGTAATGTATTTTTTAATTTAAATTAGAAACATGAATGTTTCACATGTCGATCCCAGCTCCCTCTTCCACCCCTCCTCCCGTGCCCCTCTACCAGCGCCCCCAGCCCCCCACCCAATCCCCACACCATTCCCCAGGGAGGGTGAGGCCCTCCATGAGGCAGCTCCAGAGTCTGTCACTTCATCTGGGGCAGGGCCTAGGCTGAATGGGCTCCCAAAGTTCATTCATAAGCCATGGTAAACACTGATCTATTACCCAAGGCTCCAGAGATTGCCGAGGCCTCCTCACTGACACCATATTCAGGGGGGTCTGGATCAGTCCCAGGCTGGCCTCTTAGCCACCAGTCTGGGGTCCAAGAGCTCCCCCTTGCCAGGTCCACTGTCTCTGTGGGTTTCATCATGTGCCATCTTTCTAGCTTACTGAATTGTATTTCATTCCACAAAGGCACTAGTTGGGCACTTGGGTTTTACCAAGAATTAAATACTATATATGTCATTTTTTTACTTTCTTGTGTTACACTACTCCTAAAGTAGAATTGCTTTATAACATAGTTCCAAAATACCTAAGAGAATGCATGTATTGATGTATATTATCATCCTTCAGTTACTTCTCAAATAGCCAATGTAGACGGGGTGTCCTAGTAATGAACCTGTGTAGAGGGAGTGTGTTAGTACTGTAGTTAGGATTACTACTGTTGTCATGAAACACCATGACCAAAAGCAACTTGGGGAGGAAAGAGTTTGTTTCACTCACAGTGCCATGCTGTAAACAGCACTCGTTGTCAATAGCAGTGTGAGCAGACACATGGAGGCAGGAGCTGATGATGAGGCCACTGAAGACTGCTGCTTATTGACTCCCCTAGCTTTCTCAGCCTAATAACACAGGTATTTGGAACTGAATTCAAATCCTCGACAAGTACAGTACATACTTGAACACTGAGCAATCTCTCTAGCTCCTTAACTTTCCATCTTATTGTCAGTATTTGTATACTGAATGTATAGATACGTTCTAGTTGATGTGAAATCTGCAAACCTTTTTTCATTTTCTCTTGGGCTACGGAACATTCTTCCTCATCTTTAGGTTATATCCTTCCCTATATAAATCAGGAATTGGAAGTTATACCAAGAGGTTATATAATTAAAATTGATTGTTCTAAAGGTAGAGAAAGTAGGATTCTTAAGCAATTTTACTAATTTCCTATGACCACATCTTTCATTTCTGTTATTTCCAGGCTTTGACATTCCCCTGATGTTACAAATATAAGCATATAAATAATCCCTTTTTCTTCTAAAATAGTGTGAATGAAAGATTTTGGCTGCAGACAGCTGGAGGAACCTCCTGAACTGACTTCTCATAGGGACCACCTGAATTCTGCCCACACTTTCCAGTCCTCTGGATGGTGCCTGGTTCAGAGAACCTCAAACATGCTATTCAACATCATTTGAGTGAAGATGGGATCGTTCAGTGGCCACTGTGTTATCCCAGTTGCTTGGATATGTGGATGTGGGTTATAAGGGGTAACCACCATAGATCCTGTTGGGGTAATGGTAGCTTTGTTAGTAGAGATAACTGTGTGTTTACCTTGATGATTAATGAATGATAGAGATAGAAAGATGTGGTGGGTTCATGGAGTTAAAGAAATTCATTATAAAAGAGCAGAAATTTGACATTTACTTCATTGGTCAACACATTCTCATTTGAGTCTGGCAAGCTATTTCTCCCATGGAACTTCCTTAACTTTGTTCAATGAGAAAATATTTCCAAGCCTCTGTTTTCCAGGAGGCTATCATGTTGAAGCTAGAGTTCTATTATTGGGCTTCAGAGATCAGCAGAGGTCAACCTTTCTCTGCTGCCCTCGCCAAGCAGCTACACAAAGAATACTATCCAAGGACTGCACAATGCTTTAAAAACAAGGAACAAATTTAACACCCAAATAAGTCCTATTTTTTCAACCTTATTATAGAGCAATGATGATTGAAGTTTCTTTTACCTGTGTTAGGGCAACTCCTTCAGGAAAGACGGGAGAAGCCTGAAGACAAAGCATCTTAAAGTCACTGCCAAATGTTTTGCTCTCTGAAGCAAACTTAGAAGCTCACAGTCATTTTAACACTCTGCTGGGAAGGCTCACATGGTCAAAGTAGACATATTCCTGCTTATCAGAACCAGCCACCACTGCCCAAGACCTTCACTTTGAAGTGCTTGATTATCTAGCCAGAAGGAGAGAAATTCTCCAAAAGGTTCTACAGAGGGGAAAATGCTTTCACTATGGCCTGGTTAAAAACTAAGGATGAATGTAAGAAGTACAGAAAAGACTGGCAGGATAATGAGCTATTGGAATGAAACAAGGGGCCAGGTACCAAATAACAATTAAAACAAAACAGGATAAATCAGAAGATTATTTGTTCACCACAGTTACTCTGCATATTTATTTTTAAATGAACACATCTCTGAACCAAACTAAATTATTTTCCCTCCTCCAAAAATCACATTAAAAAGCATCCTTCTTAGACCCATCACCGAACATCTAATTATAGCATGCACTACCCAGTGATGTGCTTGCAACCATTTTAAGGAGACTGAGATTCTCTTTGTGCAGTAGGGGAGGGACAAAAAGGTCTGTTTTTTCCAGGAAAATATAGATTGTCAAATGAATGTGACTTGAAATACAATCTGCTTTAACTCTGTTGGAAGTGGACCCCTTGACCTCTGGCTTCCAGCCTCCACCACCACACCCACCAGCCTCCATTTCATGTTTCACCCTGGCGGGTCCCCAGGATGCCAAGCTACAGAACTCCCTCCCATTAGCTGCAGGAATCCAGAATATCCATGGCAACCGGTCTCTAACCCCAGGGAGAAGGCAGCAGAATTGAAAGACTCCATTCTGCTTCTACATCCACAGCTCAGTGAATTGACAGCTTGGTGGTTTCCTTAGCTCCATTAGATTAAGATGCACTTTTCTCTCTTTCTTTGTAACATCTTCTCATCCAAGGAGGCAGATCTCAGCCACAGTTAAGGATTTTTGTTTTGACAAAGGATCATTATCCCTCTTGGTCATCACCTCTTCACCCTTCGGGAAGCACCACCTTCAAACAGTACTGGCACTGAAGTATTTACCCCAAGAAAATAAACCATGTTTCTGCTATTGGTCTTTCTGCCTTCCTATACAAACATTCCACGTTCAGTGTGCATGTTTTACAAATTACTGGTGGGTATCTGATTTGGAGCAATGCAAGTCATGTGTGTGACATGCTTTTATAAAAACTGGCAGAGAGATAACAGAACACATACAATTTTATCATGAGATTAAATTGTAGCATCAAATAACTATAATCATGTTTAAGTCATTGTTTGTGCCACAGATATTTAGACAGGATAACAGATTGCACAGTGCTCTTGCTGTTTGCCAATGGAGCCTGAATAACTAATTTGCACTCCATGCCCTGTGGAATGGCAGCTGAGTCCCCAGTGAATATGGGGAGAATGAGACAGAAGCAGACCATTTGGTCTGCAGAATCAAAATGAGGCAGAAATGGTATGGACGGTACATAGTCTACAGTCATATGTTGAACCCACAGTTGCCTGACTATTAGGACTGCTAAAGGAGATCAAGTTGTCTGCTGACACTTCTTAACCCTTTGGGGGTATAGAAAAGGTTTTTGAAAGATAATAAGAGCTACAGGATATCCTCTCAAGAGAATGCTGTAACATGCGATTAGAGAGGCAGCCATGGTACATGGCTGTAGCTTCCGTATCCAGGAAGCTGAGGCAGAGAGAGGGGAGGAGGAGAGCACAACAAGCTGCAAGGCAAATTGGGGAGGAACACCCTCTTTAGTGGTGGTGTATACCTTGAATCCCAGAACTCTGGAGGCAGAAGACGGCAGATCTCTGTGGATTCAAGGACAGCCTAGTCTACAGAGTGAGTTCCTGGTCAGCCAGGACTGTTACACAGAGAAACCCCATCTTGAAAAATAAAAAAAGTAACCACAATCTCAGTATCCTTGGACAGTAGGGTTTCTGTGAGGAAGAATGGACTGAGAGGGTTTTAGGAAATAGCTTTCACACTCTCAACTTCCTTAGATTCTTCTGTACAAAGTATTGTGTCTTCTATTTCAGAAAGTATTCTCTTTTGTCCTCTGAGAAAGGCAAATATTTCACCCATCCCTCATTCAACCCTGGCATTTCATTTGGATTGTGAGCAAACCCATGTTTCCAAATAAAGAGATGAGAGATCTATAACTGTTATGCTACTGTTCATCAAAGCACAAGGTTTAAATCTTTCTATTTCATGTGAGGAGGAAAAGGACAGAAAGACCCAACTGAACTGATAACATAAGAGTATAACCCAGAATAAAGGGAATATGGGGGGAAGGTAAAATATCTTCTCGAACATTTCTTTAGATATTGTTGTTAAAGAAAATAACTTTTAATGATACTTGTTGAAGCACAGTAAGAGACTCTTTATTGAGGCCATCAGAATAGGTAAAGGGACTGTCACAAAGCAATTATACAGGGAAGGAAACTGGATTCAACTCAGTGTGCGGTGTGAGCAAAAAACAGTTTATAGCCTGGAGTCAGAATGGAAGTTGGATCACTGAGAAGACATATCACATTGGTGGTTGAGAAAGAGAGAGAGAGAGAGAGACAGAGAGAGAGACAGAGAGAGACAGAGAAAGAGAGAGAAAGTTCATCGGAGAAAACAACTCGCATGACAAGGCATCACATGAGAGATGGAGGAAGAAGAGGAAGCTAGTCAGGGACCTATGGTTGGAAGTGCTTGTCACGCTGATGAAGCAAAGGCCTCGTTGTCACAGCTGGATCTCACAAGGAGAAACACAGGTGAGCCCAAGAGATGCTTAACCTGTTAAGTTTGAGCAAAGAATCTCTGCCACTATTAAGGAAATAGTTTTAACTTTTGTCCAAAAAAAATTACTGAAAGCTCTACATATTTATTTGATGTCTATTCTTATTGTCACTCACCAATTATCTCTTAGTTACATGCATTTATGTTATTTGAGTTTACTTAATGGGAAACCTCTAGATTTCACTGAAAATGAAGAAAATGAAGCAGGTCAGTGTGTGGTGACTCTTTTCATCCCCTGCTTATGCATGACCAACACTTTCTTTTACCATTGCTTCTGACTTCCACTAAATCTTAACTAAGCCTCAAAACCAGGGGAAGCGGGAAGAGGAAGAAAGAGAGAAAGAAAAGACAGGATAGAAAAGAGAGGGAAAAAGAAAGTGAACTAGGGGAAGATGAAGGAAGTGAAATTACAAGAAGAAAAAGAAGAGCATCGTTTCTCTCTTAAAAAGCTGTATTTCCGGGGCTGGAGGGATGGCTCAGAAGTTTAGAGCACTTGCTGCTATTCCAGAGGACATTAGTTTGGTAGGCAACACCCATGTCTGGTGTCTAACAACTAACTCCTAACATTCTAGCACCTTCTGATATCCATGGGCACCACACACACACACACACACACACACACACACACACACACACACACACACACGAAATATATTCATACAGACATAAGTAGAAATATACATACATCCTTAAAAACATATATAGGCTTTTAGGAACACAAATACTTTCTTTTTTTATTTAGGTTAGAAACAATCTTGTTTCACATGTCAATCCCAGCTCCTTCTCCCTCCCCTCCTCCCACTCCCTCCCAACCAGGTCTCCCAGTCCCCCACCCAATCTCCAGTCTGATCCCCAAGGAGGGTGAGGCACTCCATGGTGGATCTCCAGTAACTGTCATTTCATCCAGGGGAGGACCTAGGCCCTCCCCCAAGAGTTCCGGCTGAGGGAGTCTCCCATATTGTGGCATGGGCACTCAACGTCTGTTTGTACGCCAGGGATAAATACTACCCAAGACCCCATAGATTACCTGGAGCCACATCAGTCCTAAACAAACACACAGGAGGCTATATTAATTATGAAGCTGTTGGCCGTTTGCTTGGTTTCTAACTGGCTATCACTGATTTAAGTATTTAACCCATAATTGCTAATCTAAGTATGTCTCTTACCAGAGAAAGGGTCCAGACCTCTTACTTCTATAGTGGCTATATGATGACTGCCTGTGTTTCTTTTCCCAGAATCCTCCTCGACTCCTAGTCCCACCTATCTTGCTTCCCTATTGGCCAACAGTGCTTTATTCAATAACCAATAAGAGACAGATTTCAGAATGACATCTCTCATCAGGGTACAGAACTAAATAGAGAATTCTCAATAGAGGATTCCAAAATGGCCAAGAGACACTTGAGAAAGTGTTCAACATCTTTAGCCATTAGGGAAATGCAAATCAAAACAACTCTGAGACATCATCTCACTCCCATCAGAATGGCTAAAATCAAAAATACTAATGACAGTTTATGCTGAGAGGATGTAGAGAAAGGGGTACACTCCTCCACTGCTGGTGGGAGTGCCAACTCATACAGCCACTTTGAAAATCAGTATGGAGATTCCTCAGGAAAATGGAAATCAGTCTACCACAAGATACAGCAATTCCACTCTTAGGCATATACACAAAAGATGTACCCTCATACAACAAGGGCATCTGCTCAACTATGTTCATAGCAGCATTATATGTAATAGCCAAAATCTGGAAAGAACCTAGATGCCCCTCAACTGAAGAGTGGATAGACAAAATGTGATACATTACACATTGGAGTACTACTCAGCAGGAAAAAAAATGGAATCTTGAAGTTTGCAGGCACTAGACTAAACCATACTGAGTGAGGTAACCCAGTCACAAAAAGAGAAACATGGTATGTACTCACTCATTTATGGATTTTAGACATGAATCAGGGGAGTGCCAGCATACAATCCCACTGCCAGAGAGTCTAGGAAACAGAACCTTCATCCAACGACTGATGAAATCAGAGACAGATACCAACAGACATGGAGCAGGGCATTGCCAGACCACAATCCCACCACCAGAGAGTCTGGGGTGCAGGGAGGACCCTAAGAGAAATATGCATGGTAACCCAGAGAAGGGCTAGGAGATGTGATCTCCTAATTGGACTGGGAGGGGGGAGAAGGGGAGGGAAGAAGGAAATGGGAGAAAAGAGGAGGGGAGAGGAGGACATGAGAGAGCAGGAAGGTTGAGCCAGGGTAAGAATAGAGGAGAAAAAGATGGGAGATACCATAAAAGAGGGAGCCAGTATAAGTTGGAGCAGAGATATGGCACTAGTGAGATCTTTATAGATCTACAAGAATGACACCAACTGGCATTAAGGCTACCTTAAATGCCCTCCCATGATAATGAGCATGATGACGACTTTATATGCCATCCTAGAACTCTCATCCAGTGGCTGATGGAGGCAGAGGCAGACACCCACAGCTGTGAATTGAACTCCTGAAACCCAGTTGCAAAGAAGTGTGATGACCAAAGGAATCAAGATCAGGCTGGCGAAACCCACAGAGGCAGCTGACCTAAACAAGGGGGAACACATGGACCCCAGACTGAGGGGCCAGCATGAGACTGATCCAGACATCCTCCCACCGAACCTGGGTGACAGAGAGAAGACCTTGGCAATCTGTGAGTCCTTGGAGAGTAGAGCAGTATTTATTCTTGGCATACAGAAGGACTCTGGGAACCCATACCACGTAGAAGGATGCTCTATTAGCTTGGACACATGGGGAAGAACCTGGGCCCTTCCCGGGATGATGTGATAGACTCTGAAAATTCCTCATGGAGGCCCTTGCCCTCCCTGGGGATCAGAGGGAGGATGGAGTGGGGGTGAGGGGTTGGGAGGATTGGAGGGTGGGGGAAGAGGAGTCGGAACTGAAAGTGACAAGCATAAAAATTTTAATATATATACATATATATATATAAACTAACAAACACACATATCTTGTTAGTATACAAATTTATTTTTGTCTTCAGTGGTAAAATTATACGTATATCAATAAATTTATTTTAAAAGAAAAAACAAGAAAAAGAAAGAAATTGTGCTGATAGTGTTACCTTGACAGAAGTTAGAGCCACCCGGGAGATTGGCCTCTGGGAAGGTCTGTAGGGGATTATGAAACCTGCTCACTATGGGTGGTACCACTCCCTAGGCAGGAGAAGCCCTGGACTACATAAGCATGGAGAAGGCTGTCTGAGCACTACCACTCATGTGTTCGCTGCTTTCTTTAGCCTGTACCTAACTCCTAATACCTTGACTTTTCTGCCCTGAAGTCTATAACCTGTCAGCTAATGCAAACCTTTTTCCCTAAGTTGATTTTGTCAAAGTATTTTATCACAGCAACGGGAATAGAAACTAAAACAGAAGGGAAGAAAAATGAGTTACCTTATGGATTGTTTCACGTTTTTTTTCTCATCCATGGCAAAATTAGACAGAAGAAGGTAGGATACAGTTGTGTTCTTTCTTAAAATAAGCAATCTTTTCTATATTGGGGTTGTATTTTGAATTTCCTACGAGAATGAAAAGCATGATTGTTGATGGTTGAGTTGAGAGTAAAAAGTCATTAAGCCACACATTGAAAAAAAAAAAGAATGGGTCTACTATGTCCCTACCACCCTGAACACACTCAATCTCATCCAAAAAGGGAATGGGACAGGATAAAACAGTATGAACATCTAAAGGTCTTCACAAGGAAGGAGTACATACTAGCTGAGGTAATAAACAGCAGGAGAAGGGAGTACAAGAAGAAAGTGACAGATGCCAAACAAATAATCACTGTGATGATGGTCTGCATTTTCTTTTTCTTATTTTAATTTAGACTTCCTTTCCTTTTAGCAGAAAAATACAAACTTAAAAAGTATCCATACCAATGGGATAATTATGATTTGATATAGTAATATGTTGTATAAAGTGTGAATCAAATTGAGCATCTCAAATATTTATCATTTTATGATATAAACTCACAAATCCCTTTCTTCTGGTTTGTCTGGTATATATAGCACCACAAGGAAAATAGTCTAATAACAGAGATATGAAGTATAGGTGTGATAAAGAAATTAAATAAGCAAGAAACCTCTGACCCTAGGCTATGTGACAGGAGGCCACAGCAATTCTCAAAAAAAGAAAAGGGAACTTCAGCAGATCACCAACTGTGTAAACACCAGCCCCTAGCCCATTGTCTTTAAGAAAACTGGGAACTATGGGCTCTTGACCTAAACAAATGACAGTTATAGCTTCTGTGCTCAATACCCTTTGTCTTGTGACAACCTTGTATAAAAACTTTGTAACTTTATGCATTAAGAAATCTCTGTAACCATGGAAACCTTATGACAGGAGATCAGGGGTCTCATGACTCCCTTCCCCCTTTTCCCTTTAAAAGCTTCTCTTTTTAGCTGGTTGGTATCTCATTTCCCCCACCATGGAATAGGATCCAAGCTGGCCAGCTTGAACTATGAAAAGAAACCTTTTGCTTTTGCATCAGAAGTGTCAACTCCTTGGGTTAGTCTCTGGAATTCCGCAAACCTGGCACAACATAAGTAACTCAGAAACAGGAGGAGGTGGAACCCTGTGTTCTTACTGTCCTCTGCTGTCTCTGGGATTCAGCATCTACTCCCTCATCATTTGCAGCACTGACAGGATGCTGGTGACTTTCTTTTTTCTTGTTGAACTTTGTCTTGTAACTGGCTTTTGACAACAGAATGTAGCAAGTTTTCTTTTGGGCCATCAATCAACACACAAATCATGAACAGAGACTTACTAGCTATACATGTCTAAGCTTGTGCTTGTCCAACTAGCTCTTATAATTTAATTTAACCTGTTTCTCTTAATCTAAGTTTTGCCTCAGGACTTTTATCTTTCTTTCATTCTGTATGTGTCCTACTCAGTGTCTACCTGACTGGCTGCCTGGCCCTGGGCATATCTCTCTCTCTCTCTCTCTCTCTCTCTCTCTCTCTCTCTCTCTCTCTCTCTCTCTCTCTCTCTCTCTCTCTCTCTCTCTTCCTTCTGAACTTAGATTCCTCCTCCTACTTATTCTCTCTGCCCTCTAGGCCCATCTATCCCTTTATTGACCATTGTCTCACTATGGTCATTCAGATTTTTATTAGACCAGCCAGGTGCCTCAGGCAGATAAAGCAACACCTCTTTAAATCATTAACAAAAGCAGCATAAACAAATATAACACACCTTTGCCTAGCTTAGGTAATATTCCACAACAACTTAATATGAGTTAAATGGAAGGCAATAGATATGACCAGAGTTTAGTCATGGAGGATTTTGTGTATAATGTAAGAACCAGTGGGAAGGGAAAGTTTACAGATACTAAAGAGATGACGTAATCAATGAAGCAAGAATCTGAAGAAAGCAGATGAGAACTGATTCCCAGCACAATGAGGAGGACATATTAGATGAAAAGAATGAAACAGGAAGAGCAGGAAGGGAAGGGAAAATGATATTTTGGAATAAGGAAAACATTGTTTTAATGTTGATCTAGAGAACAGAAAAGAAAGCAAAAAATCAGCTAAAAGCAAATATTATACGACCAAATTGACGTTGTCAGTCATTTTTTTATAATTTATTTATTCTTTCAAATTTCATTTTACATTTCAACCACAGTTCTCCCTCCCACCCCTCATCCTTCCCCCCTTTGCCTCCCTCCCTGCCCACCCCCAGTCCACTCCTCAGGCTAATGGTGCTCATGAGGAGTCAGCAAAGTCTGACACATTAAGGCTGAACATGGCATCCCACCATAGGGAGTGGGCTCCAACAGGCTAGCTCATGTACCAGGCTTGTAGCATGGTCCTACTGCCAGGGGCACCTCTGATAGTCCAAGCTTCACAACTGTCTCCCACATATGGAGGGTCTAGTTTAGTCTCTGGAGTCTCTGGAGTCTCTGTCACTCTCAGTCTATAGATGAGTTTCCACGAGCTTGGTTCAGCTGTCTCTGTAGATTCTCCATCATGGTCTTGACCTCCCTTGCTCATATAGCCCCACCAGTTGCTGAATGAAGACTCTATGATGATCGTTAGGATATTCAACAATCTGATTAAAGGGAAAGGCCAGTTCCAGCACTCTCCACACTATTGCTAGGAGTCTTAGCTGGGTGTCAGTCATTTAAAAAAAAACATAGTAGTCATATTCTCATGCTTGTGTTTGAGTAAGAAAGTGTGGGGGGTGTCCACCAGGTACATGAGGTAGAGGCTAACTAGGGAGGGTCTTGTAACATTGGGCAGGCGGGCTGATGCTAGTTCTGACTGACACCAGCTAGCTACAGCTATTCTTTCAGGGTTTGAACTGAGGGAAAGGGAAAAGGCTGAGTGTGAGTCCAGTCTAGGTTACAAATGAGACTGCCTCAAAGCTATCAAACAATGAAAAAGTAAGGATACATTCAACCAACATTTCTCCTGCATGTTCTTTTTAAGTCTCTGGAAAAATCATTGAGTTTAATCTTAAAATTTCCTGGAGTACCAAGCCCAATTGCTTGTGAAAAGTTTCCAGAGAGGGTGCTAATTTTTACCCTAAGCTGAAGAAAAACTTCTAGCTGTGTGAACTCTTTTTTATTTTTATTTATTTATTTTGTGAGACAGGCTTTCTCTGTGTAACCCCAGCTGACTTCCCAAACTCACAGAGATCCACCAGCCTCTACTTCCTGAGTGGTGGGATTAAAGGTGAGCGCCACCACACTCAGCTGCCATGTAGACTCTTAAAGAGAAGTATAAGAGTCTTCCTCCTCCTCACCCCTCTTTCTTGTGTGAGTGACCTTGCTCCACACCCAGAAGATAAAGGATACAAGGAATAATACTCTGAGGTCTCTCTACACTCCATGTTCTGCTAAAATTCATAATGAAGTCAGTTGCAGTGCCAGGAGGCTCCTGGTGGCAGCAGCATGGGATGCTGCTGTGTGCCGTGATCTAAGAGCACCTCCCATTGATTCATCATGATGGTCCCTCCAACCACAGTATCTCAAGTCAGAAGTGTGTTTCCATTGGTGATGCTCCATTATAGACAGTAGATAAAAGCCTTCCCAGACTGGCCAATTGACAAATAATCTGACCCTCAACCTCCTGATCTCTTCTTGTACCTTTTATGTTTTTTTAATTTTCTACTCAATGAATTTTTCTGTCACAATACTTACCCAATATAAGGACCTTGGTCTATGTCCTGCTTTTCCATCCTTATAGTTTTGGGCATATTTTTCTCTTAGTTCCATTAATCCAAGATGGGACCATGACAGTCAACTGCTCCAGTTTTCAATGCTTCCTTCCTTTCTAATAACAGGGTTAGTGTTCTGTTCTCTTAGTAACAAAATGATGATTGTTTTAACTTGGCTAATTACCTCCCAGAACAAAGTATCACATTCTCTACTTCTTTAAAACAATGATGTACTCACATTATTACATCATGGTCAGTAAGATAAAACTAGATGTGTTGGGGGATACAGAAAGAAACCTAGTCTCCATGTATGGATGGATTCCTATGGAGTCCTTCTTCCTGGGACCTAGAGATGGTGTTGATATTGTCTGAGGCTATCTTAAACACTAGGTAAATTCGAGAATAGGGGCCCCATACTGGTTATAATGGATCAAAAGGAGCTTGGATGTTCAGTTACCTTGCCTTTTCCCATTGTCAACATTCTTGTGCTCCGACATTGATGTCTCCAAGCTCTTTGTACCATCTTGTTCCTAAAGCATTATGTTCCCTCTTCATGTGTAAACATCAAATGCTTCCTGATATCGAAGTCTAATGTCTTTAATCTGCGAACCAAGGCTCTTCTTAGATTGTCGCTGGCCTCCCCCATCACCATTCTCCAGCTTGATCTCTTCACTTCCACGCTATTCCTGCCTCTGTAACAGAAGTCCTTCCTTCTCTTCTCGGAAAGCCTATTGTGTTTCTATTTAGCTGCCTACCTTTTGGAGAAAAATTTCTGTACCTAGAAGCATTATACAGGCAGAAGAAAAAGGGTTTGCTTTGTTTTGCTCATGATGTACTATGGTCTTATGGGGAAAGCCTGGAACTCCCCAGCCTATCACATAGAAGCACAGGTGCTCTCTCTGTTGCTTATTTACCTGTTACAATCTAGGTTACAACTGTTGTATTCCTAAGTTACAATCTCCAGTCTATTTGAAGTGGGAATGTGTCTGTTTATGATTGAATTCCTTCTAACTGACAGAATTCTTGACATGCTTGGTGAATGAATAAATGTTTAATGTCTGTAACTGCCTAGGAAGTTGCAAAAGTAGACTTCAACCTAAATCTTTGATATCGTTTCCTGGAGTCTGCTTCTTTATCTATAAAACAGCAAACAGTTTTCATACATCAAGTAGAACTTTTGCATTCAACCTACTTCCTCCCTGAGATTTCCTCATAACACATAAAGTATCTGTGTCCTCCAGATAAATGATGGCAATGTGGGCTAAAATACTACGGTTATAAAGCATTTATTACATCCCCTGGTGTACGCTAGGCAGTAAATAATGTTTAGGGGAGGAATGAAAGACAGCAGGGAACAACAGTCACCAGGAAGACAAGGTAAATAAAGGAAGAAAGATGTACAGAGACTAATGGTCATGCTCATTACCGATTCTTTCCCTACTAGGTTGCTATAGACACTTCAGCTGACTCTGTGGCTCTGCAAAGCAAAGGCTGATTTTCCAGTTTCCTCTAATCTAAGTGCTGTGCAACTGCATGGTAGCTTCTGGGAGAAGACATATTCCTGAGGTGGCTTCTTACACTCTTCTCCTAGGACACATCTGGATCACATCTTTAGCTAATCCTTCATCCCTGCCTTCCTGTTGCCACATGGAAAGGATGTCACCTTCCTTGAATACATCTTTGAGTTTACAGAGAGGTGAACTTGGAAGAGATGGGACCCTGCTGGTGAGGGGTCACTGTGAAGCGCATTGACACTGTATCAGCCTTATATTGTTCACCACCATCTTGTCAAATGGAAATCAAATAAACTTACAGCTAGTCACGAGCAAACTAATCTCAAGAATAAAGAAATCTGGACAATCAAAGCTAGCAGAAGCATCACACACTTAGCTCACTAGACACAAGTGGAAGTCTATCCTGCATATGAGTGGCTATAGCTCAAGGGCATGTTCTCTGTGTTCATCAGTGTTTACACTCAACTATAGATCATGCATGCTACACACCAATCTACCAGCAAGAAATGCCCACTGATGATGTCATGATATACTTTTTGGGAGATAACCAATTGTAGTGGAATTTAGGCCTGCTGCTTGGGGGGGGAGGAAGACACACAATAAATCTAGTCAAAAGCTTGTGGGTGAAGAAGGCCTGGGCCCAAAGGGGAATACACTATCATTGTTTCCCTAATTGACTATATTGTCAGAATGCCTCCTAAATATTTATGTTGATACCCATACATTAATGTGGCTCTCAGTCTGGGGCTGAGACAGAGACAGAGACAGAGAGACAGAGAGAAGGAGAATATAAGGGCCATCATATGGGAAGGAGTATCATGAATGCTGCCATCTAGATATGGCTTTGTCATTGTGACCATGAACACAGAACAACTATGGTTACTAGCACAAGACTGGACACTCCAAGTTGGACAGAGAAAGTACCTATGAGGACTCACATTAAGATAATGATTCCTGGAGAATGGATATAGTGTTTTTCTCTAACAATATAGCCACTGGATGACTGGAGAATGGGGGAGTTCTAGAAAAAAAGGATATCGGAAGGTAATGGGAAATGAATATGATCATAATACATTGTACCTATATATAGATTGTCAGGGGAATGTAGAGCAGGCCTGGAGATGTGTGCAATTATGAGGACTCCTGGCTTTTTACAAAAATATAAAATATAAGAAAGTTGAACATTTAGTGATGTAGTTACCTGGATACAGTGGTGTATGTCTTTAATCCTGCATTTAGGAGTGTGGTGGTTTGAAAGAAAATGCCCCTCCCAAGGGAGTGGCACTATAAGGAGGTATAGCTTTGTTGGAGGAAGTGTGTCACTGTGGGGTGGGCTTTGAGTTCTCTTTTTCTGAAGATTCTCTCAGAGTGAAAGCCAGTCAACTTCCTGTTGCCTGCAAGATGTAGCACTCTCAGCTCCAGCACCATATCTGCCTGCATGGTGCCATGCTCCCGTCCATGATCAAAATGGACTGAATCTCTGAAACTGTAAGCAAGCCACTCTCAATGAAATATTTTCTTTATGATTTGCTGTGGTCACGGTGTCTCTTCACAGCAATAGTAAACACTAACCAAGACAGGGAAATAGAGGTGGGTGGATCTCTGTGAATTCAAAGGCAGCCTGATCTATAATAATAACAACAATAATAATAATTAACTAAAATACCCATTAATACCAACAAAAAAAGAAATTTAGAAAGAAACATGATATGTGAAGGAAAATAGACAGCAAGATAAAATAAGCATAAACCCTGCTGATGGGGAAGTCTTTCTGTGTATATGTTGTCTTATTGATTGATAAATAAAGCACTGCTAGCCAATAGGGAAGCAAGACAGGTGGAACTAGGAGTCTAGGAAATGGAGGGTTGCCATGTGATCCCAGGAGGAGAGGGCACAAGCCTGGGATTCTCGGTAAGGTAAGACCTTATAAAAATATATATTAGTAACTACAGGTTAATAATTAAGTCAGCACATTTCCCACTGTAAAAGCTGTTCAAAGCACTGGGAAAACTGAAATTGACTTGGAGGAATAACAGGAGGGCAGGCCAGAGAGAAGCTCTTAGTTTCTGTTTTATCTCTCCCAAGCCTTGCCTAAGGACAAGCTCTGCCTGGTACGTCATGGCAGAAATTGGTCTAACCACTGGCCTCTAGGTTATATCAGCTTAGTGGAAATGAGTTCCATGCCCAGAGTGCTAATGAACAAATGGAGGGCTGAT